>NW_027202849.1:0-1398750 GCF_024711535.1 Dipodomys merriami
GGGTGAACGTTATGGTTAGGGTTAGGTTGAGGTTTAGAGTTAGGCTTAGGGTTAGGGTGAGGGTGAGGGTTTGGATTAAGGTTAGGGTCACGGTGAGTGTGAGGGTTAATGTTAGGGTTAGGCTGAGGTTTAGGGTTAGGGTTAGGGTTAGGGTGAGGGTGAGTTTTAGGGTTAGAATTAGGGTTAGAGGAAGGGTTAGGGTTTGGTTTAGGATTAGGTTTACAGTGAGGGTGAGGGTGTGGATTAGGTTTAGGATTAGGCTTAACCTTATGATTAGGCTAAGGGTGATAGTGGGGATGAGGATTAGCTTTTGATTGATGGTTAGGTTTATGGTTAGGTTGAGGGTTAGGATGAGGGTTAGTGTTAGGATTAGGGTTAGGGTGAGGGCTAGGATGAGGGTGATGTTTAGGGTTAGACTTAGGCTTAGGGTTAGGCTGAGGCTGAAGGTGACGGTGAGGGTTAGGGTTAGGGTGATAGAGTTACAGTTAGGGTGAGCTTTAGGATGTGGATTAGGGTAAGGGTGAGGGTTAGGGTGAGGGGGACAGTAAGAGTAAGGGTGAGGGTTAGGCTGAGGGTGAGTGTTATGGTAATGGTGAAGGTTAGGGTTAGGGTGAGGGTTAGGGTGAGGTTTAGGGTTAGGTTTAGGGTGAGGGTGAGGCTTACATTGAGGATTAGTGTAAGGGTTAGTATGAGGTTTAGGGTGAGGATGAGAGTTAGGATTAGGGTGAGGCCTAGGGTGAGGGTGAGGTTTAGGGTTAGGGTTAGGGTGAGGTTTAGGGTTAGTGTGAGGGTTAGGATGAAGGTTAGGCTGAGTGTTATTGTTAGGGTTAGGGTGAGGATTAGGGCGAGGGTGAGGTTTAAGGTGAGGGTTAGGGTTAGGATGATGACTAGGGTTAGGGTTAGGGTGAGGTTTATGATTAGGGTGATACTTAGGGTGAGGGTGAGTTTTAGTGTGAGGGTGATGGTGGAGGTGTAGTTGAGGGTTAGGGTTAGGGTGAGGGTTAGTGTGATGGTGACGGTGAGGGTTAGGATGAAGTTGAGGGTTTGGGATAGGATTAGTGTGCGGGTTAGGATTAGGGTTAGGGTTAGCGTGAGGGGTAGGGTGAGGGGTAGGGTTAGGGTTAGGGTGAGGGATAGGGTTAATGTGAGGATTACGGTTACGGTTAGGGTTAGTGTGAGGATAAGGATAAGCGTGAGGGTTAGGGTGAGAGTGAGGTTTAAGGGTTAGCGTTAGGGTTAGGGAGAGGGTTAGTGTGAAAGTTAAGGTGAGGGTTAGGGTTAGTATGAGGGTGAGGGTTAGAGTTAGGTTTAGATTGCGGGGTAGGTTTAGGGTGAGGTTTAGGTTCTGGTTAGGTTTCAGGTTCGGGTTCGGGTTCGGGTGAGTTTTAGGGTGTGGTTGACGGTTAGGGTTAGGGTGAGGGTTAGGGTTACAGTGAGGATTAGTGTTAGTGTTAGGGTTAGGGTTATAGTGAGTGTAAGGGTTAGGATGAGGTTTAGGGTGAGGATGAGTTTTAGGAATAGCGTTAGTGTTAGGGTGAGGGTTAGGGTGAGGGTTAGGATCCAGGTTAGGTTAGGTGAGGGTGAGGGTTATCGTTAGGTTTAGGGTTAGGTTTAGGGTGAGGGTAAGGTTTAGGGTGAGCGTTAGGGTGAGGGTGAGGGTTAGGGTTAAATTGAGGGTTAGGGTGAGCGTTAGGGTGAGATTTCAGTTGAGGGTTTGGGTTAGGGTTAGGGTGAGGTTGAGGGTGAGGGTGAGACTTAGAGTTAGATTTAGGATGAGGATGAGGTTTAGGTTGAGGTTTAGTGTTTCTGTTAGGGTTAGGGTGAGGGTGAGGGTTAGGGTGATGGTAAGGGTTAGAGTGAGGTTTTCAGGGAAGGTGAGGGTTAGGGATAGCATTAGGGTTAAGGATAGGTTTAGGGTGAGGGTTAGGGTTAGTGTTAGGGTTACGGTGAGGGTGAGGGTTAGGGTTAGGGTTAGGGTGAGGGTTAGGGTTAGGGTTAGGGTGACGGTGAGGGTAAGGGATAGGGTGAGGACTAGGATTAATGTTAGGGTTATGGTAAGGTTTAGGTTTAGGGTGAGGGTGAGAGTGAGAGTTAGGTTTAAGATTAGGCTTAGATGTAGGGTTCAGCTTAGGGTGAGGGTGAGGGTGAGTGTCAGAGTTAGGTTTAGGGTGAGGGTTAGGGTTAGTGTTAGGGTTATGGTGAGGGTGAGAGTTAGGGTTAGGGTGACGGTGAGGGTAAAGGTCAGGGTGAGGGCTAGGTTAAGGTTTAGGGTTAGGTTCATGTTTAGGTTTAGGGTGAGTGTGAGTTTGAGGGTTTGGTTTAGGATGAGGCTTAGGTGTAGGGTTCGGCTTAGGGTGAGGGTGAGGGTGAGTGTGAGAGGTAGGTTTAGGGTGAGGGTTAGGGTTATGGTTATTTTTAGGGTGAGGGTGAAGGTGAGGGTTAGTGTTTGGGTGAGGGTTAGGGTTAGGGTTAAATTTAGGGTGAGGGTTTGGGTTAGTGTTAGTGTTAGGATGAGGATTAGGCTGAGGGTTAGGTTTAGGTTTAGGGTGAGGGTAAGTGTTAGGGTGAGGGTGAGGATTAGGTTTAGGATTAGGGATAGGTTTAGGGTGAGGGTTAGGGATAGGGTTAGGATTAGGGTGAAGGTTTTGTTTAGGGTTAGGTTTAGAGTTAGGGTGAAGGTGAGGGTGAGGGTTAGCGTTTGGATTAGGGTTAGGGTTAGGCTGAGGTTGATGTTGAGCGTGAGGGTTAGGGTTAATGTGAGGGTTAGAGTTAGGGTTATCTTTAAGGTTAGGGTGAGGGTTAGGGTTAGGGTTAGGATGAGGGTAAGGGTTAGGGTAAGGGTTAGGGTGAGGGTGAGGGTTAGGGTTAGGCTTAGGGTTAGGGTGAGGTTTAGGGTGAGGGTTAGTGTTAGGGTTAGGGTTAGGGTTAGGGTGAGGGATAGGGTGAGGGTAAGGGTTAGGGTGAAGTTTTGGATGAGGGTGAGGGATAGGTTAAGGTCAGGGGAAAGGTTAGGGTCGAGGTTTCGGGTGAGGTTGAGGGTTAATGTTAGCATTAGGGTTATGGTGAGTGTGAGGGTTAGGGTGAGAGTTAGGGTTATGGTTAGGGATATGGTGAGGATTAGTGTTAGGGTTAGGTTTCCGGTGAGGGGTAGGTTGAGGGGTAGGGTTAGGGTTACAGTTAGGGTGAGGGTTAGGGTGAGGGTGACAGTAAGGGTAAAGGAGAGGGTTAGGATGAGGATTAGGGTTAGGGTTAATGTGAGGGTGAGGATTAGATTGAGGATTAGTGTTAAGTTTAGAGTGAGGTTTAGGGTGAGGATGAGGGTTAGGGTTAGGGTGAGGGCTAGGGTGAGGGTGAGGGTTAGGGATAGGGTTAGGTTGAGGTTTAGGGTTAAGGGGAAGGTTAGGGTTAGTGTGAGGGTTAGTGTTAGGACTAGGTTTACTTTTAAGGTGAGTGTAAATGTTAGGGTGAGGGTTAGCATTAGGGTGAGGTTTATAGATAGGGTTAGTGTTAGTGTTAGGTTCAGGGTTATTGTTAGGGTTAGGGTTAGGGTTACAGTTACGGTGAGAGTGAGTGTGAGGGTTAGGGTTTATGTGAGGGTTAGTGTTAGGGTGAGGGCTAAGGTTAGGTTTAGGGTTAGGGTGAGGTTTAGATTTAGTGTGAGGGTGAGGCTGAGGGCCAGAGTGAGTTTAGGGTGAGGGTTAGGTTTATGGATAGGGTTAGGGTGAGAATGAGGGTTAGGGTGAGTGTGATGGTGAGGGTGAGGGTGAGGATTAGGTTTAGGGTGAGGGATAGGGTTATGGTTACAGTTAGGGTGAGTGTGAGGGTGTGGGTTATGGTGAGCGTGATGTTGAAGTTGAGGGTGCGGGTGAGGGTTAGGATTTGGGTGAAGGTTAAGTTTAGGGTTTGGGTTAATGTTAGGTTGAGGGTTAGGGTTAGGGTTAGGATGAGGGTTATCCTGAGGGTTAGGTTTAGGGTTAGGGTGCGGGTAAGGGTTAGGGTGAGGGTGAGGGTTAGGATTAGGATTAAGGTTAGTTTTAGGGTGAGGGTTAGGGAGAGGGTTTTGTTTAGGGTTAGGTTTAGAGTTAGGGTGAGGTTGAAAATTAGGTTTTGGTTTTGGATTAGGTTTATGGTTAGGCTGAGTGTGAGGTTGAGGGTGAGGGTGACGGTTAGGGTGAATGTTAGGGTTAGGGTTAGTGTTAGGATGAGGGTTAGGCTGAGGGTTAGGTTAGGTTTCGGGTAAGGCTAAGGGTTCAGGTGAGAGTGAGGGTTAGGGCTAGGTTTAGGGTTAGGGTGACGTTTAGGGTGAGGTTTAGTTTTAGGGTTAGCGTTAGGGTTAGATTGAGCGTGAGGGTGTGGGTAAGGGTAAGGGTGAGGTTTAGGATGATGGTGAGGGATAGGGTTAAGGTGAGGGTAAGGGTTACGGCGAGGCATAGAGTGAGGCTGAGTGTTAATGTAGCATTAGGGGTACGGTGAGGGTGAGGGTTAGGGTGAAGGTTAGGGTTAGGGTTAGGGATAGGGTGAGGATTAGGGTTAGGGTTAGGTTTAGGATTACGGTGAGGCTTAGGGGTTAGGGTTAGGGTGAGGTTGAGGGTGTGGGTAAGGGTTAGGTTGAGGGTTATGGTGAGGTTGAGGTTTAGTGTTAGCATTAAGGTTAGGGTCAGGGTTTGGGTTAGGGTTAGGATTAGGGTTAGGGTGAGGGTGAGGGTTAGGATGAGTGTGAGTTTTAGGGTGTATGTGACGGTTAGGGTTAGGGTGAGGGTTAAGGTGATGGTGAGGGTTAGGGTGAGGGTGAGGGTTAGGGTTAGGGTGAGGGTTAAGGTTAGGGTGATGTTTAGGGTGAGGGTGAGGTTTAGGGTGAGGATTAGTGTAAGGGGGAGGATTAGGGTTAGGGTTAGGGTGAGGGTTAGGTTTATGTTTAGGGTGAGGGTGAGGGTTAGGATGAGGGTGAGAGTGAGGGTGAGGGTGGAGGTTTAGGTGAGGATTAGGGTTAGGGTTAATGTTAGGGTGAGGGTGAGGGTTAGAGTTAGGGTTAGGGACAGGGTTAGGGTTAGGATGAGGTTTAGGGTTAGGGTTAGGGTGAGGGTGAGGGTGAGGGTTACGGTTACGGTGAGCTTTAGTGTTATGGTTAGGGTGAGTTTATGTGTGAGGATTAGTGTTAAGGTTAGGGTTATGTTGAGGGTAAGGGTTAGGGTGAGGTTTAGGGTGAGAGTGAGGGTTAGGGTTAGCGTTAGGGTTAGGGTGAGGGTTAGAGTTAGGGTTAGGCTGAGGGTTAGAGTTAGGTTGATGTTTAGGCTGACGGTGAGGTTTCGGCTGAGGATTAGGGTTAAGGTGAGTATTACGGTTAGGGTGAGTGTGAGGGTTAGGATTAGGGTTATGTTTAGTGTGAGGGTAAGGGTTAGGGTGAGGGTTATGGTGAGGTTGAGGTTTAAGGTTAGCATTAGGGTTAGGTTTAAGATTAGGGTTAGGTTTATTATTAGGGTTAGGGTGAGGGTGAGGGCTAATGTTAGCATTAGGGTTAGGGTTACGGTTAGGGTGAGGGTGAGGGATTTGTTTAGGAAAGGATTAGGGTTAGGGTTAGGGTGAGGATTAGGGTGAGGGTGAGGTTTAAGTTGAGGATTAGGGTTAGGGTGAGGATTAGGGTTAACTTTTGTGTTTGGGTTAGGGTTAGGGTGATGTTTAGGGTGAGGGTGATGGTTAGGGTGGGGGTGAGGCTGAGAGTGAGGGTGAGGGTGTAGGTGAGTGTTAGGGTGGGGCTGATGGTTGGGGTGACGGTGAGGGTTAGGGTAAAGGTGAGGGTGAGGGTTCGATTAGGGTTAGGGTGAGGGTTAGGGTTAGGGTTAGGTTTACTGTGAGGATAGGGGTTAGGGTGAGGGTTAGGGTGAGAGTGAGGATTTGGGTTAGCATTAGGGTTAGGGGTAGGTTTAGGATGAGGGTTAAGGTGAGGTTTAGGGTTAATATGAGTTTGAGGGTTAGAGTTAGGTTTAGGGTGAGGGTTAGGGTTAGGGTTAGGGTTAGAGTGAAGGTTAGTGTGAGGGTTAGTGTGAGCATGAGGGTGAGGTTGAGGGTGAGGGTGAGGGTTAGGTTTTAGGAGAGGGTCAGGTTTACGGTTAGGGTTAAGGTTAGGGTGACAGTTAGGGTTAGGGTTAGGGTTAGGATGTGGGTTAGACTGAGGGTTAAGTTTAGGTTTAGTGTGAGGGTAAGGTTTAGAGTGAGGGTAAGGGTTACAGTGAGGGTGCGGGTTATTTTTTGGATTAGGGTTAGGGTTAGGTTGAGGGTTTAGGGTTAGTGTTTGGATTAGGGTTAGGGTTAGGGTTAGGCTTAGGGTGAGGTGGTTGAGGGTGAGTTTGAGGGTTAGGGTTAATGTGAGGGTTAGGGTTAGGATTAGCGTTAAGGTTATTGTGAGGGTTAGGTTTAGGGTTAGGGTTAGGATGAGGGTTAGGCTGAGGGTTAGGTTTAGGGTTCGGGTGAGGGTAAGGGTTAGGTTGAGGTTTAGGGTGAGGGTGAGGGTTAGGTTAAGGCTTAGGGTTAGGGTGAGGGTTAGGGTTAGGGTTAGAGTGAGAGTGAGGTTTAGGGTTAGGGTGAGGGTGAGGGTTAGTGATAGGGTTGGGGTTAGGGTCAGGGTCAAGGTTACGGTTAGCGTTAGAGTTAGGGTGACGATGAGTGTGAGAGTTAAGGTTAGGTTTAGGTTTAGGGTTAGGATTAGGCTGAGGGTGAGGGTGAGGGTGAGTTTTAGGTTTAGGATGAGGGTTAGAGTTAGGGTTAGGGTTAAGGTTGGGTTGAGGGTTAGGGTTAGGGTTAGGAAGTGGGTTTGGCTGAGAGTTAGGTTTATGGTTAGGGTGAGGTTTAGGGTTAGTGTGAGGGTTAGGATGATGGTTAGGCTGATTGTTAGGGTTAGTGTAAGGGTGAGGGTAAGGGTTTGGGTGAGGGTGAGGGTTAGGTTTAGGGTTAGGTTTAGGGTTAGGGTGAGGGTTAGGGATAGGGTTAGGATTAGGGTGAGGGTTACGGTGAGGTTAAGGGTTAGGGTTAGCGTTAGGGTGAGGTGTATTTGAGGGTTAGGGTTAGGGTGAGGTTTAGGTTGACGGTGATGGTAAGGGTTAGGGTGAAGTTTAGGGTTTGGGATAGGGTTATTGTCAGAGTTAGGCTTAGGGTTAGGGTTAGTGTGAAGTTTAAGTTGAGGGGTAGGGTTAGGGTTAGGGTGAGGTATAATGTTAATGTGAGGATTAGGGTTAGGGTTAGTGTGAGGGTAAGGATAAGAGTGAGGGTTAGGGTGAGAGTGAGGTTTAGGGTTAGCGTTAGGGTTAGGGTGAGGGTTAGTGTGAAGGTTAAGGTGAGGGTTTGGGTTAGTATGAGGGTGAGGGTTAGAGTTAGGTTTAGATTGAGGGTTAGGGTTTGGGTGAGGTTTAGGGTCGGGTTAGGGTGAGGGTTCGGGTTCGGGTTCGGGTGAGTTTTAGAGTGTGGGTGACGGTTTAGGTTAGGGTGAGGGTTAGGGTTACGGTGATGATTAGGGTTAGGGTTAGGGTTATAGTGAGTGTAAGGGTTAGGATGAGTTTTAGCGTGAGGGTGAGGTTTAGGGATAGCATTAGAGTTAGGGTGAGGTTTAGGGTTAGGGTTAGGGTTAGGGTGAGGGATAGGGTGAGGTGTAGGGTTAGGGTTAGTGTGAGGGTTAGGGTTAATGTGAGGATTAGGGTTAGGGTTAGGGTTAGTGTCAGGATAAGGATAAGTGTGAGGGTTAGGATGAGATTGAGGTTTAGTGTTAGCGTTAGGGTTACGGTGAGATTTAGGGTGAGGGTTAAGGCGAGGTTTAGTGTTAGTATGAGGGTGAGGGTTATAGTTATGTTTACAGTGAGGGTTAGGTTTAGGGTGAGGTTTAGGGTCGGGTTAGGTTTCTGTTTCGGGTTCGGGTGAGTTTTAGGGTGTGGGTGAGTGTTAGCGTTAGTGTGAGGGTTAGGGTACTGGTGAGGATTAGGGTTAGGGTTAGGGTTATAGTCAGGGTAAGGGTTAGGGTGAGGTTTAGGGTGAGGGTGAGGTTTAGGGATAGCGTTAGAGTTAGGTTGAGGTTTAGGGTAAGGGTTAGGATCCAGGTTAGGTTAGGTGAGGGTGAGGGTTATCGTTAGGTTTAGGGTTAGGTTTAGGGTGAGGGTAAGGTTTAAGGTGATCGTTAGGGTGAGGGTGAGGGTTAGGGTTAAGTTGCGTGTTAGGGTGAGCGTTAGGGTGAGGGTTTAGTTGAGGGTTTGGGTTAGGGTTAGGGTGAGGTTGAGGGAGAGGGTGAGACTTAGGGTTAGGTTTAGGGTGAGGATGGGGTTTAGGTTTAGTGTTAGGGTGAGGGTTAGGGTGAAGGATAGGGTGAGGGTAAGGGTTAGAGGGAGGTTTAGGGGAAGGGTGAGGGTTAGGGATAGCATTAAGGTTAAGGATAGGTTTAGGGTGAGGGTTAGGGTTAGTGTTAGGGTTACGGTGAGGGTGAGGGTTAGGGTTAGGGTTAGGGTTATGGTGAGGGTTAGATTTAGGGTTAGGGTGACGGTGAGGGTAAAGGTTAGGGTGAGTACTAGGGTTAGGGTTAGGGTTAGGGTAAGGTTTAGGTTTAGGGTGAGGGTGAGAGTGAGAGTTACGTTTAGGATTAGGCTTAGGTGTAGGGTTAGGCTTAGGGTGAAGGTGAGGGTGAGTGTCAGAGTTAGGTTTAGTGTGAGGGTTAGGGTTATGGTTATTTTTAGGGTGAGGGTGAGGGTGAGGGTTAGGGTGAGGGTGAGGTTGAGGTTGAGGGTGAGGTGGAGGGTTAAGGTTTGTGTGAGGGATAGGGTTAGTTAAGGTTAGGGTGAGGGTTAGGGTTATGGTTAGTGTTAGGATGAGGGTTAGGTTTAGGTTTAGTGTGAGGGTAAGGTTTACGGTGAGCATAGGTTAGGGTTAGAGTTAGGATTAGGTTTTGGGTTAGGGTGAAGGTCAGGGATAGGGCTTGGATTAGAATGAGGGTTTTGTTTAGGGTTAGGTTTAGAGTTAAGGTGAGGGTGAGGGTGAGGGTTAGCGTTTGGATTAGGGTTAGGGTTAGGGTGAAGCTGATGTTGATGTTGAGGATGAGGGTTAAGGTTAATTTGAGGTTTAGCGTTAAGGTTAGGGTGAGGGTTAGGTTTAGGTTTAGGATGAGGATAAGGGTTAGGGTGAGGGCTAGGGTGAGGGTGAGAGTTAGGGATAGGGTTAGGTTGAGGTTTAGTGTTAAGGTGATGGTTAGGGTTAGTGTGAGGGTTAGTGTTAGGACTAGGGTTAGTTTTAGGGTGAGGGTTAGTGTTAGGGTGAGTTAGAGCGTTAGGGTGAGGGTTATGGTTAGGGTTAGAGTTAGTGTTAGCTTTAGGGTTATTGTTTGGGTTAGGGTTAAGCTTACGTTGATGGTGAGGGTGAGGGTAAATGTTAGGGTGAGGGTTACCGTTAGGGTGAGGGTTATGGTTATGGTTAGGGTTAGTGTTAGGTTTAGGGTTATTGTTAGGGTTAGGGTTAGGGTTAATGTTACGGTGAGGGTGAAGTTGAGGGTAAAGTTTAGGGTTAGGTTGAGGTTTAGGTTTAGGGTTAGGGTTAGAGTTAGGGTTAGGGTGAGGGTGAGGTTTAGGTTTAGAGTTAGTGTTAGGGGGAGGGTTAGGGTGAGGGTGAGGGTTAGGTTTAGGGTTAGGGTTAGTGTTAGGATTAGGGTTAGGGTGAGGTTGAGTGTGAGGGTTAAGGTTAGGGTTAGTCTGAATGTGAAGGTGAGGGTTAGGTTTAGGATTAGGGTGAGGTGTAGGATGAGGTTAAGGTTAGGATTAGGGTTAGGATGAGGGCAATTGTGAGGGTGAGGGTTAGGGTTAGCATTATGGTGAGGTTTAGGATTACTGTTAGGTTTAGGGTGAGGGTTAGGGTTAGGGTTACAGTGAGGGTAGGTTTAGGGTTAGGGTGAGGGTTAGTGTTAGGGTTAGGGTGAGGGTGAGGTTTAGGGTTAGAGTGAGGTTTAGTGTTAGGGTTAGGGTTAGGGTGAGGGTTAGAGTTCGGGTTAGGCTTAGGCTTAGGCCGATTGTGGTGGTGAGGGTTAGGGTTAGGGTTAGGGTGAGGGTTAGGGTTAGGTTTACGGTGAGGGTTAGGATGAGGTTTGTGGTTCTGGTTCTGGTTAGGGTTACTTTTAGGGTTATGATTAGGGTGAGGTTTAGGGTTAGGGTTAGGTTGAGGGTTTGGGTTAGGGTTAGGGTTTAGTTTAGGATTCGGGTTAGGGTTAGGGTTATTGTTAGTGTTATGGTTAGTGTTAAGTTTGCGGTGAGGGTGAGGCTCAGGGTGAGGGTTATGGTTAGTGTTAGGGTTTGGGTTAGGGTTAGTATTATTGTTAGGGTTAGGGTTAGAGTTACGGTCATGGTGAGAGTGAGGGTGAGGGTTAGGGTGAGGTTCAGGGTCCGGTTTAGGGTTAGGGTTAGGGTTAGGTTTAGGGTGCTGGTGAGGTTTAGGGTTAGAGTTAGGGTGAGGGGGAGGGTTAGGGTGAGGGTTAGGGTTAGGTTTAGTGTTACCATTAGGGTGAGGGTGAGGGTTAGGTTGAGGTTTAGGGATAAGGTTAGGGTTAGGATTAGGATTAGGGTGAGGGTGAGGGTTAGGGTTAGGCTTAGGATTAGGGTTAGGCTGAGGGTGAGGCTGGGGGTGAGGATTAGGGTTAGGGTGATGGTTAGGGTTAGGGTTAGCGTTAGAGTTAACCTGAGGGTGAGGTTGCGGGTAGTGTTTGGGTTAGGGTTAAGCTGAAGTTTAGGGTTAGGTTTAGACATAGGGTTAGGGTGAGGGTGAGGTTTAGGTTTAAAGTTAGGGTTAATGTTAAGGTAAGGCTTAGGGTTAGAATGAGGCTGAGCTTGGGCATGAGGATTAGGGTTAGGGTTAGGGTTAGGGTTAGAGTTAGGGTTAGGGTTAGGGTTAGGGTTAGGCTAAGGGTTAATAGTGTTATGGTTAGTGTTAGGTTTAAGTTTGCAGTGAGGGTGAGGCTGAGGGTGAGGTTTATGGTTAGGGTTAGGGTTATGGTTAGTGTTCTTGTTAGGTTTAAGGTTAGAGTTACGGTTAGGGTGAGGGTGAGGGTTAGGGTTAGGTGAGATTTAGGGTGAGGTTTAGGGTTGGGGTTAGGTTGAGGGTGAGGATTATGTTTAGAGTTAGGGTTAGTGGGAGGGTTAGGGTGAAGGTTAGGGTTAGGTTGATTTTTAGGGATAGGGTTAGGGTTAGGATTAGGGTTAGGATGAGGGTGAGTGTGAGTGTTAGGGTTAGGGTTAGGCTTAGGTTTAGGGTTAGGCTGAGGGTGAGGGTGAGAGTGAGCTTTTGAGTTACAGTGAGGGTGAGGATTAGAGTTAGGGTGAGGGTTAGGATGAGGGTTAGAGTTACAGTGAGGGTGAAGGTTAGGGTTAGGGTGAGGGTTAGGGTTAGGATTAGGTTTAGGGTGAGGGTGAGGGTTAGGATTAGGGTTAGAGTTAAGTTTATTGTTAGTGTTATGGTTAAGGTTACTTTTGGAGTGAGGGTGATGCTGAGGGTGAGGGTTAGGGTTAGGATTAGGGTTAGGGTTAGGATTAGGGTTAGGGTGAGGGTGAGTTTGTGGGTGAAGGTTAGGGTTAGGGTGATGGTTAGTGTTACGGTTAGCTTGAAGTTAGGATGAGGGTTAGGGATAGATTGAGTGTTAGGGTGAGGGTGAAGGTAAGGGTAAATTGAGGGTTAGGCTGTGGGTGAGGGTTAAGATAAGGGTGAGTGTTAAGGTTAGGGTGAGGTTTAGGGTAAGTGTGAGGGTTAGGGGTTAGGGTGAGGGTGAGGGTTAGATTGAGGATTAGCGTTAGGGTTAGTGTGATGTTTAGGGTGAGGATAAGGGTTTAGGTTTAGGTGAGGATAAGAGTTAGAATTAGGGTTAGGGTGAGGGCTAGGGTGAGGCTGGGGGTTAGGGTTAGGGTTAGGGTTAGGGAGCGGTTTAGGGTTAGGATGAATATTAGGGTTAGTGTGAGGGTTAGTGTTAGGGTTATGGTTAGTGTTAGGGTGGGGGTAAGTGTTAGGGTGATGGTTAAGGTTAGGGTGAGGGTTACAGTTAGGTTGAGGGTTAGGGTTCATGTTAGGGTTATTTTAAATTTTAGATTTAGGGTTACGTTGAGGGTGAGGGTGAGGGTGAGGGTTAGGGTTATTGTGAGGTTTAGGGTTAGGATTTGGGTTAGAGTTAGGGTTAGGGTTAGAGTGAGGTTTAGGGTTAGAGTTAGGCTTAGGGTGAGGGTTACGTTGACGGTTCGGGTTAGGGTTAGTTTTAGTTTAGGGTTAGGGTGAGGGTTAGTTTGAGGGTTAGGTTTAGAGTTAGGGTTAGGTTTAGGATTTGGGTTAGGGTGAGGGTGAGTGTGTGGGTTAGGGTTAGGTTTAGGGTAAGGCTTAGGGTTAGGGTGAGGGTGAGTTTGAAGGTGAGGGTTAGGTTTAGGGTGAGTGTTAGGATTACGGTTAGAGTGAGGGTAAGGGTGAGGGTTAGGGTTAGGATTAGGGTTAGGCTGAGGGCTAGGGTGAGGGTGAGGTTTAGGTTTATGGTTAGGGGGAGGTTTAAGGTTAGAGTTAGGTTGAGGATGAGGTTTAATTTTAGAGTTAGTGTTAGGGTGAGTGTGAGTGTTAGGGTTAGTGTTAGGGTTAATGTTAGGGTTATTGTTAGGGTTAGGTTGAGGGTTAGTGTTATGGTTAGGATTAGGATTAGGGTTACTGTGAGGGTGAGTGTGAGGGTTAGGGTGAGGGTTAGGTTGGGCTTAGGGTTAGGCTGAGGGTGATGTTGAGGTTTAGGTTTAGGGTTAGGGTGAGGGTGAGGTTTAAGGTTAGAGTTAGTGTTAGTGTGAGGGTTAGTGTGAGAGTGAGTGTTAGGGTTAGGTTGTGGGTGAGGGTTAGGATTAGGTTGATGCTAAGGGTTATGGTCAGGGTGAGGGTTAGGATGAGGGTTAGGGTTACTGTGAGTGTTAGGGTGAGGGTGACAGTAAGGGTAAAGGTGAGGGTTAGGCTGAGAGTGAGGTTTACTGTAAGGGTGAGGGTTAAGTCTAGGGTGAGGGTTAGGTTTAGGGTTAGGGTTAGGGTGTGGTTTAGATTGAGGATTCGTTTTTGGGGTTAGTGTGAGATTTAGGGTGAGGATGAGGGTTAGGGTTGGGTTGAGCGCTAGGGTGAGGATGAGGGTTAGGGTTAGGGTTAGGGTGAGTGTTAGGTTTTGGGTGATCATTAGGGTTAATGTGAGGGTTAGTGTTAGGGTTAGGGTTGGTGTTGGGTTGAGGGTAAGTGTTAGGGTGAGGTTTAGGGTTAGGGTGAGATTTATGGTTAGAATGAGGGTTAGGGTTAAGTTTAGGGTTATTTTTAGGGTTATTGTTAGGGTTAGGATGAGGGTCAGGTTTAGGATTAGGGTTAGGGTGAGGGCTAGTGTGAGGGTGAGAATTAGGGTTAGGGTTAGGTAGAGGTTTAGGGTTAAGGTGATGGTTAGAGGGTTAGTGTGAGGGTTAGTGTTAGGACTAGGGTTAGTTTTAGGGTGAGGGTTAGTGTTAGGGTGAGTTATAGCGTTAGGGTAAGGGTTATGGTTATGGTTAGGGTTAGTGTTAGCTTTAGGGTTATTATTTGGGTTAGGGTTAAGCTTACATTGAGGGTGAGGGTGAGGGTAAGTATTAGGGTGAGGGTTACCGTTAGGGTGAGGGTTATGGTTAGGGTTAGGGTTAAGTGTTAGGTTTAGGGTTATTTTTAGGGTTAGGGTTAGGGTAAAGGTTACGGTGAGGGTGAGGGTGAAGGTAAGGTTTAGGTTTAGGTTGAGGTTTAGGTTTAGGGTTAGGGTTAGAGTTTCGGTTAGGGTGAGGGTGAGGTTTAGGTTTAGAGTTAGTGTTAGGGGGAGGGTTAGGGTGAGGGTTAGGGTTAGGGTTAGGGTTAGGGTTAGTGTTAGGATTAGGGTTTGGGTGAGGTTGAGTGTGAGGGTTAGGGTTAGGGTTAGTATGAGGGTGAGGGTAAGGGTTAGGTTTAGGACTCGGGTGAGGTTTAGGATGAGGTTAAGGTTAGGATTAGGGTTAGGATGAGGGCAAGTGTGAGGGTGAGGGTTAGGGTTAGCATTATGGTGAGGTTTAGGATTAGGGTTAGGTTTATGGTTAGGGTGAGGGTTAGGGTTAGGGTTACAGTGAGGGTGAGGTTTAGGGTTAGGGTGAGGGTTAGTGTTAGGGTTAGGGTGAGGGTGAGATTTAGGGTTAGAGTTAGGGTTAGTGTTAGGGTTAGGGTTAGGGTGAGTGTTAGGGTGAGGGTTAGGGTGAGGCTTAGAGTTCGGGTTAGGCTTAGGCTTAGGCTTAGGCCGAGCGTGGGAGTGATGGTTAGGGTTAGGGTTAGAGTGAGGGTTAGGGTTCGGTTTAGGGTGGCTGTTAGGATGAGGTTTGTTGTTATGGTTAGGGTTAGGGTTAGTTTTAGGGTTATGATCAGGGTTAGGTTTAGGGTTAGGGTTAGGGTTAGGGTTTGGGTTATGGTTAGGGTTAAGTTTAGGAGTAGGGTTAGGGTTAGGGTTATTGTTAGTGTTATGTTTAGTGTTAAGTTTGCGTTGAGGGTGAGGCTCAGGGTGAGGGTTATGGTTAGTGTTAGGGTTTGGGTTAGGGTTAGTTTTATTGTTAGGGTTG
Source organism: Dipodomys merriami (assembly GCF_024711535.1). Lineage (NCBI taxonomy): Eukaryota > Metazoa > Chordata > Mammalia > Rodentia > Heteromyidae > Dipodomys > Dipodomys merriami. The sequence goes on from NW_027202849.1 coordinate 14,601, forward strand.
GGGTTAGAGTTACGGTCATGGTGAGAGTGAGGGTGAGGTTTAGGGTGAGGTTTAGGGTGAGGTTTAGGGTTAGGGTTAGTGTTAGGGTTAGGGTGCTGTAGAGGTTTAGGGTTAGAGTTAGGGTGAGTGGGAGGGTTAGGGTGAGGTTTAGGGTTAGGTTTAGTGTTACCATTAGGGTGAGGGTGAGGGTTAGGTTGAGGTTTAGGGATAGGGTTAGGGTTAGGATTAGGGTGAGGGTGAAGGTGAGGGTTAGGATTAGGCTTAGGCTTAGGGTTAGGCTGAGGGTGAGGCTGGGGGTGAGTATTAGTGTTAATGTGATGGTTACGGTTAGGGTTAGTGTTATTGTTAGGGTTAGGGTTACAGTTAACGTGAGGGTGAGGGTGCACGTAGGGTTAGGGTTAGGGTTAAGCTGAGGGTTAGGTTTAGAGATAGGGTTAGTGTGAGTGTGAGGTTTAGGGTTAAAGTTAGGGTTAATGTTAGGGTTAGGCTTAGGGTTAGAATGAGGCTGAGCTTGGGCGTGAGGTTTAGGTTTAGGGTTAGGGTTAGGGTTAGAGTTAGGCTAAGGGTTAATGTTAGTGTTATGGTTAGTGTTAGGTTTAAGTTTGCAGTGAGGGTGAGGCTGAGGGTGAGGTTTATGGTTAGGGTTAGGGTTATGGTTAGTGTTATTGTTAGGGTTATGGTTAGAGTTACGGTGAGGGTGAGGGTGAGGGTGAAGGTAAGGCTTAGGTGAGATGGGTGAGGTTTTGGGTTAGGGTTAGGTTGAGGGTGAGGATTATGTTTACAGTTAGGTTTAGTGGGAGGGTTATGGTGAGGGTTACGTTTAGGTTGATTTTTAGGGATAGGGTTAGGGTTAGGATTAGGGTTAGGGTGAGGGTGAGGGTTAAGGTTAGGATTAGGGTTAGAGTTAGGGTTAGGGTTAGGGTGAGGTTTAGGGTTAGAGTTAGGCTTAGGGTGAGGGTTAGTGTGAGGGTTAGGGTTAGGGTTAGTGTTAGGTTAGGGTTAGGGTGAGGGTTAGTGTGAGGGTTAGGGTTAGGTTTTGGTTGAGGTATAGGTATAGGGTTAGGGTTAGAGTTAGATTTAGGTTGATCGTGAGGTTTAGGGTTAGAGTTAGGGTTAGTGTTCGGGTTAGGTTTAAGGTGAGGGTTAGTGTGAGAGTTAGAGTTCGGGTTAGGCTTAGGCGGATTTTGAGGGTGAGGGTTAGGGTTAGGGTGAGGGTTAGCGTTAGGTTTAGGGTGAGGGTTTGGATGAGGTTTTTGGTTATGGTTAGGGTTAGTGTTACTTTTAGGGTTAGGGTTAGGGTTAGGTTTATGGTTAGGGTTAAGATGAGGGTTAGGTTTAGGGTTAGGCTTAGGATTAATGTTAGAGTTATTGTTAGTGTTATGGTTAGTGTTAAGTTTGCATTGAGGGTGAGGCTAAGGTTGACGGTGATGGTTAGTGTTAGGGTAAGGGTTAGGGTTAAGGTTAGTGTTATTGTTAGGGTTAGGGTTAGAGTTACGGTCACGGTGAGAGTGAGGGTGAGGGTGAGGGTTAGGGTGAGGTTTAGGGTTAGGTTTAGGTTTAAGGTTAGGGTTAGGGTGCTGGTGAGGTTTAGGGTTAGAGTTAGGGTTAAGGGGAGGGTTAGGGTGAGGGTTAGGTTTAGGTTTAGTGTTAGCATTAGGGTGAGGGTGAGGGTTAGGTTGAGGTTCAGGGATAGGGTTAGGGTTAGGTTTATGTTAGGGTCAGTGCGAGTGTGAGGGTTAGGGTTAGGGTTAGGCTTAGGCTTAGGCTTAGGCTTTGGCTAAGGGTGAGGATGGGAGTGATTATTAGGCTTAGGGTGATGGTTAGGCTTAGGTTAGTGTTATTGTTAGGGATAGGGTTAGAGTTACGGTGAGGGTGAGGGTGCGGGTGAGGTTTAGGGTTAGAGTTAAGGTAAGGTTTAGGGTTAGGTTAAGAGATAGAGTTAGGGTGAGGGTGAGGTTTAGGGTTAGAGTTAGTGTTAGTGTTAGGGTTAGGCTTAGGGCTAGGCTGAGCCTGAGGGTGGGGGTGAGGATTAGGGTTAGGGTTAGGGTAGATTTAGGGTTAGGGTTAGGGTTAGGTTTCGGGTTATTTTTAGAGTTATGGTTAGGGTTAAGTTTGCAGTGAGAGTGAGGCTGAAGGTGAGGTTTATGGTTCGGGTTAGGGTTAGGATTAGGGTTAGGGTAAGGGTGAGTGTGAGGGTAAGGGTTAGGGGTAGGCTTAGGCTTAGGGTTAGGCTGAGGGTGAGGGTGGGAGTGAGGGTTAGTGTTATGTTGAGGGTGAGGATTAGGGTTTGGTTGTTGGTTAGGATGAGGGTTAGTGTTATGGTGAGGGTAAGGTTTAGAGTTAGGGTGAGGGTTTGGGTTAGGATTAGGGTGAGGGTGAGGGTGATAGTTAGGGTTAGGGTTAGGGTTAGGGTTATTGTTAGTGTTATGGTTAAGGTTACCTTTGCAGTGAGGGTGAGGCTGAGGGTGAGGTTTAGGGTGAGGATTAGGGTTAGGGTGAGGTTGAGGGTTAGGGTGAGGTTTAGGGTTAGGGTGAGGGTTAGGGTTAGTGTGAGGGTTAGTGTTAGGGTTATGGTTAGGGTTAGGGTCAGGGTTAGTGTTAGGGTTAGGGTTAGGGTGAGGGTTAGTTTGAGGTTTAGGGTTAGGCTTAGGTTTAGGATTAGGTTTGGGTGAGGGTGAGTGTGAGGGTTAGGGTTACGCTTTGGCTTAGGCTGAGGGTGAGGGTAGGGGTGAGGATTAGTGTTTGGTGATAGTTAGGTTTAGAATTAGAGTGACGGTTAGGATGAGGTTTAGGGTTACGATTAGGGTGATGGCTACGGTGAGGGTGAGGGTTAGTGTTAGGGTTAGGGTTAGGCTGAGGTTTAGGCTGAGGGTGAGATTGAGGGTGAGGGTTAGGATTAGGTTTATGGTTAGGGTTACAGTTAGCTTGAAGGTTAGAATGAGGTTTAGGGATAGGGTGAGTGTTAGGGTGAGGGTGATGGTAAGGGGAAAGTTGAGGGTTAGGCTGTGGGTGAGGGTTAAGATAAGGGTGAGGGTTAGGGTTAGGGTGAGGGTTAGGGTAAGTGTGAGGGTTAGGGGATAGGGTGAGGATGAAGGTTAGGTTTAATGTGAGGTTTAGGGTGAGCATGAGGGTTAGGGTTAAGTGAGGCTAAGGGTTAGAATTAGAATTAGGGTGTGGGCTAGGGTGAGGGTGAGGTTTAGGTTAGGGTTAGGGTTAGGGTGAGGTTTAGGATTAGGGTGAGTGTTAGGGTTAGTGTGAGGGTTAGTGTTAGGGTTAGGGTTAGTATTAGGGTGAGGGTAAGTGTTAGGATGATGGTTAGGGTTAGGGTGAGGGTTACAGTTCGGGTAAGGTTTAGGTTTAGTGTTAAGGTTATTTTTAATTTTAGGTTTAGGGTTACATATAGGGTGAGTGTCAGCGTGTGGGTTAGGGTTAGGGTTAGGGTGAGCTTTAGGGTTAGGATTAGTGTTAGAGTAAGGGTTAGGATTAGGGTGAGGTTTAGGTTTAGAGTTAGGCTTAGGATGAGGGTTAGTGTGAGGTTTAGGGTTAGGGTTAGTGTTATGTTACGGTTAGAGTGAGTGTTAGTGTGAGGGTTAGGGTTAGAGTTAGGGTTACGGTTAGGATTAGGGTTAGGGTGAGGGTGAGTGTGGGGGTTAGAGTTAGGTTTAAGGTTAGTCTTAGGGTTAGGCTGATGGTGATGTTGAGGGTGAGGGTTAGGTTTAGGGTGAGGGTTAGGATTAGGGTTAGGGTGAGGGTTAGCATGAGGGTTAGGGATAGGATGAGGGTTAGGGTGATTGCTGGGGTGAGGGTAATATTTTGGGTTAGGGTTAGGGTGAGGTGTAGGGTTAGGTTGAGGGTGAGGTTTAATTTTAGAGTTAGGGTTAGGGTGAGGGTTAGGGTTAGGGTAAGTGTTTGGGTTAGGTTAGGTTTAGTGTTAGTGTTAGGTTGAGGGTCAGGGTTATGGTTAGGTTTAGGTTTAGGGTGAGGGTGAGGGTGAGTGTGAGGGTTAGGGTTATGGTTAGGCTTAGTGTTAGGCTGAGGGTGTGGGTGAGGGTTAGGGTTTGGGAGATGTTTAGTGTTAGAGTTAGTGTTAGTGTGAGGGTTAGTGTTATGGTTAGGTTGTGGGTGAGGGTTAGGGTTAGGGTGATGCTTAGGGTTACGGTCAGGGTGAGGTTTAGGGTTAGTGTGAGGGTTAGGGTGACGGTGACAGTAAGGTTAAAGGTGAGGGTTAGGCTGAGAGTGAGGATTACAGTAAGGGTGAGGGTTAGGGTTTCGTTGAGGGATAGGTTTAGGGTTAGGGTGAGGGTGTGGTTTAAATTGAGGATTAGTGTTAGGGTTAATGTGAGGTTTAGGGTGAGCAAGAGGGTTTGGGTTTGGTTGAGGGCCAGAGTGAGGGTGAGGTTTAGGATTAGGGTTAGCGTGAGTGTTAGCCTTAGGGTGATCATTAGGGTTAATGTGAGTGTTAGTGTTAGGGTTAGAGTTAGTGTTAGGGTGAGGGTAAGTGTTAGGTTGAGGTTTAGGGTTAGGGTGAGGTTTATGTTTAGAATGAGTGTTAGGGTTAGGTTTAGGATAATTTTTAGGGTTAGGGTTAGGGTTAGGATGAGGGTCAGGGTTAGGTTTAGGTTTAGGCTGAGGCTGAGAGTGAGGTTGAGGGTTAGGTTTAGCATGATGGTTAGGGTTATGGTTAGGGTAAGGGTTAGGATGAGGTTTAGGGTTAGGGTGAGGGTTAGGATGAGGTTTAGGGTTAGGATTAGGGTTAGGATGAGGGCAAGGGTGAGGTTGAGGTTTTGGGTTGGCATTATGGCAAGGTTTAGGATTAGGGTTAGTTTTAGGGTTAGGGTGAGTGTTTGGGTTAGTGTTACCGTGAGGTTGAGGTTTGCGGTTAGGGTGAGAGTTAGGGTTAGGGTTAGGGTGAGGGTGAGGGCTTGGGTTAGGTTTAGGGTTACAGTGAGGATGAGGGTTAGGGTTAGTGTTAGGGTTAGGTTTATTTTTAGGGTTAGGGTTAGAGTTATGGTGAGGGTGAGGGTGAGGTTTAGGGTTAGGGTGATGGTGAGGTTTCGGGTTAGAGTTAGGGTTAGGGGAAGAGTTAGGGTGAGGGTAAGGGTTAGGTTTAGTGTTAGGGTTAGGGTTAATGTTAGGAGTAGGGTTAGAGTTATGGTGAGGGTAAGGGTTAGGCTTAGGCTTAGGGTTTGGGTATAGGCTGGTTTTACGGTGAGGATTAGGGTTAGGGTTAGTGTGACGGGTAGGGTGAGGGTTAAGTTTAGTGTTAGGGTTAGGGTTGGGGATAGGGTGAGTTTTAGTGTGAGGTTGAGGGTTAGTGTTAGAGTTTGGATTAGGGTTAGGGTTAAGGTGATGGTGAGTGTGAGGTTTAGGATTAGGGTTAGGGTTAGGTTTAGAGTTAGGGTGAGGGTGAGGGTGAGTGTTACGGTTATGGTGAGTGTTGGGGTTAGGGTTAGAATGAGGATTAGGGTGAGGGTTAGTCTTAGGCATAGGGTTTGGGTATAGGCTAGGTTGAGGGTGAGGGTTAGGGTTAGGTTAGGGTGAGAGGTAGGGTGAGGGTTAGGGTTAGTGTTAGGGTTGGGGTTGGGGATAGGGTGATATATAGTGTGGGGTTGAGGGTTAGTGTTAGGGTTAGGATTAGGGTTAGGGTTAAGGTGAGGGTGAGTGTGAGGTTTAGGGTTAGGGTAATCATTAGAGTTAGGGTGAGGGTGAGGGTGAGGGTTACAGTTAGGGTGAGTGTTTGGGTTAGGTTTAGAGTGAGGGTTAGGGTGAGTGTTCGGCTTAGGCTTAGGGTTTGGGTATGGGCTAGGGTGAGGGTGAGGGTTAGGGTTAGGTTTAGGGTGAGCGGTAGGGTTAGTGTTAGGGTTAGTGTTAGGGTTAGGGTTGCAGTTAGGGTTAGGCTTAATGTTAGGCGGAGGCTGAGGGTGAGGGTGAGGTTTAGGGTTAGGATGAGGGTGAGGATTAGGGTAAGAATTAGGGTTAGGGGGAGGGTTAGTGTGAAGGTTAGGGTTAGGTTTAGTGTTACGGTTAGGGTTAGGGTGATGTTGAGTGTATGGGTCAGGATTAGTCTTAGGCTGAGGCGGAGGCTTAGGCAGAGCGTGAGGGTGAGGGTGAGTGTTAGGGTTAGGGTTTTAAGGTTAGGGTGAGTGTTAGGATGAGGTTTAGAGTTAGCATTAGGGTTAGGGGGAGGGCTAGAGTTAGGGTGAGGTTTAGGGTTAGAGTTAGGGTAGGGTTTAGGGTTAGGGTTAGGGTTATGGTGAGGGTGAAGGTTAGGGTTAGGGTTAGGGTTAGGGTGAGGCTGAGGGTTAGGATTAGGATTAGGGTGAGGGTTTGTTTTAGGGTTAGAGTTACTGTGAGGGTCAGGGTTTGGGTTAGGTTTAAGGTTAGTGTTATAAGTTAAGTTTATGCTTAGAATTACATTAAGTGTGAGGGTGAGGGTGAGGGTTAGGATCAGGGTTAGGGTGAGGTTTAGTGTTAGGATTATGGTTGGAGTGAGGGTGAGGTTTAGGGTTAGAGTTAGGATTAGGGGGAGGGTTAGGTTGAGTGTTAGGGTTAGGGTTAGTGTTAGGGTTAGGGTGAGGGTTAGGTTGAGGTTTAATGTTAGGGTTAGGGTTAGGTTTAGGATTAGGGTGAAAGTCAGGGTGAGTTTGAGGGTTAGGGTTAGGGTTTGGCGTTTGGCTTAGGCTTAGGGTTAGGCTGAGGTATGGGTGGGGATGAGGATTAGGTTTAGAATGATGGTTAGCGTTATGGTTAGGTTAAGGGTTAGGATAAGTGTTAGTGTTAGGATTAGGGTTAGGGTGAGGGCTAGGGTGAGGGTGAGGGTTAGGGTTAGGCTTAGGCTTAGGCTTAAGTTTAGGCTGAGGCTGAGGCTGAGTGTGAGGGTTAGGGTTAGGTTGATGGTTGAGGTTGCCGTTAGGGTGAGGGTTAGGATGAGGATTTATGTTATGGTGAGGGTTAGGGTGAGGGTGAGGTTGAGATTTAGATTCAGGATTAGTGTTAAGGTTAGTGTGAGGTTAAGGGTGAGGATGAGGTTTAGGGTTAGGTTGAGGGCTAGGTTGAGGATGAGAGTTAGGGTTAGGGTGAGGTTTAGGGTTAGGGTGATGGTTAGGGTTAGTGTGACGGTTAGTGTTATGGTTAGGGTTAGTGTTAGGGTGAGGGAAAGTGTTAGGGTGATGGTTAGGGTTAGGGTGAAGGTTATGGTTAGGATGAGGGTTAGGGTTAGGGTTAGGTTTATTGTTAGGGTTAGGGTTAGGGTTAGGGTTATGTTGAGAGTGAGTGTGAGAGTGAGGGTTAGGGTTAGGATGAGGTTTAGGTTTCAGATTAGGGTTAGAGTTAGGGTTAGGGTGAGGGTGAGGTTTAGGGTTAGAGTAAGGGTTAGTGTTAGTGTTACGATTAGGGTGAGGGTAAGTTTGAGGGTTAAGGTTAGGGTTAGGTTTAGGCTTAGGGTTAGGCTCAGGGTGAGGGTGGGGATGAGGAATAGGTTTAACGTGATGGTTAGGGTTAGGGTTAGGTTTAGGGTTAGGGTTAGGGTTACGGTTAGGGTTAGGGTTAGGTTGAGGGTGAGGGTTAGATTGAGGGTTAGGGTTATGTTGAGCGTTATGGTTAGGGTGAGGGTTAGGTTTAGTGTTAGGGCTATTGTTAGGGTTAGGGTTAGGGTTACAGTGAAGTTGAGGGTGAGGGTTAGGTTTAGAGTTAGGGTGAGGTTTAGTTTTAGGGTTAGGGTTAGAGTTAGGTTTAGGGTGATGGTGAGGTTTAGGTTTAGTGTTAGGGTTATTGTTAGGGTTAGGGTTAAGGTGAGGGTTAGGGTGAGGGTTAGGGTGAGGGTAAGGGTTAGGTTTAGGGTGAGTGTTAGGATGAGGTTTAGGTTTAGGTTTAGGGTTAGTGTTAGGTTTAGTGTTAGGGTTAGGATTAGGTTTAGGGTTAGGGTTAGGGTTTTCGTGAGTGTTACGGTTAGGGTTAGGGTTAGGCTTAGCCTTAAGGTTAGGTTTAGGATTATTGTTAATGTTATGGTTAGTGTTAATTTTGAGGTGAGGGTGAGGCACAGGGTGAGGTTTATGGTTATTGTTAGGGTTAGGGTTAGGGTTACTGTTATTGTTAGGGTTAGGGTTAGAGTTAAGGTCACTGTGAGAGTAAGGTTGAGGGTGAGGGTTAGGGTGAGGTTTACGGTGAGGTTTAGGCTTAGGGTTAGTTTTAGGATGCTGGTGTAGTTTAGGGTTAGAGTTCAGGTTAGGGGGATGGTTTAGGGTGAGGGCTAGGTTTAGGTTTAGTGTTAGCATTACGGAGAGGGTTAGGGTTAGGTTGAGGTTTAGGGATAGGTTTAGGGTTCGGATTAGGGTTAGGGTGAGAGTGAGGGTGAGGGTTAGGGTTAGGGTTAGGATTAGATTTAGGGTGAGGGTGAGGGTTAGTGTGAGGGTTAGGTTTAGGCTTAGACTTAGTGTTAGGCTGAGGGTGAGGGTGATGGTGAGGCTTAGGGTGAGGGTGAGGTTTGGGGTTAGAGTTAGTGTTAGTGTGAGGGTTAATGTTAGGGTTAGGTTGAGGGTGAGGGTTAGGATTAGGGTGATGCTTAGGGTTACGGTCAGGGTCAGGTTAGGATGAGGGTAGGGTTAGTATGAGGGTTAGGGTGAGGTTGACAGGACAGTAAGTGTAAAGTTGAGGGTTATCTGAGAATGAGGATTACGGTAACGGTGAGGGTTAGTGTTAGGGTGAGTGTTGGGTTTAGGTTTAGGGTGAGGGTGTGGTTTAGATTGAGGATTAGTCTTAGGGTTAGTGTGAGGTTTAGGGTGAGGATGAGGGTTAGGGTTAGGTTGAGGGCTAGGTTGAGGGTGAAGGTTAGGCTTAGGGTTAGCGTGAGTGTTAACCTTAGGGTGATCATTAGGGTTAGTGTGAGTGTTAATGTTAGGTTTAGGGTTAGTGCTATGGTGAGGGTTAGGTTTAGGGTTAGGGTTAGGGTTAGGGTTAGGTTTAGGGTTGTTTTTAGGGTTAGGGTTAGGGTTAGGATGAGGGTCAGGGTTAGGATTAGGGTTAGGGTGAGGGCTAGGTTGAGGGTGAGGATTAGGGTTAGGGTTAGGCTTAGGCTTAGTTTAGACTGAGGATTAGGGTGAGGTTGAGGGTTAGGGTTAGCATGATGGTTAGGGTCATGGTTAGGGTGAGGGTTAGGATAAGGGTTAGGGTTAGGGTGAGGTTTATGGTGAGGGTGACAGTAAGTGTCATGGTGAGGGTTAGGGTGAGGATTAGGGTAAGGGTTAGGGTGAGGGTGAGGTTAAGATTGAGGATTAGTGTGAAGGTTAGAGTGAGTTTTAGGGTGATAATGAGGGTTAGGGTTAGTGTGAGTGCTAGGGTGAGGGTGAGGGTTAGGGATAGGGATATGTTGAGTTTTAGGGTTAAGGTGATGGTTAGGGTTAGTTTGAGGGTTAGTGTTAAGACTAGGGTTAGTTTTAGGGTTAGGGTGAGTTATAGCGTTAGGGTGAGGGTTATGTTTAGGGTTAGGGTTAGTGTTAGGTTTAGGGTAATTGTTAGCGTTAGGGTTAGCGTTAAGGTTACGGTGAAGGTGAGGGTGAGGGTAAGGGTTAGGGTTAGGGTGAGGCTTAGGTTTAGGGTTAGGGTTAGAGTTAGGGTTAGGTTGAGGGTGAGGTTTAGGTTTAGAGTTAGGGTTAGGGTGAGGGTTAGGGTGATTGTAAGGGTTAGGGTTAGGGTTAGGTTTAGTGTTAGGATTAGGGTTAGGGTGAGTTTGAGTGTGAGGGTTAGCGTTAGGGTTAGGCTGAGTTTGAGGTTGAGTGTTAGGGTTAGGGTGAGGGATTGGGTTAGGGTTAGGATTAAGGTGAGGGTTAGGATGAGGTTTAGTGTAAGGATTAGGGTTAGGATGAGGGCAAGGGTTAGGGGGAGGGTTAGGGTTAGAATTATGGCGAGATTTAGGATTAGGGTTAGGTTTAGGATTAGGGTGAGTGTTAGGGTTGAGGTTAGTGTTAGGGTGAGGGTGAGGGTTAGGATTAGGTTTAGGGTTAGGGTTATTGTTAGTGTTATGATTAATGTTAAATTTAAGGTGAGGCTGAGGCTGAGGGTGAGGTTTAGGTTTAGGGTTATGGTGAGGTTTAGGGTTAGTGTTAAGGTTAGGTTTAGGGTGAGGGCTTGGGTTAGGGTTAGGGTTAGGGTGAGGGTGAGGGTTAGGGTTAGGGTTTGGGTTAGGGTTATTCTAGGGTTTGGGTAACGGTTAAGCTGAGGGTGAGGGTGAGGGTTAGGTTAGGGTTAAGGTGAGGTTTAGATTTAGGGTTAGGTTTAGAGTTAGGTTTAGGGTGATGGTGAGGTTTAGGGTTAGAGTAAGGGTTAGTGTTAGGGTTAAGGTTAGTGTGAGGGTTAGGGTGAGGGTTAGAGTTAGGGTTAGGGTTAGGTTTAGGAGGAGGGTTAGGGCTATGTTTAGGGTGAGGTTTAGGATGAGGTTTAGGGTTAGGTTGAGGGTTAGGGTTAGTTTTACGGTTAGGATTAGGGTTAGGGTTAGGGTGAGGGTTAGGGTTAGGGTAAGGGTTAGGGTTTGGCTTAGGGTTAGGGTTAGGGTTATTGTTAGTGTTATGGTTAGTGTTAAGTTTGCGGCGAGGGTGAGGCTAAGGGTGAGGGTTATGGTTAGTGTTAGTGTTTGGGTTAGGTTTAGTATTATTTTTAGGGTTAGGGTTAGAGTTTCGGTCATGGTGAGTGTGAGGGTGAAGGTTAGGGTGAGGTTTAGGGTGAGGTTTAGTGTTAGGGTTTGGGTTAGGTTTAGGGTACTGGTGAGGTTTAGGTTTAGAGTTAGGGTGATGGGAGGGTTAGGGTGAGGGTTAAGGTTAGGTTTAATGTTAGTATTAGGGTGAGGGTGAGGGTTAGGTTGTGGTTTAGGGATAGGGTTAGGGTTAGGATTAGGGTTAGGGTGAGGGTGAGGGTGAGGGTTATGGTTAGGCTTAGGCTTAGGGTGAAGCTGAGGGTGAGGCTGGGGGTGAGGATTAGGGTTAGGGTGATTGTTAGGGTTAGCGTTAGTGTTATTTTTAGGGTTAGGGTTAGAGTTACTGTGACGGTGAGGGTGCAGGTACGGTTAGGGTTAGGGTTAGGCTGAGGTTTAGGGTTAGGTTTAGAGATAGTGTAAGGGTGAGGGTGAGGTTTAGGGTTAAAGATAGGGTTAATGTTAGGGTTAGGCTTAGGGTTTGGATGAGGGTGAGGGTGGGTGTGAGGACTAGGGTTAGGTTTAGGGTTAGAGTTAGGGTTAGGGTTAGGGTAAGGGTTAATGTTAGTGTTACGGTTAGGTTTAAGTTTGCAGTGAGAGTGAGGCTTAGGGTAAGGTTTATGGTTAGGGTTAGGGTTATGGTTAGTGTCATTGTTAAGGTTAGGTTTAGAGTTTCGGTGAGGTTGAGGGTGAGGGTTAGGGTTACGGTGAGATTTAGGGTAAGGTTTAGTGTTAGTGTTAGGTTGAGGGTGAGGATTAGGTTTAGAGTTAGGGTTATTGGGAGGGTTAAGGTTAGGGTTAGGGTTAGGTTGATTTTTAGGGATAGGGTTAGGTTTAGGATTAGGGTTAGGTTGAGGGTGTGTGTGAGGGTTATGGTTAGGGTTAGGCTTAGGCTTAGGGTTAGGCTGAGGGTGATGTTGGGTGTGAGGGTTAGTTTTACAGTGAGGGTGAGGATTAGGGTTAGGGTGAGGGGTAGGATGAGGGTTAGGGTTACAGTGAGGGTGAGGATTAGGGTTAGGGTGTGTGTTAGGGTTAGGATTAGGGTTATGGTGAGGTTGAGGATTAGGATTGGGGTTAGGGTTAGGTTTATTGTTAGTGTTATGGTTAAGGTTACTTTTGGAGTGAGGGTGAGGCTGAGGGTGAGGGTTAGGGTTAGGATTAGGGTTAGGGTGAGGTGGAGGGGTAGGATTGGGGTTAGGGTTAGGTTTATTGTTAGTGTTATGGTTAAGGTTACTTTTGGAGTGAGTGTGAGGCTGAGGGTGAGGGTTAGAGTTAGGATTAGGGATAGGGTGAGGTGGAGGGTTAGGATTGGGGTTAGGGTTAGGTTTATTGTTAGTGTTATGGTTAAGGTTACTTTTGGAGTGAGCATGAGGCTGAGGGTGAGGGTTAGGGTTAGGATTAGGGTTAGGGTTAGGATTAGGGTTAGGGTGAGGGTGAGATTGAGTGTGAGGGTTAGGGTTAGGGTGATGGTTAGTGTTTTGGTTAGCTTGAAGTTTAGGATGAGGTTTAGGGATAGACTGAGTGTTAAGGTGAGAGTGAAGGTAAGGGTAAATTTGAGGGTTAGGCTGTAGGTGAGGTTTAAGATAAGGGTGAGGGTTAGGGTTAGAGTGAGGGTTAGGGTAAGTGTGACGGTTAGGGGTTAGGGGGAGGGGGAGGGTTAGATTGAGGATTAGGGTTAGGGTTAGTGTGAGGTTTAGGGTAAGGATAAGGGTTGAGGGTTAGGTAATGGTAAGAGTTAGAATTAGGGTTAGGGTGAGGGCTAGGGTGAGGTTGATGGTTAGGGTTAGGGTTAGGGTTAGGGTGAGGTTTAGGGTTAGTGTGAGGGTTAGTGTTAGGGTTACCATTAGTGTTAGGGTGATGGTTAGGGTTAGGGTGAGGGTTACAGTTAGGTTGAGGGTTAGGGTTCGTGTAAGGGTTATTTTTAATTTTAGATTTAGGGTTACGTTGAGGATGACGGTGAGGGTGAGGGTGAGGGTTAGGGTTAGGGTGAGGTTTAGGTTTAGGGTTAGAGTTAGAGTTAGGGTTAGGGGTAGGGTGAGGTTTAGGGTTCGATAGGCTTAGTGTGAGGGTTAGGTTGACGGTTAGGTTTAGGATGAGTGCTAGGATTAGGGTTAGGGTGAAGGTTAGGTTGAGGGTTAGTGTTAGGATTAGGGTTAGGCTGAGGGCTAGGGTGAGGGTGAGGTTTAGGGTTAGGTTTAGGGTGAGGTTTATGGTTAGGGTTAGTTTGAGGGTGAGGTTTAATTTTAGAGTTAGGGTTAGGGTGAGTGTTAGGGTTAGGGTTAGTGTTAGGGTTAATGTTAGGGTTAGTGTTAGGGTTAGGGTGAGGGTTAGGGTTATGGTTAGGATTAGGATTAGGGTTACTGTGAGGTTGAGTGTGAGGGTTAGGGTTAGGCTTAGGGTTAGGCTGAGGTTGAGGGTGAGGTTGAGGGTTAGGGTTAGGGTGAGGGTTAGTGTGAGAGTGAGTGTTAGGGTTAGGTTGTGGGTGAGGGTTAGGATTAGGGTGATGCTTGCTTAGGGTTATGGTCACGGTGAGGGTTAGGATGAGGGTTAGGGTTAGTGTGCGGGTTAGGGTGAGGGTGACAGTAAAGGTAATGTTGAGGGTTAGGCTGAGAATTAGGATTACAGTAAGTGTGAGGGTTAGGGTTAGGGTGAGGTTTAGGGTTAGGGTTAGGGTGTGGTTTAGATTGAGGATTAGTTTTTGGGGTTAGTGTGAGGTTTAGAGTGAGGATGAGGATTAGGATTAGGTTGAGGTGTAGGGTGAGGATAAGGGTTAGGTTTAGGGTTAGGGTGAGTGTTAGGGTTAGGGTGATCGTTAGGGTTAGTGTGAGGGTTAGTTTTAGGCTTAGGGTTAGTGTTAGGGTGAGGGTAATTTTTAGGGTGAGGTTTAAGGTTAGGGTGAGTGGTATGGTGAGAATGAGGGTTAGGGTTAAGTTTAGGGTTATTTTTAGGGTTAGGGTTAGGGTTAGGATGAGGGTCAGTGTTAGGATTAGAGTTAGGGTGAGGTCTAGGGTGAGGGTGAGGTTTAGGGTAGAGTTAGGCATAGGCTTAGGGTTAGGCTGAGGCTGAGGGTGAGGTTGAGGGTTAGGGTTAGCATGATGGTTAGGGTCATGGTTAGGGTGAGGGTTAGGATGAGGATTAGTGTTAGGGTGAGGGTTAGGGTAAGGGTGACAGTAAGGGTCAAGTTGAGGGTTAAGGTGAGTATTAGGTTTAGGGTTAGGGTGAGGGTGAGAATTAGACTGAGGATTAGTGTTAAGGTTAGTGTGAGGGTTAGTGTTAGGACTAGGGTTAGTTTTAGGGTGAGGGTTAGCGTTAGGGTGAGGGTTATGGTTATGGTTAAGGTTAGTGTTAGGTTTACGGTTTTTGTTAGGTTTAGGGTTAGGGTTAATGTTGCGGTGAGGGTGAGGGTAAGGGCAAGGTTTAGGGTTAGGGTGAGGTTTAGGTTTAGGGTTAGGGTTAGGGTTATTGTTAGTGTTATGGTTAGTGTTAAGTTTGCGGTGAGGGTGACGCTCTGGGTGAGGTTTATGGTTAGTATTACGGTTAGGGTTAGGGTTAGGGTTAGTATTATTGTTAGGGTTAGGGTTAGAGTTATGGTCATGTTGAGAGTGAGGGTCAGGGTTAGGGTGAGTTTTAGTGTGAGGTTTAGTGTTAGGGTTAGGGTTAGGGCTAGGGTGCTGGTGAGGTTTAGGGTTAGAATTCGGGGGAGGGGGAGGGGGAGGGGGAGGGTTAGGGATAGATTTAGGGTTACGATTAGGGTTAGGGTGAGGGTGAGGGTGAGGGTTAGGGTTAGGCTTAGGCTTACAGTTAGGCTGAGGTTGAGGCTGGGGGTGAGGATTAGGTTTAGGGTGATGGTTAGGGTTAGGGTTAGTGTTATGGTTAGGGTTAGGTTTAGAGTTACCATGAGGGTGAGTGTGTGGGTAGGGTTAGGGTTAGGGTTAGGCTGAGGTTTAGGGTTAGGTTTAGAGATAGGGTTAGGGTGAGGGTGAGGTTTAGGGTTAAAGTTAGGGTTAGGGTTAGGGTTAGGCTTAGGGTTAGGCTGAGGGTGAGGGTGGGGTGAGGATTAGGGATAGGGTTAGGGTTAGAGTTAGGGTTAGGGTTAGGGTAAGGGTTAATATTAGTGTTATGGATAGGTTTAAGTTTGCAGTGAGGGTGAGGCTGAGGGTGAGATTTATGGTTAGGGTTAGGGTTATGGTTAGTGTTATTGTGAGGGTTAGGTTTAGAGTTACGGTGAGGGTGAGGGTGAGGGTGCGGGTTAGGCTTACGGTGAGATTTAGGGTGAGGTTTAGGTTTAGGGTTAGGTTGAGGGTGAGGGTTAGGTTTAGAGTTAGGGTTAGTGGGTGGGTTAGGGTGAGGGCTAGGGTGAGGGTTAGGGTTAGGCTTAGGTTTAGGCTGAGGGTGAGGGTGATGGTGAGGGTTAGGGTTAGGGTGAGGGTGAGGTTTAGGTTTAGAGTTAGGGTTGGGGGTGGGTTAGGTTGAGGGTTAGTGTTAGGGTTAGTGTTAGTGTTAAGATTAGGGTTAGGGTTAGGATGAGGTTGAGTGTGAGGGTTAGGGTTCGGGTTAGGCTTAGGCTTAGGGTTAGGCTGAGGATGAGGTTGAGGGTTAGGGTTAGGGTCAGGTTTAGGGTTAGGATTAGGGTGAGGGATTGGATAAGGTCTAGGGTTAGGATTAGGGTTAGGATGAGGGCAAGGTTGAGTGTGAGGGTTAGGGTTAACATTATGGCAAGGTTTAGGATTAGCGTTAGGTTTAGGGTTAGGGTGAGTGTTAGGGTTAGGGTTATGGTGAGGTTGAGGTTTAGGATTAGGGTGAAGGTTAGGGTTAGGTTTAGGGTGAGGGTGATGGTTAGGATTAGGGTTAGGATTAGGGTAATTAGTGTTATGGTTAAGTTTTCGGTGACTGTGAGGCTGAGGGTGAGGGTTAAGGTTAGGGTTAGGGTTAGGGTGAGGGCTTGGGTTAGGTTTAGGGTTACGGTGAGGATGAGCGTTAAGGTTAGTGTTAGGGTTAGGGTTATTGTTAGGGTTAAGGTTAGAGTTATGATGAGGGTGAGGGTGAGGCTGAGGTTTAGGGTTAGGGTGAGGGTGAGGTTTAGGGTTAGAGTAAGGGTTAGGGAGATAGTTAGGGTGAGGGTTAGGGTTAGGTTTAGTGTTAGGGTTAGGGTTAGGGTGAGGGTTGGGTTGAGGTTTAGGGTTAGGGTTAGGGTTAGGTTTAGGATTAGGGTTATGGTGAGGGTGAGTGTGAGGGTTAGGGTTAGGGTTAGGCTTAGACTTAGGGTTAGGCTGTGGGTGAGAGTGGGGATGAGGATTAGGTTTTGTGTGATGGTTAGGGTTAGGGTTAGGTTTAGGGTTATGATTAAGGTTAGGGTTAGGTTTAGGGTTAGGGTGAGGGCTAGGGTGAGGGTGAGGGTTAGTGTGAGTGTTTGGCTTAGGCTTTAGGGTTAGGCTGATGGTGAGGTTGAGGGTCAGGGTTAGGGTTAGGGTGATGCTTAGGATTATGATCAGGGTGAAGGTTAGGAAGAGGGTTATGGTTAGGGTGAGGGATTTGGGTGAGGGTGACAGTAAGGGAAAATCTGAGGGTTAGGCTGAGAGTGAGGATTAAGGTAAGGTCTAGGGTTAGGGTTAGGGTTAGGGTGAGGGTGAGGTTAAGATTGATGATTAGGTTTAGGGTTAGTGTGAGGTTTAGAGTGAGGATGAGGGTTAGGGTTAGGGTGAGGGCTAGGTTGAGGGTGAGTGTTAGGGTTAGGCTTAGGGTGAGGTTTAATGTTAGGGTGATGGTTAGGGTTAGTGTGAGTGTTAGTGTTAGGGTTAGGGTTAGTGTTAGGGTGAGGGTAAGTGTTACTTTGAGGGTTAGGTTTAGGGTGAGGGTTATGGTTAGAATGAGGGTTAGGGTTAGGGTTAGGGTTATTGTTAGGTTAGGGTTAGTGTTACATTTACGGTGAGGGTGAGAGTTCGGGTTAGGTTTAGGGTGTGGTTTATGTTTAGGGTTAGGGTTAGAGTTAGGTTTAGGGTGTGGGTGACGTTTAGGGTTAGAGTTAGCATTAGTGATAGTGTTAGGGTTAGGGTGAGTGTCAGTGTGAAGGTTAGGGTTATGCTTAAGTTTAGGGTTAGGGTTAGGCTTAGACCGAGCATGAGTGTGAGGGTTAGGGTTAGGGTTAGGGTGAGGTTTAGGTTTAGGGTTACGGTGAGGGTTAGGGTTAGGGTTAGTGATAGTGTTAGGGGTAGGGTTAGGGTGAGGGTGACAGTAAGGGTAAAGGTGAGGGTTAGGTTTAGGATCAGGTTTAGATTAAAGGTGAGTGTGAGGATTACGGTTAGGGGTAGGGTTAGGCTTAGGGATAGGGTGAGAGTTAGGGTTAGGGTTAGGGTTAGTGTTGCTGTTAGGGGTAGGGTTAGGGTGAGGGTTAGGTTGAAGGTGAAGATTAGGGTTAGGATTAGGATTAGGATTAAATTGAGGGTGAGTGTGAGGGTTAGGGTTAGGGTTAGGGTTAGGGTGAGCTTGAGGGTTAGGGTTAGGGTTAGGGTGAGGGTTGGGGTTAGGGTTAGTGTTAGTGTTAGGGTTAGGGTGAGGGTTAGGGTTAGGGTTAGGGTTAGTGTTAGGGTTGGGGTTAGGGTGAGGGTTAGGTTTAGGGTTAGTGTTAGGCTTGGGGTTAGGGTGAGGGTTAGGATGAGGGTGAGGGTTAGGGTTAGGTTTAGTGTTAGTGTTAGGGTTAGGGTGAGGGTTAGTTTTAGGGTTAGGGTTAGTGTTAGGATTGGGGTTAGTGTGAGGGTTAGGGTTAGGGTTAGTGTTAGGCTTGGGGTTAGGGTGAGGGTTAGGATGAGGGTGAGGGTTAGGGTTAGGTTTAGGATTACGATTAGGGGTAGTGTTAGGGTGAGTGCTTGGGTTAGGCTTAGTGTTAGGATTAGTCTTAGCATTAAGCTGAGAGTGAGGTTGAGGTTTAGGGTTAGGGTTCAGGTTAGGGTTAGCATTTGGGTGATAGTTATGGTTCGGGTTATGTTTAGGGTTAGGGTGAAGGTTTTGAGTTAAGTTTTCAGTTAAGGATTAGGGGGAGAGTTAGGATGAGGATTAGGTTTAGGATTAGTGTTAGGGCGAGGGCTAGGGTGTGGGTGAGGGTTAGGGTTATTTTTAGGGTGAGGTTAAGTGTTAGTGTTAGGGTAAGGGTGAGGGTTAGGATGAGGGTTAGGGTTATGGTGAGGGAGAGGGTTAGGGTTAGGGTTAGAGTTAGGTTGAGGATGAGGGTTAGGGTGAGGGTGAGGGTTAGGATTAGGGTTAGGGTTAGGATTATTGTTAGTGTTATGGTTCTGGTTACCTTGGCAGTGATGGTGAGGCTGAGGGTGAGGGTTAGGGATAGGATTAGGGTTAGGTTAAGTTTCGAGTTAGGATTAGTGTTATTGTTAGGGTATAGGGTTAGAGTTAAGGTGAAGGTAAGGCTGAGGGTAAGCGTTAGGGTTAGGGTTAGGGTTAGGGTGAGGTTTAGTGTCAGGGTTAGGATTAGGGTTAGGGTGAAGGTGAGTATGAGGGTTAGGGTTAGGGTTAGGATTAGGCTTCGGTTTAGGCTGAGGGCGATTGTGAGTGTGAGGGTTGGTGTTAGTTTGAGGTTTAGGGTTAGTATTACATTGAGTGTCAGGGTTAGCATTAGTTTGAGGGTTACTATTAGGTTTAGGATTAGGGTGAGGTTTAGGGATAGGGTTAGGGTTTGGGTTAGAATGAGGTTTAGGGTTACAATTAGGGTTACGGTGAGGGCTAGGGTGAGGGTGAGATTTAGTGTTAGGGTTAGGGTGAGGTTTAGGTTTAGGCGTAGGGTTAGGGGGAGGGTTAAGTTTCGGGTTACATTGAGGGTGAGGGTTAGGTTTGAGGTGAGGGTTATGTTGAGGACTAAAGTGAGGGTGAGAGTTAGGGTTAGTGTTAGGGTGAGGGTTAGGTTGAGGTTTAGGTTTAGGGTTAGGGTTAGGGTTAGGATTAGGGTTATGCTGAGGGTGAGTGTGAGGGTTACTGTTTGGGTTAAGCTTAGGCTTAGGGTTAGGCTGAGGGTGATGGTGGGGATGAGGATTAGGTTTAGATTGATGGTTCCGGTAATGGTTAGGTTGAGAGTTAGGATGAGGGTTAGGGTTAGGCTTAGGCTTAGGGTTAGGCTGAGGCTGAAGTCGAGGGTGAGGGTTAGGGTTAGGGTGATGGTTAGGGTTACGGTTAGTGTGAGGGTTAGGATGAGGGTTAGCTTTGGGGTGAGGGTTAGGATGAGGGTGACAGAGTAAAGGTGAGGGTTAGGCTGAGGGTGAGGGTTATTGTAAGGGTGAGGGTTCTGCTTAGGGTTAAGGTGAGGGTGAGGGTTAGATTGAGGATTAGTGTTGGGGTTAGTGTGAGGTTTAGGGTGAGGATACGTGTTAGGTTTAGGGTGAGGGCTAGGGTGAAGTTGAGGGTTAGCGTTTGGGTTAGGGTGAGGATTAGGTTTAGGGTGATTGTTAGCGTTAGTGTGAGTGTTAGTGTTAAGGTTAGTGTAAGTGTTAGGGTGAGGGTAAGTGTTAGGGTAAAGTTTAGGTTTAGGGTGAGGTTTAGGATTAGGGTTAGGGTTAGGTTTAGGGTGAGGGTGAGGTTTAGGATTAGAGTTAGGGTTGAGGTGAGGCTGAGGTTTAAGGTTAGGGTTAGGGTTAGTGTTAGGGTTAGAGTTAGGGTGAGGTTTAGTGTGGGTGTGAGGGTTAGTGTTAGGGTTAGTATTAGGGTTAGGTTTAAAGTGAGGATGAGTGTGAGTGTTAGGGTTAAGGTTAGGGTTAGGTTTACAATTAGGGTGAGTGTGAGGGTGAGGGTTACGGTTAGGGTGAGTGTTGGGGTTAGGGTTAGAATGAGGGTTAGGCTTAGGCTTAGGGTTTGGGTATGGGCTAGGTTGAGGGTGAGGGTTAGGCTTAGGGTTAGTGTGAGGGGTATGGTGAGGGTTAGGGTTAGTTTTAGGGTTAGGGTTGGGGATAGGGTGAGTTTTAGTGTGGGGTTGAGGGTTAGTGTTAGTTTGGATTAGGGTTATGGTTAAGGTGAGGGTGAGTGTGAGGGTTAGGGTTAGGGTTAAGGTTAGGTTTAGAGTTAGGGTGAGGGTGAGGGTGAGGGTTAAGGTTATGGTGAGTGTTGGGGTTAGGGTTAGAGTGAGGGTTAGGATGAGGGTTAGGCTTAGGCTTAGGGTTTGGGTATGGGCTAGGGTGAAGGTGAGGGTTAGGTTTGGGGAGAGGGGTAGGTTGAGGGGTAGGGTTAGTGTTAGAGTTAGGGTTGGGGTTAGGCTTAGGCTTAATGTTAGGCAGATGGGGAGGGTGTGGGTGAGGTTTAGGGTTAGGGTGAGGGTGAGGTTTAGGGTTAGAGTTAGCATTAGGGTAAGGGCTAGTGTGAGGGTTAGGGTTAGGGTTAGTGTTACTGTTAGGGTTAGGATGAGGGTGAGTGTGAGGGTCACGGTTAGTCTTAGACTGAGGCGGAGGCTTAGGCAGAGCGTGAGGTTGAGGGTGAGGGTTAGGGTTAGGGTTTTAGGGTTACGGTGAGTGTTAGGATGAGGTTTAGGTTTAGCATTAGAGTTAGGGTGAGGGCTAGATTTAGGGTGAGGGTTAGGTTTAGCGTTAGGGTGAGATTTAGGGTTAGGGTTAGGGTAAGGGTTAAGGTGAGGCTGAGGGTTAGTATTAGGGTTAGAGATATGATGAGGGTCAGGGTTTGGGTTAGGGTTAGCGTTAGGGTAAGAGTTAGGGTTCGGGTTTAGTTTAGGGTTGGATGAGGTTTAGGGTTCAGGTTACAGTGAGGGTGAGGGTTAGGGTTAGGTTGAGGGTTAGGGTTTGGATTAGGGTTAGGGTGAGGTTTAGGGTTAGGGTTAGGGTGAGGTTTAGGATGAGGATTAGGGTTAGGATTAGGTTTAGGGTGAGGGCTAGGGTGAGGGTGAGGGTTAGGGTTATTGTTAGGGTGAGGTTTAGGTTTAGGTTTAGGGTTAGGGTTAGGGTTAGGATGAGGGTTAGGGTTATGGTGAGGGTGAGGGTTAGGGTTAGGGTGAGGGTTAGGGTTAGGGTGAGGATGAGGGTTAGGGTGAGTGTGAGGGTTATGGTGAGGGTTAGGGTTAGGGTTAGAGTGAGGGTTAGGGTTAGGATTAGGGTTAGCGTGAAGGCTAGGGTGAGGGTTAGGGTTAATGTTAGGGTGAGGGTTAGGATGAGGGTTAGGGTTACGGTGAGGTTAGGGTTAGGGTTAGAGTGAGGATTAGGTTTAGGATTAGGGTTAGGGTGAGGGTGATTGTTAGGATTAGGGTTAGGGTTAGGAGTATTAGTGTTATAGTTCTGGTGACTTTTGCAGTGATGGTGAGGCTGAGGGTGATGGTTATGGATAGGATTAGGGTTAGGTTTAGGTTTCGAGTTAAGATTAGTGTTATTGTTAAGGTTAGGGTTAGAGTTAAGGAGAGGGTGAGGGTGAGGGTAAGGGTGAGGGTTAGGGTTATGGTTAGGGTGAGATTTAGTGTCAGGTTTAGGATTAGGGTTAGGGTGAGTGTGAGGTTTAGGGTTAGAGTTAGGGTTAGGGGGAGGGTTAGTGTGAAGGTTAGGGTTAGGGTTAGTGTTATGGTTAGGGTTAGGGTGAGGGTGTCTGAGGGTCAGGGTTAGTCTTAGGCTGAGGCGGAGGCTTAGGCGGAGCATGAGGGTGAGGGTGAGTGTTAGTGTTAGTGTTTTAGAGTTAGGGTGAGTGTTAGGATGATGTTTAGGGTTAGCATTAGTACTAGGGGGAGGGCTAGAGTTAGGGTGAGGGTTAGGGTTAGCGTTAGTGTGATGTTTAGGGTTAAGGTTAGGGTTAGGGTGAAGGTTAGGGTTTAAGGTGAGGCTGAGGGTTAGGATTAGGATTAGGGTGAGGGTTTGTGTTAGGGTTAATGTTACGATGAGGTTCAGGGTTTGGGTTAGGTTTAGGGTTAGTGTTATATTTAAGGTTAGGGTTAGAGTTACAGTAAGGGTGAGGGTGAGGGTGAGGGTTAGGATCAGGGTTAGGGTGAGGTTTAGTTTTAGGATTATGGTTATGGTGAGGGTGAGGTTTAGGGTTAGAGTTAGGTTTAGGGGGAGGGTTAGGTTGAGTGTTAGGGTTAGGGTGAGGGTTAGGTTGAGGTTTAATGTTAGGGTTAGGGTTAGGTTTAGGATTAGGTTGACGGTAGAGTGAGTGTGAGGGTTAGGGTTAGGGTTTGGCTTAGGCTTAAGTTTAGGCTGAGGGTTTGGGTGTGTATGAGGATTAGGTTTAGAATGATGGTTAGGGTTATGGTAGGTTAAGGGTTAGGATGAGGGTTAGGGTTAGGATTAGAGTGAAGGTGAGGGTTAGGGTTAGGGTTAGGGTTAGGCTTAGGCTTAGGGTTAGGCTGAGGCTGAGGGTGAGGGTGAGGGTAAGTGTTAGGGTGACTGTAAGTGTAAAGGTGAGGGTTAGGCTGAGGGTGAGGGTTATGGTAAGGTGAGGGTTAGGGTTAGGGTGAGGTTGAGGGTTAGATTCAGGATTAGTTTTATGGTTACTGTGAGGTTAAGGGTGAGGATGAGGGTTATGGTTAGGTTGAGGGATAGGTTGAGGGTGAGAGTTAGGGTTAGGGTGAGGTTTAGGGTTAGGGTGGTGATTAGGGTTAGTGTGAGGTTTAGTGTAATGGTTAGGGTTAGTGTTAGGGTGAGGGTAAGTGTTAGAGTGAGGGTTAGGGTTAGGGTGAAGGCTATGGTTATGATGAGGGTTAGGGTTAGGTTTAGGGTTATTGTTAGGGTTAGGGTTAGGGTTATGTTGAGGGTGAGGGTGAGCGTTAGGATTAGGATGAGGTTTAGGTTTCAGATTAGGGTTAGAGTTAGGGTTAGGGTGAGGGTGAGGTTTAGGGTTAGAGTTAGGGTTAGTGTTAGTGTTAGGGTTAGGTTTAGGTTTAGAATTAGGTTTAGGGTTAGGATTAGGGTTAGGGTGAGGGCTAGGGTTACGGTGAGGTTTAGGGTTATGTTTAGGGTTAGGGTGTGGGGGAGGGTTAGGGTTAGGGTTAGGGTGAGGGTGAGGGTTAGATTGAGGGTTAGGGTTATGTTGAGGGTTATGGTTAGGCTGAGGGTTAGGTTTAGTGTTAGGGTTATTGTTAGGGTTAGGGTTAGGGTTACAGTGAGGTTGAGGATGAGGGTTAGGTTTAGGGTTAGGGTGAGGTTTAGTTTTAGTGTTAGGGTTAGAGTTAGGGTTAGGGTGATGGTGAGGTTTAGGTTTAGAGTTAGGGTTAGTGTTAGTGTTAGGTAAAGGTGATGGTTAGGGTGAGGTTTAGAGTTCGGGTTAGGCTTAAGCTTAGGCTTAGGCTTAGGCCGAGAGTGAGGGTTAGGGTTAGGGTTAGGTTTAGGATGAGTCCTAGGATGAGGTTTATGGTTAGGGTTAAGGTTAGGTTTAGGTTTAGTGTTAGGGTTAGGGTTAGGGATAGGGTGTGGGTTAGGGTTAGGGTTAGGTTTAGGGTGAGGGTTAGGGTTAGGGTTAGGCTTAGGCTTAGGCTTAGGCTTAGTGTTATGTTTAGGGTTATTGTTAGTGTTATGGTTAGTGTTACGTTTGCGGTGAGGGTGAGGCACAGGGTGAGGTTTATGTTTATTGTTAGTGTTAGGGTTAGGTTTACTGTTATTGCTAGGGTTAGGGTTAGAGTTACGGTCACTGTGAGAGTGAGGGTGAGGGTGAGGATTAGGGTGAGGTTTCCGGTGAGGTTTAGGGTTAGGGTTAGGGTTAGGGTGAGAATGAGGGTGAGGGTTAGTGTTAGGGTTAGGCTTAGGCTGAGGGTGAGGTTGGGGGTGAGGGTTAGGGTTAGGGTGATCCTTAGGTTTAGGGTTAGTGTTATTGTTAGGGTTAGGGTTAGAGTTACAGTGAGGTGGAGGGTGGGGGTGAGGGTTAGGTTTAGGGTCAGGGTGAGATTTAGGATTAGGTTTAGAGATAGGGTTAGGGTGAGGGTGAGGTTTAGGGTTAGAATTAGGGTTAATGTTAGGGATAGGCTTAGGGTTAGGCTGAGGATGTGGGTGGGGTTGAGATTAGGGTTAGGGTTAGGGTTCGGGTTAGGGTTAGAGTTAGGGTTAGGGTAAGGTTTAGTGTTAGGATTAGGATTAAGGTTGAGGGTGAGTGTGAGGGTTAGAGTTAGGGTTAGGGTTAGGATTAGGGTTAGGGTATGTGCTAGCATGAGGGTTAGGGTTAGGTTTAGGTTTAGGGTGACGTTTAGCGTTAGTTTTAGTGTCAGAGTTAGGGTTAGGGTGAGGGTTTGGGTTATGGTTAGAGTTACGGTGAGGGTGAGGTTTAGGGTTAGGTTTAGGGTTAGGGTTATTCTTCGGGTTAGGGTTAGGGTTAAGGTTAAGGTAAGGGTGAGGTTTAGGGTGATGTTGAGGGTTAGGGTTAGGGTTAGGATGAGATTTTCAGTTAGGGTTAGGGTTAGGGTCAGGGTGAGGTTTAGGGTAAGAGTTAGGCTTAGGGTTAGGGTTAGTGTGAGTGTTAGGGTTAGGGTTAGTGTTACAGTTAGGGTTATGGTGAGGGCTAGTGTGTGGGTGCGGGTTAAGGTTAGCGTTAGGCTTTGGCTTTGGGTTAAGATGAGGGTGAGGGTGAGGGTGAGATTTAGGGTTAGAGTTAGTGTTAGGGTGAGATTTAGGGTTAGGGTTAGGGTGAGGGTCATGGTTATGGTAAGGGTGAGGCTTAGGTTTAGGGTGAGGGTTATGGTTAGGATGAAGGTTAGGGTGAGGGTGAGGGTTAGGATTAGGGTTAGAGTTAGGATTATTGTAAGTGTTATTGTTCTGGCTACCTTTGCAGAGACGGTGAGACTGAGGGTGAGGGTTAGGTATGGGATTAGGGTTAGGGTTTGGTTTAGGGTTAGGATTAGTGTTATTGTGAGGTTTAAGGTTAGAGTTACGGTGAGGGTGAGGGTGAGGGTAAGAGTTAGGGTTAGGATTTGGGTTAGGGTGAGTGTGAGGTTTAGGGTTAGAGTTAGGGTTAGGGGGAGGGTTGGCGTGAGGGTTAGGGTTAGGGTTAGTTTTAGGGTAAGGGTTAGGATGAGGGTTAGGGTTAGGATTAGGGTTAGGGTGAGGGTGAGTGTGAGGGTTAGGGTTAGGGTTTGGGTTAGGCTTAGTGTTAGGCTGAGGGTGAGATTGAGGTGAGGGTTATGGTTAGGGTGAGGATCGGGGTTAGGGTTAGGGTGAGGGTGAGGTTTAGGTTGAGGATTAGTGTTTGGGTTAGTGTGAGGTTTAGGTGAGGATGAGTGTTAGGGTTAGGTTGAGGGCTAGGGTGAAGGTGAGGGTTAGCTTTAGGGATAGGGTGAGGTTTAGGTTTAGGGTGATTGTTAGCGTTAGTGTGAGGGTTAGTGTTAGGGTTAGTGTTAATGTTAGGGTGAGGGTAAGTGTTAGGGTAAGGTTTAGGTTTATGGTGAGGTTTAGGATTAGGGTTAGGGTTAGGGTTAGGGTGAGTGTGAGGGTTAGGATAAGGATTAGGGTTAGGGTTAGAGTTAGGGTGAGGTTGAGGGTGAGGGTTACGGTTAGGGTGAGTTTTGGTGTTAGGGTTAGAGTGAGGGTTATTGTGATGGTTAGGCTTATGCTTAGGGTTTGTGTATGGGCTAGGGTGAGTGTGAGGGTTAGGGTTAGTTTTGGGGTGAGGTGTAGGGTGAGGATTAGGTTTAGTGTTTGGGTTAGAGTTGGGGTTAGGGTTAGACTTAATGTTAGGCAGAGGGTGAGGGTCAGGGTGAGATTTAGGGTTAGGGTGAGGCTGAGGTTTAGGGTTATAGTTAGGGTGAGGGTTAGTGTGAGGGTTAGGGTTAGGGTTAGTGTTAGGGTTAGGGTTAGGGTGAGGGTGAGTGTGAGGGTCAGGGTTAGTCTTAGGCTGAGGCGGAGGCTTAGGCAGAGCATGAGGGTGAGGGTGAGTGTTAGTGTTAGTGTTTTAGGGTTAGGGTGAGTGTTAGGATGAGGTTTAGGTTAGCATTAGGGTTAGGGGGAGGACTAGAGTTAGGGTGAGTGTTAGGTTTAGGTTTAGGGTGAGGTTTATGGTTAAGGTTAAGGTGAGGCTGAGGGTTAGGATTAGGATTAGGGTGAGGGTTTATGTTAGGTTTAGAGTTAGGGTGAGGTTCAGGGTTTGGGTTAGGTTTAGGGTTAGAATTATAGTTAAGGTTAGGGTTAGAGTTACAGTAAGAGTGAGGGTTAGGGTGAGGGTTAGGATCAGGGTTAGGGTGAGGTTTAAGGTTAGGATTATGGTTAGGGTGAGGGTGAGGTTTAGGTTTAAAGTTAAAGTGAGGGGAGGGTTAGGTTGAGTGTTATGGTTAGGGTTAGTGTTAGGGTTAGGGTGAGGGTTAGGTTGAGGTTTAATGTTAGGGTTAGGTTTAGGATTACGTTGAAGGTGAGGGTGAATGTGAGGGTTAGGGTTAGGGTTTGGCTTAGGCTTACGGTTAGGCTGAGGGTATGGGTGGGGATGAGGATTAGGTTTAGTATGATGGTTAGGGCTATGGTTAGGTTAAGGCTTAGGATGAGGGTTAGGGTTAGGATTAGGGTTAGGGTGAGGGCAAGGTTGAGGGTGAGGGTTAGGTTTAGGGTTAGGATTAGGCTTAGCGTTAGGCTTAGGCTGAGGGTGAGGGCGAGGGTTAGGGTTAGGGTGGTGGTTGGGGTTGCCGTTAGGGTGAGGGTTAGGATGAGGATTTATGCTATGGTGAGGGTTAGGGTGAGGGTGACCGTAAGGGTAAAGGTGAGTTTTAGGCTGAGGGTGAGGGTTATGGTACTGGTGAGGGTTAGGATTAAGGTGAGGGTGAGGGTTAGATTCAGGATTTGTGTTAGGGTTAGTGTGAGGTTAAGGGTGAGGATGAGGGTTAGGGTTAGGTTGAGGGCTAGGGTGAGGGTGAGAGTTAGGGTTAGGGTTTGGTTTAGGGTTAGGGTGATTGTTAGGGTGAGTGTGAGGTTTAGTGTTATGGTTAGCGTTAGTGTTAGGGTGAGGGTTAGGGTTAGGGTGAAGGTTATGGTTAGGATGAGGGTTAGGGTTAGGGTTAGGGTTAGGGTTATGTTGAGGGTGAGGGTGAGGGTGAGGGTTAGGGTTAGGTTGAGGTTTAGGTTTCAGTTTAGGGTTAGAGTTAGGGTTAGGGTGAGGGTGAGGTTTAGGGTTAGAGTTAGGGTTAGGGTTAGGATGAGATTTAGGTTAAGGGTGAGGGTTAGGGTTAGTGTGAGGGTTAGTGTTAGGGTTAGGGTTAGTGTTAGGGTGAGGGTAAGTGTTAGGTTGAGGGTTAGGATTAGCGTGAGGGTTATGGTTATGCTGAGGGTTAGGGTTAGGGTTATGGTTATTGTTAGGTTTAGGGTTAGGGTTACGGTTACCGTGAGGTTGAGGGTGAGGGTTAGGGTTAGTTTAGGGTGTGGTTTAGTGTTAGTGGTAGAGTTAGAATTAGGGTTAGAGTGAGGGTGAGGTTTAGGGGTAGAATTAGGGTTAAGGTGAGGTTTAGGGTGATTTTTAGGGTTAGAGGGAGCGGTAGTGTTAGCGTTAGGGTTAGTGTTAGGGTGAGGGTAAATATTAGGCTGAGGGATAGGGTTAGGTTGAGGGTTAGGGTTAGGGTTTGGGTTATTGTTAGGGTTAGGTTTATACGGGTACGGTAAGGGTGAGGGTGTGGGTTAGGTTTAGGGTTAGGATGAGGTTTAGGTTTCGGTTCATGTTAGAGTTAGGCTTAGGATGAGGGTGAGGTTTAGGGGTAGAGTTAAGGTTAGTGATAGGGTTAGGGATAGGGTGAGGGTTAGGGTTAGGCTTTGGCTTAGGCTTAGGCTTAGGTCGAGCATGAGGGGGAGGGTTAGGGTTCGGGTTAGGGTGAGGTTTAGGTTTAGGATTAGCGTAAGTGTTAGGATGAGGTTTAGGGTTAGGATTAGGTTTAGGGTGAGGGCTAGGATGAGGGTTAGGGTGAGGGTTAGGGTTAGGATAGGGTTATGTATAGGATTTGGGTTAGGGTGAGGGTGAGTGTGAGGGTTAGGTTTGGGTTAGGCTTAGTGGTAGGGTGAGGGTTAGGGTTATGTTTTGGGTTAGGGTGAGGGTGAGGCTGAGGATTAGGTTTAGGTTTAGGGTTTGGTTTAGGGTTAGGGTATGTGTTAGGGTTAGGGTTACGGTTATGGTTACAGTGAGGTTAGGTTTTGTGTTAGGGTTAGGGTTAGGGTTACGGTGAACGTTAGGTTTAGAGTTAGGGTTAGGGTTAAGTTAGGGTTAGGCTGAGGGTGATGGTGAGGCTGAGGATTAGGGTATGGTTAGGGTTATTGTTAGGGTTATGGTTAGGGTGAAGTTTGCAGTGAGGGTGAGGCTGAGGGTGAGGGTGAGGGTTATGGTTAGGGTGAGGGTTACGGTTAGGGTTAATGTTATTGTTAGGGTTAGGGTTAGAGTTACAGTGAGGTTGAGGGTGAGGTTGAGGGTTAGGGTTAGGGTTAGTTTTAGGATTAAGGTTAGGGTTAGGGTTAGGGTCAGGGTGACGTTTAGGGTTAGAGTTAGGTTTGTGAGAGGGTTACGGTGAGTTTTAGGGTTAGGGTTAGTGTTAGGGTTAGGGTGAGGGTGAGGGTTAGGTTGAGGTTTAGAGATATGATTAACTTTAGGACTAGGGTTAGGTTGAGGGTGAGTGTGAGGGTTAGGTTGAGGGTTAGGCTGAGGCTTAGGATTAGGCTGAGGGTGAGGATGGGTGTGAGTATTAGGGTTAGAGTGATGGTTAGGTTTAGGGTTAGGGTTATTGTTAGGGTTAGGGTTAGATTTATGGTGAGGGTGAGGGTGTGGGTGAGGGTTAGGGTTAGGGTTAGGGTGGGGTTTATGGTTAGGGTTTGGGTGAGTGTGAGGTTTAGGGTTAGATATAGGTTTAGGGGGAGGGTTA
This sequence comes from Dipodomys merriami, assembly GCF_024711535.1. Taxonomy (NCBI): domain Eukaryota; kingdom Metazoa; phylum Chordata; class Mammalia; order Rodentia; family Heteromyidae; genus Dipodomys; species Dipodomys merriami. The sequence goes on from NW_027202849.1 coordinate 43,061, forward strand.
TGGTGAGGGTTAGGTTTAGGGTTAGTGTTAGGGATAGGGTGAGGGTGAGGGTTTGGTCGAGGTTTAGGGTTAGGGTTAGGGTATGGGTTAGGGTTAGTGTTAGGATGAGGGTAAGTGTTAGGGTGAGGGTTTGGGTTTGGGTGAGGGTTATGTTTTGGGTGAGGGTGAGGGTTAGTATTAGGGGTGGGGTTAGGGTTATTGTTAGTGTTATGTTTAAGGTTAAGTTTACGGTTAGGGTGAGGTTGAGGTTGAGGGTTAGGTTTAGGGTTAGGGTGAGGTTTATGGTTCGTGTTCGGGTTAGGGTTAGGGTTAGGGGTAGGGTGAGGGTTTGGGTTATGTTTAGGGTTACGGTGAAGGTGAGGGTTAGGGTGAGGTTTAGGGTTAGGGTGAGGGTTAGGGTGAGGGTGAGGTTTAGAGTTCGACTTAGGGTAAGGGGGAGGGTTAGGTTGAAGGTTAGGGCTAGGGTTATTGTTAGGGTTAGGATTAGGGTGAGGGTTAGGTTGAGGTTTATGGTTAGGGTTATGCTTAGGATTAGGATTACTGTTATGATGAGGATGAGTGTGAGGGTTAGGGTTAGGTTTAGGCTTAGAGTTAGGCTGAGGGTTAAGGTGTAGGTAAGTTTTACGTTTAGGGTTAGGGTTAGGGTGAGGGTTACGGTTAGGTTTAGGGTGAGGGTGAGGGTTCGATTGAGGGTTAGGGTTATGTTGAGGGTTATGGTTAGGGTGACGGTTAGGTTTAGTGTTAGGGTTATTGTTAGGGTTAGGGTTAGGTTTAAGGTGAGGTTGAGGGTGAGGGTTAGGTTTAGGTTTAGGGTGAGGTTTAGTTTTAGGTTTAGGGTTAGGGTTAGGGTTAGGGTGATGGTGAGGTTTAGGGTTAGAGTTAGGGTTAGTGTTAGGGTTAGGTATAAGGTGAGGGTTAGGGTGAGGTTTAGAGTTCGGGTTAGGCTTAGGCTTAGGCTTAGGCTTTGGCCGAGAGTGAGGGTGAGGGTTAGGGTTAGGGTTATGGTGAGGATTAGGTTTAGGTTTAGGGTGAGGGTTAGGATGAGATTTAGGGTTAGGGTTAGGGCTAGGGTTAGGTTTTGTGTTAGGGTTAGGGTTAGTTTTAGGGTTAGGGTTAGGGTTAGGGTGAGGGTTAGGTTTAGGGTTAGGCTTAGGCTTAGGCTTAGGGTTAGGTTTAGGGTTATTTTTAGTGTTATGGTTAGTGTTAATTTTGCGGTGAGGATGAGGCACAGGGTGAGGGTTATGGTTATTGTTAGGGTTAGGGTTACTGTTATTGTTAGGTTTAGGGTTAGAGTTACGTTCACATTGAGAGTGAGGGTGAGGGTGACATTAGGGTGAGGTTTACGGTGAGGTTTAGGGTTAGGTTTAGGTTTAGTGTAAGGGTGCTGGTGAGGTTTAGGGTTTGAGTTCAGGTTAAGGGGAGGGTTAGGGTGAGGGTTAGGGTTAGGTTTAGTGCTAGCATTAGGGTGAGGGTGAGGGTTAGGTTGAGGTTTAGGGATAGGGTTAGGGTTAGGATTAGGGTTAGGGTGAGAGTGAGGGTGAGGGTTAGTGTTAGGGTTAGGCTTAGGCTTAGGGTTAGGCTGAGGGTGAGGGTGGGGGTGAGGATTTGGTTTAGGGTGATCGTTAGGTTTAGAGTTAGTGTTATTGTTAGGGTTAGGGTTAGAGTTACGGTGAGGCTGAGGGTGCAGGTGAGGGTTAGGGTTAGGGTCAGGGTGAGGTTTAGGGTTAGGTTTAGAGATAGGGTTAGGGTGAGGGTGAGGTTTAGGGTTAGAGTTAGGGTTAGTGATAGGGACAGGCTTAGGGTTAGGCTGAGGGTGAGGGTGGGGTTGAGGATTAGGGTTAGTGTTAGTGTTAGGGTTAGGGTTATAGTTAGGGTTACAGTTAGGTTTAGGGTTCGATTAGTATTAAGTTTAAGGTGAGGGTGAGTGTGAGGGTTAGTGTTAATTTTAGGGTTAGGATTAGGGTTAGGGTGAGGGTGAGTTTTAGGGTTAGGGTTAGATTTAGAGTGAGGTTTAGGGTGAGGGTTAGGGTTAGGGTTAGTTTTAGGGTTAGGTTTGGGGTTAGTGTTAGGATTAGGGTTACTGTGACTGTGAGTGTGAGGCTTAGGGTTAGCGTTAGTGTTAGCCTGAGGCTGAGGTTGAAGTTGAGGGTTAGATTTAGGGTTAGGGTATGGTTTATGTTTAGAGTGAGGGTTATAGTGAGGGTTAGGGTTAAGATTAGGCTTAGGGTATGTGCTAGGGTTAGGGATAGGGTTAGGGTTCGGGTTAGGGTGACGTTTAGTGTTAGGTTTAGTGTCAGAGTTTGGGTTGGTGTGAGGGTTTGGGTTAGGGTTAGAGTTACCGTGAGGGTGAGGTTTAGGGTTAGGTTTAGGGTTAGGGTTATTCTTAGGGTTAGTGTTAGGGTTAAGGTTAAGGTAAGGGTAAGGGTGAGGGTGATGTTGAGGGTTATGGTTAGGGTTAGGATGAGGATTAGAGTTAGGGTTAGGGTTAGGGTCAGGGTGAGGTTTAGGGTTAGAGTTAGGGTTAGGGTTAGGGTTAGTGTGAGTGTTAGGGTTAGGGTTAGTGTTACAGTTAGGGTTATGGTGAGGGCTAGTGTGAGGGTGAGGGTTAGGGTTAGTGTTAGGCTTTGGCTTTGGGTTCAGCTGAGGGTGAGGGTGAGGGTTAGGGTGAGGGTGAGGGTGAGATTTAGGGCTAGAGTTACGTTAAGGGTGAGGGTTAGGGTGAGGGTTAGTGTTAGTGTTAGGGTTAGGGTTAGGGTTAGTGTTAGTGTTAGGGTTAGGGTGAGGGTTAGGATGAAGGTAAGGGTTAGGGTTAGGGTTAGTATTAGGATTAGGTTTAGTGTTAGGGTGAGTGCTTGTGTTAGGCTTAGGGTTAGGGTTAGGCTTAGCATTAAGCTGAGGGTGAGGGTGAGGGTTAGGGTAAGCGTTCCGCTTAGGGTTATCATTTGGGTGAGAATTATGGTTCGGGTTAAGTTTAGGGTTAGGATGAGGGTTAGGGTTAGGGTTACAGCGAAGGTGAGGCGTAGGGGTAGGTTGAAGGTTTGGGTTAGTATTAGGGTTAGGGTGAGGGTTAGGATTAGGTTTAGGGTGAGAGTTAGGATGAGGATTAGGTTTAGGATGGTGGTTAGGGTGAGGGCTAGGGTGAGGGTGAGGATTTGGGTTAGTGTTAGGGTGAGGTTTAGGGTTAGGGTGAGGGTTAGGATGAGGGTTAGGGTTACGGTGAGGGTTACGGTTAGGGTTAGAGTGAGGGTTATGTTTAGGATTAGGTTAGGGTGAGGGTTAGGGTTAGGGTTAGGGTGAGTGTTAGGATGAGGATTAGGGTTAGGATTATTTTTAGAGTGAGGGCTAGGGTGAGGGTGAGGGTTAGAATTAGTGTTAAGGTGAGGTTTAGTGTTAGGGTTATGGTGAGGGTTAGGGTTATGGTGAGGGTGAGGGTGAGGGTAAGGGTGATGGTTAGGGTTAGGGTTAGGGTGAGATTTAGGGTCAAGGTTAGGATTTGGATTAGGATGAGTGTGAGGTTTAGGGTTAGATTTATGTTTAGCGGGAGGGTTAGGGTGTGGGTTAGGGTTAGGGTTAGTGTTAGAGTTAGGGTTAGGGTGAGGGTTAGGTTGAGATTTAGGTTTAGGGTTAGGGTTAGTGTTAGAATTACTGTTAGGGTGAGGGTGAGTGTGAGGGTTAGGTTTAGGGTTTGGGTTAGGCTTAGTGTTAGGCTGAGGGTGAGGTTGAGGTGAGGTTTATGGTTAGGGTGAGGGTCGGGGGTAGGTTTAGGGTGAGGGTTAGAATTAGGATTAGGGTTAGCGTGTGGGTAAGGTTTTGCATGAGGTTTAGGGTTACAATTAGGGTTAGGGTGAGGGCTAAGGTGAGGGTGAGGGTTAGCGTTAGGATTAGGGTCAGGTTTAGGGTTAGGGGTAGGGGTAGGGTTAGGGTCAGGGTTAGCGTTTGGGTTACGGTGAAGGTGTGGGTTAGATTTGAGCTGATGGTTAGGGTGAGGACTAAAGTGATGGTGAGGGTTAGGGTTAGGGTTAGGGTTAGGTTGAGACTTAGGTTTAAGGTTAGTGTTAGGATTAGGATTAAGGTTAGGCTGAGGGTGAATGTGAGGGTTAGGGTTAGGGTTAGGCTTAGGCTTAGGGTTAGGCTGAAGGTGAGGGTGGGGATGAGGATTAGGTTTAGAGTGATGGTTCTGGTTATGGTTAGGTTGATGGTTAGGATGAGGGTTAGAGTTAGGATTAGGGTTAGGGTGAGGGCTATGGTGATTGTGAAGTTTAGGGTTAGGTTTAGTCTTAGGCTTAGGGTTAGGCTGAGGCTAAAGGTGAGGGTGAGGGTTAGGGTTAGGGTGATGTTTAGGGTTACGGTTGGGGTGAGTGTTAGGATGAGGGTTAGGTTTAGGGTTAGGGTTAGGGTTAGGGTGACGTTAGGTTTAGGGTGATGGTTAGCGTTAGTGTGAGGGTTAGTGTTAGTATTAGTGTTACTGTTAGGTTGAGGGTAAGTGTTAGGGTAAGGTTTAGGTTTAGGGTGAGGTTTAGGATTAGGGATAGGGTTAGGGTTAGGGTCAACGTGAGGTTTAGGGTTAGAGTTAGTGTTAGGGTGAAGTTTTGGGTTAGGGTTAGGGTTAGGTTCAGTGTTAGGGTTAGGGTTAGGGTGAGGTTTAGTAGGGGGTGAAGGTTAGTGTTAGGGTTAGGATGAGGGTTAGGGTTAGTGTGAGGGTTAGGGTGAGGGTGACAGTAAGGTTAAAGTTGAGGGTTAGGCTGAGAGTGAGGATTACGGTAAGGGTGAGTGTTAGCGTTTGGGTGAGGGTTACGGTTAGGTTTAGGGTGAGGGTGTGGTTTAGATTGAGGATTAATTTTAGGGTTAGTGTGAGGTTTAGGATCAGGGTGAAGGTGGGGGTTAGGATTAGATTTAGGCTTAGGCTTAGGCTTAGGGTAGGGTTATTGTTAGTGTTATGGTTAGCGTTAATTTTGTGGTGAGGGTGAGGCTGAAGGTGAGGGTTAGAGTTAGGGTTAGGGTTAGTGTTATTTTTAGTGTTAGGGCTATAATTACGGTGACGTTGAGGGTGAGGATGAAGTTTAGTGTTAGGGTGAGTTTTAGGGTTAGGGTAAGGGTAAGGGTGAGGGTGAGGTTTAGGGTTAGAGTTAGGGTTAGGGATAGGGTTAGGTTGATGGTTAGGGTTAGGGTTAGGGTTAGTGTGAGGGTTAGATTGAGGATTAGGGTTATGGTTAGGGTTAGTGTGAGGTTTAGGGTGAGGATGAGGGTTAGGGTTAGGTTGAGGGTGAGGGTAGGACTTAGGGTTAGGGTGAGGTCTAGTTTGAGGGTTAGGGTTAGAGTTAGGGTTAGGGTTAGGATCAGGCTTAGAATTAGGGTGAGGGTAGGGTTAGTGTGAGGGTTAGTGTTAGGGTTAGGGTTAGTGTGAGTGTGAGTGTAAGTGTTACGGTGATGTTTAGGGTTAGGGTGAGGGTTATGGTTAGGGTGAGTGTTAGGGTTAGGGTCACGATTATTGTTAGGTTTATTGTTAGGGTTACGGTTACATTGAGGATGAGGGTGAGGGTTAGGGTTAGTGTTAGGGTGAGGTTTAGTGTTAGGGTTAGTGTTAGAGTTAGGGTGAGGGTGAGGGTGAGGTTTAGGGTTAGATATAGGTTTAGAGTGAGGGTTAGGGTGAGGGTTAGGGTTAGGGTGAGGGTTAGGGTGGGGGTGACAGTAAGGGTAAAGATGAGAGTTAGGCTGAGGGTGAGCGTTACAGTAAAGATGAGGGTTAGGGTTAGGGTGAGGTTTAGGTTTAGGGTTAGGGTGAGGGTGAGGGTTAGATTGAGGATTAGTGTTAGGGTTAGTGAGAGGTTGAGGGTTATGATGAGGGTTAGGGTTAGGGTGAGTGGTAGGGTGAGGTTGAGGGTTAGGGTTAGTGTTAGGGTGAGTTTTAGGGTTAGGGTGATTGTTGGGGTTAGTGTGAGCGGTAGTGTTAGCGTTAGGGTGAGTATTAGGTTGAGGCTAAATATTAGGGTGACGTTTAGGTTTAAGGTGAGGGTTATGGTTAGGGTGAGGGTTAGGGTTAGGGTTAGGGTTATTGTTAGTGTTAGTGTTATATGGTTACGGTGAGGGTGAGGGTGTGGTTTAGGGTTAGGTTTAGGATGAGGTTTAGCTTTCGGGTTAGTGTTAGAGTTAGGGTGAGGGTGAGGGTGAATTTTAAGGTTAGAGTTAGGGTTAGTGTTAGAGTTAGGGTGAGGGAGAGGGTTAGGGTTAGGCTTAGGCTTAAGCTTAGGCTTAGGCCGAGCATGAGGGGGAGGGATAGGGTTCAGTTTAGGGTGAGATTTAGGGTTAGGGTTAGCGTGAGTGTTAGGATGAGGTTTAGGGTTAGGAATAGGTTTAGGATGAGGGTGAGGGTTAGGGTAAGGACAGGGTTAGGTAGAGGATTTGGGTTAGGGTGAGTGTGAGTGTGAGGGTTAGGGTTATGGTGAGGGTTTGGGGTAGGGTTAAGGTTAAGTTAGGATTAGGCTGAGGGTGAGGGTAGGGGTGAGGATTAGGGTTATGGTTATGGTTATGGTAGGGTTATTGTTAGTTTTATGGTTAGGGTTAAGTTTGCAGTGAGGGTGAGGCTGCTGGACAGGGTTATGGTTAGGGTTAGGGTGAGGGTGAGGGTGAAGGTTAGGTTGAGGTTTAGCGATAGGGTTACATTTAGGACTAGGGTTAGTGTAAGGGTCAGTGTGAGGGTTAGTTTGAGGGTTAGGCTGAGGCTTAGGGTTAGGCTGAGTGTCACGGTGGGGGTGAGGATTAGGGTTAGGGTGATGGTTATGGTTAGGGTTATGGTTATTGTTAGCGTTAGGGTTAAGGTGAGGGTTAGGATGAGCGTTAAGGTTAGGGTTAGGATTATGTTTAGTATGAGGGCTAGGGTGAGAATGAGGGTTAGCGTTAATGTTTGGGTGAGGTTTAAGGTTAGCGTTAGGGTTAGGATGAGGGTTAGGGTTACGGTGAGCGTGAGCATTAGAGTTAGGGGGAGGGTTAGGGTTAGGATTTGGGTTAGGGTTAGGGTGAGTTTTAGGGTTACATTTAGGGTTAGGGTGAGGGTTAGGTCGAGGGTTAGGGTTAATGTTAGGGTTAAGGTTAGGGTGAGGGTTAGCTTGGGGTTTAGGGTTAGGTTTAGGATTAGGATTAGGGTGAGGGTGAGTGTGAGGGTTAGGCTTAGGCTTAGGCTTAGGCTTAGGGTTAGGCTGAGGGTGTGGGTGGGGGTGAGGATTAGGGTGAGGTTGATGGTTAGGTTTAGGGTGAGGGTTAGGATGAGGGTTAGGTTTAGGATTACGGTTAGGGACAGTGCTAGGGTGAGGGTGAGTTTGTGTGTTAGGGTTAGGTTTAGGGTTAGGCTTTGGGTTAGGCTGAGGGTGAGGTTGAGTTTGAGGGTGAGGGTTAGGGGAAGGGTTAGGATGAGGGTTAGGGTTAGGATTAGAGTTCGGGTAAGGTCTAGGGTGAGGGTGAGGTTTAGGGTTAGCGTTAGGGTGAAGTTTAGGGTTAGGGTTAGGGTGAGTGTGAGGTTTAGGGTTAGAGTGAGGGTTAGGTTCAGGCTGAGGGTGAGCTTTTGGGTTAGGGTTAGTGTTAGGTTTAGGGTTAGGGTTAGGGTGAGGGTTAGTCTGTGGGTGAGGGTTAGGGTTATGTTTAGGATTAGGAATAGTGTTAGGGTTAGGGTGAGTATGAGGTTTAGGGTTTGGGATAGTGTTAGGCTGAGGTTTAGGGTGAGGGTGAGGATTAGGGTTAGGATGTGGGTTAGGGTTAGGGTTATGAGGAGGGTTAGGATGAGGGTTAGTGTTAGGAGTAGGGATAGGGTGAGGGCTATGGTGAGGGTGAGGTTTAGGGTTAGGGTTAGGGTGTGGTTTAAAGTTAGAGTTAAGTTTAGGGTTAGGGTGAGGGTGAGGTTTACGGTTAGAGTTAGGGTTAAGATGAGGCTGAGGTTGAGGGTTAGGGTTAGAGTTAGTATTAGGATTAGGATAAGGGTTAGAGTGAATGTCAGTGTTAGGGTTAGGGTTCGGGTTTGGCTTAGGGTTACATTGACGGTGAGGGTGAGGGTGAGGTTTAGGGTTAGCATTAGGGTTAGGGTGAGGGTGAATGTGTGTGTTAGGGTTAGGTTTAGCGTTAGACTTAGAGTTAGGCTGATGGTGAGGTTGAGGGTGAGGGTTAGGGTTAGTGTGAGGGTTAGGTTAAGAGTTACAGGGAGGGATAGGATGAGGGTTAGGGTTAGGTTGAGGTTTAGGGTTAAGATTAGGGTTAGGGTAAGGGTGAGGGTTAGGGTTAGGGTAAGGGTTACTGTGAGGGTGAGGGTTAGGGTTAGGGTGAGTGTTAGGGTTAGGATTTGTGTTAGGCTGCGGGCTAAGATTAGGGTGAGGGTTAGGGTAAGGGTTTGGCTTAGGCTTAGGGTTAAGCTGAGGGTGAGGTTGAGGGTGAGCGTTAGGGTTAGGGTTAGTGTAAGTTTTAGTGTTAGGGTTAGGGTTAGAGTTCGGATTAGGGTGAGGGTGAGATTTAGGTGTAGAGTTAGTGTTAGGGTGAGGGTTAGGATTAGGGTGAGGGTTAGGGTGGGGGTGACAGTAAGGTTAAGGAGAGGGTTAGGCTGAGTGTGAGGGTTAGGGTTAGGTTGAGGGTTAGGGTTATGGGTAGGGTGAGGGTGAGGGTTAGATTGAGGATTAGTGTTAAGGTTAGTGCTAGGTTTACCCTCAGGATGAGTGTTAGGGTTAGGGTTAGGTCTAGGTTTAGGTTGAGGTTTAGGGTTACTGTTAGGTTTGGTTTAGGTTTAGGGTGATGGTTAGGGTTAGTGTGAGGCTTAGTGTTCAGGTTACAGTTAGTGATAAGTTGAGGGTAAGTGTTAGGTTTAGGGTGAGGCTCATGGTTAGGGTGAGGGTTAGGGTTAGGGTTAGGGTTTTTGTTAGGTTTAGAGTTAGGGTTACCATTACGGTGAGGGTGAGGGTTAGGGTTAGAGTCAGGGTTTGGATTAAGGTTAGTGTTAGGGTGAGGGTAAGTGTTAGGGTGAGGGTTAGGGTGAAGGTTATGGTTAGGGTGAGGGTCAGGGTTAGGCTTAGGGTTACGTTGACCGTGAGGGTTAGGGTTAGGTTGAGGGTTAGGGTTAGGTTTAGGGTGAGGTTAGGTTTAGGGTTAGTGTGAGGATTAGTGTTAGTGTTAGGGTTAGTGGTAGGGTGAGGGTAAGTGTTAGGGTGAGGTTTAGGGTTAGGGTGAGGATTATGGTTAGGGTGAGGGTTAGGGTTATTGTTAGGGTTAGGGGTAGGGTTAGAGTTAGGGGTAGGGTAAGGGTGAGATTTAGGGTTAGAGTTAGGTTTAGTGTTAGGGTTAGGGTTAGGGTGAGGGTTAGGCTTAGGCTTAGGCTTAGGCTTAGGCCGAGCATGAGGGTGAGGGTTATGGTTCCGGTTAGGGTGAGGTTTAGGTTTATGTTTAGTGTCAGGTTTAGGATGAGGTTTAGGGTTAGGGTTATGGTTAGGTTGAGGGCTAGGGTGAGGGTTAGGGTTAGCGTTAGGGATAGGGTTAGGTTTAGGATTAGGGTTAGGGTGAAGGTGAATGTGAGGCTTAGGGTTAGGTTTAGGTTTAGGCTTAGAGTTAGGGTAAGGTTTAGCGTTAGGGTTTGGTTAGGGTGCAGGTGAGGCTGAGGATTAGGGTTAAGTTTAGGGTTAGATTTAGGGTTAGGTTTAGGGTTAGGGTTAGTGTTATGGTTAGGGTTAGGGTTAGGGTTATGGTGAGGGTTAGGTTTAGGTTTAGGGTTAAGCTGAGGGTGACTCTGTGGGTGAGGATTAGAATTAGGTTTAGGGTTAGGCTTAGGGTTAGGGTTATTGTTAGTGTTATGGTTACGGTTAAGTTTGCTGTAAGGGTGAGGCTGAGGGTGAGGGTTAGGGTTAAGTTTAGGGTTAGGGTTATTGTTAGGTTTAGAGCTACAATTACGGTGAGGTTGAGGGTGAGGGTGAAGGTTAGGGTTAGGGTGAATTTTAGGGTTATGGTTAGGGTTAGGATGAGGGTTAGGGTTAGGGTTAGGGTTAGGTTTAGGATTAGGGTTAGGGTGAGGGTGAGGGTGTGTGTTAGGGTTAGGTTTAGGGTTAGGCTTAGAGTTAGGCTGAGGGTGAGGTTGAAGGTGAGGGTTAGGGTTAGGGTGAGGGCTAGGGTAAGGGTTAGGGGGAGCATTAGGATGAGTGTTAGTATTAGGATTAGTTTTAGGGTGAGGGCTAGGCTAAGGGTGAGCTTTAGCTTTAGGTTTAGGGTGAGGGTTAGGGTTAGGGTTAGGGTGAGAGTTAGGGTTCGGGTTAAGTTTAGTGTTAGGTTAGGGTAAGGGTTATGTTGAGGGTGAGGGTCAGGTTTAGGTTGAGGGTTAGGGTTAGGATTAGGTTTAGGGTGATGGTGAGGGTGAGATTTAGGTTTAGAGTTAGGGTGAGGATTAGGATGAGAGTTAGGATTAGGATTAGGGTTAGGGTGAGGGCTAGGGTGGGGTTGAGGTTTAGGGTTAGAGTTAGGGTTAGGATTAGGGTTATGGTTAGGGTTAGGTTGAGTGTGAGGGTTAGGGTTAGGGTTAGGATTAGGCTTAGGGTTAGGGTTAGGGTAATGGACAGTGTTAGGATTAGGGTAAGGGATAGTGTGTGGGTTAGGATGAGGGTTAGGTTTAGGATTAGGGTAAGGGAGAAGGCTCTGGTGAGGGTTAGGGTAAGGGTTAGGCTCAGCATGAGGTTGAGGGTGAGGGTTAGGTTTAGAGTGATTGTTAGGTTTATGGTTAGGGTGAGGGTTAGGATGAGGTTTAGGGTTAGGGTGAGGATGATGGTAAGGGTAAATTTGAGATTTAGGCTGATGGTGAGGTTTAAGATAAAGGTGAGGGTTAGGATGAGGGTTAGGTTTAGGATTAGGGTAAGGGTGAGGTCTCTGGTGAGGGTTAGGGTAAGGGTCAGGGTCAGCATTAGGTTTAGGGTTAGGGTTAGGGTTAGAGTGAGGGCTAGATTGAGGATTAGGGTTAGGGATAGGGTTAGTGTGAGGTTTATGGTGAGGATGAGGGTTAGGGTTAGGGTGAGGTTGAGGGTAGGACTTAGGTTTAGGGTGAGGGCTAGTGTGAGGTTTAGGGTTAGAGTTAGAGTTAGTGTTAGGGTTAGGTTTAGGATTAGGGTGAGGGTTAGGGTTAGTGTGAGGGTTAGTCTTAGGGTTAGCGTTAGTGTTTGGGGGAGGGTAAGTGTTAGGGTGAGGGTTAGGGTTAGGGTAAGGGTTATGGTTAGGCTGAGGGTTAGAGTTAGATTTATGGTTATTGTTAGGTTTAGGGTTAGGTTTAGGGTTAGGGTGAGGTTGAGGGTGAGGGTTAGGTTTAGGGTTAGGGTGAGGTTTAGTGTTAGGGTTAGAGTTAGAGTTAGGGTTAGGGTGAGGGTAACGTTTAGGGGTAGAATTAGGGTTAGGGTGAGGGTTAGGGTGGGGGTGACAGTAAGAGTAAAGATGAGGGTTAGGATGAGGGTGAGCATTACGATAAAGATGAGGGTAAGCGTTAGGTTTAGTGTTAGGGTGAGGATGAGGATTAGAATGAGGATTAGTGTTAGGGTTAGTGTGAGGTTTAGGGTGAGGATGATAGTTAAGGTTAGTGTGAGCGGTAGTGTTAGCGTTAGGGTTAGTGTTAGGGTGATGGTAAATATTAGGCTTAGGGTTAGGGTTAGGCTGAGGGTTAGGGTTAGGGTTAGGGTTATTGTTAGGGTTAGGTTTATACGGGTACGGTGAGGGTGAGGGTGTGAGTTAGGTTTATGGTTAGGATGAGGTTTAGGTTTCGGGTTCGTGTTAGAGTTAGGCTTAGGGTGAGGGTGAGGTTTAGGGTTAGAGTTAGGGTTAGTGTTAGGGTTAGTGATAGGGTGAGGATTAGGGTTAGGCTTTGGCTTAGGCTTAGTCTTAGGCCGAGCATGAGGGGGAGGGTTAGGGTTTGGGTTAGGGTGAGGTTTAGGGTTAGGTTTAAGTTTAGGGTGAGGGCTAGGGTGAGGATTACGGTGAGGGTTAGGTTTAGGACAGGGTTAGGTATAGGATTTGGGTTAGGGTGAGGGTGAGTGTGAGGGTTAGGGTTGGGTTAGGCTTATTGTTAGGGTGAGGGTTAGGGTTATGTTTTGGGTTAGGGTGAGGGTGAAGGTGAGGATTAGGTTTAGGTTTAGGTTTTGGTTTAGGGTTAGGGTTTGTGTTAGGGTTAGGGTTAGGGTTAGGGTTAAGTTACGGTTAGGCTGAGGGTGAGGGTGGGGGTGAGGATTAGGGTTATGGTTATGGTTAGGGTTAGGGTTATTGTTAGTGATATGGTTAGGATTAAGTTTGCAGTGAGGGTGAGGCTGAGGGTGAGGGTTATGGTTAGGGTGAAGGTTAGGGTTAGGTTTACTGTTATTGTTAGGGTTAGGGTTAGAGTTACAATGAGGTTGAGGGTGAGGGTTTGGGTTAGGGTTAAGGTTAGTATTAGGATTAAGGTTAGGGTGAGGGTGAGGTTTAGGGTTAGAGTTAGTGTTTGGGGGAGGGTTAGGGTGAGGTTTAGGGTTAGGGTTAGTGTTAGGGTTAGGGTGAGGGTGAGGGTTAGGTTGAGGTTTAGGGATAGGGTTACCTTTAGAACTAGGGTTAGGGTGAGGGTGAGTGTGAGGGTTAGGTTGAGGGTTAGGCTGAGGCTTAGGGTTAGGTTCAGGGTGAGGGTGGGGGTGAGTATTAGGGTTAGGGTGATGGTTAGGGTTAGGGTTAGGGTTATTGTTAGGGTTAGGGTTACAGTTATGGTGAAGGTGAGGGTGTGGGTGAGGGTTAGGGTTAGGGTTAGGGTGGGGTTTAGGGTTATGGTTAGGGTGAGTGTGAGGGTGAGGTTTAGTGTTAGATATAGGTTTAGGGGGAGGGTTAGGGTGAGGGTTAGGTTTAGGGTTATTGTTAGGGTAAGGGTGAGGTTGAGGGTTAGGTTTAGGCTTAGGGTTAGGGTTAAAGTGAGGTTTATGGTTAGGGTTTGAGTGAGGGTTAGAGTTACTGTGAGGGTGGGGTTGCAGGTGAGTGTGAGGGTTAGATTGAGGATTAGTTTTAGGGTTAGAGTGAGGTTTATTATGAGAACGAGGGTTAGGGTAAGGGTGAGTGCTAGGGTGAGGGTGAGGGTTAGGGATAGGGTTAGGTTGAGGTTTAGGGTTAAGGTGGTGGTTAGGGTTAGTGTGAGGGTTGCTGTTAGTATTAGGGTTAGTTTTAGGGTGAGGTTAAGGGTTAGAGTTAGGGTTCGGGTGAGAGTGAGTTTTAGGTTTAGAGTTAGGGTTGGGGGAGGGTTAGGGTGAGGGTTAGGGTTAGGGTTAGTGTTAGTGTTAGGGTTAGGGTTAGGGTGAGGTTGAGTGTGAAGGTTAGGGTTAGGGTTAGGCTTAGGCTTAGGGTTAGGCTGAGGGTGAGGGTGAGGATTAGGGTTAGGGTGAGGTTTAGGGTTAGGATTAGGGTCAGGGATAGGATGAGGTTTAGGGTTAGGATTAGGGTTAGGATGAGGGGTTTAGGATTAGGGTTAGGTTTAGTGTTAGGGTGAGTGTTAGGGTTAGGGTTACGGTGAGGTTGAGGTTTTGGGTTAGGGTGAGGATTAGGTTAGGGTTAGGGTGAGGGTGAGGGTGAGGGTGAGGGTTAGGATTTGGGTTAGGGTTAGGGTTATTGTTAATGTTATGGTTAAGTTTTCGGTGAGGGCGAGGCTGAGGGTGAGGGTTAGGGTTAGGGTTAGGGTTAGGGTGAGGGCTTGGGTTAAGTTTAGGGTTATGGTGAGGGTGAGGGTTAGGGTTAGTGTTAGAGATAGGCTTATTGTTAGGATTAGGGTTAGAGTTATGGTGATTGTGAGGGTGAGGGTGAGGTTTAGGGTTAGGGTGAGGGTGAGGTTTAGGGTTAGAAAAAGGGTTAGGGGGAGAGTTAGGGTTAGGTTTAGTGTTAGGGTTAGGGTTATTGTTAGGGTTAGTGTTAGAGTTATTGTGAGGGTGAGGGTGAGGGTGAGGTTTAGGGTTAGGGTAATGGTGAGATTTAGGGTTAGAGTTAGTGTTAGGGAGACAGTTAGGGTGAGGGTTATCTTAGGTTTAGTGTTAGGGTTAGTTTGAGGTTTAGGGTTAGGTTTAGGTTTAGGTTTAGGATTAGAGTTATGGTGAGGGTGAGTGTGAGGGTTAGGGATAGGTTTAGGCTAAGGCTTAGGGTTAGGCTCTGGGTGAGAGTGGGGTAAGGATTAGATTTTGGCTGATGGTTAGGGTTAGTGTTAGGTTTAGAGTTATGATTAAGGTTAGGGTTAGGATTAGGGTTAGGGTGAGGGCTATGGTAAGGGTTAGGGTTAGTGTGAGGGTTTGGCTTAGGCTTTAGGGTTAGGCTGATGGTGAGATTGAGGGTGAGGGTTAGGGTTAGGGTGATGCTCAGGATTATGGTCAGGGTTAAGGTTAGGATATGGGTTAGGGTTAGGGTGAGGGTTAGTGTCAGGGTGATGGTAAGGGTAAAGCTGAGAGTTAGGCTGAGAGTGAGGATTAATTTAAGGTGTAGGGTTAGGGTTAGGGTTAGGGTTTGGGTGAGGGTGAGGTTAAGATTGATGCTTAGGTTTAGGGTTTGTGTGAGGTTTAGAGTGAGGATGAGGGTTAGGGTTAGGGTGAGGGCTAGGATCAGGGTGAGGGTTAGGGTTAGGCTTAGGGTGAGGTTTAATGTTAGGGTGATGGTTAGGGTTAGTGTGAATGTTAGTGTTAGGGTTAGGGTTAGTGTTAGGGTAGGGTTAGGGTTACAATCATGGTGAGGGTGAGGGTTAAGGTTAGGGTGTGGTTTATGTTTAGGGTTAGGGTTAGAGTTAGGGTTAGGGTGAGGGTGAAGTTTAGGGTTAGATTTAGCGTTAGTGATAGGGTTAGTGTTACGGTGAGGGTCAGTGTGAGGGTTAGGGTTAGGCTTAAGCTTAGGGTTAGGCTTAGGCTTAGACCAAGCGTGAGTGTGAGGGTTAGCGTTAGGGTTAGGGTGAGGGTTAGGTTTAGGGTTACGGTGAGGGTTAGGGTTAGGGTTAGGGTGAGGGTTAGGATGAGGGTGAGGGTTAGGGTTAGGGTTAGCATTACGATTAGGGGTAGTGTTAGGGTGAGTGCTTGGGTTAGGGTTAGGGTTAGGGTTAGTGATAGTGTTAGGGGTAGGGTTAGGGTGAGGGTGACAGTAAGGGTAAAGGTGAGGGTTAGGGTTAGGTTCAGGTTTAGATTGAAGTTGAGTGTGAGGGTTATGTTTAGGGGTAGGGTTACACTTAGGGTTAGGGTGAGAGTTAGTGTTAGTGTTAGGGGTAGGGTTAGGGTGAAGGTGAGCATTAGGGTTAGGATTAGGATTAGGATTAAGTTGAGGGTAAGTGTGAGGGTTAGTGTTAGGGTTAGGGTTAGGGTGAGTGTGCGGGTTAGGGTTAGGGTTAGGGTGAGGTTTAGGGTTAGGGTTAGTGTTAGGGGTAGGGTTAGGGTGAGGGTTAGGATGATGGTGAGGGTTACGGTTAGGGTTAGCATTACGATTAGGGGTAGTGTTAGGGTGAGTGCTTGGGTTAGGCTTAGGTTTAGGATTAGGCTTAGCATTAAGCTGAGGGTGAGGGTGAGGGTTTGGTTTAGGGTGAGAGTTAGGGTGAGGGTGAGGGTTAGGCTTAGGGTTAGGATTAAGATTAGGGTAAGGGTTAGGGTGAGTGTGAGGTTTAGGGTTAGGGTTAGGGTGACAGTATGTATTAGGGTGAGGGTTAGATTTAGTGTGAAGGATATGGTTAGGATGAGGGTTAGGGTTAGGGTTATTGTTAGGGTTAGGATTAGGGTTATGGTTACGGTGAGGGTGAGGGTGAAGGTTAGGTTGAGGTTTAGGTTTAGGGTTAGGGTTAGAGTTAGGGTTAGGGTTAGGGTTAGTGTTAGGTTTATGGTTAGGTTGTGATTTACGGTGAGGTTGAGGGTTAGGGTTAAGGTTAGGATTAGGACTAGGGTTAAGGTGAGGGTGAGTGTGAGGGTTAGGGTTAGCGTTTGGGTTAGCATTAGCGTTAGGGTGAGGGTGAGGATGAGGGTTAGGGTTAGGGTGAGGGTTGGAGTTCGGGTTAGAGTAACGGTTAGGGTGAGGGTTAGGCTTAGGCTTAGGTTTAGGGTGTTGGTTAGGGTGAGGTTGAGGGTTAGGGTGAGGGTTAGGCTGAGGGTTAGGATTAGGGTTAGTGTTAGGGTTAGAGTTGGGGTTAGGCTTAGGCTTAGTGTTAGGTGGAGGGTGAGGGTGAAGGTGAGGTATAGGGTTAGGTGAGGGTGAGGTTTAGGGTTAGATTTAGCATTAGATTGAGAGCTAGTTTGAGGGTTAGGGTTAGGGTTCTTGTTAGGTTTAGGGTGACGGTGTGTGTGAGGGTTATGGTGAGTCTTAGGCTTAAGCTTAGGCTTAAGGCCAAGCGTGAGGTTGAGTGTGAGGGTTAGGGCTAGTGTCAGGGTTAGGGTTCTAGGGTTAGGGTGAGGGTTATGATGAGGTTTAGGGTTAGGATGAGGGTTAGGCTGAGGGCTAGAGAGAGGTGAGGCTTATGGTTAGCGTTAGGGTGAGGTTTAGGGTTTGGGTTATTGTTAGTGTTAGGGTTAGAGTTAAGTTCAGTGTTAGGGTGAGGGTGATGATTAGGTTTAGGGTTAGGGTGAGGTTTAGGGTTAGGGTTAGGGTTAGGGTGAGGGTTAGGGTTAGGATTAGGGTGAGTTTTAGGATGAGGTTTACGGTTAGGATTAGGGTTAGGGTGCGGGCTAGGGTGAGGTTTCGTTTTAAAGTTAGGGTTAGGGGGAGGGTTAGGGGGAGGGTTAGGCTTAGGTTTATTGTTAGGGTTAGGGTGAGGGTTAGGTTGAAGTTTAGGGATAGGTTTAGGGTTAGGATTAGGGTTAGGGTGAGGCTGAGAGTGAGGGTTAGGTCTAGGGTTAGGCTTAGGCTTAGGGTAAGTCTGAGGGTAAGTGTGGGGTTGAGAATTAGGATTAAGGTGATAGTTAGGTTTAGGGTTAGTGTTATTGTTTGGGTTAGGTTTAGAGTTACTGTGTGGGTGAGGGTGCGGGTGAGGTTTAGGATTAGAGTTGGGATTAGGGGGAGAGTTAGGGTGAGGTTTACAGTTAGGGTTAGTGTTAGGGTTTGGGTGAGGTTTAGGATTAGTGTTAGGGCTATTATTATGGTAAGGTTTATGTTTATGGTTATGGTTAGGTTGAGGGTTAGAGTTAGTTTTAGGGTGAGGTTTAGGGTTTGGGTTAGGGTTAGAGTTAGGGTGAGGGTGAGGGTGAGGTTTAGGGTTAGAGTCAGGGTTAGGATCAGCGTTAGGTTGAGGGTTAGGTTTAGGGTTAGGATTAGGGTTAGGGTGAATGTGAGTGTGTGGGTTAGGGTTAGGTTTAGATTTTGGCTTAGGGTTAGGCTAAGTGTGAGGGTCAGGGTTAGGGTTAGTGTTAGGTGTAGGGTTAGGGTTAAGGGTAGGTTAGGGTTAGGGTTAGTGTGAGGGTTAGTGTTAGGGTTAGGGTTAGGGCTAGGATGAGGGTAAGTGTGAGGGTGAGGTTTATGGTTAGGGTGAGTACTATGGTTAGGGTGAGGGTTAGGGTTATTATTAGGGTTAGGGTTAAAGTTAGGGTTAGGGTGAGGGTGAGATTTAGGGTTAGAGTTAGGGTTAGTGTTACGGTTAAGATGAGGTTTAGGGTTAGGGTTAGAGTTAGGGTGAGGGGTAGGGTTAGGTTTAGGATTAGGTTTAGGGTGAGGGTGAGGGTGGGGCTTAGGTTTAGGGTTAAGGTTAGGCTTAGAGTTAGGGTGAAGGTTAGGGTTAGGGTTTAGTTTAGGGTGCAGGTGAGGCTGAGGATTAGGGTAGGTTTAGAGTTAGATTTAGGGTTAGGTTTAGGGTTAGGGTTAGTGTTATGGTTAGGGTTAGGTTTAGGGTTATGGTGAGGGTGAGGGTTAGGGTTAGGCTTAGAGATAGGCTGAGGGTGACTGTGGGGGTGAGGATTAGAGTTAGGGTTAGGCTTAGGGTTAGGGTTATTGTTAGTGTTATGGTTAGGGTTAACTTTGCGGTGAGGGTGAGGCTGCGGATTAGGGTTAGGGTTAGTGTTAGGGTTAGTGTTATTTTTAGGGTTAGGGCTAAAATTAAGGTGAGGTTGAGAGTGAGGGTGAAAGTAAGGGTTAGGATGAGTTTTAGGGTTAGGCTTAGGGTTAGGGTGAGGGTGAGGTTATGGTTAGAGTTAGGGTTAGTGTTAGGGTTAGGGTGAGGTTTCGGGTCAGGGTTAGGTTTGGGGTTATGGTGAGGGTGAGGTTTAGAGTTAGAGTTAGGGTTAGGGTGAGGCTGAGGGTGAGGGTTAGGGTTAGGATTAGTGTTAGGTTTACGGTTAGGATTAGGGTGAGGCTTAGGATGAGGGTGAGGGTTAGGGTGAAGTTTAGGATTAGGATTAGGGTTAGGGTTAGGGTTAGGATTAGCGTTAGGCTTAGGATTAGGCTAAGGGTGAGGTTTAGGGCTAGAGTTAGGGTTACGGACAAGGTTAGTTTTAAGGTTAGGGTTAGGGTTAGGGTTAGGGTGAGAGTTAGGTGGTGTGTTAGGGTTAGGGTTAAGTATAGGATTAGGGTTAGAGTGAGGGGGAGTGTGTGTGTTAGGGTTAGGTTTAGGGTTAGGCTTAGGGTTAGGCTGAGGGTGAGGTTGAGCGTGGGGTTTAGGGTTAGGAGAAGGGTTAAGATGAGGTGTAGGGTTAGGATGAGGGTTAGGGTAAGGGCTAGGGTGAGGGTGAGGTTTAGGTTTATTTTTAGGGTGAAGTTTAGGGTTAGGGTTAGGGTGAGGGTGAGGTTTAGGTTTATAGTTAGGGATAGGGTGAGGCTGAGGTTGAGGGTCAGGGTTAGGGTTAGTGTTAGGTGTAGGGTTAGGGTTAGGGTGAGGGTTAGTCTGAGTTTGAGGATGAGGGTTAGGGTTAGGATTAGGATTAGCATTAGTGTTAGAGTGAGTGTGAGTTTTGGGGTTAGGGCTAGGGTTAGGGTTAGGCTTAGGGTTAGGCTGAGGGTTAGAGTAAGGGTGAGGGTTAGGGTTAGGGTGAGCATTAGGGTTAGGGTTATGGGGAGGGTTAGGATGAAGGTTAGGGTTAGGATTCTGGTTATGGTGAGGTCTAGGGTTAGGGTGAGTGTGAGGGTTAGGGATAGGCTTATGCTTAGGGTTAGTTTGAGGGTGAGGGCGGTCAGGATTAGGGTTAGGGTGATGGTTAGATTTAGGGTTACGGGAAGGGTTAGGATGAGGGTTAGGGTTAGGATTAGGGTTAGGGTGAGGTTGAGGTTTAGGGTTAGTGTTAGGGTGAGAGTTAGTGTTAGGGTTAGGGTGAGAGTAGGATTCGGGTTAAGTTTAGAGTTAGGGTGAGGCTTAGGGTCAGAGTTCCGGTAAGGTTGAGGGTTAGGGTTAGGTTGAGGTTTAGGGTTAAAAGTAGGGTTAGGGTGAGGGTGACGGTTAGGGTTAGGGTAAGGGTTACGGTGAGGGTGAGGGTTAGGGTTAGGTTGAGGTTTAGGGTTACGATTTGTGTTAGGGTGAAGGCTAGGGTGAGGGTGAGGGTTAGGGTTAGGGTTAGTGTGAGGTTTAGTGTTAGGGTTAGGGTTAGAGTTAGGATTAGTTTGAGGGTGAGGTTTAGGGGTAAAGTTAGTGTTAGGGTCAGGGTTAGGCTTAGGGTGAGGGTTAGTGTGGGGGTGACAGTAAGGGAAAGGTGAGGGTTAGGCTGAGGGTGAGGGTTACGGTAAGGGTGAGGGTTAGGGTTAGGGTGAGTGTTAGGGTTAGTGTTAGGGTGAGGGTGAGGGTTAGATTGAGGATTAGTGTTAGGATTAGGGTTAGGGCTAGGGTTAGGTTGAGGTTTAGGGTTAGTGTTAGGGTGAGGTTTAGGTTTAGGGTGATGGTTATGGTTAGTGTGAGTATTAGTGTTCGGGTTACGGTTAGTGTTAAGTTGAGGGTAAGTGTTAGGGTGAGGGTTAGGTTTAGGGTGAGGGTAATGTTTAGGGTGAGGGTTAGGGTTAGGGTGTTTTTTAGGGTTAGGGTTAGGGTTACGGTGAGGGTGAGGGTTAGGTTTAGGGTTAGGATTAGGATTAGGGTTAGGGCTAGGGTGCGGGTAAGTGTTAGTGTGAGAGTTAGGGTGAGGGTGAGGGTTATGGTTACGGTGAGGGTGAGGGTTAGGTTTAGAGTTACCTTGAGCGTGAGTGTTAGGTTTAGGTTGAGGGTTAGGTTTAGGATTAGGGTTAGGGTTAGTGTGAGGGTTAGTGTTACGGTTAGGGTTAGTGGTAGGGTGAGGATAAGTGTTAGGGTGAGGTTTAGGGTTAGGGTGAGGATTATGTTTAGGGTGAGGGTTAGGGTTATTGTTAGGGTTAGTGTTAGGTTTAGAGTTAGTGTAAGGGTGAGGGTGAGATTTAGTGTTAGAATTAGGGTTAGTGTTTGGTTTAGGGTTAGGGTGCGGGTTTGGCTTAGGCTTAGGCTTAGGCTTAGGCTTAGGCCGAGCTTGAGGGTGAGGGTTAGGATTCACGTTAGGGTGAGCGTTAGGGTTATGTTTAGTGTCAGGTTTAGGATGAGGTTTAGGGTTAGGGTTAAGGTTATGGTGAGGGCTAGCGTGAGGGTTAGGGTGAGGGTTAGGGTTAGGGATAGGGGTAGGTTTAGGATTAGGGTTAGGGTGAGGGTGAGTGTGAGGCTTAGGGTTAGGATTAGGGTTAGGCTTAGAGTTAGGGTGAGGGTTAGGTTTCAGGTTTGAGTTTGGGTGCAGGTGAGGCTGAGGATTTGGGTTAGGTTTAGGGTTAGATTTAGGGGTAGGTTTAGGTTTAGGGTTATTTTTAGTGTTAGGGTTTTGGTGAGGGTTAGGTTTAGGTTTAGTGTTAGGCTGAGGGTGACTGTGGGGGTGAGGATTAGAGTTTGGGTTAGGGTTAGGCTTAGTTTTAGCGTTATGTTTAGTGTTATGGGTAGGGTTAAGTTTGCAGTGAGGGTGAGGCTGAGGTTGAGGGTTAGGGTTAGAGTTAGTGTTATTGTTAGGGTTAGGGCTAGAATTACGGTGAGGTTGAGGGTGAGGATGAAGGTTAGGGTTAGGTTGAATTTTAGGGTCAGGGTTAGGGTCAGGGTGCGGGTGAGGTTTAGGGTTAGAGTTAGGGTTAGTGTTAGGGTTAGGGTGAGGTTGCAGGTTAGGGTTAGGGATGGTGTTATGTGAGGGTGAGGTTTAGTGTTAGAGTTAGGGTTAGGGTGAGGCTAAAGTGTAAGCCTTAGGGTTAGGGTTAGTGTTAGGTTTAGGTTTAGGGTTAGGGTGAGGGTTAGGGTTAGAGTTAGGTTTAAGGTTAGGCTTAGGGTTAGGCTGATTGTGAGTGTGAGTGTGAGGGTTAGGGTTAGGATGATGGTTAGGGTTAGGGTTATGGGGAGTGTTAGGATGAATGTTAGGTTTAGGATTAGGGTTAGGGTGAGGTTAGGGTTAGCGTTATGGGGAGTGTTAGGATGAATGTTAGGGTTAGGATTAGGGTTTGGGTGAGGGCTAGGGTGAGGGTGAGTTTTAGGGTTAGGGTTAGGGTTAGGATTAGGGTGAATGTGAGGTTTAGGGTTAGAGTTAGGCTTAAGGTGAGGCTGAGGGTGAGGGTGAGGGTTGGGGTTAGGATTAGGATTAGGGTAAGCGTTAGGATGAGTGTGAGGGGATAAGGCTTAGGGTTACACTGAGGGTGAGGTTGAGGGTGAGGGTAAGGGTTAGGATTAGGGTTAGGGTGAGGGTGAGTGTGTGGTAGGGTTAGGCTTAGGGTTAGGGTGAGGGTGAGGTTGAGGGTGAGGGTTAGGGTTAAGGTGATTGTTTGGGTAAGGGTTAGGGGGAGGGTTAGGATGAGGGTTAGGGTCAGGCTTAGGCTTAGGGTTCGGTTGAGGGAGAGGGTCAGGGTGAGGATTAGCTTTAGGTTGAGGGTTAGGTTTAGGGTTAGCTTGAGAGTTAGGATTCAGGTTAAGTTTCGGGTTAGGGTGAGGGTTAGGGCTAGGTTTAGGGTGAGGGTTAGATTTAGGGTGAGGGTGAGGGTTAGGATGAGGATTAGGGTTACGATTAGGGTTAGGTTGAGGGATAGGGTGAGGGTGAGGATTAGGGTTAGCGTTAGGGTAAGGTTTAAGGTTAGGGTTAGGTTTAGGGTGAGGGTTAGGTTGACGGTTAGGGTTACGGTGAGGGTAAGTGTTAAGGTTAGGGTGAGGGTGAGTGTTAGCATTAGGGTTAGGGTTAGGATTAGGTTTAGGGTTAGGATTAGTATTATTGTTAGGGTTAGGGTTAGAGTTATGGTGAGTTTGAGGGTGAGGGTGAGGGTTAGGTTTAGGGTTAGGGTGAGGTTTAGGTTTAGGTGTAGGATTAGGGTTAGTGTGATTGTAAGGTTTAGGGTTAGGTTTAGGGTTAGTTGGAGGGTTAGGTCGAGGGTTAGATTTAGGGTTAGTTTTAGGGTTAAGGTTAGGGTGAGCGTTAGGTTGAGGGTTAGGTTGAGGGTTAGTGTTAGAGTTAGGGCTAGGTTTAGGGTTAGGGTTAGGGTTAAGATGAGGATTAGGGTGAGTGTTAAGGTTAGGGTAAAGGTGAGTTTTAGGGTGAGGTTTTCGATTAGGGTTAGGGTTAGTGTTAGATTGAGGTTTAGGGTTAGGGTTTGGGTTAGGCTTAGAGTTACTGTGACGGTGACAGTCCAGGTGAGTGTGAGGGTTAGGGTTAGGTTTAGGGTTAGGCTTAGGGTTAGGCTTAGGATTAGGCTTAGGGTGAGGGTGCGGATGAGGGTTAGGGTTAGGGTGAGGGTTAGTTTTAGGGTTATGGGGAGGGTTAGGATGAGGGTTAGGGTTAGGATTAGGGTTAGGGTGAGGGCTAGGTTGAGGGTGAGTTTTAGGGTTAGGGTTAGGGTGAGGTTTAGGGTTAGGTTTTGGGATAGGGTTAGAGGTACTGTGAGGGTGAGGGTGCGGGTGAGTGTGAGGGTGAGGGTAGGTTTACGGTTAGTGTTAGGGTGAGAGTTAGGGTTCAGGCTAAGTTTAGAGTTAGGTTGAGGGTTAGGGTTAGGCTTAAGTTGAGCGTGAGGGTTAGGGTTAGGTTGAGGGTTAGGGTTAGGTTTAGGGTTAGGGTGAGTTTCAGAGTTAGGGTTAGGGTGAGGGTTAGGATGAGCTTTAGAGTTAGGATTAGGGTTAGTTTGAGGGTTAGGGTTTGGATTAGGGTTAGGGTGAGTGTGAGGTTTAGAGTTAGAGTTAGTGATGGGGGAGGTTTAGGTTGAGGGTTAGGGTTAGGGTTATTGTTAGGTTAGGGTTAGGGTGAGGGTTAGGGTTAGGATTAGGGTCAGGGTGAGTGTGAGGGTTAGGTTTAGGGTTAGAGTTAGGGTTAGGGTTAGGGATAGGATTAGGGTTAAGGTGAGGGTCAGTGTGCGTGTTAGGGTTAGGTTTAGGCTTAAGCTAAGGGTTAGGCTGAGGGTGAGTTTGAGAGTGAGGGTTAGGGTTAGGGTGAGGGTTAGGGTTAGGTTTAGGGGGAGTATGAGGATGAGGGTCAGGGTTAGGTTTAGTGTTAGGGTAAGGGCTAGGGTGAGGGTGAGGTTTAGGGTTGGGGTTAGGGTGAGATTTAGGTTTAGGGTTTGTGTTAGGGTTAGGTTTAGTTTGAGGTTTAGGGTTAGAGTATGACTGAGGGTGCAGTTTAGTGTTAGGGTTAGTGTTAGGGTTAGGTTGAGGGTTAGGGTGAGGGTGAGGTTTAGGGTTAGGATTAGGATTAGGCTTAGGGTGAGGGTGAGGGTGAGTGTGAGGGTTAGGTTCAGGTTTAGGGTTAGGCTTAGGGTGAGGGTGAGGGTGAGAGTGAGTGTTAGGGTTAGGTTGAGTGTTAGTTTTGGGTTTAGTGTGAGAGTTAGCATTCGGTTAAGTTTAGGGTTAGGGTGAGGATTAGGGTTAGCGTGAGTGCTAGGGTGAGGGTGAGGGTTAGGGTTAGTGTAAGGGTAAGGTTTATGATTAGGGTTAGGATTCGGGTCAGGGTTAGGGTTAGGATTATGGTTAGGGTGAGGGTGAGTGTTAGGATTAGGTTTAGGATTAGGGTTAGGGTTAGGTTTAGGGTTAGGATTATTGTTAGGGTTAGGGTTAGGTTTATACGGTTACTCTGAGGGTGAGGGTGTGGGTTAGGGTTAGGTTTAGGATGAGGTTTATTTTTGGGGTCATGGTTAGAGATAGGGGTAGGGTGAGGGTGAGGTTTAGCATTAGAGTTAGCGTTAGTGTTAGGGTTAGGAATAGGGTGAGGGTTAGGGTTAGGCTTAGGCTTAGGCTTAGGCCTAGGCCGAGCATGAGGTGGAGGGTTAGGGTTCGGGTTATGGTGAGGTTTAGGGTTAGGGTTAGGGTGAGGGCTCGGATGAGGTTTAGGGTTACGATTAGGGTTAGGTTGAGGGCTAGGGTGAGGGTGAGTGTTAGAGTTAGTTTTAGGGTGAGGTTTAGGGTTAGGGTTAGGGTTAGGGTTATGTTGAGTTTTAGGGTTAGAGTTAGGGTTAGGGGGAGGGTTAGATTGAGGGTTAGGGTTAGGTTTAGTGTTAGGTTAGGGTTAGGGTGAGGGTTAGGGTTAGGATTAGGGTCAGGGTGAGGGTGAGGGTTAGGGATAGGTTTAGAGTTAGGGTTAGGGTTAGGGATAGGATTAGGGTCAGGTTGAGGGCCAGTGTGTGTTATGGTTAGGTTTAGGCTTAAGCTTAGGGTTAGGCTGAGGGTGAGTTTGAGAGTGAGGGTTAGGATTAAGGTGAGGGTTAAGGTTAGGTTTAGGGGGAGTGTGAGGATGACGGTCAGGTTTAGGTTTAGTGTTAGTGTAAGGGCTAGGGTGAGGGTGAGGTTTAGGGTTGGGGTTAGGGTGAGGTTTAGGTTTAGGGTTTGTGTTAGGGTTAGGTTTAGTGTGGGGTTTACGATTAGAGTTAGGGTTAGGGTATGCCTGAGGGTGAGGGTTAGGGTTAGGGTTATTGTTAGGGTTAGGGTGAGGGTTAGGGTGAGGGTGAGGTTTAGGGTTAGGGTTAGGATTACTATTAGGGTTGGGGTAAGGGTGAGTGTGAGGGTTAGGGTTAGGGTTAGGGTTAGGCTTCGGGTGAGGGTGAGGGTGAGGGTGAGGGTTAGGGTTAGGTTGAGGGTTAGGTTTAGGTTTAGTGTGAGAGTTAGCATTTGGTTAAGTTTAGGTTTATGGTTAGGATTAGGGTTAGGATTAGGGTTAGGGTGAGTGCTAGGGTTCAGGTGAGGGTTAGGGTTAGTGTTAGGGTAAGGTTTATGGTTAGGGTTAGGGTTTGGGTGAGGGTTAGGGTTAGGATTAGGGTTAGGATGAGGTTGAGTGTTAATATTAAGTTTAGGATTAGGGTTAGGGTCAGGTTTAGGGTTAGGATTAGTGTTATTGTTAGAGTTAGGTTTAGAGTTATGGTAAGGTGAGGGTGAGGGTTAGTAATAGGATTAGTGTTAGGGTTAGGGTGAGTGTGAGGTTTAGGGTTAGAGTTAGGGTTAGGCTAAGTTTTAGGCTGAGGGTGAGGGTGAGGGTGTGGATTATTGTTAGGGTGAGGGTTAGGGTTTTTGTTACGGTGAGGGTTAGGATGAGGGTTTGGTTTAGGATTAGGGTTAGGGTGAGGGCTAGGTTGAGGATGAGGTTTAGGTTTAGGATTAGGGTGAGGTTTAGGGTTAGGGTTAGGGTTAGGGTTAGGGTGAGGCTGAGAGTTAGGGTTAGGTTGAGGCTGAAGTTTAGGTTTAGGGTTAGTGTTAGTGTTAGAGTTAGGGTTATGATGAGGCTGAGGGAGAGGGTGAGGGTTAGGCTTAGTGTTAGGATTAGGATTAGGGTAAGGTATTGGGTGAGTGTGAGGGTTAGGGTTACGGTGACCGTGAGTGTTAGGGTTAGGTTGAGGGTTAGGGTTAGGCTTATGATTAGGGTGAGGGTGAGGGTGAAGGTTAGGGTTAGGGTAAGTCTTAGGGATAGGGTTAGTTTGAGAGTTAGGGTTCGAGTTTAGTTTAGTGTTAGGGTGATTGTTAGTGTTAGGATTACGGTGAACATGAGGGTTAGGGTTAGGTTGAGGGTTAGGGTTAGGCATAGGATTAGGGTGAGCCTTAGTGTTAGGGTAAAGTTGAGGTTTAGGGTGAGGTTTTGATTACGGTTAGGGTTAGGGTTAGAGTGAGGTTTAGGGTTAGGGTTTGGGTTAGGCTTAGAGTTACTGTGAGGGTGAGGGTGCAGGTGAGTGTGAGGGTTAGGGTTAGGTTTAGGGTTAGGCTTAGGGTTAGGCTTAGGATTAGGCCGAGGGTGAGGGTGGGGATGAGGGTTAGGGTTAGGGTGAGGGTTAGTTTTAGGGTTATGGGGAGGGTTAGGATGAGGGTTAGGGTTAGGATTAGGGTTAGGGTGAGGGCTAGGTTGAGGGTGAGTTTTAGGGTTAGGGTTAGGGTGAGGTTTAGGGTTAGGGTTTGGGATAGGGTTAGAGTTACTGTGAGAGTGAGGGTGCGGTTGAGTGTGAGTGTGAGGGTGAGGTTTAGGGTTAATGTTAGGGTGAGAGTTAGGGTTCAGGTTAAGTTTAGGGTTAGGTTGAGTGTTAGTGTAGGCTTAAGTTGAGCATGAGGGTCAGGGTTAAGTTGAGGGTTAGGGTTAGGTTTAGGGTTAGGGTGAGTTTCAGAGTTAGGGTTAGGGTGAGGTTTGGGATGAGGTTTAGAGTTAGGATTAGGGTTAGGTTGAGGGCTAGGGTGAGGGTGAGAGTTAGGGTTAGTGTTAGGGTGAGGTTTAGGTTTAGGGTTAGGTTAGGGTTAGGTTGAGGGTTAGAGTTTGGATTAGGGTTAGGGTGAGTGTGATGTTTAGGGTTAGAATTAGGGTTAGGGGGAGGGTTAGGTTGAGGTTTAGGGTTAGGGTTAGTGTTAGGTTAGGGTTAGGGTGAGGGTTAGGGTTAGGATTATGGTCAGGGTGAGGGTGAGGGTTAGGTTTGGGGTCAGAGTTAGGGTTAGGATTAGGGATAGGATTAGGGTTAGGGTGAGTGTCAGTTTTTTTGTTAGGGTTAGGTTTAGGGTTAAGCTGAGGGTGAGTTTGAGAGTGAGGGTTAGGGTTAGGTTGAGGGTTAGTGTTAGGTTTAGGGGGAGTGTGAGGATGAGGGTCAGGGTTAGGTTTAGTGTTAGTGTAAGGGCTAGGGTGAGGGTGAGGTTTAGGGTTTAGGGTTTTTGTTAGGGTTAGGTTTAGTGTGAGGATTAGTGTTAGAGTTAGGGTTAGGATAAGGCTGAGGGTGAGGGTTAGGGTTACGGTTCGTGTTAGGGTTAGGTTGAGGGTTAGGGTGAGGGTGAGGTTTAGGGTTAGGGTTAGGATTAGGATTAGGGTTAGGGTTAGGGTGAGTGTGAGGGTTAGGGTTAGGGTTAGCATTAGGCTTAGGGTGAGGGTGAGGGTGAGGGTGAGGGTTAGGGTTAGGTTGAGGGTTAGGTTTAGGTTTAGTGTGAGAGTTAGCTTTAGGTTTAGTTTAGGTTTAGGGTGAGGATTAGGGTTAGGATTAGCGTTAGGGTGAGTGCTAGCTTGAGGGTGAGGGTTAGGGTTAGTTTTAGGGTAAGGTTTATGGTTAGGGTTATGGTTCGGGTGAGGGTTAGTGTTAGGATTAGGGTTAGGTTGAGGGTGAGTGTTAGGATTAGGTTTAGGATTAGTGTTAGGGTTTGTTTTAGGGTTGGGATTAGTGTTATTGTTAGAGTTAGGGTTAGAGTTATGGTGAGGGTGAGGGTGAGGGTTAGTAATAGGATTAGTGTTAGGGTTAGGGTGAGTGTGAGTTTTAAGTTTAGGGTTAGGGTTAGGCTAAGTTTTAGGCTGAGGGTGATGGTGAGGGTGCGGATTATTGTTAGGGTGAGGGTTAGGGTTATTGTTAGGTTGAGGGTTAGGATGAGGTTTAGAATTAGTATTAGGGTTAGGTTGAGGGGTAGGGTGAGGGTGAGAGTTAGGGTTAGTGTTAGGGTGAGGGTTAGGGTTAGGGTTAGGGTTAGGTTGAGGGTTAGTGTTTGGATTAGGGTTAGGGTGAGTGTGAGGTTTAGGGTTAGAGTTAGGTTTAGGGGGAGGGTTAGGTTGAGGGTTAGATTTAGGGTTAGTGTTAGTGTTAGGGTTAGGGTTATTGTTAGTGTTATGGTTAGGGTTAAATTTGCAGTGAGGTTGAGGCTGAGGTTGAGGGTTATGATTAGGGTTAGGGTGAGTGTTAGGGTTACTCTTATTTTTCGGTTTAGGGTTAGAATTACAGTGAAGTTGAGGGTGAGGGTGAGGGTTAGGGTTAGAATGAGGTTTAGGATTAGGGTTAGGGTTAGGGTGAAGGTGAGGTTTAGGGTTAGAGTTAGGGTTTGGGGGTGGGATAGGGTGAGGTTTAGGGTTAGGGTTAGTGTTAGGGTTAGGGTGAGTGTGAGGGTTAGTTTGAGGTTTTGGGATAGGGTTACGTTTAGGTTTAGGTTTAGGGTGAGCGTGAGTGTGTGGGTTAGGTTGAGGGTTAGACTTAGGCTTAGGTTTAGGGTAAGGGTCAGGGTGGTGGTGAGGATTAGGGTTAGGGAGATGGTTAGGGTTAGGGTTAGTGTTATTGTTAGGGTAAGGGTTAGAGTTATGATGAGGGTGAGGGTGCTGGTGAGAGTTAGGTTTAGGGCTAGTGTGGGATTTAGGGTTAGGGTGTGAGTTAGGGTTAGAGTTACTGTGAGGGTGAGGGTGCGGTTGAGTGTGAGGGTTAGGGTTAGTTTTAGGGTTAGGATTAGGCTAAGGGCTAGGGAGACGTTTAGGGTTAGGTTTGTAGTGAGATTTAGGGGTAGGGTTAGATTTAGGGTTAGGGTGATGTGAGGTTTAGGGTTAGATTTAGGGTTAGGGTGAGGCTGAGGGTGAGGGTTAGGGTTCGGATTAGTGTTAGGGTTAGGTTAGGGTTAGGGTGAGGTTAGGGGGAGGGTGAGGTTTAGGGTTAGGGTTAGGATTAGTGTTAGGGTTTGGGTGAGTGTGAGGGATAGGGTTAGGGTTAGGGTGAGGGTTAGGGTTAGGGATAGGGTGAGAGTTAGGGTTCTGATAAGTTTAGGGTTAGGGTGAGGATTAGGGTTAGGATTAGGTTTAGGTTTGGGGCTAGGTTGATGGTGAGGGTGAGGGTTAGTTTTAGGGTAAGGTTTACGGATAGGGTTAGGGTTTGGGTGAGGGTTAGGATGAGGGATAGCGTTACGGTGAGGGTGAGGGTTAGGGGTAGGTTGATGGTTAGGTTTAGGATTAGGGTTAGGGTGAGGGTGAGTGTTAGGATTTTTGTTAGGATTAGGATTTGGATTACGGTTAGGGTGAGTGTGAGGTTTAGGGTTAGGGTTAGGGTTAGGCTTAGGTTTAGTCTGAGGGTGATGGTGAGGGTGAGGGTTATTGTTAGGGTGAGGGTTAGGGTTAGGGTTAGGGTGAGAGTTAGGGTTCGGGTTAAGTTTAGGGTTAGAGGTTTAGGGTAAGGGTTACAGTGTGGGTTAGGGTTCATGTTAGTGTGAGTTGTAGGATGAGGGTTAGGGTTAGGATTAGTCTTAGACTGAGGGCTAGGGTGAGGGTGAGTTTTAGGGTTAGCGTTAGGGTGACGTTTAGGTTTAGTTTTAGGGTTAGGGTAAGGGTGAGGGTAAGGTTTAATGTTAGAGATAGGGTTAGGGTGAGGCTGAGGGTGAAGGTTAGGGTTAGTGTTAGTGTTAGATTTAGGGTTTTGGTGAGTGTTAGCCTTGGTGTTAGGAATAGGATTAGGGTAAGGGTTAGGGTGAGTGTAAGGGTTAGTGTCACGGTGAGCGTGAGTGTTAGGGTTAGGTTGAGGGTTAGGGTTAGGCTTACGATTAGGGTGAGGGTGAGAGTGAGGATTAGGGTTAGGGTAAGGGTTAGGGGTAGGGTTAGAGTGAGAGTTAGGGTTCGAGTTTAGGGTTAGGGTGTGATTTAGGGTTAGGATTACGTTGAGTTTGAAGGTTAGGCTTAGTTTGAGGGTTAGGGTTAGGCTTAGGATTAGGGTGAGGGTTAGGTTTAGGGTTAGGCTGAGGTTTAGGGTGAGGTTTTGGATTACGGTTAGGGTTAGTGTTAGGGTGAGGGTGAGGTTTTGGGTTAGAGTTAGGTTAAGGGGCAGGGTTAGGCAGAGTTTTTGGGTTAGAGTTAGTGTTATGGTTAGGGTGAGGGTTAGGGTTTGGGTTAGGGTTATTGTTAGTGTTATGGTTAGGATTAAGTTTGTGGTGAGGGCGAGGCTGAGGGTGGGAGTTATGTTTAGTGTTAGGTTTAGAGTGAGGTTTAGGGTTAGGGTTAGGGTACGGGTTAGGGTGAGTGTGAGGTTTAGGGTTAGATTTAGGGTTTGGGTTAGGATTACCGTTAGGGTGAGGGTTAGGGTGAAGGCTAGGGTGTCGTTGAGGGTTATGGTAAGTGTTAGGGTTAAGGTTAGGGTGAGGGTTAGGTTGAGGTTAAGGGTTAGGGTTAGGGTTAGTGTTAGGATTAGGGTTAGGGTGAGGGTTAGTGTGAGGGTTAGGCTTAGGATTAGGCTTAGGCTTAGGGTAAGGCTGAGAGTGAGTGTGGGGGTGTGGATTAGGGTTAGGGTGATTGTTAGGTTTAGGCTTAGGGTGAGGGTTAGGATGAGAGTTAGGGTTAGGATTAGGATTAAGGTGAGGGCTTGGGTGAGGGTGAGGGTTAGGGTAAGTGTTAGGCTTAGGCTTAGGCTGAGAATGAGGTTGAGGGTGAGGGTTAGGGTTAAGGTGAGATTTAGTGTTAGGGTTACGGTTAGAGTTAGGATTCGGGTGAGGGTGAGGTTCAGGGGTAGAGTTAGGGTTAGGGTGAGTGTTAGGCTTAGGGTGACAGTTAAGGTGGGAGTGATGGTAAGGTAAAGGTGAGGGTTAGGCTGAGTGTGAGGGTTATTGAATGGGTTAGCGTTAGTGTTACAGGGAGGGATAGGATTAGGCTGAGTGTGAGGGTGAGGGTTAGATTGAGGATTAGTGTTAGGGTTCGTGTGAGGTTTAGGGTGAGGATGAGGGTTAGGGTTAGGGTAAGGCCTAAGGTGAGGATGAGGGTTACGGTTAGTGTTAGGGTGCAGTTTAGGGTTAGGGTTAGGGTTTGGATTAATGTTAGAGTTAGGCTTAAGGTGAGGGTTAGGGTGAGGTGAGGTTTAGGGTTAAGGTTAGGATTAGGATTAGGTTTAGGGTTAGGGTAAGTGTGACTTTTAGGGTTAGGGGTAGGGTTAGGCTTAGGGTGATGGTGAGGGTGAGGGTTATTGTTAGGGTGAGGGTTAGGCTTAGGCTTAGGGTGAGAGATAGGGTTCCGGTTATGTTTAGGTTTAGAATGAGTATTGGGTAAGGGTTACAGTGAGGGTGAGGGTTAGTGTTAGGTTGAGGTTTTGGGTTAGGGTTTGGTTTAGGGTGAGGGTGAGGGTGAGGGTAAGGGTTAGGGTTAGTTTTAGGGTAAGGGTTAGGATGAGGGTTAGGGTTAGGATTAGGGTTAGGGTTAGGGTGGGGGTTAGGGTTAAAGTTATTGTTAGGGTTAGGGTTAGAGTTAAGGTTAGGGTGAGGGTGAGGGTGAGGGTTAGGTTTAGGGTGAGGTGTACGGTGAGGTTTAGGGTTAGGGTTATGGTTAGAGTTAGCGTGAGGGTGAGGTTTAGGGGTAGAGTTAGGGTTAGGGGGAGGGTAAGAGTCAGGTTTAGGTTTAGGGTTTGGGTGAGGATGAGGGTTAGGTTGAGTTTTAGGGATATGGTTAGGTTTAGGATTAGGTATCATGTGAGGGTGAGTGTGAGGGTTAGGGTGATGGTTAGGCTTAGGGTGAGGGTTAGGCTGAGGGTGAGGGTGGGGGTGACGATTAGGGTTAGGGGGATAGTAAGGGTTAGGGTTAGTATTATTGTTAGGGTTAGAATTAGAGTTACTGTGAGGGTGAGGTTGTCGGTGAGGGTTAGGGTTAGGGTTAGGGTGGGGTTTAGGTTTAGGGTTAGTGTTAGGTTAGTGTGAGGTTGAGGGTTAGGTTGAGGTTTAGGGTTAGGGTTAGGGTTATTGTGAGGGTTAGGGTTAGGGTTAGAGTTAGTGTTAGGGTTACGGTAAGTGTTAGGGTGAGGGTTTGGGTTAGGGTGAGGGTTCTGTTTAGGGTAAGTGTTAGAGTTAGGTTTATTGTTAGGGTTAGGGTTAGGGTTAAGGTTACGTTGAGGGTGAGGATTAGGGTTGGGGTTAGGATGAGGTTTAGGTTTAGGGTTAGTGTTACAATTAGGGTTAGGGTGAGAGTGAGGTTTAAGGTTAGAGTTAGGGTTAGTGTTAGGGTTAGAGTGAGGGCTAGGGTGAGGGTTAGGGTTAGGGTGAGGGTGAGGGTTAGGATGAGGTTTAGGGTTAGGATTAGGGTTAGGGTTAGGGCTAGGGTAAGGGTTAGGGTTAGGGTTAGGGTTTGGGTTAGGGTGAGGTTGAGGCTGAGGATTAGGGTTTGGTTAAGGGTTAGGGTTAGGGTTAGTTTTAGGGTTAGGTTTAGGGTTAGGGTTAGGTTTAGCGTTAGGTTTTGGCTGAGGTTGAGGGTGGTGGTGAGGATTAGGGTTAGGTTTACGGTTCTGGTTATTGTTAGTGTTATGGTTAGGGTTAATTTTGCAGTGAGGTTGAGTTTGAGGTTGAGTGTTATGGTTAGACATTGGGTTATGGTTAGGGTTAGTGTTATTGTTAGGGTTAGGTTTACAGTTACGGTGAGCTTGAGGGTGAGGGTGAGAGTTAGTGTTAGGATGAGGTTTAGGGTGAGATTTGGGGTTAGGTTTAGGGTTAGGGTTAGGGTGAGTGTGAGGTTTAGGGTTAGAGTTAGTTTTAGGGGGAGGGTTAGGGTGAAGTTCAGGGTTAGGGTTAGTGTTAGGGTTAGGGAGAGCGGCAGGGTTAGGATGTGGTTTAGGGATAGGTTTAGGGTTAGGATTAGGGTTAGGGTGTGGGTGAGTGTAAGGGTTAGGGTGTAAGGGTTAGGCTTAAGCTTAGGGTTAGGCTGAGAGTGAGGATGAGGGTGAGATTTAGGGTTAAAATTAGGGTGGGGTTTAGGGTTAGGGTTAGGGTTAGGGTTTGGGTGAGGGTGAGGTTTCAGTTTAGATATAGGGTTAGGGGGGTGGTTAGGGTGAGGGTTATGGTTAGGGTTAGTTTTAGGGTTAGGGTGAGGGTGAGGGTTAGGTTTAGGGTTAGGATTAGGTTTAGGGTGAGGGTGAACGTGTGTGTTAGGTTTAGGTTTAGGGTTAGGCTTAGGATTAGGCTGAGGGTGAATTTGAGGTTGAGGGTTAGGGTTAGGGTGAGGGTTAGTGTTCGGGTTAAGTTTAGGGTTAGGGTGAGGGTTGGGGTAAGGGTTATGGTGAGGGCGAGGGTTAGCGTTAGGTTGAGTGTTAGGGTTAGGGTTATGGTGCGTGTGAGGGTGAGGGTTAGGGTTAGGGTGAGGGTTAGGATGAGTGTTAGGGTTAGAGTTAGAATTAGGTTGAGTCTGAGGGTGAGGGTTAGGGTGAGGGTTAGTGTTAGATTTAGGGTTAGGGTGAGGGTGAATGTGAGGGTGAAGGTTAGGGTTAGGGTTAGGGCGAGGTTTCGGGTTAGTGTTATGATTAGGGTTAGGATGAGGGTGAGGTTTAGGGGTAGAGTTAGGGTTAGGGTGAGGGTTAGGGTGAGGGTTAGGGTGAGGGTTAGGGTTAGGGTGAGGGTTAGGGAGGGGGTGATGTGGAGGGTAATTGTGAGGTTTAGGCTGAGTGTGAGTTTTACCATAAGGGTGATGGTTAGGGTGAGGATGAGGGTTAAGTTTAGCGTGAGTGTTAGGGTGAGGGTGAAGGTTAGGGTTAGGGTGAGGGTTAGGGTTAGGTTTAGGGAGAAAGATAGGGTTTGGGTTAAATTTAGGGTTAGGGTTAGGGTTCGGGTGAGGGCTAGGGTTAGTATGAGGGTTAGGATAAGGATTAGGGTTATGATTAATGTTAGGGTGTGGGCTAGGGTGATGGTGATTTTTAGGGTTAGTGTTTGGGTGAGGTTTAGTGTTAGGGTTAGGGTTAGGGTGAGTGTTAGGATGAGAGTTAGTGTTACCATGACGTTAGGGTTAGGGTTATGGTGAGGGTGAGGGTTAGAATTAGGTGTAGGGTGAGGGTGAGTGTTAGGATTAGGGTTAGTGTTAATTTAGGTTTAGGATTAGTGTTATTGTTAGGGTTAGGGTTAGACTTACAGTGAGGGTGAGGGTGAGGGTGAGGGTTAGGGTTAGGGTGAGGGTTAGGATTGGGGTTATGGGGAGGGTTATGATGAGGGTTAGGTTTAGGATTAGGTTTAGGGTGAGGGTTATGCTTACGGAAGGGTGAGGGTTAGGGTTAGGGTTAGGATTAGGGTTAGGGTTAGGGTTATTGTTAGGGTTAGGGTTAGGGTTATGGTTACGGTGAGGGTGAGGGTTAGGGTTAAGTTTAGGGTGAGGTTTTTAGTGTTAGGGTTAGGGTTAGAGTTAGGGTTAGGGTGAGGGTGATGTTTAGGGGTAGAGTTAGGTTTACAGTGCGGGTCAACATGAGGGTTAGGGTTACGGTGAGGGTTAAGGTGGGGGTGATGGTAAGGGTAAAGATGAGGATTAGGCCTAGGGTGAGGGTTATGGTAAGGGTGAGGGTTACGGTTAGGGTGAGGATGAGAGTTAGGGTTAGGGTGAGTGCTAGGGTGAGGGTGAGGACTAGGTTTAGTGTTAGGGTGAGGTTAGGGTTAGTGAGGGGTATGGTTAGGTTAAGGATAGGGTTAGGTTCAGGTTTAGTGTTAGGGTTAGGTTTAGGGTCAGGGGAGGGTTAAGGTTATGGTTAGGGTTATTGTTAGGGTTAGGGTTAGGATGAGGTTTAGGTTTAGGGTCCGGGTTAGAGTTAGGCTTAGGGTAAGGGTGAGGTTTAGGGTTAGAGTTAGCGTTAGTGTTAGGGTTAGGGTTAGCAAGAGGGTTCGGTTTAGGGTTAGGCTTAGGCTTTGGTTTAGTCTTAGGCCCAGCATGTGGGTGAGGGTTAGGGTTAGGGTTACGGTGAGGGTAATCGATACGGAAGGGTGAGGGTTTGGGTTAGGGTGAGGGTTAGGGTTAGAATTAGGGTTAGGGTGAGGGTGAGGGTTAGGATTAAGGTTAGGGTTAGGGTTATTGTTAGGGTTATGGTTAGGGTTACGGTGAGGGTGACGGTTAGGGTTAAGTTTATGTTGAGGTTTTTAGTGTTAGTGTTAGTGTTAGGGTTAGGGTTAGGGTGAGGTTTCAGGGTAGAGTTAGGGTTAGGGTTATGGTTAGGGTGAGGGTTAGGGTTAGGGTGAGGGTTAAGGTGGGGTGACGGTAAGGGTAAAGATGAGGGTTAGGCCTAGGATGAGGGTTATGGTAAGGGTGAGGGTTAGGGTTAGGGTTAGGATTAGGGTGAGAGTCAGTGTTCAGGTTAAGTTTAGGGTTAGGGTGAGGTTTAGGGTGAGGATGAGGGTTAGGGTTAGGGTGAGGACTAGGGTGAGAGGGAGGATTAGGATTAGTGTTAGGGTGAGGTTAGGGTTAGGGTGAGGGTTATGGTTATGGTTATGGTTAGGGTTAGGGTTAGGTTTAGTGATAGGGTTAGGGGTAGGATTAGGGTAGGGTTAAGGTTAGGGTTAGGGTTATTGTTAGGGTTAGGGTTAGGATGAGGTTTAGGTTTAGAGTTAGGTTTAGTGTTAGGGTTAGGGTAATGGTGAGGTTTAGGGTTAGAGTTAGGTTTAGTGTTAGGGTTAGGGTTAGGGTGAGGTTTAGGGTCAGGGTTAGGCTTCGGCTTTGGTTTAGGCTTAGGCCCAGCATGTGTGTGAGGGTTAGGGTGTGGTTTAGGGTGAGGATTAATGTTAGGGTTCAGGTGAGGTTTAGGATGATTTTTAGGGTTAGGATTAGAGTTACGGTGAGGGCAAGGGATAGGGTTAGGATGATTATTCGGGTTAGGGATAGGGTTAAATTTAGGATTAGGGTTAGTGTGAGGGTTAGGGTTAGCATTAGGGTTAGGCTTAGGGTTAAGGTGAGGGTTAGGGTTAGGGTTTGGTTAGGGTGAGGGTGAGGCTGAGGAGTAGGGTTAGGTTGAGGTTTAGGTTTAGGGTTAGGTTTAGGGTTAGTTTTAGTGTTATGTTTAGTGTTAAGGTTAAGTTTAGGGTTAGGATTAGTGTTATTGTTAGGGTTAGGGTTACAGTTAAGGTGAGGTTGAGGGTGAGGGTGAGGTTTAGGTTTAGGGTGAAGTTTAGGTTTAGGGTAATGGTTAGGGTTAGGGTGAGGTTTAGGGTTAGAGTTAGATTGAGGGGGGAGGGTTAGGGTGAAATTGAGGGCTAGGTTTAGTGTTAGGGTTAGGGTGAGGGTGAGGTATAATTTGAGGTTTAAGGATAGGGGTAGGTTTAGGATTAGTGTTAGGGGGATGGTGAGTGTGAGGGTTAGGGTGAGGGTTAGGCTTAGGCTCAGGTTTAGGCTGAGGGTGACGGTGGGGGTAAGTATTAAAGTTAGGGTGATGATTAGGGTTAGGGTTAGTGCTGTTCTTAGGTTTAGGGTTAGAGTTACAGTGAGGTTGAGGTTGGGAGTGAGGGTTAGCGTTAGGGTTAGGGTGGGGTTTAGGGTTAGGCTTAGTGTTAGGGTTAGGGTGAGGTTTAGGGTTAGATATAGGGTTAGGGTGAGGGTTATGGTGATGGTTAGGGTTAGGGTTAGTGTTAGGGTTAGGGTGAGGGTAAGGGTTAGGTTTAGGTTTAGGGTTAGGCTTAGTTTTAGGCTGAGGGTGATGGTGAGGGTGAGGGTTAGGGTTAGGGTGAGGGTTAGGGTAAGGGTTATGGGGAGGGTTATGATGAGGGTTAGGGTTAGGATTAGGGTTAGGTTGAGGGTTAGGATTACGGAAGGGGGAGGGTTAGGTTTAGGGTGAGGGTTAGGGTTAGGATTAGGGTTAGGGTGAGGGTGAGGTTTAGTATTAGGTTGAGGGTTAGTGTTATTTTTAAGGTTAGTGTTAGGGTGATGGTTACGGTGAGGGTGAGGGTTAGGGTTAAGCTTAGGGTGAGGTTTATAGTGTTAGGGTTAGGGTTAGAGTTAGGGTTAGGGCGAGGGTGAGGTTTAGGGGTAGAGTTAGGGTTAGGGTGAGTGTTAGGATGAGGTTTAGGTTTAGGGTGAGGGTTAAGGTGGGGGTGACTGTAAGGGTCAAGATGAGGGTTAGGCCTAGGTTGAGCGTTATGGTAAGGGAGAGGGTTAGGGTTAGGGTGAGGGTTAGGGTGAGAGTTATTGTTCAGGGTAAGTTTAGGGTTAGGATGAGGTTTAGGGTGAGGGTGTGAGTTAGGGTTAGGGTTAGGGCCAGTGTGAGTGTGAGGATTGGGGTTAGTGTTAGGGTGAGGTTAGGGCTAGGGTGAGGGTTATGGTTATGTTTATGGTTAGCGTTAGGTTTCGGTTTAGTGTTAGGGTTAGGGGTAGCGTTAGGGTAGGGTTAAGGTTAGGGTTAGCGTTATTGTTAGGGTTAGGGTTAGGATGACGTTTAGGTTTAGGGTTAGGGTTAGAGTTAGGGTTAGGGCAAGGGTGAGGTTTAGGGTTAGAGTTAGGGTTAGTGTTAGGGTTAGGGCTAGGGTGAGGGTTAGGGTTAGGTTTAGGCTTAGGCTTTGGTTTAGGCTTAGGCCCAGTTTGTGGGTGAGGGTAAGGTTTAGGTTTAGGGTGAGGGTTAGGGTTAGGTCGAGGGTTAGTATTATTGGTAGGTTTAGTTTTAGATTTGCGGTGAGGTTGAGGCTGAGGTTTAGGGTTAAGGTTAGGGTGAGGTTTTTAGTGTTAGGGTTAGTGTTAGAGGTAAGGTTAGGGTGAGGGTGAGGTTTAGGGGTAGAGTTAGGGTTAGGGTGAGGTTTAGTGTGAGGGTTAGGGTTAGGGTGAATGTTAGGGTTAGGGGTAGGGTGAGAGTGAAGGATAGATTGAGGATTAGTGTTCGGTTAGTGTGAGGTTTAGGGTGAGGATGAGGGTCAGGGTTAGGGTGAGGGTTAGGTTTAGGATTAGGGTGAGGTTTAGGGTTAGGGTGATGGTTAGTGTTAGTGTGAGTGTTTGTGTTAGGATTAGGGTTAGTGTTAGGGTGAGTGTAAGTGTTAGGGTGAGGGTTTGTGTGAGGATGAGGGTTATGGTAAGGGTGAGGGTTAGGATTAGTGTTAGGGTTACTGTTAGGGTTAGGGTTAGAATTTGGGTTGCATTGAGGATGAGGGTGAGGGTTAGGGTTAGTGTTACTGTGAGGTTTAGGGCTTGGGTTAGGGTAGAGTTAGGTTTAGGGTGAGGGTGAAGTTTAGGGTTAGACTTAGGGTTACGGTGAGGGTTAGGATGAGGGTTAGGTTTAGGGTTAGTTTTATGGTTTGGTTAGTGTTAGGCTTGGGCTTAGGACGAGCATGTGGGTGAGGGTTAGGGTTAGGGTTAGGGTGAAGGTTAGGTTTAGGGTTATGGTGAATGTTTGGATGATGTTTATCGTTAGGATTATGTTTAGGGTGAAGGCTAGTGTGAGGCTTTGGGTGAGGGTTAGTGTTAGGTATAGTATTAGGTTTAGGATTAGGGTTAGGGTGAGTGTGAGTGTGAGGGTTAGGGTTAGGGTTTGGCTTAGGTTTAGGGTTACCGTTATGGTTATGGTTAGGGTTAGGGTGAGAGTAAGGCTGAGGATTAGGGTTAGGTTTAGGGTTACGGTTAGGGTTAGTGATATTGTTAGGGTTAGGGTTAGAGTTACGGTGAGGGGGAGGGTGAGGGTTAGGATTAGGATTAGATTGGGGTTTAGGGTTAGGGTTAGGGTTAGTGTTAGTGTGAGGGTGAGGTTTAGGGTTAGATATAGGGTTAGGAGGAGGGTTAGCGTGAGGGTTATGGTGAGGGTCAGTGTTAGGGTTTGTGTTAGGGGGAGGGGGAGGCTGAGGATTAGTGTTAGGTTTAGGGTTTGGTTTAGGGTTACAGTTTGTGTTAGGTTTAGGGTTAGGGTTAGGGTTACGGTGAGGGTTAGGATTTGGGTTAGGGTTAAGTTAGGGTCAGGCTGAGGGTGAAGGTGGGGGTGAGGATTAGGTTTATGGTTATGGTTAGGGTTAGGGTTATTGTTAGTGTTATGTTTAGGGTTAAGTTTGCAGTGATGGTGAGGCTGAGGGTGAGGGTTTGGTTAGGGTTAGGGTGAGGGTTAGGGTTACTGTTATTTTTAGGGTTACGGTTAGAATTACAGTGTGGTTAAGTTTGAGGGTGAGGGTTAGGGTTAGGGTTAGAATGAGGTTTAGGATTATGTTTAGGGTTAGGGTGAGGGTGAGGGTGAGGGTGAGGTTTAGGGTTAGATTTAGGGTTTGGGGTAGGGTTAGGGTGAGGTTTAGCGTTAGGGTTAGAGTTAGGGTGAGGGTGAGGTTTAGGTTGAGGTTTAGCGATAGGGCTACATTTAGGTTTAGGCTTTGGGTGAGCGTGAGTGTGTGGGTTAGGTGGAGAGTTAGGCTTAGTCTTAGGGTTAGGCTGAGTGTCAGGATGGGGTTGAGGATTAGGGTTAGGGTGATGTTTAGGGTTAGGGTTAGTGTTATTGTTAGGGTAAGGGTTAGAGTTACAGTGAGGGTGAGGGTGCTGGTGAGAGTTAGGGTTAGGGTGGGGTTAGGGTTAGGGTTAGAGTTAAGGTGAGGGTGAGGGTTAGGGTTAGTACTAGCGTTAAGGTTAGAGTAAGTTGTAGGCTTAGGTTTTGAGTTAGGGTTAGAGTTACTGTGAGGGTGAGGGTGCGATTGAGTGTGAGGGTTAGGGTTAGGTTTAGATTTATGGTTAGGGTTAGGGTGAGGGCTAGGGAGAGGTTTAGGGTTAGAGTTAGGGTTAGGTTTCGGGGTAGGGTTAGATTTAGGGTTAGGGTGAGTGTGAGGTTTAGGGTTAGATTTAGTGTTAGGGTGAGGATGAGGGTGAGGTTTAGGGTTAGGGTTAGTGTGAGGCTGAGGTTTAGGATTAGGATTAGGGTGAGGTTTAGGGTGAGGGTGAGGTTTAGGGTTAGGGTTAGGCTTAGGGTTAGGGTTAAGGTGAGTGGAGGGTTATGTTTAGGGTTAGGGTTAGGGTTAGTGTTAGGGTTAGGGTTAGGATTAGGGTTAGGTTTAGGGTGAGTGTGAGGGTTAGGGATAGGGTTAGGGTGAGGGTTAGGGTTAGGGTTAGGGTGAGAGTTATGGTTCAGTTATGTTTAGGTTTATGGTGAGGATTAGGGTTAGGATTAGTTTTAGGGTGGGAGCTAGGGGGATGGTGAGGGTTATGGTTAGTTTTAGGGTAAGGTTTACGGTTAGGATTAGGGTTCGGGTGAGGGTTAGGATGAGGGTTAGTGTTACAGTGAGGGTGAGGGTTAGGCTTAGGTTGAGGTTTAGGGTAAGGCTTAGGCTTAGGGTCAGGCTGAGCATGAGGTTGAGAGTGAGGGTTAGTGTTAGGGTGCTGTGTAGGTTTTAGGTTAAGGTGATTGTAAGGATGAGATTTAGGGTTAGGGTGAGGTTTAGGGTAATTATGATGGTAAGAGTAATGGTGAGGTTTAGGCTGAGGTTGAGGTTTAAGAGAAGGGTGAGGGTTAGGGTAAAGTTTAGGGTTAGGGTTAGGGTGAGGGTTAGATTGAGGATTCGGTTTAGGGTTAGTTTGAGGTTTAGGGTGAGGATGAGGGTTAGGGTTAGGGTGAGGGTGAGCATTAGAATTAAGTTTAGGGTGAGGGCTAGGGTGAGGTTGAGGGTTAGGGTTAGGGTTAGGCTGAGGGTTAGGGTGATTGTTAGGGTGAGTTTTAGGGTTAGTGGTAGGGTTAGGTTTAGGGTTAGGGTTAGGGATAGGGTCAGGGTTATGGTGAGGCTTAGTGTTAGGGATAGGGTTAGGCTTAGGGTTAGGCTGAATGTGAGGGTGGGGGTGAGTATTAGCGTTAGGGTTAGTTTTAGGGTTATCGTTAGTGCTATGGTTAGGGTTAAGTTTGCCGTGAGGTTGAGGCTGAGGGTGAGAGTTATGGTGAGGGTTAGGGTTAGGTTTTAATGTTATTGTTAGGGTTAGGGTTAGAGTTATGTTTAGGTTGAGGGTGAGGGTGAGGGTTAGGGTTAAGTTGAGGTTTAGGGTTAGGGTTAGGTTTAGGGTGAGGGTAAGGGTAAGGGTTAGGGTATGGATGTGGTTTAGGTTTGAGTTAGGGTTAGGGGGAGTGTTAGGGTGAGGTTTAAGTTTTGGGGTAGTGTTAAGGTTAGGGTGAGGGTGAGGGTGAGTGTTAGGTTGAGGTTTAGGGTTAGGGTTAGGTTTAGTGTTAGGGTTAGGGTGAGGGTTAGGGTGAGGGTTAGGCTTAGACTTTGGGTTAGGCTGAGAGTGAGGGTTGGGGTGAGGATAGGGGTTAGGTTGATGGTTAGGGTTAGTGTTAGTGTTATTTTTAGGGTTAGGGTTAGGGTTATGGTGAAGGTGAGGGTGCAGGTGAGGTTTCGGGTTACGGTTAATGTGGGCTTTAATGTTAGTGTTAGGGTGAGGGTGAGGGTTAGATTGAGGATTAGTGTTAGGGTTACTTTGAGTTTTACCGTGAGGATTAGTGTTGGGGTTAGGGTTAGTGCTAGGGTTAGGTTGAGGTTTAGGGTTAGTGTTAGTGTGAGGCTTAGGGTTCGGGTTACGGTTAGTGTTAAGGTGAGGGTAAGTGTTAGGGTGAGGGTTAGGTTTAGGGTGAGGGTAATGGTTAGGGTGAGGGTTAGGTTTAAGGTGAGGGTAATGGTTAGGGTGAGGGTTAGGTTTAGGGTTTTTGTTAGGATTATGGTTAGGGTTACGGTTACTGTGAGGGTGAGTGTTAGGGATAGGGTTAGGATTAGTATTAGGGTTAGTGTTAGGGTAAGGGTAAGTGTTAGGGTGAGGGATAGGGTTAGGGTGAGGTTTATGATTAGGGTGAGGGTCAGGGTTAGGGTTAGGGTTACATTGAGCGTTAGGGTTAGGGTTAGGTTGAGGGTTAGTGTTAGGGTTAGGGTTAGGGTGAGTTTAGGGTTAGGGTTATTGTGAGGGTTAGTGTTAGGGTTAAGATTAGGGGTAGGGTGAGGGTAAGTGTTAGGGTGAGCTTTAGGGTTAGGGTGAGGATTATGGTTAGGGTGAGTTAGGGTTATTGTTAGGGGTAGGTTTAGGGTTAGAGTTAGGGTTAGGGTGAGGGTGATATTAAGGGTTAGAGTTAGGGTGAGTGTTAGGATTAGGGTGAGGTTTAGGGTTAGGGTTAGGCTTAGGCTTAGGCCGAGCATGAGGGTGAGGTTTAGGGTGCGGGTTAGGGTTAGGGTTAGGCTTATGGTTAGTGTCAGGTTTGGATGAGGTTTAGGGTTAGGGTGAGGGCTAGGGTAAGGGTTAGGGTGAGGGTTAAAGTTAGGGATAGGGTTAGGTTTAGGATTAGGGTTAGGGTGAGGGTGATTGTGAGGCATAAGGTTAGGGTTAGGATTAGGCTTAGAGTTAGGGTGAGGGTTAGGGTTAGAGTTTGGGTTAGGGTGCAGGTGAGACTGAGGATTAGGTTTAGGTTTAGGGTTAGATTTAGGGTTAGGTTTATGGTTAGTGTCAGTGTTAGGTTTAGGGTTACAGTGAGGGTTAGGGTAAGGGTTAAGTTTAGGCTTAGGGTTAGGCTGAGGGTGTCTGTGGGGGAGAGAATTAGAGCTAGGGTTAGGCTTAGGCTTAGGGTTAGGTTTATTGTTAGTGCTATGGTTAGGTTTAAGTTTGCAGTGAGGGTGAGGCTGAGGGAAAGGGTGAGGGTTAGGGTTAGAGTTAGGGTTAGTGTTATTGTTAGGGTTAGGGCTAGAGTTACGTTGAGGTTGAGGGTGAGGGTGAATGTTAGGGTTAGGGTGAGTTTTAGGGTTACGGTTAGCGTTAGGGCAAGGGTGAGTTTTAGGGTGAGGGTGAGGTTTAATGTTAGGGTTAGGGTGAGAGTTAGGGTAGGGTTAGGGTGAGAGAAAGATTCAAGTTAAGTTTAAGGTTAGAGTGTGGGTTAGGGTAAGGGTTACGGTGAGGTTGAGGGTTAGGGTCAGTTTGAGATTTAGGGTTAAGATTAGATTTAGTGTTAGGGTGAGGGTTAGGGTAAGGTTTACGGTGAGGGTGAGGTTAGGTTTAGGGTTAGAGTTAGGATTTATGTTAGGGTGAGGGCTAGGGTGAGGCTGAGGGTTAGGGTAAAGGTTTGGCTTAGGCTTAGGTTTAAGCTGAGCGTGAGGTTGAGGGTGATGGTTAGGGTTAGGGTTAGTGTGAGGTTTAGTGTTAGGGTTAGGGTTAGAGTTAGCATTAGGGTGAGGTTTAGGGGTAGAGTTAGTGTTAGGGTGAGGTTAGGCTTAGGGTGAGGGTTGGGTTGTGGGTGACTGTAAGGGTAAGGTGAGGGTTAGGCTGAGGGTGAGGGTCACGGTAATGGTGAGAGTTAGGGTTAGGGTTAGGGTTAGGGTGAGGGTGATTAGTGTTAGCTTTAGTGTGAGGTTTACCGTGAGGATGAGTATTAGGTTTAGGGCTAGGGTTAGGTTGAGGTTTAGGGTTAGTGTTAGCGTGAGGTTTAGGGTTAGGGTGATTGTTAGATTTAGTGTGAGGCTTAGTGTTCGGGTTAAGGTTAGTGTTAAGGTGAGAGTAAGTGTTAGTGTGAGGGTTAGGTTTAGGGTGAGGGTAATGATTAGGGTGAGGTTTAGGGTTAGGGTTAGGGTTTTTGTTAGGTTTAGGGTTAGGGTTGTTGTTAGTGTTAGGGTTAGGGTTCCGGTTAAGTTGAGGGTGAGGGTTAGGATTAGAGTTAGTGTTAGGGTGAGGGTAAGTGTTAGGGTGAGTGATAGGGTTAGAGTGAGGGTTATGGTAAGGGTGAGGGTCAAGGTTAGGTTTAGGGTTACTTTGAGAGTGAGGGTTAGGGTTATGTTGAGGTTTAGGGTTAGGGTTAAGGTTAGGGTGAGTTTAGGGTTAGGGTTTTTGTGAGGGTTAGTGTTAGGGTTAAGATTAGGGGTCGGATGAGGGTAAGTGTTAGGGTGAGGTTTAGGGTTAGGGTGAGGATTATGGTTAGGGTGAGGGTTAGGGTTATTGTTAGGGTTAGAGTTAGGTTTCGATTTAGGGTTAGGGTGAGGGTGAGATTTAGGGTTAGAGTGAGGTTTAGTTTTAGGGTTATTGTTAGGGTGAGGGTTAGGGTTAGGTTTAGGCTTAGGCTTAGGCTTAGGCCGAGCATGAGGGTGAGGGTTAGGGTTCGCGTTAGGGTTATGGTTAGTGTCAGGTTTAGGATGAGGTTTAGGGTTAAGTTTAGGGTTAGGGTGAGGGCTAGGCTGAGGGTTAGGGTTAAGGATTGGGTTAGGTTTAGGGTTACGGTTAGGGTGAGGGTGAGTGTGCGGCTTAGGGTTAGGGTTAGGTTTAGGCTTAGAGTTAGGGTGAGGGTTTTGGTTAGGGTTTGGGTTAGGGTTAGGGTTAGGCTTACGGTGAGGGTCAGGGTTAGGTTAGGGTTAGTCTTAGGATTAGGCATATTGTTAGTGTTATGGTTAGGTTTAAGTTTGCAGTGAGGGTGAGGCTGAGGGTGAGGGTGAGATTTAGGGTTAGGGTTAGGGTTAGTGTTATTGTTAGGGTTAGGGCTAGAGTTACG
This sequence comes from Dipodomys merriami, assembly GCF_024711535.1. Classification (NCBI taxonomy): domain Eukaryota; kingdom Metazoa; phylum Chordata; class Mammalia; order Rodentia; family Heteromyidae; genus Dipodomys; species Dipodomys merriami. The sequence continues at coordinate 87,305 of NW_027202849.1, forward strand.
GTGAGGTTGAGGGTGAGGTTGAAGGTTAGGGTTAGGGTGAGTTTTAGGGTTAGGGTTAGTGTTAGGGTGAGGGTGAGGTTTAGGGTTAGAGTTAGGCTTAGGGTTAGGGTTAGGGTTAGGGTGAGGTTTCAGGTTAGGGTTAGGTTTGGGGTTATGGTAAAGGTGAGGTTTATGGTTAGAATTAGGGTGAGGGTGAGGCTGAGGGTGAGGGTTAGGGTTAGGGTTAGTGTTAGCTTTAGGGTTAGGGTTAGGGTGAGATTTAGGGTGAGGGTGAGGGTTAGAGTTAAGGTTAGGATTAGGATTAGTGTCAGGGTTAGGGTGAGTGTGAGGTCTAGGGTTAGTGTTAGGATTAGGGTTAGGCTTAGGTTTAGTCTGAGGGTGAGGTTGAGTGTGAGGGTTAAGGTTAGGGTGAGGGTGAGGGTTAGGGTTAGGCTTAGGCTTAGGGTTAGGGTGAGGGAGAGGGCGAGTGTGAGGGTTAGCTTTAGGTTGAGGGTTAGGGTTAGGGTTAGCTTGAGAGTTAGGGGTCAAGTTATGTTTAGGGTTAGGGTTAGGGTTAGGGTGAGGGTTAGGATTAGAGTTAGGGTGAGGGTTAGGATTAGGATTACGGTTACAATTAGGGTTAGGATGAGGGCTAGGGTGAGGGTGAGGATTAGGGTTAGTGTTAGGATAAGGTTTAAGGTTAAGTTGAGGTTTAGAGTGAGGGTTAGTATTAGGGTTAAGGTTACGGTGAGGGTGAAGTTTAGGGTTAGGGTGAGGGTTAGGGTTAGGATTAGGGTTATGGTGAGGGTGAGTTTTAGCATTAGGGTTAGGGTTAGGGTTAGGTTTAGGGTTAGGATTAGTGTTATTGTTAGGGTTAGGATTAGAGTTAAGTTGAGGGTGAGGGTGGGGGTGAGGGTGAGGGTTAGTTTCAGGGTTAGGGTGAGGTTTCAGTTTAGGGTTTGGATTAGGGTTAGGGTGAGTGTGAGGTTTAGGGTTAGGTTTCGGGTTAGTTGGAGCGTTGGGTCGAGGGTTAGGGTTAGTTTTAGGGTTAAAGTTAGGGTGAGGCTTAGGTTGAGTTTTAGGGTTAATTTTAGATTTACGGTTAAGATTAGGGTTAGGCTGAGGGTGAGTGTTAGTGTTAGGGTTAGGCTTAGGCTTAGGGTTAGGCTGAGGGTGAGGGTGGGTTGAGGATTAGAGTTAGGGTGATGGTTAGGGCTAGGGTTAGGGTGAGGGTTAGGATGACGTTTAGCGTTAGGATTAGGGTTAGGGTGAGGGCTAGGGTGAGGGTGTGGGTAGGGTAAGTGTTAGGCTTAGGCTTAAGCTTAGGGTTAGGCTGAGGGTGAGGGTGGGGGTGAGGATTAGAGTTAGGCTGATTGTTAGGGTTAGGGTTTGCGTGAGGGTTAGGATGTTGGTTAGGGTTAGGATTAGGGTTAGGGTGAGGGTTAGGGTGAGGGTGTGGGTAGGGTTAGTGTTAGGCTTAAGCTTAGGGTTAGGCTTAGATTTTGGTTGAGGATAAGGGATGGGGTTAGGGATAGGGTGTGTTTTAATGTTAGGGTTAGGGTTAGAGTTAGGGTTAGGGTGATGGTGAGGTTTAGGGGTAGAGTTAGTCTTAGGGTGAGTGTTAGGGTTAGGGTGAGGGTTAGGTTGTGGTTGACGGTAAGGGTAAAGGAGAGCGTTAGGTGAGGTTGAGGTTGAGGGTGATGGTAAGGGTGAGGGTGAGGGTTAGGGTTAGGGTTAGGGTTAGGGTTAGGGTTAGAGTCAGGGTGAGGGTTAGATTGAGGATAAGTGTTCGGGTTAGTGTGAGGTTTAGGGTGAGGATGAGGGTTAGGGTTAGGTTGAGGGCTAAGGTGAGGGTGAGGATTAGGGTTAGTGTTAGGGTGAGATTTAAGGTTAGGTGATGTTTAGGTTTAGTGTGAGTGTTAGTGTTAGGGTTAGGGTTAGTGTTAGGGTGAGGGTAAGTGCTAGGGTGAGCTTAGGTTTAGGGTGAGGATTATGGTTAGGTTGAGGGTTAGGGTTAGGTTTAGCGTTATTGTTAGTGTTAGGGTTAGGGTTACGGTTATGGTGAGGGTGAGGGTGAGGGTTAGGGTTAGGGTTAAGATTAGGATTAGGGTTAGTGTTAGGGTGAAGATAAGTGTTAGGATGAGGGTTAGGGTAAGGGTGAGGATTATGGTTAGGGTTAGGGTTACGTTGAGCGTAAGGGTTACTGTTTGGTTGAGGGTTAGGTTTAGGGTTAGGGTTAGGGTGAGGTTAGGGTTAGGTTTAGTGTGAGGTTTCGTGTTTGGGTTAGGGTTAGTGTTAATGTGATGGTAAGTGTTAGGTTCAGGATTTGGGTTAGGGTGAGGGTTATGGTTACATTGAGGTTAAGGATAGGGTTATTTTTAGGGTTATGTTAAGGGTTAAGGTTACGGTGTGGGTGAGGGTGAGGGTTAGGTTTAGGGTTAGGGTGAGGGTTAGGGTTAGGGATAGGGTGAGAGTTAGTGTTCGGTTTAAGTTTAGTGTTAGGTTGAGGTTTAGGGTGAGGGTTATGTTGAGGGTGAGGGTTAGGGTTAGGTTGAGGGTTAGGGTAACGATTAGGTTTAGGGTGAGGGTGAGGGTGAGGGTTAGGGTTAGTGTTAGGGTGAGGATTAGGATGAGGGTTAGGGTTAGGATTAGGGTTAGGGTTAGGGTTAGCGTGAGTGTGAGGTTTAGGAATAGGGTTAGGGTTAGCCTTAGGTTTAGGCTGACAGTGAGGGTGAGGGTGTGGGTTAGGCTTAGGGTGAGGGTTAGGGGTGGGGTTAGGGTGAAAGTTAGGGTTCAGTTTAAGTTTAGGGTTAGGGTAAGTGTTAGGGTTAGGATTACGGTGAGCATGATGATTAGGGTTAGGTTGAGGGTTAGGCTTAGGTTTAGGATTAGGGTGAGGGTTAGGGTTAGGGTGAGGGTTAGGATGAGGATTAGGGTTAGGGTTAGGATTATGTTTAGGGTGAGGGCTAGGGTCAGGGTGAGGTTTAGGGATAGAGTTTGGTTTAGGATGAGGGTCAGGGTTACTGTGAGGGTGAGGTTTAGGGTTAGGGTGAGGGTTAGGGTTTAGGATTTGGGTTAGGGTTAGGATGAGTTTAGGGTTAGATTTAGGGTTAGGGGGAGGTTTATGTCGAGGGTTAGGGTTAGGATTAGTGTTAGGGATAAGGTTAGGGTGAGGTTTAGCTTGAGGTTTAGGGTTAGGTTTAGGATTAGGGTTAGGGTGAGTGTGAGCGTGAAGTTTAGGGTTAGCGTTAGGCTTAGGCTTAGGTTTATGCTGGGGATGAGGGTGTGGATGAAGATTAGGGTTAGGGTGATGGTTAGGGTTAGGGTTAGTGTGAGGGTTAGGATGATGGTTAGGTTTAGGATTAGGGTTAGAGAGAGGGCTAGGGTGAGGGTTAGGGTAAGGTTTAGGCCTAGGCTGAGTGTTAGGCTGAGGGTGAGATTGAGGGTGAGGGTTAGGGTTAGGGTGATGGTTAGGTTTAAGGTTAAGGTGAGGGTTAGGATGACGTTTCGGGTCAGGATGAGGATGATGGTAAGGGTAAAGGTGTGGTTTAGGCTGAGGGTGAGGGTTAAGATAAGTGTGAGGGTTAGGGTTAGGTTTAGGGCTAGGGTAAGTGCTAGCATTAGGCTGAGGCTTAAATTGAGTATTAGGGTTAGGGTTAGTTTGAGTGTTAGTGTTAGTGTTAGGGTTAGTGTTAGGGGGAGGGTTATTGTTAGGGTGAGGTTTAGGGTTAGGGTTATTGTTATGGTTATGGTTAGGGTTATGGTTATGGTGACCTTGAGCATGAGGGTTAGGGTTAGGGTTAGGGTGAGGTTTAGGGTTAGGGTTAGGGTTAGAGTTAGGGTTAGGGTGAGGTTGAGGTTTAGAGGTAGATTTAGGTTTAGGGTGAGGGTTAGGGTGAGGGTTATGTTTAGTGTGCGGGATATGGTGAGGGTGACGGTAAGGTTAAGGTGAGGATTAGGCTGAGGGTGAGGGTTACGATAAGGGTGAGGGTTAGGTTTAGGGTGAGGGTTAGTGTTAGAGTTAGGGTGAGGGTGAGGGTTAGATTGAGGATTAGTGTTAGAGTTAGTGTGAGGTTTAGTGTGAGGATGAGGGTTAGGGTTAGGGTGAGGGCTAGGGTGAGGGTGCGGGTTAGGTTTAGTGTTAGGGTGAGGTTTAGGGTTAGGTTGATGGTTAGGGTTAGTGTGAGCGTTAGTGTTAGCGTTAGGGTTAGTGTTAGTGAGAGGGTAAGTTTTAAGGGTGAGGTTAGGTTTAGGGTGAGGGTAATGGTTAGGGTGAGAGTTAGGGTTAGGGTTAGGGTTTTTGTTAGATTTAAGGTTAGGGTTAAGGTTACAGTGAGGGTGAGGGTTAGGGTTAGGGTTAGGATTAGGATTAGGTTTGGTGTTAGGGTGAGGGTAAGTGTTAGGGTGAGGGTTAGGTTTAGGGTGAGGGTTAGGGTTAGGGTGAGGGTTAGGATGAGGATCAGGGTTACGATTAGGGTTAGGTTGAGGGCTAGGTTCAGGGTGAGGATTAGAGTTAGTGTTAGGGTAAGGATTAAGGTTAGGGTTAGGTTTTGGGTGAGGGTTAGGATGAAGGTTAGGGTTACCGTGAGGGTGAGGGTTAGGGTTAGGGTGAGGGTTAGGATGAGGGTTAGGGTTAGGATTAGGGTTAGGGTGAGGGCTAGGTTGAGGGTGTGGTTTAGGTTAAGTGTTAGGCTTAGACTTAGGGTTAGGCTGAGTGGTTGGTTGAGGATAAGGATTAGGGTTAGTTTTAGGGTGAGATTTAGTGTTAGGGTAGGGTTAGAGTTAGGGTGATGGTGAGGGTGAGGTTTAGGGGTAGAGTTAGTGTTAGGGTGAGGGTTAGGGTTAGGTTGAGGGTTAGGGTGGGGGTTATGGTAAGGGTAAAGATGATGGTTAGACTGAGGGTTAGGGTTATTGTAAGGGTGAGAGTTAAGGTTAGGGTGAGCGTTAGGGATAGGGTTAGAGTGAGGGTAAGGGTTAGATTGAGTATAAGTGTTAGGGTTAGTGTGAGGTTTAGGGTGAGGATGAGCGTTAGGGTTATGATGAGATCTAAGGTGAGGGTGAGGTTTAGGGTTAGTTTTAGGGTGAGGTTTAGGGTTAGGGTGATGGTTAGGGTTAGTGTGAGGGTTAGTGTTAGGGTTAGGGTTAGTGTTAGGGTGATGGTAAGTGTTAGGATGAGGGTTAGGGTTAGGGTGAGGGTTAGGGTGAGGTTCGGGTTAGCGTTAGGGGGAGGGTTAGGATTAGGGTTAGGGTGAGGGTTAGGATGAGGATTAGGGTTACGATTAGGGTTAGGTTGAGGGCTAGGGTCAGGTTGAGGATTAGGGTTAGTGTTAGGGTAAGGTTTAAAGTTAGGGTTAGGTTTAGGGTGAGGGTTAGGATGAAGGTTAGGGTTACCATGACGGTGAGGGTTAGGGTTAGGATTAGGGTTAGGGTGAGGGTGAGTGTTAGCATTAGGCTTAGGGTTAGGGTTACGTTTAGGGTTAGGATTAGTGTTAATTTTAGTGTTAGTTTTAGAGTAATGGTGAGGGTGATGGTGAGGGTGAGGGTGAGGGTTAGGATTAGGGTTAGGGTTATTGTTAGGGTTAGAGTGAGCTTAAGGTTTAGGGGTTGGGTTAGGGTTAGAGTTATGGTGAGGTTGAGGGTGTGGGTGAGTGTGAGGGTTAGGGTTAGGTTTAGGTTTAGTATTAGGGCTAGGGTGAGGGCTAGGGTGAGGGTGAGGTTTAGGGTTAGAGTTAGGGTGAGGTTTAGTGTTAGGGTTAGGTTTAGGGTTAGGGTGAGTATGAGGTTTAGGGTTAGAGTTAGGGTTAGGGTGAGGCTGAGGGTGAGGGTTAGGGTTAGGGTTAGGGTTACTCTTATGTTTAGGGTTAGGGTGAGGGTGAGGTTTAGGGTTTGGGTTAGGATTAGGCTTAGGGTTAGGGTTAGGGTGAGTGTGAGGTTTAGGGTTAGGGTTAGGCTTAGGTTTAGGGTTAGGCTGAGGGTGAGGATGAGGTTGAGGGTTAGGTTTAGGGTGAGGGTTAGGGTTAGGTTTATGGTGAGAGTTAGGGTTCGGTTAATTTTAATGTTGGGGTGAGGATGAGGGTTAGGATTAGGGTTAGGGTGAGGACTATGGTGAGGGTGAGGGTTAGGGTTAGTGCTAGGGTACGGTTTAGGTTTAGGATTAGGGTTCGGATGAGGGTTAGGGTTACAGTGAGGGTGAGGGTTAGAGTTAGCTTGAGGGTTAGGGTTAGTTTTATTGTTAGGGTGAGGGTGAGTGTTAGGATTATGGTTAGGATTAAGGTTAAGGTTAGGTTTAGGTTTAAGATTAGTGTTATTGTTAGGGTTAGGTTTAGAGTTATGGTGAGGGTGAGGTTGAGTGTGAGGGTGATGATTAGTGTTAGGGTTAGGGTCAGGTTTAGTGTTAGGGTTAGGATTAGGATTAGCATGAGGGCGAGATTTAGTTTTAGCTATAGGGTTAGGGGGAGGGTTACTTTGAAGGTTAGGGTTAGGGTTAGTGTTAGGGTTAGGGTCAGGTTTAGGGTTAGGTTGAGGTTTAGGGTAAGGGTGAGTGTTAGGGTTAGAGTTAGGCTTAAGTTTAGGATTAGGCTGAGGGTGAGGTTGGGGGTGAGGATTAGGGTTAGGGTGATGGTTAGGAGGAGGGTTAGGGTTAGGATTAGGGTTAGGCTGAGGGTGAGGGTGAGGTTATTGTTAGGGTGAGGGATAGGGTTAGGGTTAATTTTGGGGTTAGGTTGAGGGTTAGGGTAAGGGTTACGGTGAGGGTGAGGGTTAGGGTTAGGTTGAGGGTTAGGATTTGGATTAGGGTTAGGGTGAGTGTGACAGTGAGGGTTCGGTTTGGTGTTAGGGTGAGGGTTAGGGTTAGGATTAGGGTTAGGGTAAGAGCTAGGGTGAGGTGAGGTTTAGGGTTAGGGTTAGTGTGAGGTTTGGGTTTAAGATTAGTGTTAGGTTTAGGATGAGGTTAAGGTTTAGGGTTAGAGTTAGGGTTAGGTTGTGGCTGAGGGTGAGGGTTAGGGTTAGGGTTAGTGTTAGAGTTAGGTTTATGGTGAGGGTTAGGGTGAGAGTGAGGGTTAGGCTTCGTGTTAGGATTAGGATTAGGGTAAGGTTTAGCATGAGGGTGAGGGTGAGGTGAGGGTGAGGGTTAGGGATAGGGTAAGGGTTAGGGGTAGGGTTAGTTTGAGATTTAGGGTTCGGGTTAAGTTTAGGGTTAGGGTGAGTGTTAGGGATAGGGTTACGGTGAGTGTGAGGTTTAGGGTTAGGTTGAGGGTTAGGGTAAGGCTTAGGATTAGGGTGAGGGTTAGGGTTAGGGTTAGGGTGAGGTTTAGGGTGAGGTTTTGGTTTAGAATTAGGTTTAGGGGCAGGGTTAGGGTGAGGTTTAGGGTTAGAGTTAGTGTTAAGGTTAGGGTGAGGCTTAGGGTTAGTGTTAGTGTTAGTGTTATTGTTAGTGTTATGGTTAGGTTGAAGTTTGCGGTGAGGGTGAGGGTCATGGTTATGTTTATGGTTATGGTTATGGTTAGTGTTATTGTTAGGGTTAAGGTTAGAGTTAAAGTTAGGTTGAGGGTGAGGCTGAGGGTGAGGGTTAGGGTGAGTTTTAGGGTGAGGTTTAGGGTTAGGTTTAGGGTTAGGTTTATGGTGAGGGTGAGGTTTAGGTTTAGAGTTAGGGTTGAGGGGAGGATTAGGGTGATGTTTAGGGCTAGGGTTAGGATGAGGGTGAGAGTTAAGTTGAGGTTTAGGGATAGGGTTAGGTTAAGGATTAGGGTTAGGGTGAGAGTGAGTGTGAGGGTTAGGGTGAGTCTTAGGCTTAGGCTTAGGGTTTGTCTGAGGGTGAAGGTGTCGGTGAGGATTAAGGTTAGGGTGATGGTAAGGGTTAGGGTTAGTGTTAATGTTAGGGTTAGGCTTAGAGTTAAGATTAGGGTGAGGGTGAGGTTTAGGGGTAGAGATAGGGTTAGGGTGAGTGTTAGGCTTAGGGTGAGGGTTAGAGTGGGGGTGACGGTAAAGGTAAATGTGAGGTTTAGGCTGAGGGTGAGGGTTACGGTAAGGGTTAAGTTTAGGGTTATGGGGAGGGATAGGGTTAGGGTTAGGATGAGGGTCAAGGTTAGGGTTAGATTGAGGATTAGTGTTAGGGTTAGGATGAGAATTAGGGATAGGGTTATGGTTAGGGTTAGGGTTTGAGTTAGGGTGAGTATGAGGGTGAGAGTTAGGGTTAGGATTAGGGTTACGGTTAGTGTTAGGTAGAGGGTGAGGGTGAGGGTGAGGGTTAGGGTTAGGGTGACCTTTAGGGTTAAGGTTAGGGTGAAAGGTAGGTTTAGTGTTAGGGAGACTGTTAGGGTTAGGGTGAGGGTTTGGTTTAGTTTGAGGGTTAGGGTGAAGGTGAGTTTGAGATTGAGGGTTAGGGTGAGGGTGATGGTGACGGTGAGGGTTAGGGTTAGGGTGAGGGTTAGGGTTAGGTTTAGGGTTAGGGTGAGGGTAAGGTTGAGGGTGAGGGTTAGGGTTATGGTTAGGTTTAGCGTTAGGGTTAGGTATCAGGTAAGGTTTAGGTTTAGGATGAGGGTTAGGTTTAGGTTTAGGGTGAGGGTTAGGGTTAGGGTTAGGTTTAGGGTGAGGGTTAGTGTTAGGGTTAGGGTGAGGGTGAGGGTTAGGTTGAGGGGTAGGGTTAGGGATAGGGTAAAGGTTAGGGTTAGTGTGAGGGTGAGGGTGAGGTTTACGTTTAGGGTGAGGGTTAGGGTGAGGTTTTGGATTAGGGTTAGGGTTAGGGTGAGGGTGAGGTTTACGGTTAGCGTTAGGTTTAGGGGCAGGGTTAGGGTGAGGTTTGGGGTTAGGATTACGGTGAGCTTGGGGGTTAGGGTTAGGTTGAGGTTTAGGGTTAGCCTTAGGATTAGGGTGAGTGTTAGTGTTAGGGTTAGGGTGAGGTTTAGGGTGAGGTTTTGGATTAGGGTTAGGGTTAGGGTTAGGGTGAGGGTGAGATTTAGGGTTAGAGTTAGGTTTAGTTGCAGGTTTATGGTGAGTTTTAGGGTTAGGGTTAGGGTGAGGGTTAGGGTTAGGGTTGTTGTTTGGTTTAGGGTTATTGTTAATTTTATTGTTAGGGTTAAGTTTGCGGTGAAGGTGAGGCTGAGGGTGAGGGTTATGGTTAGTGTTAGGTTTAGGGTTAGTGTTATTGTTAGGGTTAGAGTTAGAGTTAAGGTTAGGTTGAGGGTGAGGGTAAGGGTTAGAGTGAGGTTTAGAGTGAGGTTTAGGGTTAGGGTTAGTGTTAGGGTTAGGGTGAGGGTGAGGTTTAGGGATAGAGTTAGGATTAGGGGGATGGTTAGGGGTAGGTTTATGTTTAGGTTTAGTGCGAGGATGAGGGTTCGCTTGATGTTTAGGGATAGGTTTAGGTTTAGGATTAGGGTTCAGGTGAGGGTGAGTGTGAGGGTTAGGGTGAGCGTTTGGCTTAGGCTGAGGGTTAGGCTGAGGGTGAGGGTGTGGATGAGGATTAGGGTTAGGGGGATGGTAAGGATTAGGGTTAGTGTTATTGTTAGGGTTAGGGTTTGAGTTACTCTGAGGGTGAGGGTGGGGGTGAGGGTTAGTGTTAGGGTTAGTGTGAGGTTTATGTTTAGGGTTATTGTTAGGGTTATTGTGAGGGTGAGGTTTAGGGTTAGATATAGGGTTAGGGGAAGGCTTAGGGTGAGGGTGAGTGTTAGAGTTAGTGTTAGGGTTATGGTGAGTTTGAGGGTTAGGTTGAGGTTTAGGGTTAGGGTTAGGGTTAGGGTTAGTATGAGGGTTAGTGTTAGGGTTAGGATTAGTGTTAGGGTAAGCGTAAGTTTTAGGGTGCAGTTTTGGGTTAGGGAGAGGTTTATGGTTAGGGTGAGGGTTAGGGTTAGGATTATTGTTAGGGTTATTCTGAGGTTGAGGGTGAGGGTGAGGGTTAGGGTTAGGGTGAGGTTTAGGGTGAGGGTTAGGGTTAGGGTTCGGGTTACAGTAAGCGTGAGGGTTAGGGTTAGTTTGAGGTTTAGGGTTAGGGTTAGGGTGGGGGTTAGGCTTAGGATGAGGGTTAGGATGAGGATTAGGGTTAGGATAAGAGTTAGGGTGAGGGCTAGGGTGATGGTGACGTTTAGGTTTACTGTTAGGGTGAGTTTGAGGGTTAGGGTGAGGGTTAGGATGAGAGTTAGGGTTACCGTGACATGCAGGTTTGTGTTAGGTTGAGGGTGAGGGTTAGAATTAGGGTTAGGGTGAGGGTGAGTTTTAAGATTAGGGTTAGTGTTAAGTTTAGTGTTAGGATTAGTGTAATTGTTAGGGTTAGGGTTAGACTTACAGTGAGGGTGAGGGTGAGGGTGAGGGTTAGGGTGAGGGTTAGGGTGAGGTTTATGGTTAGGGTTATGATTAGGGTTAGGGTGAGGGTTAGGGTTATGTTTAGGGTTAGGTTTAGTGTTATTGTTAGGGTTAGGGTTAGAGTTACGATTAGGTTGAGGGTGAGGGTGAGGGTTAGGTTTAGGCTGAGTTTTACGGTGAGCTTTAGTGTTAGGGTTAGGGTTAGGGTGAGGGTGAGGGTGAGGTTTAGGGTTAGAGTTAGGTTTAGGGGGAGGGTTAGGGTGAGGATTAGGGTTAGGGTTAGTGTTCGGGTTAGGGTGAGGGTGAGGGTTGGGTTGAGTTTTAGGGATAGGGTTAGGTTTACGATTAGGGTTAGGGTGTAGGTGAGTGTGAGGTTTAGGGTGAGGGTTAGCCTTAGGCTTAGGTTTAGGCTGAGGCTGAAGTTGAGGGTAAGGGTTAGGGTTGCGTGAGGGTTAGGGTAAGGGTTAGAGGGAGGGTTAGGATGAGGGTTAGGCGTAGGATTAGGGTTAGGGTGAGGGATAGGGTTAGGGTTATGGTGAGCGTGAGGGTTAGGGTTAGGTTGAGGGTTAGGGTTAGTGTTAGGGTAAGCATTAAGGTTAGGGTTAGGTTTAGGGTTAGGGTGGGTGTGAGGTTTAGAGGTAGAATTAGGGTTAGGGTCAGGGTTAGGGTTAGGGTGAGGGTGGGGGTGATAGTAAGGGTAAAGGTGAGGGTTAGGCTGAGGGTGAGGGTTATGGTAAGGGTGAGGGTTAGTGTTAGGGTGAGGGTTAGTTTTAGGCTGAGTGTGAGGGTTAGATTGAGGATAAGTGTTAGGGTTAGTGTGAGGTTTAGAGTGAGGATGAGGGTTAGGGTTAAGGTGAGGTTTAAGGTGAGGGTGAGGTTTAGGGTTAGTGTGAGGGTTAGTGTTAGGGTTAGGGTTAGTGTTAGGGTGAGGGTAAGTGTTAGGGTGGGGGTTATGGTTAGGAGGAGGGTTATGGTTAGGGTGAGGGTTAGGGTTAGGATTAGGGTTATTGTTAGCATTTCGGTTAGGGTTACAGTTACAGTGAGGGTGAGGGTGAGGTTTAGGATTAGGGTTCGGGTTAGTGTTAGGGTGAGGGTAAGTTTTAGGATGAGGTTTAGGGTTAGTGTGAGGGTTATGGTTAGGGTGAGGTTTAGGGTTAGGGTTATGGTTACGTTGAGCATAAGGGTTAGGGTTAGGTTGAAGGTTGGGTTTCGGGTTAGGGTGAGGTTAGGGTTAGTGTGAGGGTTAGAGTTGGGGTTAGGGTTAGTGTTACAGTGAGGGTAAGTGTTAGGGTCAGGGTTTGGGTTAGGGTGAGGGTTATGTTTAGGTTGAGGGTTAGGATTAGGGTTAGGATTATTGTTAGGGTTAGGTTTAGTGTTAAGGTTACAGTGAGGGTGAGGGTGAGTGTTAGGGTTAGGGTTAGGGTGAGGTTTAGGGTTTGCATTAGGGTTAGCGTTAGGTTTTGGGTGAGGGTGAGGTTTAGGGTTAAAGTTAGGGTTAGGGTGAGGGTTAGGTTGAGGGTTAGGGTTAGGGTTAGTGTTAGGTTTACGGTTAGGGTGAGAGTTGGTAGGAGGGTTAGGGTTAGGGTTAGGTTTAGGATTAAGGTTAGGGTTAAGTTGAGTGTGTGTGTTAGCGTTAGGTTTAGGCTTAGGCTTAGGTTTAGGATGAGCGTGAGGTTGAGGGTGAGGGTTAGGGTTAGGGTGAGTTTTAGGGTAAGTGTTAGTTGGAGGGTTAGGATTAGTGTTAAGGTTAGGATTAGGGTTATGGTGAGGGCTAGGTTGAGGGTGAGGTTTAGGGTTTGGGTTAGGGTGAGGTTTAGAGTTAGTGTTAGGGTGAGAGTTAGGGTTCGGTTTAAGTTTATGGTTAGGTTGACGGTTAGGGTAAGGGTTATGTTGAGGGTAAGGGTTATGGTTAGGTTGAGGGTTAGGGTTAGGATTAGGGTTAGGGTGAGGGTGAGGGTGAGGGTTAGGGTGAGGGTTAGGGTGATTATTAGGATGAAGGTTAGGGTTAGGATTAGGGTTAGGGTGAGGGCCAGGGTGAGGTTGAGTTTTCGGGTTAGGGTTAAGGTGAGATTTAGGGTTAGGTTTAGGGTTAGTGTTAGGGTGAGTGTGAGATTTAAGGTTAGAGTTAGGGTTAGGGTGAGGTTGAGGGTGAGGGTTAGAGTTAGGGTTAGGTTGAGGGTTAGGTTTGGGGTGAGTGTTAGGGTTTCGGTTAGGGTGAGGGTGAGGGTTAGGGTTAGCATTACGGTTAGGGTTAGGTTTAGGTTGAGTGTTAAGGTTAGAGTGAGGTTGAAGTTTAGGATTAGCATTAGGGTAAGGGTTAGGGTTAGGGTGGAGGTTATGGTTAGAGTGAGGGTGAGGGTCAGGGTTAGGGTTAGGATTAGGTGTAGGTTTAGGGTGAGGCTGAGGGTGAGGGTGAGCATTAGGGTGAGCGTGAAGTTGAGGGTTATGTTTACCGTTATGTTTAGGGTGACGTCTAGGTTGAGGGTGAGGGCTAGGGTGAGGGTTAGTGTGAAGGTGAGGTTTTCGGTTTGGAAAGGGTTAGGGTTAGGTTTAGGGTGAGGATTAGGGTGAGGGTGAGGTTTAAGATGAGGGTTAGGGTTAGGGTTAGGGTGAGGGTTAGGGTTAGGGTGATGTTTAGTGTGAGGGTGAGGGTGAGAGTGAGGGTTCGGGTAAGGGTGTGGGTTAGGGTGTTGGTGAAGGTTAGGGTGAGAGTGAGGATTCGGGTGAGGGTGAGAGTTAGGGTGTTGGTGAGGTTTCGGATTAGGGTGAGTTTTAGGGTTAGGGTGAGGTTTAGGGTGAGGGAGAGGGTTAGGGTTAGGGTTAGGATTAGGGTTAGGGTTAAGGTGAGGGTTATGGTTAGGGTTATGTTGAGGATTAGGGTGAGAGTGAGGGTTAGGATTTGATTAAGCGTTAGGTTGAGGGTTAGGTTAAGGGTTAGGGTTAGGGTTAGGGTGAGTGTGAGGGTTAAAGTTAGGGTTAGCGTGAGGGTTATGGTTGGGGTGCGAGTTAGGGTTAGGGTTAGGGTGAAGGTGAGGATGAGGGTGAGGGTGAGTGTGAGTGTTAGGGTATGGGTTACGGTTAGGTTTAGGGTGAGGGTTAAGGTGACGGTGAGTGTTAATTTGAGGGTGACTGTTAGGGTTAGTGTGAGTGATAGGGTGAGGGTTAGGGTCAGATTGATTGTGAGGATTAGGGTTATGGTTACCCTTAGGGTTATGGTGAGCCTATCAGGGTGAGGTTTAGGGTGAGGTTGAGGGTTAGGGTTAGCGTTAGGGTTAAGTTGAGATTAGCGTGAGGGTTAGAGTTAGGGTGAGGATTAGGGTTAAGGTTAGGGTGACGTTTAGGGTTAGGGTGTTTGTTAGGGATAGGTTTATGGATAGGGTGAGAGTTAGGTTTATGGTTAGGGTTCAAGTTAGGGTGAGTGTGAGTGTGAGTGTTAGGGTTAGGATTAGGGTTAGTGTTAGTGTTTGGCTGAGGGTGTGGGGTGAGGGTGAGTGTTAGGTTTAGGGTAATGTTTAGGGTTAGGGATAGGTTGAGGGTTAGGGTTAGTGTTAGGATGAGGGTTAGGGTGAGGATTATGGTTAGGGTTAGGGTGAGGGTTAGGTTTAGTTTGATTTTTAGGGTTAGTGTCAGGGTAAGCGTTAGGGTGAGGGTTAGGGTGAGGGTGAGGGATAGGTTTAGTGTTAGGGTTAGTGTGAGCATTTGGGTGAGGGTTAGGATTAGGTTTAGGGTGAGGGTTAGGGTTAGGGTTGAGTTTAGGGTTAGGGTTAGGAGGAGGTTTAGTGTTAGTTTTAGGGAGAGGATTAGAGTTAGTGTGAGGTTTAGGGTTATGTTTAGGGTAGTGTGAGGATAAGGGTCAGGGTGAGGGTTAGGGTGCATGTGAGGGTTTAGGGTTAGTGTAAGGGTTAGGGTGACTGTTAGTGAAGGTTAGGTTTAGGTTTAGGGTTAGGGTGAGGGGTAGGCTGAGGGTAAGTGTAGGGAGCGGAGGCGAGACTCCGCCCACTCCCTTGCAGCTTTGAGGTAACCACCCCAGACGGTGCTTGGCGCGACGCCTGGGCTGTGCGCGTGAGCGAGCCAGGTAGAGTCCCCAGCCAATCCCATGACACCTGGTGACAGTGAAAGGCAGGCGACCAACAATAGACCGACCCGCGTTCCTATTTCCCTATATTAGCGGCTATGTTTCGGGTGCACGCTCTCTCGCGCCCAAGCTCTCCTACAACTAAAAGGCTCTCCAATAAAGCGTGATCTGAGAAGACTCCTGGTGTGGTGGTCGTTTTTTCTCGCTGGTCGAGTAGACGGTCGCTACAAGTGGTGCCGAAACCCGGGAACGAACCAGGGACGGGACCCGCGCGAGAGGCCGAACCGGAGCCAGAACTCAACACGCGGAGAGGGGACGTCGGTAAATATCCCCCGGTATGCTGTTCACTGTAGATTTAGATATTTATTGGTTGCTTGCATTGCTTCTTCCTTTGTGGCTTGTCTTTTTGATGGTGCGCACTTGCCTCGAGGAGGGAGGGTTTGATTTAATCCAGGAAGGATGCAAAGTACTAACACGGCATCAGGATAGTCTATCAGAGTCAGCATACAGTAAGGGGGAGGAAAATAGGCCTAAAAGAAAAAGGGAAAAAAGACAAAAGGATCCTAAAGAATTAAAGCAGGAGGGACTGCAGCCCTCACAAAAGGAGAAGGGTTTTAGAGAGGAGGGGGTCTCAAGGAGACCCCCATGCCCTTCTTTAAAAGCAAACCGGTTCTCAGCCCTACATGTGGAAGGGCGAGACCAAGAATATAGTAATCTTGTGAGTGACTCAGAGGAAGAAATGTTAGAGGAGGAGGGAGAGCAGCTCGATCCAGCTGATAGTGAAGAGTTAGAAGAGGCTGCGGCGGAGCACGAGGCAGACAGAAATGGGGGGTGGCGCCCCCTAGGGGTGGGAGTACCGCAGCAGCCAGGAAGAGGAAACGGAGCTGCCCCTCACCCGTCAGCCCCCCCGCCGTGCCTGCCGGCAGGGAAGAGTCACTTTATAAAAGAAAACACCTGGTCGCGATTAGCAGCCGCTTTCCCAGTCTTTGAGAATCCCATTACCAATAAGAGAATTCTTGAGCTGGTTTCCTACTCCCAGCTTAAGGATTTAGTTGAGGCAGTCAGGACTTATGGAGTGACGGCCAATTATACCACTGCCTTGCTTCAAAGGCTAACTATTAATGCTATGATTCTGTGGGAGCAAAAACTGTTCAATATTTCCCTGAATTAGTGGCTAAACAGGCAATTTTGATCTGAGAAAAAAAATATAAAAATAAAAAAAATAAAAACTAAATAAAATTAAATTAAAAAAAACAGGCAATTTTGGGTATAAAGTATTGTTTAATGCACTTTACAAAAATTCCAGATAAATTAATTATTCCATACACCCGTGAGCAAGTTCAAATTTTAGCAGCCACAGTGGATATGTGGGCAATTCTTGTTTGCTCATTTCCAAATGTAATTGATAATCATTACCTAAGCATCCTCTGCTTGCCATAGTTAACAAAAATTTAGTGTATTTTCCTGTTGTCACTTCAAAGGAGCCCTTGGCTGATGCTCTGATGATCTTTACGGATGGATCAAAATCTGGACAAGGTGCCTTTTTTGTTCAAGGACACAAACAGCCGGTGGTTTTTAATTTTCGGCCGAATGCCCCAAAGGCTGTTGAATGTTTAATTGTGCTTGAAGTTTTTAAAAGATTTGATCAACCTTTTAACTTATTTTCTGATTCATTATATGTTGTAAATGCCGTTGCTTCTCTTGAAGTTGCTGCTTCAGTTAAGCAGGCCAGTACAATTTCTAATGTTTTGTTACAGATTCAATCCCTTATCTTAAACAGAAAACATCCTTTTTATATTGGACATATTCGCGCCCACTCTATGCTGCCGGGCCCGATGGCAAAGTGTAATGATTTGGTGGACCAGGCAACTCGGGCTGTGGCTCTGGTTGCTGCTGATCCTGTAGAATTGGCAAAAGACTTTCATAGATTGTATCATGTACCTGCTAATACCCTTAGGAAAAGATATAATTTGTCCAGGCATGTGGCAAGAGATATTGTTAAAGCCTGTAAATCTTGTGTTACCTTTCTTCATCCTCCCCATGTGGGGGTAAACCCCAGGGGGTTGAGACCAAACGCCCTATGGCAAATGGATGTTACTCATCTGACGGAATTTGGTAAGTTGAAATATTTACATGTGTCGGTGGACACCTTTTCTGGTGTCATTCATGCCACACCTCTGGCAGGAGAAAAGGTGTCTCACGTCAGAATACACTGCTTAGAAGCTTGGGCAGCTTGGGGAAAGCCCCTTAGACTCAAGACGGATAATGGCCCTGCTTATACTTCCCATGGTTTTTGCGCCTTTTGCGCACAAATGCAGGTTGCCCACACCACCGGATTGCCCTACAATCCTCAAGGACAAGGTATAGTGGAAAGAGCTAATAGAAGCATAAAAGAAATGCTTCAAAAGCAAAAAGGGGGAATTGCTGAGTCCGCGTCCCCCAGGAAAAGACTTTCTCTTGCGCTCTTTACCCTTAATTTTTTAATTCTAAATGACAATGATCAGTCTGCCGCAGATCGGCATATGACAAGAGACTCCATGGATACTAAAGACATGGTTATGTGGAAGGATGTTATTAATAATAAATGGTATGGACCGGATCCGGTAATAACGAGATCCAGGGGAGCTGTTTGTGTTTTTCCACAGAGTCAAGAAGTACCTCACTGGGTGCCAACGAGACTGACCAGGCCGGTGGAGACTGCAGAAGAACCCCCTCTTGAAGATGCCATCCACTCGTCTCCTGATGCAGCTGATCTTCCTGCTGTTAGCAACAGTGCTAATAGCAATCCCTGTGATAGCTAAACCAATGATGCTGTGGGCTGTTACAATTTACTGACTGGATTGCCTCTGCGGTGTCCTTTTTCAAAGAGTGGGTGGGAGTCGGAATGTTTTTAGCCTGCTGCTTGGGAGGATGCGTGGTCTGCCTATGGTTGGTCTGTCGCCTTCGAGCCCAAACCAGAAGGGACAAGGTTGTTATCTTGCAAGCATTAGCCGCTTTGGAGAGTGGATCCTCACCCCAGATTTGGCTGTCGGCCCTAAGAGGCAGTTAAGCCTTACCATTCTGCATAGCCTTAGCACCCCGAGGGATCAGGGGATCCCATTGCACTGGGACAGGTATGCAATTTGCAATTTGGGACAGGGTGCAAGGCAAGTGCACTGCACTTGAGGAGATGGTTCACATCTCCTCAAGAAGAGCATGCTGGGTTGCAAGTGGATTGATGCCCAAGATCCCACCTCTGCAAAAAAGGCATCGGACGGGCCTGGTCATCACTGGGGAAGGCGCCCCTCAGGCGAAGGCCAGTGCAAGGTCCTCTCATTAATGTCTTAGACAGAGGCCCAACCTCTACTCTTACCTGTTGCCATAAAACAAAGAAGGGGGAACTGTAGGGAGCCGAGGCGAGACTCCGCCCACTCCCTTGCAGCTTTGAGGTAACCACCTCAGACGGTGCTTGGCGGGACGCCTGGGCTGTGCGCGTGCGTGAGCCAGGTAGAGTCCCCAGCCAATCCCATGACACCTTGTGACCGTGAAAGGCAGGCGACCAACAATAGACCGACCTGCGTTCCTATTTCCCTATATAAGCGGCTATGTTTCGGGTGCACGCTCTCTCGTGCCCAAGCTCTCCTACAACTAAAAGGCTCTCCAATAAAGCGTGATCCTGGTGTGGTGGTCGTTTTTTCTAGCTGGTCGAGTAGACGGTCGCTACAGGTAAGTGTTAGGGTGAGGTTTTGGGTGAGGTTGAGTATTAGGCTTAGAATTAGTCTTAGGGTGAGGGTTAGGTTTAGGTATAGCATTAGGGTTAGGGTTAGGTTGAGGGTGAGGTTTAGGACTAGGGTAAAGTTGAGGGTGAGGTTTAGGGTTAGCGTTAGAGTGAGGGTGGGGGTGAGGATTAGGGTTAGGATTAGGTTTAGGGTTAGGGTGAGGCTGAGGTTGAGGATGAGGTTGAGTTTGAGGGTTAGGGTTAGGGTTTGGCTTAGGGTGAGGCCTAGGGTGAGGGCGAGGGTTAGGGTGAGGGTTAGGGTGAGGGTGCGGTTTTCGGTTAGGAAAAGGTTAGGTTTAAGTTTAGGGTGAGGATTAGGCTGAGGGTGAGGTTGAAGGTGAGCGTTAGGGTTAAGGTGAGGTTTAGGGTTAGGGTTAGGCTGAGGGTTAGCGTTTGGGTGATGTCTAGGATGAGGGTGAGGGTGAAGGTGATGGTGAGTTTTAGGGTATAGTTGAGGGTTAGTTTTAGGGTGAGGGTTAGGGTGACGGTGAGGGTCAGGGTGAGGGTGTGGAAAAGGGTTAGGGTTAGGTTCAGGGTGAGGGTTAGGGTTAGGGTTAGGGTTAGGGTTAGGGTTCGGGTTAGTGTGAGGTTAGGGTTCAGGTTAGTGTGAGGAATAGGTTTAGGGTGAGGTTTAGGATGAAAGTAAGAGTTAAGGTTAGGTTTAGTGTTAGGGTTAGGGTGAGGTTTACGGTTAGAATTAGGGTTAGGGTTAGGTTGAGGGTGAGGGTTAGAGTTAGGGTTAGGTTGAGGGTTAGGTTTGGGGTGAGTGTTAGGATTTCGGTTAGGGTGAGAGTGAGGTAGAGGTTTCGGTTTCGGGTGAGGGTTAGTGTGTGGGTGATGGTTAGTGTTCGAGTGAAGTTTAAGGTGACGGTGAAGGTTAGGGTGAGGGTGATGGTTAGAGTTAGTGTGAGTATTAGGTTTAGGGTTAGGGTTAAGGTTATTGTGAGGGTAAGGTTTAGGGTGCGGTTTAGGGTGAGGGTGAGGGATAGGGTTAGCATTAGGGTTATGGTGGGGGATAGGGTTAGGGTTAGGGTGAGATTGAGGGTTAGGTTTAGGATGAGGTTTAGGATTAGGGTGAGAATTAGGGATAGGGTTAGGGTTAGGGTTAGGGTTTGAGATAGGGTGAGTATGAGGGTGAAAGTTAGGGTTAGGATTAGGGTTACGGTTAGTGTTAGGCAGAGGGTGAGGGTGAGGGTGAGGGTTAGGGTTAGGGTGACATTTAGGGTTAAGGTTAGGGTGAAAGGTAGGGTTAGTGTTAGGGAGATTGTTAGGGTTAGGGTGAGGGTTTGGTTTAGTTTGAGGGTTAGGGTGAAGGTGAGTTTGAGATTGAGGGTTAGGGTGAGGGTGATGGTGACGGTGAGGGTTAGGGTTAGGATTCTGGTTAGGGTTAGGGTGAGGGTTAGGGTTAGGTTTAGGGTTAGGGTGAGGGTAAGGTTGATGGTGAGGGTTAGGGTTATGGTTAGGTTTAGCGTTAGGGTTAGGTTTCAGGTAAGGTTTAGGGTTAGGATGAGGATTAGGTTTAGGTTTAGGGTGAGGGTTAGGGTTAGGGTTAGGTTTAGGGTGAGGGTTAGTGTTAGGGTTAGGGTGAGGGTGAGGGTTAGGTTGAGGGGTAGGGTTAGGGATAGGGTAAAGGTTAGGGTTAGGGTGAGGGTGAGGGTGAGGTTTAGGGTGAGGGTTACGGTGAGGGTTAGTGTGAGGTTTAGGTTTAGGGTAAGGGTAAGGTTTAGGTTCAGGGTGAGCCTTAGTTTTAGGTTTAGGTTTAGGGTTAGGGTGATGTTGAGGGTTAGGGTTAGGGTTAGTGTGAGGATAAGGGTTAGGGTGAGGATTAGGGTGAGGATGAGAGTTAGGGTTAGCATAAGGTTTAGTGTGAGGGTTAGGGTTAGGGTTAGGGTTAGGGTAGGGTAAGGGTTAGGGGTATGGTTAGGTTTAGGTTTAGGGTTAGGTTTCAGGTAACGTTTAGGGTTAGGATGAGGGTTAGGTTTAGGTTTAGGGTGAGGATTAGGCTTAGGGTTAGGTTTAGGGTGAGGGTTAGTGTTAGGGTTAGGGTGAGGGTGAGGGTTAGGTTGAGGGGAAGGGTTAGGGATAGGGTAAAGGTTAGGTTAAGGGTGAGGGTGAGGGTGAGGTTTAAGTTTAGGGTGAGGGTTAGGGTGTGGGTTAGTGTGAGGTTTAGTTTTAGGGTAAGGGTTAGGTCCAGGGTGAGCGTTAGTTTTAGGTTTAGGTTGAGGGTCAGGGTGATGCTGAGGGTTAGTTTTAGGGTTAGTGTGAGGATAAGGGTTAGGGTGAGGATTAGGGTGAGGATGAGAGTTAGGGTTAGCATAAGGTTTAGGGCGAGGTTTTGGGTTAGGGTTAGGGTTAGGGTTAGTGTAGGGTAAGGGTTAGGGTTAGCATGAGGGTTAAGGTTAGGGTGATGTTTAGGGTGACGGTGAGGGTTAGGGTGAGGGTTAGGTTGAGCGTGAGGTTTAGGGTGAGGGTGAGCGTGAGTGGGAGGGTGACCATGAGGATTAGGGTTAGGGTTAGATTTAGGGTGAGGATAAGAGTTAGAGTACTATTAGAGTTAGGGTAAGGGTTAGGCTGATGGTGAGGGTGAGGGTCAGGGTTAGGGTTTCGGTTAGGTAAGGGTTAGGGTTATGTTTAGGGTGAGGATTATGGTGAGGGTGAGGATTAGGGTTAGGTAGAGGGTTAGGCTTAGTGTGAGGTTTACGGTTAGGGTTAGGGTTAATGTGAGGATAAGTGTTAGGATGAGGGTTAGGTTGAGATTGAGGGTTAAGGTTAGCGTTAGGGTTAGGGTGAAGGTTAGTGTGGGGGTTAGGGTGTGGGTTAGGGTTCGGGTTAGGGTTGGGTGAGGGTTAGGGTGAGCGTAAGGTTTAGGGTGAGGGTTAGGTTGAGAGTGAGGGATAGGGTTATGGTGAGTGTAAGGGTTAGGGTTAGGGTGAGTGTGAGGGTGATGTTAAGGGTAAGGGTTAGGGTCCAGGTTAGGGTGAGCGTGAGGGTTAAGGTTAGCATTAGGGTTAGGGTTAGGTTTAGGTTGAGTTTTAGGGTTAGGGTTAGGGTTAGGTTTACGGCGAGGGTAAGGGTTAGGATGATAGTTAGGGTGAGAGTGAGGGTTAAGTTTAGGTTTAGGGTTAGGGTGAGTTTGAGGGTGAGGGTTAGGGTTAGGGTTACTGTGAGTGTTAGGGTGAGGCTTAGGGTGAAGGTTAGGATTAGGGTTAGGCTTTGGGTTAGGGTGAGGGTTAGGGTGAGGGGAGGGGTTAGGGTGAGTGTTAGGGAGAGGGGAGGGATAGGGTTATGGTGAGGGTAAGTTTTAGGCTGAGGCTTAGGTTGAGAGTGAGCATTTGTGTTAGCATCAGGTTTGGGTTGAGGGTGAGGGTTAGAGTTAAGCTGAGGGGTAGTTTAAGGGTTAGGGTTAGGGTTAGGTTTCGGGGGATGTTAAGGGTTAGGGTGAGGGTGAGGTTTAGGGTTACACTTAGGTTGAGGGTGAGGATTAGGTTTAGGGTAAGGGTGAGTGTGAGTGTGAGGGTTAGGTTTAGGATTAGGGTTAGGGTTAGGCTGAGGTTGAGGGTATGAGTGAGGGTGATGGCTAGGGTTAGGAGTAGAGAGGTAGGGTTAGGTTTAGGTTTAGAGTTAGTATTAGGGTTAGGGATAGGATTAGGCTGAAGGTGAGGGTGAGGGTGAGGGTGAAGATGAGGTTTAGGGTTAGATTTAGGATTACAGTTAGGGTTATGTTGAGCGCTAGGATGAGGGTGAGGGTTAGGGTTAGCGTTAGGGTTAGGGTGAGGCTTAGGTTGAGGGATGAGTGTTAGGGTTAGGCTTAGGTTGAGAGTGACAGTTAGGATTAGGGATAGGGATAGCGTTAGGCTGAGGTTGAGGATGAGGGTGAGGTTTAGTGTTAGGGTTACAGTTAGGGTGAGGGATCGGGTGAGGGTGACGGTTAGGGTGAAGGTGAGTGTGAGGGTGAGGGTCTTGATTAGGTAATGTTAGGGTTAGGGTGAGGATTAGCTGAGTGTTAGGGTGAGGGAGTGGGTTCGGGTGATGGTGAGGGTTCGGGTTAGCATTAGTGTTATGTTAGGTTTAGGTAGAGTGTTAGGGTTAGGGTTAGGTTGAGGGTGAGGGTATGCGTTAGGGTGAGGGTTACGGTGAGGGTGATGGATAAGGTTAGTGTTAGGGTTAGGGTGAGCATTTGGATGAGGGTTAGGTTTAGGGTTGGGGTGAGGGATAGGGTTAGGGTTGAGTTAAAGGTTAGCGTTAGTGTGAGGTGTAGGGTTAGGGTTAGGGTTAGTGTGAGTATAAGGGATATGGTGAGGGTTAGGGTGAGGGTGAAGAATAGGGTTAGTGTAAGGGTTAGGTTGAGTGTTTGGATGAGGATTAGGTTCAGGTTTAGGGTTAAGGTGAGGGTTAGGATGAGGGTAAGTGTTAGGGTGATGTTTAAGTTGTGGTTGAATATTAGGGTTAGCATTAGTCTTAGTGTGAGGGTTAGGGTTAGGTATGGCATTAGGCTTAGGGTTAGGGTTAGGGTGAGGGTTAGGATTAGGGTTAAGGTGAGGGTCAGTTTTAGGGTTAGCATTAGGTTTACGGTTATGGTTACCGTGAGGGTTTGGGTGAGGGTTAGGTTTAGGATTAGGTTTAGGGTGAGGCTGAGGTTGAGGATGAGGTTGAGGTTGAAGGTTAGGGTTAGGGTTAGGCTTAAGTTGAGGGCTAGGGTGAGAGCGAAGGTTAGGATGAGGACTAGGGTGAGGGTGCGGTTTTTGGTTAGGAAAGGGTTAGGGTTATGTTTAGGGTGAGGATTAGGCTGAGGCTGAGGTTGAAGTTGAGGGTTAGGGTTAAGGTGAGGGTTAGGGTTAGGTTTAGGCTGAGGGTTAGGGTTAGGGTGATTTTTAGGGTGAGGGTGAGGGTGAGGGTTAGGGTGTAGGTAAGGGTTAGGATTAGGGTGAGGGTTAGGGTGACAGTGATGGTTAGGTTGAGGGTTAGGGCTAGTGTGAGGGTTAGGATTAGGGTTGGGTGAGGAAAAGGGTTAGGGTGAGAATTAGGATGAGACTAAGATTTAGGGTTATGTTTAGCATTAAGGGTAGTTTGAGGTATAGCGTTAGAGTTCAGGTGTTGGTTAGGTTGAGGGTGAGGGTTAGAGTTATGGTTAGGGTGAGGGTTAGGGTTGGGGTGAGTGTTAGTGTTACGGTTAGGATGAGGGTGAGGGTGAGGGTTTGGTTTCGCGTGAGGGTTAGGGTGTGGGTTAGGGTTAAGGTTGTGGTGAGGGTAAGGGTTAGGGGGACATTTAGGGTGAGGGTTAGGGTTAGGTTGAGGGTTAGGGTGACGTTGAGGGTTAGGGTGACAGTGAGGGTTAGGTTCAGGGTTAGGCTTAGGGTGAGGGTTAAAGTGAGGGTTATGGTTAGGATTAGGTTTAGGGTTAGTGTGAGAATTAGGGTTAGTTTTAAGTTTATAGTGAGGGTAAGGGTTAAGGTGAGGTTTAGGCTGATGGGTAGGTTTAGGGTAAGGGTGAGGGAGAGGGTGAGGGTAAAGATTAGAGTGAGGGTTAGGGTGAGGTTGATGGTTAGGGTTAGCATTAGGTTTAGGGTTTGGGTTAGGGTGGGGTGGGGGTAGGTTTAGGGTTAGGGTGAGGATGATATTTAGGGTTAGCATTATGTTTAGGGTTAGCTTGAGGGTGAGGGTTAGGGTTAGGTTTAGGGTGGGTGTTAGGTTCAGTTTTAGGTTCAGGGTTAGAGTGAGGGTTAAGGTTAAGTTGTGGGTTCCAATTAGGGTGAGAGTGAGGCTAAGGATTCTGGTGAGGTTTAGGGTGTGTGTGAGGGTTAGGGTTTGAATTAGAGTTAGGGTTAGGGTGACGGTGAGGGTGAGGGTTAGGGTTAGGGATAGGGTTAGAGTGAGGGTCAGGGTGAGGGTGAGGGTCAGGTTTAGGGTTAAGATTAGTGTAAGGTTGAGGGCTAGGTGAGGGTGAAGGTTAGGGTTTGGTTTAGGGTGAGGGTAAGTGTTAGGGTGACGGTTAGGGTTAGGGTTGGGATGAGGTTGAGGGTTAGGTTTAGTGTGAGGTTGTGGGGTAGGGTTAGGGTAAGGTTAAGGGTTAGAGTGAAGGTTAGGGTGAGAGTTAGTGTTAGGGTTAGGGTGAGTGTGAGGGTGAGGGTTAGGGTGATGTTTAGGCTTACAGTGAGGGTTAGGGTGAAGGTTAGTTTTAGGTTTAGTGTTAGCGTTACAGTGAGGGTTAGGGTCATGGTTAGGATTAAGGTGAGGGTTAAAGTGAGGGTGAGGGTTAGGGTTAGGTTTAAGGTGTGGGTTATGGTTAGGGTTAGGATTAGGGTGAGGTTTAGGGTGAGGGGTTGGGTTAGGGTTAGTGTGAGGTTTAGGGTTAGTGTGAGGTTTTTGGGTTTGGTTTAGGGTAAGTGTGAGGATAAGGGTTAGAGTGAGGGATAGGGTTATTGTTAGGGTTAGGGTGAGGGTAAGTCATAGGATTGGGGTTAGGGTAAGGGTGCTTGTGAGGGGGATGGTTAGTGTTAGATTTATGGTTAAGTTGAGGTTTTGGTTTAGGATTAGGGTTAGGGTTAATTTTAGGGTGAGGGTGAGGGTTAGGTTTAGGATTAGGGTTAGGGTTAGGCTTAAGGTGAGGGTGAGGGTGAGGGTGAGGTTTAGGGAGAGGATTAGGTTTAGGTTTAGGGTTAGGGTGAGAGTGAGGGTTAGGTTGAGGTGAGGGTTCAGGTTTGGGTGAGGGTGAGGGTTAGGGTTAGAGTTAGGATGAGTGTTAGGGTTAATGTGAGGGGTAGGGTTAGGGTTAGGGTGAGGGTGAGGTTTAGGTTTAGTGTGAGGGTTAGGGTTAGTGTTAGGGTTAGGTTAAGGTTAAGGGTTAGGGTGAGGTTTAACGTGAGGGAGAGGCTTATGATTAGGATTAAGGTGAGGGTTAGGATGAGGGTGAGGTTTAGGGTGAGGTTGAAGGTTAGGGTGAGGGTGAGGTTTAGGGTTAGGGTTAGGTTTAGGGTGTGGGTTAGGTTTAGTGTTAAGGTTAGGCTGATGGTTAGGTTTGGGGTTAGGGTAAGGGTGAGGGTGACGGTGAGGGTTAGGGTTAGGTTTAGGGTGAGTGTGAGGGTTAGGTTTAGGATTAGTGTTAGTATGATGGTGATGGTGAAGTTTAAAGTTAGTGTTAGCTTTGGGGCGAGGGTGAGGGTGAGGGGGGGTTTAGCGTGTGGGTGATGGTTAGGTTTAGGGTGAGGTTTAGGGTGATGATGAGGGTTAGGTGAGGGTGAGATGTAGGCTTAATGTTAGAGTTAGGCTGAGGGTTAAGATCAGGGTCAGGATTAAGGTGAGGGTTAAGGTGAAGGTTAGGTTTAGGGTTAGGTTTAGGGTTAGTGTGAGGATTAGGTTTAGGGTGAGGGTAAGCTTTAGGGTGAGGGTTAGACTGAGGGTGAGGGATAGGTTTAGTGTTAGTGTTAGGGTGAGCATTTGGGTGAGGGTTAGGTTCAGGGTTAGGGTTAGGGTGAGTGTTAAGGTGAGGGCAAGTGTTAGGGTTAGGTTTAGGTGGATGGTGAGGGATAGGGTTATGGTGAGGTGAGGGTGAGGGTGAGGGTGAGGGTTAGGGTTAGGGTTAGGTTGAGGGGAAGGTATAGGTTGAGGGTAAGTACTAGGGTTAGGCTGAGGGTGAGGGTGAGGTTGAGGTTTAGGGTTAGGGTTAGGGTTAGGGTTAGTGTGAGGGTTAGTGTTAGTGTTAGGGTTAGGGTTAGTGTGAGGGTAAGTGTTAGGGTGAGGGTTTGGGTTAGGGTGAGTGGTATGGTTAGGGTGAGGGTTAGGGTTAGGTTTATTTTTAGGGTTAGTGTTACGGTAACGGTGAGGGTGAGGATGAGATTTAGGTTTAGGGTTAGGATGAGCGTTAGGCTGAGGGTTACGTTTAGGGTTAAGTGTGTGGGTTAGGTGAGGGTGAGGGTGAGGGTTAGGGTTAGCTTGAGGTTAGGTTTAGGGTTAGAGTTAGGGTGAGCATGAGGGCTAGGGTGAGGCGTAGGGTTACGGTTAGGGTGAGGGTGAGGGTTAGGTTTAGTGTGAGGGTTAGGGTTAGGGTGAGGGTGAGGGTTACGGTTAGGGTAAGTGTAAGGGTGAAGATGAGGGTGATTGTTAGGGTTAGGTTTAGGGTGACGGTGACCGTTAGATTTAGGATGAGGGTTAGGGTGAGGGTGAGGGTGAGGGTTAGGTTTAGGATTAGGGTTAGGGTTAGGCTTAGGGTGAGGGTCACGGTGAGGGTGAGGTTGACGGTAAGGGTTAGGGTAAGGGTTAGGGTTACGGTAAGGGTGCGGGTGAGGGTTAGGGTAAGGGTTAGGGTTACGGTAAGGTTGAGGGTGAGGGTTAGGGTTAAGGTGAGTGTGAGGTTAGGGTTAGAGTTAGGGTTAGCGTGAGGGTTTTGGTTAGGGTTAGGTTTAGGGTGATGGTGAGGGTTAGGGTGAGTGTGAGGTTGAGGTGGGGGGTGAGGGTGAGGGTTAGGGTGTGGTTTAGGGTTAGGGTTAAGGTGAGGGTTAGGGTTAAGTTGAGTGTGAGGGTTAGGTTTAGAGTTAGGGTTAGCATGAGGGTTATGATTAGGGTTAGGATTAGGGTGATGGTGAGGTTGAGGGTGAGGTTGAGGGTGAGGGTGAGGACGAGGGTTAGAGTGAGGGTGAGCATTAGGGTGAGAGTGTGGGTTCCGGTGAGGGTGAGGGGGAGGGTTATGGTTAGGGTTCGGGTTAGAGTTAGGGTGAGGGTGTGGGTGAGGGTTAGGTTTAGGATTAGGATTAGCTTTAGGGTTATTCTGAGGGTGAGTGTTAGGGTTAGGTTAGGGTTTCGGTTAGGGGGAGGGTTAGGTTAATGTTAGGGTTAGGGTTAGGGTGAGGGATAGGGTTATGGTTAGGGTTAGGATGAGGGTTAGGCTGTGGGGTAGGCTTAGGGTTAGGGTGAGGCTTAGGTTTAGTGTGAGTTTTAGGGTTAAGTTTAGGTTCATGATTAGGTTTATGGTGAGGAGAAGGGTTAGGGTGAGGGTTAAGATGAGGGTGAGGTTTAGGGTTTGGGATCGGCTTAGGGTAATTTTAGGGTGAGGGCTAGAGTGGGTGTGAGGGTTAGGGTTAGGGTTAGGTATAGGGTGAGGATTAGGGTTAGGGTTAGGGTTAGGGTTCGGGTGAGTCTTAGGCTGAGGGGTAGGGTTATGGATAGGGTGAGGGTTAGGTTTAGTGTGAGGGTTAGGGTTTGGGGTAGGGTTAGGGTTAGGGTGAGGTTTAGGCTGATGGCTAGGGTTACAGTTAGGGTGAGGGTTAAGTTTAGTGGGAGTGTTAGGGTTAGGTTTAGGGTTAGGGTTAGGGTTCGGTTTGGGGTTCGGGTGAGGGTTCGGATTAAAGTGTGGATGAGCGTTAGGATGAGTGTGAGGACTAGGTTTAGGGTTAGGGTTACTGTTAGGGTTAGGGTTAGAGTGAGGGTAAGGGTTACGGTTAGGGTGTTTGTGAGGGTAAGGGTTAGGGTTAGTGTTAGGGTTAGGGTGAGAGTTCGGGTTAGTGTGAGGGTTAGAGTTAGGGTGAGGGTTAGGGTGAGGTTCAGGATTAGAGTTAGGGTTAGGATTAGGGTTAGGGTGAGGTTGAGGTTTAGTGTTAGTGTTAGTGTTAGGGTTATTTTTAGGGTTAGGGTGCGGGTGAGGGTGAGGGTGAGGGTGAGGTTTAGGGCTAGGGTAGGGTTAGGTTTAGCCAGAGGGTGAGGGTGAGGTTGATGGTTAGTGTTAGGGTTAGGGTGAGGATGAGGGCTACGGTGAGGGTGAGGTTTAGGGGGAGGGTTAGGGTGATTGTGAGGATTAGGTGAGGGTGAGATTTAGGTTTAGTGTTAGAGTTAGGATGAGGGTTAAGATCAGGGTCAAGATTAAGGTGAGGGTTAAGGTGAGGGTTAGTGTGAAGTTGAGGGTGAGGGTTTCCTTTATGTCAGGGTTAGGGGTAGGTTAGGGATTAGGGTGAGGGTGAGGGTGAGGGTATAGTTTACATCAGGGTTAGGGTTAAGCTGAGGTTA
Organism: Dipodomys merriami; assembly: GCF_024711535.1. Taxonomy (NCBI): domain Eukaryota; kingdom Metazoa; phylum Chordata; class Mammalia; order Rodentia; family Heteromyidae; genus Dipodomys; species Dipodomys merriami. Next base: position 115,402 of record NW_027202849.1, read on the forward strand.
GGGTTAGGGTGAGGTTTAGGGTTAGTGTTAGGATTAGGGTTAGGGTGAGAGTGATGTTTAGGGTGAGGGTGAGTGTTAAGGGGAGGGTTAGATTGAGGGTCAGGGTTAGGGTTAGTGTTAGGGTTATGGTGAGGGTGATGTTTAGGGTGAGGGTGAGGGTTAAGGGGAGGGTTAGATTGTGGGTCAGGGTTAGGGTTAGTGTTAGGGTTAGCGTTAGGATGAGGGTTAGGTTGACATTTAGGGTTAGGGTTATTGTTAGAGTTACGGTGAGGGTTAGGCTTAGGGTTAGGTTTAGAGTTAGGGTGAGGGTTAGGGTTAGGGTTAGGATTATGGTAAGGGTTAGGGTTAGCGTGACAGTTATGTTTAGGTTGATGTTAAGGGTGACTTTATGGGTTAGGGTTAGGGTGAGGTAGAGCGTGAGGATTAGGGTGCGGGTGAGGGTGAGTGAGAGGGGGACGGTGAGGATTAGGGTTAGGGTTAGGTTTAGGTTGAGGGTAAGAGTTAGGGTTTGGATTAGGGTTAGTGTAAGGGATAAGCTGAGGGTGAGGGCGAGGGTGAGGTTAAGTGTGAGGCTTTCGTTTTGGTAAGGGTTAGGGTTAGGTTGAGGGTGAGGATTAGGGTGAGGGTGAGGGTTAGGGTTAGGTTGAGCATTACGGTTAGGGATAGGGTTAGGGTGAGGCTTTGGGTGAGAGGTAGGGTTAGGGTTAGGATGAGGGTTAGGCTTAGTGTGACCTTTACGGTAAGGGTTAGGGTTAGTGTGAGGATAAGGTTTAGGGTGAGGGTTAGGTTGAGACTGAGGGTTAGGGTTAGCGTTAGGGTTATGGTGAAGGTTTGGGTGGGGTTTAGGGTGAGGGTTAGGGTTCGGGTTAGGGTTGGGTGAGGGTTAGGGTGAGCGTAAGTGTTAGGGTGCGGGTTAGGTTGAGAGTTAGGGATAGGGTTATGGTGAGGGTAAGGGTTAGGGTTAGGGTGAGGCTGAGGGTGAGGCTAAGGGTGAGGCTGAGGGTTAAGTTTAGGGTTAGGTTTATGATGAGGGCTAGGGTGAGGATTAGGGTGAGGGTGAATTTTAAGGTGAGGGTTAGGTTTAGGGTGAGGGTAAGGGTTAGGATTAGGGTGAGGTTTAGGGTTAGGGTGATGTTTAGGGTGAGGGTGAAGGAGAGAGTGAGGGTTTGGGTGAGGGTTAGGGTTAGGGTGAGTGTTAGGGTTAGGGTTAGGGTGAGGTTAAGTGTTAGGATGACAGTTACGGTGAGGGTGAGGGTTAGGCTTAGGTTTAGTGTTAGGGTGAGGGTTAGGGTTAGGGCTAGGGTGAGGGTTAGGGTGATGGTTAGGTGGAAGTTTAGGGTTAGGGTTAGGGTTTGGGTTAGGTTGAGGGATAGGGTGAGAGGAAGGGGTAGGCTGAGGTTGAGGGATATGGTTATGGTGAGGGTAAGTGTTAGGCTGAGGCTTAGGTTGAGAGTGAACATTTGTGTTAGCATCAGTGTTGGGTTTAGGGTGAGTCTTAGGGTTAGGCTGAGGGGTAGTTTTAGGGTTAGTGTGAGGGTTAGGGTTAGGGTTAGGTTTAGGGTGAGGGTAAGGGTTAGGGTGAGGTTGAGGGTTGGTTAGAGTTAGCCTTAGTGTGAGGATGAGGGTTAGGGTTAGGTTTAGGGTGAGTGTGAGTGTGAGGGTTAGGTTTAGGATTAGGGTTAGGCTTAGGGTAGGCTGAGGTTGAGGGTATGAGTGAGGCTCACGCTAGCCCTCACGGTTAGGGTTAGGGTGAGGGGCAGATTTAGGGTTAGAGTTAGGGTGAGGCTTAGATTTAGTGTGAGGGTTATGGTTTGGGTAAGGGTTAGGGTGATGCTAAGTGTTAGGGTGAGGGTTAGGGTCAGAGTGAGGGTTAAGGTTAGCCTAAGTGTTACGCTGTGGGTTAGGGTAAGGGTTAGGGTTAGGGTTAGGGTTAGGGTGAGGGTGAGGGTTATGGTTAGGGTTAGGATGAGTGTTAGGGTTAGGGTGATGTTTATGGTGAAAGTGAAAATTAGGGAGAGTGAGAGGGTTCGGGTGAGGGTGAGGGTTAGGTTGTGGGTGAGATTGAGGTTTAGGGTTTGGGTGAGGGTGAGGGTTAGGGTGATGTTTAGGTTGAGGGTGAGGTTTAGATTGAGAGTTAGGCTTCAGGGTATAGGAAGGGATAGGGTGTAGGTGAGGGTTAGGGTGAGGGTGAGGCTTAGGGTGACCATGAGGTTTAAGGTTGGGGGAGGATTAGGGTTAATGTTAGGGTTCGGGTTAGGGTTAAGGTTAGGGTTAGGCTGAGTATTAGGGTGAGAGGTAGGGTTAGGGTTAGGATGAGGTTTAGGCTTAGTGTGACGGTTACGGTTAGGTTTAGGGTTAGGGTTAGTGTGAGGATAAGAGTTAGGGTGAGGGATAGGGTGAGACTGAGGTATAGGGTTAGCTTTAGGGTTAGGGTGAATGTTAGGGTGGGGGTTAGGGTGAGGGTTAGGGTTCGGGTTAGGGTTGGGTGAGGGTTAGGGTGAGTGTAAGGGTTAGGGTGAGGGTTAGGTTGAGGTTGAGGGATAGGGTTATGGTGAGGGTAAGGATTAGGGCAACGGTTAGATTAAGGTTGATGTTTAGGCTTATCATTAATGTTAGGGAGATGGTGAGGGTTAGGGTGAGGTTGAGGGTTAGGCTGAGGGGTAGGAATAGGGTTAGGGTTAGAGTTAGGTTTAGGGTGAGTGTTAGGGTTACGGATAGGGTGAGGGTGAGGGTTAGGGAAAGGGTTAGGGTCAGGGTTAGGATGAGGGAGAGGGTTAGGGTTACCATTAGCATTAGGGTTAGGTTTAGGTTGAGTGTTAGGGTTAGGTTGAGGGGTAGGGTTAGCATTAGGGTTAGGGTTAGGCTTATGGTGCAGGTTAGGGTTAGGATTAGGTTTAGGGTTAGCGTGAGGCTGAGGGTGAGGGTGAGGGTGAGGGTGAGAGTGAGGGTGAGGGTTAAGTTTAGCGTTAGGTTTAGGGTGAGAACTAGGGTGAGGGTCAGGGCTAAGGTGAGGGTTTGGGTGAAGGTGAGGTTTTCGGTCAGGAAAGGTATAGATTTAGGTTTAGGCTGAGGATTACAGTGAGGGTGAGGTTTAAGTTTAGGGTTAGGGTTAGGGGTAGGGTTAGGGTTAGGGTTAAGTTGAGGGTTTATGGTTAGGGTGTTGTTTAGGGAGAGGGTGAGAGTGAGAGTGAGGATTCATTTGAGGGTGTGGCTAAGGGTGTTGGTGAAGATTAGGGTGAGAGTGAAGGTGAGGGTGAGGGTGAGAGTTAGGGTGTTGGTGAGGGGTAGGTTTAGGGTGAGGGTTAGTGTGAAGGTGAGAGTTTCGGTCAGGTTGAGGGTTAGGTTAAGTGTAAGAGTGAGGCTTAGGTTTAGGGTGAGGGGTAGGATGAGGGGTAGGGTTAGGGTTAGGGAGAGGGTTAGGGTGAGGGTTACGTTTAGGTTTAGGGTGAGGATTAGGTTTAGTGTGAAGGTTAGTGTTAGGGTTAGTGTAAGGATCAGGGTTAGGTTGAGGATTAGGGTGAGAGTGAGGGTTAGGGTTAGATTAAGTTTTAGGGTGAGGGTTAAAGTTAGGGTTAGCGTGAGGGTTAGGGTTGGGGTGAGGGTTAGGGTTAGGATTCGGGTGAGTGTTAAGGTGAGGGTGAGGTTTAGGGTGAGGGTGAGGGTTAGGGTTAGGGTGAGTGTGAGGATTAGGTTTAGGGTTACTCTTAGGGCTATGGTGAGGGTTTGGGTTAGGGTGAGGTTTAGGGTGAGGGTGAGGTTTAGGGTTAGCGTTAGGGTTAAGGTGTGAGTTAGGGTGAGAGTTAGGGTTAGGGTGAGGGTGAGGGTTAGGTTTAGGGTTAGGGTGATGTTTAGGGTTAGGGTGTGCATTAGGGATAGGTTTATGGTTAGGGTGAGGGTTAGGTTTATGTTTAGGGTTCAAGTTAAAGTGAGTGTGAGGGTGAGTGTTAGGGTTAGGATTAGGGCTCGGGTTAGTGTTAGGCTGAGGGTGAGTGTGAGGGTTAGGGTTAGGGTAATGTTTTGGGTTAGCGTTAGTTTGAGGGTTAGATTTAGGGTTAGGGTGAGGTTTAGGGTGAGGATTATGGTTAGGGTTAGGGTGAGGGTTAGGTTTAGTGTGAGGGTTATGGTTAGGTTTAGGGTGAGGGTGTGGGTAAAGGTTAGGGTGAGGGTCAGTGTGAGGGTGAGGTTTAGGGTAAGGGTTAGGGTGAGTGTTTGGGTGAGGTTTAGGTTTAGGTTTAGGGTTAGTGTGAGGGTTAGGATGAGGGTAAGGGTTAGGGTGAGGTTTAGGTTGTGGTTGAGTATTAGGGTTAGCATTATTCTTAGGGTGAGGGTTAGGGTTGGGTATAGCATTAGGGTTAGGGTTAGGGTTAGGGTGAGGGTTAGAATTAGGGTTAAGGTGAGGGTGAGGTTTAGGGTTAGCATTAGGTTTACAGTTAGGTTTAGAGTGAGTGTGAGGGTGAGGGTGAGGGTTAGGAATATGTTTAGGTTTAGGTTGAGGCTGAGGTTGAGGATGAGGTTGAGTTTGAGGGTTAGGGTTAGGGTTTGGCTTAGGGTGAGGTGTAGGGTGAGGGCCAGGGTTAAGGTGAGGGTTAGGGTTAGGGTGCGGTTTTCGGTTAGGAAAGGGTTAGGTTTAAGTTTAGGGTGAGGATTAGGCTGAGGGTGAGGTTGAAGGTGAGGGTTAGGGTTAAGGTGAGGTTTAGGGTTAGGGTTAGCCTGAGGGTTAGGGTTATGTTGATGATTAGGGTGAGGGTGAGGGAGAGGGTTAGGGTGTAGGTGAGGGTTAGGGTGACGGTGAGGGTTAGGGTGATGCTGTGGGTTAGGTTGAGGGTTAAGGTTAGTGTGAGGGTTAGGATTAGTGTTAGTGTGAGGCAAAGGTTTAGGGTGAGGATTAGGATGAGAGTAAGAGTTAGGGTTAGGTTTAGCCTTAGGGTTAGGGTGAGGTATAGGGTTAGAGTTCGGGTTAAGGTTAGGTTGAGGGTGAGGGTTAGACTTAGGGTTAGGGTGAGGGTTAGGTTTGGGGTGAGTCTTAGGGTTACAGTTAGGGTGACGTTGAGGGTGATGGTGAGGGTTCGGGTGAGGGTTAGGCTGTGAGTTAGGGTTAAGTTTATGGTTAGGGTAAGGGTTAGGGTGAGGTTGAGGGTGAGGGTTAGGGTTAGGGTGACATTGAGGGTTAGGGTGACAGTGGGGGTTAGGGTGAGGGTGAGGTTTAGGTTTAGTGTTAGTGTTACAGTGAGGGTGAGAGTCAGGGTTAGGATTAGGGTGAGGGTTAAAGTGAGGGTTATGGTTAGACTTTGGTTTAGTGTTAGTGTGAGGATTAGGGTTAGTGTTAGGTTTATAGTGAGGGTAAGGGTTAAGATGAGGGTTAGGCTCACGTGTATGTTTAAGGTAAGGGTTAGGGAGAGGGTGAGGGTAAGGGTTAGGGTGAGGGTTAGGGTGAGGGTGAGGGTTAGGTTTAGCATTAGGGTTAGGTTTTGGGTTAGGATGAGGGGTGGGTTAATGTTAGGGTGAGGATGAGGGTTAGGGTTAGCATTAGGTTTAGGGTTAGAGTGAGGGTGAGGGTTAGGGTTAGGGTTAGGGTGAGTGTGAGGTTGAGGGTTAGGGTTAGGGGTAGGGTGAGGGTTAAGGTTAAGGTGTGGGTTCCGGTTAGGGTGAGGGTGAGGCTAAGGATTAGGGTGAGGTTTAGTGTCTGGGTGAGTGTTAGGGTTTGAATAAGAGTTAGGGTTTGGGTTAGGATGAGGTTGAGGGTGAGGGTTAGGGTTAGGGTTAGGGTTAGGGTGAGTTTGAAGGTGAGGGTTAGGGTGAGGTTTAGGTTTAGGGTTAGGGTTAGGGTTAGGATATGTGTTAGGGTGAGGGCTAGGGTGAGGGTGAGGGTTCGGGTTTGTGTTAGGGTGAGGGTAAGTGTTAGGGTGAGGGGTAGTGTGAGGGGTAGGGTTAGGGTTAGGGTGAGTGTGAGGGTTAGGTTTAGCGTGAGTGTGAGGGTCAGGATTAGGGTGAGGGTTCGTGTTAGGGTTAGGATTAGGGTTGGGGTGAGAGTGAGGGTTATGTTTAGGGTTAGGGTGAGGGTTAGGTTTAGGGTGATGTTTAGGGTGAGTGTGAGGGTTAGGGTGACAGTGATGGTTCGGGTGAGGGTGAGGATTAGGGTGTGGATGAGGGTTATGGTGAGGGTGAGGGTTAGGGTTAGATTTAGGGTGTGGATTAGGGTTAGGGTTAGGATTAGGGTGAGGGGTATGATCAGGGATAGGGTGAGTTTTTGGGTTAGTGTGAGTTTTAGGGTTAGGTTTAGGGTAAGTGTGAGGATAACGGTTAGGGTGAGGGATAGGATTATTGTTAGGGTTAGGGAGAAGATTAAGGTTAGGTTTAGGGTTATGGTGAGATTGAGGGTTAGGTTGAGGTGAGGGTTCGGGTTTGGGTGAGGTTTAGGGTGATGGTGAGGGTTAGGGTTAGGGTAAAGGTGAGGGTGAGGATCAGAGTAATGGTTAGTGTTAGGTTTAGGGTGAGGGTGAGGTTTCGGATTAGGATTAGGGTTAGGGTTAGGCTTAGTGTGAGGGTGAGGGTGAGGATGAGGGTGAGGGTTAGGGTTAGGGTGAGGGTTAGGGTTATGGTTAGGGTTAGGGTTAGGATGAGCTTTATGCTGAGGGTTAGGGTTAGAGTTAGTGTGCAGGTTAGGTTTAGGGTTAAGGTTAGCGTGAGGGTGAGGGTTTAGTTTAGGGTAAGATTAGGGTGAAGTTTAGGATGAGGTTGAGGGTTAAGATGAGGTTTTCGGTTAGGGTGAGCATTAGGGTTAGGATTAGGGTCAGGGTTATTGTTAGGGTGATGTTTAGGGTGAGGGTGAGGGTGAAGGTTCGGGTGAGGGGGAGGGTTAGAGTTAGGGTTAGCTTGAGGCTTATGGTTATGGTTAGGGTAATGGTGAAGGTTAGGGTGAGTGTGAGGTTGAGGGTGAGGGTTAGGGTGAGGGTTAGAATGAGGGTGAGCGTTAGGGTGAGAGTGAGGGTTCGGGGGAGGGTTCGGGGGAGGGGGAGGGTTATGGTTATGGTTTGGTTTAGAGTTAGGGTTAGGGTGTGGATGACGGTTAGGGTTAGGATTAGAGTTAGGGTGATGGTAAGGCTTCGGGTGAGGGTTAGGGTGAGGATGAGAGTTAGGGTTAGGGTGAGGGTGAGGGTAAGTGTTAGCGTGAGGACTAGGGTTAGGTTTAGGATTAGGGTGAGTGTTAGGGTTATGGTGAGGGTGAGGCTGAGGGTTAGGTTCATTATTAAGGTTAGGGTTAGTGTGAGGGTTAGTGATAGTGTTAGGGTTAGGTTGAGGGTTAGAGTTAGGGTAAAGGTGAGGGTTAGTCTGAGACGTAGGGTTAGGGTTAGGGTGAGAGTTAGGCTCAGTGTGAGGGTTAGGGTTAGGGTGAGGGTAAGGGTTAGGTTTAGGGTTAGGGTGAGGGTGAGTGTGAGTGTGAGGGTTAGGGTTATGGTGAGGGTTAGTGTTAGGGGGTGGGCTAGGTTGAGGGTTAGGTTGAGGGTGAGAGTGAGTGTGAGGTTTTCGTTTAGGTAAGGTTTAGGGTTAGGGTTAGGGTGAGGATTAGGGTGAGGTTGTGGGTTAGGGTTAGGGTGAGGGTGAGGGTTAATGTTAGGATGAGGGTTAGGGATAGGGTTAGTGTGAGGGTGAGGGTGAGGGTGAGGGTTTCGTTTACATCAGGGTTAGGATTAAGCTGAGGTTAGGGTTAGGGTGAGGGTTAGGGTTAGGGTTAGGGTATGGGTCAAGTTTAGGGTGATGTTTAGGGTGAGGGTGAGGGTTAGGGTGAGAGTTAAGATGAAGTTTAGGGTTAGTGTTAGGATTAGGGTTACGTTGAGTGTGAGGTTTAGGGATAGAGTTAGGGTTATGGGGAGGGTTAAATTGAGGGTCAGGGTTAAGGTTAGTGTTAGGGTTAGGGTTAGCATGAGGGTTAGGCTGAGGATTAAGTTTAGGGTTAGTGTGAGGGTTAGGGTTAGGGTTAGGGTTTGGTTAGGTTGAAGGTTAGCTTTAGGTTTAGGGTTAGGATAAGGTTTAGGCTGAGGGTTAGGTTTAGGGTTAGTGTGAGGGTTAGGTTTAGGGTTAGGGTGTGGACTATGCTGAGGGTGAGGGTTAGGGTGAGGGTTAGGGTTATGGCTGGGGTTAGCGTCAGGGGTAGGCTGAGGGTTAGTATTAGGGTATAGACTAGTGTTAGGCTGAAGTTGAGGGTGAGGTTGAGGGTGAGGGTTACTGTTAGAGTGAGGGTTAGAGTGAGGGTGAGAGGGAGTGGGAGTATTTGGTTTAGGGTTAGAGTTAGGTTGAGGGTGAGTGTTACGATTAGGGTTAGCACTAGGTTTAGGCTGAGGGTTAGGGTGAGTTTGAGGGTGAGGTTTAGGGTTAGGGTGAGGGTTAGGGTTAGGGTTAGTTTTAGGGTAAGGTTTAGGGTTAGGGTTAGGGTTAGGATGAGCATAGGCTGAGGGTTAGGGTTAGGGTTAGGGTTTGGTTAGGGTGAAGATTGCTTTTAGGTTTAGGGTTAGGATAAGGTTTAGGATAAGGTGAGGGTGAGGGGTAGGGTGAGGTTGTGGGTTTGGGTTATGGTTAGGTTAAGGTTTAGGGTTAGGGTGAGGGGAAGGGTTAGAGTGAGCTTTAGGCTGAGGGTGAGGGTGAGGGTTTCAGTTAGTTAAAGGTTAGGGTTAGGGTGAGGATTAGGGTGAGGGTGAGGATTAAGCTGAGGTTAGGTTCAGGGTGAGGGTTCGGGTTAGGGTGAGGGTTAGGGTTAGGATGATGTTTAGGGTGAAGGTGAAGGTTAGAGTGAGGGTGAGGGTTAGGGTTAGGGTTAGGTTTAATGTGAGGCTGAGGGTTAGGAATAGGAATAGGATTAGGGTTAGGGTTCAGCTGAGGGTGAGGATCAGGGTGTGGGTGAAGGTCAGGGTCAGGGTTACGTTTAGGGCTACAGTGAGTGTTACGGTTATTTTGAGGGTTATGGTTAGGGTTAGGGTGAGGGTAAGGGTTAGGGTGAGGGTTAGGGTGAGTGTGAGGGTTTGGAATAGGGTTTGGGTTAGGGTTAGGGTGAGGGTTAGGTTTTGGGTGATGTTTAGAGTGAGGGTGAGGGTGAGGATGAGGGTGCGGTTGAGGGTGAGGGTTCGGTTGAGGGTGAGGGTTAGGGTGTGAGTGAGGATTAGGGTTAGGGTGAGGGTTAGGTTGAGGGTGAGGGTGAGGTTAGGGTTAGGGTTTGGGTTAGAGATAGGGTGAGTTTGAGAGTGAGGGTTAGGTTTAGGATTAGGGTGAGTGTTAGGGTTAGGTTGAGGGTTAGGTATATTGTTAGGGTAAAGGTAAGGGTGAGGGTGGGTGTTAGGGTTAGGTTTAGGGTTAGAGTTAGGGTGAGCGTGAGGGTGAGGGTTATGATTAGGGTTAGGTGAAGGTGAAGGAGAGGGTGAGGGTGAGGGTTAGGTTTAGGGTGAGGTTTAGGCTTACGGTTAGGGTTAGTGTGAGGGTTAGTGTTAGGGTTAGGATGAGGGTTAGGCTGAGGGTTAGGGTTAGGATTAGGGTGAGGTTTAGGGCTACGTTTAGGGTTAGGATAAGGGTTAGGCTGAGGGTTAGGGTTAGGGTTAGTGTGAGGGATTGGCTTAGGGTTAGGGTAAGAGTTAGGGTGAGGGTAAAGGTTAGGGTGAGAGTTAGAGTGAGGGTGAGGGTTAGGGTTAGGGTGAGTGTTAGGGTAAAATTTAGGTTTAGGGTTAGGGTTAGGGTGAGGGTAAGGGTGTGAGTAAGTGTTAGGGTGAGATTTAGGGTGAGGGTGAGGGTTAGCGTCAAGGTTAGGTTTAGGGTGAGGGTTAGGGTTTGGGTAATTGTTAGGGTGAGGTTTAGTGTGAGGGTGAGGGTAAGTGGAAGGGTGAGGATTAGTGTGAGTCTGAGGGTTAGGATTAGCATTAGGGTGATGGTGAGGGTTAGGGTAGGATTAGAGTTAGGGTTAGATTAAAGCTTAGGGTGAGGGTTAGGGTGAGGTTGAGGGTTATTGTTAGGGTGAGTGGGAGGGTAAATGTTAGGGTAAGGACTAATTTTAGGGTTAAGATTAGGGTGAGTGTTAGGGTTATTGTGAGGGTGAGGGTGAGGGTTAGGTTCAGTATTAGGTTTAGGGTTAGTGTGAGGGTTAGTGATAGGGTTTGGGTTAGGGTGAGGGTCAGAGTTAGGGTTAAGGTGAGGGTTAGTCTGAGAGGTAGGGTTAGGGTTAGGGTGAAGGTTAGGCTTACTGTGAGGGTTAGGGATAGGTTTAGGGTTAGGGTGAGGGTGAGTTTGAGGGTGAGGGTTTGGGTTAGGGTGAGGGTTAGTGTTAGGGGGATGGCTAGGTTGAGGGTTAGGGTTTGGGTGAGGATTAGGGTGAGGTTGTGGGTTAGGTTTAGGGTGAGGGTGAGGGTCAGGGTTAGTGTTAGGATGAGGGTTAGCGTTAGGCTTAGGGTGAGTGTGAGGGTTCCGGTGAGGGTTCGGGTGAGGGTTAGGGTGTGGGTTAAGTTTCGGTTTTGGGTGAGGGTTAGGGTGACAGTGAGTGTTAGGGTGAGGGTGAGGTTGAGTGTGAGGGTTAGGGTTAGGTTTAGGGATATGATTAGGGTTAGGTTTAGGGTAAGGGTTAGGGTTAGGTTGAGGGTTAGGTTTAGGGTTAGGGATAGGGTTAGGGTGAGGTTAGGTTGAGGGTGAGGGTTAAGCTGTGGTTAGGGTTAGGGTGATGGTTAGGGTTAAGGTGATGTTTAGTGTGAGGGTGAGTGTTCGGTGAGGGTGAGGGTGAGGGTTAGTGTTAAGGTTAGGTTTAGGTTGAGGGTGATTGTGAGAGTGAGGATTAGGAATAGGATTAGGGTTAGAGTTAAGCTGAAGCTGAGGGTCAGGGTGAGGGTGAAGGTTAGGGTCAGGGTTAGGATTAGGGTTAGAGTGAGGGTTACGGTTAGTGTGAGGATAATGGTTAGGGTTAGGGTGAGTTTAAGGATTAGGGTGAGAGTAAAGGTTAGGGTGAGGATTAGGGTGAGTGTGAGGGTTTGGATTAGGGTTTGTGTTAGAGTTAGGGTGAGGGTTAGGATTTGGGTGATGTTTAGAGTGAGTGTGAGGGTTAGGGTGAGGATGAGGGTGAGGGTGAGGGTGAGGGTTCGGTTGAGGGTGAGGGTTAGGGTGTGGGTGAGGATTAAGTTTAGGGTGAGGGTTAGCGTTAGGCCTAGGTTTAGGGTTAGGTTGAGGGTTAGGGTTAGGGTTAGGGTGAGGGGTAGGGACAGGGGTAGGGTCAGGTTTAGGGTGAGGTTTAGGGTGAGTGTGAGGGTTAGGGTGAGGGTGAGGGTGAGGGTTAGGGTTAGGGTTTGCGTTAGACTTAGGGTGAGTTTGAGGGTGAGGGTTAGGTTTAGAATTAGGGTGAGCGTTAGGGTTAGGTTGAGGGTTAGGGATAGTGTTAGGGTTAGGGTAAGGGTGAGGGTGAGTGTTAGGATTAAGTTACATTTAGGGTTAGGCTGAGGGTTATTGAGAGGATGAGGGTGAGGCTTAGGTTTAGGTGAGGTTTAGGTTTACGGTTAGGGTTAGGGTGAGGGTTAGGATTAGGGTTATGGTTAGGATGAGGGTTAGGCTAAGGGTTAGGCTTAAGGTTAGGGTGAGGTTTAGGGCTAGGTTTAGGGTTAGGATAAGGATTAGGCTGAGGATTAGGGTTCGGGTTAGTGTGAGGGTTAGGTTTAGTGTTAGGGTAAGAGTTAGGGTGAGGGTTAGGTTGAGGGTGAGGTTTAGGGTTAGGGTGAGGGTTAGGGTCAATTTTAGGTTTAGGGTTATGGTTAGAGTGAGGGAAAGGGTGTGGGTAAGTGTTAGGGTGAGGTTTAGAGTGAGGGTGAGGGTTAGCATCAAGGTAAAGGTTAGGGTTAGGGTTAAGGTGAGGGTTAGGGTTTGGGTGAGTGTTAGGGTGAGTTTTAGGGTTAGGGGGAGGGTTAGGGTTAGGGTAAAGTGTTAGGGAGAGGGTGACAGTGAGGCTGAGAGTTATGGTTAGCATTAGGGTGAGGGTGAGGGTTAGGGTGTAGTTTTAGGTTAAGGTTAAGGATAGGGTGAGGATTAGGGTTAGGGTTAGGTTGAGGGTGAGGGTTAGGGTGAGGGGTAACATTAGAGTTTGGGTGAGGGTTAGGTTTAGTGTGAGGATTAGGGTTGGTTTAGGGTGACGGTAAGGGTTAGGGTGACAGTTAGGTTGAATGTGAGGTAGGATGAGGGTTAGGGTTAGGGTGAGGGTTAGGGATAGGTTTAGGGTTAGGGTGAGGGTTAGGGTTAGGATTAGAGTTAGGGTGATGGTAAGGCTTCGGGTGAGGGTTAGGGTGAGGATGAGAGTTAGGGTTAGGGTGAGGGTGAGGGTAAGTGTTAGCGTGAGTACTAGGGTTAGGTTTAGGATTAGGGTGAGTGTTAGGGTTATGGTGAGGGTGAGGCTGAGGGTTAGGTTCATTATTAAGGTTAGGGTTAGTGTGAGGGTTAGTGATAGGGTTAGGGTTAGGGTGAGGGTTAGAGTTAGGGTAAAGGTGAGGGTTAGTCTGAAAGGTAGGGTTAGGGTTAGGGTGAGAGTTAAGCTCAGTGTGAGGGTTAGGGTTAGGGTGAGGGTAAGGGTTAGGTTTAGGGTTAGGGTGAGGGTGAGTGTGAGTGTGAGGGTTAGGGTTATGGTGAGGGTTAGTGTTAGGGGGTGGGCTAGGTTGAGGGTTAGGTTGAGGGTGAGAGTGAGTGTGAGTTTTTCGGTTAGGTAAGGTTTAGGGTTAGGGTTAGGGTGAGGATTAGGGTGAGGCTGTGGGTTAGGGTTAGGGTGAGGGTGAGGGTGAGGGTGAGGGTTAATGTTAGGATGAGGGTTAGGGATAGGGTTAGTGTGAGGGTTTGGGTGAGGGTGAGGGTTAGGCTTAGGGTTAGTGTGAGGTTTAGGTTTACGGTGAGGGTAATGGTTAGGGTGAGGGTTAGGGTTAGGGTTAGGTTGAGGGTTAGTGTTAGGTTGTTGTTTATTGTGAGAGTCAGGTTTAGGGTGTGGGTGAGTATTCGGGTAGAGTTAGGGTTCGGGTTAGGGTTAGGGATAGGGTTAGGGTTTGGGTAAAGTTTAGGGTGAGGGTGATGATTAGGGTTAGCGTGAGGGTTAGGGTTAGTTTTAGGGTTAAGATGAGGTTTAGGCTGAGGGTTAGTATAAGGGATAGGGTGAGGGTTAGGGTTACGGTTAATATGAGTGTTAGGTTTAGGATTAGGGTTTGGGTTAGGTTGACGGTAATGGTTAGGGTGAGGGTTAGGGTGAGGCTCAGGGTTAAGTTTAGGGTGAGGTTAGGTTGAGTGTTAGGATTATGGTTATGGTTAGGGTAAGGCTGAGGGGGAAAGAGAGGTTGAGGGTGAGCGTTAGGATTAAGGTTACTGATAGGGTGAGGGTTAGGCTCAGGGGTAGGGTTAGGGTTAGGTTGAGGGTTAGGTTTAGTGTGAGGTTTAGGGTTAGGGTTAGAGTGAGGGTTAGGTTTAGTGTGTTGGTTAGGGTTAGGGTTAGGTTGAGGGTAAGGGTTAGGATGAGGGTTAGGGTGAGAGTGAGGTTTAGGGTTAGCATTAGGTTTAAGGTTAGGGTTAGGATGAGGGTTAGGGTGAGGGAGAGGGTGAGGGTGAGGGTAAGGGTTAGGATGAGGGTCAGGTTTAGTGTGCCGCGGACTGGGTTCTGTCGGGCCACGCCGACCCCAGTAGAGTCTGCTTAGCATGGGAAACCATCTATCAGACCATGATAGGGGCCTCGAGACCTATCTCTGAGTTTTGGCACTTCACCGAAGTCTACCTCAGAGAATGGGGCTTTACAGAAACCTATCTCCAAGTTTTGGGACTTCACCGAAGTCTACCTTGGAGAATAGGGCTTCTAAGAGGCCTACTCCTGGGAAAAGGCTGGCAAAACCCCTGGAAAAGATGTGTTTCTGCCTATCTTTTCCTCATAAGAGTGCCTATTAATCTTTTACTGTTTTTGCTGTTCATTGTACTTACTCATTGTCAACGTTCCCTTATTCAAAGCTCTTTCTTAAGAGTGTTGACGACTCCAATATCTGAGGAGTGTCTTAAAAATATGACTAACTCACCAGAGTTAAGTGCTACCCTGAAACCCCTCTCATGGAGGCTAGTAGACAAATATAAGTAAATATAAAAGTATTGGAGGTTTCACAAAGTCACTCCAGCAGAAGGAATTGTAAGAAATTTACAAGAAGCTGTAGGCGCGGCTAGAACAGAAGGAATGTATGGCAGTTGCTGAGATAACTACTTAGGAGAAAGAACTTCCTCATTTACTAAGAGACTTGCTAAATCTAAGTCTCCTTGGTGTTTACTATTAAAGAAGGAACAGAAAAGATCTTAATGGGACAGTTAAGGCCTCTATAGAAAAAAGTAGTGGTTAATTGGTGACAATCATCGAAACCCATTGTATTTCTTAAAAATAGAGGTAAAGCCGGAAACAAGTGCCTATCAGGCGACCAGCTGGTGACCGCCCAATAATGAAGCCCTGCAGCAAGATTATGTAACCTTTTGCCCTTTCTTATGGAGACTTTTTGCTATAAAAGTTTGTTATCCTCTGCATTAAATCGCACTCAGCACTCAGCATCCACTCCTAATGTGTGTGAGTTGTCTGTTTGCCATCTCCCCATCCTATTCCAGGTTCCTCCCCTAGGTATCCTCCGTTGTCCTGACAGAACCCGGTCCGCGGCAGGTGGCGCCCAACGTGGGGCACAGAGCGGGACAAGAAGCAGTTTCTTCAGTCCACAGCATTAGTGTGAGGGTGAGGGTTAGGTTTAGTGTGAGGGTGAGGGTTAGGTTTAGGGTGAGTATTAGGGTTAGGGTAAGGGTGAGGGTTAGGGTTAGGGTTAGGGTGAGGGTGAGGGTCAGGGTGAGGGATAGGTTTAGGTTGAGGATTAGATTTAGGGTGAGGTTTAGAGTTTGGATTAGGGTGAGATTTAGGGTTAGGGTGATGTTTATTGTGAGGGTGAGTGTTAGGGCGAGTGTGAGTGTTCGGGTGAGGGTGACTGTTCGGGTGAGGGTGACGATTAGGGTGTGGTTGAGGGTTAGGGTTAGTATGAGAGTCAGGGTGAAGTGTAGGGATAGGGTTAGGGTGAGGGTTAGGGTTAGTGTGAAGGTTAGAGTTAGGGTTAGGGTTAGGGTTAGCGTTAGTGTGAGGATAAGAGTTAGGGTGTGGGTTAGTGTGAGGGTGAGGGTTAGGGTTAGCGTTAGGGTTAGGGTGTGGGTTACTGTGAGGGTGAGGGTTATGGTGAGGTTTAGGGTTAGGGTGAGGGTTAGGATTAGGGTTAGTGTGAGGGTTAGAGTTAGGGTGATGTTTAGGGTGAGGTTGAGGGTTAGTGTGAGGGTGAGAGTGAGGGTGAGGGTTAGGGTTAGGTTTAGGGTGAGGGTGTGGGTTAGGGTTAGGATTAGTGTTAGGGTTAGGCTGAGGGTGAGGATGAAAGTGAGTGTGAGGTTTAGGGATAGGGTTAGTATTAGGTTAAAGTTAGTTTTAGGGTGAGGGTTAGGGTTAGGTATATTGTTAGGGTTAGGGTTTGGGTTAGTTAGGGTGAGGGTGAGGGTTAGCGTTAGGGTTAGGTTTAGGGTTAGGGTGAGGGTGGGGTTCAGGGTTAGGGTTAGGATTATGTTTAGGGTAAGCCTGAGGGGGAAGTGGAGGTTGAGTGTGAGGTTTTGGTTTAGGGTTACGGTTAGGGTGAGGGTTACAGTTAGGTTTAGCGTTAGTATAAGGGCTAGGCTGAGGGTAAGGGTTAGGGTTAGTGTGAGTGTTAGCTTTAGGGATAGGGTTTGGGTTAGGTTGAGGGTAAAGTTTAGAGTGAGAGTTATGGAGAGGATAAGGGTTAGGGTTACTGTGAAGGTTCGGGTGAGGGTTAGGGTTAGGGTTATGGTTAGGGGTAGCGTGAGGGTTAGGGTGAAGGTTAGGTTTAGGGTTAGGGTTCGGGTGTGGGTTAGGTTGTGGGTAAGTGTTAGAGTGAGGGTTAGGGTGAGGGTGAGGGTTAATAGGAGGGTGAGGGTTAGTGTTAGCATTAGGGTTAGGGTGAGGGTTAGGGTTAGGGTTAGGGTGAGGGTTAAGGTGAGGGATAGGGTTAAGGTTAGGGATAGGGTGAGGATTAGGGTTAGAGTTAGGAATAGGGTGAGGGTTAGGCTGAGGGGTAGTGTTAGGTTTAAGGTGAGTGTTAGGTTTAGTGTGAGGATTAGGGTTAGGTTTAGGGTGAGGTTTAGGTTTATTGTGAGGGTTAGGGTTAGTGTTAGGGTGAAGGTAAGGGTTAGGGTGAGGTTTACGGTGAGGGTGAGGTTTAGGGTTAACATTAGGTTTAGGTTTAAGGTTAGGGTGAGGGTTAGGGTTAGGGTGAGGGTGAGGGTGAGGGTGAGGCTTATGTTTAGGATGAAGATTAGGGTTAAGGTGAGGGTTCGGGTTAGGTTTAGGGTGAGGGTTAGGGTCAGGGTAAGGGTTAGGGTGAGGGTTAGGGTTATGGTTAGGTTTAGTGTGAGGGTCAGGGTGAGGGTTAGGGTTAGGTTGAGGGTTAGGGTTAGGGTTAGGTGAGAGTTAGGGTTAGGGTTAGTGTTAGGGTGAGGGTGAAGGTTATGGTCAGGGTTAGGTGGAGGATTATGGTGAGGGTTAGGGTTAGGATAAGTGTTAGGGTTAGGGTTAGGCTGAGGGTGAGGGTGAAAGGGAGGGTGAGGGTTAGGGTTAGGGTTAGGGTGAGGGGTAGTGTGAGGGGTAGTGTTAGGTTTAGGGTGAGGATTAGGTTTAGGGTGATGTTTAGGGTGAGGGTGAGGGTTAGGGTGAGGGTTAAAGTTAGGGTTAGGGTTATGTTTAGGGTGAGGCAGAGGGTTAGTATTAGGAATAGGATTACGGTTAGGGTTAAGCTGAGCCTGAGGGTAAGGGTGAGGGTGAAGGTTAGGGTCAGGGTTAGGATTAGGGTTAGAGTGAGGGTTATGGTTAGTGTGAGGGTTATGGTTAGGGTTAGGGTGAGGGTAAGGGTTAGGGTGAGAGTAAAGTTTAGGGTGATGGTTAGGGTGAGTGTGAGGGTTTGGATTAGGGTTGGGGTTAGGCTTAGGGTGAGGGTTAGGGTTTGGTTGATGTTTAGAGTGAGAGTGAGGGTTAGGTTGTAGGTGAGGATTAGGTTTAAGGTGCGGGTTAACGTTAGGGGTAGGTTTAGGGTTAGGTTGAGGGTTAGGGTAGGGTTAGGGTGAGGAGTAGGGACAGGAGTAGGGTCAGGTTTAGGGTGAGATTTAGGGTGAGTGTGAGGGTTAGGTTGAGGGTGAGGGTGAGGGTTAGGGTTAGGGTTTGCGTTAGACTTAGGGTGAGTTTGAGGGTGAGGGTTAGATTTAGGATTAGGGTGAGGGTTAGGTTTAGGTTGAGGCTTAGGGATAGTGTTAGGGTTAGGGTAAGGGTGAGGGTGAGTGTTAGATTTAGATTTAGGGTTAGGGTGAGTTTGAGGGTGCGGGTTAGGTTTAGGATTAGGATTAGGTTTAGGGTTAGGGGGAGTGTTACAGTGAGGGTGAGGGTGAGGGTTCGGGTGAGGGTTAGTGTGTGGGTGATGGTTAGGGTTAGGGTGAGGATTAGGTTTAGGCTTAGGGTTAAGGTTGTGGTGAGGGTATAGGTTAGGGTTAGGTTTAGTGTGAGGATGAGGGTTAAGGTTAGTTTTAGGGTTAGGGTGAGGGTTACGGTTAGGGTTACGGTTAGGGTTAGGGTGAGGGTGAGGTATAGGTTGAGGGTTAATTTTAGGGTGAAGGTTAAGGCTAGTGTTAGGTCAGGGTGAGGGTGAGGGTGAGTGTTAGGTTTAGGTTTAGAGTTAGGGTGAAGGTGAGGGTGAGGGTTAGGATTAGGGTTAGGGTTATGGTTAGGATGAGGGTTAGGCTGAGGATTAGGGTTAGAGTTAGTGTCACCGTTAGGGTTAGGGTTAGGTTTAGGGTTAGTGTGAGGTTTAGTGTTAGATTTAGGGTTCTTTTGATAATTAGGGTTAGGGTTAGGGATTGGCTTAGTGTGAGGGTAAGTGTTAGGGTGAGGGTTAGGGTGAGGGTGAGGTTTAGGGTTAGGGTGAGTGTTAGGTTTAGGGTTATGATGAGGGTGAGGGTTAGGGTGAGCCGTAGGTTTAGGGTTAGGGTTAGTTTGCGGGTTAGGGTGAGGGTAAGGGTTAGGGTGAGGTTAAGGTTGAGGGTGAGTTTTAGGGTTAGGGTGAGGGTAAGGTTTAGGGTGAGGGTTAGGGTGAGGGTTAGGGTTAGGGTTAGTGATAGGGTAAGGATTACTGTTAGTGTGAGAGTTAGGGTGAGGGTAAGGTTTAGGATTAGTGTGAGGATAAGGGTTAGGGTGAGAATTAGGGTGAGGGTGAGGGTTAAGGTTAGGGTGATGGTTAGGGTTAGGGTTATGGTTAAGGTGAGGGTTAGGGTGAGCTCTAGGTTTACGGTTAGGGTTATTTTGCGGGTTAGGGCGAGTGTAAGGATTAGGGTGAATTTTAGGTTTAGGGTGAGGGTTATGGTTAGGGTGAGTGTAAGGGTTAGGATGAGGGTTAGGGTGAGGTTTCGGGTTCGGGTTAGGGATAGGGTGAGGATTAGGGTTAGTGTGAGGGTTAGGATTAAGTTTATTGTGAGGATAAGTGTTAGGGTGAGGGTTAGAGTGAGGGTGTGGTGTTGGGTTAGTGTTAGGGATAGGGTGAGCATAAGGGTGAGGGTTAGGTTTAAGGTGAGGGTTATGGTGAGGTTTAGGGTGAGGGTGAGGGTCGGTTGAGGGTTAGGGTTAGGATTAGTGTTAGGGTTAGGGTGAGGGCTAGGGTGAGAGTGAGGTTTGGGTGAGGGTGAGGGTGAGTGTTTCAGTTATGTAACTGTTAGGGTAAGTGTGAGGATTAGGGTGAGGGTGAGGGTTAACCTGAGGTTAGGTTTAGCCTGATGGTTAGGGTTAGGGTTAGGGTGAGTGTTAGGGTTAGGGTGATGGTTAGGGTGAGTGTGAGGCTGAGAGTTAGGATTAGGAATAGGGTTAGTGTTAAGGTCAGGCTGAGGTGAGGGTCAGGGGGAGGGTGAAGGCTGGGGTTAGGGTTATAGTTAGGGTGAGGGTTAAGCTTAGTGTGTGGGTTAGTGTTAGGTTTATGTTTCGGGTGAGCGTTAGGTTTATATTTAGGGTTAGCATAAGGGTTAGGCTGAGGGTTAAGGTTAGGGTTAGTCTGAGGGTTAGGTGTAGGGTTAGGGTAAGTGTAAAGTTTAGGGTGAGGGTTAGGGTGAGTGTGAGGGTTTGGATTAGGGTGAGGGTTAGCGTGAAGGTTAGGTTTACGGTTAGGGTAGGGTGAAGGTTAGGGTGTGGGTTAGTGTAAGGGTGAGGGTTAGGGTGAGGGTTAGGATTAGGGTTAGCATTAAGTTTAGGGTGAGGGTGAGGGTTAGGGTGAGGGTTTGGGTTAAGGTTAAAGATAGGGTGAGGATTAGGTTTAGGGTTAGGTTTAGGGTGAGGGTTAGGAGGAGCGGTAGGCTTAGCGTTAGGGTGAAGTTTAGGTTTAGTGTGAGAGTTAGTGTTAGGGTTAGGGTGATGGTAAGGGTTAGTGTGAGGGTTATGGTGAGTGTGAGGTTTAGGGTTAGCATTAGTTTTAGCGTTAGGTTTAGGATGAGTATTAGGGTTAGGTTTAGGGTTAGGGTGAGGGTGAGGGTGAAGGTTAGAGTTAGGATGAGTGTAGGGGTTAGGGGTAGAGTGAGGGTTAGGGTTAGGGTTACTGTGAGGGTTAGGATTATGGTGAGGTTTAGGGTGAGGGTGAGGGTTAGTTTTAGCATTAGGGTGAGGGTTAGCTTTAGGGTCATGATTAGTGTCCGGGTGAGGGTTAGGATGAGGGTGAGTGTTCTGCTGAGAGTTAGGATTAGGGTTAGGATCAGGGATAAGTTTAGTGTGAGGGTAAGGGTTAGGGTGAGTGTTAGGCTGAGGGTCAAGTTTAGGGTTAGGGTGAGCGTTAGGGTTAGGATTAGGGTTATATTTAGGGTGAGGGTTAGGGTGAGCGGTAGGTTTACGGTCAGGGTTAGTTTGTGGGTTATGGTGAGGGTAAGGGTTAGGGTGAGGTTTAGGTTGAGGATGAGGATTAGGGTTAGGGTAAGGGTAAGGGTTAGGTTGAGAGTGAGTGTGAAGGTGAGGGTTAGGGTTAGCATTAGAGTTAGGGTGAGTGTGAGGGTTAAGGTGAGGTTTAGTTTGAGGATGAGGATTAGTGTTAGTGTGAGGTTTAGGGTGAGGGTTAGTGTTAGGGTTTGGGTTAGGGTGAGGGTGAGGTATAGGGTGAGGGTTAGTGTTAGGGTGAGGGTTAGGGATAGGGTTAGAGTTAGGGTGAGGATGAGGGTGAGTGTTAGGTTTAGGTTAAGGGTGAATGTGAGGGTGCGAGTTAGGATTAGGAATAGGGTTAGGGTTAGGGTTAGGGTTAGGCTGAGAGTGAGGGTCAGGGTTAGGATGAGGGTTAGGGTTTGGGTGATGTTTAGGGTGAGGATGAGGGTTTGGGTGAGGGTGAGGTATCGTGTTAGGGTGTGGGTGGGATTAGGGTTATGGTGAGGGTTAGCATTAGGTTTAGGGTTAGTGTGACAGTGAGGGTGAGGGGTGGGGTTAGGGTTAGGTTGAGTGTTACGGTTAGGATTAGGGTGATGGTTAGGGAGAGGGGTAATGTTAGGGTTAGGGTGAGGTTTAGGATGAGTGTGAGGGTTAGGGTTAGGTTGAAAGTTAGGTTTAGGGTTAGGGTTAGGGTGAGGGTTAGGGTTAGAGTTAGGGGTAAGGTGAGTTTGAGGGTGAGGGTTAGGTTTAGGTTTAGGCTTAGGGTTAAGGTTATGGTGAGGGTAAGTGTTAGGGTGAGGTTTAGTGTGTGGATGAGGGTTAGGGTTATTATTAGGGCTAGGGTGAGGGTTAGGGTGAGGGTTAGGGTTAGGGTTAGCGTTAGGGTGAGGGTGAGGTATAGGGTGAGGTTTAGGGTTAGGGTGAGGGTTAGGGATAATGTTAGGTTAGGGTGAGGGTGAGGGTGAGTGTTAGGTTTAGGTTTAGGTTTAGAGTTAGGGTGAGGGTGAGGGTGAGGGTTAGGATTAGTGTTAGGGTTAGGGTTAGGATGAGGGTTAGGCTGAGGGTTAGGGTTAGGGTTAGGGGTCGCATAATGTTTAGGTTGAGGGTTAGGGTTAGGCTTAGTGATAGGGTTAGGGTGAGGGTTAGGCTGACGGTAAGTGTTAGGGTGAGGTTTAGGGTGAGGTTGAGTATTAGGCTTAGCATCATTCTTAGGGTGAGGTTTAGGCTTAGGTATAGCATTAGGGTTAGGGTTAGGGTTAGGGTGAGGTTTAGGATTAAGGCTAAGGTTAGGGTGAGGTTTAGGGTTAGCATTAGGTTTAGCGTTAGGGTGAGGGTTTGGGTTACATTGAGGGTTACCTTTCATGTGAGGGTAAGGGTAAGGGTTAGGTTTAGGATGAGGGTTAGGGTTGGTGAGAGGTTTAGGGTGAGGGTGAGTGTTAGGGTTAGCGTCAGCGTTAGGGTGAGGGTGAGGTTTTGGGTTAGGTTAGGCTGAGGGTGAGGGTTAGGGTGAGGGTTAGGTTGTTGGTAAGTGTTAGAGTGAGGGTTAAAATGAGGATGAGGCTTAGGGTAAGGGTGAGGGTAAGGGTTAGTGTGAGGGTTAAAGTGAGGGTGAGGGATAGGGTTAGCATTAGGGTTAGGGTTAGGTTTAGGGTGAGCGATCGGGATAGGGTTAGGGTTAGGGTTAGGGTGAGGGTGAGGGTTATGTTGAGGCTGAGGGTGACGTTGAGGGTTAGGGATAGGGTTACGGTGAGGGTGAGGGTGTGGGTGAGGGTTAGGGTTAGGATTAGTGTTAGGGTTAGGGTTTCGCTGAGGGAGAGCTTGAGGGTGAGTGATAGGGTTAGGTTTAGGTTTAGGGTGAGGGTTAGGGTTAGTTTGAGTGTTAGGATTAAGGTGAAGTTTATGTTTACGTTTAGGGTGCGTGTTAGTGTGAGGTTTAGGGTTAGGGTTAGGTTTAGGTTAGGGTTAGGGTGAGGGTTAGGGTTAATGTTAGGGTTAGGTTGAGGGTGAGGGTAATGGTGACGGTGAGAGTTAGGGTTAGGATTTAGGGTTAGGGTTAGTTATAGGGTGAGGCTTAGGGTTAGGGGTAGGGCTAGGGTTAGGAAGAGGGTTAGGGTTAGTGTGAGGGTTAGAGTTATGGTTAGGGTTAGGGTGAGGCTATGGATTAGGGTGAGGTTTAGTGTGAGGGTGAGGGTTAGTGTGAGGGTTTTTGTTAGGTTTAGCTTAAGGTTTATGGTGAGGTCTAATGTGAGGTTGCAGGTTAGGGAGAGGGAGAGGGTGAAGGAGAGCGTGTCAGTTAGGTAAGGGTTAGGATTCGGGTCAGGGTGAGGATTAGGCTGAGGGTTAGTGATAGGATGAAGTTTAGGGTTAGGCTGATGGTTAGGGTTAGTGTGAGGTTTAGGGTTAGGGTTAGGGTTAGAGTGAGGTTTAGGGTTTGGGTTTGCATTATGGTTAGGGTGAGGGTTAGGGTGATTTTGAGGGTTAGGGATAGGGTTAGGGTTAGTGTTAGGGTGAGGGTTAGGGTTAGGATTAGGTTTAGGATGATAGTTAGGGTAAGGGGTAGGGTTAAGGTTAGGGTGAATGTTAGGATTAGGGAGAGGGTTAGGGTAAGGGTTAGGGTTAGGGTTAGGGTGAGGTTAAGGATTAGGGTGAGGTTGAGGGTTAGTGTTAGGTTTAGGGTGATGGTGAGGGTGAGGGTTAGGGTTAGGTTTAGGCTTAGTTTGAGGGATAGGATGAGGGTTTTGTTTAGTGTTAGTGTTAGGGTTAAGGTGAGGTTTAATATTAGTGTGAGGGTTAGGGTGAGGTTGAGGGTGAGAGTAAGGGTTTGGGTGAGGGTTAGAGTGAGTTTTAATGTTCTGGTTAGGGCTAGGGTGAGGCTTACGGTGAGGGTCAGGGTTAATGTTATGTTTAAGGTGAGGTTTAGGGTTAGGGTTAGGGTTTGGGTGAGGATTAGGGTGAGGGTGGGGTTAGGATGAAGGTTAGGGTTAGAGTGAGTATTAGGGTTAGGGTTAGGTTTAGATTAATGTTTAGGGTGAGGGTTAGGGTAAGGATTAGGGTTAGGGTAAGGGTGAGTGTGAGGGTTAAAGTTAGGGTTAGGGTGAGGGTTAGGGTTGGGGTGAGGGTTAGGGTTAGGGTTAGGCTGAGGGTGAGGGCGAGGGTTTGGATGAGTGTGAGTGTTAGTGTGTGGGTGACGGTTAGGGTTAGGATTAGGGTGAAGTTGACGTTGAGGTTTAGGGTGAGGGTGAGGGTTAGGGATAGGGTTTGGGTTATGGTGAGGGTTAGGGTTAGGGTTACGTTTTGAGTTAGGGTGAGTATGAGGGTGAACTTTAGGGTTAGGATTAGGGTTAGGGTTAGTTTTAGGCAGAGTGTGAGTGTGAGAGTGAGGGTTAGGGTTAGGGTGAGGTTTAGGGTTAGGGTTAGGGTGACGGGTAGGGTTAGGGTTATGGAGAGAGATTGGGTTAGGGTAGGGATAGGGTGAGGCTTAGGGTCACAGGTAGGTTTAGGGTTAGGTTGAGGATTAGGGTTAGTGTGAGGGTTAGAGTTAGTGTTAGGGTGAGGATAAGGCTTACTGTGAGGTTTAGGGTGAGGGTGACAGTTAGGGTTAGCTTTAGGTTTAGGGTGAGGTGTGGTTTCGGGTTTGCATTAGGGTTAGGGTGAGGGTTATGGTGAGGGTTAGGGTTAGGGTTAGGGTGAGGGTGAGGGTTAGGGTTAGGATTAGGGTGAGGGTGAGGGTGAGGGTGAGGTTTAGCGTGAGGGTGAGGGTGAGGTTTAGGTTTAGGGTTAGGGTTAGGGTTAGGGTTAAATTTAGGGTGAGGGTGAGGGTGAGAGTTAGGATTAGGGTTAGGGTGAGTGTGAGGTTTAGGGTTAGGGTTAGTATCAGTTTGAGGGTTAGGGTTAATGTGAGGTTTAGGGTGAGGCTGAGGGTAAGGGTTAGTGTGAGGGTTAGGGTGAGGGTTAAGGTTAGGGTGAGGGGTACAGGTAGGGTTAGGGTTAGGTTTAGCGTTAGGATTAGGCTGAGGGTGAGGGTGAAGGTGAGGTTTAGAGTTAGGGTTAGGGTGAGGGTGAGGGTGAGGATTAGGTTTAGAGTTATGGTGAGTGTTAGGTTTAGGTTGAGTGTTAGGGTTAGGGTTAGGTTCAGGGTGAGGGTGAGGGTCAGGTTTAGGGTGAGGGTAAGGGTGAGGGTGAGGGTTAGGTTTAGGGTGAGGGTGAGGGTGAGGGTGAAGGTAAGGGTTAGGGTGAGGGTGAGGGTTAGGGTTAGGGTTAGTGTTAGTTTGAGGGTTAGGGTTAATGTGAGGTTTAGGGTGAGGGTGTGGGTAAGGGTTATTGTGAGGGTTAGGGTGAGGGTGAGGGTTAGGGTTAGGGTCATGGTTAGCGTTAGGGTTAGTTTGAGGATTAGGTTGAGGTTTTGGGTTAGGGTGGCTGTTAGGTATAGGCTGAGTGTTAGGCTTAGGGTTAGGGTGAGTGTTAGGATTAGTGTGATATTTAGGCTGAGGGTGAGGCTGAGTGTGAGAGTTCGGGTTCTCATGAAGGTTAGCTTTTTGGTGATGGTGAGGGTTAGGGTTAGGGTTAGGGTGAGGTTGAAGGTTAGGGTGAATGTGAGGGGTAGGGTTAGGTTTAGTGTGATTTTTAGGTTTAGGGTTAGTGTTAGGTGAGGGTTATGGGGAGGGTTAGGGTGAGGGTTAGGTTTAGGATTAGGGTTAAGTTTAGGGTGAGGGTTACGGTGAGGTTTAGGGTTAGGGTTATGGTGAGGGTAAGGTTTAGAATGAGGGTTAGATTGAGGGTGAGGGTTAGGTTAGGGTTTGGGTAAGGGAAAGGGTGAGAGTTAGGGTTAGGTTGATGGTGAGGGTTAGGGTGAGAATTTTGGTTAGGGTTAGGTTTAGGGTTATTGTTAGTGTTAGTGTGAGGGTGATGGTTATGGTTAGGGTTAGTATTAGGGTGAGGTCTAGGGTGAGGGTGAGGGTTAGTGTTAGTGTTATGGTTAGGTGTAGGGTGAGTATTAGTGTTATGATTTGGGTGAGGGTTAGGCTGAGCAGTAGGGTTAGGTTTAGGTTTAGTGTGAGAATTCGGATTAGGGTTAGGATTAGGATTAAGGTGAGGGTCAGGGTTAGGTTGAGGGTTAGGGTGGGGGTGAAGTTTAGGGTTAGCATTAGGGATACGGTGAGTGTTAGGGTGAGGGTTAGGGTAAGGGTCTGGGTAAGGGTTAGGGTGAGGGTGAGGGGTAGGGTTAGGTTTAGGGAGAAGGTTAGTGTTAGGGTGAGGGTTTGGGTTAGTTTGAGGGGTAGGGTGAAGGTGAGTTTGAGGTTGAGAGTTAGGGTGAGGGTGATGGTGACGGCAAGGTTTAGGGATAGCATAGGGGTTAGGGTTAGGGTGAGGGTTAGGGTTACGTTTAAGGTTAGGGTGAGGGTGAGGGTGAGGGTGAGGGTTAGGGTTAGGGTTAGGGTCAGGTTTAGGATTAAGGTGAGGTTTAGGGTAAGGGATAGCGTTAGGGTGAGGGTTAGGTTTAGGGTTACGGTGAAGGTTAGGGTTAGGTTTAGGTTTAGGGTGAGGGTTAGTGTTAGGATTAGGGTGAGGATGAGGGTTAAGTTGAGGGGCAGGGTTAGGGATAGGGTAAGGGTTAGGGTAAGGGTGAGGGTTAGGGTAAAGGTTAGGCTTAGAGTGAGGGTGAGGGTGAGAATTAGGGAGAGGGGTAATGTTAGGGTTCAGGTGAGGTTTAGGGTGAGTGTGAGGGTTAGGGTTAGGTTGAGGGTTAGGGTTAGGGTGAGGGTTAGGCTTAGAGTTAGGGGTGGGTTGAGTTTGAGGGTGAGGGTTAGGTTTAGGATTAGGCTTAGTGTTAGGGTTAGGGTGAGCTTTAGTGTTTGGGTGAGGGTTAGGTTTAGGGTCAGGATTAGGTTTAGGCTTAGGGTTAAGTTTATGTTGAGGGTAAGTGTTAGGGTGAGGTTTAGTGTGTGGATGAGTGTTAGGGTTATTGTTAGGGTTAGAGTGAGGGTTAGGGTGAGGGATAGAGTTAGGGTTAGCTTTAGGGTGAGTGTGAGGTATAGGGTGAGTTTTAAGGTTAGGGTGAGGGTTAGGGATAGTTTTAGGTTAGGGTGAGGGTGAGGGTGAGTGTTAGGTTTAGGTTTAGGCTTAGAGTTAGGGTGAGGGTGAAGGTGAGGGTTAGGGTTAGAATTAGGGTTAGGGTTAAGGTTGGGATGAGGGTTAGGATTAGGGTTAGGATGAGGTTTAGGGTTAGCGATAGGGTTAGAGTTATTGTGAGGGTTAGGGTTAGGGTTACGATTTGAGTTAGGGTGAGTATGATGGAGAGCTTTAGGGTTAGGATTAGGGTTAGGGTTAGTGTTAGGCAGATGGTGAGTGTGAGTGTTAGGGTTAGGGTGAGGTTTAGGGTTAGGGTTAGGTTGAGGGTTAGGGTTAGGGTGAGGTTTAGGGTTAGGGTTAGAGTTTAGGTTAGCATTAGTGTGAGTGTGAGGTATATGGTGAGCTTTAAGGTTAGGGTGAGGGTTAGTGTAAGTTTTAGGTTAGGGTGAGGGTGAGGGTGAGTGTTAGGTTTAGGTTTAGGTTTAGAGTTAGGGTGAGGGTGAGGGTGAGGGTTAGGGTTAGAATTAGTGTTAGGGTTAGGGTTAGGATGAGGGATAGGATTAGGGTTAGGATGAGGTTTAGGGTTAGGGTGAGGGTTAGGGATAGGGTTAGGGTTATTGTGAGGGTTAGGGTTAGGGTTACGGTTTGAGTTAGGGTGAGTATGAGGGTGAGATTTAAGGTTAGGATTAGGGTTATGGTTAGTGTTAGGCAGATGGTGAGTGTGAGGGTTTGGGTTAGGGTGAGGTTTAGGGTTAGGGTTAGGTTGAGGGTTAGGGTTCGGGTTAGGGAGAGGGATAGGGTTAGGGTGAGGGATAGGGTGAGGGTTAGGGTCACAGGTAGGTTTAGGGTTAGGTTGAGTGTTAGGGTTAGTGTGAGGGTTAGGGTTAGAGTTAGGATGAGGGTAAGGGTTACTGTGAGGTATAGGGTGAGGGATACAGTTAGGGTTAGCTTTTGGTTTAGGGTGAGGTGAGGTTTCGGGTTTGCATTAGGGTTAAGGTGAGGGTTATGGTGAGGGTTAGGGTTAGGGTTAAGGTGAGGGTGAGGGTGATTGTTAGGTTTAGGGTTATGTTGAGTGTTAGGTTTAGGGTGAGGGTTAGGGTTAGGGTTAGGATGAGGGTGAGGTTGAGGGTGAGGGTTAGGGTTAGGGTGAGGGTGAGGGTGAGGGTGAGGGTTAGGGTTACGTTTAGGGTGAGGGTGAGATTGAGGTTTAGGTTTAGAGTTAGGGTTAGGGTTAGGGTGAGGGTGAGGGTGATGGTTAGGGTTAGGGTGAGGGTGAGGGTGAAGGTTAGGGTTAGGGTTAGTGTTAGTTTGTTTGTTAGGATTAATGTGAGGTTTAGGGTGAGGGTGAGGGTAAGGTTTAGTTTGAGGTTTAGGGTGAGAGTTAGGGTTAGGGTGAGGTATAGAGGTAGGGTTAGGGTTAGGTTTAGGGTTAGGATTAGGCTGAGGGTGAGGGTTAGGGTGAGGGTGAAGGTGAGGTTTAGAGTTAGGTTTACGGTGAGGGTGAGGGTGAGGGTGAGGGTTAGGTTTAGGGTTATGGTGAGTGTTAGGTTTAGGTTGAGGTTTAGGGTTAGGGGTAGGTTTAGGGTGAGGGTGAAGGTGAGGGTGAGGTTGAGGGTGAGGGTGAGGGTCAGGGTTAGGGTTAGGGTGAGGGTGAGGGGGAAGGTTAGGTTTAGGGTGAGGGTGAGGTTTAGGGTTAGGGTTAGGGTTAGGGTTAGGATTAGGGTTAGGGTTAGTTTGAGTATTAGGGTGAAGTTTTCGGTTAGGGTGACCGTTAGGTATAGGCTGAGTGTTAGGTTTAGTGTTAGGGTTAGGGTTAGGGTTAGTGTGATGTTTAGGGTGAGGGTGAGGCTAAGGGTGAGGGTTCGAGTTCTCATGAGGGTTAGCGTTTGTGTGACGGTTAGGGTTAGGGTTAGGGTGCGGGTTAGGGTGAGGTTGAAGGTTAGGGTGAGGGTGAGGGGTAGGGTTAGGTTGAGGTTTAGGTTTAGGGTTAGTGTTAGGTGAGGGTTAGGCTTAGGGTTAGGGTTAAGGTGAGGGTAAGGGTTAGGGTGAGGGTTAAGGTTAGATTTAGCATTAGGGATAGGGTGAGGTTTAGGGTGTGGGTAAGGGTCTGGGTAAGGTTTAGGGTGAGGGTGAGGGGTAGAGTTAGGGTTAGGAAGAAGGTTAGTGTTAGGGTTAGGGTTTGGGTTAGTTTGAGGGTTAGGGTGAAGGTGAGTTTGAGTTTGAGAGTTAGGGTGAGGGTTATGGTGACAGTAAGGTTTAGGGATAGCATACGGGTTAGGGTTAGGGTAAGGGTTAGGGTTAGATTTAGGGTTAGGGTGAGGGTGAGGGTGAGGGTGAGGGTTAGGGTTAGGGTTAGGTTTAGGATTAGAATTAGGTTTAGGGTAAGTGTTAGGGTTAGGGTGAGGTTTAGATTTAGGGTTAGTGTGAGGGTTAGGGTTAGGGTTACGTTTATGTTGAGGTTTAGTGTTAGCATTAGGGTGAGGATGAGGGTTTGGTTGAGGGCCAGGGTTAGAGATAGGGTAAGGGTTAGGTTTAGGGTTAGGGTTAGGGTGGGTGTGAGGGATAATTTTAGGGTGAGGGTTAGTGTGAGTTTTAGGTTTAGGTTTAGGGTAAGGGTTAGGTTTAGGGTGAGCGATAGTTTTACATTTAGGAATAGGTTGAAGTTAATGCTGAGGGTTATGGTTAGGGTTAGTGTGAGGATAAGGGTTAGGGTGAGGATTAGGGTGAGGATGAGGGTTAGGGTTAGCATAAGGTTTAGTGTGAGAGTTAGGGTTAGGGTTACGTTTAGGGTAAGGGTTAGTGTTAGGGTAAGGATTAGGGTTCGGCTTAGGTTTAGGGTTAGGTTTAGGGTTAGGGTGATGTTTAAGCTTAGGGTTAGAGTTAGGTTGAGGGTTAGGGTGAGTGTGAGCTTGAGAGTGAGGGTTAGGGTGAGGTTGAGGGTGAGTGGGATGGTGACGGTGAGAGTTAGGGTTAGGTTTAGGTTTAGGGTGAGGGTAAGAGTTAGGTTTAGGATTAGGGTTATGGTAAGGGTTAGGCTGAGGCTTAGGGAGAGTGTGCAGTTGAGGCTGAGGGTTTTGGATAGGTAAGCGTTAGGATTAGGTTTAGGGTGAGGATTAGGGTGACGTGAGAGTGAGGGTTAGGTTGAGGGTTAGGGTTAGGGTTAGGGTTAGGTTGAGGGTTAGGGTGAGAGGTAGGGTTAGGGTTAGGATGAGGATTATGTTGAGGGTGCGGGATAGGGTTTTGGTGAGGGTAAGTGTTAGGGTTATGGTGAGAGTGAGGGTGAGGTTAAGGGTAAGGGTTAGGGTGAGGGTTAGGGTGAGGGTGAGGGTTAGGGTTAGCATTAGAGTTAGGGTTAGGGTAAGGTTGAGTATTAGGATTAGGGTTAGGGTTAGGTTTAGGGTGCAGGTTAGGGTTAGGGTTACACTGAGAGTGAGGTTCAGAGTTAGGGATAGGATTAGGTTTAGGGTTAGGGTGAGGCTGAGGGTGAGGGTGAGAGTGAGGATTAATTTTAGGGTTAGGTTTACGGTGAGGGCTAGGATGAGGGTGAAATTTTTGGTTAGGAAAGGTTTAGGGTTAGATTTAGGGTGAGGATTAGGGTGAGGGTGAGGTTTAAGGTGAAGTTTATGGTTAGGGTGAGGGTTACGGTGAGGGTTGGGTTGTGGGTAAGTGTTAGCGTAAGGGTTAGAATGAGGGTGAGGGTTAGGGTTAGGGTGAGGGTAAGGGTTATTGTGAGGGTTAGGGTGAGGGTGACGTTTATGGTTAGCATTTGGGTTAGGGTGAGGGTTAGGATGAGCGATAGGGATAGGGTTAGGGTTAGGGTTAGGGTTAGGGTGAAAGTGAAGGTTAGGTTGAGGATGAGGGTGAGATTGAGGGTTAGGGTTAGGGGGAGGGGGAGGGTGTGGATGAGGCTTAGGGTTAGGATTAGTGTTAGGGTTAGCTTTTGGCTGAGGATGAGCTTAAGGGTGAGGGTGAGTTTTAGGTTTAGGTTTAGGGTGAGGGTTAGGGTTACTGTGAAGGTTAGGGTTACCGTTAGGGTGAGTGTTAGTGTGAGGTTTAGGGTTAGGGTTAGGTTTAGGTGAGGGTTAGTGGTAATGTTAATGTTAGGTTGAGGGTGAGGGTTAAGGTGACAGTGACAGTTAGTGTTCGGTTTAGGTTAGGGTTAGTTATAGGGTGAGGCTTAGGTTAAGGGGTAGGGTTAGTGTTAGGATGAGGGTTAGGGTTAGTATGAGGGTTAGTGTTAGGGTTAGGCTTAGGGTGAGGGTAAGGATTAGGTTTAGGGTGAGGGTGAGGGTTAGGGTTAGCTTTTGGGTTAAGGTGAGGGTGAGGTTTAGGGTTTGCATTCGGGTTTGGTTGAGGGTTAGGGTGAGGTTTAGGTTTAGGTTTAGGGTGAGGGTGAGGGTGAGAGTTAGGGTTAGGGTTATGGTGAGGGTTAAGATTAAGGTGAGGGTTAGGTTTAGGGTTAGGGGGAGAGTGAGGGTGAGGGTTAGGTTCGGGTGATGGTGAGGGTGAGGGTGAGGCTTAGGGTTAGGTTTAGTGTGAGGGTGAGGGTTAGTGTGAGGGTTATTGTTAGGTTTAGCGTAAGGTTTATGGCGAGGTCTAATGTGAGATTGCGGGTTAGGGAGAGGGAATGGGTGTGGGAGAGCGTTTCAGTTAGGTAAGGGTTAGGATTAGGGTTAGGGTGAGGGTCAGGGATAGGATGAAGTTTATGGTTGGGGTGATGGTTAGGGTTAGTTTGAGGTTTAGGGTTAGGGTTAGGGTTAGGTTGAGGTTTAGGGTTCGGGTTTGCATTAGGGTTAGGGTGAGGGTTAGGGTGTATTTGAGTGTTAGGGATAGGTTTAGGGTTAGTGTTAGGGTGAAGGTTAGTGTTAGG
This sequence comes from Dipodomys merriami, assembly GCF_024711535.1. Taxonomy (NCBI): domain Eukaryota; kingdom Metazoa; phylum Chordata; class Mammalia; order Rodentia; family Heteromyidae; genus Dipodomys; species Dipodomys merriami. The sequence continues at coordinate 146,313 of NW_027202849.1, forward strand.
GTTAGGGTTAGGGTGAGGCGTAGGGTAAGGGGTAGGGTTAGGGTTAGGGTGAGGATTAGGGTAAGGGCGAGGGTTAGGATGAAGTTTAGGGTTAGGGTGAGTATTAGGGTTAGGGTTAGGTATAGGGTGAGCCTTAGGGTGAGGGGTAGGTTTAGGCTTAGGGTGAGGGTTATGGTTAGTGGGAGGGTTAGGGTTAGAGTTAGGGTGAGGGTGAGGGTTAGGGTGAGCTTTAGGGTGAGGGTGACTGTTAGGGTTAGCTTTAGGTTTAGGGTGAGGGTGAGGATTTGGTTTTGCATTAGGGTTAGGGTGAGGGTTATGGAGAGGGTTAGGGTTAGGTTTAGCGTGAGGGTGAGGGTGAGGGTTTTGGTTAGGGTGAGTGTGAGTGTGAGGGTGAGGTTGAGGGTTAGGTTTAGGTGTTGGGTGAGGGTGAGGGTGAGGTTTAGGGTGAGGGTGAGGGTTGGACTTAATGTGAGGTTTAGGGTGAGGGTGAGGGTAAGGGTTAGGGTGAGGGTGAAGGTGAGGGTTAGGGTTAAGGGTAGGGGTAGATGTAGGTTTAGTGTTAGGTTTAGGGTTAATATTAAGGTTAGGGTTAGGATTAGGCTGAGGGTGAGGGTGAAGGTGAGGTTTAGAGTTAGGGTTAGGGTTAGAGTTAGGGTTAGGTTGAGCGCTAGGATGAGGGTTAGGGTTAGGGTGAGGCTGCGGTTGAGGATATGATTGAGACTCACCCTAGCTTTCATGGCTATGGTTAGGGTGAGGGTTAGGGGGACGGGTAGATTTAGTGTTAGATTTAATGTGAGGGTTAGTTTTAGTGTGAGAGTTAGGGTTAGGGTTAGAGTTAGGGTGATGTTAAGTGTTAGAGTGAGGGTTAGGGTGAGAGTGAGGGTTAGGGTGATGTTTAAGGTGAACGTGAAAGTTAGGGAGAGTGAGAGGTTGCGGGTGACAGTGAAGGTTAGGCTGTGTGTGAGGTTGAGGGTTAGGGTGAGGGTAAGGATTAGGGTGATCTTTAGGGTGAGGGTGAGGTTTAGGGTGAGAGTTAGGGTTCAGGGTAGAGGAATAGTTATGGTGTAGGTGAGGGTTAGGGTAAGGGTGAGGCTTAGGGTGACCGTGAGTGTTAGGGTTCAGGTGAGGATTAGGGTTAGGGTTAGGGTTTGGTTTGGGGTTAGCGTGAGGGTTAGGGTTAGGGTTAGGGTTGGGTGAGGGTTAGGGTGAGCGAAAGGTTTAGGGTGAGGGTTAGGTTGAGGTTGAAGGATAGGTTTATGGTGAGGGTAAGGGTTAGGGAAACGGTTAGGGTTAGGTTGAGGATTTGGGTTAGCATTAGTGTTAGGGTGAGGGTGAGGGTTAGGGTGAGGGTGAGGGGTAGGCTGAGGGGTAGGGTTAGATTTAGGGTCAGGGTTAGGGTGAGGGTGAGGGTTAGGGTTAGCATTAGGGTTAGGGTTAGGTTTAGGGTGAGTGTTAGGGTTAGGGTTAGGGTAAGTTTGAGGGTAAGTTTTAGCATAAGGGTTAGGGTTAGGTTGCAGGTTAGGGTTAGGTTTAGGGTGAGGGTGGGGTTGAGGGTTAGGGTTAGTCTTATGGTTATGGTTAGGGTAAGGCTGATGGGGAAGGGGAAGTTGAGGGTGAGTGTTAGGGTTAAGTTTAGGGTTAAGGTGAGGGCTTGGGTGAGGGTGAGGGTTAGGCTGAGGGTGAGGGTGAGGGTTTTGGTTAGGTAAAGTTTAGGGTTAGGGTGAGGATTAGGCTGAGGATGAGGATTAAGCTGAGGTCAGGTTCAGGGTGAGGGTTAGTGTTAGGGTTAGGTTGAGGGTTAGGGTTAGGGAGATGTTTAGGGTGAGGTTGAGGGTTAGGGTGAGGGTGAGGGTGAGGGTTAGGGTTAGGGTTAGGTTTAGGGTGAGGTTGAGGGTTAGGATTAGAGTGAGGGTGAGGGTGAGGATTAGGGTTAGGATTAGGTTTAGGGTTAGGGTGAGGGCTAGAGTGAGGGCGAGGGTTAGGGTGAGGGTTAGAGTGAGGGTGTGGTTTTCTGTTAGGAAAGGGTTAGGGTTAGTTTTAGGGTGAGGATTAGGCTGAGGGTGAGGTTGAAGGTGAGGTTTAGGGTTAAGATGAGGGTTAGGGTTAGCGGTAGGCTGAGCTTTAGGTTTTGGGTGATGTTTAGGGTTATGTTTAGGGTGAGGGTGAGGGTGAAGGTGAGGGTTAGGGTGTAGGTGAGGGTTAGGGTGAGGGTGAGGGTTAGGGTGATGGTGAGGGTTAGGTTTATGGTTAGTGTGAGGAAAAGGCTTAGGGTGAGGATTAGGATGAGAGTAAGTGTTAGGGTTAGGTTTAGAGTTTGGGTTAGGCTGAGGTATAGGGTTAGAGTTCGGGTTAGGGTTCAGTTGAGGGTGAGGGTTAGAGTTAGGGTTAGGGTGAGGGTTAGGGTTGGGGTGAGGGTCAGGGTTACGGTTAGGGTGAGGGTGAGGGTGAGGGTTCAAGTGAGGGTTAGGGTGTGGGTTAGGGTTAAGGTTATGGTGAGAGTAAGGGTTAGGGTGTGGTTTAGGGTGAGGGTTAGGGTTAAGGTTAGGGTTAGGGTTAGGTTTATGGTGAGAGTTAGGGTGAGGTGTCGGGATACAGTTAGGCTGAGGGTTAGGGTTAGTGTGAAGGTTAGGGGTAGGGGTAGGGTTAGTGTTAGGATAATGTTTAGGGTGAGGGTTAGTTTGAGGGCGAAGGTTAGAGTGAGCGTTAGGGTTAGGTTCAGTGTGAGGTTTAGGGTTAAGGTGATGTTTAGGGTGATGTTGAGGGTTAGTGTGAGGGTGAGGTTGAGGGTGAGGCTGGGGGTGAGGGTTAGGGTGAACGTGAGTTTAGTTTAGGTTTAGGGTTAGAGTTAGGGTTAGGCTGAGGGCGAGGGGGAAAATGAGGGTGAGGGTTAGGGTTAGGGCTAGGGTGAGGGTTAGGGTTAGTGTGAGGGTTAGTGTGATGGTGAGGGTCAGCGGGAAGGTGAGGGTTAGAATGATGGTGAGGGTGAGGTTGAGGGTTAGGGATAGGATTAGGGTTAGGGTGAGTTTTAGGGTTAGGGCTAGGGTTAGAGTTATTGTTAGGGTTAAGGTTAGGATGAGGGTGAGGGTTATTGTTAGGGTTAGGGTTAGGGTTAGGTGAGGGTGGGGTTGAGGGTAAGGGTTAGTCTTAGGGTTATGGTTAGGGTAAGGCTGATGGTGAAGGGGAGGTTGAGGGTGAGTGTTAGGTTTAAGTTTAGGGTTAAGGTGAGGGCTTGGTTGAGGGTGAGGGTTAGGCTGAGGTTGAGGGTGAGGGTTTTGGTCAGATAAAGGTTAGGGTTAGGGTGAGGATTAAGGTGAGGATGAGGATTAAGCTGAGGTTAGGTTCAGGGTGAGGGTTAGTTTTAGGGTTAGGGTGAGGGTTAGGGTTAGGGAGATGTTTAGGGTGAGGTTGAGGGTTAGGGTGAGGGTGAGGGTTAGGGTTAGGGTTAGGTTTAGGGTGAGGGTGAGGGTGAGGATTTGGAATAGGATTAGGGTTAGTGTTAAACTGAGTGTGAGGGTCAGGGTGAGGGTCAAGGTTATGGTCAATTTTAGGGTTAGGTTTAGATTGAGGGTTAAGGTTAGTGTGAGGTTTCTGGTTAGAGTTAGGGTGAGGGTAAGGGTTAGGATGAGGGTAAGCCTTAGGGTGAGTGTGAGGTTTTGGAATTCGGCTTTGTGTTAGGGTTAGTGTGAGGGGTAGGGTTCGGGTGAGGGTGAGGGTTCGGTTGAGAGTGAGTGTTAGTGTGAGGGTGAGTGTTCGGGTGAGAGTGAGGTTTAGGGTGTGGTTGAGTGTTTGGGTTAGGACGAGAGTCAGGGGGAGGTGTCGGGATAGGGTTAGGGTGAGTGTTAGGGTTAGTGTGAATGTTAGCGTTAGGGTTAGGTTTAGGATAAGGGTTAGTGTGAGGGTTAGGGTTAGTGTGATGTTTAGGGTGAGGTTGAGGGTTAGTGTGAGGGTGACTGTGAGGGTTAAGGTGAGGGTGAGGCTGAGTGGGAGAGTGACGGTGAGGGTTAGGTTTAGGGTTAGGTTTAGGGTGAGGGTAAGTGTTTGGGTTGCTATTAGGGTTATGGTAAAGCTTAGGTTGATTGTGAGGGTGAGAGTGAGGATGAGGGTGAGGGTCTCGGTTACGTAAGTGTTAGGGTTACGTTTAGGTTAATACTGAGGTTTAGGGTTAGCGTTAGGGTTAGGGTGAAGGTTAGGATGGGGGTTAGTGTGAGGGTTAGGGTTCGGGTTAGGGTTGGGTGAGCGTAAGGGTGAGCGTAAGGGTTAGGGTGAGGGTTACATTGTGGGTGAGGGATAGGTTTATCATGAAGATAAGGGTTAAGGTTAGGTTGAGAGTGAGGGTGAGGGTATGGGTAAGGGTTAGGGTCAGAATTAGGGTGAAGGTGAGGGTTAGGGTTAGCATTAGGGTTAGGTTTAGGATTAGGTTGAGTGTTAGGGTTAGGGTTAGGGCTAGGGTGCAGGTTAGGGTTACGGTTAGAGTGAGGGTCAGGGTCAGGGTTAGGGTTAGGATTAGGTTTAGGGTTAGGGTGAGGCTGAGGCTGAGGCTGAGGGTGAAGGTGAGGGTGAGGGTGAGGATTAAGGTTAGGGTTAGGTTTAGGATGAGGACTAATGTGAGGGTGATGTTTTTGTTTAGGAAAAGTTTAGGGTTAGGTTTAGGGTGAGGATTAGGGTGAGGGTGAGGTTTAAGGTGAGGGTTAGGGATAGGGTCAGTGTTAGGGTTAGGGTTAGGGTGAGGGTTAGGGTTAGGTTGATGTTTAGGGTGACGGTGAAGGTGAGACTGAGGGTTCGGGTGAGGGTTAGGGTTAGGGTGAGGGTTAGGGTTAGGGTTAGGTTTAGGTTTAGGGTGAGGGTAAGGATCATGATGACAGGGTGAGGGTGAGGGTTAGGGTTAGCGTTAGGGTTAGGGTGAGGGTTGGGGTGAGGGTTAGGGTTAGGGTTAGGGTGAGGGTTAGGGTGAAGCTTAGGGTGAAGGTTTGGGTCAGGGTTAGGGTTTGGGGTAGGGTAAGGTTTAGGGGGAGGGGAAGGGGTAGTGTGAGGGTTAAGGAGAGTGTGAGGGATAGGGTTATGGTGAGGGTAAGGGTTAATCTAAAGGTTAGGTTGAGAGTGAGCATTTGTGTTAGCATCAGGGTTGGGTTGAGGGTTAGGGTTAGGGTTAGGCTGAGGGGTAGTTTTAGGGTTATTATGAGGTTTAGGTTTAGGGTTAGGGTGAGGGTAAGGGTTAGGATGACAGCTAGGGTGAGGGTCAGGGTTAGGGTTAGGTTTAGGGTTAGGGTGAGGGTTAGAGTGAGGGTTAGGGTTAGAGTTAGTGTGAGGGTTAGGGTGAACGTTAGGGTTAGGGTTAGGGTTTGGGGTAGGGTGAGGTTTAGGGGGAGGGGAAGGGGTAAGGTGAGGGTTAAGGAGAGGGTGAGGGATAGGGTTATGTTGAGGGTAAGGGTTAATCTAAGGGTTAGGTTGAGAGTGAGCATTTGTGTTAGCATCATGGTTGGGTTGAGGGTTAGGGTTAGGGTTAGTTTGAGGAGTAGTTTTAGGGTTAGGGTGAGGGTTAGGGTTAGGGTTAAGGTGAGGTTAAGGGTTTGGTTGAGGGTGAGGGTGAGGGTTAGGCTTAGCCTTAGAGTGAGGGTGAATGTTAGGGTTAGGGAATGGGTGAGTGTGAGTGTGAGGATTAGGTGTAGGATTAGGGTTAGGTTTAGGGTTAGGCTGAGGTTTAGCCTGATGGGTAGGGTTACAGTTAGGGTGAGGGTTAGGTTTAGTGGGAGTGTTAGGGTTAGGTTTAGGGTTAGGGTTAGGGTGAGGGTTCAGGTGAGGTTTCGGGTTAAGTAGTGGGTGAGGGTTAGGGTTAGTGTGAGGACTAGCTTTAGGGTTAGGGTTACTGTTAGGGTTAGGATTAGGGTGAGGGTAAGGGTTAGGGTTAGTTTTATGGTTAGGGTGAGGGTTCGGGTTAGTGTGAGGGTTAGGTTTAGGGTTAGGTGAAGGATCGGGTAAGGGTTAGGGTGAGGGTTAATGTCAGGGTGAGTATTATGATTAGGTTAAGGACTAGGGTTAGGCTGAGGGTGAGGGTGAAGTTGAGGTTTATGATTAGGGTTACAGTGAGGGTTAGGTTTAGGGTGATGTTTAGGGTGAGGGTGAGGGTGAGGGTAAGGGTGAGGATTCGGGTGAGGGTGAGGATTAGGGTGTGGATGAGGGTTAGCATGAGGGTGATGGTTATAGTTAGGTTTAGGGATTGGGTTAGTGTTAGGGTTTGGATTAGGGTGAGGTTTAGGGTTAGGTTTAGGTTAAGTGTGAGGATAAGGGTTAGTGTGAGGGATAGGGTTATTGTTAGGGTTAGGGTGAGGGTGAGGGTGAGTGTTATGGTTAGGGGTAGGGTGAGGGTTAGGGTTAGGCTAAGGCTTAGGGATGGGGATAGGGTAAGGTTGAGTGTGAGGGTGATGTTTAGAGGTAGTTTTAGGCTGAAGGTGAGGGTTCGGTTTAGGATTAGTGTTAGGGTTAGGGTTAGGGTGAGGGTTAGGTTTAGGATTAGGGTTAGGGTTAGCCTTAAGGTGAGGGTGAGGTTGAGGGTTAGGGAGAGGATTAGGGTTAGGTTTACAGTTAGGGTGAGAGTGAGGATTAGGTTGAGGTGAGGGTTCGTGTTTGGGTGAGGGTTAGGGTGATGCTGAGGGTTAGGGTGAGGGTGAGGTTTAGGTTTAGTGTTAGCTTTAGGGTGAGGGTTAGGATCAGGGTTAGTATTAGGGTGAGGGTTAAGGTGAGGGTTAGGGTTAGGGTTAGGGTTAGGGTGAGGGTGAGAGGTACAGTTAGGTTTCGAGTTAGGGTGATGGTGAGGGTGAGGGTGAGGGTGAGGTTGAGGGTTAGGTTTTGGGTGAGGGTTAGGGTTAATATTAAAGTTAGGGTTAGGGTGAGGGATAGGGTTAGGGTGAGGGTTAGGATGAGGGTTAGGCTGTAGGGTAGGGTTAGGGTCAGGGTGAGGGTTAGGGTTAGTGTGAGTTTTAGGGTTAAGATTAGGGTCAGGGTTAGGATTAGGTTAGGGGTGAGGTCTAGGTTGAGGGTGTGGGATAGGGTGAGGGGTAGGGTTAAGGTTAGGGTGAGGGTGAGGGTTAGGTTTAGTGTGAGGTTTAGGGTTAGTATGAGTTTGAGGGTGAGGGTGAGGGTTAGGGTGAGGGTGAGGGTTAGGGTTAGGGTTAGGGTTAGGGTGAGGGTGAGCGTTACGGTTAGGTTGAGTGTTAGGGTGAGGGTAGGGTTAGGGTAAGGGTGAGGGTGAGGCTTAGGTTTAGTGTGAGGGTTAGGGTTAGTGTAAGGTTAAGGGTTAGGGTGAGGTTTAGGGTAACAGTGAGGCTTAGGGTTAGCGTGAGTTTGAGGGTGAGGGTGAGGTTTAGGGTTAGGTTGAGGGTTAGGTTTAGGGTTAAGGTGAGGGTGAGCCGTAGCGTGAGAGTGAGGGTTCGGTGAGGGTTTGGGTGAAGGGGGAGGTTAATGGTTAGGGTTCGGGTTAGAGTTAGGGTGAGGCTGTGGGTGAGGGTTAGGTTTAGGATTAGGGTTAGTGTTAGGGTTAGGCTGAGGGTGAGTGTGAGGGTGAGGGTGAGGGTTAGGTTTTGGGTGAGGGTGAGGGTTAAGGTTAGGGTTAGGGTTAGGTTGAGGGATAGGATTAGGTTTAGGGTTAGGATGAGGATTAGGCTGTGGGGTAGGGTTAGGGTTAGGGTGAGGGTTAGGGTTAGTGTGAGTTTTAGGGTTAAGGTTAGGGTCAGGGATAGGATTAGGTTAGGGGTAAGGGATAGGGTGAGGGTTAGGATGAGGGTGAGGTTTAAGTTTAGGGATAGGGTTAGGATGAGGTTAGGCTGAGGGCTAGGGTGAGTGTGTGGGTTAGGGTTAGGGTTAGGGATAGGGTGAGGATTAGGTTTAGGGTTAGGGTTAGGGTGAGTCTTAGGCTGAGGGGAAGGGTTAGGGATAGGGTGAGGGTTAGGTTTAGTGTGAGGGTTAGGTTTTGGGGTAGGGTTAGGGTGAGGGCTAGGTGAGTGTGAGGGTTAGGGTTTTATTTAGGGATAGGGTAAGGATTAGGGTTAGGGTTAGGTTTAGGGTGAGATTTAGGCTGATGTGTAGGGTTACAGTTAGGGTGAGGTTTAGGTTTAGTGGTAGTGTTAGGGTTAGGTTTAGGGTTAGGGTTAGGGTGAGGGTTTGGGTGAGCGTTCGGGTTAATGTGTGGGTGAGGGTTAGGGTTAGTGTGAGGATTAGGTTTAGGTTTAGGGTTACTGTTAGGTTTAGGGTTAGGGTGAGGGTAAGGGTAAGGGTTAGTGGTATGGTTAGGGTGAGGGTTCGGGTTAGTGTGAGGGTTAGGGTTAGGGTTAGGTGAAGGTGGGGGTAAGGGTTAGGGTGAGGGTTAGTTTGAGGGTGAGGGTTAGGATTAGAGTTAGGGTTAGGATTAGGTTTAGGATGACGGTGAGGTTGAGGTTCAGTGTTAGGGTGAGGGTTAGGGTTATTGTTGGGGTTAGGTTGCAGGTGAGGGTGAGGGTGAGGGTGTGGGTTAGGGTTAGGATTAGGGTAGGGTTAGGTTTGGCTGAGGGTGAGGGTGAGAGTGAGGGTGAAGATTAAGTTTAGGGTTAGGTTTAGGGTGAGGACTAGGGTGAGGGTGATATTTTTTGTTAGGAAATGTTTATTGTTCGGTTTAGGGTGAGGATTTGTGTGAGGGTGAGCTTTAAGGTGAGGGTTAGGGTGAGGGTGAGGGTTAGGGTTAGGGTTAGCGTGAGGTTTAGGGTTAGGGTGATGTTTAGGGTGAGGGTGAAGGTGAGAGTGAGGGTTCAGGTGAGGGTTAGGGTTAGGGTGAGGTTTAGGGTTAGGGTTAGTGTTAGGGTGAGGATAAGGGTTAGGATGACAGTTAGGGTGAGGGTGAGGGTTAGGGTTAGGTTTGGGTTAGGGTGATGTTTATGGTGAGGGTGAGGGTGAGAGTGAGGATTCGGTTGAGGGTGTGGTTTAGGGTGTTGGTGAGGGTTAGGGTGAGAGTGAGGGTGAGGGTGAGGTTGAGTGTTAGTGTGTTGGTGAGAATTAGGGTGAGGGTGACTGTTAGGGTTAAGGTTAGGATTAGGATGAGGGTTAGGGTTAGGGTTAGGTTGAGGGTTAGGGTGAGGGTTATGGTTAGGGATAGGGTGAGGATTAGGGTTAGTGTGAAGGTTAGGGTTAGGGTTGGTGTAAGGATAAGGGTTAGGTTGAGGATTAGGGTGAGAGTGAGTGTTAGGGTTAGATTAAGGGTTAGGGTGAGGGTTAGGGTAAGGGTTAGGGTTAGGGTTAGGGTGAGTGTGAGGGATAAATTTAGGGTTAGGTGAGCATTATGGTTGGGGTGAGGGTTAGGGTTAGGTTTAGGGTGAGGGTTCAGGTGAGTGTGAGTGTTAGGGTGTGGGTGACGGTTAGGGTTAGGTTGAGGGATAAGGTGACGGTGAAGTTTAGGGTGATGGTGAGGGTTAGGGTTAGGGTGAGTGATAGGGTGAGGGTGAGGGTTAGGGTGAGTGTGAGGATTAAGGTTAGGGTTACCCTTAGGGTTATGGTGAGGGTATGGGTTAGGGTGAGGTTTAGGTTGAGGGTGAGGGTTAGGCTTAGCGTTAGGGTTAAGGCGAGAGTTAGGGTGAGGTTTAGGGTTAGGGTGAGTGTGAGGGTTAGGGTTAGGGTTAGGGTGATATTTATGGTTAGAGTGTGGGTTAGGGATAGGTTTATGGTTAGGGGGAGGTTTAGGTTATGGTTAGGGTTCCAGTTAGGGTGAGTGTGAAGGTGAGTGTTAGGGTTAGGATTAGGGTTAGGGTTAGTGTTAGGCTGAGGGTGAGGGTGAGGGTGAGGGTGAGGGTGAGTGTTAGGTTTAGGGTAATGTTTAGGGTTAGGTTTAGGTTGAGGGTTAGGGTTAGGGTTAGGATTAGGATTAGGGTGAGGATTATGGTTAGGGTTAGGGTGTGGGTTAGGGATAGGTTTATGGTTAGGGTTAGCATTAGGTTTAACATTAGGGTTAGAGTGAGGGTGAGGTTGAGGGTTAGGTTTAGGTTTAGGTTTAGGGTTAGGGTGAGGCTGAGGTTGAGGATGAGTTTGAGGGTGAGGGTGAGGGTTAGGGTTAGGCTTAGGGTGAGGGCTAAGGTGAGGTTGAGGGTTACTGTGAGGGTGCAGTTTTCAGTTAGGAAAGGGTTAGGGTTAGGGTTAGGTTTAGGGTGAGGATTAGGCTGAGGTTGAAGGTGAGTTTTAGGGTTAAGGTGAGGGTTAGGGTTAGGGTTAGGGTTAGGGTGATGTTTAGGGTGAGGGTGAGGGTGAGGGTTGGGGTTAGGGTAATGTTTAGGATTAGGGTTAGGTTGGGGGTTAGGTTTAGGGTTAGGATGAGGGTTAGGCTGAGGATTATGGCTAGAGTTAGTGTGAGGGTTAGGTTTAGTGTGACGCTTAGGGTTAGGGTGAGGGTAAGCGTTAGGGTGAGGGTTAGGATCAGGTTGCAGGATAGAGTTAGTGTTAGGGTTAGGGTGTGCATTTGGATGAGGGTTAGGTGTAGGGTAAGGGTGTGGGTTAGTGTTAGGGTTGAGTTCAGTGTTAGCGTTAGGGTGAGGTGTAGGGTTAGGGTTAGGGTTAATGTGAGGATAAGGGACATATTGAGGGTTAGGGTGAGGGATAGGTTTAGTGTAAGGTTTAGGGTGAGTGTTTGTGTGAGGGTTAGGTTTAGTTTTAGGGTTACGTGAGGGTTAGGATGAGGGTAAGGTTTAGGGTGAGGTTTAGGATGAGGTTGAGTATTAGGGTTACCATTAGTGTTAGAGTGAGGGTTAGGGTTAGGTATAGCATTAGGCTTAGGATTAGGGTTAGGGTGAGGTTTAGGATTAGGGTTAAAGTGAGGGAGAGGTTTAGGGTTAGCATTAGGTTTACGGTTAGGTTTAGAGTGAGGGTGAGGGTGAGGAATAGGGTTAGGATTAGGTTTAGGTTTAGGGTGAGGCTGAGGTTGAGGGTGAGGGTGAGGGTTAGGGTTAGGCTTAGGGTGAGGGCTAGGGTGAGGGCTAGGTTGAGGGCGAGGGTTAGGATGAGAGTTAGGGTTGGGGTGAATGTTAGGATTACGGTTAGGTTGAGGGTGAGGGTGATGGTGAAGTTGAGGTTTAGGGTGTGGATTAGGGTTAAGGTTATGGTGAGGGTAAGGGTTAGGGTGAGGTTTACTGTGAGGGTTAGGGTTAGGGTGAGGATTATGGTGATGTTGAGTGTTAAGGTGACAGTGAGGGTTAGGGTGAGGGTGAGGTTTAGGTTTAGTGTTAGCATTAGTGTGAGGGTTAGGGTCAGGGTTAGGATTAGGGAAAGGGTTAAAGTGAGGGTTAGGGTTCGGGTTAGTTTTAGGGTTAGTATGCGCATTAGGGTTAGTGTTAGGTTTATAGTGAAGGTAAGGGTTAAGGTGAGGGTTAGGCTGAAAGGGTAGGTTTAGGGTAAGGGTGAGGGAGAGGGTGAGGGTAAGGGTTAGGGTGAGGGTGAGGCTTAGTGTTAGCATTAGTGTTAGGGTTAGGGTTAGAGTGAGTGTGAGGTTTAGGTTTAGGGTTAGGGTGAGGGTGAGGGTGAGGGTGAGGGTAAGGTTTAGGTTTAGGTTTAGGGTTATGGTTAGGATTAGTGTAAGGTTGAGGTCTAGTGTGAGGGTGAGGGTTAGGGTTTGGGTTAGGGTGAGGGTAAGGGTTAGGGTGAGGGGTAGGGTGAGGTGTAGGGTTATGGTTAGGGTGAGGGTTAGGGTTAGCGTGAGGTTTATGGTGAGGTTTAGGGTTAGGGTTAGGGTGTGGGTTAAGGTTAGGGTGATGTTTAGGCTGAGGGTGAGCGTTAGGGTGAGAGTTAGGGTGAGGTTTAGGGTTAGTGGTAGGATTAGGGTTAGGGTGAGGGTGAGGTTTAGGGTTAGAATTAGTGTTAGGGGAGGGTTAAATTGAGGGTCAGTTTTAGGGTTAGTGTTAAGGTTAGGGTTAGAATGAGTGTTAGGTTGAGTTTTAGGGTTAGGGTTAGGTTTAGGATGAGCGTTAGGCTGAGTGTTAGGGTTAGGGTTAGTGTGAGGGTTAGGGATAGGTTAGGGTTAGGGTTTGGGTTTGGTTATGGTGATGGTTAATTTTAGGTTTAGGGTTGGGTTCAGGTTTAGGCTGTGTGTTAGGGCTAGGGTTAGTGTGAGGGTAGGTTTAGGGTTAGGTTTAGGGTGTGGACTGTGGTGAGGGTGAGGGTTATGGTGATCGTTAGGATTAGGGTTAGGGTTAGGTTCAGGTATAGGTTGAGGGTTAGGATTAGAGTAAGGACTTGGGTTGGGCTGAGGGTGAGGGTGATGTTGAGGGTGAGGGTTAGGGTTAGAGTGAGGGTTAGAGTGAGTGTGAGGGGGCGGGGGGAGAGTTTGGTTTTGGGTTAGAGTTAGGTTGAGGGTGAGGGTTAGGGTTAGGGTTAGCAATAGGTTTAGGCTGAGGGTGAGGGTGAGTTTGAGGGTGAGGTTTACGGTTAGGGTGAGGGTTAGGGTTAGTTTTAGGGTGAAGGTTAGGGTTAGGGTTAGGGTTAGTGTTAGGATGAGCGTTAGGCTCAGGGTTAAGGTTAAGGTTAGTGTGAGGGTTAGGGTTAGGGTTAGGGTTAGGGTTTGGTTAGGGTGAAGTTTAGTTTTAGGTTTAGGGTTAGGATAAGGTTTAGGCTGAGTATTAGGTTTAGGGTTAGGGTGAGGGTCAGGGTAAGGGTTAGGGTGAAGTTTAGGGTGAGGGTGAGGGTTAGGATTAGCTTTAGGGTTAGGATTAGGGTGTGGGTGAGGATGAAGGTTATTGTTAGGGTGAGGGTTAGGGTTGGGGTTGGGGTGAGGGTTAGGGTTAGGGTTAGGCTTGGGGTGAGGGTGAGGGTGAGGGTTAGGGTTAGAGTAAGTTTTAGGCTGAGGGTGAGGGTGAGGGTGACGTTGATGGATAGGGTTATGGTTAGGGGGATGGTGAGGGTTAGGGTGAGGGTTAGAGTGAGTGTGAGGGTTTGCTTTATGTCAGGGTTATGGTTACGCTGAGGTTAGTGTTAGGGTTAGGGTTAGGGTTAGTGTTAGGGCAAGGGTTAGGTTGCGGGTTAGGGTTTGGGTGATGTTTAGTGTGAGGGAGAGGTTGAGGGTTCAAGTGTGGGTGAGATTTAGGATGTGGGTGAAGTTTAGTGTTAGGTTGAGTTTTAGCGTTAGGTTTAGGTTTAGTGTGAGGGTGAGGGTTAGGGCTAGGGTTAGGGTTAGGTTGAAGTTTAGTATTAGGGTTAGGGTTACTATGAGTGTTATGGTGAAGGGTAGGGTTAGGGTTAGGGTTAGGGTGAAGATTAGGGTGAGGTTTTAGGTGAGGGTTAGCGTTAGGTGCATGGTTAGGGTGACTTTGAGGGTGAGGCTTAGGTTTAGGATTAGGGTTAGGGTTAGGAAGAGTGTTAGGGTGTCAGTGAGGGATCGGGTCAGGGTCCGGGTTAGAGTGTAGTTGAGGGTTATGTTTAGGGTGATTATTAGGTTTAGATTTAGATTTATAGTGAGGGTAAGGGTTAGGGTGAGGTTTAGTGTGAGGGTTAGGCTTAGGGTTAGGTTTAGGGTGAGGGTTAGGGATAGGTTTAGGGATAGGGTGAGGGTAAGTGTGAGGGTTAGGTTTGCTTTATGGTTAGAGTTAGGGTGAGGGTGAGGGTTTGTATTTGGGTTAGTATTAAAGTTAGCCTGATGGTGAGGGTGAGGGTTAGGTTCAGGGTGAGTGTTAGGGTTAGGGGTAGGGTTAGGGTGAGTGTTAGGGTTAGGGTTAGGTTTACGATGAGCGTTAGGCTTAGGGTTAGGGTTTGGGTTAGTGTGAAGGTTAGGGTTAGTGTTAGTGTTAGTGTGAGGGTTAGGGTTAGCTTTAGGTTTAGGATAACGGTTAGGTTGAGGGTTAGGTTTAGGGTTAGTTCGAGGGTTAGGTTTAGGGTTAGGGTTAGAGTCAGGTAAAGGTTAGGGTGAGAGTTAGGGTGAAGGTGAGGGTAAAGGTTAGGGTGAGGGTTAGGGTTAGGGTGAGGGTTAGGATTAGGGTTAGCACTAGGTTTAGGCTGAGGGTGAGGGTGAGGATGAGGGTGAGGTTTACATTTAGGTTGAGGGTTAGGGTTAGGATTAGGTTTAGGGTGAGGGTTAGGGTTAGGGTTAGGGTTAGGCTGAGGGTTAGTGTTAGGGATAGTGTTAGGTTTAGTGTGCGGTTAGGGTTAGGGTTAGGTTTAGGGTTTGGTTAAGGTGAAGTTTTGTTTTAGGTTTAGGGTTAGGATAAGGTTTATCCTGAGGGTTATGGTTAGGGTTAGTGTGAAGATTAGGTTTAGGGTTAGGGTTAGGGTGTGGACTAGTGTGAGGGTGAGTGTTAGGGTGAGAGTGAGTGTAAGGGTTTAGTTTAGGTAAGGGTTAAGGTAAAGTTAGGTTGAGGATTAGGGTGAGGTTGAGGTTTAAAGTGAGGGTTAGGGTTAGGTTTAGGGATAGAGATAGGGTGAGGGTGAGGGTTAGGTTTAGTATTAGAGTTAGCCTGATGGTGAGGGTGAGGGTTAGGGTTAGCGTGAGTTTTATGGGTAGGGTTACGGTTAGGGTGAAGGTTAGGATTAGGGTTAGGGTTAGGATGAGTGTTAGGCTGAGGGTTAAGGTTAGGGTTAGTGTGAGGATTAGGGTTAGGGTTAGGGTGAGGGTTAGGGTTAGGTTTAGGTTTAGGATAAGGGTTAGGTTGAGGGTTAGGTTTAGGGTTAGGGTTAGGGTTAGGGTTAGGGTCAGGGTAAAGGTTATGGTGAGGGTTAGGGTGAGGGTGAGGGTAAAGGTTAGGGTGAGCATTAGGGTGAGGGTGAGGGTTAGGGTTAGTGTGAGGGTTGGGTGAGGGTTAGGGTGAGGGTTAGGGTGAGTGTTCACGAATGTTGTGAGAGTATGTTTTAGGGTGAGTGTGAGTGTTCAGTTGAGCTTGAGGGTTAGGATGAGGGTGAGGGTTAGTGTTACATTTAGTGTTAGGGAGAGGGGTAGGGTGATCATTACGGTTAGGATTAGGGTTAGAGTGAGGATGAGGGTGAGGATTAGGGTGTGGGTAAGTGTTATGGTTAGGGTTAGGGTTAGGGCTCGGGTGAAGGTGAGGGTTAGTGTGATGGTGAGGGTTTCATTTACCTTATGGTTAAGGTTAGGGTGAGGATTAGGTTGAGGGTGAGGGTTAAGCTGAAGTTAGGGTTAGGGTGAGGGTTAGGGTTAGGGTGATGACTGTTGTGAGAGTATGGTTTAGGGTGAGGGTGAGTGTTCAGGTGAGCTTGAGGGTTAGGATGAGGATGAGGGTTAGGGTTACATTTAGGGTTAGGGAGAGGTGTAGGGTGAGCATTATAGTTAGAATTAGTGTTAGAGTGAGGATGAGGGTGAGGGTTAGGGTTAGGGTTAGGGTTTGGTTAGGGTGAAGTTATGTTTTAGGTTTAGGGATAGGATAAGGTTTATCCTGAGGGTTATGGTAAGGTTAGTGTGAAGGTTAGGTTTAGGGTTTGGGTTAGGTTGTGGGCTAGTGTGAGGGTAAGGGTTAGGGTGAGGCTGTGGGTAAGGGTTTAGTTTAGGTAAGGGTTAAGGTAAGGTTAGGTTGAGGATTTGGGTGAGGTTGAGGGTTAAGGTAAGGGTTAGGGTTAGGTTTATGGTTAGAGTTAGGGTGAGGGTGAGGGTTAGGTTTAGTATTAGAGTTAGCCTGAGGGTGAGGGTGGGGGTTAGGGTTAGGGTTAGTGTGATGGTTAGGGTTAAGGTTAGGGTGAGTGTTAAGGTCAGGTTTAGGGATAGGATAAGGGTTAGGTTTAGGGTTAGGGTGAGGGTCAGGTTTAGGGTTAGGGTTAGGGTTAGGGTCAGGGTAAAGGTTAGGGTGAGGGTTAGGGTGAGGGTGAGGGTAAATGTTAGGGTGAGCGTTAGGGCGAGGGTGAGGGTTAGGGTTAGTGTGAGGGTTAGTGTGAGGGTTAGGGTGAGGGTAGGGGTTAGGGTGATGGTAAGGTTGAGGGTGAGTGTTAGTATTATGTTGTGGGTAAGGGTTAGGGTGAGCGTTAGGGTACGGATTAGGGTTAGGGTGGGGGTTAGGGTTAGGGTTAAGTTGAGGGTTAGCGTTAGGGTGATGACTGTTGTGAGAGTATGGTTTAGGGTGAGGGTGAGTGTTCCGTTGAGCTTGAGGGTTAGGATGAGGTTGAGGGTTAGGGTTACATTTAGGGTTAGGGAGAGGGTTAGGGTGAGCATTAGGGTTAGGATTAGGGTTAGAGTGAGGATGAGGGTGAGGGTTAGGGTGTGGGTATGTGTTATGGTTATGGTTAAGGTTAGGGCTAGGGTGAGGGTGAGGGTTAGTGTGAGGGTGAGGGTTTCGTTTACCTTAGGATTAGGGTTAGGGTGATGTTTAGGGTGAGGGTGACTGTTCGGTGAGGGTGAGGGTGAGGGTGAGGGTTCAGGTTAGGGTTAGGTTTAGGTTGAGGGTGATTGTGAGGGTTAGGATTAGGAATAGGGTTAGGGTTAGGGTGAGGGTGAGGGTCAGTGTGCGGGTGATAGGGTTAGGGTTAGGGTTAGGGTGAGGGTGAGGGTAAGGGATAGTGTGAGGGTTATGATTAGGGTTAGGGTTAGGGTGAGGGTAAGGGTTACGGTGAGGGTTATGGTGAAGTTGAGGGTAAGGGATCGGGTTAGGGTTAGGGTGAGGGCTAGGGTGAGGGTGAGGGTTAGTGTGAGGGTTAGGGTGAGATTTTCTTTTATGTCAGGGTTAGGTTTATGATGAGTATTATCTTGAGAGTTAGGGTTAGGGTTAGGGTGAAGGTTAGGGTTAGGGTCAGGTTGAGGGTTAGGGTTTGTGTGATGTTTAGGGTGATGGAGAGGGTTAGGGTGAGGATGAGGATGAGGGTGAGGGTGACGGTTGGGGTGAGGGTGAAGGTTAAGGTGTGGTTGAGGATTAGGGTTAGGGTTAGGGTTACGGTTATGGTGAGGGTAAGGTATAGGGTGAGGTTTATTGTGAGATTGAATGTTAGGGTTAGTGTTAGGGTTACGGTGAGGTTTAGGGTGAGGGTTAGGGTTTGGTTTAGGGTTAGTTTGAGGGTGAGGTATAGGATGAGTGTTAGGGTGAGGGTTAGGGATATGGTTTGGCTGAGGGTGAGGGTGACTGTAAGAGTGAGGGTTAGGGTGAGGGTTAGGGTTAGGGTGAGGGTGAGGGTGAGGGTTAGGGTGAGGCTATGGGTTAGGTTGAGGATTAGTGTGAGGGTGAGGGTTAGGGTTAGCATTAGGGTTAGGGTGAGGGTTAGGGTTAAGGTTAGGGAGAGGATGAGGATTAGGGTTAGGGTTAGGTTTAGGGTGAGGGTTAGGCTGTGGGATAGGGTTAGGGATAGAATGACTGTTATGTTTTCTGTGAGGATTAGGGTTAGAGTGAGGTTTAGGTTTAGTGTGAGGTTTAGGTTTAAGGTTAGGGTTAGGATGAGTGTTAGGGTTAGGTTGAGGGTGAGGGCTAGGGTTAGGGTTAGTGTGAGGGTTAGTGTTAGGATGAGGGTTAGTGTTAGGATGAGGGTTAGGTTTAGGGTACAGTTTAGGGTTAAAGTAAGGGTTAGGGTGAGGGCTAGCTTTAGGGTTAGGGTGAGGGTCAGGGTGAGGGTTAGGTTAAGGTTGAGGGTTAGGTTTAGGGTGAGGGTTAGGTTTAGGGTGAGTGTTAGGGTGATGGTGAGGATCAGGGTGAGGGTGACGGTTAGGTTTAGAGTTAGGGTTAGGGTGAGTGTTAGGATTAGGGTTAGCTTTAGGGTGAGAGTTATGGTCAGGTGTCGTGATACGGTTAGGGTGAGTTTTAGGGTTAGTGTGAAGGTTAGGGTTAGGGTTAGGGTTAGGGTTAGTGTGAGGATAATGTTTAGGGTGAGGGTTAGTTTGAGGATGAGGTTTAGGCTGAGCGTTAGGGTTAGGTTCAGTGTAAGGGTTAGGGTTAAGGTGATGTTTAGGGTGAGGTTGAGGTTTAATGTGAGGGTGAGGGTGAGGTTGAGGGTGAGGGGTAGGATGAGGGTGAGAGTGAGGTTAGTTTAGGATTAATGTTAGAGTTAGGGTTAGGCTGAAGGTGAGGGGGAAAGTGAGGGTGAGGGTTAGGGTTAGGGCTAGGGTGAGGGTTAGGGATTTTGTGAGATTTAGTGTGATGGTGAGGGTCAGCGTGAGGGTGAGGCTTAGAATGAGGGTGAGGGTAAGGTTGAGGGTAAGTGTTAGGATTAGGGTTAGGGTGAGTTTTAGGATTAGGGTTAGAGTTATTGTTAGGGTTAAGATTAGGGTTAGAATGAGGGTGAGGGTTATTGTTAGAGTTAGGGTTAGGGTTAAGGTGAGGGTGGGGTTGACGGTCAGGGTTAGTATTAGGGTTATGTTTAGGTTAAGGCTGAGGAAGGGGAGGTTGAGGCTGATGTTTAGGGTTAAAGTTAGGGTTAGGTTGAGGGCTTGTGTGAGGGTGAGAGTTAGGCTGAGGGTGAGGGTGAGGGTTTCGACTAAGTAAAGGTTAGGGTTAGTGTGAGGATTAGGGTGAGGATGAGGATTAAGCTGAGGTTAGGTTCAGGGTCAGGGTTAGGGTTAGAGTGAGACTTAGGGTTAGGGTGATGTTTAGGGTGAGGGTGAGGGTTAGGGATCAGGTGAGAGGGAAGGTGAGGTTTAGGGTAAAGATTAGGTTTAGGGTGAGTGTGAGGTTTAGGATTAGGAATAGGATTAGGGTTAGGGTTAAGCTGAGGGTGAGGGTCAGGGTGAGAGTGAAAGTTTGGGTCAGGGTAAGGGTTAGGATTAGAGTGAGGGTTATGGTTAGTGTGAGGGTTTTGGTTAGGGTTAGGTTGAAGGTTAGTGTTAGGGTGAGAATAAGCGTTAGGGTGTGGGTTACTGTGAGTGTGAGTGTATGGATTAGGGTTTGTGTTAGGGTTAGGGTGAGGGTTAGGGTTTGGGTGATGTTTAGAGTGAGGGTGAGGGTTAGGCTGAGGATGAGGGTTCAGTTGAGGATGAGGGTTCGGTTGAGGGTGAGGGTTAGGGTGTGGGTGAGGATTAGGGTTAGGGTGAGGTTTAGCATTAGGGGTAGGGTTAGGGTTAGGTTGAGGGTTATGGTTAGCGTTAGGGTTAGGATGAGGGGTAGGGAGAAGGTAGGGTTAGATTTAGGGTAGGTTTCGGGTGAGTGTGAGGGTTAGGTTGAGGCTGAGGGTGAGCGTTAGGGTTAGAGTTAGGATGAGGGTTAGGCTGACGGTGAGGTTTAGGCTTAGGGTTAGGGTAAGGGTTAGGGTGACGGTGAGGGTTAGCTTTAGGATGAGGATTAGGGTTAGTGTGATCATTAGGGTTAGGGTTAGGGTGAGGGTTAAGGTGAGGATTAGGGTTAGTGTTGGGGTGAGGGTTAGGGTGAGGGTTAGGTTTAGAGTTAGAGTTAGTGTGAGGATAAGGGTTAAGCAGAGGGTAAGGGTGAGGGGGAGGATGAGGGTGAGGGTTAGGGTGAGGGTGATGGTTATGGTTAGGTTTAGATTTAGGGTGAGAATGAGGTTAAGGGTTAGGTTTTGGATTAGGGTTAGGCTTAGGCTGAGGGTGAGTTTGAGGGTCAAGGTGAGGGTTAAGGTTAGTGTGAGTGTTAGGGTTAGGGTTAGGGTTAAGGTTAAGTTGAGGGTTAGGGTTAGGGTTAGGATTAGTATAAGGGTTAGGCTGAGGGTTAGGTTTAGGTTTAGGGTGAGGGTAAGGTTTAGGGTGAGGTTTATGGTGAGGCTGAGGGTTAGGATTAGTCTTAGGATTAGGGTGAGGGTTAGGGTTAGGGATAGGTTTAAGGCTGGGTTAGGGTTAAGGTGAGGGAAAGGGTTAGGGTGAGAGTTAGGGTAAGGGGGAGGGATAGGGTTATGGTGAGGGTAAGGGTTAGGGCAAGTTTTAGGGTGAGGTTGAGGGTTAATTTTAGCATTAGGGTTACGGTGAGCATGAGGGTTATGGTTATGTTGAGGTCTAGTGTGAGGTGAGGGTTAGGGTGAGGGTGAATGTTCTGTTGAGAATTAGAGTTAGGGTGAGAGTTTGGGATAGGGTTAGTGTGAGCGTAAGGATTAGGGGCAGGGTTAGGGTGAGGGTGAAAGTTAGGGTTAGTGTGAGGGTTAAGGTTAGGGTTATGGTTAGGGGGAGGGCTAGGGTGAGCCGTAGTTTTAGGGTTAGGGTAAGTTTGCAGGTTAGGGTGAGGGTAAGGTTTAGGGTGAGGTTTAGGGTGAGGGTGAGGTTTAGGGTTAGGTTGAGGTTAGGGTGAGGGTTAGGGTTAGGGTTAGGGATAGGGTGATGATAAGGGTTAGTGTGAGGCTTAGGGTGAGGTTGAGGATTAGGGTTAATGTGAAGATAAGGGTTAGGTTGAGGGTTATGGTGAGAGTGAGGGTTAGGTTCAGGTTGAGGTTATGGGTTAGGGTTATGGTTAGGGTGAGGATTACGGTGCGCCGTACGTTTAGGGTTAGGGTTAGTTGGCGGGTTAGGGTGAGGGTAATGTTTAGGGTGAGGTTTAGCGTGAGGGTAAGAGTTAAGGTTAGAGTGAGGTTAAGGATTAGGTTGAGGGTTAGGGTTAGGGTTAGTGATATGGTGAGGATTAGGGTTAGTGTGAGGGTTAGGGTGAGGTTTAGGATTAGGTTCATTGTGAGGAGAAGTGTTAGGGTGAGGGTTAGGGTGAGGGTGAGGTGTTGGGTTAGCATTAGGGATAGGGTGAGCGTTAGGGTGAAGGTTAGGTTTAGGGTGAGCGTAGGGTTAGGTTTAGGCTGAGGGTTAGGGTTAGGTTGATATTTATGGTGAAGGTGAGTGTTACGGTGAGGGTGAGCGTGAAGGTTAGGTTAAGGGTTAGGGTTAGGTTTAGTGTGAGGGTGAGTATGAGGGTTAGGTTTAGGATTAGGGTTAGGGTTTTGCTTAGTGTGCATTTTAGGGTGAGGATGTGGGTTCGGGTGATGGTGAGGGTTAGGTGTGTGTGAGGTTTAGGGTTAGGCTGAGGATTAGGGTTAGGGTTAGGATTATGGTGAGGTTAAGGGTTAGGGAGAGGTTTAGGTGAAGGTGAGGGTTAGGGTTAGCATTAGAGTTAGGATAATGGTTAGGGTGAGCGTTAGGTTTAGGGTTAGGTTTAGGGGGAGTTTGAAGGTGAGGGTGAGATTTAGTGTTACGATTAGTGTTAGGGTTATGGTTAGAGTGAGGTTGAGAGTTTTGGTTAGGGTGAGGGTTAGGGTTAGGGTGAGGGTTATGGTTAGGGTGAGGGTTAGGGTTAGGTTGAGGGTTAGGGTTAGGGTGAAGTTTAGCGTTAGGGTGATGTTTATTATGAGGGTGAGTGTTAGGGTGAGGGTGAGTTTCAGGGTGAGGGTCAGGGTTTGATTGATCGTGAGGGTTAAGGTGTGGTTGAGAGTTAGGTTTAGGGTGAGGGTAGGGTGACGGTGAGTGTTAGGGTGCGGGTTAGATTTAGTGTTAGGGTTAGTGTGATGGTGAGGGTGAGCGTGAGGGTGACGGTTAGGGTGAGTGTGATTGTGAGGCTTAGGGTTAGGATTAGGGTTAGGGTGAGTTTTAGGGTTAGGGCTAGGGTGTGGGTGAGGGTTACGGTTAGGGTTAGGGTTATTTTTAGGGTTAGAGTTAGGGTGAGGGTGAGGGTGAGGGTGAGGTTCAGAATTAGCGTTGGTGTTAGGGTTACAGTGAGGATGGGGTTGAGGGTTAGGGTTAGGATTAGGGTTAGGTTTAGGGTTAGGCTGAGTGGGAGGGGGAGATTTAGGGTGAGGGTTAGGGTTAGGGTTAGGTTAAGGCCTAGGGTGAGGGTGAGGGTAAGGGTGAGGGTGAGGGTAAGGGTTTCGGTTAGGTAAGGTTCAGGGTTAATTTTAGGGTGAGGATTAGGTTGAATTTGAGGGTTAGTGTGAGTGTTAGTGTTAAGTTGAGGGTTAGGGTTAGGATATGGGTGAGTGTTGGTGTTATGGCTATGTTTAGAGTGAGGTTTAGAGTTAGGGTGGGGTTAGGGGTCGGGTGATGGTGAGGGTTAGGGTGTGGGTGAGGGTTAGGGTTAAATTGAGTGTTAGGGTGACGGTGAGGGTTAGGTTGAATGTGAGGGTTAGGGTTAGGTTGAGGGTGAGGTTTATGGTTAGGGTGAGGGTTAGGGTGAGGGTTAGTGTGAGGGGGTAGGGTTAGGGTTAGGGTGAGGGTTAGGGTTAGTGTGAGGGTTAGGGTTACAGTGAGGGTAAGTGTTAGGTTGAGGGGTACGGTTAGGGATAGGGTGAGGGCTAGGGTGAGGGTGAGGTTTAGGTTGAGTGTGAGGCTGAGAGTTTCGGTAGGCAAGGGATAGGGTTAAGGTTAGGGTGAGGATTAGGAGAGGGGGAGGGTTAGGTAGAGGGTTAGTGTCAGGGTGAGTGTCAGGGTTAGGTTTAGGGTGAGGGGTAGGGTTAGGGTTAGGGTGAGGTTTAGGGTTAGTGTGAGGGTTAGGGTTAGCATTAGGGTTAGGGTTAGTGTGAGGATAAGGTTTAGTTTGAGGGTTAGGTTGTGGGTGAGGGTTAGGGTTATCATTTGTTTTAGGTTGGGTTAGAGTGAGGTTTAGGGTCAGGGGTAGGGTAATGGTTAGGGTGAGCGTTAGGGTTAGTGTGAGGGTTAGTTTTAGGGTTAGGGTTTGTGTGAGGATAAGGCTTAGTGTGAGGGTTAGTGTGAGAATGAGGGGTAGGGCTAGCGTTAGGTCTAGGTTAAGGGTTAGGGTAAGGGTTAGGGTTAGTGTTAGGGTTAGGGTGAGGGTGTGGGTTAGAGTTAGAGTTAGGGTTGGGTGAGGGTTCTGGTTAGGCTTAGGGTGAGAGTGAGGGTTCGGGTGAGGGTTCGGGTGAGGGTGAGGGTGAGGGTGTGGGTGACGGTTAGGTTTAGGGTTAAAGTGATGGTACTTTTTAGGATGAGGGTGAGGATTAGTGTTAGGGTGATGGTGAGGGTGCCGGTTAGTGTTAGGGTTAGTGTTAGAATTAAGGTTAGGGTTAGGGTTATTGTTATGGTGAGAGTAAGTGCTAGTGTAAGGTTTAGGGTGAGTGTGAGTGTTAGGGTTAGAGTTAGGGTTAGGGTTAGGGTTAGGGTGAGGGTTAGTGTTAGGGTGAGGGTGAGGTTAAGGGTTAGGGTTAGGGTTAGTGTGAGTGTTAGGATTAGGGTGAGGGTTAGGGATAGGGTTAGGGTTAGGGTGAGATTTAGGGCTGGAGTTAGGTTTAGAGTCAGGGCATGGGTAAGGCTTAGGGTGAGGGTTAGGTTCAGGTTGAGGCTTAAGGTAGGTTGAGTGTGAGGGTAAGTTTTAGGGTGATGGCTAGGGTTAGGTTTAGGAATACAGAGAGAGTTAGGGTTATGGTGAGGGTGAGGGTGATGGTTAGGTTTAGGATTAGGGTTAGGGTTAGGGTGAGGTTTAGGTATAGGCTTAGGGTTAGGGTTAGGGTTAGGGTTAGAGTTAGGGTGAGGTTCAGTGTGAGGGTTAGTGTTTGGATTACAGTTAGAGATAGGGTTAGGGTGAGGGTTAGACTGAGGGGTAGGATTAGTGTTAGAGTGAGGGTAATGGGGATGGTAAAGTTTACAGTGAGGGTTAGGGTGAGGGTGAGGTTTAGGGATAGCATTAGGGTTAGTGATAGGGTTAGGGTGAGGGTTAGTGTTAGAGTTAGGTTGAGGGTGATATTTAGGGTTAGCATTAGGGTTACGGTTAGGTTTATTTAGAGGGTTAGGTTTAGGGTAGGGTTAGGATTATGGTTAAGGTTAGGGTTAGGCTGATTATGGGGGTGAGGGTGAGGGTTAGGGTTAGGGTTAGGTTTATGGTGTGGGCTAGGGTGAGGGTTAGGGTGAGGGTGAGGTTTTAGGTTAGGAAAGGCTTAGGGTTAGGTTTACAGTGAGGATTAGTGTGAGGGTGAGGTTTAAGGTGAGGATTAGGGTTAGGGTGAAGATTAGGGTTAGGTTTAGGGTAAGGTTTAGGTTTAGGGTGATGTTTAGGGTGAGGGTGACGGTTAGGGTGAGGGTGAGGGTGAGGGTGAGGGTGTTGGTGAGGGTTAGGGTTAGGGTTAGGGGGACAGTGAGGTTTAAGGTGAAGGTGAGGATTATGGTTAGTTTTAGGGTGAGGGTTAGGGAAAGAATTAGGGTGAGAGGGAGGGTTAGGGTTAGGTTGAGGGTTAGGTTTAATGTGACGTTAGGGTTCGGTTAGGGTTAGTGTGAGGATAAGGGTTAGGGTGAGGGTTAGGGTGAGACTGAAGGTTCGGGTTAGCATTACGGTTTAGGTGAGATTTAGGGTGAGGGTTAGGGTGAGGGTTAGGTTTAGGGTGAGGGTTCAGGTTCGGGTGAGGGTGTGTGTTACAGTGTGGGTGAAGTTTAGGGTTAGGGTTATGGTTAAGGTGATGTTGAGTGTTAGGGTGAGAGTGAGTGTTAGGCTTACGGTGAGCGTTAGGGTTAAGGTTAGGGTTAGGCGAAATGTGAGGATTAGGGTTAGAGTTAGGGTTGGGATTAGGTGTACGGTTAGGCTGAGGGTGAGGGATAGGTTTAGGGTGAGGGTTAGCGTTAGGATTAGGGTTAGGCTGAGGTTTAGGGTGGGGGTTAGGGTTAGGGTGAGGGTGCATGTTAGGGTTTGCGTTAGGGTGAGGTTTAGGGTTAGGGTGAGGGCTAGGGATAGGGTTAGGGTTTGGGTGAGGGTCAGAGTTAGGGGTAGGTTTAGAGTTAGAGAGAGGGTGAGGGTTAGAGTTAGGGTTAGGATTAGGTGTACGGTTAGGCTGAGGGTGAGGGTTAGGTTTAGCGTGAGGGTTAGGGTTAGGGTTAGGTTGAGGGTTAGGGTTAGGTTTAGGATGAGGGTTTGGCTGAGGGTTAGGGTTAGGGTGAGGGTGAGGGTTAGTGTTAGTGTGAGGGTTAGTGTTAGGGTTTTGTTTACAGTGAGAGTGAGGGTTAGGGTTAGGTTTAGGGTGAGGTGAGCGATAGGTTGAGGGTTTGGGTTAGGTTTAGTATTAGGGTGATGCTTAAGGTGAGGGTTAGTATTAGGGTTAGGGTTTGGGTGAGGGTTACTGTTAGGGTTAGAGTTAGGATGAGGGTGAGGTTGAGGGTTAGCGTTTGAATTAGGGTTAGGTTTAGGGTTATGCTGAGGGTGAGGTTGAGGGTGAGGGTGAGTTTTAAGGTTTGGGTGAGGGTTAGGGTTATGGTTAGGGTTAAGGTGAGGGTGAGGGTTAGGGTTAGAGTTAGGGTTAGGATGAGGGGTAGGCTGAGCGTTAGGTTTAGGCTCAGGGTGAGGGTAAGGTTTAGGGTGATGGTGAGGGATAGGTTTAGGATTCAGGTTAGCGTTAGGGTGATGGTTAGGCTTAGGGTTAAGTTTAGGGTGAAGGATAAGGTGAGGGGTAGGTTTAGGGTTAGTGTTAGGGTGACAATTAGTGTTAGGGTGAGGGTAAGGGTGAGGGGCAGGTTTAGGTTTAGGTTTAGTGGGAGGGTAAGGGTTAGGGAGAAGTTTAAGGTGAGGGTGAGGATGAGGGTGAGGGTTAGTGTGAGGGTGATGGTTACCGTTAGGTTTAGATTTAAGATGAGAGTGAGTGTGAGGATTAGGTTTTGGATTAGGATTAGGTTTAGGTTTACTCTGAGGGTGAGGTTAAGGGTGAGGGTGAGTTTGAGGGTTAGGTTGAGAGTTAGGGTTAGGGTTAGGGTTAATGTTAGGGTGAGGGATAGGGTTAGGGTTAGGGTTTGGATCAGGATTTGGCTGAGGGTTAGGATTAGTGTTAGGGTGAGGATAAGGGTTAGGGTGAGGGTTATGGTGAGGGTGAGGGTTAGGGTTAGCTTAGGGTTAGGGTGAGGGTTAGGGTGAGGTTTAGGGTGAGGGTTAGGGTGAGGGTTAGTGTTAGGGTTAGGGATAGGGTTGGGTGAGGGAAAGTGTTAGGGTGAGTGTTAGTGTGGGTATAAAGGATATGGTTATGGTGAGGGTAAGGGTTAGGGCTAGGTTTAGGGTGAGGTTGAGGGTTAATGTTAGCATTAGGGTTATGGTGAGCATGAGGTTTAGCGTGAGGGTTATGGTTAGAGTTAGGGTTAGGGTGAGGGTTAGGCTGAGGGATAGGGTTAGGGTTATGTTTAGGGTAAGGGTTAGGGTTAAGTTTAGGGTAAGGGTGAGGGTGAGGGTGAGGGTTAGGGTTAGGATTAATTGCTAGGGTTAGGGTTAGCCTGAGTGTGGGGTTGAGGGTTAGGGTTAGGGTTAGGTTTAGGGTTAGGGTTATGGTGAGGGTGAGGGTTAGAGTTAGGGTGTTGGTTAGGGTGAGTGTTAGGGTGACTGTGAGGGTTAGGGTTAGTGTGAGGGTTAGGTTTAGAGTGAGTGATAGGGTTATGGTTAGGGTTTGGGTGAAGGTTAAGTTTAGGGTTTGGGTTTAGTTTAGGTTGAGAGTTAGGCTGAGGGTTAGGTTTAGGTTTAGGGTGAGGATAAGGGTTAGGGTGACGGTGAGGCTTAGGATTTGGGTTAGGGTTAGTTTTAGTGTGAGGGTAAGTGATAGGGCTAGGGTTAGGGTGAGGGTTTTGGTTAGGGTTACGTTTAGAGTTAGGGTGAGGGTGAGGGTAAGGGTTAGGTTTTGTATTAGGGTTAGGTTTAGGGTTAGGCTGAGGGTGAGGTTGAGGGTGAGGGTGACGGTTAGGGTGAGGGTTAGGTTTAGGGTTAGGATGAAGGTTAGGCTGAGGTTTAGGGTTAGGGTTTGGTAAGGGTAAGGGTTAGGGTGAGAGTGAGGGTTAGGCTTAGGCTTAGGGTTAGGGTGCCGGTTAGGGTGACATTTAGTGTTAGTGTTAGGGTTAGGGTTAGAATGAGGGTTAGGGTGAGGGTAAGGGTTAGGGTTAGGGTTAGGTTGATGGTGATGGATGATGTTAAAATGAGGGTAAGTGTTAGGGCGAGGTTTAGGGTGAGGCTGAGGGTTAATGTTAGCATTAGGGGTATGGTGAGGGTCAGGGTTAGGGTGAGGGTTAGAGTTAGGGTTAGGGATAGGGTACGGATTAAGGTTAGGGTTAGGTTTAGGGTGAGGGTTAGGCTGAGGGGTAGGGTTAGTGTTAGTGTTAGGGTGAGGGTTAGGGAGTGGGTTAATGTTAGGGTTAGGGTTAGGGTGAGGTTGAGGGTGAGGGTTAGGATTAAGGTGAGGGTTATGGAGAGGTTGAGGTTTAGGGTTAGCATTAGGGTTAGGCTTAGGATTAGGGTTAGGGTGAGGGTGAGGGCTAGTGTTAGTATTAGGGTTAGGGTTAGGGTTAATGTGAGGATGAGGTTTAGAGTGAGGGTAAGGGTTAGGGCGAGGTTTAGGGTGAGGTTGAGGATTAATGTTAGCATTAGGGTTACTGGGAGGGTGAGGGTTAGGGTGAGTGTCATGGTTATGCTTAGGGATACAGTGAGGATTAGGGTTAGGGTTAGGTTTAGGGTGAGGGTAAGGGTGAGGGCTAGGGTTCGGTTGAACGTTACGGTGAGGGTTAGGGTTAGGATGAGGGTTAGGATTAGGGTTATGTTCAGGTTGAGGTTGATAGTGAGGGTAACGGTTGGGTTGAGGATCAGAGTGAGGTTGATGTTTAGGGTTAGCATTAGGGTTAGGGTTAAGTTAGGGTGAAGGTTAGGATTAGGCTTACATTAGGGTAAGGGTTAGGGTTAGGGTGAGGGTTAGGCTTAGGGTGATTTTTAGGGTGACGGTGAAGGTTAGGGTTAGGGTGAGGTTGAGGGTCAGGGTGAGGTTGAGAGTGACTTTGAGGGTGAGGGTTAGGGTTACAGTTATGTTTAGGGTGAGGTGTGGGTGAGGGTTAGGGTTAGGGTGAGGGTTAGGGTGAGGTTTAGTGTTAATGTTTCGTGTAGGGTAAGGGTGAGGGTAAGGGTTACATTGAGAGTTATTTTGAGTGTGAGTGTTAGGGTTAGGGTGAGGGTAAGGGTTAGGATGAGGGTTATTGTGAGGGTTTGGGTTCGGGTTAGCATTAGGGTTAGGTTGAGGGTGAGGGTTTGTGTGAGGGTTAGGGTTACGTTTAGGGATAGGGTGAGGATTAGGGTTAGTGTGAGGGTGAGGGTCTGGGTAAGGGTTAGGGTTAGATTTAGGGTGAGGGTGAGGGTGAGCATTAGAATTAAGATTAGGGTTAGGGTTAGAGTTAGGTGAGATTGAGGGTGAGGGTTAGGGTTTAGGATAGAATTAGGGTGAGGGTGAGCATGACGTTTAGGTTTAAGATTAGGGTTAGGGTCATGGTGAGGGTTAGCGTGAGGGTGAGAGTGAGGCTTAGGCTTAGGGTTAGGGTGAAGTTTAGGTTTACGGTGAGGGCTATGGTCCGGGTGAGTTTTAGGGTGAGTGTGTGGGTGAGGTTGAGGGTTTCGGTTAGGTAAGGGTTATGTTTAGGGTTATGGTGAGGATTAGGGTGAGTTTGAGGGTTAGGGTGAGGCTCAGGGTTAGGGTGAGAGTTAGGGTTATGGTGAGGGTTATGGTTAGGGTTAGGTTGAGACTGAGGGTTAGGTGTAGGGTAAGGGTTAGGGTTAGTTTGAGGCTGAGGGTTAGGTATAGGGTAAGGGTTAGGGTTATGGTGAGTGTTAGGGTTAGGGTGAAGGTTAAGGTTAGAGTTAGGATTAGGGTTAGGGTAAGGGTTAGGGTGAGGGTGAGGGTTAGGGTT
Organism: Dipodomys merriami; assembly: GCF_024711535.1. NCBI lineage: Eukaryota > Metazoa > Chordata > Mammalia > Rodentia > Heteromyidae > Dipodomys > Dipodomys merriami. The sequence continues at coordinate 174,769 of NW_027202849.1, forward strand.
AGGTTTAGGGTGAGGGGTACGGTTAAGGTTAGGGAGAGGGTTAGGGTTAGGGTATGGGTTACGGTTAGTTTGAGGGTTAGGGTGAAGTTGAGTTTGAGGTTGAGAGTTAGGGTGAGGGTGATGGTGACGGTGAGGGTTAGTGTTAGGATTCGGGTTAGGGTTAGGGTGATAGTTAAGGTTAGGGTTAGGGTTAGGTTGAGATTGAGGGTGAGGATGAGGGTTAAGTTTAGGGTTAGGTTTAGGATTAGGTTGAGAATTAGGGGAAGGGTTAGGGTTAAGGTGAGCTTTAGGTTTAGGGTTAGGGTGAGGGTTAGAGTTAGGGTTAGGTTTAGGGTGAGGTTAAGTGTTAGGGTGAGGGTGAGGGTGAGGTTGAGGGTTAGGGTTAGGGTGAGTGTGAGTGTGAGTGTGAGGGTTAGGTTTAGAATTAGGGTTAGGTTTAGGGTTAGGCTCAGGTTGAAGGTATGAGTGAGGATCACCCTAGCACTCACGGCTAGGGTTAGGCTGAGGGTTAGGATGCTGGGTAGATTTAGGGTTAGAATTAGTGTGAGTGTTAGTTTTGAGTGTGAGGGTTACGGTTAGGGTTAGGGTTAGGGTGATGGTAAGTGTTAGAGTGTGGGTTAGGGTGAGAGTGAGGGTTAGGGTGATGTTTAAGCTGAAGGTCGATGTTAGAGAGAGTGAGAGGTTTTGGGTGTGGGTGAGGGTTAGGGTGTGGGTGAGGGTGAGGGTTAGGGTGAGGGTATGGGTTAGGGTCATGTTTAGGATGAGTGTGAGGTTTAGGGTGAGAGTTAGCGTTCAGGGAAGGGGAATTGTTAGGGTGTAGGTGAGGGTTAGGGTAAGGGTGTGGCTTAGGGTGACCGGGAGTGTTAGGGTTCAGGGGAGGATTAGGGTTAGGGTTAGTCTTTGGGTTTGGGTTCGGGTTAGGGTTAGGGTGATTGTTAGGGTGAGAGGTAGGATTAGTGTTAGGATGAGATTTAGACTTAGGGTGAGGGTTACGGTTAGGGTTAGGGTTAGGGTTAGGGTGAGTATAAGGGTTAGGGTGAGGGTTAGTGTGAGACTGAGGGTTAGGGCTGGGCTTAGGGTTAGGGTGAGGGTTAGGGTTAGGGTTAGGGTACGGTGAGGGTTAGGGTGAGTGAAAGGTTTAGGGTGAGGGTTAGGTTGAGGTTGAGGTATAGGGTTATGGTGAGGGTAAGCGTTAGGGCGACGGTTAGGGTGAGGTGGAGGGTTAGGGTTAGCATCAGTGTTAGGGTGAGGGTGAGCGTTAGGGTGAGGGTGAGGGGAAGGCTGAGGGGTAGGGTTAGGGTTAGGGTTAGGGTTAGGGTTAGGGTGATGGTTACATTTAGGGTTAGGGTGAGGGTGAGTGTTAGGTAATGGTTTGGGTAAGGGTTAGGGTGAGGGTGAGGGTTAGGGTTAGCATTAGGGTTTGGGTCAGATTGAGTGTTAGGGTGAGGTTGAGGGTTAGGGTTAGCATTAGGGTTACGGTTAGGGTTAGGGTGTAGGTTAGGTTTAGGTTTAGAGTGAGGGTGAGGGTCAGGGTTAGGGTTAGGATTAGGTTTAGGGTTAGGGTGAAGCTGAGGGTGAGGGTGAGGGTGAGGGTAAGCGTGAAGGTGAGTGTTAAGTTTAGCATTAAGTTTAGGGTGAGGTCTAGGGTGAGGGTGAGGGCTAGGGTGAGGGTTAGTGTGAGGGTTATGGTTAGTACTAGGTGAGGGTTAGGGTTAGGGTTAGTGTAAGGATAAGGGTTAGGTTGAGGATTAGGGTGAGAGTGAGTGTTAGGGTTAAATTAAGGGTTAGGGTGAGGGTTAAGGTAAGGGTTAGGGTTAGGATTAGGGTGAGGGTGAGTTTTAAAGTTAGGTTTAGGGTGAGGGTTAGGGTTGGGGTGAGGGTTAGGGTTAGGGTTAGGGTGAGGATGAGGATTCAGGTTAGGGTGAGTGTGAATGTTAGGGTGTTGGTGACGTTTAGGGTTAGGGTGAGGGTGATGCTGAGGTTTAGGCTTAGGGTTAGTGTGAGGATAATGGTTAGGGTGAGGATTAGGGTGAGTGTGAGTGTTAGGGTTAGCATAAGGTTTAGGGTGAGGGTTAGGGTTAGGGTTAGGGTAAGGATTAGGGTTAGGTAAGGGTTAGGGTTAGGCTTAGGGTTAGGGTTAGGGTTAGGGTTAGGGTGAGTGTTAGGCTTAGGGTTAGGGTTAGGGTGAGGGTTAGGGTTAAGTTTAGGGTTAGGGTAAGGTTAGGGTTAGCATGAGGTTTAGGGTTAGGGTGATGTTTAGGGTGACGGTGCGGGTTAGGGTGAGGGTGAGGTTGAGCGTGAGGGTTAAGGTGAGGGTGAGGGTGAGTGGGAGGGTTACGGTGAGGGTTAGGTTTAGGGTGAGGGTAAGAGTTAGGTTTAGGGTTAGTGTGAGGATAAGCGTTAGGGTGAGTGTTAGGTTGAGACTGATTGTTAGGGTTAGCGTTAGGGTTAGTGTGAAGGTTAGATTGGGGGTTAGGGTGAGGGTTAGGGTTCAGGTTAGGGTTGGGTGATGGTTAGGGTGAGGGTAAGTGTTAGGTTTAGGTTGAGAGTGAGGGTGCGGGTAAGGGTTAGGGTTAGGGTCAGGGTTAGGTTGAGGGTGTGGTTTAGGATTTGCCTTAGGGTTAGGGTTAGGGTTAGATTGAGTGTTAAGTTTAGGGTTAGGGTGCAAGTTAGGTTTAGGGTTAGAGTGAGGGTGAGGGTCAGGGTTAGGGTTAGGATTAGGTTTAGTGTTAGGGTGAGGCTGAAGGTGAGGCTGAGGGTGAGGGTGAGGGTGAGGGTGAGGGTTAAGTTTAGGGTTAGATTTAGGGTGAGGGCTAGGGTGAGGGTGATGTTTTTGTTTAGGATAGGTCTAGGGTTAGGTTTAGGGTGAGGATTAGTGTGGGGTTGAGGTTTAAGGTGAGGGTTAGGGTTAGGGTTAGGGTGAGGGTTAGGGTTAGGGTGATGGTTAGGGTTAGGGTAACGTTTAAGGTTTGGGGGAGCGTAAGGGTTAGGATGACATTTAGTGTGAGGGTGAGGGTTAAGGTTAGGTTTAGGATTAGGATGAGTGTTAGGGTGAGGGTTAGTGTTAGGGTTAGGGTGAAGGTTAGGGTGAAGTTTAGGTTTAGGGTTTGGGTTAGGGTGAGGGTTAGGTGAGAAGGAGTAGGGTGACGGTTAGGGGGAGGGTGAGGGATAGGGTTATGGTGAGGGTAAGGTTTAGCCTGAGGCTTAGGTTGTGAATGAGCATTTGTGTTAGCATCAAGGTTGGGTTGAGGGTGAGGGTTAGTGTTAGGCTGAGGGGTAGTTTTAGGGTTAGGGTGTGGGTGAGGGTGAGGGTTAAGGCTAGACTTAGGGTGAGCATGAGGGTTAGGTTTAGAGTTAGGGTGAGTGTGAGTGTGAGGTTAGGTTTAGGATTAGGCTTAGGGTTAGGGTTAGGCTGAGGTTGAGGTTATGAGTGAGGGTGAGGTCTAGGTTTAGGGGTAGAGGTAGAGTTAGGGTTAGATTTAGGGTTAGTATTAGAGTTAGGGTTAGGATTAGGCTGAGGTTGAGTGTGAGGGTGAGGGTGAAGGTGAAGTTTAGGGTTAGAGTTAGGGGTAGAGTTAGGGTTAGTTTGAGCGGTAGGATGAGGGTGAGGTTTAGGGTTTGCGTTAGTTTTAGGGTGAGGTTTAGGGTGAGAGTTGAGTCTTAGGGTTAGGGTTAGGGTGAGGGTGTGGGTTAGGGTTAGTGTGAGGGTGAGGGTCTGTGTAAGGGTTAAGGTTAGGCTTAGATTTAGGATGAGTGTGATGGTGAGGGTTAGAATTAGGATTAGGGTTAGGGTTAGAGTTAGGTGAGAGTGAGGATGAGTGATAGGGTTTGGGTGAGAATTAGGGTGAGGGTGATCATGAGGGTTTGGGTTAGGATTAGGGTTAGAATTATGGTTAGGGTTAGGGTGAGAGTGAGGGTGAGGCTTAGGGTTAGGTTTAGGTTTAGGGTTGGTGTGAGGATCAGGGTTAGGGTGAGAATTAGGGTGAGGGTGAGAAGGAGGGTGAGGGTTAGGGTGAGCTTTAATGTTAGGGTTAGGGTGAGTTTTAGGGTTACGGTGAGAGTTAGGGTTAGGGTTAGGTTGAGGCTAAGGTTTAGGCTGAGGGTTAGGGTAGGTTTAGGGTAAGGTTTAGGTTTAGGGTGAGGGCTATTGTGAGGGTGAGTGTTAGGGTGAGTGTGAGGGTGAGGTTGAGGGTTTTGGTTAGGTAAGGGTTAGGGTTAGGGTTAGGGTGAGGATTAGGGTGAGGATGAGGTTTAGGTTGAGTGTTAGGTTGAGGGTGAGGGTTAGAGTGAGGGTGAGGGTGAGGGAGAGCATGAGGGTTCGGGTGAGCGTGAGAGTTCGGGTGAGGTTGAGGGTTCGGTTGTGGGTCAGGGTTAGGTTTAGGGTGAGGTATAGGGTGACGGTGAGGGTTAGGGTGAGGGTGAGGTTTAGGATTGGGGTTAGGGTGAGGGTTAGGTTTAGGGTGATTGTTAGGGTGAGGGGTAGGGTTAGGGTTAGGCAGAGGGTTAGGGTTAGGGTGAAGGTTAGGGTTAGTTTGAGGGTTAGGGTGAAGGTGAGTTTGAGGTTGAGGTTTAGGGTGAGGGTGAGGGTGACGGTGAGGGATAGGGTTAGGGTTAGGTTTAGGATTAGGTTTAGGTTTAGGGTAAGGGTTACGGTTAGGGTTAGGGTGAGCGTTAGGTTTAGAGTTAGGGTGAGTGTTAGGGTTAGGGTTATGTTTAGAGTGAGGTTTAGGGTTAGGATTAGGGCAAGGGTGAGGGTTAGGTTGAGGAGTAGGGTTAGGTATAGGGTAAGGGTTAGGGTTAGGGTGAGGGTTAGGTTTAGGATTAGGGTGAGGGTGAGGGTTAGGGTTAGGGTTAGGGTAAGGGTTAGGTTTAGGGTGAGGGTTAGTTTTAGGTTTAGGTTTAGCGTGAGGGTGACGCTGAAGGTTAGGGTTAGGGTTAGTGTGAGGATCAGGGTTAGGGTGAGGATTAGGGTGAAGGTGAGGGTTAGGGTTAGCATAAGGTTTAGGGTGAGGGTTAGGGTTAGTGTTAGGGTTAGGGTAAGTGTTAGGGTTAGGGTAAGGGTTAGTGTTAGGCTTAGGGTTAGGGTTATGGTTATGGTTAGGGTCAGGGTTAGGCTTAGGGTTAGGTTTAGTGTGAGGGTTAGGGTTAAGTTTAGGGTTAGGGTAAGGTTAGGGTTAGCGTTAGGTTTAGGGTTAGAGTGATGTTTATGATGATGTTGAGGTTTAGGGTGACGGTGAGGTTGAGCGTGAGATTTAGGGTGAGGATGAGTAGGAGGGTGACGGTGAGGGTTAGGGTTAGGGTTCGGGTGAGGTTGAGGTTTAGGGTTAGCATTAAGGTTAGGGTTAGGGTTAGGCTGAGGTTTAGGGGTAGGGTTAGGGTTAGGGTGAGGTTCAGGGTGAGGGTGATGGTGAGGGTGAGTGTGAGGTTTAGGCTGAGGTGTAGGGTGAGGGTTAGGGATAGGGTGAGGATTAGGGTTAGGGTGAGGTTTAGGGTGAGTGTTAGGTTTAGGGTTAGTGTGAGCGTTAGGGTGAGGGTTTTGGTTAGGGTTTGGGTGAGGTTGATGTTTAGGGTTAGCATTAAGGTTAGGGTTAGGGTTAGGCTGAGGTTTAGGTGTAGGATTAGGTTTAGGGTGAGATAGAGGGTGAGGGTGAGGTTGAAGGTGAGTGTGAGGTTTAGGCTGACGTTTAGGGTTAGGTTTAGGGATAGGGTGAAAATTACGGTTAAGGTTAGGTTTAGGGTGAGTGTTAGGCTGAAGGGTAGGTTTAGGGTTAGTGTGAGGGTTAGGGTGAGGGTTAGGGTTAGGGTTAGCATTAGGGTGAAGTTGAGAGTGAGGGTAAGTTTTAGGGTGATTGTTAGGGTGATTTTGATGTTTAGGGTTAGCATTAGATTTAGGGTTAGCCTTAGTCTGAAGTTTAGGGTTAGGATTAGGGTTGGGGTGAGGGTGAGGGCTAGTGTTAGCATTATGGTTAGGTTTAGGTTTAGGATTAGGGTTAGTGTGATGGTTAGGGTTAGGGTAACGGTAAGGATGAGGGTAAGGGTTAGGGTTACGGTAAGGGTGAGGGTCAAGGTTAGGTTTAGAGTTAGGATTAGGGTTAGGGATAGGGTTAGGCTGAGGGTGGGGGTGAGGTTGAGGGTGAGGGTTAGGGTTAGGGTTAGTTTTAGGGTGAGGGCTAGGGTGAGGGAGAGGTTTAGTGTGAGGGTTATGTTGAGGAAATGGGTTTAGGTTAGGAAAGGCTTAGGTTTAGGGTTAGCGTCAGGATTGGGGTGAGGCTGAGGTTTAAGGTGAGGATTAGGGTTAGGGTGAGGATTAGGGTTAGGGTTAGGGTGAGGGTGAAGATTAGGATGATGTTTAGGGTGAAGGTGAGGGTTAGGGTGAGGGTGAGGGCTAGGGTGTAGGTGAGGGTTAGGGTTAGGTTGAGGTCTAGGGTTAGGCTTAGGGTTAGGGTGAGGTTTAGTTTTAGTGTGAGGGTGAGTGAGAGGGTTAGGTTTAGGATTAGGGTTAGGTGTAGGGTTAGGCTTAGGGTGAGGGTGAGGGTCAGGTTAGGATTAGGATGAGGTTTAGGGTTATGGTTAGGGTTAGGGTGAGGGTGAGGGTTAGGGTAAGAGTGATGTTGAGGGTGAGGGTTAGGTTTAGGGTGAGGGATAGGGTTATGGTTAGGGTTAGGCTGAGGGTGAGGGTGTGGGTTACGGTGAGGGTGATGGTGAGGTTGAGAGTGAGGGTGAGGATTAGCGTTTGGGTAAAGGTTAAGTTTAGGGTTTGGGTTAAGGTTAGGTTGAGGGTTAGGGTTAGAGTTAGGATGAGGGTTAGGCTGAGGGTTAGGTTTAGGGTTAGGGTGAGGGTGAGGGTTAGGGTGAGGGTGAGACTTAGGATTAGGATTCGGGTTAGTTTTAGGGTGAGGGTAAGGGATAGGGTTAGGCTTAGGGTGAGGGTTTTGTTTAGGGTTAGGTTTAGAGTTAGGTTGAGGGTGAGTGTTAGGGTTAGGTCTTGTATTAAGTTTAGGGTTAGTGTTAGGCCGAGGGTGAGTTTGAGGTTGAGGGTGACAGGGTGAGGGTTAGTGTTACGGTTAGGGTTAGGATGAGAGTTAGGCTGAGGATTAGTGTTAGGGTTCGTTAAGGGTAAGGGTTAGGGTGAGAGTGAGGGTTAGGTTTAGGCTTAGTGGTAGGGTGATGGTTTGTGTGAGGTTTAGTGTTAGTGTTAGGGTTAGGGTTAGAGTGAGGTTTAGCGTGAGGGTAAGGGTTAGGGTGAGGGTTAGGCTGATGGTGAGGGATAGGGTTAAGGTGAGGGTAAGGGTTAGGGCGAGGTTTAGGGTGAGGCTGAGGGTTAATATTAGCATTAGGGGTAAGGCGAGTGTTTGGGTTAGGGTGAGGGTTAGTGTTAGTGTTAGAGACTGGGTGAGTATTAGGTTTAGGGTGACGGTTAGGCTGAGGGGTAGGGTTACGGTTAGTGTTAGGGTGAGGGTTAGGGTGTTGGTTTATGTTAGGGTTAAGTTTAGGTGAGGTTGAGGGTGAGGGTAAGGGTTAGTGTGACAGTTATGGTGAGGTTGAGATTTAGGGTTAGGATTAGGGTCAGGTTTAGTGTTAGGGTTAGGGTTAGGATTAGGTTTAAGGTGAGAGTGAGGGCTAGTGTTAGTATTAGGGTTCGTTTTCAGGTTAGGGTGAGGGTGAGGTTTAGGGTGAGGGAGATGTTTAGGTTGAGGGTTAGGGTGAGGGTGAGGGATTTGGTTAGGAAAGGCTTAGGGTTAAGGTTAGGGTGAGTATTAGGGTTTGGGGTGAAATTTAACTTGAGGATTAGGGTTAGGGTGAGTATTAGGTTAAAGGTTAGGGTTAGGGTGATGTTTAGGGTGAGGGTGATGTTTAGGGTGAGGGTTAGGATGAGGGTGAGGGTGAGGGTGTAGGTGAGGGTTAGGGTCACGGTGAGGGTCATTGTGAAGGTGAGGGTTCGGGTTCGGTTTAGGGTTAGGGTGAGTGTTAGGGTTAAGGGTTAGGGTGAGGGGTAGGGTGAGGTGTAAGGTGAGGTTTAGGGTTAATGTGAGGGTTAGGGTTAGGGTTAGTGTGAGGATAAGTGTTAGGGTGAGAGTGAGGGTTAGGTTTAGCGTTAGGGTTAGGGTGAAGTTTATGGTGAGGGTTAAGTTGAGGGTTAGGGTTAGTATGAGTTTGAGGGTTAGAGTTAGGTTCAGGTTGAGGATTAGGGTTAGGGTGAGTTTTAAGGTAGTGTTAGGGTTAGGGTGAGGGTTAGGATGAGGGTGAGTTTCAGGTTGTGGGTGACGGTTAGTGTGAGGGTGAGGGTTAGTGTTATGGTGAGGTTTATGTTAGGGTTAGGGTTATGGTGAGGGTAATGGTTAGGATGAGGTTTGAAGTGAGGGTGACAGTGAGGGATAACGTTAGATTTAGGGTGAGGGTTAGGGTGAGGGTTAGGTTTCAGGTTAGGTTGGGTGAGGGTGAGGGTTAGAGTTAAGTTTAAGCTGAGGGTAAGGATTAGGGTGAGGGTTAGCGTGAGGGTGAGGGTTAGGGTTAGGTTGAGGGTTAGGGTGAGCGTTAGGGTAAGGGTTAGATTTGGATTAGGGTTAGGGTGAGGGTTAGGGTGAGGTTTAGTTTTAGTGTTAGGGTTAGGGTAAGGGTTAGGGTGAGGGTAAGGGTTAAAGTGAGGTTCAGGGAGAGGGTGAGTGTTAGGGATAGCATTAGGGTTAAGCTTAGATTTAAGGTGAGGGTTAGTATGAGGGTTAGGCTTACTGTGAGGGTGAGGGTTAGGGTTAGCATTAGTGTTAGGGTTAGGGTTAGGCTGAGGGTTAGGGTTAGGGTTAGGATGAGGGTGAGTGTTAGGGTTAGGGTTAGGGTGAGGGTGAGGGTTAGGTTTAGGATTAGGCTTAGGTGTAGGGTCAGGCTTAGGGTGATGGTGAGGGTGAGGGTCAGAGGTTTAGTGTTATGGTTATGTTTATGGTTTGGGATAGGGTGAGGGTTACAGTGAGGGTGATGGTGAGGGTGAGGGTGAGGGTTAGTTTTAGAGTGAGGAATAGGGTTATGGTTAGGGTTAGAGTGAGGATGAGTGTGAGGGTTAGTGTGAGTGTGAGGGTGAGGTTGAGGGTGAGGTTTAGGGTTAGGGTGAGGGTTAGGATTAGGGTTAGGTTGAGGGTTAGGATGAGGGTTAGGGTTAGGATTAGTGTTAGGGTGGGGGCCAGCATGAGGGTGAGGTTTAGGGTTAGTGTGAGGGTGAGCTTTAGGGTTAGGATTAGGGTGAGGGTGAGGTTTAGTGTTAGAGTTAGTGTTAGGGTGAGGGTTAGGGTTAGGGTTAGTGTTAGGGTTAGGGATAGGGTGAGGGTTAGGGTTAGGTTTAGGGTTATGGTTATGGTTAGGATTAGGATTAGTGTTAGGGTGAGGGTGAGTGTGAGGATTATCTTTAGGCTTAGGGTTAGGCTGAGGATGAGGGTTAGGCTGAGTGTTATGTTTACGTTTACGTTTACGTTTATGTTTACGTTTAGAGTTAGTGTTACTGTGAGGGTTAGTGTTATGGTGAGGGTGTGGGTGAGGGTTAGAGTTAGGGTGATGATTAGGGTTATGGTCAGGTGAGGGTTAAGATGAGGGTTAGGGTTAGTGTGAGGGTTAGTGTTAGGGTTATGGTTAGTGTTAGGTTTTGGGTAAGTTTTAGGGTGAGGGTTAGGGTTAGGGTAAGGATTAGGGTTAGGGTTAAGGTGAGGGTGAGGGTTAGACTGAGTATTAGTATTAGGGTTAGTGTGAGGTTTAGAGTGAGGATGAGGGGTAGGGTTAGGATGAGGGCTAGGGTGATGTTGAGGGTTAGGGATAGGGTTAGGTTGAGGTTGAGGGTTAAGTGTGAGGGTTAGCGTTAGGATTAGGGTTAGTTTTAGGGTGAGGGTAAGTGTTAGGGTGAAGGTTAGGGTTAGGGTGAGAGTTATAGTTAGGGTAAGGATTAGTATTTGGGTTAGTGTTATTTTTAGGTTTAAGGTTAGGGTTATGGTTACGGTGAGGGAGAGGGGGAGGGTTAGGGTTATTGTTAGCATGAGGGTTATGTTGTGGTTTAGGGTTGGGGTTAGGTTTAGGATTAGGGTTTTGGTGAGGGTGAGGGTGAGGGTTAGGGTTAGGCTGAGGCTTAGACTTAGAGTTAGGCTGAGGGTGAGTGTCGGGATGAGGATTAGGTTTAGGGTGATGGTTAGGGTTAGGGTTAGATTACGATTAGGTTTAGGGTTAGGATTAGGTTTAGGGTGAGGGCTAGGGTGAGGGTGAGGGTTAGGTTTAGGGTTAGGGTGAGTGTTAGGGTTAGAGTGAGTGTTAGGGTTAGTGTGAGGGTTAGTGTTAGTGTGAGGGTTAGTGTTAGGGTTAGCGTTAGTGTTAGGGTGAGGGTAACTGTTAGGGTGAGGGTTAGGGTTAGGGTGAGGCTTATGGTTAGAATGAGGGTTAGAGTTATGGTTAGGGTTATTGTTTGGGTTAGGGTTAGGGTTAGGATAAGGGTTAGGGTTAGGATTAGGGTTAGGGTGAGGGCTAGGGTGATGGTGAGGGTTAGGGTTAGGGATAGGCTTAAGCTTAGGTTAGGGCTGAGGCTGAGGTTGAGGTTGAGTGTTAGAGTTAGCGTGATGGTTAGGTTTAGGGATAGGGTGAGTGTGACAGTAAGGTTAAAATTGAGGGTTAGGTTTAGGGTGAGTGTTAGGGTGAGGATTAGTGTTAGGGTTAGTGTGAGGGTTAGATTGAGTATTCGTGTTAGGGTTAGTGTGAGGTTTAGGGTGAGCATGAGGGGAAGCGTTAGGGTGAGGGCTAGGGTTAGGGTGAGGATTAGGGATAGGGTTAGTTTGAGGTTTAGGGTTAAGTTGATGGTTAGGGTTAGTGTGAGGGTTAGTGTTAGGATTAGGGTTCGTTTTTGGGTGAGGGTAAGTGTTAGGGTGAGAGTGAGTGTTAGGGTGAGAGTTATGTTTAGGGTTAGGATTAGTATTAGGATTAGGGTTATTTTAGGATTAGGGTTAGGTTTATGGTTACGGTGAGGGTGAGGGTTAAGGTTAGAGTTAGGTTGAGGTTTAGGTTTAGGGTTATGGTTAGAGTTAGGGTTAGGTTGAGGGTGAGGTTTAGGTTTAGATTTAGGGTTAGAGGAGGGTTAGGGTGAGGGTTAGGTTTAGGGTTAGGGTTAGTGTTAGGATTAGGGTTAGGGTGAGGGTGAGTGTGAGGGTTAGGTTTAGGTTTAGGCTTACGCATAGGGTTAGGCTGAGGGTGAGGCTGAAGGTGAGGGTTAGAGTTAGGGTGAGGGTTAGGGTTAGGGGTAGGTTGAGGTTTAGGATGAGGTTTAGAGTTAGGATTAGGGTTAGGATGAGGGCAAGGGTGAGGGTGAGGTTTAGAGTTAGCATTAGGGCGAGCATTAGGATTAGGCTTAGGTTTAGGGTTAGGGTGATGTTTAGTATGAGGGTGAGTGTAAGGATTAGGGTTAGGGTTATTGTTAGTGTTATGGTTAAATTTAAGTTCACAGTGAGGGTGAGACTGAGGCTGAGGTTTAGGGTTAGGGTAAGGGTGAGGGTTAGGGTTAGGGTTAGGGTGAGGCTTGGGTTAGGTTTAGGGTTACGGTGAGGGTGAGCATTAGGGTTAGGGTTAGGGTTACGGATATTGTTAGGGTTAGGGTTAGATTTACGGTGAGGTTGAGGGTGAGGGTGAGGTTGAGGGTTAGGGTTAGATTTAGGGTGAGTGTGAGGTTTTGGGTTAGAGTTAGGTTTAGGGCGAGGGTAAGGGTGAGGGTTAGTGTTAGGTTTAGGTTTCGGGTGAGGGTTAGGTTGAGGTTTAGGGTTAGGGTTAGGGTTAGGTTGAGGATTAGGGTTATGGTGAGGGTGAGTGTGATGGTTAGGGTTTGGGGTATTCTTAGACTTACGGTTAGGCTGAGAGTGAGGGTTGGGATGAGGATTAGGTTGAGGGTGATGGTTAGGGTTAGGGTTATGTTTAGGGTTAGGATTAGGGTTAGGGTTAGGATTAGGTTTAGGTTGAGAGTGAGGGATAGGGTTAGGTTTAGGCTTAGGGTTAGGGTTAGGCTGAGGCTCTGGGTGTGGGTGAGGGTTAGGGTTAGGGTGATGCTTAGGGTTACAGTCCGGGTGAAGGTTAGGATGAGGCTGTTGGTGAGGGTGAGGGTAAGGGTTAGGGTGATGCTTAGGGTTACATTCCGGGTGAAGGTTAGGATGAGGGTTAGGGTTAGGGTGAGTGTTAGTGTCAGTGTTAAGGTAAGGGTAAAGTTGAAGTTTAGGCTGAGAGTGAGGATTACAGTAAGGGTGAGGGTTAGGGTTAGGTTGGGGGTTAGGGTTAGGGTTAGGGTGAGGGTGAGGTTAAGATTGAGGATTAGTTTTAGGGTTTGTGTGAGGTTTAGGGTGAGGATGAGGGTTAGGGTTAGGGTGAGGGCTAGGGTGAGGGTGAGTGTTAGGGATAGGGTGAGGGTGAGGTTTAGGGTTAGGGTGACAATTTGGATTAGTTGGAGGATTATTGTTATTGTTAGGGTTAGTGTTAAGGTGAGGGTAAGTGTTAGGGTGAGGGTTAGAGTTAGGTGAGGGTTATGGTTAGAATGAGGGTTAGAGTTAGGTTTAGGGTTATTGTTAGGGTTAGGGTTAGGGTTACAGTTATGGTGAGGGTGAGGGTTAGGGTTAGGTTTAGGGTGAGGTTTATGTTTAGGGATAGGGTTAGAGTTAGGGCTAGGGTGAGGGTTAGGGTTAGGGTTAGTGTTATGGTTAGGGTGAGGGTGAGGGTGAGGGTTAGGGTTAGGGTTAGGGTCACGATTAGGTTTAGGGTTAGGATGAGGTTTAGGGTTAGGGTTAGGGTTTGGGTGAAGGTGAGGGTGAGATTTAGTGTTAGAGTTAGGGTTAGGGTGAGAGTTAGTGTGAGGGTTAGTGTTAGTGTTGGTTTTAGGGTTAGGATGAGGGTGAGGTTTAGGGTTAGGGTGAGGATTAGGATTAGGGTTAGTGTTAGGGTGAGTGTTTGGGTTAGACTTAGGGTTAGGGTAAGGCTAAGGGTTAAGCTGAGGGTGAGTGTAAGGGTGAGGGTTTGGGTTAGGGTGCGGGTTAGGGTTATCTTTAGGGTGAGAGTTAGGGTTCGGGTTATTTTTAGGGTTTGGGTGAGGGTTAGGGTTCAGGTTACAGTGATGGTGAGTGTTAGGGTTAGGATTAGCGTTAGGGTGAGGGTTAGGGTTAGGGTTAGGGTTAGTGTTAGGATGAGGATTAGGGTTAGGATTAGCGTTAGGGTGAGGGCTAGGGTGAAGGTGAGGGTTAGGGTTAGCGTTAGGGTGAGGTTTAGGGTGAGGGTTAGTGTGAGGGTGAGGGTTAGGATGAGGGTTAGGGTTATGGTGAGTGTGAGGGTTAGAGTTTGGGTGAGGGTTAGGGTTAGAATGAGGGTTAGGGTGAGTGTGATGGTTAGGATTAGGGTTAGTGTTAGGATTATTGTTAGTGTTAAGGTTATGGTTACATTTGCAGTGAGGGTGAGGCTGAGTGTGATTGTTAGGGATAGGATTAGTGTTAGGGTTAGGTTTAGGTTTAATTTTAGTGTTATTGTTAGCTTTAGGGTTACAGTTACGGACAGGGTGAGGGTGAGGGTAAGGTTGGAGTTTAGGTTTAGGGTTAGGGTGAGGTTTAGGGATAGGATTAGGATTAGGGTTAGGGTGAGTGTGAGGTTTAGGGTTAGAGTTAGGGTTAGGGGGAGGGTTAGGTTGATGGTTAGGGTTAGGGTTAGTGTTAGGTTAGGTTTAGGGTTAAGGTTACTGGGACACTTAGGGTTAGAGTTAGGGTTAGGGTTAGCATTAGAGTTTCGCTGAGGGTGAGTCTGTGGGTTAGGGTTAGGTTTAGGGTTATGCTTAGGTTTAGGCTGAGGGTGAGGTTGAGGGTGAGGGTTAGGGTTATTGTGAGGGTAAGGATTAGGGTTAGGGTGAGGGTTATGATGAGGGTTAGGGTTAGGATTAGGGTTAGGGTGAGGGCTAGCGTGAGGGTGAGGATTAGGGTTAGGTTTAGGGTGAGTTTTAGGGTTAGGGTTAGGGTCAGGGTGAGGTTTAGTGTTAGAGTTAGTGTAAGGGTGAGGGTTAGGGTTAGGGTTAGTGTTAGGGTGAGTGTTAGTGTTAGTGTGAGGGTTATGGTTATGGTTAGGTTTAGGATTAGGGTTAGGGTGAGGGTGAGTGTTAGGGTTAGTGTTAGTCTTAGGGTTAGGCTGAGGGTGAGGGTGAGAGTTAGGGTTAGGGTGTGGGTGAGGGTTAGGTTTAGGGTGATGCTTAGGGTTACGGTCAGGGTGAGGATTAGGATGAGGGTTAGGGTTAGTGTGAGGGTTAGGGTGAGGGTGACAGTATGAGTAAAGTTGAGGGTTAGGCTGAGAATGAGGATTACGGTAAATGTGAGGGTTAGGGTTAGGGTGAGGGTTACCGTTAGGGTTAGGCTGAGGGTGTGGTTTAGCTTAAGGATTAGTTTTAGGGTTAGTGTGAGGTTTAGGGTGAGGATGATAGTTAGGGTTAGGGTGAGGGCTAGGGTGAGGGTGAGGGTTAGGGTTAGGGTTAGGGTGAGTGTTAGGGTTAGGGTGATGTTTAGGGTTATTGTGAGCGTTAGTGTTAGGGTTAGCGTTAGTGTTAGGGTGAGGGTAAGTTTTAGGGTGAGGGTTAGGGTTAGGGTGAGGCTTATGGTTAGAATGAGGGTTAGGGTTAGGGTTAGGGCTATTTTTTGATTTAGGGTTAGGGTTAGGCTGAGGGTAAGGGTTAGGATTAGGGTTAGGGTGAGGGCTAGGGTGAGGGTGAGTGTTAGGGTTAGGGTTAGGCTTAGGCTTAGGTTTAGGCTGAGGCTGAGGGTGAGGTTGAGGGTTAGGCTTAGCGTGATGGTTAGGTTATGGTTGGGCTGAGGTTTTGTATGAGGGTTAGGATTAGGGTTAGGGTTAGGGTGACAGTAAGGTTAAAGGTGAGGGCTAGGTTTAGGGTGAGGGTTAGGGTGAGGATTAGGTTTAGGGTTAGAGTGAGGGTTAGATTGAGTATTAGTGTTAGGGTTTGTGTGAGGTTTAGGGTGAGGATGAGGGGTAGGGTTAGGGTGAGGGCTAGGGTGAGGTTGAGGGTTATGGATAGGGTTAGTTTGAGGTTTAGGGTTAAGGTGATGGTTAGGGTTAGTGTGAGGGTTAGTGTTAGGATTAGGTTTCGTTTTAGGGTGAGGGTAAGTGTTAGGATGAGGGTGAGTGTTAGGGTGAGAGTTATGGTTAGGGTTAGGATTATTTTTAGGATTAGGGTTATTTTAGGGTTAGGTTTAGGGTTGTGGTTATGGTGCGGGTGAGGGTGAGGGTTTGGGTTAGGTTTAGGGTGAGGTTTAGGTTTAGGGTTATGGTTAGAGTTAGGGTTAGGTTGAGGGTGAGGTTTAGGTTTAGATTTAGGGTTAGGGGGAGGGTTAGGGTTAGGATTACGGTTTGGGTTAGTGTTAGGTTTACGGTTAGGGTGAGGGTTAGTTTGAGGGTTAGGTTTAGGGTTAGGGTTAGGTTGAGGATTCGAGTTATGGTGAGGGTGAGGGTGAGGGTGTGGGTTAGGGTTAGGGTTAGGCTTAGGATTAGGGTTAGGCTGAGTGTGAGGTTGGGGATGAGGATTAGGTTTAGGGTGATGGTTAGGTTTAGGGTTAGGTTTAGGGTTAGGATTTGGGTTAGGGTTCGGATTAGGGTTAGGGTGAGGGCTAGGTTGAGGGTGAGGGTTCGGGTTAGGTTTAGGCTTAGGGTTAGGGTTAGGCTGAGGCTGTGGGTTAGGGAGAGCGTTAAGGTTAGGGGGATGCTTAGGTTTACAGTCCGCGTGAGGGTTAGGATGAGGGTAGGGTTATGGTGAGGGTTAGGGTGAGGTTGCCAATAAGGCTAAATGTGAAGGTTAGGCTGGGGTTTGGGTGAGGTTTAGGGTTCAGGTTACAGTGATGGAGAGGGTTAGGGTTAGGTTGAGGGTTAGGGTTAGGATTAGGGTTAGGGTGAGGGTTAGGGTTAGGGTTAGGGTTAGTGTTAGGATGAGGATTAGGGTTAGGATTAGGGTTAGGGTGAGGGCTAGGGTGAGGGTGAGGTTTAGGGTTAGGCTTAGTCTTCGGTTTAAGTTGAATCTGAGGGTGAGTTTGAAGGTTAGGATTAGCATGATGGTTAGGGTTATGGTTATTCTGCGGGTGTGGATGAGGGTTAGTGTTAGGGTGAGGGTTATAGTGAGGGTGACAGTAAGGGTAAATGTGAGGGTTAGGGTTCGGGTGAGTGTTAGGGTGAGGATAAGGGTTAGGGTTAGGGTGAGGGTGAGGTTTAGATTGAGTATTAGTCTTAGTATTAGTGTGAGGTTTAGGGTGAGGGTGAGGGGTAGCATTAGGGTGAGGGCTGGGGTGAGGGTGAGGGTTAGGGATAGGGTTAGGTTGAGGTTTAGGGTTAAGATGATGGTTAGGGTTAGTGTGAGGATTAGTGTTAGCATTAGGGTTAGTTTTAGGTTGAGGGTAAGTGTTAGGGTGAGGGTTAGGGTTAGGGTGAGAGTTATGGTTTCTGTTAGGATTAGTGTTAGGGTTAGTGTTATTTTTAAGGTTAGGGTTTGGCTTATTGTTACGGCGAGGTTGAGGGTCAGGATCAAGGTTACGGTTAGGCTGAGGTTTAGGTTTAGGGTTATGGTTAGAGTTAGTTTTATGTTGAGGGTGAGGTTTAGGTTTAGAGTTAGGGTTAGGGGGAGGGTTAGGGTTAGGGTTAGTGTTAGTGTTAGGATTAGGGTTAGGGTGAGTGTGAGGGTTAGGGTTAGGGTTAGGCATAGGCTTAGGGTTAGGCTGAGGGGGAGGGGGAGGGGGAGGGTTAGGGTTAGGGTGAGGGTTAGGGTTAGGGTTAGGGTGAGGGTTAGGATGAGGTTTAGGGTTAGGATTAGGGTTAGGTTGAGGGAAAGGGTGAGGGTGAGTTGTAGAGTTAGCATTATGGCGAGGTTTATGATTAGGGTTAGGGTTAGGGTTAGGGTGAGGGTTATGTTTAGGGCTACTTTGAGGGTGAGGGTTAGGGTTAGGGTGAGGGTTCGGGTTAGGGTTAGTGTGAGGGTGAGGGTTAGGATTAGGGTTAGGGTTATTGTTAGTGTTATGGTTAAGGTTAAGTTTGCAGTGAGGCTGAGGCTGAGGGTGAGGTTTAGGGTTAAGGTTAGGGTGAGTTTTAGGTTTAAGGTTATGGTTAGGGTTAGGATGGGGGCTTGGGTTAGGGTTAGGATTACGGTGAGGGTGAGCGTTAGGGTTAGGGTTAAATTTAGGATTAGTGTTATGGTTAGGGTTACAGTTACAGTGAGGGTTAGGGTGAGGGTGTGGTTTAGTGTTAGGGTTAGGTTTAGGTTGAGGGTGAAGTTTAGGGTTAGAGTAAGGTTTAGGGAAAGGTTTAGGGTAAGGGTTAGGGTTAGGATTAGTGTTAGGGTTAGGGTTAGGTTGAGGGTTAGGTTGAGGTTTATTGTTAGGGTTAGGGTTACTTTGAGGATTAGGGTAATGGTGAGGGTGAGTGTGAGGGTTAGGGTTAGGGTTAGGCTAAGGCTTAGAATTAGGCTGAGAGTGAGGGTGGGGATGAGGATTAGGTTTAGGGTGATGGTTAGGGTTAGCGTTAGGTTTAGGGTTAGGATTGGGGTTAGGGTAAGGATTAGGGTTAGGGTGAGGGCTAGGGTTCGGGTTCGGGTTCGGGTTAGGTTTAGGCTTATGGTTAGGGTTAGGCTGAGGCTGTGTGTGAGGGTGAGGGTTAGGGTTAGGGTGATGCTTAGCGTTACATTCAGGGTGAGGGTTAAGATGAGGGTTAGGGTTAGGGTGAGTGTTAGGGTGAGATTGACGGTCAGGGTAAAGGTGAAGGTTAGGCTGAGAGTGAGAATTAACGAAAGGGTGAAGATTAGGTTTAGGTTTAGGGTTAGGGTTTGGGTTAGGGGGAGGGTGAGGTTAAGATTGAGGATTAGTTTTAGGGTTAGTCTGAGGTTTAGGGTGAGGGTGAGGGTAAGGGTTAGGGTGAGGGCTAGGGTGAGGGTGAGGGTTAGGGTTAGGGTGAGGTTTAGGGTTAGGGTGATGATTAGGGTTAGTGTGAGAATTAGTGTTAGGGTTAGGGTTAGTTTTAGGGTGAGGGTGTTAGGGTGAGTGTTAGGGTTAGGCTGAGGTTTAGGTTGAGGTTTATTGTTAGGGTTAGGGTTAGGTTGAGGATTAGGGTTATGGTGAGGGTGAGTGTGAGGGTTAGGGTTAGGGTTAGGCTTAGGCTTAGGGTTAGGCTGAGAGTGAGGGTGGGGATGAGGATTAGGTTTGGGGTGATGTTTAGTGTTAGGGTTAGGTTTAGGGTTAGCATTGGGGATAGGGTTAGGATTAGGGTTAGGGTGAGGGCTAGGGTTAAGCTTATGGTTAGGGTTAGGGTTAGGGTTAGGGTTAGGCTGAGGCTGTGTGTGAGGGTGAGGGTTAGGGTTAGGGTGATGCTTAGGGTTACAGTCAGGGTGAGGGTTAGGATGAGGGTTAGGGTTAGGCTGAGTGTTAGCGTGAGGTTTATGGTAAAGGTAAAGGTTAAGGTTAGGCTGAGAGTGAGGATTACGGTAACGGTCAGGGTTTGGTTTAGGTTGAAGTTTAGGGTTCTGGTTAGGGTGAGGGTGAGGTTAAGATTGAGGATTAGTTTTAGGGTTAGTCTGAGGTTTAGGGTGAAGGTGAGGGTTAGGGTTAGGGTGAGGGCTAGGATGAGGGTGAGGGTCAGGGTTAGGTTGAGGTTGAGGGTTAGGGTGACAATTAGGGTTATTGTTAGGATTAGTGTTAGGGTTAGGGTTAGTGTTAAGGTGAGGGTAAGTGTTAGGGTGAGGGTTAGCTATAGGGTGAGTGTTATGGTTAGAATGATGATTAGGGTTAGGTTTAGGGTTATTGTTGGGGTTAGGGTTAGGGTTACAGTTAAGGTGAGGGTGAGGGTTAGGGTTAGGTTGAGGGTGAGGTTTATGTTTAGGGTTAATGTTAGAGTTAGGGTTAGTGTGAGGGTGCGGTTTAGGGTTAGAATTAGTGTTATTGTTAGGGTTAGGGTGAGGGTTAGTGTGAGGATTAGAGTTAGGCTTAAGCTTAGGTTTAGGCTTAGGCTTAGGCCGAGTGTGAGGGTGAGGGTTAGGGTTAGGGTTAGGGTGAGGGTTAGTGTTAGGGTTAGGGTCAGGGTTAGGGTGAGGTTTAGGGTTAGTTTGAGCGCTAGGTTGATGGTTAGTGTGAGGTTTAGGGTTAGGGTTAGGGTTATGGTGAGGGTAAGGGTTAGGGTTAGGGTTAGGTTTAGTGTTATTGTTAGGGTTAGGGTTAGAGTTACGGTGAGGGTGAGGGTGAGGATCCGGGTTAGGGTTAGGATGAGGTTTAGGGTTTGGGTTAGGGTTAGGATGAGGGTGAGGGTGAGATTGAGTGTTAGAGTTAGGTTTAGGGTGAGAGTTAGTGTGAGGGTTAGGGTTAGGGTTAGTTTTAGGATTAGGTTGAGGGTTAGGATGAGGGTGAGTGTTAGGGTTAGTGTTAGGATTAGGATTAGGGTTAGTGTTAGGGTGAGTGTTTGGTTTATGCTTAGGGTTAGGGTTAGGCTAAGAGTTAAGCTGAGGGTGCGGGTAAGGGTGAGAGTTAGGGTTAGGGTTTGGGTTAGGGTTAGCGTTAGGTTGAGGGTTAGGGTTCGGGTTAAGTTTAGAGTTTGGGTGAGGTTTAGGGTTCAGGTTACAGTGATGGTGAGGGTTAGAGTTAGGTTGAGGGTTAAAGTTAGGATTAGGGTTAGTGTGAGGATTAGGGTTAGGGTTAGGGTTAGTGTTAGGATGAGGATTAGGGTTAGGGTGAGGACTAAGTTGAGGGGGTGGGATAGGGTTAGTGTTAGGGTGAAGTTTAGGGTTCGGGTTAGGGTGAGGTTGGGTTAGGATGAGGGTTAGGTTTATGCTGAGGATGAGGGCTAGAATTACTGTGAGGGTTAGGGTCAGGAAGAGGGTTAGGGTTAGGATTAGGGTTAGTGTTAGGATTATTATTAGTGTTAAGTTTATGGTTACATTTGCAGTGAGGGTGAGGCTGAGGGTGAGGGTTAGGGATAGGATTAGTGTTAGGGTTAGGTTTAGGGTTTGGATTAGTGTTATTCTTAGTGTTAGGGTTAGTGTTATGGTCAGGGTGAGGGTGAGGGTAAGGCTGGGTTTTAGGGTTAGGGTTAGGGAGAGGATTAGGGTTCGGGTTAAGATTAGGGTTAGGGTGAGTGTGAGGTTTAGGGTTAGAGTTAGGGTTAGGGGGAGGGTTAGGGGGAGGCTTAGCTTTAGGGTTAGGGTTAGTGTTAGGATTAGGGTTAGGGTGAGGGTGAGAATGAGGGTTACGTTTAGGGTTAGGCTTACACATAGGGTTAGGCTGAGGGTGAGGCTGAAGGTGAGGGTTAGAGTTCGGGTTAGGGTTAGCATTAGGGTTACATTGAGGGTGAGTGTGTGGGTTAGGGTTAGGTTTAGGGTTAGGGTTAGGGTTAGGCTGAGGGTGAGGTTGTGGGTGATAATTAGGGTTATGGTGAGGGTTAGGATTAGGGTTAGGGTGAGGGTTATGATGAGGGTTAAGTTTAGGATTAGGTTTAGAGTGATGGCTAGTGTGAGGGTGAGATTTAGGGTTAGGGTTAGGGTGAGCTTTAGGGTTAGGGTTAGGGTCAGGGTGAGGTTTAGTGTTACAGTTAGTGTTAGGGTCAGGTTTAGGGTTAGGGTTAGGTTGAGTGTTAAGGTTAGTGTGAGGGTTATGGTTATGGTTAGGATTAGGATTAGGGTTAGGATGAGGGTGAGTGTTCGGGTTAGGTTTAGACTTCGGCTTTGGCTGAGGTTGAGGGTGAGGGTTAGGGTTAATGTGTGGGTGAGGGTTAGAGTTAGGGTGATGCTTAGGTTACAGTCAGGGTGAGGGTTAGGATGAGTGTTAGGGTTAGTGTGAAGGTTAGGGTGAGGGTGACAGTAAGGGTAAAGTTGCGGGTTAAGCTGAGAATGAGGATTATGGTAAATGTGAGGGTTAGGGCAAGGGTGAGGGTTAGAGTTAGGGTTAGGTTGAGGGTGTGTTTTAGGTTAAGGATTAGTTTTAGGGTTAGTGTGAGGTTTAGGGTGAGTATGATAATTATGGTTAGGGTGAGGGCTAGGGTGAGTGTGAGGGTTAAAGTTAGGGTTAGGGTGCATGTTAGGGTTACGGTGATGATTAGGGTTAGTGTGAGGGTTAGTTTTAGGGTTAGGGTTAGTGTTAGGGTGAGGGTAAGTATAAGGGTGAGGGTTAGGTTTAGGGTGAGGGTTATGGTTAGAATGAGGGTTAGGGTTAGGGTTAGGGTTATTGTTAGGTTTAGGGTTAGGGTTAGGATGAGGGTTAGTGTGAGTGCTAGGGTGAGGGTTAGGGTTAGGGTTAGGGATAGGCTTAGGCTTAGGTTTAGGCTTAGGCTGAGGGTGAGGTTGATGGTTAGGGTCAGCGTGATGGTTAGGGTTACGGTTAGGCTGAGTTTAAGGATGAGGGATAGGGTTAGGGTTAAGGTTAGGGTGAGGGTGACAGTAAGGGTAAAGGTGAGGGCTAAGGTTAGGGTGAGGGTTAGGGTGAGGATTAGATTTAGGGTTAGGGTGAGGGTGAGGGTTAGATTGAGTATTAATATTAGGGTTAGGGTGAGGGCTAGGGTGAGGGTGAGGGTTAGGGATAGTGTTAGGTTGAGGTTTAGGGTTAAGGTGATGGTTAATGTTAGTGTGAGGGTTAGTGTTAGGATTAGGGTTAGTTTTAGGGTGAGGGTAAGTGTTAGGGTGAGGTTTAGGGTTAGGGTGAGAGTTATGGTTAGGGTTAGGATTAGTGTTAGGGTTAGGGTTATTTTTAGGGTTACGGTTAGGCTTATGGTTAAGGTGAGGGTGAGGGTGAGGTTTAGGGTTAGAGTTAGGGTGAGGTTTACGTTTAGGGTTATGGTTAGAGTTCGGGTTAGGTTTAGGGTGAGGTTTAGAGTTAGGGTTAGGGAGAGGGTTATGGTGAGTTTTAGGGTTAGGGTTAGGGTTAGGGTTAGAATAAGGGTTAGGGTGAGGGTGAGTGTGAGGGGTAGGTTTAGGGTTAGGCTTAGGCATAAGTTTAGGCTGAGGGTGAGGGTGAGGGCAAGGGTTAGGTTTAGGGTTAGTGTTAGCGTTAGGGTTAGGTTGAGGGTTAGGATGAGGGTTAGGATGAGGGCAAGATTGAGGTTGAGGGTTAGAGTTAGCATTATGGCGAGGTTTAGGATTAGGGTTAGGTTTAGGGTTAGGGTGAGTGTTAGGGTTAGGGTTACTGTGAGGGTGAGGGTTAGGTTTAGGGTGAGGGTTAGGGTTAGGGTTAGAGTGAGGGATATTTTTAGTGTTATGGTTAAGGTTAAGTTTAGAGTGAAGGTGAGGCTGAGGGTGAGATTTAGGGTTAGGGTTAAGGTGAGGTTTAGGGTTAGTGTTAGGGTTAGGGTTAGTGTGAGGGTTAGGGTGAGGGTGAGGTTTAGGGTTAGAGTTAGCATTACTGTTAGTGTTATGGTTAGGGTGACAGTGTTAGGGTTAGGGTTAGGCTTAAGCTTAAGTTTAGGCTTAGGCTTAGGCGGAGCTTGAGGGTGAGGGTTAGGGTTTGATTTAGTGTGAGGGTTAGGGTGAGGGTTAGGGTTAGGATGAGGTTTAGGGTGAGGGTGAGGGTTAGGATTAGGGTTAGGGTTAGGGCTAGGTTGATAATGAGGTTTAGGGTTAGAGTTAGGATTAGGGGGAGGGTTAGGTTGAGGTTTAGGGTTAGGGTTAGTGTTAGGGTGAGGGTTAGGTTGAGGTTTAGGGTTAGGGTTAGGGTTAGGATTAGTATTAGGTTTAGGGTGACGGTGAGTGTGAGGGTTAGGGTTAGGGTTAGGCTTAGGCTTAGGGTTAGGCTGAGCATGAGGATGGCGGTGAGGATTAGGGTTCGGGTGATGGTTAGGTTTAGAGTTAGATTGAGGGTTATGATGAGGGTTAGGGTTAGGATTAGGGTTAGGGTGATGGCTAGGGTGAGGTTAAGGGTTAGGGTTATTTTTAGCCTTAGGCTTAGGGTTATTCTGAGGCTGACGTTGAGGGTGAGTGTTAGGGTTAGTGTTAGGGTTAGGGTTAGGGTGAGGGTTAGTCTGAGGGTGATTGCTAGGCTGGTCATTAATGACAGGGTTAGGATTAGGGATAGGTTAGTTTTAGGATTAGGTTTAGATTGAGGGTGAGTGTGAGGGTTAGGGTTAGGGTTAGGCTTAGGCTTAGGGTTAGAGTGAGTGTTAGGTTTAGGGTTCGGTTTAGGCTGAGAGTGAGGGTTAGGGTTAGCGTGAGGGTGAGGGTGAGGTTTAGGGTTAGGGTTAGTGTGAAAGATAGGGTTATGATGAGGGTTATGGTTAGAGTGAGGTTTAGGGTTATGTTTAGGCTTAGGGTGAGGTTAATATGAGGGTTAGGGTTAGGGATAGGGTTAGGTTTAGGATTAGGTTTAGATTGAGGGTGAGTGTGAGGGTTAGGGTTAGGGTTAGGGTCAGGCTTAGGGTTAGAGTGAGTGTTAGTGTTAGGGTTTGGTTTAGGGTGAAGGTGAGGGTTAGGGTTAGGGTTAGGGTGAGGGTGAGGGTGATGGTAAGGGTTAGGGTTAGTGTGAAAGTTATGGTTATGGTGAGGGTTATGGTTAGGGTGAGGGTAAGGGTTAGGATTAGGCTTAGGGTGAGGGCTATGGTGAGAGTGAGGTTTAGGTTTAGGGTTAGGGTGAGTTTTAGGGTGAGGGTGAGTTTTAGGGTTAGGGTTAGGGTGAGTTTTAGGGTTATGGTTAGGGTTAGGGTTAAGGCGAGTTTGTGGGTTAGGGTTAGATTTAGGGTTAGGGTGAGAGTTAGGGTGAGGGTTAGGGTTAGTGTTAGAGTTAGGGGCAGGGTTAGGATGAGGGTTAGGGTGAGGGTGAGGGTTAGGGTAAATGTTAGGATTAGGATTAGGGTTAAGGTGAGGGTGCATGTTTGTGTTAGTGTTAGGGTTAGGATTAGGTGTAGGGTGAGGGTGACTGTTAACTTTAGGTTTAGGTTTAGAGTGAGGGTTAGGGTGAGGGTTAAGGTGAGGGTTAGGGATAGGATTAGCGTTAGGGTATGTGCTAGGATGAGTGACAGTGTTAGGGTTAGGGTTAGAGTGAGATTTATGGTGAGGGTTAGGTTTAGGGTTAGTGTTAGGTTTAGAGTTGGTGTTCGGGTTAGGATTAGGTTTACGGTGACTGTGGGTGTGACAGTTAGGGTTAGGGTTATTGTTAGACTTAGGGTTAGGCTGAGGCTGAGGGTGAGGCTGAGGGTTAGATTTAGGATGAGATTTGGTTTAGGTTTAGAGTGAGGGTTAGGGTGAGGGTTAGGGTTAGGATTAGTGTTAGGGTATGTCCTTGTGTGAGGATTAGGGTTAGGGTTACTTTAAGTTTAAGGTTTAGCACTAGGTTTAGGGTGAGAGTTAGGGTTAGGGTGAGGGTTTGGGTTAGGGTTAGAGTTACTGTGAGGGTGAGTTTTAAGTTTAGGTTTAGGGTTATTGTTATTCTTAGGGTGAGGGTTAAAGTTAAGGTTAAGGTTAAGGTAAGAGTGAGGGTGTGGGTGATGTTGATGGTTAGTTTTAGGGTTAGGATGAGGTTTAGAGTTAGGGTTAGTGTTAGGGTGAGGGTGAGGTTTAGGGTTAGTGTTAGGTTTAGGGTTAGGGTTAGTGTGAGTGTTAGGGTTACGTTTAATATTATGGTTAGGGTTATGGTGAGGGCTAGTGTGAGGGTGAGGATTAGGGTTAAGGTTACGTTTAGGCTTAGTGTTAAGCTGAGGGTGGGGGTGAGGGAAAGGGTTAGGCTTAGGGTTAGGCTGGGGGTGAGAGTGAGGGTTAGGTTTAGGGTGAGGGTGAGTTTTAGAGTTAGGGTTAGCGTTAAGGTGCGGGTTAGTGTGAGGGTTAGGGTTAGGGTTAGTTTTACGGTTACGGGGACAGTGAGGGTGACTGTGATGGTTAGGCTTAGCCTTAGGCTTAGGCTTATGCTTAGGCCGAGCTTGAGGGTGAAGGTGAGGGTGAAGTTTAGGGTGATTGTTAGGGTTTTAGGGTTAGGGTGAGGGTTAGGGTTAGTGTTAGGGTGAGTTTAGGTTTAAGATTAGGGCTAAGGTGAGTGCTAGGGTGAGGGTGAGGGTAAGGGTTAGAGTTAGGGTGCGGTTTAGGGATAGGGATAGGTTTAGGGTTAGGATAAGTGTTAGGGTGAGGATTACGGTGAGGGTGAGGGTTAGGGTTAGAGTGAGGGTTAGGGTTAGGGTGAGGGTGATGGTGAGGGTTACATTAGGGTTAGGGTTAGTGTTATTGTTAGTGTTATGGTTAGGTTTAAGTTTACAGTGAGGGTGAGGCTGAGGGTGAGGGTGAGGTTTAGGGTTAGGGTGAGGTTTAGCTTAGGGTTAGGGTAAAGATTAGGGTGAGGGTTTGGGTTAGTGTTAGGATTAAGTTGAGGGTGAGTGTTAGGTTAAGGTGATGGTTATTGTTATTGTTAGGGTTAGGGTTAGAATTACGGCGAAGGTGAGGGTGAGTGTGAGGGTTAGGGTTAGGGTGAGGTTTAGGGTTAGGGTTAGGTTTAGGGTGAGGGAGAGGGTGAGGTTTAGGGTTAGATTTAGGGTTATGGTGAGGTTTAGGGTGAGGTTTAGGGTTAGGGTTAGTGTTAGGGTTAGGGTTAGGGTGAGGGTTAGGATGAGGGTGAGGGTTAGGGTGAGGGTTAGATTTAGGGTTAGGATTAGGATTAGGGTTAGTGTTAGGGTGAGTGTTTGGGTTAGGCTTAGGGTTAGGGTTAGGCTTAGTGTTCAGCTGAGAGTGAGGGTGAGGGTGAGGTTTAGGGTTAGGGTTTGGGTTAGGCTTAGCGTTTGGGTGAGAGTTAGGGTTAGGGTGAGATTTAGGATGGGGATTAGGGTTAGGATTAGCGTTAGGGTTAGGGTGAGGGTGAGGGTTAGGATGAGGGTGATATTTAGGATTAGGGTTAGGGTGAGGGTGAGGGTGAGTTTTAGGGTTAGATTTAGGGTTAGGTAAGGGATAGGGAGAGGTTTAGGGTTAGTGTTAGTGTTAGTTTTAGGGTTAGGGTGAGGGTTAGTGTTAGGTTGAGGGTAACTATTAGGGTGAGGGTTAGGGTTATGGTGACAGTTATGGTTACAATGAGGGTTAGGGTTAGGTTTAGGGTTATTGTTAGGGATAGGGTTACGGTTATTGTGAGGGTTAGGGTTAGGTTTAGGGTGAGGTTTATATTAAGGGTTAGGGTTAGAGTTAGTGTTAGGGTGAGGGTGAGGTTTAGGGTTAGAGTTAGCGTTAGTGTTAATGTTAGGGTTAGGGTGAGGGTTAGTGTGAGGGTTAGGGTTAGGGTTATGGTGAGTGTTAGGATGAGGTGTAGGGTTAGGATTAGAGTTAGGGTGAGCGCTAGGGTGATGGTTAATGTGTGGGTTAGTGTTAGGGCTGGGGTTAGGTTTAAGATTAGGTTTAGATTGAGGGTGAGTGTGAGGATTAGGGTTAGGGTTAGGGTTAGGGTTAGAGTGAGTGTTAGGGTTAAGATTTGGTTTAGGGTGAGGTTGAGGGTTAGGGTTAGGGTTAGGGTGAGGGATAGGGTGAGGTTTAGGTTTAAGATTAGGGCTAGGGTGAGTGTTAGGGTGAGGGTGAGGTTTAGGGTTAGAGTTAGGGTGCGGTTGAGGGATAGGTTTAGGTTTAGGGTTAGGGTGAGTGTTAGGGTGAGGGTTACGTTGAGGGTGAGGGTTAGGGTTAGGGTGAGGGTTATGGTTAGGTTGAGGGTGAAGGTAAGATTAGCGTAGGGTTATTGTTATTGTTAGTGTTATGTTTAGGTTTAAGTTTACAGTGAGGGTGAGGCTGAGGGTGAGGGTTAGGTTTAGGGTTAGGGTGAGGTTTAGGTTAGGGTTAGGGTAAGGGTTAGGGTGAGTGTTTGGGTCAGGTTTACGATTATGGTGAGGGTGAGTGTTAGGTGTAGGGTGAGGGTTAATGTTATTGTTATGGTTAGGGTTAGAGTTACGGTGAAGGTGAGGGTGAGTGTGAGGGTTAGGGTTAGGGTGAGGTTTAGGGTTAGGGTTAGGGTTACTGTTAGGGTTAGGGTGAGGGTGAGGGTTAGGATGAGGTTGAGGGTTAGGGTGAGGTTTAGAGTTAGGGTTAGGATTAGGATTAGGGTAAGTCTTAGGGTGAGTGTTTGGGTTAGGCTTATGGTTATTGTTAGGCTTAGCGTTAAGCTGAGGGTGAGGGTGAGGGTGAGGATTAGGGTTAGGGTTTGGGTTAGGGTTAGCGTTTGGGTGAGATTTAGTGTTAGGGTTAGGGTGAGAGTTAGGATGAGGATTAGGGTTAGGATTAGTGTTAGGGTTAGGTTGAGGTTGAGGTTTAGGATGAGGTTGATGTTTAGGATTAGGGTTAGGGTGAGGGTGAGGGTGAGTTTTAGGGTTAGAGTTAGGGTTAGGGTAAGGGATAGGGTGAGGTTTAGGGTTCGGGTTAGTGTTAGGTTTAGGGATAGGGTGAGGGTTAGTGTTAGGGTGAGGGTTAGGTTTAGGGTTAGGATTAGGATTAGGGTTAGTGTGAGGATGAGTTTGAGGGTTAGGGTTAGGGTTAGGTTTAGGCATAGGGATAGGCTGTGGGTGAGGGTTAGGGTTAGGGTGAGGGTGCGGTTTAGGGTTAGAGTTAGTGTTAAGTTGAGGTTTAGTGTGAGGGTTAGTGTTAGGGTTAGTGTTAGGGTTAGGGTTAGGGTTAGGTTGAGGGTTAGGGTTAGGGATAGGGTTAGGTTTAGAATTAGGTTTTTGGTGAAGTTGACTGTGAGGGTTATGGTTAGGCTTCGGGTTAGGTTTAGGGTGAGGTTTTTGTTTAGGGTTAGGGTTAGAGTTAGGGTTAGGGTGAGGGTGAGGTTAGGGTTAGAGTTAGCGTTAGTGTTTGTGTTAGGGTTAGGGTGAGGTTTACGGTTAGGATAAGGGTTATTATGAGTGTTAGATTTAATATTAGGATTAGGGTTAGGGCTAGCATGAGAGTTTGGGTTCGGGTTAGGGTTAGGGAGAGGTTTGGGGTTAGGATTAAGTTTAGGCATAGGGTGAGGGTTAGGGTTAAGGTTATGATGAAGGTGAGGGTTAGGGTAAGGTTGAGGGTTAGGGTTAGGTCGAGGTTTAGGGTGAGGTTTAGGGTTAGGGTGAGGGCTAGGGTGAGGGTGAGGTTTAGGGTTAGGGTGAGGTTTAAGGTTAGAGTGATGGTTAGGGTTAGTGTGAGGATTAGTGTTAGGGTTAGTGTTAGTGTTAGGGTGAGGGTAAGTGTTAGAGTGAGGTTTAGGGTTATTTTGACATTTATGGTTACAATGAGGGTTAGGGCTACATTTAGGGTTATTGTTAGGGTTAGGGTTAGGGTTTCGGTTACTGTGAGGGTGAGGGTTACGGTTCGGTTTAGGGTGAGGTTTATATTAAGGGTTAGGGTTAGAATTCGGGTTAGGGTGAGGGTGTGGTTTAGGGTTAGAGGTAGCGTTAGTGTTAGTGTTAGAGTTAGGGTGAGGGTTAGTGTGATGATTAGGGTTAGGCTTAAGCTTAGGGTTAGGTTTAGGTTGAGAGTTAGGATTAGGGTTAGGGTGAGTGTTAGGGTGTGGTGTAGTGTTAGGATTAGGGTTAGGGTGAGCGCTAGGGTGATGATTAATGTGAGGGTTAGGTTTAGGGATAGGGTTAGGTTTAGGATTAGGTTTAGATTGAGGGTGAGTTTGAGGGTTAGTGTTAGGGTTAGGCTTAGGCTTAGGGTTAGTGTGAGTGTTAGGGTTAGGGTTTGGTTTAGGGTGAGGTTGAGGGTGAGGGTTAGGGTTACGGTTAGGGTGAGGGTGAGGGTGAGTGTTAGGGTTAGGGTGAGGACTAGGGTGAGGCTGAGGGTTAGGGTTTGGGTGACGTTTAGGGTTAGTGTGAGGATTAGTGTTAGGTTTAGGGTTAGGGTTAGTGTTAGGGTGA
This sequence comes from Dipodomys merriami, assembly GCF_024711535.1. Classification (NCBI taxonomy): domain Eukaryota; kingdom Metazoa; phylum Chordata; class Mammalia; order Rodentia; family Heteromyidae; genus Dipodomys; species Dipodomys merriami. The sequence goes on from NW_027202849.1 coordinate 203,581, forward strand.
GGGTTAGGGTTAGGGTGAGGGTTAGGGTTAGGTTTAGGGTTATGGTTAGAATGAGGGTTAGGGTTAGGTTTAGGATTATTGTTAGGGTTAGGGTTAGGGTTAGGGTTTCACTGAGGGTGATGGTTAGGGTTAGGTTTAGGGTGAGGTTTTTGTTTAGGGTTAGGGTTAGAGTTAGGGTTAGGGTGAGGGTGAGGTTTAGGGTTAGAGTTAGCGTTAGTGTTTGTGTTAGGGTTAGGGTGACAGTTAGTGTGAGGGTTAGGGTTAGGCTTAAGCTTAGGTTTAGGCTTAAGCTTAGGCGGAGCATGAGGGTGAGGGTTAGGGTTAGGGTTAGTGTGAGGGTTAGGGTGAGGGTTAGGGTTAGGATGAGATTTAGGGTGAGGATGAGGGTTAGGATTAGGCTTAGGTTTAGGATCATTATTAGTGTTAAGGTTATGGTGACGTTTGCAGTGAGGGTGTGGCTGAGGGTGAGGGTTAGGTATAGGATTAGTGTTAGGATTAGGATAAGGGTTAGGATTAGTGTTATTGTTAGGGTGAGGGTTAGAGTTACATTGAGGGTGAGGGCGAGGGCAAGGGTGAGGGTTAGCATTAGGATTAGGATGAGGTTTAGGGCTAGGGTTAGGATAAGGGTTAGGATGAGTGTGAGGTTTAGGGTTAGAGTTAGGGTTAGGGGGATGTTTAGGGTGAGAGTTAGGGTTAGGGTTAATGTTAGGGTTAGGGTTAGGGTGAGGGTTAGGTTGAGGTTTAGGGTTAGGGTTAGCATTAGGGTAAGGGTTAGAGTGTTAGGGTTAAGATTTGGTTTAGGGTGAGGTTGAGGGTTAGGGTTAGGGTTAGGGTCATGGTTAGGGTGAGGTTTAGGTTTAAGATTAGGGCTAGGGTGAGTGCTAGAGTGAGGGTGAGGGTTAGGGTTAGAGTGAGGGTGCGGTTTAGGGATAGGTTTAGGTTTAGGGTTAGGGTGAGTGTTAGGGTGAGGGTTACGTTGAGGGTGAGGGTTAGGGTTAGGGTGAGGGTTATGGTTAGGTTGAGGGTGAAGGTAAGATTAGCGTAGGGTTATTGTTATTGTTAGTGTTATGGTTAGGTTTAAGTTTACGGTGAGGGTGAGGCTGAGGGTGAGGTTTAGCTTAGGGTTAGGGTAAAGGTTAGAGTGAGGGTTTGGGTTAGTGTTAGGATTAAGGTGAGCGTGAGTGTTAGGGTTAAGGTGATGGTTATCCTTATTGTTAGGGTTAGGGTTAGAATTACGGCGAAGGTGAGGGTGAGTGTGAGGGTTAGGGTTAGGGTGAGGTTTAGGGTTAGGTTTAGGTTTAGGGAGAGGGTGAGGGTGAGGTTTAGGGTTAGATTTAGGGTTAGGGTGAGGTTTAGGGTTAGGGTTAGTGTTAGGGTTAGGTTTAGGATGAGGGTTAGGATGAGGGTGAGGGTTAGGGTGAGGGTTAGAGTTAGTATTAGGATTAGGATTAGGGTTAGTGTTAGGGTGAGTGTTTGGGATAGGCTTAGGGTTAGGTTTAGGCTTAGCGTTAAGCTGAGAGTGAGGGTGAGGGTGAGGTTTAGGGTTAGGGTTTGGGTTAGGATTAGCATTTGGGTGAGAGTTAGGGTTAGGGTGAGATTTAGGATGGGGATTAGGGTTAGGATTAGTGTTCGGGTTAGGGTGAGGGTGAGGGTTAGGATGAGGGTGATGTTTAGGATTAGGGTTAGAGTGAGGGTGAGGGTGAGTTTTAGGGTTAGATTTAGGGTTAGGTAAGGGATAGGGAGAGGTTTAGGGTTAGTGTTAGTGTTAGTTTTAGGGTTAGGGTGAGGGTTAGTGTTAGGTTGAGGGTAACTATTAGGGTGAGGGTTAGGGTTATGGTGACAGTTATGGTTACAATGAGGGTTAGGGTTAGGTTTAGGGTTATTGTTAGGGATAGGGTTACGGTTATTGTGAGGGTTAGGGTTAGGTTTAGGGTGAGGTTTATATTAAGGGTTAGGGTTAGAGTTAGTGTTAGGGTGAGGGTGAGGTTTAGGGTTAGAGTTAGCGTTAGTGTTAATGTTAGGGTTAGGGTGAGGGTTAGTGTGAGGGTTAGGGTTAGGGTTATGGTGAGTGTTAGGATGAGGTGTAGGGTTAGGATTAGAGTTAGGGTGAGCGCTAGGGTGATGGTTAATGTGTGGGTTAGTGTTAGGGCTGGGGTTAGGTTTAAGATTAGGTTTAGATTGAGGGTGAGTGTGAGGATTAGGGTTAGGGTTAGGGTTAGGGTTAGAGTGAGTGTTAGGGTTAAGATTTGGTTTAGGGTGAGGTTGAGGGTTAGGGTTAGGGTTAGGGTGAGGGATAGGGTGAGGTTTAGGTTTAAGATTAGGGCTAGGGTGAGTGTTAGGGTGAGGGTGAGGTTTAGGGTTAGAGTTAGGGTGCGGTTGAGGGATAGGTTTAGGTTTAGGGTTAGGGTGAGTGTTAGGGTGAGGGTTACGTTGAGGGTGAGGGTTAGGGTTAGGGTGAGGGTTATGGTTAGGTTGAGGGTGAAGGTAAGATTAGCGTAGGGTTATTGTTATTGTTAGTGTTATGTTTAGGTTTAAGTTTACAGTGAGGGTGAGGCTGAGGGTGAGGGTTAGGTTTAGGGTTAGGGTGAGGTTTAGGTTAGGGTTAGGGTAAGGGTTAGGGTGAGTGTTTGGGTCAGGTTTACGATTATGGTGAGGGTGAGTGTTAGGTGTAGGGTGAGGGTTAATGTTATTGTTATGGTTAGGGTTAGAGTTACGGTGAAGGTGAGGGTGAGTGTGAGGGTTAGGGTTAGGGTGAGGTTTAGGGTTAGGGTTAGGGTTACTGTTAGGGTTAGGGTGAGGGTGAGGGTTAGGATGAGGTTGAGGGTTAGGGTGAGGTTTAGAGTTAGGGTTAGGATTAGGATTAGGGTAAGTCTTAGGGTGAGTGTTTGGGTTAGGCTTATGGTTATTGTTAGGCTTAGCGTTAAGCTGAGGGTGAGGGTGAGGGTGAGGATTAGGGTTAGGGTTTGGGTTAGGGTTAGCGTTTGGGTGAGATTTAGTGTTAGGGTTAGGGTGAGAGTTAGGATGAGGATTAGGGTTAGGATTAGTGTTAGGGTTAGGTTGAGGTTGAGGTTTAGGATGAGGTTGATGTTTAGGATTAGGGTTAGGGTGAGGGTGAGGGTGAGTTTTAGGGTTAGAGTTAGGGTTAGGGTAAGGGATAGGGTGAGGTTTAGGGTTCGGGTTAGTGTTAGGTTTAGGGATAGGGTGAGGGTTAGTGTTAGGGTGAGGGTTAGGTTTAGGGTTAGGATTAGGATTAGGGTTAGTGTGAGGATGAGTTTGAGGGTTAGGGTTAGGGTTAGGTTTAGGCATAGGGATAGGCTGTGGGTGAGGGTTAGGGTTAGGGTGAGGGTGCGGTTTAGGGTTAGAGTTAGTGTTAAGTTGAGGTTTAGTGTGAGGGTTAGTGTTAGGGTTAGTGTTAGGGTTAGGGTTAGGGTTAGGTTGAGGGTTAGGGTTAGGGATAGGGTTAGGTTTAGAATTAGGTTTTTGGTGAAGTTGACTGTGAGGGTTATGGTTAGGCTTCGGGTTAGGTTTAGGGTGAGGTTTTTGTTTAGGGTTAGGGTTAGAGTTAGGGTTAGGGTGAGGGTGAGGTTAGGGTTAGAGTTAGCGTTAGTGTTTGTGTTAGGGTTAGGGTGAGGTTTACGGTTAGGATAAGGGTTATTATGAGTGTTAGATTTAATATTAGGATTAGGGTTAGGGCTAGCATGAGAGTTTGGGTTCGGGTTAGGGTTAGGGAGAGGTTTGGGGTTAGGATTAAGTTTAGGCATAGGGTGAGGGTTAGGGTTAAGGTTATGATGAAGGTGAGGGTTAGGGTAAGGTTGAGGGTTAGGGTTAGGTCGAGGTTTAGGGTGAGGTTTAGGGTTAGGGTGAGGGCTAGGGTGAGGGTGAGGTTTAGGGTTAGGGTGAGGTTTAAGGTTAGAGTGATGGTTAGGGTTAGTGTGAGGATTAGTGTTAGGGTTAGTGTTAGTGTTAGGGTGAGGGTAAGTGTTAGAGTGAGGTTTAGGGTTATTTTGACATTTATGGTTACAATGAGGGTTAGGGCTACATTTAGGGTTATTGTTAGGGTTAGGGTTAGGGTTTCGGTTACTGTGAGGGTGAGGGTTACGGTTCGGTTTAGGGTGAGGTTTATATTAAGGGTTAGGGTTAGAATTCGGGTTAGGGTGAGGGTGTGGTTTAGGGTTAGAGGTAGCGTTAGTGTTAGTGTTAGAGTTAGGGTGAGGGTTAGTGTGATGATTAGGGTTAGGCTTAAGCTTAGGGTTAGGTTTAGGTTGAGAGTTAGGATTAGGGTTAGGGTGAGTGTTAGGGTGTGGTGTAGTGTTAGGATTAGGGTTAGGGTGAGCGCTAGGGTGATGATTAATGTGAGGGTTAGGTTTAGGGATAGGGTTAGGTTTAGGATTAGGTTTAGATTGAGGGTGAGTTTGAGGGTTAGTGTTAGGGTTAGGCTTAGGCTTAGGGTTAGTGTGAGTGTTAGGGTTAGGGTTTGGTTTAGGGTGAGGTTGAGGGTGAGGGTTAGGGTTACGGTTAGGGTGAGGGTGAGGGTGAGTGTTAGGGTTAGGGTGAGGACTAGGGTGAGGCTGAGGGTTAGGGTTTGGGTGACGTTTAGGGTTAGTGTGAGGATTAGTGTTAGGTTTAGGGTTAGGGTTAGTGTTAGGGTGAGGGTTAGGGTTAGGGTGAGGGTTAGGGTTAGGTTTAGGGTTATGGTTAGAATGAGGGTTAGGGTTAGGTTTAGGATTATTGTTAGGGTTAGGGTTAGGGTTAGGGTTTCACTGAGGGTGATGGTTAGGGTTAGGTTTAGGGTGAGGTTTTTGTTTAGGGTTAGGGTTAGAGTTAGGGTTAGGGTGAGGGTGAGGTTTAGGGTTAGAGTTAGCGTTAGTGTTTGTGTTAGGGTTAGGGTGACAGTTAGTGTGAGGGTTAGGGTTAGGCTTAAGCTTAGGTTTAGGCTTAAGCTTAGGCGGAGCATGAGGGTGAGGGTTAGGGTTAGGGTTAGTGTGAGGGTTAGGGTGAGGGTTAGGGTTAGGATGAGATTTAGGGTGAGGATGAGGGTTAGGATTAGGCTTAGGTTTAGGATCATTATTAGTGTTAAGGTTATGGTGACGTTTGCAGTGAGGGTGTGGCTGAGGGTGAGGGTTAGGTATAGGATTAGTGTTAGGATTAGGATAAGGGTTAGGATTAGTGTTATTGTTAGGGTGAGGGTTAGAGTTACATTGAGGGTGAGGGCGAGGGCAAGGGTGAGGGTTAGCATTAGGATTAGGATGAGGTTTAGGGCTAGGGTTAGGATAAGGGTTAGGATGAGTGTGAGGTTTAGGGTTAGAGTTAGGGTTAGGGGGATGTTTAGGGTGAGAGTTAGGGTTAGGGTTAATGTTAGGGTTAGGGTTAGGGTGAGGGTTAGGTTGAGGTTTAGGGTTAGGGTTAGCATTAGGGTAAGGGTTAGAGTGTTAGGGTTAAGATTTGGTTTAGGGTGAGGTTGAGGGTTAGGGTTAGGGTTAGGGTCATGGTTAGGGTGAGGTTTAGGTTTAAGATTAGGGCTAGGGTGAGTGCTAGAGTGAGGGTGAGGGTTAGGGTTAGAGTGAGGGTGCGGTTTAGGGATAGGTTTAGGTTTAGGGTTAGGGTGAGTGTTAGGGTGAGGGTTACGTTGAGGGTGAGGGTTAGGGTTAGGGTGAGGGTTATGGTTAGGTTGAGGGTGAAGGTAAGATTAGCGTAGGGTTATTGTTATTGTTAGTGTTATGGTTAGGTTTAAGTTTACGGTGAGGGTGAGGCTGAGGGTGAGGTTTAGCTTAGGGTTAGGGTAAAGGTTAGAGTGAGGGTTTGGGTTAGTGTTAGGATTAAGGTGAGCGTGAGTGTTAGGGTTAAGGTGATGGTTATCCTTATTGTTAGGGTTAGGGTTAGAATTACGGCGAAGGTGAGGGTGAGTGTGAGGGTTAGGGTTAGGGTGAGGTTTAGGGTTAGGTTTAGGTTTAGGGAGAGGGTGAGGGTGAGGTTTAGGGTTAGATTTAGGGTTAGGGTGAGGTTTAGGGTTAGGGTTAGTGTTAGGGTTAGGTTTAGGATGAGGGTTAGGATGAGGGTGAGGGTTAGGGTGAGGGTTAGAGTTAGTATTAGGATTAGGATTAGGGTTAGTGTTAGGGTGAGTGTTTGGGATAGGCTTAGGGTTAGGTTTAGGCTTAGCGTTAAGCTGAGAGTGAGGGTGAGGGTGAGGTTTAGGTTTAGGGTTAGGGTGAGTTTTAGGGTTATGGTTAGGGTTAGGTTTAAGGCGAGTGTGACGGTTAGTGTTAGATTTAGGTTTAGGGTGAGGGTTAGTGTGAGGGTTAGGGTTAGTGTTAGTGTTAGGGTCAGGGTTAGGATGAGGGTTAGGTTGAGGGTGAGGGTTAGGGTAAGTGTTAGGATTAGGATTAGGGTTAAGGTGAGGGTGTATGTGAGTGTTAGCGTTAGGGTTAGGATTAGGTGTAGGGTGAGGATGAGGGTTAGCTTTAAGGTTAGATTTAGAGTGAGGGTTAGGGTGAGGGTTATGATGAGGGTTAGGGATAGGATTAGCGGTAGGGTATGTGCTAGGAGGAGCAACAGTGTTAGCGTTAGGGTTAGAGAGAGGGTTAGGGTTAGGGTTAGGTTTAGGCTTAGTGTTAGGTTTAGGGTTGATGTTAGGGTTAGGATTAGGTTTATGATGACTGTCAGTGTGACAGTTAGGGTTAGGGTTAGTGTTAGGCTTAGGGTTAGGCTGAGGCTGAGGGTGAGGGTGAGGGTTAGATTTAGGGTGAGGGTTTGTTTTAGGGTTACTGTGAGCGTTAGGGTGAGGATTAGGGTTAGGATTAGGGTTAAGATATATCCTAGGGTGAGGATTAGGGTTAGGGTTACTTTTTGTGTAAGGTTTAGCACTAGGGTTAGGGTGAGGATTAGGGTTAGGGTTAGGGTGAGTGTTAGGATGAGGTGTAGGGTTAGGATTAGGGTTAAGGTGAGCGCTAGAGTGATGGTTAATGTGAGGGTTAGTGTTAGGGATAGGGTTAGATTTAAGATTAGGTTTAGTTTGAGGGTAAGTGTGAGGGTTAGGGTTACGGTTAGTGTTAGGGTTAGGGTTAGAGTGAGTGTTAGGGTAAGATTTGGTTTAGGTTGAGGGTGAGGGTCAGGGTTAGGGTTAGTGTGAAAGTTCGGGTTATGGTGAGGTTATGGTTAGGGTGAGGCTTAGGGTTAGGGTTAGGCTTAGGTAGAGGGTTAGGGTCAGTGCTAGGGTGAGAGTAAGGTTTAGAGTTAGGGTTAGGGTGAGTTTTAGGGTGAGGGTGAGGTTTTGGGTTAGGGTTAGGATGAGTTTTAGGGTTATGTTTAGGGTTCCGGTTAAGGCGAAGTTGAGGGTAAGGGTTAGATTTTCGGTTAGGATGACGTGTAGGGTGAGGCTTAGGGTCAGGGTTAGGGTTAGTGTTAGTGTTAGGAGTAGGGTTAAGATGAGGGTTAAGGTGAGGGTGAGGGTAGGGTAAGGGTTAGGATTAGGATTAGGGTTAAGTTTTGATTGAGTGTGAGGGTTAGTGTTATGCTTAGGGTTAGGGTTAGGATTAGGGTTAAGTTTTGATTGAGTGTGAGGGTTAGTGTTATGCTTAGGGTTAGGGTTAGGATTAGGGGTAGGGTGAGGGTGAGGGTTAACTTTAGGGTTAGGTTTAGTGTGAGGGTTAGGGTGAGGGTTATGTTGAGGTTTAGGGATAGGATTAGCGTTAGGGTATGTGCTAGGATGAGCAATAGGGTTGGTTTAGGTTTAGAATGAGGGTTAGGGTGAGGGTTAGGTTTAGGGTTAGTGTTAGGTTTAGGGTTGGTGTTAGGAATAGGATTAGAGTTACAATGACTGTGAGTGTGACAGTTAGGGTTAGGGGTAGTGTTACGCTTAGGGTTAGGGTGAGGCTGAGGATGAGGGTGAGGGTTAGATTTAGGATGAGGGTTTGTTTTAGGGTTAGAGTGAGGGTTAGGGTGAGAGTTAGGGTTAGATTAGGGTTAGGGTATGTCCTAGGGTGAGGATTATGGTTAGTGTTAGGTTTAGGGTGAGGTTTAGCATTAGGGTTAGAGTCAGGGTTAGGGTTAGGGTGAGGATTTGGGTTAGGGTTAGAATTATGGTGAGGGTGAATTTTAAGTTTAGGTTTCGGGTTATGGTTATTCTTAAGGTTAGGGTTAAGGTTAAGTTTAAGGTAAGGGTGAGGGTGAGGGTGATGTTGAGGGTTAGGGTTAGGGTTAGGATGAGGGTTAGAGTTAGGGTTAGTATTAGGGTGAGGGTGAGGTTTAGGGTTATTGTTAGGGTTAGGGTTAGGATTAGTGTGAGTGTTAGGGTTAGGTTTAGTGTTATGGTTAGGGTAATGGTGAGGGCTAGTGTGAAGGTGAGGGTTAGGGTTAGGGTTAGGCTTAGGCTTAATGTTAAGCTGAGGGTGAGAGTGAGGGTTAGGTTTAGGGTGAGGGTGAGGTTTAGGGTTAGGGTTAGCGTTAGGGTGCGGGTTAGTGTGAGGGTTAGGGTTAGGTTTAGTGTTACGGTTATGGTGATGGTGAGGGTGAGTGTGAGGGTTAGGCTTAGCCTTAGGTTTAGGCTTATGCTTAGGCCGAGCTTGAGGGTGAAGGTGAGGGTTAGGATTAGGGTGATTGTTAGGGTTTTAGGGTTAGGGTGAGGGTTAGGATTAGGGTTAGGGTGAGGTTTAGGGTGAGGTTTAGGTTTAAGACTAGGGCTAGGGTGAGTGCTAGGTTGAGGGTGAGGGTTAGGGTTAGAGTTAGGGTGAGATTCAGGGATAGGTTTAGGTTTAGGTTTAGGGTGAGTGTTAGGGTGAGGGTTACATTGAGGGTGAGGGTTAGGTTTAGGGTGAAGGTTAGGGTTAGGGTGAGGTTGAGGATAATTTTAGGGTTACGGTTATTGTTATTGTTAGTGTTATGGTTAGGTTTAAGTTTACAGTAAGGTTGAGGCTGAGGGTGAGGGTTAGGTTTAGGGTTAGAGTGAGGTTTATGTTAGGGTTAGGGTAAGGGTTAGGGTGACGGTTTGGGTCAGGTTTACGATTACGGTGAGGGTGAGTGTTAGGTTTAGGGTGAGGGTTAGTGTTATTGTTAGGGTTAGGTTTAGAGTTACGGTGAAGGTGAGGGTGAGTGTGAGGTTTAGGGTTAGGGTGAGGTTTAGGGTTAGAGTTAGGTTTAGGGTGAGGTTTAGGGTTAGATTTAGGGTTAGGGTGAGGTTTACAGTGAGGTTTAGCGTTAGGGTTAGTGTTAGGGTGAGGGTAAGTAGAGGGTGAGGGTTAGGTTGAGGTTTAGAGTTAGGGCTAGGATTAGGATTAGGGTTAGCAGTAGGGTGCGTGTTTGGGATAGGCTTAGGGTTAGGGTTTGGCTTAGCATTAAGCTGAGGGTGAGGGTGTGGGTGAGGATTAGGTTTAGGGTTTGTGTTAGGGTTAGCGTTTGGGTGAGTGTTAGGGTTAGGGTTAGGGTGAGAGTTAGGATGAGGACTAGGGTTAGGATTAGTGTTAAGGTTAGGGTTAGGGTGAGGGTTAGGATGATGGTGATGTTTAGGATTAGGGTAAGGATGAGGTTGAGGGTGACTTTTAGGGTTAGAGTTAGGTTTATGGTAAGGTATAGGGTGAGGTTTAGGGTTACAGTTAGTGTTGTGGTTAGGGTTAGGGTTTGGGTTAGGGTTAGCGTTTGGGTGAGAGTTAGGGTTAGGGTTAGCGAGAGAGTTAGGATGAGTATTAGGGCTAGTTTTAGTGTTAGGGTTAGGGTTAGGGTGAGGGTTAGGATGATGGTGATATTTAGGATTAGGGTTAGGGTGAGGTTGAGGGTGAGTTTTAGGGTTAGAGTTAGGTTTAGGGTAAGGGATAGGGTGAGGTTTAGGGTTATGGTTAGTGTTAGGGTCAGGGTGAGGGTTAGGTTTAGGGTTAGGATTACGATTAGGGTTAGTATGAGGCTGAGTATGAGGGTTAGGGTTAGGGTTAGGTTTAGGCTTAGGGATAGGCTGAGGGTGAGGTTGAGGGTGAGGTTTAGGGTTAGGGTGAGGGTGAGATTTAGGGTCAGACTTAGTGTTAAGTTGAGGTTTAGTGTGAGGATTAGTGTTAGGGTTAGTGTTAGGGTTAGGGTTAGGGTGAGGGTTAGGGTGAGGGTTAGGGTGAGTGTTAGGGTTAGGGATAGGGTTAGGTTTAAGATTAGGTTTTGGATGAGGTTGAGTGTGAGGGTTATGTTTAGGATTACGATTAGGCTTAGGGTTGGGCTGAGGGTGAGGGTGAGGGTTAGGGTTTGGGTGAGGGTTAGGTTTATGGTTAGGGTGAGGGTTAGGATGAGGATTAGGTTCAGGATTAGGATTAGGTTGAGGGCTAGCATGAGGGTGAGGGTTAGGGTTAGGGTTAGGGTGAGGTTTAGGGTTAGGATTAAGTTTAGGCATAGGGTGGGGGTTATGGTTAAGTTTATGATGAGGGTGAGGGTTAGGGTAAGGTTGATGGTTAGGATTAGGTCTAGGTTTAGGCTGAGGGTTAGGGTTAGGGTGAGGGTTAGGGTGAGGGTGAGGTTTAGGCTTAGGGTGAGGTTTAGGGTTAGGATGATGGTTAGGGTTAGAGTGAGGATAAGTGTTAGGGTTAGGATTAGTGTTAATGTGAGGGTAAGTGTTAGGGTGAGGGTTAGGTTTATGGTGACGGTTATGGTTACAATGAGGGTTAGGTTTACTTTTAGTTTTATTGTTAGAGTTAGGTTTAGGGTTTCGGTTACTGTGAGGGTGAGGGTTAGGGCTCGGTTTAGGTTGAGGTTTATATTAAGGTTTAGGGTTAGAGTTAGGGTTAGGGTGAGGGTAAGGTTTAGGGTTAGAGTTAGCGTTAGTGTTAGTGTTAGGGTTAGGATGAGGGTTAATGTTAGGGTTAGGGTTAGGATTAACCTTAGGGTTTAGGCTTAGGCCGAGACTGAGGGTTTCGTTTATGGTTAGGGTGAGTGCTATGATGAGAGTGAGGTTTAGGGTTAGGCTTAGGGTGAGGTTTAGGGTGAGGTTTAGGGTTAGGGTTAGTGTGAGTTTTAGGGTTATGGTTAGGGTTACGGTTAAGACGAGGGTGAGGGTTAGGGTTAGAGTTAGGGTTAGGTTGAGGGTTAGGGTGAGGGTTAGTGTTAGTGTTAATGTTGGGTGTAGGGTTAGGATGAGAGGGTGAGCGTGAGGGTTAGGGTAAGGTTTAGGATTAGGATTAGGGATATGGTGAGGTTGACTGTGAGGGTTAGTGTTAGTGTTAGGGTTAGTGTTAGCATTAGGGTTAGGGTGAGGTTGAGGGTTAATTTTAGGGTTATGTTTAGAGTGAGGGTAAGGGTGAGGGTTATGGTGAGGTTTAGGGATAGGATTAGCCTTAGGGTATGTGCTAGGATGAGCAATAGCGTTCAGGTTAGGGTTAGAGTAAGGGTTAGGTTGAGGTTTAGGTTTAGGTTTAGTGTTAGGGTTAGGATTGGTGTTAGGGTTAGGATTAGGGTTACGGTGACTGTGAGTGTGACAGTTAGGGTTAGGGTTAGTGTTAGGCTTAGGGTTAGGCTGAGGCTGAGGGTGAGGGCGAGGGTTAAATTTAGGGTGAGGGTTTGGTTTAGGGATAGAGTGAGTGTTAGGGTGAGGGTTAGGGTTAGATTAGGGTTAGGGTATGTCCTAGGGTGAGGATTAGGGTTAGTGTTAGGTTTAGGGTGAGGGAGAGGGTGAGGTTTAGGGTTAGATTTAGGGTTAGGGTGAGGTTTAGGGTGAGGTTTAGGGTTAGGGTTAGTGTTAGGGTTAGTGTTAGGGTGAGGGTTAGGATGAGGGTGAGGGTTAGGGTGAGGTTTAGTGTTAGGGCTAGGATTAGGATTAGGGTTAGCATTAGGGTGAGTGTTTGGGTTAGGCTTAGGGGTAGGGTTTGGCTTAGCAATAAGCTGAGGGTGAGGGTGAGTGTGAGGATTAGGGTTAGGGTTAGCGTTTGGGTGAGAGTTAGGATTAGGATTAGGTTTAGGATTAGTGTAGGGTTAGAGTTAGGGTGAGGGTTAGGATGAGGTTGATGTTTAGGATTAGGTTTAGGGTGAGGGTGAGGATGAGTTTTAGAGTTAGAGTTAGGGTTAGATTAAGGGATCAGGTGAGATTTAGGGTTATGATTAGTGTTAGGGTTAGGGTTAGGTTTAGGGTGAGGGTTAGTGTTAGGGTGAGGGTTAGGTTTAGGGTTAGGATTAGGATTAGGGTTAGTGTGAGGAGAGTATGAGGGTTAGGGTTAGAGTTAGGTTTAGGATTAGGGATAGGTTGAGGGTGAGGATGAGGGTGAGGTTTGGGTTAGGGTGAGGGTGAGGTTTAGGATTAGAGTTAGTGTTAAGTTGAGGTTTAGTGTGAGGGATAGTGTTAGGGTTAGGGAAAGGGTGAGGGTTAGGGTGAGGGTTAGGGTTAGGGATAGGGTTAGGTTTAGGATTAGGTTTTGGGTGAGGTTGAGTGTGAGAGTTATGGTTAGGGTTAGGATTGGCTTAGGGTTAGGCTGTCAGTGAGGGTGAGGGTTAGGTTTAGGGTGAGGGTTAGGTTTAGGTTTAGGGTGAGCGTTAGGATGAGGGTTAGGTTTAGGTTTATGGTTAGGGTGTGGGCTATCATGAGGGTGAGGGTTAGGATTACAGTTAGGGTGAGGTTTAGGGTTAGGATTAGGTTTAGGAATAGGGTGGGGATTAGGGTTAAGGTTATGATGAGGGTGAGGGTTAGGGTAAGTTTGAGGGTTAGGATTAGGTCTAGGTTTTAGGGTGAGGTTTAGGGTTAGGGTGATGGTTAGGGTTAGTGTGAGGATTAGTGTTAGGGTTAGGGTTAGTGTTAATGTGAGGGGAAGTGTTAGGGTGAGGGTTAGGTTTATGGTGACGCTTAGGGTTACAATGAGGGTTAGGGTTAGGTTTAGTGTTATTTTTAGAGTTAGGGTTAGGGTTACCGTTACTGTGAGGGTGAGGTTTAGGATTCAGTTTAGGGTGAGGTTTATATTAAGGGTTAGGGTAAGAGTTAGGGTTAGGGTGAGAGTGAGGTTTAGGGTTAGAGTTAGCGTTAGTGTTAGTGTTAGTGTTAGGGTGAGGGTTAGTGTGAGGGTTAGTGTGAGGGTTAGGGTTAGGCTTAAACTTAGGTTTAAGTTTAGGCTTAGGCCGAGATTGAGGGTTAGGGTTAGGGTTAGGGTGAGGGCTAGGGTGAGAGTGAGGTTTAGGGTTAGGGTTAGGGTGAGGTTTAGGGTGAAGGTGAGGTTTAGGGTTAGGGTTAGGGTGAGGTTTTATGTTATGTTTAGGGTTAGGGTTAAGGCGAGGGTGAGGGTTAGGGTTAGAGTTAGGGTTAGGGTGAGGGTTAGGGTGAGGATTACTGTTAGTGTTAGTGTTAGGGGTAGGGTTAGGCTGAGAGTTAGGGTGAGGGTGAGGGTTAGGGTAAGGTTTAGGATTAGGATTAGGGTTAAGGTGAGGGTGAGTGTGAGGTTAGTGTTAGGGTTAGGGTTAGGGTTAGCATTAGGGTTAGGGTGAGGGTGAGGGTTAGCTTTAGGTTTAGGTTTAGAGTGAGGGTAAGGTTGAGGCTTATGGTGAGGTTTAGGGATAGGATTAGCATTAGAGTATGTGCTAGGATGAGCAATAGGGTTAGGGTTTGCTTTAGAGTGAGGGTTAAGGTGAGGGTTAGGTTTAGGTTTAGTATTAGGGTTAGGGTTGGTGTTAGGGTTAGGATTAGGGTTACGGTGACTGTGAGTGTGACAGTTAGGGTTAGGGTTAGTGTTAGGCTTAGGGTTAGGCTGAGGCTGAGGGTGAGGGTGAGGGTTATATTAAGGGTGAGGGTTTGGTTTAGGGTTAGAGTGAGGGTTAGGGCGAGGTTTAGGGTTAGATTAGGGTTAGGGTATGTCCTAGGGTGAGAATTAGGGTTAGTGTTAGGTTTAGGGTGATGTTTAGCGTTAGGATTAGGGTCAGGGTTAGCGTTAGGGTGAGGGTTTGAGTTAGGGTTAGAGTTACGTTGAGGTTGAAGTTGAAGTTTAGGTTTCAGGTTATGGTTATTCTTAGGGTTAGGATTAAAGTTAAGGTTAAGATAAGGGTGAGGATGAGGGTGATTTTGAGGGTTAGGGTTAGGGTTAGGATGAGGTTTTTAGTTAGGGTTAGTGTTAGTGTGAGGGTGAGGTTTAGGGTTATTGTTAGGGTTAGGGTTAGGATTAGTGTGAGTGTTAGGGTTAGTGTTAGTGTTATGGTTATGGTTATGGTGAGGGCTAGTGTGAGGGTGAGGGTTAGGGTTAGGGTTCGACTTAGGCTTAGTGTTAAGCTGAGGGTGAGGGTGAGGGTGAGGGTTAGGGTTAGGGTAAGAGTTAGGGTTAGTGTTAGGCGGAGGGTGAGGGTGAGGTTGAGGGTTAGGTTTAGGTTGAGTATGAGGTTTAGGGTTAGGGTTAGCGTTAGAGTGCGGGTTAGTGTGAGGGTTAGGGTTAGTGTTAGTGTTATGATTACGGTGAGGGTGAGGGTGAGTGTGAGGGTTAGGTTTAGCCTTAGACTTATGCTTAGGCCGAGCTTGAGGGTGAAGGAGAGGGTTAGGGTTAGGGTGATTCTTAGGGTTTTAGGGTTAGGGTGAGTGTTAGGGTTAGGGTTAGGGTGAGGTTTAGGGTGAGGTTTAGGTTTAAGATTAGGGCTAAGGTGATTGCTAGGGTGAGGCTGAGGGTTAGGGTTAAAGTTAGGGTGAGGATTAGCGTTAGGGTTAGGTTTAGTGTTAGGGTGAGTTTTAGGGTGAGGATTATGGTGAGGGTGAGGGTTAGGGTTAGGGTGAGGGTTAGGGTTAGGGTGAGGGTGAGGGTGAGGGTTAGATTAGGGTTAGGGTTTGTGTTATTGTTAGTGTTATTGTTAGGTTTAAGTTTACAGTGAGGGTGAGGCTGAGGGTGATGGTTAGGTTGAGGTTTAGGTTAGGGTTAGGGTAAGGGTTAGGGTGAGGGTTTAGGTTAGAGTTAAGGTTATGGTGAGGGTGAGTGTTAGGGTTATGGTGAGGTTTAGTATTATTGTTAGGGTTAGAGTTAGAATTACGGCGAAGGTGAGGGTGATTGTGAGGGTTAGGGTTAGGGTGATGTTTAGGGTTAGGGTTAGGTTTAGGGTGAGGGTGAGGGTGAGATTTAGGGTTTGATTTAGGGTTAGGATGAGGGTTAGGGTGAGGTTTAGGGTTAGGGTTAGTGTTAGGGTCAGGGTTAGGGTGAGGGTTAGGATGAGGGTGAGGGTTAGGGTGAGGGTTAGGGTTAGGGTTAGGATTAGGATTAGGGTTAGTGTTAGGGTGAGTGTTTGGGTTAGGCTTAGGGTTAGGGTTAGGCTTAGCGTTAAGCTGAGGTTGAGGGTGAGGTTGAGTGTTAGGGTTAACGTTTGGGTGAGAGTTAGGGTTAGCGTGAGATTTAGGGTTAGGGTTAGGGTGAGAGTTAGGATGAGGATTAGGGTTAGGATTAGTGTTAGGGTTAGGGTGAGGGTGAGGGTTAGGATGAGGGTGATGTTTAGGGTTAGTGTTAGGGTGAGGGTGAGATTTAGGATTAGAGTTAGTGTTAGGGTTGGGGATAGGGTGAGGTTTAGATTTAGGGTTAGTGTTAGGGTTAGGATTAGGGTGAGGGTTAGTTTTAGGGTTAGGGTTAGGTTTAGGGTTAGGATTAGGATTAGGGTTTGTGTGAGGGTGAGTATGAGGGTTAGGGTTAGGGTTAGGTGTAGGCTTAGGGATAGGCTGAGGCTGAGGCTGAGTGTGAGGTTTAGGGTTTGGGTGAGGGTGAGGTTTAGGGTTAGAGTTAGTTTTAAATTGTGATTTACTGTGAGGGTTAGTGTTAGGTTTAGTGTTAGGGTTAGGGTTAGGGTGAGGGTTAGGGTGAGGGTTAGGCTTAGGGATAGGGTTAGGTTTAGGATTAGGTTTTGTGTGAGGTTGAGTGTGAGGGTTATGTTTAGGATTACGATTAGGCTTAGGGTTAGGCTGAGGGTGAGGGTGAGGTTTAGGGTTAGGGTGAGGGTTAGGTTTAGGGTTAGGGTGAGGGTTAGGATGTGGCTTAAATTGAGGATTATTATTAGGGTGATGGCTAGCATGTGGGTGAGGGTTAGGGTTAGGGTGAGGTTTAGGGTTAGGATTAAGTTTAGGCATAGGTTCGGGGTTAGGGTTAAGGTTATGATGAAGGTGAGGGTTAGGGTAAGGGTGAGGGTTAGGATTAGGTCTAGGTTTAGGGTGAGGGTTAGGGTTAGAATGAGGGCTAGGGTGAGGGTGAGGTTTAGGGTTAGGGTGAGGTTTAGGGTTAGGGTGATGGTTATGGTTAGTGTGAGGATTAGTGTTAGGGTTAGGGTTAGTGATAGGGTGAGGGTAAGTGTTAGGGTGAGGGTTAGGGTTATTGTGACAGTTATGGTTACAATGAGGGTTAGGGCTAGGTTTAGGGTAATTGTTCGGGTTAGGGTTATGGTTACGGTTATTGTGACGGTTAGGGTTAGGGTTAGTTTTAGGGTGAGGTTTATATTAAGGGTTAGGGTTATAGTTTGGGTTAGGGTGAGCGTGTGGTTTAGGGTTAGATTTAGCGTTAATGTTAGGGTTAGGTTTATATTAAGGGTTAGTGTTAGAGTTAGGGTTACGGTGAGGGTGTGGTTTAGGGTTAGCTTTAGCATTAGTGTTAGGGTTAGGGTTAGGTTGAGGGTTAGTGTGAGGGTTAGGGTTAGGCTTAAGCTTAGGGTTAGGCTTAGGCTTAGGTTGAGAGTGAGGGTGAGGGTTAGGGTGAGGGCTAGGATTAGGGTTAGGGTGAGTGTTAGGATGAGGTATAGGGTTAGGATTAGGGTTAGGGTGAGCGCTAGAGTGATGGTTAATGTGAGGGTTAGGGTTAGGGATAGGGTTAGGTTTAGGATTAGGTTTACATTGAGAATGAGTGTGCAGGTAAGGGTTAGGGTTAGGCTTAGGGTTAGAGTGAGTATTAGGGATAGGTTTTGGTTTAGGGTGAGGGTGAGGGTTAGGGTTAGAATTAGTGTGAAAGTTAGGGTTATGTTGAGGGTTATTGTTAGGGTGAGGGTTAGGGTTAGGGTTAGGGTTAGGGTTAGGTCTATGGTGAGAGTGAGGTTTATGGTTAGGGTTAGGGTGATGTTTAGGGTGAGGGTGAGGGTTAGGGTTAGGGTTAGGGTGAGGTTTAGGGTTATGTTTAGGCTTACGGTTAAGGCGAGGGTGAGGGTTAGGGTTAGAGTTAGGGTTAGGGTGAGGGTTAGGGTGACGGTTAGTGTTAGTGTTAGTGTTAGGGGTAGGGTTAGGATGAGGTTTAAGGTGAGGGTTAGGGTAAGGGTTACGATTAGGATTAGGGTTAAGGTGAGGGTGGTTGTGAGGGTTAGTGTTAGTGTTAGGGTTAGGTTTAGCATTTGGATTATGGTGAGGCTGAGCGTTAGCTTTAGGTTTACGTTTAGAGTAAGGGTTAGGGTGAGGGTTATGGTGAGGGTTAATGATAGGATTAGTGTTAGGGTATGTGCTAGGATAAGCAATAGGGTTAGGGTTAGGGTTAGAGTGAGGGTTAGGGTGAGGGTTAGGTTTAGGGTTAGTGTTAGGCTTATGGATGGTGTTAGGGTTAAGATTAGGGTTACGGTGACTGTGAGTGTGACAGTTAGGGTTAGGGTTAGTGTTAGGCTTAGGGTTAGGCTGAGGCTGAGGGTGAGGGTGAGGGTTAGATTTAGGGTGAGGGTTTGGTTTAGGGTTAGAGTGAGGGTTAGGTTAAGGGTTAGGGTTAGATTAGGGTTAGGGTATGTCCTAGGGTGAGGATTAGAGTTAGTGTTAGGTTTAGGGTGAGGGTTAGTGTTAGGTTTTGGGTGAGGTTTAGCGTTAGGGTTAGGGTCAGGGTTAGGTTTAGGGGGAGGGTTTGGTTTAGGGTTAGAGTTACGGTGAGGGTGAGTTTTAAGTTTAGGTTTATGGTTATGGTTATTCTTAGGGTTAGGTTTAAAGTTAAGTTTAAGGTAAGGGTGAGGGTGAGAGTGATCTTGAGGGTTAGGGTTAGGGTTAGGTTGAGGCTTAGAGTTACGGTTAGTGTAAGGGTGAGGGTGAGGTTTAGGGTTATTGTTAGGGTTAGCGTTTGGTTTAGTGTGAGTGTTAGGGTTAGGTTTAGTGTTATGGTTAGGGTTATGGTGAGGGCTAGTGTGAGGGTGAGGATTAGGGTTAGGGTTAGGCTTAGGCTTAGTGTTAAGCTGAGGGTGATGCTGAGGGTGAGGGTTAGGGTTTGGGTTAGGCTTAGGCTTAGTCTGAGGTTGAGTGTGAGCGTTAGGGTTAGGTTTTGGGTTCGGGTTAGGCTTAGTGTTAGGCGGAGGGTGGGGTGAGGGTCAAGGTTAGGTTTAGGGTGAGGGTGAGGTTTAGGGTTAAGGTTAGCGTTAGGGTGCGGGTTAGTGTGAGGGTTAGGGTTAGGGTTAGTGTTACGGTTACGGTGAGAGTGAGGGTGAGTGTGAGGGTTAGGGTTAGCCTTAGGCCTGGTCCTCTGCTTAGGCCAAGCTTGAGTGTGAAGGTGAGGGTTAGGCTTAGGGTGATTGTTAGGGTTTTAGTGTTAGGGTGAGGGTTAGGGTTAAGGTTAGGGTGAGTTTTAGGTTTAAGATTAAGGTTAGGGTGAGTGCTAGGGTGAGGGTGAGGGTTAGGGTAGAATTATTGTGAGTTTTAGGGTTAGGGTTAGGTTTAGGGTTAGGGTGAGTGTTAGGGTGAGGGTTACGGTGAGGGTGAGGGTTAGGGTTAGGGTGAGGGTTAGGGTTAGGGTGAGGGTGAGGGTTAGATTAGGGTTAGGGTTAGTGTTATTGTTAGTGTTATGGTTAGGTTTAAGTTTACAGTGAGGGTGAGGCTGAGGGTGAAGTTTAGGTTTAGGGTTAGGGTGAGGTTTAGGTTAGGGTTAGGGTAAGGGTTAGGGTGAGGGTTTGGGTTAGGGTTAGGGTTACGGTGAGGTTGAGTGTTTGGGTTAGGGTGAGGGTTAGTGTTATTGTTAGGTTTAGGGTTAGAGTTACGGTGAAGGTGCAGGTTAGCGTGATGGTTAGGGTTAAGGTGAGGTTTAGGGTTAGGTTTAGGTTTAGGATGAGGGTGAGGGTGAAGTTTAGGGTTAGTTGTAGGGTTAGGGTGAGGGTTAGTGTGAGGTTTAGGATTAGGGTTAGTGTTAAGGTTAGGGTTATGGTGAGGGTTAGGATGAGGGTGAGGGTTATGGTGAGGGTTAGGTTTAGGCTTAGCATTAGGATTAGGGTTAGTGTTAGGGTGAGTGTTTGGGTTAGGCTTAGGGTTAGGGTTAGGCTTAGCGTTAAGCTGAGGGTGAGGGTGAGGGTGAGGGTTAGGGATAGGGTTTGGGTTAGGGTTAGCGTTTGTGTGAGAGTAAGGTTTAGGGTTAGAGTGAGAGTTAGGTTGAGGATTAGGGTTAGGATTAGTGTTAGGGTTAGTGTTAGGGTGAGGGTTAGTATGAGGGTGATGTTTAGGGTTAGGTTTAAGGTGAGGGTGAGGGTGAGGTTTAGGGTTAGAGTTAGGGTAAGGGTGAGGGATAGGGTGAGGTTTAGGGTTAGGGTTAGTGTTAGGGTTAGGGTGAGGGTTAGTGTTAGGGTGCGGGTTAGGTTTAGGGTTAGGATTAGGATTAGTGTTAGTGTGAGTGTGAGTATGAGGGTTAAGGTTAGGGTTAGGTGTAGGCTTAGGGATAGGCTTAGGGTGAGGGTTAACGTTTGGGTGAGGGTGACATTTAGGGTTTGAGTTAGTGTTAATTTGAGGTTTAGTGTGAGGGTTAGTGTTAGGGTTAGTGTTAGGGTTAGGATTAAGGTGAGGATTAGGGTGATGGTTAGGGTTAGGGATAGGATTAGGTTTAGGCATAGGGTGAGGGTTAGGGTTATAGTGAGGCTGAGGTTTAGATTTAGGTTGAGGGTTAGGATTAGGTCTAGGTTTAGGGTAAGGATTAGGATTCGGGTGAGGTTTAGCATGAGGGTTAGGATTAGGAATAGGGTTAGGATGAGGGTAGGGTGAGGCTGAGGTTTAGGGTTACAGTGAGGTTTAGTGTTTGGGTTAGGTTAAGGGTTAGGTTTAGGTTTAGGGTTAGGGTCACGGTGAGGCTAAGGGTTAGTGTTAGTTTAAGGTTAGAATAAGGTTTAGGGTTAGGGTGAGGGTTAGGGTTATTGTTAGGGTGAGGGTTAGTATGAGGGTTAGGGTTACAATTTGGGTTATTGTGAGGGCTAGGTTGAGGGTGAGGTTTAGTGTAAGGGTTAGGGTGAGGTTTAATGTTAGGGTTAGGGGTAGGGTTAGGGTGAGTTTTAGGGTTCGTGTTACGGTGAGGATGAGGGTTAGGTTTGAGGTGAGGGTTAGGGTGAGGACTAAGGTGAGTGTGAATGTTAGGGTTAAGTTTATGGTTAGGGTCAGGGTTAGGGTGAGGGTGAGTGTGAGGGTTAGTGTTCGAATTAGGCTTAGGCTTAGGGTTAGGCTGAGGATGAGGGTGGGGATGAGCATTAAAATTCGAGTTATGGTTCCGGTTATGGTTAGGTTGAGGGTTAGGATGAGGGTTAGGGTTTGGATTAGGGTTAGGGAGAGGGCTAAGTTCAGTGTGAGGTTAAGGTTTAGGTATAGGCTTAGGCTTAGGTTTTGGCTGAGGCTTAAGGTGAGGGTGAGGGTTAGGGTTAGAGTGATTGTTAGGGTTACGCTTAGGGTGAGGGTTAGGATGAGGTTTAGGATTGGGGTGAGGGTTAGGATGAGGGTGACTGTAAGAGTAAAATGAGGGTTAGGCTGAGAGTGAGGATTACAGTAAATGGGAGGGTTCGGGTTAGGGTTAGGGTTAGGGTGAGGGTTAGGGTTAGGATTAGGGTGAGTGTGAGGGTTAGAGTTAGGGTTACGGTTAGGCTTATGGTTAGATTGAGGGTGAGTGTGAGGGTTAGGATTAGGGTTTGGGTTAGGCTTAGGGTTAGAGTGAGTGTTAGGGTTAGGGTTTGGTTTAGGGTGAGGGTGAGGTATAGGGTTAGGGTTAATGTGAGGGTGAGGGTGAGGGTTAGGGTTTGGGTTAGTGTGAGAGTTAGGTTTAGGGTGAGGGCTACAGTGAGGGTGAGTTTTAGGGTTAGGTTTAGGGTGATGTTTAGGGTTAGGCTGAGGTTTAGGGATAGGGGAAGGGTGAGGTTTAGGGTTATGGTTAGCGTTAGGGTTAGGGCGAGGGTGAGGTTTAGGGTTAGAGTTTGGGTTAGGGTGAGGGTTAGGGTGAGGGTTAGGGTTAGTGTTAGTGTTAGGGGTAGGGTTAGGATGAGGGTTAGGGTGAGGGTGAGGGTTAGGGTAAGGGTTAGGATTAGGATTAGAGTTAAGGTGATGGTGAGTGTGAGGGTTAGTCTTAGGGTTATGAATAGGGTTAGCATTAGGGTTAGGTTGAGGGTGAGGTTTAAGGTTAGGGTTAGGTTTAGAATGAGGGTAAGGGTGAGGGTTAGGATGAGGGTTAGGGTTAGGGTGATGGTTAGGGTTATATTTAGCTTGAAGTTTAGGGTGAGGTTTAGAGCTAGGTTGAGGGTTAGTGTGAGGGTGATGGTAAGGTTAAATTTGAGGGTTAGGCTGAGGGTGAGGGTTAAGATAAGGGTGAGGGTTTCGGTTTGGCTGAGGGTTAGGTTAAGGGTGAGGGTTAGGGATTAGGATGAGGGTGAGGGTTAGATTGAAGTTTAGGGTTAGGGTTTAGTGTGAGGTTCAGGGTGAGGATGAGGGTTAGGGTTCAGTGAGGGTAAAGGTTAGAATTAGAGTTAGGGTGAGGGCTAGGGTGAGGGTAAGGTTTAGGGTTAGGGTTAGGGTTAGGGTGAGGTTTAGTCTTAGGGTGAGGTTTAGGGTTGGTGTGAGGGTTAGTGTTAGCATTACATTTAGTGCCATGGTGAGGGTAAGTGTTAGGGTGAGGGTTAGAGTTAAGGTGATATTTATAGTTAGGGTGAGGGTAAAGGTTAGGGTTATTGTTAATTTTAGGTTTAGGGTTACATTGAGGGTGAGGGTGAGGGTAAGGGTTAGGGTTAGGGTGAGGTTTAGGGTTAGGATTAGGGTTAGAGTTAGGGTTAGGGTGAGGGCAAGGTTTAGGGTTAGATTTAGGCTTAGGGTGAGGGTTAGTGTGAGGGTTAGTTTTAGGGTTAGTGTTAGGTTAGGGTTAGGGTGAGGGTTAGTGTGAAGGTTAGGGTTACAGTTAGGGTTAGAGTTAGGATTAGGGTTAGGGTGAGGGTGAGTGTCTGGTTTAGGGTTAGGTTTAGGGTTAGGCTTATGTTTAGGGTGAGGGTGAGGTTGAGGGTGAGGGTTAGGGTTAGGGTGAGGTTTAGGATTAGGGTTATGGTGAGGGTTAGGATGAGGTTTAGGGTTAGGATTAGGGTTAGGGTGAGGGCTAGTGTGAGAGTGAGTTTTAGTGTTAGGGTTAGGATGAGGTTTAGGGTTAGGTTTAGGGTGAGGGTGAGGTTTAGTGTTAGAGTTAGGGTTAGGGTGAGAGTTAGGATTAGGGGTAGTGTTAGGGTTAGGGTTAGGGTGAGTTTTAGGGTTAGGGTGAGTGTTATGGTTATGGTTATGATTAGGATTAGGGTTAGGGTGAGGGTGAGTGTGAGTGTTAGGGTTAAGGTTAGGCATAGGATGAGGGTGAGGTTGGGGGTAAGGATTAGTGTCTGGGTTATGGTTAGGGTTAGGTTTAGGTTGAGGGTTAGGATGAGGGTTAGGGTAAGGATTAAGGTTAGGGTGAGGGCTAGGGTGAGGGTGAGGGTTAAGGTTAGGGTTAGGGTGAGATTTATGGTTTAGGTGAGGGTTAGGGTTAGTGTGAATGTTAGTGTTAGGTTTAGTGTTAGGGTTAGGGGGAGGTTTAGGGTCAGGTTTAGGGTCAGGGTTAGTGTTAGGTTTAGGGTTAAGGTGATGGTTAGGGTTAAGGTTAGCTTGAAGGTTAGGATGAGGTTTAGGGATAGGGTGAGGTAGGGATAAGGTTACGGTAAGGGTGATGGTAAGGGTAAATTTGAGGGTTAGGGTGAGGGTGAGGGTTAGGATAAGGGTGAGGGTTACGTTTAGGGTGAGTCTTAGTGTATGGGTGAGGGTTAGGGATTATAGTGAGGGTGAGGGTTAGATTGAGGATTAGGGTTAGGCTTAATGTGTGGTTTAGGGTGAGGATGAGGGTTAGGGTTCGGTGAGGGTAAGGGTTAGAATTAGGGTTAGGGTGAGGGCTAGGGAGAGGGTAAATGTTAGGGTTAGGGTTAGGGTGCGGTTTAGGCTTAGGGTGAGGTTTAGGGTTAGTGTTATGGTTAGTGTTAGGGTTAGGGTAAGTGTTAGGGTGATCGTGTTAGGGTGAGGGTTAGGATGAGGATGAGGGTTATAGTTAGTGTGAGGGTTAGGGTTAGGGTTAGGGTTATTGTTCATTTTAGGTTTAGGGTTATGTTGAGGTTGAGTGTGAGGGTGAGGGTAAGGGTTAGGGTTAGGGTGAGGTTTAGGGTTAGGTTTAGTGTTAGAGTTAAGGTTAGGGTGAGGGTGAGGTTTAGGGTTAGATTTAGGCTTAGGGTTAGATTTAGGGTTAGATTTAGTGTTAGTGTTAGGGATAGTGTTAGGTTAGGGTTAGGTTGAGGGTTAGTGTGAGGGTTAGGGTTAGATTTAGTTTTAGTATTAGGGTTAGGGTGAGGTTGAGTGTGTGGGTTAGGGTTAGGCTTGGGGTTAGGCTGAGGATGAGGTTGAGGGTGAGGGTTAGGGATAGGGTGAGGGTTAGGATTAGGGTTAATGTGAGGGTTAGGATGAATGTTAGGGTTAGGATTAGGGTTAGAGTGAGGGCTAGGGTGAGTGTGAGGTTTAGTATTAGGGTTAGGGTGAGGTTTAGGGTTATGTTTAGGGTAAGGGTGAGGTTTAGTGTTAGAGTTAGCGTTAGGTTGAGGGTTAGGATTAGGGTTAGTGTTGGGGTTAGGGTGAGTGTTAGGGTTAGGGTGAGTGTTATGGATATGATTAGGATTAGGATTAGGTTAGGCTTATGGTGAGTGTGAGGGTTTGGGTAAGGGTTAGGCTTAGGGTTAGGCTGAGGGTGAGGTTGAGGGTGAGGGTTAGGGTTAGGGTGAGGGTGTGTGTGAAGGTTAGGGTTAGTGTTAGGGTTAGCCTTAGGTTTAGGCTTAGGGTGAGTTAAGGGAGAGGGTTAGGGTTAGGGTTAGTGTTAGGGTTAGGGTTAGGGTGAGGTTTAGTTTTAGGGTTAGGGTTAGAGTTAGGGTTAGGGTGAGGGTTAGTGTGACGGTTAGTGTTAAAATTAAGATGTGGGTGAGGTTTAGGGTTAGGGTGATGCTTAGGGTTACGGTCAGGGTGAGGGTGAGTATGTGGGTTAGGGTTAGTGTGAAGGTTAGGCTGAGGGTGACAGTAAGGGTAAAGTTGAGGGTTAGGCTGAGAGTGAGGATTATGGTAAATGTGAGGTTTAGGGATATGGTGAGTGTTAGGGTTAGGGTTAGGGTGAGGGTGTGGTTTAGACTGAGGATTAATTTTAGGGTTAGTGTGAGGTTTATGGTGAGGATGAAGTTTAGGGATAGGGTGAGGGCTAGGGTGAGGGTGAGGTTTAGGATTAGGGTTAGGGTGAGTGTGAGGATTAGAGTTAGTGTTAGGGTTAGCCTTATGTTTAGGCTCAGGGTGTGGGTGCCGGTGAGGGTTAGGGTTAGGGTGAGGGTTAGGGTTAGGATTAGGGTGAGGTTGAGGTTTAGCGGTAGAGTTGGGGTTAGGGTGAGGGTTAGGGTGAGGTTTAGGTTTAGGGTGAGTGTTAGGGTGGGGGTGACGGTAAGGGTAAAGTTTAGGGTTAGGCTTAGGGTGAGAGTTACTCTAAGGGTTAGGGTTAGGGTTAGTGTGAGGGTTAGGGTTAGTGGAAGGGTGAGGGTGAGGGTAAGATTGAGGATTAGTGTTAGGGTGAGGTTTAGGATGAGGATGAGGGTTAGGGTTAGGGTTAGGGTTATTGTTAGTGTTATGGTTACAGTTAAGTTTGCAGTGAGGGTGAGGCTGAGGGTGAGGTTTATGGTTAGGTTTAGGTTTAGGTTTAGGGTTAGGGTTAGTAATATTTTTTGGGTTAGGGTTAGATTTACAGTAAGGGTGAGGGTGAGGGTTAGGTTTAGCGTGAAGTTTATGGTGAGGTTTAGGGTTAGGGTTAGGTTGAGGGTGATGTTTAGTATTAGAATTAGGTTTATGGGGAGGGTTAGGGTGAGAGGTAGGGTTAGGTTTAGTGTTAGTCTTAGGGTGAGGGTGAGGGTTAGGTTGAGGTTTAGGGATAGGCTTAGGGTTAGGATTAGGATTACGGTGAGGATGAGTTTGAGTGTTAGGTTTAGGCTTAGGTTTAGGGTTAGGTTGAGGGTGAAGGTAGGTGTGAGTGTTATGGTTAAGGTGAGGGTGAGGATTAGGTTTAGGGTGAGGGTTAGGATTTGGATTAGGATTAAGGTGAGGGTGAGGGTTATGGTTACGTTGAGGGTTAGGGTTAGGTTTAGGATTAGGGTGAGGGTTAGGGTTAGGATTAAGGTTAGGTTTAGGTTTAGGTTTAGGATTAGTGTTTTTGTTAAGGTTAGGGTTAGAATTATGGTGAGGGTGAGGGCGAGGGTGAGGGTGAGGGTTAGGCTTAGGGTGAGGTTTAGGGTTAGGGTGAGGATTAGCGTTAGGGTGTAGGTGAGGTTTAGTATTAGAGTTAGGGTTAGGGGGAGGGTTAGGTTGAGGGTTAGGGTTAGGGTTAGGGTTCGGCTGAGTATGAGGGTTAGGGTTAGGATTAGGGTTAGGTTGAGGGCTGGGTGAGGGTGAGGTTTAGGGTTAGGGTTAGGCTTAGGGTAAGGGTAAGGCTGAGGGTGAGGTTGAGGGTGAGGGTTAAGCTTAGGGTGATGGTTAGGGTTACGGTTAGGTTGAAGTTTAGCCTGAGGTTTAGGGGTAGAGTGAAGGTTAGTGTGAGGGTGATGGTAAGGGTAAAATTGAGGGTTAGTCTGAGGGTGAGAATTAAGATAAGGATGAGGGTTAGGGTTAGGGTGAGGGTTAGGGTAAGGGTAAGGGTTAGGGGTTATGGTGAGGGTCAGGGTTAGATTGAGGATTAGGGTTAGGTTTAGGGTGAGGATGAGGGTTAGGGTTAGGGTGAGGATTAGGGTTAGAATTAGGTTTAGGGTGAGGGCTAGTATGAGGGTGAGGGTTAGGGTTAGTGTTAGGGTTAGGTTGAGTTTTAGGGTTAGGGTGAGGGTTAGGGTTAGTGTGAGGGTTAGTTTTAGGGTTCGGGTTAGTATTGGGGTGAGGGTAAGTTTTAGGGTGAGGTTTAGGTTTAGGGTGAGGGTTATAGTTAGGTTGAGGGTTAGGGTTAGGGTTAAGGTTATTGGTAGGTTTAGGATTATGTTGAGGGTGAGGGTGAGTTTGAGGGCTAAGTTTAGGGTTAGGGTTAGGGTGAGATTTAGGATTAGGATTAGGGTTAGAGTTACGGTTAGGGTGAAGGTGAGGTTTAGGGTTAGAGTTAGGCTTAGGGTGAGTGTTAGTGTGAGGGTTAGGGTTAGGGTTAGTGTTGGTTAGGTTTAGGGTGAGGTTTAGTGTGAGGGTTAGGGTTATAGTGATAGGGTTAGTATTAGGGTTATGGTGAGGGTGAGTGTGTGGGTTAGGGTTAGGTTTAGTGTTAGGCTTAGGGTTAGGCTGAGGTTGAGGTTGAGGGTCAGGGTTAGGGTTAGGGTGAGGGTTAGAGTTAGGGTTAGATTGAGGGTTAGGATGATGGTTAGGATTAGGATTAGGGTTAGGTTGAGCACTGGGGTGACTGTTAGTGTGAGAGTTAGGGTTAGGGATAGGGTTAGGTTTAGGATTAGGCTTAGGTTGAGGGTGAGTGTGAGGGTTAGACTTAGGGTTAGGGTTAGGCTTAGGGTTAGGGTTAGGCCTAGGCTTAGGGTTTGGTTTAGGGTGAGGTTGAGGGTTAGGATTAGTGTTAGGGTTTGAGTTAGGGTTAGGCTATGGGTGAGTGTGGGGGTGAACATTAGGGTTAGGGTGATGGTTAGGCTTAGGTTTAGTGTTATTGTTAGGGTTAGGTGTAGAGTTACGGTGAGCGTGAGGTTGAGGGTGAGGGTGAGGGTTAGGGTTATGGTTAGGTGAGTTTTAGGGTTAGTGTTATAGGGTTAGGGTGAGGGTGAGGTTTAGGGTTAGAGTTAGGGTTAGTGTTAGGGTTAGGCTTAGGGTATGGTGAGGGTGAGGGTGGGGGAGAGGATTAGGGTTAGGTTTAGGGTTAGGGTTAGAGTTCGTGTTAGGGTTAGAGGTAGGGTTATTGTTAGTGTTATGGTTAGGGTTAAGTTTGCAGTGAGTGTGAGACTGAGGGTGAGGTTTATGGTTAGGGTTAGGTTTAGGGTTAATGTTATTGTTAGGGTTTGGGTTAGAGTTAAGCTGAGGTTGAGGGTGAAGGTGAGGGTTAGGATGAGGGTTAAGGTTAGGATTAGGGTTAGGGTGAGGGCTCGGGTGAGGGTGAGGGTTAGGTTTAGCGTTAGGGTGAGGTTTAGGGTTAAGGTGAGGGTTAGGGTAAGTGTGAGCGTTAGTGTTAGGTTTCGGTTTTGTGTTAGGTTTTTGCGGAGGGTTAGGGTCAGGGTTAGGTTTAGGGTTAGTGTTATGGTTAGGGTTAAGGTGATGGTTAGGGTTACGTTTAGCTTGAAGGTTAGGATGAGGTTTAGGGATAGGATGAGGGTTAGGGTAAGGGTGATGGTAAGGGTAAATTTGAGGGGTAGTCTATGGGTGAGGGCTAAGATAAGCGTGAGGGTTATGGTTAGGGTGAGGGTTAGGTTAAGGTTGAGAGTTA
Source organism: Dipodomys merriami (assembly GCF_024711535.1). NCBI lineage: Eukaryota > Metazoa > Chordata > Mammalia > Rodentia > Heteromyidae > Dipodomys > Dipodomys merriami. The sequence goes on from NW_027202849.1 coordinate 231,174, forward strand.
GGGATTAGGGTGAGGGTGAGGGTTAGATTGAGAAGCATGGTTAGGGTTAGTGTGTGGTTTAGGGTGAGGATGAGGGTTTGGGTTAGGTGAGGGTAAGGGTTAGAATTAGGGTTAGGGTAAGGGCTAGGGTGAGGGTGAGGGTTAGGGTTAGGGTTAGGGTGAGGTTTAGGGTTAGGGTGAGGGTTAGGGTTAGTGTAAGGGTTAGTGTTAGTGTTAGGGTTACTGTTTGGGTGAGGGTAAGTGTTAGGGTGAGGGTTAGGGTTAGGGTGAGGGTTATAGTTAGGGTTAGGTTTATTGTTAGTTTTAGGTTTAGTGTTACATTGAGGGTGAGGGTGAGGGTTAGGGTTAGGGTTAGGGTGAGGTTTAGGGTTAGGATTAGGGTTAGAGTTAGGGTTAGGGTGAGGGTGTGGGTTAGTGTTAGGTTTGGGTTAGGGTGAGGGTTACTGTGAGGGTTATGGTTAGAGTTAGGGTTAGTGTTAGGATTAGGGTTAGGGTGAGGTTGAGTGTGTGGGTTAGGGTTAGATTTAGTGTTAGGTTTGGGTTAGGGTTAGGGTTACTGTGAGGGTTATGGTTAGAGTTAGGGTTAGTGTTAGGATTAGGGTTAGGGTGAGGTTGAGTGTGTGGGTTAGGGTTAGATTTAGGGTTAGGCTTAGCGTTAGGCTGAGGGTGAGGTTGAGTGTGAGGGTTGGGTTTAGGTTGAGGGTTAGCATTAGGGTTAGTGTGAGGGTCAGGATGAGGGTTAGGGTTAGGATTAGGGTTAGAGTGAGGGCTAGGGTTAGGGCGACGTTTAGTGTTAGACTTAGGGTTAGGTTTAGGGTTATGGTTAGGGTGAGGATGAGGTTTAGTGTTAGAGTTAGGGTTAGGGTTAGGGTTAGTGTTAGGCTTAGGGATTGGGTGAGTGTTAGGGGTAGGATGAGGGTTATGGTTATGGTTAGGATTAGGATTAGGGTTAGGGTGAGTGTGAGGGTTAGGGTAAGGGTTAGGCTTAGGGTGAGGTTGAGGGTGAGGGTTAGGTTTAGTGTGAGGGTTAGGGTTAGTGTTAGGGTTAGGGTGAGGGTTAGTGTGAGGGTTAGTGTTAAAGTTAGGGTGTGGGTGAGGGTTAGGGTTAGGGTGATGCTTAGTGTTACGGCCAGGGAGAGGGTTAGCATGAGGGTGAGAGTTAGTGTGAGTGTAAGGATGAGGGTGACAGTAAGGGTAAAGTTGAGGGTTAGGCTGAGAGTGAGTATTACGGTAAATGTGAGGGTTAGGGTTAGGGTGAGGATTAGGGTTAGGATTAGGGTGAGGGTTTGGTTTAGATTGAGGATTAGTTTTAGGGTTAGTGTGAGGTTTAGGGTGAGAATGAGAGTTAGGGTTAGGGTGAGGGCTAGGGTGAGGGTGAGGCTTAGGATTAGGGTTAGGGTGAGTGTGAGGGTTAGGATGAGTGATAGGGTTAGCCTTAGGTTTAGGCTGAGGGTGTGGGAGAGGGTGAGGTTTAGGGTTAGGGTGAAGGTTATGGTTAGGGTTATGGTGAGGTTTAGTGTTAGGTTTAGGGTTAGAGTTAGGGTAATGGTGAGGGTGAGGTTTATAGGAAGAGTTCGGTTTAGGGTGAGGGTTAGGGTTAGCATGAGTGTTAGGGTGGGGATGAAGGTAAGGTTAAATATTAGGGTTGGGCTGAGGGTGAGAGTTACTATAAGGCTGAGGGTTAGGGTTAGGGTGAGGGTGAGGGTTAGATTGATGATTAGTGTTAGGGTTAGGGTGAGGTTTATGGTAAGGCTGAGTGTTAGGGTTAGGGTTATTGTTAGCATTATGTTTAGAGTTGTTTGCGGTCAGGGTGAGGCTGACGGTGAGGTTTATGGTTAAAGTTAGGTTTAGCGTGAGGGTTTGGGTTAGTGTTATTGTTAGGGTTAGGGTTAGAGTTACATTGAGGGTGAGGGTTAGGGTTAGGGTGAGGTTTAGGGTTAGGATGAAGGTTAGGTTTAGTTTGAGGGTTAGTGTTAGTGTTAGGGTTAGTGTTAGGGTGAGGGTAAGTGTTAGGGTGAGGATTAGGGTTAGGGTGAGAGTTATAGTTAAGGTGAGGGTTGAGGTTAGGGTTAGGGTTATTGTTATTGTTAGGTTTAGGGTTACGTTGAGGGTGAGGGTGAGGGTGAAGGTTAGGGTTAGGGTTAGGCTTAGGGTGAGATTTAGGGTTAGGATTAGGGTTAGAGTTAGTGTTAGGGTGAGGGAAAGGTTTAAGGTTCAAGTTAGGATTAGGGTGAGTGTTAGTCTGAAGGTTAGGGTTAGGGTTATTTTTAGGTTAGGGTTAGGGTGAGGGTTAGTGTGAGGGTTAAGGTTAGAGTGAGGGTTAGGGTTAGGATTAGGTTTAGGGTGAGGTTGAGTGTGTGGGTTAGGGTTAGGTTTAGGGTTAGGCTTAGGGTTAGGCTGAGGGTGAGGTTGAGGGTGAGGGTTAGGGTTAGGATGAGGGTTAGTTTTAGGATTAGGGTTAGGATTAGGCTTAGGATTAGGGTTAGGTTTAGGGTTTGGTTTAGTGTGAAGGTGAGGGTGAGGATTAGGATTAGTGTTAGGTTTAGGGTTAGGGTTAGGCTAAGGGTGAGTGTGGGGGTGAGGATTAGGGTTAGGGTGATGGTTAGGGTTAGGGTTAGTGTTATTGTTAGGGATAGGGTTAGAGTTACGTTGAGGGTCAGGTTGAGGGTGCGGGTGAGGGTTAGGGTTAGTGTTAGGGTGAGGTTTGGGGTTAGGGTTAGAGATAGGGTTAGGGTGAGGGTGAGGTTTAGGGTTAGAGTTAGGGTTAGTGTTAGGGTTAGGCTTAGGTTTAGGCTGAGGATGATGGTGGGGGTGAGGATTAGGTTTAGTTTTAGGGTTAGGGTTAGAGTTAGGGTTAGGTTTAGGGTTATTGTTCATGTTATGGTTAGGGTTAAGTTTGAAGTGAGGGTGAGGCTGAGGGTGAGATTTATGGTAAGGGTTAGGTTTAGGGTTGGGGTTAGGGTTAGGGTTAGGGTTAGGGTGAGTGATAGGGTTAGGGTGAGGGTTATGGTTATGGTTAGGATTAGGATTAGGGTTAGGGTGAGGGTGAGTGCGTGGGTTAGGGTTAGGTTTAGGGTTAGGCTTAGGGTTAGGCTGATGGTGAGGTTGAGGGTTATGTTTAGGGTTAGTGTGAGTGATAGTGTTACGGTGAGGGTTATGTTTAGGGTGTGGATTACGGTTAGGTTTAGGGTTAGGGTGAGGGCTACGGTGATGTGAGGTTTAGGGTTAGGGTTAGGTGAGGTTTAGGGTGAGGGTGAGGTTTAGGATTAGGTTTAGGCTGAGGTATAGGGTTATGGTTAGGGTTAGGATTTTGGCGAATGTGAAGTTTAGGGTTAGAGTTAGGGTTATGGTGAGGTTTTGGGTGAGGTTTATGGTTAGTGTTAGTGTTAGGGGTAGGGTTAGGCTGAGGGTGAGTGTGAGTGTGAGGGGTAGTTTTAGGGTTAGGCTTAGGTTTAGGCTGAGGGTGAAGGTGAGGTTTAGGGTTAGGGTGAAGGTGAGGTTTAGGCTTAGACTTAGTGTTAGTGTGAGGGTTAGTGTGAGGTTTAGTGTTAGTTTAAGGGTGTGGGTGAGAGTTAAGGTTAGAGTGATGCTTAGGGTTACGGTCAGGGTGAGGGTTAGGATGAGGGTTAGGGTTAGTGTGAGGGTTAGTGTGAGGGTGAAAATAAGGGTAAAGTTGAGGGCTAGGCTGAGAGTGACGATTACGGTAAATGTGAGGGTTAGGATTAGGGTGAGGGTTAGGGTTAGGGTTACGGTGAGGGTGTGGTTAGATTGAGGATTAGTTTTAGGGTTACTGTGAGGGTTAGTGTAAGGGTTAGGGTTAGTGTTAGGTTGAGGGTAAATGTTAGGGAGAGGATTAGGGTTGGGGTGAGGATTATGGTTAGAATGATGTTTAGGGTTAGGGTTATTGTTAGGGTTATGGTTCGGGTTAGGATGAGGTTTAGTGTTAGCATTAGGGTTAGGGTGAGGACGAGGGTGAGGGTGAGGTTTAGGGTTAGGGTTAGGCTTAGGCTTAGGGTTATGCTGAGCCTGAGGCTGAGGCTGAGGTTAATGGTTAGGCTTGGCGTGATGGTTAGGGTTACGGTTAGGCTGAGTTTTAGGATGAGTGTTAGGGTTAGGGTGAGGGTTATGGTGAGGGTGACAGTAAGGGTAAAGTTGATGGTTAGGGTTAGGGTGAGGGTTAGGGTGAGGATTAGGGTTAGGGTTAGGGTGAGGGTGAGGGTTGGATGGAGGATTAGTGTTAGGGTTAGTGTGAGGTTTAGGGTGAGGATGAGGGTTAGGGTTAGGGTGAGGGCTAGTCTGAGGTTGAGGGTTATGTTGAGGTTTAGGTTTAAGGTGATGGTTAGGGTTAGTGTGACGGTAAGTGTTAGGATTAGGGTTACTGTTAGGGTGAGGGTAAGTGTTAGGGTGAGTGTTAGGTTTAGGGAGAGGGTTATGTTTTGGGTTAGGCTTAGTTTTAGGGTTATGGTTATTGTTAGGGTTAGGTTTAGCGTTACGGTTAAGGTGAGGGTGAGGGTTAGGGTTAGGGTTAGGTTTAGGGTTAGTGTTAGGGTTAGGGTTAGGGTGAGGGTTAGGTTGTGGTTTAGGATTAGGTTTAGGATTAGGGTTATGGTGAGGGTCAGTGTGAGTGTTAGGATTAGGCTTAGGCTTAGGCTTAGGGTTAGGATGAGGGTGAGGGTGGGAATGAGTTTTAGGTTTATGGTGATGGTTAGGTTTAGGGTTAGGGTTAGGATTAGGGTTAGGTAGAGGTCTAGGGTGAGGGTGAGGGTTAGGCTGAGGGTTAGCGTGAGTCTGAGGGTGAGGGTGAGGGTTTTGGTTAGGTTGAGGTTTAGGGTTAGGGTTTGGGTGAGGGTGAGGTTAAGAATGAGGATTAGTTTTAGGGTTAGTGTGAGGTTTAGGGTGAGGATGATGGTTAGGGTTAGGGTGAGCGCTAGGGTGAGGGTGAGGGTTAGGGTTAGGGTGAGGTTTAGGGTTAGGGTGATGGTTAGGGTTAGTGTTAGTGTTAGGGTTATGGTTAGTGTTAGGGTGAGGTTAAGTGTTAGGATGAGGGTTAGGGTTAGGGTGAGGTTTATCGTTAGAATGAAGGTTAGGGTTAGGTATAGGGTTATTTTTAGGATTAGTGTTAGAGTTATGGTTACCCTGAAGGTGAGGGTTAGGATTAGGTTTAGGGTGAGGTTTATGTTAAGGGTTAGGGTTAGAGTTAGGGTTAGGGTGGGGGTGAGGTTTAGGGTTAGAGTTAGCCTTAGTGTTAGTGTTAGGGCTAGGGTTAGGGTTAGTGTGAGGGTTAGGGTTAGGCTTAAGCTTACGGTTAGGCTTAAGCTTAGAATGAGAGTGAGGGTGAGGGTTAGGGTTAACGTGAGGGTTAGGGTTCGGGTTAAGGTTAGGGTGAGGGTTAGGATGAGGTGTAGGGTTAGGATTAGGGTTAGGTTGAGCACTAGGGTGATGGTTAGTTTGAGGGTTAGGGTTAGGATTAGGGATAGGGTCAGGTTTAGGATTAGGTTTAGATTGAGGGTGAATGTGAGGGTTAGGGTTAGGGTTAGGGTTAGGCGTAGGGTTAGGGTGAGTGTTAGGGATAGGGTTTCGTTTAGGGTGAGGGTGAGGGTTAGGGTTAGGATTAGGGTGAGGGTGAGGGTGAGGGTTTGGTTAAGGGTTAGTGTGAGGTTTAGGGTTATTGTGAGGGTTATGTATATGGTGAGGGTTAGAGTTAGGTTTAGGGTTAGGGTTAGGGTGAGGTTTAGGGTGAGGGTGAGTTTTAGGGTTAGGCTTAGTGTGAGGTTTAGGGTTATGGTTAGGGTTATTTTTAGGGCGAGTGTGAGGGTTAGGTTTAGAGTTAGGGTTAGGCTTAGGCTTAGGGTTTGGTTATGGCCTGGGGTGAGGGTGAGGGTTAAGGTTAGGGTTAGGTTGAGGGTTAGGGTGAGGGTTAGTGTTAGGGTTAGGGTTAGGGGTGGGTTTAAGGTTAGGCTTAATGTTAGGCTGAGGGTGAGGGTGAGGGTTAGGGTTAGGGTGAGGGTGAGGTTTAGGGTTAGATTTAGTGTTAGGGTTAGGTTAGTGTGAGTGTTAGGGTAAGGGTTAGTGTTATGGTTAGGGTTAGGGTGCGGGTGAGTGTGAGGGTTAGGGTTAGTCTTATGCTTAGGCTTAGGGTTAGTCCGAGCATGATGGTGAGGGTTAATGTTAGGGTTTTAGGATTAGGGTTATGGTTAGGGTGAGGGTGAGCTTGAGGGTTAGAGTTAGGTTCAGGGGGAGGTTTAGTGTGAGGGTTAGGGTTAGGGTTGTTGTGAGGGTTAAGGTTAGGGTGATGGTTAGGTTGAGGTTTAATGTCAAGGTTAGGATTAGTTTTAGGACTACTTTTTCCCTGATGGTTAGGTTTAGGGTTCAGCTTAGTCTTAGGGTTAGGCTGAAGGTATGGATGGGGATGAGGATTACGTTTAGAATGATGGTTAGGGTTATGCCTAGGATGAGGGTTAGTGTTTTGATTAGGGTTAGGGTGAGGGCTAGGATGAGGGAGAGTGTTAGGGTTAGGGGTAGGCTTAGGCTTAGGGTTAGGCTGAGGATGAGGGTGAGGGTCAGGTTTAGGGTTAGGGTGATGGTTGGGGTTAAAGTTAGGGTGAGAGTTAGTATAAGGATTAGGGTTAGGGTGCAGGTTAGGGTGAGGGTGACTTTATGGGTAAAGGTGAGCATTAGGCTGAGGGTAAGGTCTAGGGTTAGGGTGAGGTTTATGGTTAGGGTGATGGTTAGGGTTAGGGTGAGGGTTAGTGTTAAGGTCAGGGTTAGTGTTAGGTTGAGTCTACGTGTTAGGGTGAGGGTTAGGGTTAGGGTGATGTTTACGGTTAGGATGAGGGTTAGGGTTAGGGTTAAGGTTATTGTTAGGGTTAGGATTAGGGTTACAGTGAGGATGAGGGTGAGGGTTAGGGTTAGGATGAATTTAGGTTTAGGGTTAGGGATAGAGTTAGGGTTAGGGTGAGGGTGAGATTGAGGTTTAGGTTTAGGGTTAGGGTTTGGGTTAGTGTTAGGGTGAGGGTAAGTGTTAGGGTGAGGGTTTGGGTTAGGGTGAGTGTTATTGTTAGGGTGAGGATTAGGAATAGTGTTAGGGTTTTTGTTAGGGTTAGGTTTAGGGTTACAGTTACGGTGAGGGTGAGGATGAGGGTTAGGGTTAAGGTTAGGGTGAAGTTTAGGGTTTGGGTTAGGGTTAGAGTTAGGGTTAGGGTGAGAGTGAGGTTTAGGGTTAGAGTTAGGTTTAGGGTGAGGGTTAGGTTGAGGGTTAGGGTTAGGGTTAGTGTTAGGGTAAGGGTTAGGGTTAGAGGTAGAGGGAGGGTTAGGGTTAGGGTTAGGGTTAGGTTTAGGATTAGCGTTAGGGTGAGGGCGAGTGTGTGTTTTAGGGTTAGGTTTAGGGTTAGTCTTAGGGTTAGGCTGAGTGTGAGGTTGAAGGTGAGGATTAAGGTACGGGTTAGTGTTAGGGTTAGGGTGAGGTTTAGGGTGAGGTTGAGGGATAAGGTTAGGGTTAGGATTAGGATTAGTGTTAGGCTTAGTGTGAGTGTGAGGGATAGGGATAGGGTTAGGGTTAGGCATAGGGTTAGGCTGAGGTTAAGGGTGAAGGCTGTGTTAGGGTTAGGGTTAGGGTTAGGGTGAGCTTTAGTGTTAGTGTTAGGGTTAGAGTAAAGTTTAGTAATAGTGTTAGGGTTAGGGTGAGAGTTAGGGGGAGGATTAGGGTTAGGGTTACAGTTAGGGTTAGCCTTAGGGTTAGGGTGAGGGTGAGGTTTAGGGATAGAATTAGGGTTAGGGTGAGGCTGAGGGTGAGGGTTAGTGTTAGGGTAAGTGTTAGGTTTGGGGATAGGGTGAGGGTTAGTTTGAGAGTGAGGGTTAGGGTTAGGCTTAGGATTAGGATTTGGATTAGGGATAGGGTGAGTGTGAGGGTTAGGATTAGTGTTAGGGTTAACCTTAGGTTTAGGCTGAAGGTGAGGATGAGGGTGAGGGTTAGGATAAGGGTGAGGGTTAGGGTTAGGTTTAGGGTGAGTTTTAGTGTTAGGGTTAGGGTTAGGGTTAGGGTTAGGGTTAAGGTGAGGGTGAGGGTTAGGGTTAGGGTGAGGGTTAGGGTTAGGATTAGGGTTAGGGTGAGGGTGAGGGTTAGGATTAGGGTTAGGGTTACATTGATTGTTAGTGTTATGGTTAAGGTTACCTTTGTGGTGAGGGTGAGGCTGAGGGTGAGGTTTAGGGTTAGGATTAGGGTTAAGGTTAGCTTTAAGGTTAGGGTTAGTGTTATTGTTAATGTTAGGGTTAGAGTTGCGGTGAGGGTGAGTGTGAAGGTGAGGGTGAGTGTTAGGTTTTGGGTTAGGGTGAGGTTTAGGGTTAGGGTGAGGATTAGGGTTAGGGTGAGGGTAAGGTTTAGCGTTAGAGTTAAGGTTAGGGGGAGAGTTAGGGTGAGGGTTAGGGTTAGGTTGAAGTTTAGGTTTAGGCTTACAGTTAGGTTTAGGATTAGGGTTAGGGTGAGGGTGAGTGTGAGGATTAGGGTTAGGCTTAGGCTTAGGCTTAGGGTTGGGCTGAGGGTGAGGATGGGTGTGGGGATTAAGGTTCTGGTGATTTTTAGGGTTAGGTTTAGGGTGAGGGTTAGGATGAGGGTTAGGGTTAGGATTAGGGTTATGGTGAGGGCCAGGGTGAGGGTGAGGTTTAGGGTTAGGATTAGGCTTAGGCTTATGGTTAGGCTGAGGGTGAGGTTGAGGTGAAGGTTTAGCATTAGGGTGATGGTTAGTGTTACGTTTAGGTTGAAGGTTAGCATGAGGTTTAGAGATAGGGTGAGGGTTAGCGTGAGGGTGATGGTAAGGGTAAAGTTGAGGGTTAGGCTGAGGGTGAGGGTTAAGATCAGGGTGAGGGTTAGTGTTATGGTGAGGGCTAGGGTAAGGGTGAGGGTTAGGGGTTAGGGTGAGGGTAAGGGTTAGATTGAGGATTAGGGTTAGGGTTAGTGTGAGGTTTAGGGTGAGGATGAGTGTTAGGGTTAGGGTGAGGGTTAAGGTTAGGGTGAGGGCTAGGGTGAGGGTGAGGGTTAGGGTTAGGATTAGGGTTAGGGTGGGTTTTAGGGTTAGGGTGAGGGTTAGGGTTAGTGTATGGGTTAGTGTTAGGGTTAGGGTTGGTGTTAGTGTGAGGGTAAGTGTTAGGGTGAGGTTTAGGGTTAGGTTAGGTTTATTCTTGTTGTTAGGTTTAGGGTTATGTTGAGGGTGAGGGTGAGGGTGAGGGTTAGGGTTAGTGTTAGGGTGAGGTTTAGAGTTATGATTAGGTTTAGAGTTAGGAATAGGTTGAGGGTGGGGTTTAGGATTAAAGTTAGGCTTAAGGTGAGGGTTAGTGTGAGGTTTAGCGTTAGGGACAGTGTTAGGTTATGGTTAGTGTGAGAGTTAGTGTGAGGGTTAGGGTTAGAGTGAAGGTTAGGGTTAGGATTAGGGTTAGGGTGAGGATGAGTGTGTGGGTTAGGGTTAGGTTTAGGGTTAGGCTTAGGGTTAGGCTTAGACTGAGGTTGAATGTGAGGCTTAGGGTTAGGGTTCGGGTTCGAGTTAGGGTTAGATTGAGGGTTAGGATGAGGGTTAGGGTTAGGATTAGGGTTAAGGTGAGCACTGGCGTGACGGTTAGTGTGAGGGTTAGGGTTAGGGATAGGGTTAGGTTTAGGATTATGGTTAGGTTGAGGGTGAGTGTGAGGTTTAGGGTTAGGGTTAGGGTTAGGCTGAGGGTTAGGTTTAGGGTTAGTGTTAGGGTTAGGGTTAGGCTGAGGGTGAGGTTTAGCGTTAGTGTTAGTGTTAGGGTTAGGGTTAGGCTGAGGATGAGGGTGGGGGTGAGGATTAGGTTTAGCCTGAGGGTTAGGTTTAGAGTTAGTGTTATAGTTAGGGTTAGGGTTAGAGTTATGGTGAGGGTGAGGTTGCGGGTGAGGGTTAGGGTTAGGGTTAGGGTGAGATTTAGAGTTAGGGTTGGAGATATGGTTAGTGTTAGGGTTGGGCTTAGGGTTAGGCTGAGGGTGAGGGTGGGGATGAGGATTAGGTTTAGGGTTAGGGTTAGGGTTAGAGTTAGGGTTAGGCTTAGGCTTAGGTTTAGGCTGAGGTTGAAGTTGGGGCGAGGATTAGGGTTTTTGTGATGGTTAGGTTTAGGGTTAGGTTGATGGTTAGGATGAGGTTTAGGGTTAGGATTAGGGTTAGGGTGAGGGCTAGGGTGAGGTTGAGGGATAGGGTTAGGTATAGGCTTAGGCTTAGTGTTAGTCTGAATGTGAGGTTGAGGGTGAGGGTTAGGGTTAGGGTGATGGTTAGGTTTACGGTTAGGGTGAGGGTTAGGATGAGGGTTAGGTTTAGGGTGATTGTGATGGTAAGTGTAAATGTGAGGGTTAGGCTGAGGGTGAGGGTTAAGGTAATGGTAAGGGTTAGGTTTAGGGTGCGGGTTAGGGTAAGGTTTATGGTTAGGGTAGGGTGAGAGTGAGGGTTAGATTGAGAATTAGGGTTAGGGTTAGTGTGAGGTTTAGGGTAAGGATGAGGGTTAGGTTTAGGGTGATGGTTAGGGTTAGAATTAGGGTTAGGGTGAGGGCTAGGGTGAGCATGAGGATTAGGGTTGGGTTTAGGGTGAGGGTGAGGTTTAGGTTAAGGTTGAGGGTTAAGATTAGTGTGAGGGTTAATGTTATGGTTAGAGTTAGTGTAAGGGTGAGGGTAAGTGTTAGGGTGATGGTTAGGGTTAGGGTTATTGTTAGGGTTAGGTTTATGGTTACACTTACAGTGAGGGTGATGGTTAGGGTTAGGTTTAGGGTTAGGTTTAGGGTTAGGGTTACAGTTAGACTTTGGGTTAGGGCTAGGATTAGGCTTAGGTTGAAGACTAAGTTGAGGGTGAGGGTGAGGGTTAGGGTTAGGGTTAGGATTAGGTTGAGGGTGAGGGTGAGTGTGTGGGGTAGGGTTAGGTTTAGGGTTAGGCTTAGGGTTAGGCTAAGGGTTAGGTTGAGGGTGAGGGTTATGTTTAGGGTGAGGTTTAGGGTTAGGGTTAGGGGAGTTTTAATGTTAGATTTAGGTTTAGGGATAGGTTGAGGTTTAGGGTTAGGGTTATCTTGAGGGTGAGGTTTAGGGTTCGGTTGAGGGTTAGGATTAGGGCTAGGTTTACGTTGAATGTTAGGGTTAGGGATTTGGTAAGGGTTATCATGAGGGAAAGGGTTAGGATTAGCGTTAGGATGAGGGCTAGGGTGAGAGTGAGTGTTAGGTTTAGGGTAATGGTGAGGTTTAGGTTTCGGGTAAGGTTTAGGGTTAGGGTGAGGGTTAGGGTTAGGGTTATGGTGAGCGTCAGGGTTAGGGTTTGGTTGAGGGTTAGAATTAGGTTTAGGGTTAGGGTGAGGGTTAGGATGAGGGTTAGAGATACAATTAGGGTTAAGCTCAGGGCTGGGTTGAGGATGAGGGTAAGTGTTAGGGTTAGGGTAAGTTTTATGGTTAGGGTGAAGGTGAGGTTAAGGGTTAGGGTTAGGGTTAGGGTTAGGCTTAGGGAAAGGCTGAGTGTGAGTGTAAGGGTGAAGGTTAGGGTGAGGGTGAGGTTTAGGGTTAGAGTTAGGGTTAGGGTTAGAGTGAGCATTACGGTGAGGGTTAGGGTTAGGGATAGGTTTAGGTTTAGGATTAGGATTTGGGTGAGGGTGAGTGTGGGGTTTATGGTTAGGGTTAGGGTTTTAATTAGGGATAGGCTGAGGGTGAGGGTGAGAGTTAGGGTTACAGTGAGGATTAGGGTGAGTGTTAGCATGTGGGTTAGGTTTAGGATTAGGGTGAGGTTTAGGGTTGGGTTTAGGGTGAGAGTTAGGGTTAGGTTTAAGGTGAGGTTTAGGGTTAGGGTTAGGGTTAGGTTTAGGGATAGGGTGAGGGTTAGGGTTAGGGTTATGTTGAGGGTGAGGTTTAGGGTTAGGTTGAGGGATAGGATTAGGGCTAGGTTTAGGGTGAGGGTTAGGGTGAGGGTTTGCATGAGGGGTAGGGTTAGGATTTGGGTTAGGATGAGGGCTAGGGTTAGGGTGAGGTTTAGGCTGAGGGTTTGGGTTATGGTGAGGGTGTGGGTTAGGTTTGGACTGAAGGTTATTGTGAGGACTAAGGTGAGGGTTAGGTTTAGGGTTAGGGTGAGGGTTAGGTTGAGGTTTAGGTTTAGGGTTAGGGTTAGGATTAGGGTTAGTGTGAGGGTGAGTGTAAGGGTTAGGGTGAGGGTTATCCTTAGGCTTAGGGTTAGGCTGAGGGTGAGGTTGGGGATGAGGATTAGGTTTAGAATCATGGTTCCAGTTATGGTTAGGTTGAGTGTTATGATGAGGGTTAGGGTTAGGATTAGGGTTACGGTGAGGTCTAGGATGAGTGTGAGGTTTAGGGTTAAGTTTAGGCTTAGGCTTAGGGTTAGACTGAGGCTGAAGGTAAGGATGAGGGTTAGGGTTAGGGTGATGGTTAGTGTTACAGTAAGGGTGAGGGTTAGGATGAGGGTTAGGATTAGGGTGAAGGTTACGATGAGGGTGAAAGTAAGAGTAAAGGTGAGGGTTAGGCTGAGGGTGAGGGTTATGGTAAGGGTGACGGTGAGGGTTTGGGTTAGGGTGAGTGTGAGGGTTAGACTGAGGATTAGTGTTAGGGTTAGTATGAGGTTTAGGGTGAGGCTGATGGTTAGGGTTAGGGTGAGGAATAGGGTAAAGTTGAGGGTTAGGGTTAGTGTTTGGGTGAGGTTTAGGTTTAGGGTGATGGTTAGTGGTAGTGTGAGGGATAGTGTTTGGGTTAGTTTTAGTGTTAGGGTTAGCATAAGTGTTAGAGTAAGGTATAGGTTTAGGGTGAGGTTTACGATTAGGGTTAGGGTTTGGGTTATGGTGAAGGTGAGGTTTAGGGTTAGAGTTAAATTTAGGGTGAGGGTTAGGGTTAGGGTTAGGGTTAGGTTACTGTTAGGTTAGGGATAAGGTGAGGTTTAGTGTGGGGGTGAGGGTTAGTGTTAAGGTTCAGATTAGGATTAGGGTTAAGGTGAGTGTGAGTGTGAGTGTTAGGGTTAGGGTTAGGATTAGGATTAGAGTTAGGGTGAGGGTGAGGGTTACGGTTAGGGTGAGTGTTGGGATTAGGATTAGTGTGAGGGTTAGGGTGAGTGTTAATCTTAGACTTAGGGTTTGGTTGTATGCTAGGGTGAGGGTGAGGGTGAGGGTGAGGGTTGGGGTGAGGGTTAGGGTGAGGGTTTGGTTAGTGTTAGGTTTAGGGTTGGGATTAGGTTTAGGCAAAATATTAGGCTGAGGGTGAGGGTGAGGGTGACAGTTATGGTGAGTGTGAGGGTTAGGGTTAGGGTTAGGGTATGATTTAGTGTTAGGGTTAGGGTTAGTGTTAGTCTTAGGTTTAAGTTGAGAGTTAGGGGGAGGGTCAGAGTTAGGGTGAGACTTATGTTTAGCATTAGGGTTAGGGTGAGGGTGAGGTTTAGGGATAAATTAGTGTTTGGGTGAAGCTGAGGGTGAGGTTTAATGTTAGGGTTAGTGTTAGGGTTAGGGTTAGGGTGAGGGTTAGGTTGAGGGTGAGGATTAGGGTTAGGGTTAGGATTAGGATTTGCGTTAGGGTTAGTGTGACGGTTAGGGTTAAGGTTAGCCTTAGGTTTAGGCTGAAGGTGAGGGTGAGGGTTAAGTTTAGGTTTAGGTTGAGGGTTAGGTTTAGGGTTAGGGTGAGGTTTAGTGTTAGGGTTAGGGTTAGAATTAGGGTTAGGGTGAGGGTGAAGTTTAACGGTAGAGTTAGGGATAGAGTGAGGGTTAGGGTGAGGGTTAGGGTTAGGGTGTGGGTTAGGGTGGGGGTGACGGTAAGGGTATACATGAGGGTTAGTCTGAGGGTGAGAGTTACTGTAAGGGTGAGGGTTAGGTATAGGGTAAAATTTAGGTTGAGGATGAGTGTAAGGGTTAGGGTGAGTGCTAGGGTAAGGGTGAAGGTTAGGGTTAGGGTTAGGGTGAGGGTGTTAGGTTGAGGGTTGGGGTAAGATTGAGGGTTATGGTTTAGGTGAGGGTTAGGGTTAGGGTTAGGGTTATTGTTATGTTTAGGGTTAGGGTTTAGGTTACGGTGAGGGTGAGGGTGAAGGTTAGGGTTAGGCTTAGGTTTAGGCTTAGAGTTAGGGTGAGGTTTAGGGTTATGGTTATGGTGAGGTTTAGGGTTAGGTTTAGGGTTAGGGTTAGGGTGAGCTTGAGATTTTGTGGTTAGAGTTAGGGTTAGATTGAGCCTGAGGGTGAGGCTTAGGTTTAGGGTTAGTGTTAGGGTGAGGTTAGGTTGAGGGTTAGTGTGAGGGTGAGGGTTAGGCTTAGGTTTAGGATTAGGATTAGGGTTATTGTCAGGGTTAGGGTTAGGATTAGGGTTAGGGTGCGTGTGAGTGTTAAGATTAGGGTTAGGTTTAGGGTTAGGTTTAGGTTTAGGGTTAGGATTAGTGTTATTCTTAGGGTTAGGTTTAGGGTTAGGCTTACGGTTAGGCTGAGGGTGAGGTTGAGGATGAGGATTAGGGTTAGGGTGAGGGTTAGGGTTAGGGTGAGTTTTAGGGCTATGTTTAGGGTGAGGTTGGGGGTTATATTGAGGATTATTGTTAGGGTTAGTGTGAGGTTTAAGGTGAGGATGAGCGTTAGGGTTAGGGTGAGGGTTAGGGTGAGGGTGAGGGTTAGGGTTAGGGTTAGGATGAGGTTTAGGATTAGGGTGATGATTAGGGTTAGTGTGAGGGTTAGTGTTAGGGTTAGGGTTAGTGTTAGGTTGAGGGTTAGGGTTAGGCTGAGTGTTATGGTTATGGTTAGCGTGAGTGTTAGGATTAGGGTTAGGGTTATTGTTAGTGTTAGGGTTAGGGTTTTGTTTAAGGTGAGGGTAAGGGTGTGGGTTAGGGTTGGGGATAGGATGAGGTTTAGGTTTAAGCTTAGGGTTAGAATTAGGGTTAGGGTGAGGGTGAGGTTTAGGGTTAGAGTTAGGTTTAGTGTTAGGTTTAGGGTTAGGGTTAGGGTTAGACTTAGGCTTAATCTTAGGCTTAGGCCAAGCATGAGGGTGAAGGTTAGAGTTAGGGTAAGGGTGAGGAGTAGGGTTAGGGTTAGGATGAGGTTTACGTTTAGGATTAGGGTTGGGGTGAGGGCTAGGGTGAGGCTTAGTGTGAGGGTTAGGGTTAGGGATAGGGTTAGTTTTAGGATTAGGTTTAGGGTAAGGGTGAGTGTGAGCGTTAGGGTTAGGGTTAGGCTTAGGCTTAGGGTTAGGGTTTGGGTTAGGGTGAGGTTTAGGTTTAGGGTTAGGTTTAGAGTTAGGTTTAGGATGAGGGTGAGTTTTAGGGTTAGAGTTAGGGTTAGTGTTAGGATTAGGTTTAGGGTGAGGGTTAATGTTAGTGTTAGGCTTAGGCTTAGGCTTAGGCCGAGCATGAGGGTGAGGGTTAGGCTTCGGGTTATGGTGAGGGTTAGAGTTAGGGTTAGTGTGAGGTTTAGGATGAGGTTTAGGGTTAGGATTAGGGTAAGGGTGAGGGCTAGGGTGAGGGTTATGTTGAGGGCTAGGGATAGGGATAGGGTTAGGTTTAGGAATAGGGTTAGGATGAGTGTGAGTGTGAGAGTTAGGGTTAGGGTTAGGATTAGGCTTAGAGTTAGGGTGAAGGTTAGGGTTTGGGTTTGGGTTAGGGTGAGGGTGAGGCTGAGGATTAGGGTTAGGTTTAGGGTTAAGTTTAGGGTTAGGTTTGGGTTTAGGGTTAGTGTTGGGGTTCAGGTTAGGGTTAGGGTTACGGTGAGGGTTAGGGTGAGCGGGAGGTTTATGGTGAGGGTTAGGGTCACGGTTAGGTTGAGGGATAGGGTTAGTGTTAGGGTTAGGGTTACAGTGAGAGTTAGGGGGAGGGTTAGGGTTTGGGTTAGGGTTAGGTTTAGGATTAGGTGTAGGATGAGGGTTCCTGTATGTGTTAGGCTTAGGTTTAGGGTTCGGTTTAGGGTTAGGCTGAGGGTGAGTTTGAGGTTGAGGGTTAGTTTTAGGGTGAGGGTAGGGTTTGGGTTAAGTTTAGGGATAGGGTGAGGGTTAGGGTAAGGGTTATGTTGAGGTTGAGGGTTAGGGTTAATTTGAGGTTTAGGGTTAGAGTTAGGGTGAGGGTGAGGGTGAGGTTTAGGGTCAGGTTAACAGTGAGGGTTACGATGATTGTTAGCGTTAGGATTAAGTTATGGTGAGTGCTATAGTGAGGGTGAGGTTTAGGGTTAGGGTTAGGGTGAGGTTTAGGGTTAGTATTAGGGTTAGGGTGAGGCTGAGGGTGAGGGTTAGGGTTAGGGTTAGTGTTAGATTTAGGGTTAGGGTGAGGGTTAGGGTGAGGGTGATGGTTAGGCTTAGGGTTAGGATTAGGATTAGGGTAAGGGTTAGGGTGAGTGTGAAGGTTAGGTTTAGGATTAAGGTTAGGCTAGGTTTAGACTGAGGGTGAGGGTGAGGGTGAGGGATAGGGTTAGGGTGAGGGTTAGGTTTAGTGTTAGGGTGAGACTTAGGGTTCGGGTTAAGTTGAGGGTTAGGGTGAGGATTAGGGTTAATATTAGGGTTAGGGTGGGGGTTAAGTTTAGGCTTAGTGTGAGGGATAGGATGAGGATTAGGGTTAGGATTAGGTTTAGGTTGAGGGCTAGGGTGAGGGTGAGGGTTCGGGTTAGTGTTAGGATGGGGTTTAGGTTTAGGGTTAGGGTTAGTGTTAGGTTTAGGATGAGAGTTAGGCTTATGGTGATGTGAGTGTTAGGGTTAGGGTGAGGTTTAGGGTTAGTATTAGGGTTAGGGTGATGGTGAGTGTTAGGATTAAGGTTAGGGTTAGGTTTAGGGTTAGGTTTAAAGTTAGGATTAGTGTTATTTTTAGGTTTATGGTTAGAGTAACAGTGAGGGTGAGGGTGAGGGTGAGGGTGTGGGTTAGGGTGAAGGTTAGGGTGAGGTTTAGGGTTAGATTTAGGGTTAGGGGGAGTGTTAGGTCGAGGTTTAGGTTTAGGGTTAGGGTTAGTGTTAGGGTTAAGGTTAGGGTGAGGGTTAGGTTGAGGTTTAGGGTTAGGGTTATGGTTAGTGTTAGGATTAGGGTGAGGGTGAGGGTGAGGGTGAGGGTTAGGGTTAGGTTTCGGCTTAGGCTTAGGGTTAGGCTGAGGGTGAGGGTGGGGGTGAGGATTAGGGTTAGGGTGATGGTTAGGATTAGGGTAAGTGTGAGGGCTCGGGTGAGGGTGAGGGTTAGGGTAATGCTTAGGCTTAGGCTTAGGTTTAGGCTGAGGTTGAGGTTGAGGGTGAGGGTTAGGGTTAGCATGATTGTTAGGTTTCCGGTTAGGGTGAGGGTTGGGATGAGGTTTAGGGTTAGGGTGAGGTTAGGTTGAGGATGATGGTAAGGGTAAAAGTGAGGTTTACGATGAGGGTGAGGGTTAAGATAAGGGTGAGTGTTAGGGTTAGGTTTAGGATTAGTGTAAGGGTTAGGGTTAGGGATAGGGTGAGGGTTAGATTGAGGATTAGTGTTAGGGTTAGTGTGAGGTTTAGGGCCAGGATGAGGGTCAGGTTTAGGTGAGGGCTAGGGTGAGGGTGAGTGTTAGAGTTAGTGTGAGGGTTAGTGTTAGGGTTAGGTTAGTGTTAGGGTGACGGTAAGTGGTAGGTGAGGGTTAAGGTTAGGGTGAGGGTTATGGTTAGCGTGAGGTTTAGGGTTTGGGTGACGGTGAGGGTCAGTGTGAGGGTTAGGGTTAACGTTAGGCTTAGGGTTAGGGTGAGGGTTAGGATTAGGTTTTGGGTTAGGGTGAGGGTGAGGTTGAGGATTAGGGTTAGGTTTAGGGTTAGGGTTAGGATTATGGTGAGGGTTAGGGTAAGGGTTAGGCTTAGGTTTACATTTAGGCTGAGTTTGAGGCTGAGGGTGAGGGTTATGTTTAGGGTTAGGGTGATGGTTAGGGTTAGGGTAAGTGTTATTTTTAGGGTTAGGGTTAGATTTATGATGAGGTTGAGGATGAGGGTGAGGGTGAGGGTGAGGTTTAGGTTTAGGGTTAGGGTTATATTTAGGATTAGGGTGAGGGTGTCGGAAATGTTAAAGGTGAGGGTTAGGCTGAGGATGCGGTATACGGTAAGGGTGAGTGTTAGGGTTAGTGTGAGGGTTAGGGTTAGGATTGGGGTGAGAGTTAGGGTTTGGGTTTAGTTTATTGTTATGTTGAGGGTTAGGTAAGGGTTACGATGAGGGTGAGAGTTAGGGTTAGGTTGAGGGTTAGTGTTAGGATTAGGGTTAGGGTGAGGGTGAAGGTTAGGGTTAGTGTTAGTTTCAGGGTTAGGATGAGGGTTAGGGTTAGGATTAGGGTTAGGGTGAAGGCTAGTTTGAGGTTGAGGTTTAGGGTTAGCGTTAGGGTGAGGTTTAGGCTTTGGGTTAGGGTTAGAGAGAGGGTTAAGGTGAGTGTGAGCTTTAGGTTTAGGGTTAGGGTTAGGATGAGGGTTAGGGATAAGTTTAGGGTTATGGTTGGGATGACGATGAGGGTAAGGGTTAGTTTTAGGATTAGGTTCAGGGGGAGAGTGAGTTTCAGTGTTAGGATTAGTGTTAGGGTTAGGGTTAGGCTGAGGGTGAGGGTAAGACTGAGGGTTAGGGTTAGGGTGAGGGTGAGGGTGAGGGTTAGGGTTAGGGCTAGGGTTATTGTTAGGGTTAAGCTTAGGTTTAGGATTAGGGTTAGGGTGAGGGTGAGGATGAGTGTTAGGATTAGACTTAGGAATAGGGTTTTCGTTAGGGTTAGGGTTAGCGTTAGGGTGAGGGTTAGGTTTAGGATTATCGTTAGGATTATTGTTAGGTTTAGGGTGAGGGTGAGGGGTAGGTTTAGTGTGAGGGTTAGGTTTAGGGTTAGGTTTAAGGTGAGGTTAAGTTTTAGGGTGAGGGTTAGGGTAAGGTTGAGCTTTAGGGTTAGCATTAGGGTTAGGGGTAGGGTGACGGTTAGGGTTAGGGTTAGGGTGAGCGTGCGGGTGAGGGTTATGTTGAGGGTGAGGTTGAGGGTGTGGATTAGGTTTAGGGTAAGGAGGAGGGTGAAGGTGAGGTTTAGGGTTAGGATTAGGGTTAAGGTTAGGGTGAGGTTGAGGGTTAGGTTAACGGTTAGGTTGAGGGTTAGGGTTAGTGTGAGGGTTGGATGAGCATGAGGGTAAGGGTTAGGGTGAGGGTTAGGGTGAGGGTGAGTCTTAATGTTCGATTTAGTGTTAGGGTGAGGGTTAGTGTGAGGGTAAAGGTTAGGGTTTGGTTTAGGGTTAGTGTGAGGATGATGGTTAGGGTTAGGGTTAGGGGGAGGGTTAGGGTTAGTGTCAGGGGTTGGGTGAAGGTGAGGGTAAGGGTTAGGGTGAGGGTTAGGTTTAGGTTTAGGGTTATGGTGGGGGTTAGTGTGAGGTTTGGTGTTAGGGTTAGTGTTATGTTTAGGATGAGGGTTAGGGTGAGGGTGAGGGTTAAGGTGAGGGTGAGGGTTAGTGTGAGGTTGAAGGTTAGTGTTAGGGTGAGTTTTAGGGTTAGGATTAGTGTTAGGATGAGGGCTTGGGTGAGGGTGAGGGTTAGTGTTAGGGTTAGGGTTAGGTTGAGGCTTAGGTTAGGGTGAGGGATCAGGTGAGGGGTACGTTTAGGGTTAGGTTTAGGGTGAGGGTAAAGGTTAGGATGAGGTTTAGGGTGAGGATGAGGTTTAGGGAGAGGAATAGGATTGGGTTGAGTTTTAGGGTTAGGATTAGGCTCAGGGTATGTTTTAGGGTGAGGGTTAGGGTGAGGGTTAGGGTTAGGGTGAAGGTTAGGGATACGGTTTGGGTTATGGTTAGAGTGACAGTGAGAGTGAGGGTTAGTTTTAAGGTTTGGGTTAGGGTTAGGGTTAGGGTTAGGGATACGGTTATGGCTAGGGTTAGGGTGACGCTGAGGGTTAGGGTTGGGGTTAGGGTTAGGGTTAGGGTAAGGTCTAGGGTGAGGTTTAGGGTGAGGGTGAGGTTTAGGGTGAGGGTTAGGGTGAGGTTAAGGTGTGGGTGAGGGTATGTGTTAGATTGAGGGTTAGGTTTAGGGTTAGGGTTAGGGTGAGGGTTAGTGATAGGTTTACGGTTAGGGTTAGGGTGAGGGTGAGGGTGAGGGTTAGGGTTAGGGTAAGGTTCAGGGTGAGGGTGAGGTTCAGGGTTAGGATTAGGGTTAGGTTTAGGGTTAGGCTGAAGATGAGGGTGTGGGTGAGGTTCAGGTTTCAGGTGAGGGTGAGGATTAGGGTGAGTTTTAGTGTGTGGGTTAGTGTTAGGGTAAATGTGAGGATTAGGGTTAGGGTTATGGTGAGTGCAAGGGTTAGGTTTAGGTTTAGGGTAAGGTTTAGTGTTAGGGTTATGTTTAGAGTGAGGGTTAGGTTTAGTGTGAGTGTTAGGGTGAGGTTTAGGTTTAGTGTTACCTTTAGGGTGGGGGTGAGGGTTAGGGTTAAGGTGAGGGTTAGGGTTTGGCTGAGGGTTAGGGTGAAGGTGAAGGTTAGGGTGAGGGTGAGACTTAGAGTTATGGTTAGGGTTAGGGTGAGGGTTAGTGGGAGGATAAGGGTTAGAGTTAGGTTTAGGGTTAGTGTGAGGATGAGGGTTAGGGTGAGGGTTAGTGTTATGGTGAGGGTGAGGGTTAAGTTTAAGTTTGTGTGAGGGTTAGGGTTAGGGTTAGGTTTTGGGTTAGGGTGAGGGTGAAGTTGAGGGTGATGGTGAGGGTTAGGGTTAGGGTTAGGTTGAGTTTTAGGCTTACTGTGAGGGTTGGGTGAGCATGAGGTTAAGGGATAGGGTGAGGGTTAAGGTGAGGGTGAGAGTTAAGGTTAGGGTTAGGGTTAGGTTGAGGGTTCGTGTGAGGGTTAGGGTTAGGGTTAGGTAAGGGTTAGTGTGAAGATTAGGATTAGGGTGAGTTTTAGGTTAGGTTTAGGGTTACTGTTACGGTGAGTGTAAGGGTGAGAGTAAGGGTTAGGGTTAGGGTGAAGTTTAGTGTTAGGGTTAAGATTAGAGTTAGGGTTAAGGTGTGGGTGAGGATTAGGGGTAGAGTTAGGATTAGGGTGAGCGTTAGGGTGAGGGTTAGTGTTAGGGTGTGGATTAGGGTGGGGTTGAAAGTAAGGGTAAATTTGAGGGTAAGGCTGAGGGTGAGGGTTACAGTAAGGGTGAGGGTTAGAGTTAGGGTAAGCGTTAGCGTTAGCATTAGGGTTTATGTTACGGTGAGGGTAAGTGTTAGGGTGAGGGTTAGGGTTAGGGTGAGAGTTACGGTTAGGGTGAGTGTGAGGGTTAGGTTAGGGTTATTGCTAGGGTTAGGATTAGGGTTAGGGTTAGGGTTATGGTTATGGTTAGGGTTAGGGTTAGGATGAAGTTTAGTTTTCGGGTTAGGGTTAGAGTTAAGGTTAGGTTGAGGGTAAGATTTAGGGTTAGAGTTAGGGTTAGTGTTAGTGTTAGGGTGAGGGTGAGGGTTAGGGTTAGGCTTAGGCTTAGGCTTAGGCTTAGGCCGAGCATGAGAGTGAGTGTTCCGCTTCGGGTCCCGGTGAGGGTTAGGGTTAGGGTGAAGGTTAGATTGAGTTTTAGGGTTAGGGTTAGGGTGAGGGCTAGGGTTAGGGATAGGTTTAGGTTTAGGATTAGGGTTAGGGTGAGGGTGAGTGTGAGGTTTAGGGTTAGGGTTAGGCTTAGAATTAGGGTGAGGGTTAGGGCTATGGTTTGGGTTATTGTGAGATTGAGGCTGAGGATAAGGGTTAGGTTTAGGGTTAGGTTTAGTGTTAGTGTTAGGGTTAGGGTTAGGGGTATGGTGAGAGTTAGGGTTAGAATTAGGATTAGGCTTAGAGTTAGGATGAGGGTGAGTGTGGGTTTGAGGAATAGAGTTATGGTTAGGGTTAAGCTTAGGGTTAGGCTTATTTTTAGTGTTATGCTTAGGGTTAAGTTTGCGGTGAGCATGACGCTGAAGGTGAGGGTTATGCTTATGGTTAGGGTTAGGGTTAGGGTTAGTGTTATTCTTAGGGTTAGGGTTAGAGATACGGTGAGGATGAGGTTGAGAGTGAGGGTTAGGGTTAGGGTGCGGTTTCGGGATAGGTTTAGGGTAAGAGTTAGGGTGAGGGTGAGGTTTAGAATTAGAGTTATTGTTAGGGGGAGTGTTAGGGTTAGGGTGAGGGTGAGGGTGAGGATTAGGTTTAGGTTTAGGTTTAGGGTTAGGGTTAGGTTTTTAGGATACGGTTAGGGTTAGGCCTACGGTGAGGTTTAGGGTTAAGGTTAGGCTTAGGGTTAGGCTGAGGGTGAGGGTGGGTGTGAGGATTATTGTTAGGGTTAGGGTTAGTGTTATGGTAATTGTTAGTGTTATGGTTAGGGTTATGTTTGCTGTGAGGGTGCGTCTGAGGGCGATGGTTTTGGTTATGTTTAGGGTTAGGGTTAGGGTTAGAGGTATTGTTAGGGTTAGGGTTAGAGTTACCGTGAGGGTGACGGTGAGGGTGAGGTTTATGGTTCAGGTTAGGGTTCGGGTTAGGGTGAAGTTTAGATTGAGGTTTAGGGTTAGGATTAGGGTAAGAGTGAGGGCTAGGGTTAGGGTTAGGGTGAGGGCTAGGGTAAGAGATAGGGTTAGGTTTAGGATTAGGGTTATGGTGAGGGTGAGTGTGAGGTTTAGGGTTAAGGTTAGGCTTAGAGTTAGGGTGAGGGTTAGGGTTAGCGTTTGGGTTTGTGTGAGGTTGAGGCTGAGGATTAGCATTAGGTTTAGGGTTAGGTTTAGGGTTAGGTTTAGTGTTAGGTTTAAGGTTAGGATTAGGGTTATGATGAGGGTTAGGGTTAGAGTTAGGATTAGGCTTAGGGTTAGGGTGAGGGGGAGGGTGGGTTTGAGGATTAGAGTAAGGGTTAGTGTTAGGCTTAGGGTTAGGCTTATTATTAGTGTTATGCTTAGGGTTTAGTTTGCGGTGAGCATGAGGCTGAAGGTGAGGGTTATGGTTAGGGTTAGGCTGAGGGGGAGGGTGAGTGTGAGGATTAGGTTTAGGGTTAGAGTTAGTGTTAGGGTTATTGTTAGTGTTATGGTTAGGGTTAAGTTTGCTGTGAGGGTGATTCTGAGGTTGAGGGTTATGGTTATGGTTAGGGTTATTGTTAGAGTTATTGTTAGGGTTAGGGTTAGAGTTATGGTGAGGGTGACGGTGAGGATTAGGGTTCGGGTTACTGTGAAGGTTAACTTGCAGTTTAGGGTTAAGATGAGTGTACGGATGAGGGCTAGGGTTTGGGTTAGGGTTAGGGTTATGGGGAGAGATAGGGTTAGGTGTAGGGTTAGGTTTAGGGTTAGGATTAGGGTTTGGGTAAGGATTCCGGTGAGGGTTAGGGTTAGGATTAGGCTTAGGCTTACAGTTAGGCTGAGGTTGAGGCTGAGGGTGAGGGTTATGGTTATGGTTAGGGTTAGGATTAGGGTTAGGGTAAGTGTTATTGTTAGGGTTAGGGTTAGAGTTATGGTGAGGTTCAGGGAGAGGGTGAGGGTTAGGGTTAGGGTGAGGTTTAGGGTTAGGTTTAGTGTTAGGGTTAGTATTAGGGTGAGGGTGTCGGTAAGGCTAAAGGTGAGGGTTAGGCTGAGGGTGAGGGTTATGGTAACAATAAGGGTTACACTTAGGGTGAGGGTTAGGGTTAGGGTTGGGGTGAGAGTTAGTTTTCACGTTCAATTTAGGGTTAGGTTGAGGGTTAGGGTAAGGATTACGGTGACGGTGAGGGTTAGGGTTAGGTTGAGGGTTAGTGTTAGGATTAGGGTTAGTGTGAGGTGAAGGTTAAGGTTAGTGTTATGGTGAGGGTTAGGATGAGGGTTAGGGATAGGATTAGGGTTAGGGTGAGGGCTAGTTTCAGGTTGAGGTTTAGGGTTAGCTTTAGGGTGAGGTTTAGGGTTAGGTTTAGGGTTCGGGCTAGGGTGAGGGTGAGGTTTACGATTAGAGTTAGGGTTAGGGTGAGGCTGAAATTGAGGTTTAGGGTTAGGGTTAGTGTTAGAGTTAGGGTTAGGGTGGGGGTTAGGTTGAGGGTGAGGGTTAGGCTAAAGGTTAGGATTAGGATTAACATAAGGGTTAGGGTGAGTGTGAGGGTTAGGGTTAGGGTTAGGCTTAGGGTTAGGCTGAGGGTGAGGTTGAGAATGAGGGTTAGGGTTAGGTTTATGGTGAGAGTTAGGGTTCGGGTAAATTTAGGGTTAGGTTGAGGGTTAGGGTTAGGTTTATGGTGACCTTGAGTTTTAGGGTAATGTTGAGGCTTAGGGTTAGGATTAGGGTTAGGGTAAGGGTTAAGGTTAGGGTTAGGGTGAGGTTAAGAATGAAGATTAGGGATAGGGTGAGGGCTAGGTTGAGGGTGAGGTCTAGGGTTAGTGTTAGATTACGGTTTAGGGTTAGATTTAGGGTTAGGGTGAGGGCTAGATTGAGGGTTAGGTTTACGGTGAGGGTGAGGGTTAGGGTTAGGGTGAGGGTTAGGGTGAGGATGATGGTAAGGGTAAAGGTGAGGTTTAGGTTGAGATTGAGTTTTAGGGTGAGGGTTAGGGTTAGGGTTAGGTTTAGGGTTAGGGTAAGGGTTAGGTTTAGGTTCAGTGTGAGTGTTAGATTGAGGATAAGGGTTAGGGTTAGTGTGAGGTTTAGCGTGAGGATGTGGGTTAGGTTTAGGGTGAGGGTGAGGGTTAAAATTAGGGTTAGGGTGAGGGCTAGGGTGAGGGTGAGTGTTAGGGTTAGGGTTAGGTTTATGGTGAGGTTGAGGATTAGGTTGAGGGTTAGCGTTAGTGTGACGGTTAGTGTTCGGGTTAGGGTCAGTGTTAGGGTGAGGGTAAGTGTTAGGGTGAGGGTTAGGTTTAGGGTGAGGTTTATGGTTAGGTTGAGGGTTAGGGTTACTGTTATTTTTAGGGTTAGGTTTAGGGATACGGTTACGGTGAGGGTGAGGGTGAGTTAGGGTTAGGTTTAGGGTGAAGTTTAGTGTTAGGGTTAGGGTTAGTGTTAGGGTTATGGTGAGGGTGAGGGTTAGGTGTAGAGTTAGGTTTAGGGTGAGGGTTAGGGTCAAGGTTAGGGTTAGGGTGCGGTTTAGGGTGGGGATGAAGTTAAGGATACATTTGAGGGTTAGGCTGTGGGTGAGGGTTACAGTAATGTTGAGGTTTAGGGTTAGGGTGAGGGTTAGTGTTAGGGTTAGGATGAGGGTGGGGGTTAGATTGTGGATTAGTGTAAGGGTTAGTGTGAGGTTTAGTGTGAGCTTGAGGGTTAGGGTTAGTGTTAGCGTGAGGTTTACGGTTAGGGTGATGCTTAGGGTTAGTGTGAGCGTTATTGTTAGCGTTAGGGTTTATGTTAGGGTGAGGGTAAGTGTTAGAGTGAGGGTTAGGTTTAGGGTGAGAGTTAAGGTTAGGGTGAGTGTGAGGGTTAGGGTTAGGGTTATTGTTAGGGTTAGGGTTAGGGTTAGTGTTAGGGTTAGGGTTAGGGTTAGGGTTAGGATGAGGTTTAGTTTTAGTCTTAGGATTAGAGTTAGGGTTAGGGTGAGGGTGAGATTTAGGGTTAGAGTTAGGGTTAGTGTTAGTGTTAGTGTTAGGGTGAGGGTTAGGGTTAGGTTTAGACTTAGGCTTAGGCTTGGGCTTAGGCCGAGCATGAGGGTGAGGGTTAGGGTTCAGGTTAGTGTGAAGTTTAGATTGAGGTTTAGGGTTAGGATTAGGGTAAGGGTGAGGGCTAGGGTTAGGGTTAAGGTATGGGCTAGTGTTAGGGATAGGGTTAGGTTTAGGATTAGGGTTAGGGTGAGGGTGAGTGTGAAGTTTAGGGTT
The DNA here is from genome assembly GCF_024711535.1 of Dipodomys merriami. Taxonomy (NCBI): domain Eukaryota; kingdom Metazoa; phylum Chordata; class Mammalia; order Rodentia; family Heteromyidae; genus Dipodomys; species Dipodomys merriami. Next base: position 256,794 of record NW_027202849.1, read on the forward strand.
AGGCTTATGCTTAGAATTAGGGTGAGGGTTAGGGTTAGTGTTTGGGTTAGTGTGAGGGTGAGGCTGAGGATTAGGGTTAGTTTTAGGGTTAGGTTTAGGGTTAAAGTTAGGGTTAGGCTTAGGCTTAGGATGAGGGTGAGGGTGGGGTTGAGGATTAGAGTTAGGGATTGGGTTAGTCTTAGGGTTAGGTTTATTGTTAGTGTTATGGTTAGGGTTAAGTTTGCGGTGAGCATGAGGCTGAAGGTGAGGGTTATGGGAAGGGTTAGGATTAGGGGGAGGGATAGGTTGAGGTTTAGGGTTAGGGTTAGTGTTAGGGTAAGTGTGAGGGTGAGGGTTAGGTTGAGGTTTAGGGATAGGGTTAGGTTTAGGATTAGGATTAGGGTGAGACTGATTGTGAGGTTTAGGGTGAGGATTAGGCTTAGGCTTATGGTTAGGCTAAGAGTGAGGGTGGGTGTGAGGATTAGGGTTAGGGATAGGCTTAGGCTTAGGGTTAGACTGAGGGTGAGGATGGAGGTGAGGTTTAGGGTTAGTGGGATCGTTAGGATTAGGGTAAGGGTGAGGGCTTGGGTGAGGATAAGGGTTAGGGTAAGGCTTAGGCTTAGGCTTCGGTTAGGCTGAGGGTGATTTTGAGGGTGAGGGTTAGGGTTAGCGTGATGGTTAGGTTTATTGTTAGGGTGAGGGTTAGGATGAGGTTTTGGGTTCGGGTGAGGTTAGGGTGAGGATGATGGTAAGGGTAAAGGTGAGGTTTAAGCTGAGGGTAAGGGTTAAGATGAGCGTGAGGGTTAAGGTAAGGGTGAGGGTTAGGGTTAGGGTGAGGCTGAGTGTGAGGTTTAGGGTGAGGATTAGGCTTGGGCTTACAGTTAGGCTAAGGGTGAGGGTGGGGGTGAGGGTGGGTGTGAGGATTAGGGTTAGGGTGATGGTTAAGGTTAGGGTTAGTGTTATTGTTAGGGTTAGGGTTAGAGTTACGGTGAGGGTGAGGGTGCAGGTGAGGGTTAGAGTTAGGGTTAGGGTGGGGTTTAGGGTTGGGTTAGGATTATGGTTAGGGTGAGGCTGAGGTTTAGGGTTAGATATACTGTTAGGGGGAGGGTTAGTGTTAGGGTCAGGGAAAGGGTTATTGTTAGGGTTAGGATGAGGGTGGGGGTTAGGTTGAGATTTAGGGTTAGTGTTAGGATTAGGGTTAGTGTGAGGGTTAATGTTATGGTTAGGGTTAGGTTTAGGGTGCGGGTTGTTGTTAGGGTTTGGGTTATTCTGAGGGTTATCGGTGGGGTGAGGGTTAGGATAAGGGTTAGAGTTATTGTTAGGGTTAAGTTTAGTGTTTCGGTTACGGTGAGGGTGAGGGTTAGGATTAGGGTTAGGGCTAGGTTTAGGGTTTGGTTTACAGTTAGAGTAAGGGTTAGTGTTAGTGTGAGGATTAGGGTTAGAGTTAGGGTTAGGGTGAAGGGTAGGTTGACGTTTAGGGTTAGGGTTAGTGTGAGGGTTAGGGTTAGGCTGAGAGTTAGGGGGAGGGTTAGCATTACAGTTAGGTTTAGGTTTATGGTTAGGGTTAGCCTTAGTGTTAGGGTGAGGGTGAGGTTTAAAGTTAGAATTAGGGTTAGGGTGAGGCTGAGGGTGAGGGTGAGGGTTAGGATTAGGGTTAGCATTAGGATTAGGGTTTGGGTTAGGGTGAGTGTGAGGGTTAGGGTTAGGGTTAGGGTTAGCCTTAGGTTTAGGCTGAGGGTGAGGGTGAGGGTGAGGGTTAGGGTTAGTTTAAGGGTTAGGGTTAGGGTTAGGGTGAGGTTTAGTGTTTGGGTTAGTCTTAGAGTTAGGGTTAGAGTGAGCGTGAGGTTTAGGGGTAGAGTTAGGGTTAGTGTGAGGGTTAGGTTGATAGTTAGGGTTAGGGTGAGGGTTAGGGTGGGGGTGAAGTTGAGGGTAAACGTGACAGTTAGGCTGAGTGTGAGGGTTATGGCAAGGGTGAGGATTGGGGTTAGGGTGAGAGTTAGGGTTAGGGTTAGTGTGAGAGTTAGGGTTCGGGTTAAGTTTAGGGTTAGGGTTAGGGTTAGTCTAAGAGTTTCAGTGAGGGTGAGGGTTAGTGTCAGTTTGAGAGTTAGGGTTAGGATTAGGGTTAGGATGAGGGTTAGTGATTGGGTTAGTGTTAGGGTGAGGGTTAGGATGATGGTTAGGGTTAGGGTGAGGGCTAGTGGCAGGTGAGGTTTAGGGTTAGGGTGAGGTTTACGGTTAGGGTTAGGGTTAAGGTTAGGTTGAAGTTGAGGTTTAGGGTTAGAGTTAGGGTTAGGGTGAGGCTGAGGTTGAGGGTTAGGGTTAGGGTGAGGTTTAGTGTTAGGATTAGTGTTAGAGTTAGGGTTAGAGCAAGGGTTAGGTTGTGGGTGAGGGTTAGGCTTAGCGTTAGGATTAGGTTTAGGTTGAGGGTGAGGGTGAGTTTGAGGGTTAGGGTTAGGTTGAGGATTAGGGTTAGGTTGAGGGTTAGGGTTAGGATTAGGGTTAGGGTGAGGGTTAAATTTAGGGTTAGGGTGAGGGTAAGGATGAGGATTAGGGTTAGGATTAGGATTATGGTGAGGGCTAGGGTGAGGTTGAGGGTTAGGGTTAGTTTTAGATTAAGGTTTAGGGTTAGCAATAGCTTTAGGGTGAGGGTTAGGTTGAGGGTTTGGGTTACAATGAGTGTGAGGTTAGTGTTAGGGTGAGGGTTAGGGTTAGGATTAGGGTTAATGTGAGAGTGAGTGTTAGGTTAGGGTTAGGTTTAGGGTTAGGGTTAGGTTTAGGGTTAGGTTTAGGGTTAGGGTGAGGATGATGGTAAGGGTAAAGTTGAGGTTTAGCGTGACGGTGAGGGTTAAAATAAGGGTGAGGGTTAGGTTTAGGCTTAAGTTTAGGGTAAGGTGTAGGATTAGGGGCAGGGTGATTGTTAGATTTAGGATTAGGGTTAGGGTTAGTGTGAGTTTTAGAGTGAGGATGAGGGTTAGGGTTAGGGTGAGGGTGAGGGTTAGAATTAGGGTTAGGGTGAGGGCTAGGGTGAGGGTGAGTGTTAGGGTAAGGGTTAGGCTTAGGCTTAGGATTAGGCTGAGCGTGAGGTTGAGAGTGAGGGTTAGGGTTAGGGTGATGGTTAGGTTTAGGTTAGGTTAGGTTATGGTGAGGGTGAGATTCAGGGTTACAGTTAGGGTTAGTATGAGGGTTAGGGTTAGGGTGCAGGTTAGCCTGGGGGTGACGGTAAGGGTAAATGTGGGGTTAAGATAAGGGTGAGGATTCCGGTATGGGTGAGTGTTAGGGTTAGGGTGAGGGTTAGTGTTAGCATTAGATTGAGGGTGAGGGTTAGATTGAGGATTAGTGTTAGGGTTAGTGTGAAATTTAGGGTGAGGATGAGGGTTAGAGTTAAGGTGAATGCTAGGGTGAGTGTGAGGGCTAGGGTTAGGTTTAGGGTGAGGGTAAGTGTTAGGGTGAGGGTTAAGGTTAGGGTGAGGGTTATGGTTAGGGTGAGGGTTAGGGTTAGGATTAGGTTTATTGATAGGGTTACGGTTACTGTGAGGGTGAGGGTGAGGATTAGGGTTAGGGTTAGGATGAGGTTTAGGTTTAGGGTTAGGGTTAGAGTTAGGGTTAGGGTGAGGGTTAGGGTTAGGCTTAGGCTTAGGCTTAGGCTTAGGCCGAGCATGAGGGTGAGGGTTCGTGTTCGTGTTCGGGTGAGTGTTAGGGTTAGGTTTAGGGGTAGGTTGGAAGTTCGGTTGAGGTTTAGGGTTAGGATGTTTAAGGGTGAGGGCTAGGCTTAGAGTTAGCTTGAGGGTTAGGGTTAGGGTTTGGGTTAGGGTGTTGTTGAGGCCGAGGATTAGTGTTAGGTTTAGGGTTAGGTTTAGGGTTAGTGTTAGTGTTAGGGTTTTGGTTAGGGTTAGGGTGAGGGTGAGGGTTAGGGTGAGGGTGATGGTTAGATTTAGGATTAGGGTTAGGCTGAAGGTTAGGGTGAGGTTGAGGGTTAGGGTGAGGATGAGGGTTAGGTTTAGGGTGAGGGCTAGGGTTGGGTGAGGTTTAGGGATAGGGTTAGCGTGAGGTTTAGGGTTAGGGTAATGGTTAGCGTTAGTGTGAGGGTTAGTGTTAGGGTTAGGGTTATTGTTAGGTTTTGGCTAAGTGTTAGGGTGAGGGTTAGGGTTAGGGTGAGGTTTATGGTTAGGGTGAGGGTTAGGGTTATGCTTAAGGTTATTGTTAGGGTTACGGTTACGGTGAGGGTGAGGGTGGGGTTTACGGTTAGGGTTAGGGTTAGGTTGAAGGTGAGGTTTAGGGTTAGATTTAGGGTTAGTGTTAGGGTGAGGTTTAGTGTTAGAGTTAGGGTTAGGGTGAGGCTGAGGGTGAGGGTTAGCGTTAGGATTAATGTTAGGGTTAGGCTTAAGGTGAGGGTTAGGTTGAGGGTGAGGGTTAGGGTTAGGTTTAGGAGTAGGATTAGGGTTAGGGTTAGGGTGAGTGTGAGGTTTAGGGTTAGGGTTAGGGTTAGGGTTAGGCTTAGGGTTAGGCTGAGGTTGAGGGTTAGGGTTGGGGTTAGGGTGAGGTATAGGGTTAGGGTTAGGGTGAGTGTGAGGGTTAGGTTTAGGGTTTGGCTTAGGATTAGGCTGAGGGTGAGGGCATGGGTTAGGGTTAGGATGAGGGTTAGGGTTATGTTGAGGGTTACGATGAGGATTAGGGTTAGGATTAGTTTTAGGGTGCGGGTTAGTGTGTGTGTTAGGGTTAGGTTTAAGTTTAGGCTTAGGGTTAGGCTGAGCGTGAGTTTGAGGGTTAGGGTTAGGGTTAGGGTGAGGGTTAGGGTAAGGGTTAAGGGGTGGGTTCGGAAGAGGGTTAGGGTTAGGTTTAGGGTTGGGGGAGGGCTAGGGTGAGGGTGAGGTTTAGGATTAGGTTTGGGGTGAGGGTTAGGGTAAGGGTGAGATTTAGGTTTCGGGATAAGTTTAGGGTTAGGTTGAGTGTTATGGTAAGTGTTATGATGAGGGTGAGGGTTAGGGTTAGGTTGAGGGTTAGGGTTGGGATTAGGGTTAGGGTGAGGGTGACAGTGAGGGTTAGGTTTAGTGTTAGGGTGAGTGTTAGGATGAGGGTTAGGGTTAGGATTAGGGTTAGGGTTAGTGTTAGGGTTAGGGTGAGGTTGAGGGTTAGGTTGAGGTTTAGGGATAGGGTTAGGTTTAGGATTAGGGTTTAGGTTGAGGGTGAGGGTGAGTTTGAGGGTTAGGGTTAGGTTGAGGATTAGGGTTAGGTTGAGGGTTAGGGTTAAATTTAGGGTTAGGGTGAGGGTAAGTATGAGGATTAGGGTTAGGATTATGGTTAGTTTGAGGGCCAGGTTGAGGGTGAGGGTTAGGGTTAGTATTAGATTAAGGTTTAGGGTTATGGTTAGGGTTAGGGTGAGGATTATGTTGAGGATTAGGGTTAGAGTGAGTGTGAGGATTAGGGTTAGGATGAGGGTTAGGGTTAGGATTAGGGTTAGTTTGAGGGTGAGTGTTAGCATTAGGGTTAGGTTTAGGGTTAGGTTTAGGGTTAGGATTAGTGTTATTTTTAGGGTTAGGGTTAGAGTTATTGTGAGGGTGAGGGTGAAGGTGAGGGTTAGGGTTAGGGTTAGGGTGAGGTTTAGGGTTAGGTTTAGGATTAGGGTTAGGGTGAGGGTGAGGTTTAGGGTGAGATTTAGTGTTAGTTGGAGGGTTAGGTCTAGGGTGAAGTTTAGGGTTAGTTTTAGGGTTAAGGTTAGGGTGAGGGTTAGGTTGAGGTGTAGGCTTTTGGTTAGGATTAGGGTTAGGATTAGGGTGACGGTGAGGTTGAGTGTGAGGGATAGGATTATGGTTAGGCTTAGGTTTAGGCTGAACGTGAGGGTGGGGGTGAGTATTAGGTTTAGGGTGATGGTTAGGGTTAGGGTTAGGGTGAGGGTTAGGATGATGGTTAGGATTAAGATTAATGTTAGGGTGAGGGCTAGGGTGAGGGTGAGGGTTAGGGTAAGGTTTAGGCTAAGGCTTAGGTTTAGGCTGTGTGTGAGGTTGAGGGTGAGGGTTAGGGTTAGGGTGATGGTTAGGTTTACACTTAGGGTGAGGGTTAGGATGAGGTTTAGGGTTAGGGTGAGGTTTAGGGTGAGGTTTAGTGTTAGGGTTAGGATTAGACTTAGGGTTATGGTGAGGGTGAGGTTCAGGAGTACAGTTAGGGTTAGGATGAGGTTTAGGGTTAGGGTGCAGGTTAGCCTGGGGTGACGGTAAGGATAAAGGTGAGGGTTATACTGAGGGTGAAGGTTCCGGTAAGGATGAAGGTTAGGGTTAGGTTTAGGGTTAGTGTTAGCGTTAGGGTGAGGTTGAGGTTTAGATTGAGGATTAGTGTTAGGGTTAGTGTGAGGTTTATGGTGAGGATGAGGGTTAGGTTTAGGGTGAAAGCTAGGGTGAGTGTGAGGGTTAATATGGTTAGTTTTAGAGTGAGGGTAAGTATTAGGGTGAGAGTTAAGGTTAGGGTGAGGGTTATGGTTAGGGTGAGGGTTAGGGTTAGGGTTAGGTTTATTGTTAGGTTTAGGGGTAGGGTTACAGTTATTATGAGGTTGAGTGTGAGGATTAAGGTTAGGGTTAGGATGAGTTTTAGGTTTAGCATTAGGGTTAGTGTTAGGGTTAGGTTGCGGGTTACGGTTAGGGTTAGGCTTAGCCTTAGGCCGAGCATGAGGGTGAGGGTGAGGGTGAGGGTTCCGGTTAGGGTAAGGGTTAGGTTTAGGGTTAGGTTGAGAGTTAGGTTGTGGTTTAGGGTTAGGGCTAGGGTGAGGGTAAAGTTTAGAATGAGGGTTAGATTGAGGGTGAGGGTTTGGTTTAGGATAAGTTTAAGGGTGAGGGCTAGGCTGAGGGTTAGGGTGAGGGTTAGGGTTAGGGATAGGGTTAGATTTAGGTTTAGGGTTAGGGTGAGGGTAGTGTGAGGTTCAGGATTAGGGTTAAGGTTAGGGTTAGGGTGAGGGTTAGGGTTAGGGTTTGTGTTAGGGTGAGGGTTAGTGTTAGGGTGAGGGTTAGTGTTAGGTTTAGGCAAAGTGTGTGAGAGTTAGGGTTAGGGTGAGGGTTATGCTTAGGGTGAGGTTTAGGGTTATGGTTAAGGTTATAGTTAGGGTTAGGGTTAGGGTTAGGGTTAAGGTGAGGGTGATGCTGAGGGTTACGGTTATGGTTAGGTTGAGGTTAAGGTTTAGAGTTAGGGTTAGAATTAGGGTTAGGGTGACAGTGAGTTTTAGGATTAGAGTTAGGGTTTGTGATAGGGTTAGTGTTAGGGTGAGGTTTAGGGCTAGGATTAGGCTTAGGCTTAGGCTTACGCCGAGCATGAGGGTAAGGTTTAGGGTTAGGGTGATGGTTCTGTTTAGGATTAGTGTTATTGTTAGGGTTAGGTTTAGAGTTACGGTGAGGGTGAGGGTGCAGGTGAGGTTTAGGGTTAGGGTTAGGGTGGGGTTTACGGTTAGGGTTAGGGTTAGTGTTAGGTTGAGGGTGAGGTTTAGGTTTAGATTTAGGGTTAGTGTTAGGGTGAGGGTTAGTGCTAGCATTAGGTTTACTTTTAGGGTGAGGCTAAGGGTTATGGTGAGGGTTTGGTTTAGGGTGAGGGTTATGGCTAAGCTGAGTGTTAGGAATCGGTTTAGAGTTATTGTTAGGGTTCGGTTTAAGTTTATGGTTACAGTGAGGGTGAGGATGAGGGTTAGGGTTAGGCTTAGGGTGAGGTTTAGTGTGAGGGTGAGGTTTCGGATTAGAGTCAGTGTGAGGGTTAGGTTGAGGTTTTGGGTTAGGGTTAGTGTTAGTGTTAGGGTTATGATGAGAGTTAGGGGGAGGTTAAGGGTTAGGGTTAAGTTTAAGATTAGGTTTAGGATGAGGGTGAGTGTGTATGTTAGGGTTTGGTTTAGGGTAAGGCTTAGGGTTAGGCTGAGGGTGAGGTTGAGGGTGAGGGTTAGGGTTAGGGTTAGGGTTAGGATTAGGGTTAGGGGGAGGGGTAGGATTAGGGTTAAGGTTAGGATTAGGGTTAGGGTGAGGGCTAGGTTGAGGGTAAGGTTTAGGGTTAGGGTTAGGGTGAGGGTTAGGGGTTTGTTTAGGGTGAGCGTTAGGGTTCGGGTTAAGTTTAGGGTTAGGGTGAGCGTTAGGGTAAGGGTTACATTGAGGGTGAGGTTTAGGCTTAAGTTGAGGGTTAGGGTTAGGATTAGCGTTAGTGTGAGGGTGTGGGTGAGGGTTAGGGTTAGGGTTAGGGTGAGGGTTAGGATGAGGGTTAGGGTTAAGATTAGGGTTAGGGTGAGGGCTAGGGTGAGGGTGAGGGTTAGGGTAAGTGTAAGGCTTAGTCTTAGTGTTAGGCTGAGTATGCGGTTGAGGGTGAGGGTTAGGGTTAGGGTGATGGTTAGGTTTACAGTTAGTGTTAGAGTTAGTATGAGGTTTAGGGTTAGGGGGATTTTTAGGGTGAAGATGATGGTAAGGGTAATGGTGAGGTTTAGGCTGAGGGTGAGGGTTAAGATAAGGGTGAGCATTAGGGTTAGGTTTAGGGTTAGATTAAGGGCTAGGGTTAGGGTTAGTGTGAGGTTTAGAGTGAGGATGAGGGTTAGGGTGAGGGTTAGGGTTAGGGTGAGGTTTAGTGTTAGGGTTAGGGTTAGAGTTATGGTTAGGGTGAGGGTGAGGTTTTAGGTGGAGTTAGGGTAAGGGTGAGGGTTAGTATGAGGGTTAGTGTTAGTGTTAGGGTTAGGGTGAGAGTTAGGGGGAGGTTTAGGGTTAGGTTTAAGTTTAAGATTAGGGTTAGGATGAGTGTGAGTGTGTGTGTTAGGGTTTGGTTTAGGGTTAGGCTTAGGGTTAGGCTGAGGGTGAGGTTGAGGGTGAGGGTTATGGTTAGGGTTATGGTTAGGATTAGGGTTAGGGGGAGGGTTAAGATGATGGTTAAGGTAAGGATTATGGTTAGGGTGAGGGCTATGGTGAGGGTAAGGTTTAGGGTTAGGGTTAGGGTGAGGGTTAGGGTTTTGTTTAGGGTGAGCGTTAGGGTTCGGGTTAAGTTTAGGGTTAGGGTGAGCGTTAGGGTAAGTGTTACAGTGAGAATGAGGTTTAGGGTTAGGTTGATTGTTAGGGTTAGGATTAGTGTTAGTGTGAGGGTGTGGGTTAGGGTAAGTGTAAGGCTTAGTCTTAGTGTTAGGCTGAGTGTGAGGTTGAGGGTGAGGGTAAGGGTTAGGGTGATGGTTAGGTTTACAGTTAGTGTTAGAGTTAGTATGAGCTTTAGGCTTAGGGGGATTTTTAGTGTGAGGATGATGGTAAGGGTAATGGTGAGGTTTAGGCTGAGGGTGAGGGTTAAGATAAGGGTGAGCGTTAGGGATAGATTAAGGGCTAGGGTTAGGGTTAGGGTGAGGGTTAGATTGAGGATTAGGGTTAGGGTTTGTGTGAGGTATAGAGTGAGGATGAGGGTTAGGGTGAGGGTTAGGGTTAGTGTGAGGTTTAGAGTGAGGATGAGGGTTAGGGTGAGGGTTAGGGTTAGTGTGAGGTTTAGAGTGAGGACGAGGGTTAGGATTAGGGTTAGGGTGAAGATGAGGTTTAGGGTTAGAATTATTGTTAGGGTGAGGCTGAGGGTGAGGGTGAAGGTTAGGGTTAGGGTTAGGATTAGGATTAGGGTTAGGGTTAGGGTGAGTGTGAGCTTTAAGTTTAGGGTTAGGGTTAGCATTAGCTTTAGGCTAAGGGTTTGGTTGAGGGTGAAGGTTAGGGTTAGTTTGAGGGTTATGGTTAGGGTTAGGGTGAGGTTTAATGTTAGGGTTAGGGTTAGAGTTATGGTTAGAGTGAGGGTGAGGTTTAGTCGTAGAGTTAGTTTTAGGGTGAGAGTTAGGGTGAGTGTTTGGGTTAGGGTGAGTGTTAGTGTAGGGGTGACGGTAAGGGTAAAAGTGAGGGTTTGCCTGAGGGTGAGGGTTACGGTAAGGTTGAAGGTTAGGGTTAGGGTGTGGGTTAATGTAAGGGTTAGGGTTAGAGGTCGGGTTCGGGTTAAGTTTAGGGTTAGGGTGAGTGTTAGAGTAAGGATTACGGTGAGGGTGACTGATAGGTTTAGGTTGAGGGTTAGGGTTAGGATTATGGTTAGGGTGAGGGTGAGGTTTAGGGTTAGTGTTAGGGTGAGGGTTAGGAAGAGGTTTAGGGTTAGGATTAGGGTTAGGGTGAGGGCTAGGGTGAGGGTGAGGTTTAGGGTTAGGATTAGCGTGAGGTTTAGGGTTAGGGTTAGGGTTAGGGTTAGGGTGACGGTGAAATTTAGGGTTAGATTTATGGTTAGAGTTAGGCTGAGGTTGAGGGTTAGGGTTAGGGTTAGTGTTAGAATTAGGGTTAGGGTGAGGGTTAGGATGAGGTTTAGGGTTAGGATTAGGGTAAGGGTGAGGGTTAGGGTGAGGGTTAAAGAGAGGGCTAGGGTAATGGATTGGATTACTTTTAGTATTAGGGTTAGGGTAAGGGTTAGTGTGAGGGTTAGGGTTAGGCTTAGGTTTAGGCTTAGAGTTAGGGTGAGAGTTAGGGTTAGGATTTGGGTTATGGTGAGGCTAAGGCTGAGGATTATGGTTAGGTTGAGGGTTAGGGTTAGTGTTAGGGTTAGGGTTAGGGTTAGGATGAGGGTTACGGTTAGGGTGAGGGTTAGGGTTAGGACTAGGATTAGGGTTAGTGTTAGGCTGAGGGTGAGAGTGAGGGTGAGGGTTAGGGTGAGGATGAGGGTTAGGGTTAGGGTGAGGGCTAGGGTGAGGGTGAGGGTTAGGGATAGGGTTAGCTTGAGGTGTGGGTTTAGGTTGATGGTTATGGTTAGTGTGAGTGTTAGTGTTAGGGTTAGGTTGAGTGTTAGGGTTAGGGTGAGGTTTAGGGTTAGGGTGAGGGTGAGGTTTAGGTATAGGGTTAAGTGGAGGGTTAGGGTGAGGGTTAGGTTTAGGGGTAGTTTTAGGGTTATATTGAGGGTGAGGGTTATGTAGAGGTATAGGGTTAGGGTTAGTGTGAGGGTTAGTGTTAGGGTTAGGGTTAGTGTTAGGGTGAGAGAAAATGTTAGGGTGCGGGTATGGGTTAGGGTGCGAGTTATGTTTAGGGTGAGGGTTAGGGTTAGGAATAGGGTTATTGTTAGGTTTAGGTTTAGGGTTACGCTTACGGTGATGGTGAGGTTGAGGGTTAGGCTTAGGGTTAGGTTGAGGCTTAGGGTTTGGGTTAGGTTTATAGTTAGGTTTAGGCTGAGGGTGAGGTTTAAGGTTAGAGTTAGGGTTAGGGTGAGGGATAGGGTTAATGTTAATTTGAGAGTTAGGGGGAGGGTTATGGTTATGGTTAGGTTTAGGGATAGGATTAGGGTTAGGGTGAAGTTGAGTGTGTGTGTTAGGGTTAGGTCTAGGGTTAGGCTTAGTGTTAGGCAGAGGGTGAATTTGAGGGTGAGGGTTAGGTTTAGGGTGAGGGTTAGGTTTAGGATGAGGGATAAGGGAAGGGTTAGGATGAGGGTTAGGGTTAGCATTAGGGTTAGGGCAAGGGCTAGGTTGAGGGTGAGTTTTTGGGGGAGGGTTAGGGTGAGGTTTATGGTTAGTGTTAGGGTGAGAGTGAAGTTTAGGGTTAGATTTAGGGTTAGGGTGAGGCTGAGCTTGACGGTTATTTTTAGGGTAAGTGTTAGGTTTAGGTTTAGGGTTAGGGTTAGGGTTAGGTTTAGGGTTAGTGTTATGTTTAGGGTTAGGGTTAGGGTGAGGGTTAAGCTTAGTGTGAGTGTTATGCTTAGGATTAGGGTTAGGGTTAGGGTTAGGCTGAGGGTGAGGGTGAGGGTGAGAGTGAGGGCTAGGGTGAGGATGAAGGTTAGGGTTAGGGTGAGGGTGAGGGTTAGGGATAGAGTTAGCGTGAGGTTTGGGGTTAGGTTTAGTGTGAGGTTTAGTGTTAGGGTTAGGATTAGTGTTAGGTTTAGGGTAATTGTTAGGGTGAGGGTTAGGGTTTGGGTTATTGTTAGAGTTAGGATTAGGGTTTAGGTTTTAGTGAGGGTGAGGGTGAAGCTTAGTGTTAGGGTTAGGATGAGGTTTAGGTTTAGGGATATGTTTAGAATTAGGATCAGGTTGATAGTGATGTTTAGGGTTAGAGTTAGGGGTTGTGATAGGGTTAGGGTTAGGGTGGGGTTTATGGTTAGGGTTAGGATTAGGGTTAGGTTGAGGGAGAGGTTTAGGGTTAGATTTAGGGTTTGTGTTAGGTGAGGGTTAGTGTTAGGGTTAGGGTTAGTGTTAGGATTAGGTTAAGAGTTAGGGTGAGGGTTTGGGTTAGGGTGAGGGTGATGGTTAGGCTGAGGGTTAGGATTAGGGTTAGGGTTATTGTTAGGGTTCGGGTTAAAGTTAAGTTTATTGTGAGGGTGAGGATGACGGTTAGGGTTAGGGTGAGGTTTAGGGTGAGTGTGAGGTTTAGTGTTAGTGTTAGGGTTAGGGTGAGGGTTAGGTTGAGGGTTAGGGTTAGGGTTAGGGTGATAGTTAGGGGGAGGATTAGGGTTAAGGTTAGGTTACGGTTAGGGTGAGGGTGAGGGTGAGTGTGTGTGTTATGGTTAGGTTTAGGGTTAGGCTTAGGGTTAGGCTGAGGGTGAGTTTGAGTGTGAGGGTTAGGGTTAGGGTGAGGGTTAGGTTTAGGGTTAGGGTTAGGGTTAGGGTGAGGGTTAAGTTTAGGATTAGGGTTAGGGTGAATGTGAGGGTAAGGGTTAGGTTTAGGTTGAGGGTTAGGGTTAGATTTAGAGTGAGAGTTAGGGTTCGGGTTAAGTTTAGGTTTAGGTTGAGGGTTATGGTTAGGCTTAGGGTTAGGGTGAGTGTGAGGGTGAGGGTTAGGTTTAGGTAGGGTTAGGTTGAGGGCTAGGGTGAGGGTGAGGGTTAGAGTAAGGGTTAGGCTTAGTGTTAGGTTTAGGCTGAGTGTGAGGTTGAGGGTGAGGGTTAGGGTTAGTGTGATGCTTAGGTTTATGTTTTGGGATAGATGAGGTTTACGTTTAGGGGGATGTTTAGGGTGAGGATGATTGTAAGGGTAAAGGTGAGGTTTAGGCTTAGAGTGAGGGTTAAGATAAGGGTGAGACTTAGCTTTATGTTTATCGTTAGGGTAAGGGTTAGTTTTAGCATTAGGGTGAGTGTTAGATTGAGGATTAGGGTTAGGGTTAGTGTGAGGTTTAGAGTAAGGATGAGGGTTAGGGTGAGGGTTAGGGTTAGGGTGAGGTTAGGTTTAGGGGAAGGGTGTGGGTGAGGTTTAGATTGAGGATTAGATTTAGGGTTAGTTTGAGGTTTAGGGTGAGAATGAGGGTTAGGGTTAGTGTGAGGGCTAGGGTGAGGGTGAGGGTCGGTTTAGGTTTAGGGTGAGGTTTAGGGTTAGGGTGATGGTTAGGGTTAGGGTGAGGGTTAGTGTTAGGGTGAGGGTAAATGTTAGGGTGAGGGTTAGGGTTAGGGTGAGGGTTATGGTTAGGTTGAGGGTTAGGGTTAGATTTAGGATTATTGTTAGGGTTAGTTAGGGTTACGGTTACGGTTATGGTGAGGGTGAGGGTGAGGGTTAGTGTTAGGTTTAGGGTTAGTGTTAGAGTGAGGGTAAATGTTAGGGTGAGGGTTAAGGTTAGGGTGAGGGTTATGGTTAGCTTGAGGGTTAGGTTTAGGTTTAGGATGAGGTTTGGGTTTATGGTTAGGGTTAGAGTTAGGGTCAGGTTGAGAGTGAGGTTTATGGTTAGAGTTAGGGTTAGTGTTAGGGTTAGGGTTAGTGTTAGGGTGAGGGTAAATGTTAGGGTGAGGGTTAAGGTTAGGGTGACGGTTATGGTTAGCTTGAGGGTTAGGTTTAGGTTTAGGATGAGGTTTGGGTTTAGGGTTGGGGTTAGAGTTAGGGTCAGGTTGAGAGTGAGGTTTATGGTTAGAGTTAGGGTTAGTGTTAGGGTTAGGGTGAGAGTGAGTGTTAGGGTTAGGCTTAGGCTTAGGCTTAGGCCAAGCATGAGGGTGAGGGTTAGGGTTAGGGTTAGGTGAGCGTTAGGTTTAGAGTTAGGGTGAGTTTTAGTGTTAGGATTAGGGTTAGGGTGAGGACTAGGGTGAGGGTTAGGGTGAGGGTTAGGTTAGGGAAAGGGTTAGGTTTAGGATTAGGGTTAATGTGAGTGTGAGAGTAAGGGTTAGGGTTGGGGTTAGGCTAAGGTTTAGGCTTAGGGTTAGGGTTAGGGCTTGGTTTAGGGTCAGTGTGAGGCTGAGGATTAGTGTTAGCTTCAGGGTTAGGGTTAGGGTTAGGTTTATGTTTAGGGTTAGGTTTAGGGTTGCAGTGAGGGTTAGGGATAGGTTTAGGGTTAGGCTTAGTGTTAGGCTGAGGGTAAGGGTGGGGGTGTGGATTCGGGTTAGGGTTAGGGTTAGGGTTAGTGTTAAGTTTGCGGTGAGGGTATGGCTGAGGGTGAGGGTTATGGTTAGGGTTAAGATTAGGGTTAGGGATAGGGTTAGTGTTATTGTTATTGTTAGGGTTAGAGATACAGTGAGGTTGAGGGTAAGGGTGAGGTTAAGGGTTAGGGTGAGGTTTACTGTGAGGTTTAGGGTTAGGGTTAGGGTTAGGGTGAGGGTGAGGTTTAGGGTTAGAGTTAGGATTAGGGTGAGGGTAAGGGTGATTTTTCGGGTTAGGGTTAGTGTTATGGTTAGGGTGAGGGTGAGGGTTAGGTAGAGGTTTAGGGATAAGGTTATGTTTAGGATTAGGGTTAGGGTGAGGGTGAGTATGATTGTTAGGGTGAGGGTTAGGCATAGGCTTAGGGTTAGGCTGAGGGTGAGGGTGGTTGTGAGGATTTGGGTTAGGGTGATGGTTCGGTTTAGGGTTAGTTTTATTTTTAGGGTTAGGGTTACAGTTACGGTGAGGGTGAGGGAGACGTTTAGGGTTAGATTTAGGGTTAGAGTTAGGGTGAGTGTTAGTGTTAGTGTTAGGGGTAGTGTTAGGGTGAGGGTAAGTCTTAGGGTGAGGGTTTTGGTTAGGATGAGGGTTATGGTTAGGGTGAGGGTAAGGATTAGGGTTAGGGTTATTTTTAGCTTTCAGTTTAAGGTTAAGGTTACGGTGAGTGTGAGGGTTAGGCTTAGGGTTAGGGTGAGTTTTAGGGTGAGGGTGAGATTTAGGGTTAGAGATAGGGTTAGGGTGAGGGATAGGTTGAGGTTTAGGGTTAGTGTTAGTGTTAGGGTTAGGGTTAGGGTGAGAGTTAGGGGGAGGGTTAGGATTAAGGTTAGGGTTAGGATTAGGGTTAGCATGAGGGTGAGGGTTAGGGTTAGGGTTAGGATTAGTATTAGGGTTAGGGTTAGGGTGAGTGTGATGGTTAGGGTTAGGGTTAGGATTAGGATTAGGCTGAGGGTGAGGGTGAGGGTTAGGGTTAGGGTGAGGGCTAGGGTTAGGTTGAGGGTTAGGGTTACGGTTAGGCGGAGGGTTAGATGAGGGTTAGGTTTAGGATTAGGGTTAGGGTGAGGGCTAGGGTGAGGGTGAGTTTTAGGGTTAGGGTTAGAGTGAGGTTTAGGGTTAGGGTTACTGTTAGGGTTAGGGTGAGGGTGAGTTTTAGGGTTATAGTTAGGGTTAAGGTTTGGCTGAGGTTGAGGGTTAGGGTTAGGATTATGGTTAGGGTGAGGGCTAGGTTGAGGGCGAGGTTTAGGGTTAGGGTCAGGGTGAGGTTTAGTGTTAGAGTTAAGGTTAGGGTGAGGCTGAGGCTGAGGGTTAGGGTTAGGATTAATGTTAGGCTTTGGCTTAAGATTAGGGTTAATTTGAGGGTGAGGGTTAGGATTAGGTTTAGGAGTAGGATTAGGGTTAGGGTGAGGGTGAGTGTTAGGATGAGGATTAGGGTTAGATTTAAGGTGAGTGGGAGGGTTGGGGTTAGGGTGTGGGTTAGGCTTAGTGTTAGGATGAGGGTGAGGTTGAGGGTTAGGGTTAAGTTGAGGGTTAGGGTTAGGGTTAGGATGAGGATTAGGGTTAGAATTAGGGTTAGGGTGAGGGCTAGGGTGAGGGTGACGGTTAGGGTTACTGTTGGGGTGAGGTTTAGGGTTAGGGTTAGGGTGAGGGTGAGGGTTAGGATGATGGTTAGGGTTACAGTGAAGGTGAGGATTAGGTTTAGGGTGATTGTTAGGATTAGGATTAGGGCTAGCGTGTGGGTGATGGTTAGGATTTCTGTTATTGTTAGGTTTAGGCTTAGAGTTATGGTGAGGGTGAGGGTGAGTGTTACGGTTAGGGTGAGGTTTAGGGTCAGGGTTAGGATTAGGGTTAGTGTGAGGGTGAGGTTTATGGTTAGATTTAGGTTTATTTGGAGGGTTAGGTGGAGGGTTAGGGTTACGGTAAGTGTTAGGATTAAGGTTAGGTTGAGGGTTAGCTTGAGGTTTAGGGTTAGGGTTAGCGTTAAGGTGAGGGTGCGTGTGAGGTTTAGGGTTAGGGTTAGGCTTAGGCTTAAGGTTAGGCTGAGGTTGAGGGTGGGGGTGAGGATTAAGGTTAGGGTGATTGTTTTGGTTAGGGTTAGGGTGAGGGTTAGTGTTAGGGTTAGGGTTAGAATTAGGGTTAGGGTGAGGGTGAGGTTTTGGGGTAGAGTTAGGGGTAGGGCGAGGATTAGGGTTAGAGTGAGGGTTAGGGTGGGGGGGGACGGTAAGGGTAAATGTCAGGGTTAGGCTGAGGGTGAGGGTTACAGTTAGGGTGAGGGTTAGGTTAGGGCGAGGGTTAGGGTTCGGGTTAGGGTGAGGGTGAGGGTTAGATTGAGGATTAGTGTTAGGTTTAGTGTGAAGTTTAGGGTGAGGATGAGCTTTAGGGTTTAGGGCGAGGTCTAGGGAGATTTTGAGGTTTAGGGTTAGTGTTAGGGTGAGGTTTATGGTTAGGGTGATGGTTAAGGTTAGTGTGAGGTTTAGTGTTGGGGTTAGGGTTAGTGTTACGGTGAGGGTAAGGGTTAGGGTGAGGGTTAGAGTTAGGGTGAGGGTTATGTTTAGGGTGAAGTTTAGGGTTAGTGTTAGGGTTATTGTTAGTGTTAGGGTTAGGGTTAAGATTATGGTGAGGGGGAGGTTGAGGGTTAGGGTTAGGTGTAGGATGAGGTTTAGGGATAGGGTTAGGGTTAGGGTTTGGGTCAGGGTGAGGTTTAGTGTTAGAGTTAGGGTTAGGGTGAGTCTGATTGTGAGGGTTAGGGTTAGGATTAATGTTAGGTTTAGGCTTAAGGTGAGGGTTAGGTTGAGGATGAGGGTTAGGGTTAGGAATTGGAGTTGGATTAGGGTTAGAGTTAGGCTGAGCCTGAGGGTTAGGGTTAGGGACAGGCTTAGGGTTAAGCTGAGGTTGAGGGTCAGGATTAGGGTTAGAGTGAGGTTTAGGGTTAGGGTTCGTGTGAGTGTGATGGTTAGCATTAGGGTTAGGCTTAGGATTAGGCTGAGGGTTAGGGTGTGGATTAGGGTTAGGGTTAGTGTTAGAATGAGGTTTAGGGTTTGGGTTAGGGTTAGAGTTAGGGTTAGAGTGAGGGTGAGGTTTAGGGTTAGAATTAGGGTTAGGGTGAGGTTTAGGTTGAGGGTTATGGTAAGGGTTAGTTTTAGGGTTAGGGTTAGGGTGAGAGTTTAGGGAAAGGTTAGGGTTAGGGTTAGGGTTACGGATAGGATTAGGGTTAGAGTGAGGGGGAGTTGTGTGTTAAGTTTAGGTTTAGGGATAGGCTTAGGGTTAGGCTGAGGATGAGGTTGATGGTGAGGGTTAGGGTTAGGGGGAGGGTTAGGATGAGGGTTAGGGTTAGGATTAGTGTTAGGGTAAGGTCTAGGGTGACTGTGAGGATGAGGTTTAAGGTTATGGTTAGGGTTAGGGTTAGGGTGAGGGTTAGATTTACGGGGAGCGTGAGGTTTAGGGTTTGCTTGAGGGTTAGGTTTAGGTTTAGGGTGAGGGATAAGGTTAGGGTTAGGCTGAGGGTAAGGATGAGGATTAGGTTTAGCATTAGGGTTAGGGTGAGGGCTAGGTTGAGGGTGAGGATTAGGGTTAGTGTTAGGTTAAGGTTTAGGGTTAGGGTTAGGGTTAGGGTGAGCGTTAGGTTGAGGGTTAGGTTGAGGGTTAGGTTGAGGTTTAGGGTTACAGTGAGGGTGAGGATTAGTGTTAGGGTGAGGGTTATGTTTAGGATTAGGGTTAGCAAGAGGGTGAGTGTTAGGATTACAGTTAGGGTTAGGGTTAGGGTTAGGGTTAGGATTAGTGTTATTGTTAGGGTTAGGGTAAGAGTTATGGTTATGGTGAGGGTGAGGGTGAGGGTTAGGGTTAGGGTTAGGGTGAGGTTTAGTGTTAGGATTAGGATTAGGTTTATGGTGAGGGTGAGGTTTAGGGTTAGATTTAGTGTTAGTTGGAGGGTTAAGTCGAGGGTTATGGTTAGGGTTAGTTTTAGGGTTAAGGTTAGAGTGAGGGTTAGGTTGAGGTTTAAGGTTATGGTTAGGGTTAGGGTTAGGATTTGGGTGAGGGTGAGGGTGAGGTTGAGGTCTAGGTTTAGGCTTCGGCTTAGGCTTAGGGTTAGCCTGAGAGTGAGGTTGAGGGTGAGGGTTAAGTTTAGGGTGATGGTTATTTTTACGGTTAGGGAGAGGGTTAGGATCAGGTTTAGCGTTAGAATGAGGGTTAGGGTGATGATGATGGTAAGGGTAAAGATGAGCTTTAGGCTGAGGTTGAGGTTTAAGATAAGGGTGAGGGTTAGGGTTAGGTTTAGGGTTAGGGTAAGGATTAGGGTTAGGTTAGGGTTAGGGTGTTAGATTGAGGATTAGGGTTAGGGTTAGTGTGAGGTTTAGGGTGAGGATGTGGGTTAGGGTTAGGCTTAGGGTGAGGTTTAGGATTAGGTTGAGGGTTAGGGTTAGTGTGAGGGATAGTGTTAGGGTTAGGGTTAGGGTTAGGGTGAGAGTTATGGTTAGGGTGAGGGTAAGGGTTAGGATTAGGTTTAGAGTGAGATTTAGTGTTAGGGTTAGGGTTAGAGTTAGGGTTAGGGAGAGGGGAGGTTTAGCTGCACATTTAGGGTTAGGATGAGGGTTAGGGTTAGGGTGCGGGTTAGCGTGGGAGTGACGGTAAGGCTAAAGGTGAGGGTTAGGTTGAGGGTGAGGGTTAGGATTTGGGTTAGAAGTAGGATTAGGGTTACGGTGATCTTGAGTGTGAGGATGAGGATTAGGGTTAGATTTAGGATGAGTGTGAGGGTTCGGGTCAGGGTGTGGGTTAGGCTTAGGATTAGGATGAGTATGAGGGTGAGGGTTAGGGTTAAGGTGAGTGTTAGGGTTAGGGTTACCATGAGGGTTAGGTTTAGGGTTAGCGTGAGGTATAGGTTGAGGATTAGGGTTAGAATTAGGGTTAGGGTGAGGGCTAGGGTGAGGGTGACAGTTAGCGTTAGTGTTTGGGTGAGGTTTAGGTTTAGGGTTAGTGTGAGGGTCAGGGTTAGGATGAAGGTTAGGGTTACGGTGAGGGTGAGGATTAGGGTTAGGTTGAGGATTAGGGTTAGGATTAGGGTTAAGGTGAGGTTGAGTGTTAGCATTAGTGTTAGGGTTATGGTTAGGGTTAGGTTGAGGGTTAGGATTATTGTTATTGTTAGGTTTAGGGTTAGAGTTATGGTGAGGGTGAGGTTGAGGGTGAGTGTTACTGTTAGGGAGAGGTTTAGGGTCAGGGTTAGGATTAGGGTTAGTATGAGAGTGAGGTTTATGTTTAGATTTAGGTTTAGTTGGAGGGTTAGGTCGAAGGTTAGGGTTAGGGTAAGTGTTAGGGTTAGGGTTAGCTTGAGGGTTAGGTTGGGGTTTAGGGTTACGGTTAGGGTTAGGTTTAGGATTAGGGTTAGGGTGAGGGTGAGTGTGAGGTTTAGGTTTAGGGTTAGGCTTAGGTTTAGGGTTAGGCTGAGGGTGAGGGTGGGGGTGAGGATTAGGGTTAGGATGATGGTTAGGGTTAGGGTTAGGGTGAGGTTTAGTGTTAGGGTTAGGGTTAGAGGTAGGGTTAGAGTGAGGCTGTGGTTTAGGGTTAGAGTTAGGGTTAAGGTGAGTCTGAGGGTGAGGGTTAGGGTTAGGTTTAGGATTAGGATTAGGGTAAGGGTTAGGGTGAGTGTGAGAGTTAGGGTTAGGGTTAGGGTTAGGGTTAAGGTGGGCTTGAGCTTTAGGGTTACATTGAGGATTAGGGTTAGGGTTAGGGCTAGGGTGAGGGTTAAAGTTAGGTTTAGGGTGAGAGTAAGGATGAGGATTAGGGTTAGGATTAGGGTTAGGGTGAGGGCAAGCATGAGGTTGAGGGTTAGTGTTAGTGTTAGATTAAGGTTTAGGTTTAGGGTTAGGTTTAGGGTGAGGATTAGGTTGAGGATTAGGGTTACAGTGAGGGTGAGGATTAGGGTTAGTTTTAGCTTAAGGTTAGCTTGATGGTGAGTGTTAGCATTAGTGTTAGTGTTAGGGTTACGGTTAGGTTTAGGGTTAGGATTAGTGTTATTGTTAGGGTTAGGGTTAGAGTTATTGTGAGGGTGAGGGTGAGGTTGAGGTTTAGGGTTAGGGTTAAGTTGAGGTTTAGGGTTAGGGATTAGGATTAGGGTGAGGTGGAGGGTGAGGGTTAGGGTTAGGGTGAGGGTTAGGGTTAGGGTGATGGTTAGGTTAAGGGTTAGGGTGAGAATTAGTGTTCGATTATGTTTAGGGATAGGGTGAGGTTTATGGTTAAGGTTACGTTGAGCATGAGGTTTAGGGTTACGTTGAGGATTAGGCTTAGGGTTAGGTTTAGGGTGAGGGTTAAGGTTAGGGTTAGGGTGAGGGTAAGGATGAGGATTAGGGTTAGGATTAGGGTTAGGGTTCTGGCTAGGGTGATGGTGAGGGTTAGGGTTAGAGTTAGATTAAGGTTTAGGGTTAGGGTTACAGTTAGGGTGAGGGTTATGTTGAGGGTTAGAGTTATGGTGAGGGTGAGGATTAGGGTTAGGGTGATGTTGCTACCGCCTCGACCAGCAAGGAAGACGCGACACCGGACTCTTCTCTCTGCAGTTTATTCAGGACCTTTTAGTAATCTTCTGACCCCAACCCCGGGGAGAATTCCCCACAGCCTTAAGTACCCGCTGGGTAGCCAACCCTGATACGCCACGTGGCAACCGCCAATAGGTTCAGGTGCGCGAAAGCAAGCCAGATTCTTTGCCTTAGCCATATAAGGAGTTGTTTACCACAGAGAGCACTCGCCATCGGGAAGGCGGAGGGCGGAAGCTGGCACCATCTTCCAGGTGCGGCCTCTCACAGCTCTCTACAGTTCCCCCTTTTTTGTTTAAAGAACACAGATGAGAACAGAGGTCTGATCCCTGTTGTGCAATTGCAAGGACTGCATACAAGCCTTCTCCCAGAGGGCGCCTTCTCTAGGGATGACTCAGCCTGTCCATTGATTCGTTTTTCACAAGGACGGGAAAAGGCGAATCGAACCCGTGTGCAATCAAACATGCTCTCCTCGAGGGCAAAACTCATGCCTCTCGACTGCAGTACTTTGGCTTTGCAATCTGTGTTCATTGTTTTAGGGTGGCAAGCCACGCTTAGGGGGACTGACCTGCTCCAATGACTGTAAAGGCTTGGATAATCATGGCTGCACTGCGACGCTGAGAACCTCTAATTTGGCAAATGCACCACAAACATACCAAGGAGGCTAACACCAGGAGGCCTGTCAGGGCTCCCAAACCCGCTTGGATAATCATGGCTGCACTGCGACGCTGAGAACCTCTAATTTGGCAAATGCAACACAGATATACCAAGGAGGCTAACACCAGGAGGCCTGTCAGGGCTCCCAAACCCGCCCCCTCCTTGAGGTGAATCATAGCAGCGGAGATCCATGAAGATAACCCCTCCGCCAATCCGGCATCCACTCGGGTCGAGTTCACCATGACAATGGCAACCCTGAGCTGTTCCATCAGGCTGTCGAACTCCCCAGTTCAATTACCTAAAAGATAACTAGACAACTGTTTAGACAAATTTGCAGTGTTTTTTGAATAGGTTTTTTCCTGGGCCTGAACTCTGGGCCTGGGCGCTGTCCCTCAGCTCTTCAGCTCAAGGCCAGCACTCTACCACTTGAGTCACAGCGTCACTTCCGGCTTTTTTCATTTTGCTTATATGGTGCTGAGGAATTGAACCCAGGGCCTCAGGCATGCAACGCAAGCACTCTACCACTGAGCCACCTTCCCAGCCCCTTTTCTTCTGGGTTAATTGCACCACAGCAGCAGCTAATCCAGCATTAATTAGTGGTCCGCCCAGCTCTCTGCAAACTTTCATCCATGCTTCTAGTCCCCTGTTCTTATATGGGGTTATGGCGGCTCTGCATTCCTTAGTGCACTGCTCGTAAACAAGCTGTTTAATTAATGGCATGGCTGCGTCTGGGTCACCAAAAATTCTGCCAGCAGCCTCGACCATATGAGCAACAAAGTCCGAAAACGGCTCCATAGAGCCCTGCAGGATTTTGGTGAGATTGCCACTCACCTCGCCTTTATTTGGTAAGGCCTTCCATGCCTTTATGCCAATTTTATTGATTTGTTCATAAACTTGAACCGGGTAGCCTATCTGCTGATTGGCGAATCTCCCCTGTCCAAGCAGCATATCTCTGTCCCAAGCTGGGTTTCCCCCAGCCTGATTGGCCGCAGCCTCTTCACTAGCAAATTCAATCAAAAAGGCCTTCCAATCTAAATACTGACCTGGGCTCAAACAAGCTCGTGCGAGCCCACTCCAATCACCGGGTGTCATGCAATGTCTGTTTAGGGCCTCCACCTGGGCTACAGTAAAGGAGGCTGTGATTCCATATGTCCGCACAGACTCAGCTAAAGATTTTATAACCTTAAAATCTAAGGGTTCATGATATCGCTGTCCCTGTGGATCCTGAAATATTGGACAGGCTAGATGTAACTCGGTTCTGACCGCTTTCCACACGCCTGGGCTGAAAGAACAGCTGGGGCTGCCACTTCCAGGGTCCTCCGCATAGAGCGGAGGGGCCGAAGGTGTGGCGCGGCACATGGAGGGCGTGCATTCGTCTTTATCTGGGTCCTCTCTCTCCTTCCCTTTCCTCCTCTTTCTTATCTTTGTTTTTTCTATTTGTTCTATGAGTGATTGTAGTTCCTCTGAGTCTGTAGACTCAGAGGTCTCTAGTTCGGCAAAATCAGGGTATGACCCCCCCCTGCTCTCCTCCTTTTCGCTGTCTGCCCTTTCCGATCTTTCTTCCTGCAGCATTTCTAGGGCGGCCTGACCATTCTCTACCGCCTCACTGCAACGCTGGTCCTCGAGACAGCCTCTTATCAGTTTCCATGTTGGTCTCACTCCGCTCTTAAGCGTTCCTTGTTCAGAGGCAAAATCTAGGTCCCTCCCTAGTTTCTCCCAAGAGGCCACCGTGAGGCTTCCAGAGACAGCGAACCATGGGGCAACGGTGTCACATTCATTCAAAAATCTCTCTAAAGTACTCTTTTTTATTTTTAACTTTTTTGAGTGCAGTAGCTCATTGAGAGCCAAAAAAAATTGGGTGCGAAGAAGAAGCGCCCATGTTTTAAACATTTAAAGCTGGTAAACAAACTTTTACTTTCACTTTTGGCTACTCTATTGACTAGCCCCGGGTTCTCACTCTCTCTGTCTACTGAGAAGAGCAAAAATCCCCCCGCTCTTGTGGCGGATTCCCCTTTTACCTGGGAACTTACTCCCCGCTCTTGTGGCGGATTCCCCTTTTACCTGGGGACTTACCCCCGCTTTTGTCGCGGATTCCCCTTTTACCTGGGGACTTACCGGTGCACCACCCTGACCGCAGAGAGTTCTGAGTCCTCGTTGGGGTTATGGCTGAGTTCCCCGTACGGGCCACCACGTGTCGCTACCGCCTCGACCAGCAAGGAAGATGAGACACCGGACTCCTCTCTGCAGTTTATTCAGGACCTTTTAGTAATCTTCTGACCCCAACCCCGGGGAGAATTCCCCACAGCCTTAAGTACCCGCTGGGTAGCCAACCCTGATACGCCACGTGGCAACCGCCAATAGGTTCAGGTGCGCGAAAGCAAGCCAGATTCTTTGCCTTAGCCATATAAGGAGTTGTTTACCACAGAGAGCACTCGCCATCGGGAAGGCGGAGGGCGGAAGCTGGCACCATCTTCCAGGTGCGGCCTCTCACAGCTCTCTACAGGGTGAGGGTTAGGGTTAGGATTAGGGTTAGCATGAGAGTGAGTGTTAGGATTAGGTTTAGGGTTTGGGTTAGGTTTAGGGTTAAGATTAGTGTTATTGTTAGGGTCAGGGTTAGAGTTGTGGTGAGGGTGAGGTTGAGGGTGAGGGTTACGGATAGGGTTAGGGTGAGGTTTAGGATTAGGTTTAGGATTAGGGTTAGGGTGAGGGTGAGGTTTTGGGTTAGATTTAGGGTTAGTTGTAGGGTTAGGTCGAGGGTTAGGTTTAGCGTTAGTTTTAGGGTTAAGGTTAGGGAGAAGGTTAGGTTGAGGTTTAGGGTTATGGTTAAGGTTAGGCTTAGAATTAGGGTGAGGGTGAGGGTGAGTGTGAAGCTTAGGGTTAGGGTTAGTCTTAGGCTTAGGGTTAGGCTGATGTGAGGGTGGGGGTGAAGATTAGGTTTAGGGTGATGTTTAGGATTAGGGCTAGGATGAGTGTTAAGATGAGGGTTAGGATTACAATTATGGTTAGGGGGACGTCTAGGGTTAGGGTGAGGCTTAAGGTAAGGTTTAGGCTTAGGCTTAGGGTTAGGCTGAGCATGAGGTTGAGGGTGAGGGTTAGGCTTAGGGTGATGTTTAGGTTTACAGTTAGGGTGAGGGTTGGGATGAGGTTTAGGATTAGGGTGAGGGTTAGGGTGAGGATGATGGTAAGGGTAAGGGTGATGTTTAGGTTGAGGTTGAGTGTTAAGTTAAGGGTGAGAGTTAGGGTAAAGTTTAGGCTAGGGTTAGGGTTAGGGTGAGGGTTATATTTAGGATTAGGATTAGGGTTAGTGTGTGGTTTAGGGTGAGGATGACGGTTAGGGTTAGGGTGAAGGTGATGGTTAGAATTAGGGTTAGGGTGAGGGCTAGGGTCAGGGTGAGGATTAGGGTTAGGGTTAGGGTGAGTTTAGGATTAGGGTGAGGGTTAGGATTAGTGTGAGGGTTAGTGTTAGGGTTAGTGTTAGTGTTAGGGTGAGGGTATTTGTTAGGGTGAGGTTTATGGTGAGGGTGCGGGTTATGGTTCGTGTGAGGGTTAGGGTTAGGGTTAGGGTTATTGTTAGATTTAGTGTTAGGGTTATGGTTATGGTGAGGGTGAGGGTTAGGGTTAGGGTTTGGGTCAGGTTTAGTGTTAGGGTTAGGGTTAGAGTTAGGGTTATGTTGAGGTTGAAGTTTAGGGCTACAGTTAGTGTTAGGGTGAGGGTTAGGTTTAGGGTGTGCGTTAGCGTGGGGGTGACAGTTAGGGTAAAGGTGAGGGTTAGGCTGAGGTTGAGGGTTACGGTAAGGGTGAGTGTAAGGGTTAGGGTGAGCGTTAGTGTTAGCTTTAGGGTGAGGTTGAGGATAAGATTGAGGATTAGTGTTAGGGTTAGTGTGAGGTTTAGGGTGAGGATGAGGGTTAGGGTTAGGGTGAAGTCTAGGTTGAGGGTGAGGTTTGGGGTTAGCGTTAGGCTGATGTTTAGGGTTTGGGTGATGTTTAGGGTCAGTGTGAGGGTTAGGCTTAGGGTGAGGTTTAGGGTTAGGGTTAGGGTTAGGGTTAGGGTTAGGGTGAGGTTGAGGTTTAGGGTTAGATTTAGGGTTAGTTTTAGCTTTAGGGTTAGTGTTACGGTTAGAGTAAGTCTTAGGGTGAGGGTTTGGGTCAGGGTGACGGTTATGGTTATTGTTAGCGTTAGGATTAGGGTTAGGGTTATTGTTAGGGTTCGGTTTAAGGTTACGGTTATGGTGCGAGTGAGGGTGAGGGTTAGGAATAATGTTAGGGTGAGATTTAGGGTGAGGGCGAGGTTTAGGGTTAGAGTTAGGGTTAGGGTGAGGATTGGGGTTAGGGTTACGCTTAGGCTTAGGCTTAGACTTAGGCCGAGCATGAGGATGAGTGTTAGGGTTCATATTTGGGTGAGGGTTAGGGTTAGGTTTAGGGTTAGGGTGAATGTTAGGATGAGGTTTAGGGTTAGGATAAGTGTAAGGGTGAGGGCTAGGATGAGGGTTAGGGTGAGGCTTAGGGTTAGGGATAGCGTGAGGTTTAAGATTAGAGTTAGGGTGAGGGTGGGTGTCATGGTTAGGATTAGGGTTAGGGTTAGGTTTAGAGTTAGGATGAGGGTTAGGGTTTGGGTTAGGGTGAGGGTGAGGCTGAGGATTAGGGTTAGGTTTAGGGTTATGTTTAGGGTTATTGTTAGTGTTAGGGTTAGGGTTAGGGTTACAGTGAGGTTTGGGGTTAGGGTTAGGGTTAGGCTTAGAGTTAAGGTGAGGGTTAGGAGGAGGATTAGGTTTACGATTAAGGTTAGGGTGAGGGCTAGGTTGAAGGTGAGGACTAGGGTTTAGGGTTAGGTTTAGGGTTAGGGTGAAGGATAGGATGAGGCTTAGGGTTATGGTGAGGGTGAGGGTTAGGGTTAGGGTGAGGGTTTTGGTTAGGTTTAGGGTTAGGGTGAGGTTGAGTGTTAGCATTAGGGTTAGGGTTTGGGTTAGGGTTAGGATTACTGTTATTGTTAGGGTTAGGGTTAGAGTTATGTTGAGAGTGAGGGTGAGGGTGAGGATTAAGGTTAGAGTTAGTTTGAGGTTTAGGGTTAGGGTTAGTGTTAGGGTGAGGGTGGGGTTTATTGTTAGATTTAGGTTTAGTTTGAGGGTTAGGTCTAGGGTTAGGATTAGGGTAAGTGTTAGGGTTAAGGTTAAGGTTGAGGTTTAGGGTTAGTTTTAGTGTGAATTTTAGGGTGAGGATGAGGGTTAGGGTTAGGGCCAGTTCTAGGGAGAGGGCGAGGTTTAGGATTAGTGTTAGGGTGAGGTTTATGGTTAGGGTGATGTTTAGGGTAAGTGTGATGTTTAGTGTTAGGGTTAGCGTTAGTGTTAGGGTTAGGGTAAGTATTAGGGTGAGGGTTAGGGTTATGGTGAGGGTTATGGTTAGGGTGAGGTTGAGGGTGAGGGTTAGGTTTATTGTTAGCGTTAGGGTTAGGGTTAAGGTTATGGTAAGGGTGAGGGTGAGGGTTAGGGTTAGGGCTAGGATGAGGTTTAGGGTTAGGGTTAGGGTAAGGTTAGGGTGAGGTTTAGTGTTAAAGTTAGGGTTAGGGTGAGGCTGAGGGTGAGGGTTAGGATTAGGGTTAGGCTTAGGATTAGGCTGAGGGTGAGGGTGTGGGTTAGGGTTAGGATTAGTTTTAGGGTGAGGTTTAGGTTTTGGGTTAGGTTTAGAATTAGGGTTAGGGTGAGGTGATGTTTAGGGTTGGAGTTGGCGTTTGGGTGAGGTTTAGGTTTAGGGTTAGGGTAAGGGTTAGTTTTATGTTTAGGGTTAGGGTGAGAGTTAGGGGGAGGGTTAGGGTTAGGGTTAGTGTTAGAGATAGGATTTGGGTTAGAGTGAGGGTGAGTGTGTGTGTTAGTTTTAGGTTTAGGGTTAGGCTTGCGGTTAGGCTGAGGGTGAGTTTGAGGTTGACGGTTAGAGTTAGCGGGAGGTTTAGGATGAGGGTTAGGGTTAGGATTAGGGTTAGGGTAAGGGCTAGGGTGAGTGTGAGGGTGAAGTTTAAGGTTAGGGTTAGGGTGAGGTTTAGTGTTAGGGTTATGGTTAGGTTTAGGGTTAGGGTGAGGGTGATGTTTATGGGTACAGTTAGGGTTAGGGTGTGGGTTAGCTTGGGGTTGACGGCAAGGTTAAACTTGAGGGTTAGGCTGAGGGTGATGGTTACGGTAAGGGTTAGGGTTAGGGTGAGGGTGAGGGTTAGTGTTAGCATTAGGATGAGGGTGAGGGTTGGATTGAGAATTAGTGTTATGGTTAGTGTGAGGTTTACGATGAGGATGAGGTTTAGGGTTAGGGTGAGGGCTAGGAAGAGGGTGAGGTTTAAGGTTAGTGTTAGGGTGAGGCTTAGGGTTAGGTTGATCGTTAGGGTTAGTGTGAGGGTTAGTGTTAAGGTTAGAGTTAGTGTTAGGATGAAGGTAAGTGTTACGGTGAGGGTTAGATTTAAGGTGAGGATTATGGTTAGGGTGATGGTTAGAGTTACGGTGAGGGTTATGGTTAGTTTGAGGGTTAGGGTTAGGGTTAGGATTATTGTTAGCATTAGGGTTAGGGTTACATTTATGGTGAGGGTGAGGGTGAGGGTTAGGTTTAGGGCTAGGATGTGGTTTAGTTATAGGGTTAGGGTTAGGGTTAGGGTCAGTGTGAGGTTTAGTGTTAGTTAGGGTTAGGATGAGGCTGAGTGTGAGTGTTAGGTTTAGGATTAATGTTAGGGTTAGTCTTAAGGTGAGGGTTAGGATGAGGGTGAGGGCTAGAGTTAGGGTTAGGAGTAGGATTAGGGTTAGGGTTAGGGTGAGTGTGAGGGTTAGGTTTAGGGTTATGGAGAGGCTTAGGGTTAGGCTGAGGTTGAGGTTGAGGGTGAGAATTAGGGTTAGGGTGATGGTTAGGGTTAGGGTTATGGTGAAGGATAGTGATAGGGTTAGGGTTAGACTTAGGATTAGGGTGAGGATTAGGTTTAGGGTAAAGTTAGGGTTAGGGTGAGGGTTAGCATTAGAGTGAGGTTTAGGGTGGCGTTGTAGGTAAGGATAAAGATGAGGGTTAGGCTGAAGGTGAGGGTAACACTAAGGGTCAGGGTTAGGGTTAGGGTGAGGAATAGGGTGAGGGTTCAGGTGAGGGTGAGGGTTAGATTGAGGATTAGTGTTAGGGTTAGTGTGAAGTTTAGGGTGAGGATGAGGGTCAGGGTTAGGGTGAGGGCTAGGGAGAGGGTCAGGATTAGGGTTAGTGTTAGGGTGACCTTTAGGGTTAGAATGATGGTTAGGGTTAGTGTGAGGGTTAGTGTTAGGGTTAGGGTTAGTGTTAGGGTGAGGGTAAGTGTTAGGGTGAGGGTTGGGTTTAGGGTGAGTTTTATGGTTAGGGTGAGGGTTAGGGTTAGGGTTAGGATTATTGTTATCATTAGGGTTAGGGTTTCGGTTATGGTGAGTATGAGGATTAGACTTAGGGCGAGGATGAGCTTTAGGGATAGGGTTATGGTTAGGGTGAGTGTCTGGTTGAGGTTTATTGTTAAAGTTAGGGTTAGGGTGAGGCTGAGGGTGAGGGTTAGGGTTAGGATTAATGTTAGGGATAGGCTTAAGGTGAGGGTTAAGTTGAGGGTGAGGGTTAGAGTTAGGGTTAGGAGTAGGATTAGGGTTAAGGTTAGGGTGAGTGTGAAGGTTAGGGTTAGGGATAGGCTTAGGGTTAGGCTGAGGTTGAGGGTAAGGTTTAGGATTAGGGTTAGGATGAGTGTGAGGGTTATTGTTAGGATTAGGGTTAGGGTGAGGGTGAGTGTGTGTGTTAGTGTTAGGTTTAGGATTAGGCTTAGGTTCAGGCTGAGTGTGACGTTGAGGGTGAGGGTTAGGGTTAGGAGGAGGGTAAGGGAAACGTTTAGGGGGACAGTTAGGAAGAGGGTTAGGATTAGGATTAGGGTTGGGGTGAGGGTGAGGGTGAGGGTTAGGTTTAGTGTTAGGGTGAGGGTTAGGATGAGGGTTAGGGTTAGCTTTAGGGTGAGAGTTAGGGTTCGGTTATGTTTAGGGTTAGGGTGAGGGATAGGGTTAGGTTTTCATTGAGCTTGAGTTTTAGGGTTAGGTTGTGAGTTAGGGTTAGGTTTTGGGTGAGGGTGAGGGTTAAGGTTAGGGTTAGGGTGAGGGAAAGGATGAGGATTAGGGTTAGGATTAGGGTTAGGGTGAGGGCTAGGGTGAGTGTGAGGGTTAGGGTTAGTGTTAGATTCAGGTTTAGGTTTAGGGTTAGGGTTGGATTAGGGTTAGGTTGAGGGTTAGTGTTACGGTGAGGGTGAGGATTAGGGTTAGGGTTAGGACTAGGGTTAGCATGAGGGTGAGTGTTAGGAATAGGGTTAGGGTTAGGGTTAGGGTTAGGATTAGTATTATTGTTAGGGTTAGGGTTAGAGTTATGGTGAGTGGGAGGTTGAGGGTGAGGACGAGGGTTCAGGTTATGGTTATGGTGAGGTTTAGGGTTAGATTTAGTGTTAGTTGGAGGGTTAGGTCGAGGGTTAGGGTTAGGGTTAGTTTTAGGGTTAAGGATAGGGTGAGGGTTAGGTTGAGGTTTAAGGTTAAGGTTACGCTTAGGGTTAGGATTAGGGTGAGGGAGGGTGAGTTTGAGGGTTAGAGTTAGGGTTAGGCTTAGGCTTAGGGTTAGGCTGAGGGTGAGGGTGGGGGTGAGGATTAGGTTTAGGGTAATGGTTTGGGTTAGGGTTAGGGAGAGGGTTAGGATGAGGGTTAGGGTTATGATTAGTGTTAGGGTGAGGGCTAGGGTGAGGGTGAGGGTTAGGGTAAGGCTTAGGCTTAGGCTTAGGGTTAGGCTGAGCGTGAGGTTGAGGGTGAGGGTTAGGGTTAGTGTGAGGGTTAGTGTTAGGGTTAGGGTTAGTGTTAGGGTGTGGGTTTGTGTTAGGGGGACGGTTAGGGTTATGGTGAGGGTTATGGTTTGGTTGAGGGTTATGGTTAGGATGAGGGTTATGGTTAGGGTGAGGGTTAGGGTTAGGGTGAGGGTTAGGGTTAGGTTTAGGGTAAGGTTTAGGTTTAGGTTGAGGTTGAGTGTGAGGGTTATGGTTATGGTTAGGGTTAGCCGTAAGATTAGGCTGAGGGTTTCGTTGAGGGTTAGGGTTAGTTTGAGGGTTAGGGTTAGGGTGAGGTTTAGTGTTAGGGTTAGGGTTAGAGTTATGGTTAGTGTGAGGGTGAGATTTAGAGGTAGAGTTAGTTTTAGGGTGAGGGTTTGGGTGAGTGTTAGGGTTAGGGTGAGGGTTAGCGTAGGGGTGACGGTAAGGGTAAATGTGAGGGTTAGACTGAGGGTGATTGTTAAGGTAAGGTTGAGGGTTAGGGTTAGGGTGAGGGTTAGGGTTAGGGTTAGGTTTAGGGTGAGAGTTAGGGTTCGGTTTAAGTTTAGGGTTAGGGTGAGGGTTAGAGTAATGGTTATGGTGAGGGTGAGGGTTAAGGTTAGGTTGAGCCTTACAGTTAGGATTAGGGTTCGGATGAGGGTGAGGGTTAGAGTTAGTGTTAGGGTGAGGTTAAGTGTTAAGTTGAGGGTTAGGGTTAGGTTGAGGGTTATGTTTAGGTTGAGGATTCGGGTTAGGGTTAGGGTTTTTGTTAGGGTTAGAGTTAGGGTTACCATTACGGTGAGGGTGAGGGTGAGGGTTAGGTTTAGCATTAGGATGAGGTTTAGGTTTAGAGTTAGGGTTAGAGTTAGTGTTAGCGTGAGAGTGAGGTTTAGGGATAGAGTGACCGTTAGTGTTATGTTTAGGCTTATGGTTAGGGTTAGGGTTAAGGAGAGGTTTTGGGTTAGATTTAGGCTTAGGCTTAGGCTTAGGCCAAGCATGAGGGTGAGGGTTAGGGTTAGGGTTAAGGTGAGGGTTAGGATGAGGTTTAGGTTTAGGATTAATGTTAGGGTGAGGACTAGGGTGAGGGTTAGTGTGATGGTTAGGTTTAGGGATAGGGTTAAGTTTAGAATTAGGGTTCGGTTGAGGGTCAGTGTGAGAGTCAGGGTTACGTTTAGGCTTAGGGTTAGGGTGAGGGTTAGGGTAGGGTTTTGGTTAGGATGAGGGTGAGGCTGAGGATTAGGGTTAGGTTTAGGGTTAGGTTTTGTGTTAGGTTTAGGCTTAGGCTTAGAGTTAGGGTTAGGGTTAGGGTTAGGGTAAGGGTTAGTTGTGGATTAGTCTGAGTGTGAGGGTGGGGTTGAGGATTAGGGTAAGGGTTAGGATTAGGGTTATTGTTAGTGTTATGGTTAGGGTTATGTTTGCACTGAGGGTGAGGCTGAAGTTGAGGCTTATGGTTAGGGTTAGGGTTAGGGTTAGTGTTATTTTTAGGGTTAGGGTTAGAATTACGGTGAGATTGAGTGTTAGGGTGAGGGTTCGGGTTAGGGTGATGTTTAGGGTTAGGGTTAGGGTGAGGGTGAAGTTTAGGGTTAGAGTTAGTGTTAGGGGGATGGTTAGATTGAGGTTTGGGGTTAGGGTTATTGTTAGGGTTACGGGGAGGGCGAGGGTTAGGTTGAGGTTTAGGGATAGGGTAATTTAGTATTAGCGGTAGGGTGAGGGTGAGTGTGACAGTTAGGGTGAGGGTTAGGCATAGGCTTATTGTTAGGCTGAAGGTGAGGGTGGGGGTGAGGATTAGGGTTAGGGTGTTGGTTTGGGTTAGGGTTAGTGTTATTGTTAGGGTTAGGCTTAGAGTTACGGTGAGGGTGAGGGTGCGGGTGAGGGTTAGGCTTAGGGTTAGGGTGGGGTTTCTTATTAGGGTTAGGGTTAGTGTGAGGGTGAGGTTTAGGGTTAGAATTAGGGCTATGGTTAGGGTTTGGGTGAGGGTTAGGGATAGGGTTAGTGTTAGAGTTAGGGTGAGGTTGAGGTTTAGGGTTATGGTTATGGTTAAGTTTAGTTTGGGGGTTAGTGTTAGGGTTAGGGTTAGTGTTAGGGTGAGGGTAAGTTTTAGGGTGAGGGTTTGGGTTAGGGTGAGGGTTATGGTTAGGGTGAGGGTTAGGATTAGTGTTAGGGTTATTGTTAGGGTTAGGTTTAGGCTTTTGGTTTCAGTGAGGGTGAGAGTGAGGTTTAGGGTTAGAGTTAGGGTGAGGTTTAGGGTTAGTGTGAGTGTTAGGGTTAGGGTTAGGGTGAGAGTTAGGAGTGCAGTTAGGGTTAGGGTTAGGCTTAAGGTTAGAGTTAGGTTAAGGGTTTCGGTTAGGGTGAGGGTGAGTTTCAGTATTAGGGTTAGTGTGAGTGAGAGGTTTAGCGTGAGAATTAGGGTTAGGGTGAGGCTGAACCTGAGGGTGAGGGTTAGGGTTAGGGTTAGGATTAGGATTAGGGTTAGGGTTAGGGTGAGTGTGAAGGTTATAGTTAGGGTTAGTGTTAGCCTTAGGTTTAGGCTGAGGGTTTGCTTGAGGGTGAGGGTTATGGTTAGTTTAAGGGGTAGGGTTAGGGTTAGGATGAGGTTTAGTGTTAGGGTTATGGTTGGAGTTATGTTTAGGGTGAGGGTGAGGTTTAGGGGTAGAGTTAGTTTTAGGTTGAGGGTTATCGTGAGTGTGAGGGTTATGGTGAGGTTTAGGGTAGGGGTGAAGGTAAGGGTAAACGTGAGGGTTAGGCTGAGTGTGAGGGTTACGGTAAGGTTGAGCGTTACGGTTAGCGTGACCGTTAGGGTTAGGGTTAGTGTGTGAGTTAGGGTACAGGTTAAGTGTAGGGTTAGGGTGAAGGTTAGGGTAAGGGTTACGGTGAGAGTGAGGGTTAGGTTTAGGTTGAGGGTTAGGTTGAGGCTGAGGATTAGGGTTAGGTTTAGGGTTAGGTTTTGTGTTAGGTTTAGGCTTAGGCTTAGAGTTAGGGTTAGGGTTAGGGTTAGTCTTAGGATAAGGCTGAGTGTGAGGGTGGGTTTGAGGATTAGGGTAAGGGTTAGGATTAGGGTTATTTTTAGTGTTATGGTTAGGGTTATGTTTGCACTGAGGGTGAGGCTTAAGTTGAGGTTTATGGTTAGGGTTAAGGTTAGGGTTAGTGTTATTTTTAGGGTTAGGGTTAGAATTACGGTGAGATTGAGGGTTAGGGTGAGGGTTCGGGTTAGGGTGAGGTTTAGGGTGAGGTTTAGGGTTAGGGTGAGGGTGAGGGTGAGGTTTAGGGTTAGAGTTAGTTTTAGGGGGATGGTTAGGTTGAGGTTTGGGGTTAGGGTTATTGTTAGGGTTACGGGGAGGGTGAGGGTTAGGTTGAGGTTTAGAGATAGGGTAGATTTAGTATTAGGGGTAGGGTGAGGGTGAGTGTGACAGTTAGGGTGAGGGCTAGGCATAGGCTTAGGGTTAGGCTGAAGGTGAGGGTGGGGGTGAGGATTAGGGTTAGGGTGATGGTTTGGGTTAGGGTTAGTGTTATTGTTAGGGTTAGGCTTAGAGTTAGTGTGCGAGTTAGGTTACAGGTTAAGTGTAGGGTTAGGATGAGGGTTAGGGTAAGGGTTTCGGTGAGGGTGAGGGGTAGGTTTAGGTTGAGGGCTAGGTTGAGGCTGAGGGTTAGGGTTAGGGTTAGGGTGAGCGCTAGGGTGAGGGTTAGGGTAAGGGATAGGGTTAGGTTTAGGATTAGTGTTAGGTTTAGGGTGAGTGTGAGGGTTAGGGTTAGGGTTAGGATTAGGTTTAGAGTTAGGGTGAGGATTAGGGGTAGGGTTTGGGTTAGGTTGAGGCTGAGGATGAGGATTAGGGTTAGGTTTAGGGTTAGGGTTACGCTTAGAGTTAGGCTGGTGGTGAGTGTGGTGGTTAGGCTTAGAATTAGGGTTAGGTTAGGCTTAGGTTTAGGGTTATTGTTAGTGTTATGGTTCGGGTTAAGTTTGCAGTGAGGGTGAGGCTGAGGGTGTGGGTTATGGTTAGAGTTAGGGTTGGGGTTAGGGTTAGTGTTATTGTTAGGTTTAGGGTTAGAGCTACGGTGAGGGTGAGCTTGAGGGTGAGGGTTAGGGTTAGGGTTAGGTTGAGGTTTAGGGTTAGGGTTAAGATTAGGGTTAGGGTGAGTGTGAAGTTTAGGGTTAGATTTAGACTTAGTTGGAGGGTTAGGTCGAGCATTAGTGTTAGGGTTAAGGTTAGGGTGAGGGTTAGGTTGAGGTTTAGGGTTAAGGTTAGGGTTAGGATTAGGGTTAGGTTGAGGTGAGTGTGAAGGTTAGGGTTAGGGTTAGACTTAGGCTGAGGGTTAGGCTGAGGGTGATTGAGTGGGTGAGGATTAGGGTTAGCGTGATGGTTAGGGTTCGGGTTAAGTTTAGGGTTAGGATGAGGGTTAGGGGTAGGCTTAGGGTTAGGGTGAGGGCTAGGGTGATGGTGAGGGTTAGGGTAAGTGTTAGGCTTAGGCTTAGGGTTAGGCTGAGCATGAGGTTGAGGGTGAGGGTTACGGTTAAGGATAGGGTGAGATTTAGTGTTAGGGTTAGTGTTAGAGTTAGGGTTAGGAAGAGAGTGAGGTTTAGGGGTAGGGTTAGGGTCAGCGTGAGGGTTAGCGTTCGGGTGAAGGTTAGGGTGGGGTTGAGGGTTATGGTAAGGGTGAGGGTTAGGTTTAGGATGAGGATTAGTGTTAGGGTTAGGGTGAGGGTCAAGTTTAGATTGAGGATTAGTGTTAGGGTTACTGTGAGGTTTAGGGTGAGGATGAGGATCAGGGTTAGGGTGAGGGTGAGGGTTAGGGTTAAGTTTAGGGTTTGGGTGAGGTTTAGGATTAGGGTGAGGGTTAGGGTTAGTGTGAGGGTTATGGTTAGTGTTAGGATTAGGATTAGGATTAGGCATAGGGTGAGTGTGAGGGTTAGTGTTAGGGTTAGGCTTAGGCTTAGTGTTAGGCTAAATGTGCGGGTGAAGTTGAGGGTTACGTTGAGGGTGAGTGTTAGGTTTAGGGTTAGGGTGAGAGTTAGGGTTAGGGTTAGGTTGATGTTCAGGTTTAGGGTTAGGTTCAGGGTGAAGGTGAGGGTGAGTGTGAGGGTTAGTGTTAGGGTGAGGTTTAGGATGAGGGTTAGGGTTAGGATTACGGTTAGGGTGAGGGCTAAGGTGAGGATGAGGTTTTGTGTTAGTTTTAGGGTGAGGTTTAGGGTTAGGTTTAGAGTTAGGGTTAGGGTGAGGGTCAGGTTTAGGGTTAGAGTTAATGTTAGAGTGAGGCTGAGGGTGAGGGTTAGGGTTAGGGTTAGTGTTAGAGTTAGCGTCACTGTGAGGGTGAGGGTGAGGGTGAGGTTTAGGCTTAGTGATAAGATTAGGTTTAGGGTACAGGTTAGGATGAGTGTGAGGGTTAGGGTTAGGGTTAGGGTTAGCCTTATGATTAGGCTGAGGGTGAGGTTGAGCGTGAGGGATAGGGTTAGGGTGAGAGTTAGGGGTAGGATTAGGGTGAGTGTTAGGGTTCAGGTTAAGTTTAGATTTAGGGTGAGGGTTAGGGTTATGGTGAGCGTGAAGGTTAGGGTTAGGGTGAGAGTTAGGGTTCGAGTTAGGGTGAGAGTTAGGGTTCGTGTTACGTTTAGGGTTACAGTGAGGGTTAGGGTTAGGGTTACAGTGAGCATGAGGGTTAGGGTTAGGTTGAGGGTTAGGGTTATGCTTAGGATTAGGGGGAAGTTTAGGCTTATGGTGAGGGTTAGGATGAAGATTAGGGTTAGGATTAGGGTTAGGGTGAGGTCTAGGGTGAGGGTGAGGGTTAGGGTTAGTGTTTGGGTGAGATTTAGGGTTAGGATTAGGGTTAGGGTGAGGGTTAGGATGAGGGTTAGGGTTACAGTGAGGGTGAGGTTTAGGGTTAGGTTGAGGGTTAGGGGTAGGAATAGGAGTAGTGTGATGGTGAGTTTTAGGGTTAGATTTAGGATTAGGGGGAGGGTTAAGTCGAGGGTTAAGTTTGGGATTAGTATTAGGGTTAAGGTTAGTGTGAGGGTTAGGTTGATATTTAGGGTTTGGGTTAGCGTTAGGTTTAGGATTAGGGTTAGTGTTAGGGTATGTGACTGTTAGGGTTAGGGTTAGGCTTAGGGTTAGGGTAATGCTGAGGTTGAGGGTGGGGGTGAGGATTAGGGTTAGGGTGATGGTTAGGGTTAGGGTGAGGCTTAGGATTAGGGATAGGTTAAGGATTAGTGTTGGGTGGGGGCTAGGGTGAGGGTGAGGTTTAGAGTAATGGTTAGGCTTAGGCTTAGGATTAGGTTGAGGGTGAGGGTTAGGGTTAGGGTGATGGTTAGGTTTAAGTTTAGATTGAGGGTTAGGATGAGGTTTAGGGTTAGGGTGAGGGTTAGGTTGAGGATGATGGTAATGGTAAAGGTGAGGTTTAGGCTGAGGTTGAGGGTTAAGATAAGGGTGAGTTTTAGGATTAATGTTAGGGTTGGGCTTAAGGTAAGGGTTAGGGTGAGGGTGAGGTTTAGGGTCAGTGTTAGGATTAGGATTAGTGTTAGGTTTAGGGTGAGTGTGAGGGTTAAGGTTAGGGATAGGGTTAGGCTTAGTGTTAGGCTGAAGGTGAGGGTGAGGGTGAGGGTTAGGGTGAGGGTGAGGGTAAGGTTTAGGGTTATAGTGATGGTGAAGTTTAGGGTTAGGTTGAGGGTTAGGGTTAAGATTATGGTTAGGTTGAGGGTGAGTGTTAGGATTAGGGTTAGGGTTAGGGTTAGGTTTAGGGTTAGGATTAGTGTTATTTTTAGGGTTAGGGTTAGAGTTATGGTGAGGGTATGGCTGAGGGTGAGGGTGAGGGTTAGGGTTAGGGTGAGGTTTAGGGTTTGGGTTAGGATTAGGGTTAGGGTGAGGGTGAGGTTCAGGGTTAGATTTAGTGTTAGTTGGAGGGTTAGGTTTAGGGTGAGGGTTAGGGTTAGTTTTAGGGTTAAGGGTAGGGTGAGTGTTAAGTTGAGCTTTAGGGTTACTGTTAGGGTTAGGGTTAGGTTTAGTGTGAGGGTGTGGGTGAGTGTGAGGGTTAGGGTTAGGGTTAGGCTTAGGCTTAGGATTAGGCTGAGGGTGAGGTTGGGGGTGAGGATTAGGTTCAGGGTGATAGTTAGGGTTAGGGTTAGGGTGAGGGTTAGCATGAGGGTTAGGATTAGGATTAGGATAGGGTGAGGGCTAGGGTGAGGGTGAGGGTTATGGTAAGGGTTAGGCTTAGGCTTAGTCTTAGGCTGAGCGTTAAGTTGAGGTTGAGGGTTAGGGTTAGGGTGATGGTTAGGTTTACAGTTAGGGAGAGGGTTAGGATGAGGTTTAGGGTTAGGGTGAGGGTTTGGGTATGGTTTAGTGTTAGGGTTAGGGTTAGACTTAGGGTATGGTGAGGGTGAGGTTTAGGGGTACAGTTAGGGTGAGAGTTAGGGTTAGGGTTAGGGTGAGTGTCAGGTTTAGGTTAGAGTTAAGGTTAGTGTGAGTCTGAGGGTGAGGGTTAGGTTTAGGGTTAGTGTTAGAGTTAGGGTTACAGTGAGGGTTAGGGTGATGGTGAGGTTTAGGCTTAGTGTTAGGATTTGGATTAGGATACAGGTTAGGGTGAGTGTGAGGGTTAGGGTTAGGGTTAGTCTTATGGTTAGGCTGAGGGTGAGGGTGAGGGAGAGGGATATGATTAGGGTGAGAGTTAGGGGTAGAGTTAGGGTGAGAGTTAGGGTTCGGGTTAAGTTTAGGGTTAGGGTGGGGGTGACGGTAAGGGTAAAGGTGAGGGTTAGGCTGAGGGTGAGGATTATGGTAAGGGTGAAGGTTAGGTTTAGGATGAGCATTAGGGTTAGGGTTATGGTGAGCGTGAGGGTTAGGGTTAGGGTGAGGTTTAGGGTTAGGCTTAGGATTGGGTGAGGTTTAGTGTTAGGAGTAGGGTGAAGGTTAGGATGAGGATTAGGGTTAGGATTAGGGTTAAGATTAGGGTTAGGGTGAGGGCTAGGGTGAGAGTGAGGGTTAGGTTTAGTGTTTGGGTGAGGTTTAGGGTTAGGGTTAGGGTTAGGATGAGGGTTAGGTTGAGGATGAGTGTTACAATGAGGGTGAGTGTTAGGGTTAGGTTGAGGGTTAGTGTTAGGATTTCAGTTAGGGTGAGGGTGAGTTTTAGGGTTAGATTTAGGGTTAGGGGGAGGGTTAGGTCGAGGGTTAGGGTTAGGGTCAGTCTTAGGGTTAAGGTTAGGGTGAGGGTTAGGTTGAGGTTTAGTGTTAAGGTTAGGGTTAGGGTTTGGATTAGGGTGAGGGTATGTGAGGGTTAGGGTTAGGGTTAGGCTTAGGGTTAGGGTTATGCTGAGGGTGAGGGTGGGGTTGAGGATTAGGGTTAGGGTGATTGTTAGGGTTAGGGTTAGGGTCAGGGTTAGGATGAGGAATAGGTTTAGGATTAGGGTTAGTGTGGCTTCTAGGGAGAGGGTGAGGTTTAGAGTAAGGGTTAGGCTTAGACTTAGGGTTAGGCTGAGCATGAGGTTGAGTGTGAGGTTTAGGTTTATGGTGATGGTTAGGTTTAAGGTTAGGTTGAGGTTTAGGATGAGGTTTAGGGTTAGGGTGAGGATGATGGTAAAGGTAAAGGTGAGGTTTAGGCTGAGGGTGAGGGATAAGATAAGGGTGAGGATTAGGGTTAGGTTTAGCGTTAGTGTTAGTGTTATGGTGAGCTTTAGATTGAGGATTAGGGTTAGGGTTAGGGTTAGTGTGAGGTTTATGGTGAGGATGAGGGTTAGGGTTAGGGTGAGGGTGAGGTTTAGATTTAGGGCTAGGGTGAGGGCTAGGGTGATGGTGAAGGTTAGAATTAGGGTTAGGGTGAGGTTTAGGATTAGGTTGACGGTTAGGGTTATTGTGAGGGTTAGTGTTAGGGTTAGGTTTAGTGTTAGGGTGAGGTTAAGTGTTAGGGTAAGGGTTAATGTTAGGTTGAAGATTATGGTTAAGGTGAGGTTTCAGGTTAGGTTTAGGGGGATGTTTAGTTGTTAGGGTTAGGGTTAGAGTTAGGATTAGCGTGAGAATGAGGTTTAGGGTTAGAGTTAGGGTAAGGTTTAGGCTGAGGTTGAGATTTAGGTTTAGGGTTAGTGTTAGAATTAGGGTTAGGGTGAGGTTTAGGGTGAGGGTTAGGCTTAGGATTGGGATTAGGATTAGTGTAAGTGTTCGGGTGAGAGTGAGGGTTAGGGTTAGGGTTAGGCTGAGAGTGAGGGTTAGGGTTAGGGTGAGGGTTAGAGTTAGGTTTAGGGTGAGAGTTAGGGTTCTGGTTAAGTTTAGGGTTAGGTTGAGGGTTAGGGTAATGGTTACAGTGAGGGTGAGTGTTAGGGTTAGGTTGATGATTAGGGTTAGGTTTAGGCTTAGGATGAGCGTGAGGGTGAGGGTTGGGGTGAGTGTTAGGGTGAGGGTTAGGATGAGGGTGAGTTTTAGGATTAGGGATAATGTGAGGGCTAGGGTATGGGTGAGGTTTATTGTTTGGGTTAGGCTGAGGTTTAGGGTTAGGTTTAGGCTTAGGGTTAGCGTGAGGGTCAGGTTTAGTGTTAGAGTTAGGGTTTGGGTGAGGCTGAGGGTGAGGGTTAGGGTTAGGCTTAGTGTTAGATTTAGGGTTATGGTGAGGGTTAGTGTGAGGGGGAGGGTTGGGGTTAGGGTAAGGATTCAGTTAAGGGTTAGGGTGAGTGTGAGAGTTAGGGTTAGTGATTGGCTTAGGCTTAGGGTTAGGCTGAGCGAGAGGTTGAGGGTGAGGTTTAGGATTAGGGTGATGGTTAGGATTACGGTTAGGGTGAGGGTTAGGATGAGGTTTAGGGTTAGGGTGAGGGTGAGGTTGAGGATGTTAGTAAGGGCTAAGTTGAGGTTTAGGCTGAGGGTGTGGGTTAAGATCAGGGTGAGGGTTAGGGTTAGGTTTAAGTTTAGGGTTAGGGTTAGGGTGAGGGTTAGATTGAGGATTAGGGTTAGGGTTAGTGTGAGGTTTAGGGTGAGGATGAGGGTTAGGGTTAGGGTGAGGGTGAGGTTTAGAATTAGGGTTAGGGTGAGGGCTAGGGTGAGTGTGAGGGTTAGAGTTAGGGTTAGGGTTAGGGTGAGGTTTAGGATTAATTTGAAGGTTAGGGTGAATGTGAGGGTTAGTGTTAGGATTAGGGTTAGAGTGAGGGTAAGTGTTAGGGTGAGGGTTAATGTTATGGTGAGGGTTAGGGTTAGGGTTATTGTTAGGCTTAGGGTTAGGTTTACGCTTATGATGAGGGTGAGTGTTAGGGTAAGGGTTAGGTTGAGGTTCAGTGTTAATGTTATTGTTAGAGTTAGGGTTAGGGTGAGGGTGAGGTTTAGGGTTAGATTTAGGGTAAGGGTGAGGCTAAGGTTGAGGGTTAGGTGTAGGGTTAGTGTTAGAGTTAGGGTTAGGTTGAGGGTTTGATTGAGGGTGAGGGTGAGGGTGGGGGTTAGGCTAGGGTTAGGATTAGGAATAGGGTAAGGGTTAGGGTGAGTGTGAGGGTTAGGGTTAGGGTTAGGCTTATGCTTAGGGTTAGGCTGAGAGTGAGGGTGAGGTTGAGGGTTAGGGTTAGGGTGAGACTTAGGGTTCGGTTAATTTTAGGGTTAGGGTGAGGGTTAGGGTAAGGGTTACAGTGAGGGTGAGGAATAGGTTTAGGTTGAGCGTTAGGTTTAGGGTTAGGGTGAGGGTGAGGTTTAGGGTTAGTTTTAGTGTGAGGCTTAAGATGAGGGTTAGGGTTAGGATTAGGGTGAGGGTGAGGGTGAGGTTT
The DNA here is from genome assembly GCF_024711535.1 of Dipodomys merriami. Classification (NCBI taxonomy): domain Eukaryota; kingdom Metazoa; phylum Chordata; class Mammalia; order Rodentia; family Heteromyidae; genus Dipodomys; species Dipodomys merriami. The sequence continues at coordinate 297,747 of NW_027202849.1, forward strand.
AGGTTTAGGGTTAGGGTGTGGTTTACGGTTAGGTTTAGTGTTAGGGTTAGGGTGAGGGTGAGGTTTAAGTTTAGAGTTAAGGTTAGGGTGAGGCAGAGGGTGAGGGTTAGTGTTAGGGTCAGTGTTAGAGTTAGAGTTACCTTGAGGGTTAGTGTGAGGTTTAGGGTGAGGATGAGGTTTAGGGTTAGGGTTAGGTTTAGGATTAATGTTAGGGTTAGGCTTAAGGTGAGGGTTAGGGTGGGGGTGAGGCTTAGGGTTAGTGTTAGAATTAGGATTAGGATTAGTGTTAGGGTTAGGTTTACTGTGAGGGTTAGGTTGAGGGTTAGGGTTAGTGTTAGGTTTAGGGTTAAGTTTAGGGTGAGGGTTAGGTTGAGGGTGAGGGTTAGGGTTAGGGTTATGGGAAGGGTTAGGATGAGGGTTAAGGTTAGGATTAGGTTTAGGGTGAGGGCTCGGTTGAGGATGAGGTTTAAGGTTAGGGTTAGGGTGAAGTTTAGGTTTAGGGTTCGGGTTAGCTGAGGTTGAAGTTTAGGTTTAGAGTTAGGGTTAGGGTGAGGCTGAGGTTGAGGGTTAAGGTTATGGTTAGTGTTAGATTTAGAGCTAGGGTGAAAGTTAGGGTTAGGGTGAGGCTGAGGTTGAGGGTTAGGGTTATGGTTAGTGTTAGATTTAGGGCTAGGGTGAAAGTTAGGGTTAGGGTGAGGGTGAGGGTGAGGGTTAGGCTTAGGCTTAGGGTTAGGATTTGGATTAGGGTAAATTTAGGGTGAGTGTGATGGTTGGGGTTACGGTTAGGCTTAGGCTTAGGGTTAGGCTGAGAGTGAGGGTGAGGGTGAGCATTAGGGTTAGGGTGAGGGTTAGGGTTAGGATTAGGGTTAGGGTGAGGGATAGGGTGAGTGTGAGTGTTAGGGTTAGTGTTAGGGTAAGGTTTAGGGTTAGGGTTAGAGTTTGGGTTAGGGTTATGATGTGGGTTAGGGTTACAGTGAGGGTGAGGCTTAGGTTACGTTGAGGATTAGGGTTAAGATTATGGTTAGGGTGAAGGTGAGTTTTAGGATCAGGGTTAGGGTTAGGGTTAGGTTTATGGTTAGGATTAGTGTTATTGTTAGGGTTAGGGTTAGAGATAAGGTGAGGGTGAGAGTGAGGGTGAGGGTGAGGGTTAGGTTTAACGTGAGGTTTAGTGTTAGGGTTAGGATTAGGGATAGGATGCGGGGGAGGTTTAGGGTTAGATTTAGGGTTAGTTTTAGGGTTAGGTCGTGCGTTAATATTAGGGTTAGTGTTATTGTTAGGGTTAGGTTTAAAGTTACGGTGAGGGTGAAGATGAGGGTTAGGATTAGGGTGAGGTTTAGGGTTATGGTTAGGGTTAGTGTGAGGGTGAGGGTGAGGTTTAGGGTTAGAGTCAGTGTTAGGTGAGGGTTAGGGTAAGGGTTACTGTAAGTGTTAGGGTGAGGGTAAGGCTGATGGTTACGTTTAGGGTTTGTGTGAGGTTTAGGGTTCGGGTTACAGAGAGGGTTAGGTTTAGGGTTAGGTTGAGGGTTATGGTTACGATTAGGGTTAGGGTGAGGGTTAGGGTTAGGGTTAGGATTATGGTGAGGTTGAGGGTTAAGTTTAGGGTGAGGGTTAGGGATAGGATGAGGGTTAGGGTGAGGTTGAGGGTTAGGATTAGGGTTAGGGTTAGGATTATTGTTAGTGTTATGGTTATGGTTACATTTGCAGTGAGGTTGAGGATGAGGGTGAGGGTGAGGGGTAGGGTGATGTTTAGGGTGAGGTTTAGGGTTAGGGTTAGGATTAGCGTTAGGGTGAGTTTGAGGTATAGGGTTAGAGTTAGGTTTAGGTGGAGGGTTATGGTGAGGGTTAAGGTTATGGTTAGTGTTAGGGTTAGGGTGAGAGTGAGGTTTAGGTTGAGGTTTAGGTTAAGGGTTAGGTTAGATGTTATTGTTAGGGTTAGAGTTAGAGTTACGGTGAGGGTGAGAGTGAAGGTAATGGTGAAGGTTAGGGATAGGATGAGGGTTAGTGTTAGGGTGAGTGATAGGATGAGAGTTAGGGTTAGGGATAGTGTTAGGCTTATGGTTAGGCTGAGGGTGAGGGTTAGGCTGAGGGTGAGGGTGAGGGTTAGGGTAAGTGTTAGGGCTAGGTTTAGGATGAGGTTTATTTTTAGGATTAGGGTTAGGGTGAGGGCTAGGGTGAGGGTGAGGTTTAGGGTTTGTGTTAGGATGAGGTTTAGGGTTAGGTTTTGGGGTAGGGTTATGGTGAGGGTGAGGTTTAGGGTTAGAGTTAGGGTGAGGGTGAGGCTGAAGGTGAGGTTTAGGGTTAGGGTTAGTGTTAGAGTTAGGGTTACTGTGAGGGTTAGGGTGAGGGTGAGTGTTAGGCTTAGTGTTAGGATTAGGTTTCGGGTAAGGGTTAGGGTGAGGGTGAGGGTAAGTTTGAGGGTTAGGGTTAAGTTTAGGGGGAGGTTTAGGGTTAGTGTTAGGATTAGGGTTAGGGTGAGTGTGAGGTATAGGGTTAGAGTTTCGGTTAGTGGGAGGGTTATGGTGAGGGTTAGAGTTAGAGTTAGGGTTAGGGTTAGGGTGAGGGTAAGGTTTAGGGTTAGGTTTAGTGTTATTGTTAGGGTTAGTGTTAGCGTTATGGTGAGGGTGAGGATGAGGGTAAGGTTGAGGTTTAGGGATAGGATGAGGGTTAGTGTTAGGGTGAGGGATAGGATGAGAGTTAGGGTTACGGATAGGGTTAGGATTAGGGTTAGGCTGAGGGTGAGGGTTAGGCTGAAAGTGAGGGTTAGGGTGAGAGTTAGGGTGAGGGTTAAGTTTAGGTTTAGGCTGAGGGTTAGGGTAAGGGTTACTGTGAGGGTGAGGGATAGGGTTAGGTTGAGGGTTAGGGCTAGGGTTAGGGTGAGGTTTAGGGTTAGGTTTAGGGTTAGGGTTAGGGTGAGGGTGAGGTTTAGGGTTAGAATTAGGCTTAGGGTGAGGCTGAGGGTGACGGTTAGGGTAGGGTGAGTGTTAGAGTTAGGGTTACAGTGAGGGTTAGGGTGAGGTTGAGGGTTAGGATTAATGTTAGGATTAAGATTAGGGTGTTAGGGTAAGTGTGAGGGTTATGGTAAGGGTTAGGTTTAGGGTTAGGGTTAGTGTTTGGGTTCGGGTTAAGTTTAGGATTACGGTGAAGTTTAGGGTTAGGGTTACGGTGAGAGTGTGGGTTAGGGTTAGGTTGAGGGTTAGGGTTAGGGTTAGGGTGAGGGTTAGATTGAGAATTAGGGTTAGGGCTAGGGTTAGTTTGAGGGTTAGGGTAAGGATGAGGGTTAGGGTTAGGGTGAGGGTTAGGGTTAGAATTTCGATTAGGGTGAGGGCTAGCTTGAGGGTGAGGTTTAGAGTTAGGGTTAGGGTTAGGGTGAGGTTTAGGAATAGGTGAGTCTTAGGATTAGTGTGAGGGTCAGTGTTAGGGTTAGGGTTAGTGTTAAAGTGAGGGTAAGTGTTAAGGTGAGGGTTAATGTTAGGGTGACGGTTATGGTTAGGGTGGGGGTTAGGGTTAGGGTTAGGGTTATTGTAAAGATTAGGGTTAGGGTTACAGTTAAGGTGAGGGTGAGGGTTAGGGTTAGGATTAGGGTGAGGTTCAGTGTTAGGGTTAGGGTTAGAGTTAGGGTTAGGCTGAGGGTGAGGATTAGGGTTAGATTTAGGGTAAGGGTGAGGCTGAGGTTGAGGGTTAGGTGAAGGGTTAGTGGTAGAGTTAGGGTTAGGTTGAGGGTTTGGGTGAGGGTGAGGGTGAGGTTGAGCGTTAGGCTTAGGGTGATGATTAGGATTAGGGTAAGGGTTAGGGTGAGTGTGAAGGTTACGGTTAGGCTTAGGCTTAGGCTTCAGGTTAGGCTGAGAGTGAGGGTGAGTTTGAGGATTAGGGTTAGGGTTAGGGTGAGAGTTAGGGTTCGGTTAAGTTTAGGGTTAGGGTGAGGGTGAAGGTAAGGGTTACTGTGAGGTTGAGGGATAGGGTTAGGTTGAGGGTTAGGGCTAGGGTTTGGGTTAGGGTGAGGTTGAGGGTGAGGGTTAGGGTTAGTGTTAGGGTGAGGCTTATGATGAGGTTTAGGGTTGGGATTAGGGTTAGGGTGAGGGCTAGGGTGAGGGTGAGGTTTAGGGTTAGACTTAGGATGAGGTTTAGGGCTAGGGTTAGGGTGAGGGTGAGGTTTAGGGTTAGAGTTAGGGTTAGGGTGAGGCTGAGGGTGAGGGTTAGCTTATGGTTAGTGTTAGAGTTAGGGTTACATTGAGGTTTAGTGTGAGGGTGAGGGTTAGGCTTAGTGTTCGGATTAGGATTAGGGTGTTAGGGTGAGTGGGAGGGATAGTGTTAGGGTTAGGGTTAGGGTTAGGGTTAGGTTTAGGCTTAGGGTAAGGGGGAGGGTTATGGTTAGGGTGCTAGTTAGGGGTAGGGTTAGGGTGAGAGTTATGGTTCGGGGTAAGTTTAGGGTTAGGGTGAGGGTTAGGGTTAGGGTTACAATGAGGGTGAGGGTTATTGTTAGGTTGAGGTTTAGGGTTAGGCTTAGGATTAGGGTGAGGGTTAGGTTTAGGGTGAGGGTTAGGATGAGGATTAGGGTGAGGACTAGGGTTTGGGTGAAGGCTAGGGTGAGCGTGAGGGTTAGGATTAGTGTTTGGGTGAGGTTTAGGGTTAGGGTTAGGGTGAGGGTTAGGATATGTGTTAGGGTCACAGGGAGGGTGAGGGTTAGTGTTAGGGTGAGGGTTAGGGTTAGGAAATGGGTTAGGGTAAGGTTGAGTTTTAAGATTAAATTTAGGGTTGGGGGATGGTTAGGGTTAGGATTAGGGTTAGGGTTAGGGTATGTGAGGGTTAGGGTTAGGGTTAAGATTAGGCTTAGGGTTAGGCTGAGGGTGAGAGTTGGGGTGAGAATTAGGGTTATGGTTATAGTTAGGGTTAGGGTTATGGTGAGGGTTAGGATCAGGGATATGGTTAGGATTAGGGTTAGGGTGAGGGCTAGGGTGAGGGTAAGGGTTAGAGTAAGGGTTAGGCTGTGGCTTAGCTTTAGGCTGAGCATGAGGTTGAGGGTGAGGGTTAGGGTTAGGATGATGGTTAGCTTTATGGTTAGGATGAAGGTTAAGATGAGGATTACGGTTAGGGTGAGGATGATGGTAAGGGTAAAGGTGAGGTTTAGGCTGAGGGTGAGGGTTACGATAAGGGTGAGGGTTAGGGTTAGGTTTAGGGTTAGGGTTAGCATTAGGGTGAGGGTTCGATTGAGGATTAGGGTTCGCATTAGGGTTAGCGTTAGGTTTAGGGTGAGGATGAGTGTTAGGGTTAGGGTGAGGATGAGGGTTAGAATTAGGGTTAGGGTGAGGGCTAGGGTGAGGGTGAGGGTTAGAGTTCGGGTTAGGGTTAAGATGAGGTTAAGGATTAGGGTGAGGGCTAGGGTTAGTGTGAGGGTTAGTGTTAGTTTTAGGGTTAGTGTTAGGATGAGGGTAAGTGTTAGGGTTACGATTAATGTTATGGTGAGGGTTCTGGTTAGGGTGAGGATTAGGGTTAGGGTTAGGGTTATTGTTGGTGTCAGGCTTAGGGTGAGGGTTATTTTGAGGGTTAGTTTTAGGGTTAGTGTGAGGTTTAGGGTGAGGATGATGATTAAGGTTAAGGTGAGGGCTAGGGTGAGGGTGAGGTATAGGGTTAGTTTTATGGTGAGTGTTAGGTTTAGGGTGATGGTTAGAGTTAGTGTGAGCATTAGTGTCAGCGTTAGGGTTTGTCTTAGGGTGAGGATAAATGTTAGGGTGAAGATGAGGGTTAGGGTGAGGGTTATGGTTAGGGTGAGGGTTAGGGTTAGGGTTAGGGTTACTGTTAGGGTTAGGGTTAGGGTTAATGTTACGGTGAGGGTGAGGGTTAGGGTTAGGGTTAGGATTAGAATGAGGTTTAGGTTTAGGGTTAAGGTTAGAGTTAGGGTTAGGGTGAGGGTGAGGTTTAGGGTTAGAGTTAGGGATAGTGTTAGGGTTAGGGATAGGGTTAGGCTTAGGCTTAGGCTTAGGCTTAAGCTTAGGCCGAGCATGAGGGTGAGGGTTAGGGTTAGGGTTAGGGTGAGGGTTAGGGTTAGGGTTAGGGAGAGGTTTAGGATGAGGTTTAGGGTTAGGATTAGGTTTAGGGTGAAGACTAGGGTGAGGGTTAGGTTGAGGTTTAGGGATAGGTTTAGGTTTAGGATTTGGGTTAAGGTGAGGGTGAGTGTGAGGGTTAGGTTGAGGCTTAGGGTTAGGGTGAGGGTTAGTGTTAGGGTTTGTGTTAGGGTGAGGGTGAGGCTGAGGATTAGGGTTAGGTTTAGGGTTGGGTTTAGGTTTAATGTTAGTGTTAGGGTTAGGGTTACCTTGAGGGTTAGGGTTAGGGTTAGGGTTAGGCTGAGGGTGAGGGTGGGTGTGAGGATTAGGGTTATGGTTAGGTTTAGGGTTATTGTTAGTGTTGTGGTTAGGGTTGAGTTTGCAGTGATGGTGAGGATGAGGCTGAGGGTTATGGTTAGGGTTAGTGTTATTGTTAGGGTTAGGGTTAGAGTTACAGTGAGGTTGAGATTGAGGATGAGGGTAAGGTTTAGGGTGAGGTTTAGGGTTAGGGTTAGGGTTAGGGTTAGGGTGAGGGTGAGGTTTAGTGTTAGAGTTAGTGTTAGGGTGAGGGTTAGGGTGAGGTTTAGGGTTAGGGTTAGTGTTAGGGTTAGGGTGAGGTTGAGGGTTAGGTTGAGGTTTAGGGATAGGGTTAGGTTTAGGATTAGGGTTCGGGTGACCGTGAGTATGAGGGTCAGGCTGAGGCTTAGGTTTAGGCTTAGGGTTAGGCTGAGGGTGAGGGAGGGGGTGAGGATTAGGGTTAGGGTAATGTTTAGGGTTAGGGTTAGTGTTATTGTTAGGCTTAGGTTTCGAGTTATGGTGAAGTTGAAGGTGCAGGAGAGGTTTAGGTTTAGGATTAGGGTGGGGTTTAGGGTTAGGGTTAGGGTGAGTTTGAGGTTTAGGGTTAGATATACGTTAGGGCGAAGGTTAGGGTTAGGGTTAGTGTTAGGGTTAGGGTGAGGGTGAGGTTTAGGGTTAGATATAGGATTAGGGGGAGGGTTAGGGTTAGGGTTATGGTTATGGTTATGGTTATGGTTATGGTTAGGTTGAGGTTTAGAGTTAGGGATAGGGTTAGAGTTAGAGTTATTGTGAGGGTGGGTGTTAGGGTTACGGTTAGAGTTAGGGTTAGAGTGAAGTTTAGGGTTAGTGATAGAGTTAGGGTTATGGTGAGGGTTAGGGTGAGGGTGAGGTTAAGGCTTAGTGTTAGAATTAGGATTAGTGTAAGGGTTAGGTTGAGTTTGAGGGTTAGGGTTAGGGTTAGGCTTAGGGTTAGGCTGAGCATGAGGTTGAGAGTGAGGTTTAGGGTTAGGTATAGGGTGAGTTTTAGTGTTAGGGTTAGGGTTAGAGTTCAGGTTAGGTTGAGGGTGAGGTTTAAGGGTATGGTTAGGGTCAGGGTGAGGATTAGGGTTAGGGTGAGGTTTAGGTTGGGGTGACAGTTAGGGTAAACGTGAGGTTTAGGCTGAAGGTGAGGGTTATGGTAAGGGTGAGGGTTAGGTTTAGGGTGAGGGTTAGATTTACGGTTAGCATGAGGGTGAGGGTGAGATTGAGGATTAGTATTATGGTTAGGGTGAGGTTTAGGGTGAGGATGAGGGTTAGGGTTAGGCTGAGGGCTAGGGTGAGATTGAGGGTGATGGTTAGATTGAGGATTAGTTTTAGGGTTAGTGTGAGTTTTAAGTTGAGGATGAGTTTTAGGGTTAGGTTTAGGGTTATGATTAATATTAGGGTTAGGCTTAAGGTGAGGGTTAGGGTGAGGGTGAGGTTCAGGGTTAGTGTTTGGATTAGGATTATGTTTAGGGTTAGGGTGAGTGTGAGGGTTAGCGTTAGGTTTAGGTTTAGGCTTAGTGTTTGGCTGAGGCTGAGGGTTAGGATTAGGGTGAGTGTTAGGGTTAGGGTTAAGGTGAGAGTTGGGGTTCGGGTTAAGTTTAGGGTTAGGTTGAGGGTTAGGGTAAGGGTTACAGTGAGGGTGAGGGTTAGGGTTAGGTTGAGGGTTAGGGTTAGTGTTAGTGTTAGGGTTAGGGTTAGGATGAGGGTTAGGGTTTGGATTAGGGTTAGGGTGAGGGCTAGGGTGAGGGTGAGGTTTAGGGTTAGGGTTAGGGTGAGGTTTAGGTTTAGGTTTAGGGTTAAGATTAGTGTTAGAGTGAGGGTTCGATTGAGCATTAGGGTTCAGGTTAGGGTTAGTGTTAGGTTTAGAGTGAGCATCAGGGTTAGGGTTAGGGTGAGGTTGAGGTTTAGAATTAGGTTTATGGTGAGTGCTAGGGTGAGGGTTAAGATGAGGGTGAGGGTGGGGGTGAGGATTAGGGTTAGGGTTATTGTGAGGGTAAGGGTGAGTTTTAGGGTTATAATTAGGTTGTGGAGGAGGGTTTGGGTGAGGTTTAAGGTTAGGGTTAGTGTTAGGTTTAGGGTGAGAGTGAGGGTTAGGTTGAGGTTTAGGGATAGGGTTAGGTTTAGGATTAGTGTAAGGTGAGCATGAGTATGAGGGTTGGGGTTAGGGTTAGGGTTAGGGTTAGGGTTAGGCTGAGGGTGAGGGTGAGCTTGCGGGTGAGTGTGAGGTATAGTGTTAAGTTTATGGTTAGGCTTAGGTTTATGCTTAGGATTAGGCTGAGAATGAGGGTGAGTGTGAGGTTTAGGGTTAGGGTGAGGATTAGGGTTAGAGTTATGGGGAGGGTTAGGATGAAGGTTAGGGTTAGGATTAGTGTTATTGTGAGGGCTAGGGTGAGGGTTATGTTTATGGTTAGGGTTAGGGTGAGGTTTAGGTTTATGCTTAGGGTTAGGGTTAGGGTTTGGTTGAGGTTTAGAGTTAGAGTTAGTGTTAGGGTGAGGGTGAGGTTTAGGGTTAGAGTTAGGTTTAGGGTGAGGGTTAGGCTGAGGGTTAGGTTTAGGGTTAGTGTTAGGGTTAGGTTTAGAGTTAGTGTTGGGGAGAGGGTTTGTGTTAGGGTTAGGGTTAGGGATAGGATTATTGTTAAGGTAATGGTGAGTGTGTTTTTTAGGGTTAGGTTTAGGGTTCGGCTTAGGGGTAGGGTGAGTGTGAGGTTGAGGGTAAGGGTTAAGTTTAGGTTGAGGTTTCTGCTTCCGGTTAAGTGGAGGGTTAGGATGAGGGTTAGGGTTAGGATTAGGGTTAAGTTAAGGACTAGGGTGAGGGTGAGGTTTAGGGTGAGTTTTAGCTTTAGGGTTAGGGTTCAGGATAGGGTGAGGTTGAGGTTTAGGGTTAGAGTTAGGGTCAGCGTGAGGATGTTTGAGGGTTAGGTTTAGGGTTAGTGTTAGGATTAGAGTTAGGGTTAGGGTGAGAGTTAGGATGGGGGTGGGGTTAGGGTTAGGGTTAGGTTTAGGGTGAGGTTTAGGGTTAGGGTTAGGGTTAAGGTGAGGTTGAGTGTTATGGTTAGGGTGATCGTTAGGGTTTTAGGGTTGGGGTGAGGGTTAAGGAGAGGTTTAGGTTTAGGTTTGGGATTAGGGCTAGGGTGAGTGCTAGGGTGAGCCTGAGGGTTAGGTTTAGCATTAGGGTGAGGTTTATGGTTAGGGTTAATTTTAGAGTTAGGGTGAGTGTTAGGGTTAGGGTTATGGTGAGGGTGAGAGGTAGGGTTAGAGTGAATGTTAGCGTTAGGGTTAGGGTGAGTTTTAGTGTTAGGTTTAGGGTTAGAATTAGATTTAGGGTGAGGGTGAGGTTTAGGGTTAGAGTTATGGTTTGGGTGAGGTTTAGGGTGAGGGTTAGGGTTAGGGTTAGTGTTGGGGTGAGGGTTTGGTAAGGGTTAGGGTTACGGTGAGGGTGAGGTTTAGGGATAGGATTAGGGTAAGTTTTAGTGTTATTGTTAGGGTTAGTGTTAGAGTTACAGTGAGGGGGAGGGGGAGGGGGAGGTTTAAGGATAGAGTGAGGTTTAGGGTTATGTTTAGGGTTAGAGTTAGGGTTAGGGTGAGGGTTATGGTGAGGGTTAAGGTTAGGGTTTGTGTAAGGGTTAAGGTGAGGGATAGGATGAGGGTTAATTAAAGGTTTGGGTGAGATTTAGGGTTCGGGTTACAGTGAGGGTGAGGGTTAGGGTTAGTTTGAGTGTTAGGGATAGGATTAGGTTTAGGGTGAGGGTTAGGGTTAGGGTTAGGATGAGTGTTAGGTTTAGGATTAGGGTTAGGATTAGGGTTAGGGTGAGTGCCAGGGAGAGGGTGAGGATTAGGGTTAGTGTTCAGTTGAGGTTTAGGGTTAGGTTTAGGGTGAGGGTGAGGGTTAGCCTGAGGGTTAGGGTTATGGTGAGGGTGTAGGTTAAGGTTAGGGTGAGGGTTAGGGATAGGATGAGGGTTAGGGTGAGGGTGAAGTTTAGAATTAGGGTTAGAGTTAGGATTATTGTTAGTGTTATGGTTATGGTTATGTTTGCAGTGAGGGTGAGGCTGAGGGTGAGGGTTAGGGATAGGATTAGTGTTAGGGTTAGGTTTAGGGTTAGGATTAGTGTTATTGTTAGGTTTAGGGTTAGAGTTACCGTGAGGGTGAGAGTGAGGGTAAGGGTGAGGTTTAGGGTTAGGGTTAGGGTGAGGTTTAGGGTTAGGGTTAGGATTAGGGTTAGGGTGAGTGTGAGGTTTAGGGTTAGAGTTAGGGTTAGGGGGAGGTTTAGGGTGAGGGTTAGTGTTAGGGTTAGTGTTTGGGTTAGGGTTAGGGTGAGGTTTAAGTTGAGGTGTAGGGTTAGGGTTACAGTTAGGGTTAGGATGAGGTTTAGGGTGAGCCTGAGTGTGAGGGTTCCTGTTAGGGTTAGTCTTAGGCTTAGGGTGAGGTTTGGGGTGACGATTAGGTTTTGGGTGATGGTTAGGGTTACGGTTAGGTTGAGGGTTAGGATGAGGTTTAGGGTTAGAATTAGGGTTAGAGTGAGGGCTTGGGTGAGGTTTAGGCTTAGGTTTAGATATAGGCTTAGGCTTAGAGTTAGTCTGAAGGTGAGGTTGAGTGTGAGGGTTAGGGTTTGGGTGATGGTTAGGTTTAAGTTTAGGGTGAGGGTTCGAGTGAGGGTTAGGTTTAAGGTGAGGGTGATGGTAAGCATAAAGGTGAGGGTTAGGCTGAGGGTGAGGGTTAAGATAAGGGTAAGGGTTAGGGTTAGCGTGAGCTTTAGGTTAAGGGTTACGGTTAGGGTAGGGTGAGGGTGAGGGTTAGATTGAGTATTAGGGTTAGGGTTAGTGTGAGGTTTAGTGTGAGGATGAGGGTTAGGTTTAGGGTGAGGGTTAGGCTTAGAATTAGGGTTAGGGTGAGGTCTAGGGTGAGCTTGAAGTTTAGGGTTAGGGTTAGGGTTAGGGTGAGGTTTAGGTTTAGGTTGAGGGTTAAGATTAGTGTGAGGGTTAGTGTTATGGTTACGGTTAGTGTAAGGGTGAGGGTAAGTGTTAGGGTGAGGGTTAGGGTTAGAGTTAGGGTTCTTTTTAGGGTTTGGGTTAGGGTTACCCTTACAGTGAGGGTGAGGGTTAGGGTTAGGTTTAGGGTGAGGTTTAGGGTTAGGGTTAAGGTTAGAGTTTGGGTTAGGGTTTGGATTAGGGTTAGGGTGAAGGCTAGGTTGATGGTGAGGGTTAGGATTAGGGTTAGGGTTAGGATTAGGGTGAGGGTGAGGGTGAATGTGTGGCTTAGGGTTAGGTTTAGGGTTAGGCTTAGGTTTAGGCTAAGGGTGAGGTTGAGTGTGAGTGTTAGGGTTAGGTGAGGGTTAGGTTTAAGGTTAGGGTGAGGTTTAGGATGAGGTTTAGGGTTAGGATGAAGGTTAGGGTTAGTATTAGGGTTTGGATGAGGGCTAGGTTCAGGTTGAGGGTTATGGTGAGGGTTATGGTGAGGTTTAGGTTTCAGGTTAGGTTTAGGGTTAGGGTTAGAGTTACGGTGAGGGTCAGGTGTAGGGTTAGGTTGAGGGATAGAATTAGGTTTAGGGTTAGGGTAAGGGTTAAGTTTAGGGTTAGGGTGAGGGTTAGTATGAGGGTTAGGGATACAATTATGGTTAAAGTGATGGCTAGGGTGAGTGTGAGGGTAAGTGTTAGGGTTAGGGTGAGGTTTAGGGTTAGGGGTAGGGCTAGGTTTAGGGTGACAGTTAGGGTTCAGGTTAGGGTTAGGCTTAGGGTGAAGGCTAGGGTGAGGGTTATGTTTAAGGTTAGGGTTAGGGTGAGGGTGAGTTTTAGGTTTAGAGTTAGGGTTAGGGTGAGGGATAGCGTGAGGTTTAGGTTTACGGTTAGTGTTAGGGTTACGGTTACGGTGAGGGTTAGTGTTAGGGTGAAGGTTAGGTTTAGGGTTAGGATTAGGATTAGGGTTAGGGTGAGTGTGAGTGTGAGGGTTAGGGTTAGGGTTAGTGTTAGGCTTAGAGTAAGGCTGAGCATGAATTTGAGGGTGAGGGTTAGGGTGAGACTGAGGTTTATGGTTAGAGTTAGTGTTAAAGTGAGGGTTAATGTGATTGTTAATGTTAGGGTTAGGGTTGGGGTAGGGTTAGAGTGAGGGTTAGGGTGAGGGTTAGTGTTAGGGATAGGGTTAGGTTTAGGATTAGGGTTTTGGTGAGGGTGAGGATGAGGGTGAGGGTTAGGGTTAGGGTTCGGTTTACGGTTAGCGTTTGGGTGAGAGTTAGGGTTCGGATTAAGTTTAGGGTTAGGGTTTGGGTTAGGGTTCGGGTTATTGTGAGGGTGAGGGTTAGAGTTAGGGTGAGGGTAATGGTTAGGATTAGGGATAGGGTGAGGATTAGGGTTAGGGTTAGAGTAAGAGTTAGGATAAGGATTAGGTTTAGGATTATGGTTAGGGTGAGGTCTAGGGTGAGGGTGAGGGTTAGGGTTAGTGTTAGGTGAGGTTTAGCGTTTGTGTGAGGGTTAGGGTGAGGGTTAGGATGAGGGTTAGGGTTACGGTGAGGGTTAGGTTTAGGGTTAAGGTGAGGGTTAGAGTTAGGATTAGTGTTAGGGTGAGGGTGAGGTTTAGGATTAGGGTTAGCGTTAGGATTATTGTTATTGTTATGATTATTGTGATCTTTGCTGAGAGGGGTAGGCTGAGGGTGAGATGTTAGGGATGGGATTAGGGTTAAGGTTAGGTTTAGGGTTAGGATTAGTGTTATTGTTAGGGTTAAGGTTAGAGTTACATTGAGAGTGACGGTGAGGGTAAGGGTAAGGGTTAGGGTTAGGATTAGGGTTAGGTTTAGGTTGAGGGTGAGTGTGAGGGTTAGAGTTAGTGTTAGGGTTAGGCTTAGGGTTAGGGTGAGTGTTAGGATTAGGGTTTGGTTTAGGGTGATGGTGAGGTTTAGGGTTAGGGTGAGGGTGAGGGTGAGGGTTAGGGTTAGGGTTATTGTGAGTGTTAGGGTTACAGTGAGGGTTATGTTTAGGGTGAGTGGTTCGGTTAGGGTTAGGGTTAGGGTGAGGTCTCGGTGAGGGTCAGGGTTAGGGTTAGTGTGAGGGCTAGGGTGAGGTTGAGTGTTAGGGTTAACATTACGTTGAGGTTAATGTTTGGTTTAGGCTTAGGGTTAGGGTGAGTGTTAGGGTGAGGGTTACATTGAGGGTGAGGCTTAGGGTTAGGGTGAGGGTTAGGGTTAGGGTTAGGATGAGGGTGATGGACAGATTAAGGTTAGGGTTAGGGTTATTGTTATGGTTATGGTTAGGATTAAGTTTACAGTGAGGGCTAGGTTGAGGTTGAGGTTAGGGTTAGGGTTAGGGTGAGGTTTAGTTTAGGGTTAGGGTTAAGGTGAGGGTGAGCGTGAGGTATAGGCTTAGGCTTAGTGTTAGTCTGAGTGTGAGGTTGAGGGTGAGGGTTAGGGTTCTGGTTAAGTTTACGTTTAGGGTGAGGGTTAGAATGAGGGTTAGGGTTAGGGTGAGTGTGATGGTAAGTGTAAAGGTGAGGGTTAGGCTGATCATGAGGGTTAAGATAAGGGTAAGCGTTAGGGTTAGTGTGAGGTTTAGGGTGAGGATGAGGGTTAGGTTTAGGTTGAGGGTTAGGTTTAGAATTACGGTTAGGGTGAGGGCTAGGGTGAGCGTGAGGATTAGGTTTGGGTTTAGGGTGAGGTTGAGGTTTAGGTTAAGGTTGAGGGTTAAGATTAGTCTGAGGGTTAGTATTATGGTTAGGGTTAGTGTAAGGGTGAGGGTAAGTGTTAGAGTGATGGTTGGATTTAGGGTTAGGGTCATTTTTATGGTTAGGTTTATGGTTACACTTACAGTGAGGGTGAGGGTTAGGGTTAGTTTTAGGGTTAGGGTTACTGTTAGACTTTGGGTTAGGGCTAGGATTAGGCTTAGGGTGAAGGCTAGAGTGACGGTGAGTGTTTGGGTTAGTGTTAGGGTTAGGATTTGGTTGAGAGTGAGGGTGAGTGTGTGGGGTAGGATTAGGTTTAGGGTTAGGCTTAGGGTTAGGCTAAGGGTTAGGTTGAGGGGGAGGGTTATGTTTAGGGTGAGGGTTAGGTTTAGGGTTAGGGTGAGGACTAGCGTGAGGGTGAGGCTTAGGGTTCGGGTTAGGGTGAGGTTTATTGTTAGGTTTAGGTTTAGGGATAGGTTGAGGTTTAGGGTTAGTGTTATGGTGAGGGTGAGGTTTAGGGTTAGCTTGAGGGTTGGATTAGGGCTGGTTTAGGTTGAGTGTTAGGGTTAGGGATTTGTTAAGAGTTATCATGAGGGATAGGGTTAGGATTAGCGTTAGGATGAGGGCTAGGGAGAGAGTGAGGGTTAGGGTTAGGGTAATGGTTAGGTTTAGGTTTTGGGTTAGGTGTAGGGTTAGGGTTAGGGTTACGGTGAGGCTCAGGGTTAGGGTTTGGTTGAGGGTTGGAATTAGGTTTAGGGTTAGGGTGAGGGTTAGGTATAGGGTTATGGTGAGGGTTAGGATGAGGGTTAGGGATACAATTAGGTTTAAGATGAGGGCAGGTTGGAGGATGAGGGTGTTAGGGTTAGGGTAAAGTTTATGGTTAGGTGTAGGTTTAGGTTGAAGGTGAGGTTAAGGGTTAGGGTTAGGGTTAGGTTTAGGCTTAGGGAAAGGCTGAGTGTGAGGTTAAGCGTGAGGGTTTGGGTGAGGGTGAGGTTTAGGTTTAGAGTTAGGGTTAGGGTTAGAGTGAGCATTAGGGTTAGGTTTAGGGTTAGGGATAGGGTTAGGTTTAGGATTAGGGTTTGGGTGAGGGTGAGTGTGAGGGTTATGTTTAGGGTTAGGGTTATTCTTAGGAATAGGCTTTGGGTGAGGGTGAGAGTTAGGGTTACAGTGAGGGTTAGGGTGAATGTTAGGATATGGGTGAGGTTTAGGATTAGGGTTAGGGTTAGGGTAGGGTTTACGGTGAGAGTTAGGGTTAGGTTTAGGGTGAGGTTTAGGGTTAGGGTTAGGTTTAGGGATAGGGTGAGGGTTAGGGTTAGGGTTATGGTGAGGGTGAGGTTTAGGGTTAGGTTGAGGGATAGGATTAGGGCTAGGTTTAGGGTGAGGGTTAGGGTTAGGGTTAGGGTGAGGGTTAGCATGAGGGCTAGGGTAAGGGTTAGATTTAGGGTGAGGGTTTGGTTTATGGTGAGGGTGTGGGTTAGGTTTGGATTGAGGGTTATTGTGAGGACTAAGTTGAGGGTTAGGGTTAGGTTTAGGGTGAGGGTTAGTTTGAGGTTTAGGTTTAGGTTTAGGGTTAGGGTTAGGATTAGGGTTAGTGTGAGGGTGAGTGTAAGAGTTTAGGGTTAGGGTTATCCTTAGGCTTAGGGTTAGGCTGAGGGTGAGGTTGGGGATGAGGCTTAGGTTTAGAGTGATGGTTCCGGTTATGGTTAGGTTGAGTGTTATGATGAGGGTTGGGGTTAGGATTAGGGTTAGGGTGAGGGCTAGGTTGAGTGTGAGGTTTAGGGTTAGGTTTAGGTTTAGGCTTAGGGTTAGGCTGAGGCTTAAGGTGAGGGTGAGGGTTAGGGTTAGAGTGATGGTTAGTGTTACAGTATGGGTGAGGGTTAGGATGAGGGTTAGAATTAGGTGAAGGTTAGGCTGAGGGTGAGGGGTATGGTAAGGGTGAGGGTGAGGGTTAGAGTCAGGGTGAGTGTGAGGGTTAGATTGAGGATTAGTGGTAGGGTTAGTGTGAGGTTTAGGGTGAGGATGAGGGTTAGGGTTAGGGTGAGGGATAGGTTGAAGTTGAGGGTTAGGGTTAGGGTTAGGGTGAGGTTTACGTTTAGGGTGATGGTTAGCGTTAGTGTGAGGGTTAGTGTTAGCGTTAGTGTTAGTGTTAGGGTTAGCGTAAGTGTTAGGGTAAAGTATTGGTTTAGGGTGAGGTTTAGGATTAGGGTTAGGGTTTTGGTTATGGTGAAGGTGAGGTTTAGGGTTAGAGTTAAGCTTATGGTGAGAGTTAGGGTTACGGTTAGGGTTACGTTACTGTTAGGGTTAGGGTTAAGGTGAGGTTTATTGTGGGGGTGAGGGTTAGTGTTAGGTTTAGGATTAGGATTAGGGTTAAGGTGAGGGTGAGTGTGAGTGTTAGGGTTAGGGTTAGGATTAGGATTACAGTTAAGGTGAGGGTGAGGGTTACGGTTACGGTGAGTGTTGGGGTTAGGGTTACTGTGAGGGTTAGGGTGAGGGTTAATCTTAGACTTAGGGTTTGAGTGTGGTCTAGGGTGAGGGTGAGTTTTAGGGTTAGGGTTGTGGTGAGTGTTAGGGTGAGGGTTAGGTTAGTGTTAGGTTTAGGGTTGGGATTAGGGTTAGGCGAAATTTTAGGCTGACGGTGAGGTTGAGGGTGAGGGTTAAGGTTAGGGTTAGGGTGAGGTTTAGTGTTAGGGATAGGGTTAGTGTTAGTCTTGCGGTTAAGTTGAGAGTTAGGGGGAGGTTTAGGTTTAGGGTGAGACTTAGGGTTAGCATTAGGGTTAGGGTGAAGGTGAGGTTTAGGGATAAATTAGGGTTTGGGTGAAGCTGAGGGTGAGAGTTAATGTTAGGGTTAGTGTTAGGGTTAGGGTTAGGGTGAGGGTGAGGATTAGGGTTAGGGTTAGGATTAGGATTAGGATTAGCGTTAGGGTTAGTGTGAGGGTTAGTGTTAGGTTTAGCCTTAGGTTTAGGCTGAATGTGAGGGTGAGCGTTAGGGTTAGGTTTAGGTTGAGGGTTGGGTTTAGGGTTAGGGTGAGGTTTAGTGTTAGGGTTAGGGTTAGAATTAGGGTTAGGGTGAGGGTGAAATTTAACGGTACATTTAGGGATAGGGTGAGGGATACGGTGAGGGTTAGATTTAGGGTGAGGGTTAGGGTGGGGGTGATGGTAAGGGTAAACATGTGGGTTAGGCTGAAGGTGAGAGTTACTCTAAGGGTGAGGGTTAGGGTTAGGGTTAGGGTTAATGTTATGTTTATGGTTAGGGTTAAGGTTATGGTGAGTGTGAGTGTGAAGTTTAGGGTTAGGGCTATGGTTAGGCTTAACGTGAGGGTGAGGTTTAGGGTTAGGGTTATGGGGAGGGTTAGGATGAGGGTTAGGGTTAGGATTAGTGTTAGGGTGAGCGCTAGAGTGAGGGTGAGGTATAGGGTTAGGTTTATGGTGAGGTTTAGGGTTAGGGTTAGGGTTAGTGTTAGGGTGAGGTTGAGATTTTGGGGTTAGAGTTAGGGTTAGTTTGAGCCTGAGGGTGAGGGTTAGGGTTAGGTTTAGTGTTAGGGTGAGGGTTAGTTTGAGGGTTAGTGTGAGGGTGAGGGTTAGGGTTAGGTTTAGGTTTAGGATTAGGATTAGGGTTAGCGTTACGGTTAGTGTCAGGGTTAGGGTTAGGATTAGGGTTAGGGTGAGTGTGAGTGTTACGATTGGGATTAGGTTTAGGGTTAGGGTTAGGTTTAGGTTTAGGATTAGTGTTATTGTTAGGGTTAGGGTTAGAGTTACAGTGAAGTTGAGGGTGAGGGTGAGGGTTAGAGTTTGGGTTAGGTTGAGGTTTAGTGTTAGGGTTAGGATTAGGGTTAGGGTGAGGGTGAGGTTTAGGGTTAGATTTAGGGTTAGAGGGAGGGTTATTTCCTGGGTTAGGGTTAGGATTAGTGTTAGGGTTAAGTTTAGGGTGAGGGTTAGGTTGCGTTAAGGGTTAGGGTTAGGGTTAGGATTAGGGTTAGGGTGAAGGTGAGTGTGAGGGTTAGGCTTAGGGTTAGGTTTACGATTAGGGTTAGGCTGAGGATGAGGGTGGGGGTGAGGATTAGGGTTGTGATGATGGTTAGGGTTAGGGTTAGGTTGAGGGTTAGGATGATGTTTAGGGTTAGGATTAGGTGTAGCTTTAGAACTAGGGTGAGGCTGAGGGTTAGGGTAAGTGTTAGGCTTAGGCTTAGGGTGAGGCTGAGCGTGAGGTTGAGGTTGAGGGTTAGGGTTAGGGTGATGTTTAGGTTTACGGTTAGGGTGAGGGTTAGGGTGAGGTTTAGAGTTAGGCGTAGGGTTATGGTGAGCATGATGGTAATGATAAAGGTGTGGTTTAGGCTGAGGGTGAGGGTTAAAATAAGTGTGAGTGTTAGCGTTAGGTTCAGGATTAGGGTAAAGGTTAGGGTTAGGGTTCGGGTGAGGGTTAAATTGAGGATTAGGGTTAGGGTTAGTGTGAGGTTTAGGGTGATGATGAGTGTTAGGGTTAGTGTGAGGCTGAGGGTTAGAATTAGGGTTAGGGTGAGGGCTAGGATGAGGGTGAGGGTTAGGGTTAGTTTTAGGGTTAGGGGTGAGATTTAGGATTAGGGTGAGTGTTAGGGTTAGTGTGAGGGTGAGTGTTAGGTTTAGGTTTAGTGTTAGGGTGAGGGTAAGTGTTATGTTGGAGGTTAGGGTGAGGGTGAGGTTCATGGTTTGGGTTAGGGTTAGGGTTTGGTTTAGGTTGAGTGTGGGAGTGAGGTTTAGTGTTAGATATAGTGTTAGGGGGAAGGTTAGGGGGAGGGTTAGTGTTAGGGTTAGTGTTAGGTTTAGCGTGAGGGTTAGGTTTAGGTTGATGTTTAGATTTAGGGTTAGGGTTAGTGTGAGGGTTAGTGTTAGGGTTAGGGTTAGTGTTAGGGTGAGGGTAAGTGTTAGGGTGAGGGTTTGGGTTAGGGTGAGTGTTATGGTTAGGTTGAGGTTAGGATTTGTTTTAGGGTTTTTGTTAGTGTTAGCTATAGGGTTATAGTTACGGTGAGCTTGAGGGTGAGGGTGAGGGTTAGGGTTAGGTTGAGGGTTGGGTTGAGGTTAAGATTTAGGGTTATGGTTGGGGTTAGGATTAGGTTTAGGGTGAGGGTAAGTGTGAGGGTTAGGGTTAGCCTTAGGCTTTGGGATAGGCTGAGGGTGAGAGTGGGGGTGAGGTTTAGGGTTAGAGTAATGGTTAGGGATAGGGTTAGGGTGAGGGTTTGGGTTAGGAGTAGGGTTAGGGTAAGGGCTAGGGTGAGGGTGAGTTTTAGGGTAAGGGTTAGGCTTAGTCTTAGCGTTAGGCTGAGCGTGAAGTTGTGGGTGAGGGTTACGGTTAGGGTTAGGGTGAGGGTTAGCGTTTGGGTTAGTTTTAGAATTTGGTTTAGTGTGAGGGTGAGGTTTAGGGTTAGAGTTAGGGTTAGGGTGAGGTTTAGGTTGAAGGTTAGGGTTAGGGTTAGTGTTAGGGTTGGGGTAGTGTGAGAGTTAGGGGGAGGGTTAGGGTTAGGGATAGGTTTAGGATTAGGGTTAGGGTGAGGGTGAATATGTGTGCTAGGGTTAGGTTTAGGTTTAGGCTTAGGGTTATGCTGAGGATGAGGTTGAGGGTTAGGTTTAGGGTGAGGGTGAGTGTATGTGTTAGGGTTAGGTTTAGGGTTAGTCTTAGGGTTAGGCTGAGGATGAGGTTGAGGGTGAGGGTTAGGGTTAGGGTGAGGGTTAGGGTTAGGTTTAGGGAGACGGTTAGGATGATGGTAAGGGTTAGGATTAGGGTAGGGTGAGGGCTGGGGTGAAGTTGAGGTGCAGGTTTAGGGTTAAGGTGAGGTTTAGGTTTAGGGTTCGGGTTAGGTTTTGGGTGAAGTTTAGCTTTAGAATTAGGATAACCGTGAGGCAGAGAGTGAGGGTTAGGCTTATTGTTAAGGTTAGGATTAGGGTTAGGGTTAGGGCGAGTTTGAGGGTTAGGGTTAGGTTTAGGCTTAGGCTTAGGCTGAGGGTGAGGGTTTGGGTGAGGGTTAGGGTTAGGGTGAGGGTTAGGTTTAGGGATAGGGTGAGATTTAGGCTTCGGGTTAATTTTAGGGTTAGGGTGAGGGTTAGGGTAAGGGTTAGAGTGAGGGTGAGGGTGAGGGTTAGTTTGAGCGATAGGGTTAGGGTTAGAGTTAGGGTGATGTTGAGGGTGAGAGTAAGGGTTAGTGTTAGGGTTAGGGTGAGGATGAGTGTTAGGGTTAGGATTAGGGTTAGGGTGAGGGCAAGGGTGAGGGTGAGGTTTAGGGTTAGGTTTGGGGTGAGGTTTATGGTTAGGGTTAGGGTGAGGGTGAGGTTTAGCGTTAGAGTTAGTGTTAGGGTGAGGCTGATTGTGAGTGTTAGGGTTAATGTTAGTGTTAGAGTTAGGTTTAGGGTGTGTGTTAGTGTGAGGGTGTGGGTTAGGGTTAGTGTAGCGTTAGGCTTAGGGTTAGGCTAAGGGTGAGGGTGAGGGTGAGGTTTAGTGTTAGGGTGAGGGTTAGGGTTAGGGTTAGGGTGAGAGTTTGGGTTCGGGTTCAGTTTATGGTTAGGGTGACGGTTACGGTTAGGGTTACGGTGAGCGTGAGGGTTAGGGTTAGGTTGAGGGTTACGGTTAGATTTATGGAGAGGGTTAGGAGGAGAATTAGGGTTTGGATTCGGGTTAGGGTGACGGCCAGGATGAGGGTTAGGTTTAGTGTTAGGGTGAGGTTTAGGGTTAGGGTTAGGTTGAGTGTGAGGGTTTGGATGAGGGTTAAGTTTACTGTGAGCCTGAAGGTTAGGGTTAGGGTGAGGGTTAGGGTTAGGATTAGGGTTAGGGTGAGAGTGAGTGTTAGGATTAGGGTTAGGTTTAGGGTTAGGGTTAGGTTTAGGGTTAGGATTAATGTTATTGTTATGGTTTGGGTTAGCGTTAAGGTGAGGGAGAGGGTGAGGGTGAGGGTTAGTGTTAGGTTTAGGGTTAGCGGTAGGATTAGGGTTAGGGTGAGGGTAAGGTTTAGGGTTAGATTTGGGTTAGGGTGAGGGTTAGTTCGTAGTTTATGGTTAGGGTTATTGTTAGGTTTAAGGTTAGGGTGAGCGTTAGGTTTAGGTAATGGGTTAGGGTTAGGGTTAGGGTTGGGATTAGGGTTAGGGTGAGGGTGAATGTGAGGGTTAGGGTTAAGGTTAGGCTTAGGGTTAGACTGAAGCTGAGGGTGGGGTTGAGTGTTAGGGTTATGGTAATGATTAGGGTTAGGGTTAGGTTGAGGTTTAGGATGAGGGTTAGGTTTAGGATTAGGGTTAGGGTGAGGGCTAGGGTGAGGCTGAGTGTTAGGTTTAGGGTTTTGGTTAGGTTTACAGTTAGGGTGACAGTTAGGATGAGATTTAGGTTTAGGGGGAGGGTTAGGGTGAGGATGATGGTAAGGGTAAAGTGGAGGTTTAGGTTGAGGGTGAGGGTTAAAATAAGGTTGAGGGTTAGGGATAGGTTTAGGGTTCGGGTTAGGGTTAGGGTGAGGGTGAGGGTTAAATAAAGGATTACGGTTCGGGTTAATTTGAGCTTTAGGGTGAGGAATTGGGATAGGGTTAGGTTGAGGGTGAGGGTTAGAATTAGGCTTAGGGTGAGGGCTAGGGTGAGGGTGAGGGTTAGGTTTAGAGTTAGGGTTAGGGTGAGGTTTAGGAGTAGGGTGAGGTTTAGGGTTAGCGTAAAGGTTAGTATTAGGGTTAGGGTTAATGTTAGGGTGAGAGTAAGTGTTAGGGTGAGGGTTAAGTTTAGGGTGAACGTAATGGTTAGGGTGAGGGTTAGGGTTAGGGTTATTGTTAGGGTTAGGGTTAGGGTTACGTTTATAGTGAGGGTTAGTGTGAGGGTTAGGGTTAGGGTTAGCAATACGCTTAGGTTTAGGGTAAGGTTTCGAGTTAGGGTTTAGGTTAGTGTGAGTGTGAGGCTGAGGATTAGTGTTAGGTTTAGGGTTAGGTTTAGGGTTTGCTTTAGGGTTAGGCTTAGGGTTAGAGTGCGGGTTACGATGAGGGTTAGGGATAGGGTTAGGGTTAGGCTTAGGTTTAGGCTGAGGGTGAGTGTGAGGGTTAGTTTAAGGGTTTGGGTTAGGGTGATGGAGGCTGAGGCTGAGTATTACCGTTAAGTTTATGGTTAGGCCTATGGTTAGGTTTAGGGTTAGGGCTAGGGTTAGGGTTAATGTGAGGGTTAGGGTTAGGGTTAGGGTTAGGGTTAGGATTAGGATTAGGGTGAGGATGAGGTTTAGGGTTAGAGTTAGGGTTAGGTTCAGGGTTAGGGTGAGGTTTAGGGTTAGGGTTAGTATTAGGGTGAGGGTGAGGGTGAGGGTTAGTTTGAGGTTTAGAAATAGGGTTAGGTTTAGTACTAGGGATTGGGTGAGGTTGAGGGTGGGGGTGAGGATTAGGGTTAGTGTTAGGGTTAGGTAAGTTTTAGGCTGAGGGTGAGGGTGGGGGTGAGCATTAGGTTTAGGGTGATGGTTCGGGTTAGGGTTAGTGTTATTGTTGGGGTTAGGGTTAGAGTTACAGTGAGGGTGAAAATGCAGGTGAGGGTTAGTGTTAGGGTTAGGGTGGGGTTTAGTGTTAGGGTAAGGGTTAGGGTGAGGGTGACGTTTAAGGTTTGATATAGGTTTAGGGTGAGGGTTAAGGTGACTGTTAGGGATAGGGTTAGTGTTAGGGTTAGGGTGAGGGTGAGAGTTAGGTTGAGGTTTAGGGTTACGGTTAGTGTTAGTGTTAGCATTAGGTTGAGAGTTAGGGGGAGGTTTAGGGTTATGGTTAGGTTTAGGGTTAGCGTTAGCGTTAAGATGTGGGTGAGGTTTAGTATTAGAATTAGGTTTGAGGTAAGGCTGAGGGTGAGGGTTAGGTTTAGGGTTAGTGTTAGGGTAAGTGTTAGGGTGAGGGTTAAGGTGAGGGTGTGGGTTAGGTTTGGGGTTAGGATTAGGATTAGAGTTAGGGTGAGTGTGAGGGTTAGGGTTAGGCTTAGGCTTAGCCTTAGGTTTAGGCTGACTGTGAGTGTGAGCTTTAGGGGTAGAGTTAGGGTTAGGGTGAGGGTTAGGTTGAGGATTAGGGTTAGGGTGAGGGTTAGGGTTAGGGTGAGGGTGAGGGTTAGTTTGAGGTTTAGGGATAGGGTTAGGATTAGGACTAGGGATAGGGTGAGGTTGAGGGTGAGGGTTAGGCTTAGACTTAGGTTTAGGCTGAGGGTGAGGGTGGGGGTGAGGATTGGGGTTAGTGTTAGGGATAGGGTTAGGGTTAGGCTGAGGGTGAGGGTGGTGGTGAGAATTAGGTTTAGGGTGATGGTTCGGGTTAGGGTTAGTGTTATTGTTAGGGTTAGGGTTAGAGTTACAGTGAGGGTAAGAATGTGGTTGAGGTTTAGGTTTATGGTTAGGGTGGGGTTTAGGGTTAGGGTAAGGGTTAGGGTGAGGGTGAGGTTTAAGTTTAGATATAGGGTTAGGGAGAGGGTTAGGGTGAGGTTTAGGGATAGGGTTAGTGTTAGGTTTAGGGTTACGGTTACTGTGCGTTTGAGTGTGAGGGTTAGGTTAGGGTCAGGGTGAGGTTTAGGGTTTGGATTTGGGTTAGAGTAAGGGTTAGTGTGGGAGCGAGTTTTAGGGATAGAGTTAGGGTTAGGGTGAGTGTTAGGTTGAGGTTTAGGGTTAGGGTTTTTGTTAGTGTTAGGGTTAGGTTGAGAGTTAGGGGGAGGGTTAGGGTTAGGGTTAGTGTTAGGTTAAGATGTGGGTGAGGTTTAGTGTTAGAATTAGGGTTAGTGTGAGGCTATGGTTGAGGATTAGGGTTAGGGTTAGGATTAGGGTTACGGTGAGGGTGAGGGTTAGTTTTAGGGTTAGGATTAGCCTTATGTTTTGGCTGAGGGTGAGGGTGAGGGTGAGGGTTAGGTTTAGGGTGAGGGTTAGGTTTAGGGTGAGGGTGAGGTTTAGTGTTAGGTTTAGGGTTAGAGTTAGGGTTAGGGTGAGGGTGAGGTTTAGGGGCAGAATTAGGGTTAGCGTGAGGGTTAGGGTTAGATTGAGGTTTAGCTTTAATGTGAGGGCTAGGGTGAGGGTGAGTGTTAAGGTTTAGGTTAAGGTGAGGTTTAGTGTTAGGGTTAGGTTTAGTGTTAGGGTGAGGGTAAGTGTTAGGGTGAGGGTTAGGTTTAGGGTTAGGCTGAGGGTGAGGGTGGGGGTGAGGATTAGGGTTAGGGTGATGTTTCATTTTAGGGTTAGTGTTATTGTTAGGGTTAGGGATAGAGTTACAGTGAGGGTGAGGGTGCGGGTGAGGGTTAGGTTTATGGTTAGGGTGGGGTTTAGGGTTAGGGTTAGGGTTAGGGTTATGGTGAGGATTCGGTTTAGGGTTAGATCTAGGGTTAGGGAGAGGGTTAAGGTGAGGGTTAGGGATAGGGTTAGTGTTATGGTTAGGGTGAGGTTGAGGGTTAGGTTGAGGTTTAGGTTTAGGGATAGGGTTAGGTTTAGTGTGAGGGTTAGTGTTAGGGTTAGGGTTTGTGTTAGGGTGAGGGTTATGTTTCGGGTGAGGGATAGGATTATGGTTTGGGTTATTGTTAGGTTGAGGTTTTGGGTTATGGTTACTGTGAGGGTGACGGTGTTAGGGTTAGGGTGAGGTTTAGGTGTTGGATTAGGGATAGAGTGAGGGTTAGGGTGAGGGTGAGGTTTAGGGATAGAGTTAGGGTTAGGGTGAGGTTTAGGTTGAGGTTTAGGTTTAGGGATATTGTTAGTGTTAGGGTTTGGTTTAGAGTCAGGGGGAGGGTTAGGTTTAGCGTTAGGGTTAGCATTAGGGTTAGGATGTGGGTGACGTTTAGTGTTAGAATTAGGGTTAGGGTGAGAGTGAGTGTTAGGTTTAGGGTTAGTGTTAGGGTTAGGGTGAGGGTGAGGGTTAGGGTGAGTGTGAGGGTTAGGTTTAGGTTTAGGATTAGGATTAGGGTTAGGGTGAGGGGTAGTGTTAAACTTAGGTTTAGGCTGAGAGTGAAGGTGAGGGTGAGGGTTAGGTTTAGGGTGAGGGTAAGTGTTAGGGTTAGTTTGAGGTTTAGTGTTAGGGTTTGGGTTAGAGTTAGGGTTAGGTTGAGGGTAAGGTTTAGGGATAGAGTTAGGGTTAGGGTGAGGGTTAGGTTGAGTGTTAGAGTTAGGGTGAGGGTTATGTTGGGGGTGATGGTAAGGGTTAACCTGAGGGTTAGGCTGAGGGTGAGTTTTACGGTAAGGGTGAGGGTTAGGGTTAGGGTGAGTGTTAGGGTTAGGGGAAGGTTGTGGGTGAGGGTTTGAATGAGGATTAGGGTTAGGGTGAGGGCTAGGGTGAGGGTGAGGGTTAGGGTTAGAGTTAGGGTGAGTTTTAGGGTTAGGGTGATGGTTTGGGTTAGTGTGATGGTTAGTGATAGTGTTAGGGTTAGTGTTAGGGTGAGTGTAAGTGTTAGGGTGAGGGTTAGGATTAGGTTGAGGTTTATGATTAGGGTTACGGTGAACATGAGTGTTAGGGTTAGGTTGATGGTTAGGGTTAGGGTTAGGGTGAGGATTAGGTTTAGGTATAGGCTGAGGGTTATGAGGAGAATTAGGGTTTGGATTAGGGTTAGGGTGAGTGCTAGGGTGAGGTTAGGGTTAGGGTTAGTGTTAGAGTGAGGTTTAGGCTTAGGGTTATGGTTAGGGTGAGGGTTTGGATGCGGGTTAAGGTTATGCTGATGGTGAGGTTTAGGGTTTGGGTGAGAGTTAGGATTAGGGTTAGGGTTAGGTTTAGGTTAGTTTTAGAATTAGTGTTATTGTTAGGGTTTGTGTTAGAGTTAAGATGAGCGTGAGGGTGAGGGTTAGGGTTAGGGTTATCGTGAGGTTTAGAGTTAGGGTAGGATTAGGGTTAGGGTGAGGGTGACTTTTAGGGTTAGATTTGGGTTAGGGGGAGGGTTAGTTCGTGGGTTAGAATTAGTGTTCGTGTTAGGGTTAAGGTTAGTTTTAGGGTGAGGGTAAGTGTTAGGTTGAGGGTAAGTGTTAGGGTGAGGGTTAGCGTTAGGGTGAGGGTTATGTTTAGTGTGAGGGTTAGGGTTTGGGTTTAGGTTAGTGTGAGGGTTAGTGTTAGTGATAGGGTTACTCTTAGGGTTAGGTTTAGGGTTACGGTTACTGTGAGGGTGAGGGTGAGGGTTAAGTTTAGGGTGATGTTTAGGGTTTGGGTTAGGGTTAGAGTGAGGGTTAGGGTGAGGGTGAGGTTTAAGGTTTCGGTTGGGGTTAGAGTTAAGTTTAGGCTGAAGGAGAAGTTTAGGGTTATAGTTAGTGTTAGGGTGAGTGTTAGGTTGAGGTTTACGGTTAGGATTAGTGTTAGTGTTAGGGTTAGGTTGAGAGTTGGGGGGAGGGTTAGGGTTAGGGTTAGGTTTAGAGTTAGGGTTAGGAAGTGGGTGAGGTTTAGTGATAGATTTAGGGTTAGGTTGAGGCTGAGTGTGAGGATTACGTTTAGGGTTAGTGTTAGAGTTAGGGTTAGGTTGAGGGTTAGCCTGAGGGTGAGGTTTATGGTTAGGTTTAGGATTAGGATCAGGGTTAGGGTTAGAGTGAGTATGAGTGTTAGGGTTAGGATTAGTGTTAGCCTTAGGTTTAGGCTGAGGGTGAGGGTGAGAATGAGGGTTAGCTTTAGGTTGAGGGTTAGGGTTGGGCTTAGGGTGAGGTTTAGTGTTAGGGTTAGGGTTAGAGATAGGGCTATGTTGAGGGTGAGGTTTAGGGGTAGAGTTAAGGTTAGGGTGAGGGTCAGGTTGAGGGTTAATGTTAGGTTGAGGGTTAGGTTGGGGGTGACGGTAAGGGTAAACCTGAGGGTTAGGCTGAGGTCGAGGTTTATGGTAAGGGTGAGCGTTAGGGTTAGGGTGAGGGTTAGGGTTAGGGGATTGGTGGGGATGAGGGTTAGATTGAGGATTAGGGTTAGGGTGAGGGCTAGGGTGAGGGTGAGGGTTCAGGTTAGGGTTAGTGTGAGGGTTAGTGTTAGGGTTAGGGTTAGTGTTAGGGTGAGGTTAAGTGTTATGGTGAGGGTTAGGTTTAGGGTGAGTGTTATGGTTAGGGTTGTGGTGAGCTTGAGGGTTAGGGTTAGTTTGATGGTTAGGGTTAGGGTTAGGGTGAGGGTTAGGTTTAGGATTAGGCTGAGGCTTAGGAGGAAAATTAGGGTTAGGATTAAGGTTAGGGTGAGGGCTAGGTTGAGGGTTAGTGTTAGGGTGAGGTTTAGGGTTAGGGTTAGGGTTAGGGAGAGGGTTAGGATGAAGGTTAAGGTTATGGTAAAGGTGAGGCTTATGGTTTGGGTGAGGGTTAGGGTGAGGATTAGGGTTAGGCTGAGGGTGAGTGTGAGGATTAGGGTTATGGTTAGGGTTAGGGTTAGGTTTAGGGTTAAAAATAGTGTTATTGTTAGGGTTAGGGTTCTAGTTAAGATGAGGGTGTGGGTGAGGTTGAGGGTGAGGGTTAAGATTATAATTAGTGTGAGGTTTAGGGTTACAGGTAGGATGAGGGTTAGGGTGAGGGTGAGGTTTAGCGTTAGATTTCGGTTAGGGGGAGGGTTAGTTCGTGGGTTCGGTTTAGGGTTCGTGTTTGGGTTAAGGTTAGTGTTAGGTTGAGGGTAAGTTTTATTGTGAGGATTAGGGTTAGGATGAGGGTTTTGGTTAGGTTGAGGGTTAGGGTTAGGGTTCGTGTTAGTGTTAAGTTTAGTGTTAGCTTGGGGGTTAGGGTTAGGGTTAGAGTTAGGGTTAGGGTGAGGGTGAGGATTAAGGATAGAGTTATCGTTAGAGTAATTGTTAGGGTTGGGGTGATGTTAAGGGTTAACGTGAGGGTTAGGGTGAGGGTGACGGTGACGGTGGGGTGAGGGTTAGGGTTAGTGTGAGGGTTAGGGTTAGGGGAAGGTTGTGGGTGAGGTTTAGATTGAGGATTAATTTTAGGGTTAGTGTGAGGTTTAGGGTGAGGATGAGGGTTAGGGTTAGGGCTAGGGTGAGGGTGAGGGTTAGCTTTAGGTTTAGGGTGAGGTTTAGAGTTAGGGTGATGGTTAGGGTTAGTGTGAGTGTTAGTGTTAGGGATAGGGTTAGTGTTAGGGTAATGGTAAGTGTTAGGTTGAGGGTTAGGGTTAGGGTTAGTGTTAGGGTGAGGGTAAGTAGTAGGGTGAGGGTTAGGGTTAGTTTTAGGCTTAGGCTTAGGCTTAGGTAGAGCATGAGGGTGAGGGTGAGGGTTAGGATCAGGGTGAGGGTTAGGTTGAGGGTTAGGATGAGGTTTAGGGTTAGGATTAGGGTAAGGATGAGGGCTAGGTTGAGGGTTAGTGTGAGGGTTAGGGTTAGGTTTAGGATTAGGGTTAGGGTGAGGTTAAGGGTTAGGGTTAGGGTTAGAGTTAAGGTTAGAGAATGGGTGAGGGTTAGGGTTAGGGTTTGGGTGAGGATGAGGATTAGGATTAGGTTTAGGGTTAGGGTTAGGGTTACATTGAGGGTTAGGGTTAGGGTTAGGCTTAGGCTTCGGGTTAGGCTGAGGGTGAGGTTGGGGGTGAGGATTAGAGTTAGGGTTAGGGTTAGGCTTAGTTTTAGGGTTATTGTTAGTGTTAAGGTTAGGGTTAAGTTTTTGGTGAGGCTGAGGCTGAGGGTGTGGGTTTTTGTTAGGGTTAGGGTTAGGGTTAGTTTTAGGGTTAGGGTTAGTATTATTTTTAGGGTTAGGCTTAGAGTTACGGTGAGGTTGAGGGTGAGGGTGAGGGTTAGGGTTAGGGTGAGGTTTAGGGTTAGGGTTAGGGTTAAGGTTAGAATCAGGGTTAGGGTGAGGGTAAGTCTGAGGGTTAGGGTGAGGGTTAGGCTTAGGCTTATGGTTAGTCTGAGGGTGAGGGTGGGGTGAGGATTAGGGTTAGGTTGATGGTTTGGGTTAGGGTTAGTGTTATTGTTAGGATTAGGGTTAGAGTTACAGTGTGGGAGAGGGTGCGGGTGAGGGTTAGGTTTAGGGTTAGGGTTAGGATAAGGGCTAGGATGAGGGTGAGGTTTCCGGTTAGGTTCAGGGTGAGCTTTAGGGTTAGGGTTAGGGTGAGGTTGAGGGTGAGGTTTAGGGTTAGAGTTAGGGTTAGGGTGAGGCTGACGGTGAGGGTGAGGGTTTGGTTTAGAGTTAAGATTAGGATTAGGGTTAGGGTTAGGCTGGGGGTGATGGTGAGGGTGAGGGTCATGTTGATGATGAGGGTTAGGGTTAGGCTGAAGACTAGGGTGAGGGTGAGGTTTAGGGATAGGTTTAGGGAGAGTTTTTGGGTTAGGGTGTTGGTTAGGGTTAGTGTGAGGATTAGTGTTAGGGTTAGGGTTAGTGCTAGGGAAAATGTTAGGGTGAGGGTTAGGGTTAGGGTGAGGGTTATGTTTAGGGTTATGGTTATGGTTAGGCTTAGCATTATTGTTAGGGTTATGGTTAGGGTTAAGCTTACTGTGAGGGTGAAGGTGCGGGTTAGGGTTAAGGTGAGGGTGAGTGTTAGAATTAGGGTTAGAGTGAGGGCTAGGGTGAGGGTGAGTGTTAGGTTTAGGGTTAGGGTTAGGGTGAGGTTGAGGATTAGGCTGAGGGTTAGGGTTAATGTGAGGGTTAGTGTTAGGGTTAGGGTTAGTGTTAGGGTTAGGGTGAGGGCTATGGTTTGGGTGAGGGCTATGTTTTGGGTGAGGTTTAGGGTTAGGGTTAGGGTTATTTTTAGGCTTCGGGTTAGGGTTATGGTTATGGTGAGGGTGAGGATGAGGGTTAGGGTTAGGGTTAGGGTGAGGTTTAGTGTTAGGGTTAGGGTTAGGGTTAGGCTTTTGGTGAGGGTGAGGTTTAGGTGTAGAGTTAGGGTTAGAGTGAGGGTTAGGGAGAGGGTTACGGTTACATTGCGTGTTAGGGTGGGGGAGACGGTAAGGGTAAAGGTGATGGTTAGGCTGAGGGTGCGGGTTACGGTAAGGGTGAGGGTTAGAGTTAGGGTGAGGTATAGTGTTACGGTGAGGGTTAGGGTGAGGGTTAGATTGAGGATTAGTGTTAGGGTTAGTGTGAGGTTTAGGGTTAGGATGAGGGTTAGATTTAGAGTTAGGGTGAGATTTAGGGTTAGGGTGATGGGTAGTGTTAGTGTGAGTGTTAATGTTAGCTTTAGGGTGAGTGTTAGGGTGAGGGTAAGTTTTAGGGTGAGGGTTAGGGTTAGGGTGAGGGTCCTGGTTAGGGTAAGGGTTAGGGTTAGGGTTAATGTTAGGGTTAGGGTTAGAGTTAGGGTTCGGGTGAGAGATAGGGTTGGGGTTAAGTTTAGGGATAGGGTGAGGGTTAATGTTAGGATTACCTTGAAGGTGAGGGTTAGGGTTAGGTTGAGGGTTAGGGTTAGTATTAGGGTGAGGGTGAGGGTGAGGTTTAGGGTTAGTGTTAGAGTGAGGGTTAGGATGTGGATTAGGATTAGGGTTAGGGTGAGGTCTAGGGTGAGGTTGAGGTTTAAGGTAAGGGTTAGGATGAGGTTTAGGGTTAGGGTTAGGATTAGGGTTAGGGTGTGGGTGAGATTTAGGGTTAGAGTTAGTTTTAGTGTTCTGCTTAGTTTTGGGTGAGGGTTATGGTTAGGTTTAGGCTTAGGCTGAGGCATAGGATTAGGCCAAGCATGAGGGTTCGGGTTAGGGTTCGGGTTTGGGTGAGGGTTAGGGTTAGGGTTAGGGTGAGTGTTAGGATGTGGTTCAGGATTAGAATTAGGATTAGGGTGAGGGCTAGGCTGAGGGTTAGGGTGAGGGTTAGGGTTAGGGTTAGGGTTAGGGTTAGGGTAAGAGTGAGGGTGAGTGTGAGGATTAGGGTTAGGTTTAGGGTTAGGCTTAATGTTAGGGTGAGGGTTAGGGTTAGGGCAAGGCTGAGGATTAGCGTAAGGTTTAGGGTTAGGTTTAGGGTTAAGGTTTGGGTTAGTTTTAGTGTTACTGTGAGGTTTAAAATTAGGGTTAGGTTTAGGCTTAGGGTTATGCTAAGGATGAGGGTGGGGGTGAGGTTTAGAGTTAGGGTTAGGCTTCAGCTTAGGGTTAGGGTTATTGTTAGGTTTAGGGTTAGATTTAGCGTGAGTGTGAGGGTTTGGGTGAGGGTTAGGGTGTGGGCTAGAGTGAGGGTGAGTTTTAGGGTTAGGGTTCGGGTGAGATTTAGGCTTAGGGTAAGGGTGAGGGTTAGGGTGAGGGTGAGGATTAGGCTTAGGGTTGGGATTAGGATTAGGGTAAGGATTAGGATGTGTGTGAGGGTTAGGGTTATGGTTAGGGTTATGTAGGCTTAGGGTTAGGGTTAGGCTGAGCGTGAGGTTGAGGGTGAGGTTTAGGTTTAGGGTTAGGTTGAGGTTTAGTGTTAGGGTTAGGGTTAGAGTTAGGGTTAGGGTGAGGTTGAGGTTTAAGGGTGGAGTTTGTGTTACGGTGATGTTTAGGGTTAGGGTCAGGGTTAAGGTGGGGGGGACGGTAAGGGTAAAGTTAAGGGTTAGTTTGAGGGTGAGGGTTACGTTAAGGGTGAGGGTTAGGGTTAGGGTAAGGGTTAGGTTTAGGTTTAGGGTGAGGGTGAGGGTTAGATTGAGGATTAGTGTTAGGTTTAGTGTGAGGTTTAGGGTGAGGTTGAGGGTTAGGGTTAGGGTGAGGGCTAGGGTGAGGGTGAGGGTTAGGGTCAATGTTAGAGTGAGGTTTAGGGTTAGGGTGATTGTTAGGGTTAGGGTGATTGTGTGATGGTTAAGTGTTAGGGTTAGGGTTAGTGTTAGCCTGAGGGTAAGTGTTAGGGTGAGAGTTAGGTTTAGGGTGAGGGTAATGGTTAGGGTGAGTTAGAGGGTTAGGTTTAGTGTTCGGTTGAGGTTGAGGCATAGGGCTAAGTTTAGGTTTAGGGTCAGGGTGAGGTTTAGTGTTAGACTTAGGGTTAGGGTGAGACTGAGGATGAGGGTTAGAGTTAGGATTAATGTTAGGGTTAGGCTTAAGGAGAGGGGTAGATTGATTGTGAGGGTTAGGATTAGGGTTAGGAGTAGGATTAGGGTTTGGGTTAGGGTGAGTGTGAAGTTTAGGGTGAGGGTTAGGTTTAGGCTTAGGTAGAGGGTAAAGATTAGGGTTAGGGTTAGGGTGAGGGTGAGTGTGAGGGTTATTGTTAGGATTAGGGTGAGGGTGAGGTCAGGGTTAGGGTTTGGTTAGGGTGAGGGTGAGGCTGAGGATTAGGGTGAGGTTTACAGTAAGGTTTAGGCTTAGGCTTCGGGTTTGGCTGAGCGTGAGGTTGAGGGTGAGGGTTAGGGTTAGGGTGATGTTTAGGTTTACGGTTAGGGTGATGGTTAGGATGAAGTTTAGTGTTAGGGTGAGGATGATGGTAAGGGTAAAGTGACCTATAGACTGAGGGTGAGGGTTATGTTTAGGTTTAGCGTTAGGGTTATTGTTAGGGTGAGGGTTAGATTGAGGATTAGGTTTGGGGTTAGGTTTAGTGTTAGGGTTAGGGTTAGGGTGAGGGTTAGGGTTAGGGCTAGGCTTAGGCTTAGGCAGAACATGATGATGCGGGTTATGATTATGGTTAGGGTGAGGGTTATGATTTGTTTTAGGATGAAGGTTAGGATGAGGTTTAGGGTTAGGGTTAGGGTTAGGGTGAGGGCTAGGGTGAGGCTTAGGTTGAGGGTTAGGGTTAGGGATAGGGTTACATTTAGGATTAGGGTTAGGGTGAGGGTGAGTGTGAGGGTTAGGTTAGGTTTAGGGTTAGGCTTAGGGTTAGGGTGAGGGTAAGGGTTAGGTTTTGGGTTAGGGTGAGGGTGAGTTGAGCCTGAGGATTAGGGTTAGGTTTAGGGTCAGGGTTAGGGCTAATGTAAGGGTGAGTGTGAGGGTTAGGTTTAGCATTAGGGTTAGATTTAGGATTATGGTGAAGATTAGGGTTAATGTTACGGTTAGGCTTTGGCTTAGGGACAGGCTGAGGTTGAGGGTGGGGGTGAGGATTAGGGTTAGGGTTATTGTTAGGGTTATGTTTGCGGTGAGGGTGAGGCTGAGGGTGAGGGTTATGGTTATGGTTAGGGTAAGGGTTAGGGTTAAGGTTAGGTTTAGGGTTAGAGTTACTTTCAGGTTGAGGGTGAGGGTGAGGGTTAGGGTTAAGTTGAGGTTTAGGTTGAAGTTTAGGTTTAGGGTTAGGGTTAGTGTGAGGTTAGGGTTATAGTTAGTGTTAGGGTGAGGGTTAGGGTGAGGGTTATTGATAGGGTTAGTGTTAGAGTTAGGGTTAGTGTGAGGGTTAGGGTGAGGCTGAGGGTTATGCTTAGGGTTAGGATTAGGATTAGGGTTAATGTTAGGGTGAGTGTGAGGGTTAGGGTTAGGATTAGGTTTAGGTTCTGGGTTAGGGTTAGAGTTAGGGTTAGTGTGAGAGTGAGGTTTAGAGTTAGAATTAATCTTAGTGTTAGGGTTAGTTTTACGGTTAGTGTTAGGTTTAGGCTTAGGCTTAGGCCTATCATGAGGGTGAGGTTTAGGGTTAGGGTTAGGGTGAGTGTTAGGATGAGGTTTAGAGTTAGGATTAGGGTTAGGTTGAGGGCTAGGGTGAGGCTTAGTGTGAGGGTTAGGGTTAGGGGTAGGGTTAGGTTTAGGATTAGGGTTAGAGTGAGGGTGAGTGTGAGGGTTTGGTTTAGGGTTAGGGTTAGGGTTTGGGTCAGCGTTAGGGTTTGGTTAGGGTTAGGATGAGGCTGAGGATTAGGTTTAGGTTTAGGGTTAGGGTTAGGGTTAGGGTTATGTTGAGGGTTAGGGTTAGGTTTAGGGTTAGGCTGAGGGTGAGGTTGGGGGTGAGGATTAGGGATAGGGTTATTGTTAGTGTTATGGTTAGGGTTAGAGTTACGGTGAGGTTGAGGCTGAGGGTGAGGGTTATGTTAGGTTAGGGTTAGGGTTAGGGTTAGGGTTAGTGTTATTGTTAGGGTTAGGGTTAGAGTTATTGTGAGTTTGAGGGTGAGGGTGAGGGTTACGGATAGGGTGAGGTTTAGGTTAAGGTTTAGCTTTAGGTTTAGGGTTAGGGTTAGGGTGAGGGTAAGGTTTAGGATTAGGGTTAGGGTGAGGTTTATGCTTAGGGTGAGGATTAGGGTTAGAGTGAGGGTGAGGTTTAGGGTTAGAGTTAGGGTTAGAGGGAGGGTTGGGGTGAGGTTTAGGGTTAGGATTAGTGTTAGGGTTAGGGTGAGGGTGAGGGTTAGGTTGAGGTTTAGGGATAGGGTTAGGTTTAGGTTTAGGTTAGGGTGAGGGTGAGGTTTAGGGTTAGGTTTAGGTTTAGGGGGAGGTTTAGTTCAATGGTTAGGGTTAATGTTAATGTTAGGGTTAAGGTTAGCTTGAGGGTTAGGTTGAGGTTTAGGGTTAGGGTTAGGGTTAGGGTTAGGATTAGGGTTAGGGTGAGGGTGAGTGTGAGGTTTAGGGTTAGGCTTAGGCTTAGGCTTTGCCTTAGGCTGAGGGTGAGGCTGGGGGTGAGGATTAGGGTTAAGTTGATGGTTATTCTTAGGGTTAGTGTAATTTTAGGGTTAGGGTTAGAGTAATGGTGAGGGTGAGGTTGAGGTTGAGGGTTAGGGTTAGGGTTAGGGTGGGGTTTAGGGTTAGGGTTAGGGTTAGGGGTAGGGTGATGGTGAGGTTTAGGGTTAGATATAGGGTTGGGGGAGGGTTAGTTTTAAGGTTAGAGTTAGTGTTAGGGTGAGGGTAAGTGTTAAGGTGAGGCTTTGGGTTAAGTTGAGGGTTATGGATAGGGTGACGGTTTGGGTAAGGGTTAGAGTTATTGTTTGGGTTAGAGTTAGGGTTACTGTTAAGGTGAGGGTGAGAGTGAGGCTTAGGTTTGGGGTAAGGATGAGGTTTCTTTTTATGGTTAGGGTTAGAGTTAGGGTCAGGGTGAGAGTGAGGTTTAGGCTTAGAATTAGTGTTAGTGGTATGGTTAGGGTTAGGGTGAGGTTTAGGGTTAGGGTTAGGGTGAGGTTGAGGGTTAGATTGAGGATTCGTGTTAGGGTTAGTGTGAGGTTTAGGGTGAGGATTAGAGTTAGGGTTAGGGTGAGGGTTAGTGTTAGGGTTAGGGGTAGTGTTAGGTTGAGGGTTAGGTTTACCGTGAGTGTTACGGTTATGGTTAGGGTGAGTGTTAGGGTTAGGGTTAGGGTTATTGTTACTGTAAGGGCTAGGGTTATGTTTACGGTGAGGGTAAGGGTGTGGGTTAGGTTTGGGGTTAGAATAAGGTTTAGGTTTAG
This sequence comes from Dipodomys merriami, assembly GCF_024711535.1. Classification (NCBI taxonomy): domain Eukaryota; kingdom Metazoa; phylum Chordata; class Mammalia; order Rodentia; family Heteromyidae; genus Dipodomys; species Dipodomys merriami. The sequence continues at coordinate 332,799 of NW_027202849.1, forward strand.
GATTAGGGTTAGAGTTAGGGTTAGGTTGAGGGTGAGGTTTAGGGTTAGAGTTAGGGTTAGTGTTAGGTTTAGGGTTAGGGTGAGGTTTGGGCTTAGGGTTAGGCTTAGGCTTAAGCTTAGGCTTAGGCAGAGCATGAGGGTGAGGGTTAGGGTTAGGGTGAGGGTTAGGTTTAGGATTAGGATGAGTTTTAGTTTTAGGATTAGGGTTAGGGTGAGGGCTAGGGTGTGGCTTAGGGTGAGGGTTAGGGTTTGGGATAAGGTTAGGTTTAGGATTAGGTTTAGGGTGAGGGTGAGTGTGAGCATTAGGTTTAGGGTTAGTGTTAGGTTTAGGGTTACGGTTTGGGATAGAGTGAGGCTGAGGCTGAGGATTAGGGTTAGGTTTAGGGTTAGGTTTAGGTTTAGGGTTAGGGTTAGGTTTAGGGTTACAATGAGGGTTAGGGTTAGGACTAGGGTTAGGATTAGGGTTAGGATGAGGGTGAGGGTGGCGGTGAGCATTAGGGTTAGGGTTAGGGTTAAAATTAGGGTTATTGTTAGTGTTATATTTTGGGTTAAGTTTGCGGTGAGGGTGAGTCTGAGGGTGAGGGTTAGGGTTAGGGTTTGGCTTAGGCTTAAGTTTAGGCTGAGGGTGAGGTTGGGTTGAAGAATAGGTTTTGGGTGATGGTTAGGGGTCGGGTTAGGGTTCGGGTTAGGATGATGGTTAGAGTTAGGGTGAGTGTTAGGGTGAGCGTGACAGTAAGAGTAAAGATGAGGTTTACGGTGAGGGTGAGTGTTCCCCTAAGGGTGAGGGTTAGGATTAGGGTGATTGTTAGGGTAAGGGTTAGGGTGAGGGTTACGGTGAGGGTGAGGGATAGATTGAGGATTAGGGCTAGGGTTAGTGTGAGGTTTAGGGTGAGGATGAGGGTTAGGGTTAGGTTGAGGGTTAGGGTTAGAATTAAATTTAGGGTGGGGGCTAGGGTGAGGCTGAGGGTTAGGGTTAGGGTTAGGTTTAGGTTTAGGGTGATAGTTTGGGTTACTGTGAGGGTTAGTGTGAGAGTCAGGTTTAGTGTTAGGGTGAGGGTAAGTGTTAGGGTGAGGGTTAGGGTTAGGTTTAGGCTTAGGCTTAGAGTGAGGGTTAGGTTTAGGGTTTGTGTTAGCTTGGGGGTGAGGCTGAGGATTAGGGTTAGGTTTAAGGTTAGGTTTAGGGTTAGGCTTAGGTTTAGGGTTAAGGTTAGGATTATGGTGAGGGTTAGGATTAGTGTTAGGCTTAGGCTGAGGGTTAGGCTGAAGGTGAGGGTGAGTGTGGGGTTGCGGATTAGGTTTAGGGTTAGGGTTAGGGTTAGGTTTATTGTTAGTGTTATGGTTAGGGTTAAGTTTGGGGTGAGGGTGAGGCTGAGGGTGAGGCTTATGGTTAGGTTTAAGGTCAGGGTTAGGGTTAGGGTTAGTGTTAGGGTTAGGGGTGGGGGGAGGGTTAGGTTGAGGTTTAGGGATATGGTTAGGTTTAGGATTAGGGTTAGGGTGAGGGTGAGTATGAGGGTTAGGGTGAGGGTTAGGCTGAGGGTGAGGGTGGGGGTGAGGATTATGTTTAAGGTGATGGTTCGGGTTTGGGTTAGTGTTATTGTTAGTGTTAGGGTTGGGGTTATGGTGAGATGAGGGTGTGGGTGAGGGTTAGGGTTAAGGTTAGGGCGAGGGTTAGGATGAGGATTAGGGTTAGTGTTAGGGTTAGGGTGAGTGCTAGGGTTTGGGTGAGGGTTAGGGTTGATGTTAGGGTGAGGTTTAGGGTTAGGATTATGGTTAGGGTGAGGGTGAGTGTTAGGATTAGGGTTGGGCTTAGGGTTAGGGTTAGGTTTAGGATTAGGATTAGTGTTGTTGTTAGGGTTAGGGTTAGAGTTATGGTGAGGGTGAGGGTGAGGGTTTGGGTTAGGATTATGGTGGGGTTTAGGGTTAGGGTTAGGTTTAGCGTTAAGTTGAGGGTGAGGTTTAGGTTTACATATAGTTTGATGGGGAGGATTAGGGTGAGGGTTAAGTTTAGGGTTAGTGTTAGGTTAGTGTGAGAGTGAGGGTTAGTTTGAAGTTTAGGGTTAGGGTTAGGGTTAGTGTGAGGGTTAGTGTTAGGGTTAGGGTTAGTGTTAGGGTGAGGGTATTTGTTAGGGTGAGGGTTTGGGTTAGGGTGAGGGTTATGGTTAGGGTGAGGGTTAGGGTTAGGATTAGCGTTATTGTTAGAGTTGGGTTAGAGTTACAGTTAAAGTGAGGGTGAGAGTGAGGGTTTTGGTTAGGGTTAGGATGAGGTTTAGGTTTAGGGTTAGGGTTAGAGTTAGGGTTAGGGTGAGAGTGAGGTTTAGGGTTAGAGTTAGCCTTAGGGTTATTAGAGTTACAGTTAAAGTGAGGGAGAGAGTGAGGGTTAGGGTGAGGGCTAGTGTGAGGGTGAGGTTTAGGGTTAGGGTTAGAGTGAGGTTGAGATTTAGGGTGAGGGTGAGGTTTAGGGTTAGAGTTAGGGTTAGGGTTAGGTTTAGGGTTAGGTAAGGGTTACGGTGAGGGTGAGGGTTAGGGTTAGGTTGAGGGTTTGTGTTAGGATTACGGTTAGGGTCAGGGTGAAGTTGAGGGTTAGTGTTAGGGTGAGGGTTAGGATGAGGGTTAGGTTTAGATTTAGGGTTAGGGTAAGGGCTAGTTTGAGGTTGAGGTTTAGGGTTAGCGTTAGGGTGAGGTTTAGGCTTTGGGTTAGGGTTAGACTGAGGGTTAGGTTGAGGTTGTGGGTTAGGTTTAGTGTTAGGGTGAGGGTTAGGGTGAAAGTTAGGGGGAGGGTTAGGGTTAGGGTTAGGGTTAGGGTTAGCCTTTGGATTAGGGTGAGGTTGAGGTTAAGGGTTAGAATTAGGGTTAGGTTGAGGTTGAGGGAGAGGGTGAGGGTTAGGATTAGGGTTAGGATTAGGATTAGGGTTAGGGTTAGGGTGAGTGTGAGAGTTAGGGTTAGCCTTAGGTTTAGGCTGAGGGTGAGGGTGAGGGTAAGTGTTAAGGTTAGGGTTAGGGTTAGTGTTAGAGTTAAGGTTAGGGTGAGGGTGAGGTTTATGGGTAGAGTTAGGGTTAGGTTGAGGGTTAGGTTGAGTGTTAGGGTTAGGGTGAGTGTTAGGGTGGGGGTGATGGTAACGGTAAACGTGAGGATTAGGCTAAGGGTGATGGTTACTGTAAGGGTGAGGGTTAAGGTGAGGGTTAGGGTTAGGGTTAGGGTGAGAGTTAGGGTTCAGGTTAAGTTTAGGGTTAGGGTGAGGGTTAGGGTAAAGGTTACGGTGAAGGTGACAGTTAGGGTTAGGTTGAGGGTTAGGGTTAGGATTAGGGTTAGGGTGAGGGTGAGGGTTAGGGTTAGTGTTAGGGTGAGGGTTAGGATGTGGGATAGGGTTGGGATTAGGGTTAGGGTGAGGGCTAGGATGAGGGTGAGGTTTAGGATTAGGGTTAGGGTGAGGTTTAGAGTTAGGGTGAGGGTTAGGGTTAGGGTGAGGTTGAGGTTTAGGGTTAGATTTAGGGTTAGGTTGAGACTGAGTTTGAGGCTTATGGTTAGGGTTAGTGTTAGTTAGGGTTAGGGTGAAGGTTAGGTTGAGGGTGAGGGTTAGGCTTAGGGTTAGGATTAGGATTAGGGTAAGGGTTAGGGTGAGTGTGAGGGTTAGGGTTGGGGTTAGGTTTAGGCTTAGGTTTAGGCTGAGGGTGAGGGTGAGGTTGAGGGTTAGGATAAGTGTGAGTGTTAGGTTAGAGTTTGGGTGAGAGTTAGGGTTCGGTTTAGTTTAGGGTTAGGGTGAGGGTGAGGTTTAGGGTTAGGTTTAGGTTTATTGTTAGGGTTAGGCTTAGAGTTAGGGTTAAAATTACAGTGAGGGTGAGGGTTAGGGTTAGGGTTAGGATGACGGTTAGGTTAAGGGCTAGGTTTAGACTTAGGTTTAGGATGAGGGTGAGATTTATGGTTAGAGTTTGGGTTAGTGTTAGGGGTAGGCTTCGGGTTAGAGTGAGTGTCTGTGTTAGTGTTAGGTCGAGGTTTAGGATGAGGTTTAGGGTTAGGATTAGGTTAAGGGTGAGGGCTAGGTTGAGTGTTAGGGTTAGGGCTAGCGTTAGGGATAGGGTTAGGTTTAGGATTAGGGTTAGGGTGAGAGTGAGTGTGAGAGTTAGTGTTAGGGTTAGTGTTAGGCTTAGAGTTAGGGTGAGGGTTAGGGTTAGGGTTTGGGTTAGGGTGAGGGTGAGGCTGTGGATTAGGGTTAGGTTTAGGGTTAGGGTTAGTGTTATGTTTAGGGTTACGGTTAGGGTTACGGTGAGGGTTAGGTTTAGGTTTAGGGTTAGTTTTAGGGTTAGGCTTAGAGTTAGGGTTATTGTTAGGGTTATGTTTAGGTTTAAGTTTGCGGTGAGGGTGAGGCTGAGAGTGACCATTAACCTCATGGTTAGGGTTAAGGTTAGTGTTATTGTTACCGTTAGGGTTAGAGTTACGGTGAAGTTGAGGGTGAGTTTGAGGGTTAGGCTTATGGTGAGGTTTAGGATAAGGGTTAGGGTTAGGGTGAGGGTGAGGTTTAGGGTTAGAGTTAGGTTTAGGGGGAGGGTTACGGAGAGGTTTAGGATTAAGGTTACTGATTTGGTTAGTGTGAGGGTGAAGGTTAGGTTGAGGTTGAGGGATAGGTTTACCTTTAGGATTAGGGTTAGGTTGAGGGTGAGTGTGAGGGTTAGGGTGAGGGTTAGGTTTACGGTTAGGGTGAGGGTTAGAATGAGGTTTAGTGTTAGGGTGAGGTTAGTGTGAGGATGATGGTAAGTGTAAAGGTGAGGCTTACGCTTAGGGTGAGGGGGGAGGGTTAGGGTGAGTGTTAGGACTAGGGTTACTGTTAGGGTTAGGTTGAGGGTGAGGTTTAGGTTGAGGTTTAGGGTAGGGTTAAGTTTATGGTTAGTGTGAGGGTTAGTGTTAGGTTTAGGTTTAGTGTTAGGATGAGGGTGTTAGGTTTAGGATATGGGTTAGGGTGAGTGTTACGGTAAGGGTGAAGGTTAGGATTAGGGTTAGGGTTATTGTTAGGGTTAGGTTAAGGGTTACGGTTACTGTGAGGGTGAGGGATAGGGTTAGGGTTAGGTTGAGGTTTAGGTTGGGGTTAGGGTTACAGTTAGGTTTTGGGTGAGGGTGAGGTTTAGGGTTATAGTTAGGCTTAGGGTGAAGTTTAGGGTTAGGGTTATGGCGATAGTTAAGGGGAGGGTTACAGTTAGGGTTAGGGATAGGATTAGGATTAGGTTGAGGGTGAGTGTGTGTGTTAGGGTTAGGTCTAGTGTTAGGCTTAGGTTTAGGCTGAGGGTGAGGGTGAGGTTGAGGGTTAGGGTGAGGGTTATGGTTAGCGTTAGGGGGAGGGTTAGTATGAGTATTAGGGTTAGGATTAGGGTTAGGGTAAGGTCTAGGGTGAGGGTGAGGTTTATGGTTAGGTTTAGGTTTAGGGTTAGGGTGACAGTGAGGTTTAGGATTAGCGTTAGGTTTAGGTGAGGCTGAGGGTGAGGTTTAGGGTTAGGGTTAGTGTTAGTTTTGTGGTTAGGGTTAGGGTGAGGTTGAGGGTCAGGGATAGGTTTAGGACTAGGATTAGGGTTAGGGTTAGGCTTAGGGTGAGTGTGAGTGTGAGGGTTAGGGTGAGGATATGGGTTAGTGTTAGGGTGAGGGCTAGGGTGAGGGTGAGGGTTAGGGATAGGGTTAGAGTGAGGGTTAGGGTTAGGGTGATGGTTAGGGTTAGTGTTAGAGTTAAGGTTAGTGTTAGTGTGAGGGTAAGTGTTAAGGTGAGGGTTAGGTTTAGGATGAGGTTTATTGTTAGAGTTAGGGTTAGGGTTACGGTTATGGTGAGGGTGAGGTTGAGAGTTAGGGTTAGGGTTAGGATGAGGTTTAGGTTAAGCTTTAGGTTTAGGGTTAAGTTTAGGGTTAGGTTGAGGTTTAGGGTTTGGATTAGGGTTAGAGTTAGGTTTAGGGTGAGCAGGAGGTTTAGGTTTAGAGTTAGGGTTAGGGTGACGGTTAGGTTGAGAGTTAGGGTTAGTGTTAGCATTAGGGTTATGGTGAGAGTTAGGTGGAGTTTTAGGGTTAGGGTTAGGGTTAGGTTTAGGATTAGGTTTAGGGTGAGGGTGAGTGTGTGTGTTAAGTTTATGTTTAGGGTTCGGCTTAGGGTTCGGCTGATGGTGAGGCTGAGGGTGAGAGTTAGGGTTAGGGTGAGGTTTAGGGTTTGGGTTAAGTTTAGGGTTAAGGGGAGGGTTAGGGTAAGGGTTATGTTGAGGATGAGGGTTAGGGTTAGGTTGAGGGTTTGGGTTCGGATTAGGATTAGGGTGAGGATGAGGTTTAGGGTTAGAATTAGGGTTAGGGTGAGGCTGAGGGTGAGGATTAGGGTTAGGGTTAGTTTTAGATTTTGGGTTAGGTTGAGGGTTAGGGTGAGGTTTAGGGTTAGGGTTAGGCTTTTGGTTAGAGTTAGTGTTAGGTTGAGGGTGAGGATGAGTATTAGGATTAGGCTTAGGTATATGGTTTTTGTTATGGTTAGGGTTAGCGTTAGGGTGAGGGAGAGGGTTAGGTTTAGGTTTAGCGTTAGGATTATTGTTAGGTTTAGGGTTTAGGTTTAGGGTTAGGGTGAGGGTGAGGGTTAGGTTTAGTGTGAGAGTTAGGTTTCGGGTTAGGTTTAGGGTGAGGGTAAGTGTTAGGGTGAGGTTTAGGGTAAGGTTGAGCTTTAGGGTTAGAATTATGGTTAGGGTGAGGGTGAGGGTGAGGGTGAGGGTTAGGTTTAGGGTGATCTTTAGGGTTAGGGCAAGGATTAGGATTAGGTTTAGTTTTAGGATGAGGATTAGGCTGAGGGTTGGGGTTAGGATTAGGATTAGGGTGAGGTTTAGGGTTAGGGTTAGGCTTAGGGTTAGAGTTAGTGTTAGGGTGAGGGTGAGGATGAGTGTTAGGATTAGGCTTTGGAATATGGTTTTTGTTATGGTTAGGGTTAGGGTTAGGGTGAGGGTGAGGGTTAGGTTTCGGGTATAAGATAGGTTTAGGGTTAGGTTTAGGGTGAGGGTAAATGTTAGGGTGAGGGTTAGGGTAAGTTTGAGCTTTAGGGTTAGCATTAGGGTTAGGGTTAAGGTTAGTGTGAGTGTTAGGGTTAGGTTTAGGGTTAGGGTGAGGGCTAAGTTTAGGGTGAGGGTTAAGTTTAGGGTGAGGGTTATGGTTAGGTTTAGTGTTAGGGTGAGGGTGAGGGTTAGTGTGAGGGTGAGGTTGAGGGTGAGGGTTAGGTTTAGGTTAAGGGAGAGGGTGAAGATGAGGTTTAGGGTTAGGATTAGGGTTAGGGTTAGGATGAAGTTGAGGGTTAGGTTAACGTTTAGGTTGAGGTTTAGGGTTAGTTTGAGGGTTGGGTGAGCGTGAGGGTAAGGATTAGGTTGAGGGTTAGGGTGAGGGTGAGACTTAAGGGTTAGTGTTAGGGTGAGGGTCAGTATGAGGGTAAGGGTTAGGTTTTGGTTTAGGGTTAGTGTGAGGATTGGGATTAAGGTTAGGGGGAGGGGGAGGGTTAGGTTTAGTGTGAGGAGTAAGGTGACGGTGAGTGTAAGGGTTAGGGTGAGGGTTAGGGTTAGGTTTTGTGTTATAGTGGGGGTTAAGGTGATGGTTGGGGTTAGGGTTAGGGTTATGTTTAGCTTTAGGGTTAGAGTGAGGGTTAGGGTTAGGATTAGTGTTAGAATGAGGGCTAGGGTGAAGGTGAGGTTTAGGGTTAGGGTTAGGATGAGGGTGAGGGTTAGGGTTAGGGTGAGGATTTGGATGAGGGGTAGGTTTAGGGTTAGGTTTAGGGTGAGGGTAAGCGTTCGGGTGAGGTTTCAGATGAGGGTGAGGTTTAGGGAGAGGGTTGGTGTTAAGGTGAGTTTTAGGGTGTGGGATAGCGTTAGGATTAGGGTGAGGGTATGTGTTAGAGTGAGGGTTAGGGTTAGGGTTAGGATGAGGGTTAGGGATAGGCTTAGGTTTATGGTTCGGGTGACGATGGGGGTGAGGGTTAGTTTTAGGGTTAGGTTCAGGGTGAGGGTGAGGTTCAGGGTTAGGATTAGGGTTGGGGTTATGGTTAGGCTAAGGGTCAGGGTAAGGCTGAGTGTTAGGGTTAGGGTGAGTGTGAGGGTTAGGGTTAGGTTTTGGATGAGGGTTAGGGTTAGTGTGAGGATTAGCGTTCGGGTTAGGGTGTGAGTAAGGGTTATGGTGAGGTTTAGGTTTAAGGTTAGCGTTAGGGTTAGCATGAGGGTGAGGGAGAGGTTTAGGTTTAGAATTAGGGTTAGGTTTACAGTTAGGCTTAGGGTGAGTGTCATGGTGAAGGTGAGGCTTAGGGTGAGGGTTAGGGTTAGGGTTAGGGTGAGGGTTAGGGTTAGAGTGATACTTATGGTGAGGGTGTGGATTATGGTGAGGGTGACTGTTAGGTTGAGTGTGAGGGTTAGTGTGTGAGTTAGGGTTAGGGTGACAGTGAGGTTTAGGGTGAGGGTGAGGGTTCGGGTGAGGGTTATGATTAGGGCTATGTTTAGTGTTAGGGATAGTGTGAGGATTAGGGTTAGGGTTAGGGTGAGTGTGAGGGTAAGGGTTAGGGTTAGGGTTAAGGTAAGGTTTAGTGTTAGGGTTAGGGTGAGAGTGTGGGTTAGGTTTAGTGTGAGTGTTAGGGTGAGGGTTAGGGTGAGGGTTAGGTTTAGTGTTAGGGTTAGGGTGAGGGTGAGGGTTAGGGTTAGGGTGAGGGTGAGGGTTAGGGATAGGTATAATATAAGGGTTAGGGTTATTGTTAGGGTTATGGTTAGGTTTAGGGTTAGGGTGAGGGTGAGGGTTAGGTTTAGGTATAGCATTAGGGTAAGCATGAGGGTGAAGGAGAGAGTTAAGTTTAGGATTAGGGTTAGGTTTACAGTTAGGGTTAGGGTTAGGGTGATGGTTAGGGTGAGGCTTCAGGTCAGGATTAGGGTTAGGGATAGGGTGAGGGTTATTGTTAGGGTGATATTTAGGGAAAGGTGAGGGTTAAGGTGAGGGTGAGGTTTAGGGTGATTGTGAGGGTTAGGGTTTGGGTGAGGGTTAGGGTGATGGTGAGGGTTAGGGTGAAGGTGAGGGATAGGGTTAGCATTAGGGTGAGGGTTAAGGTTAGGTTTATGTTGAGGGTGAGTTTTAGGGTTAGGCTTATGTTGAGGATGAGTGTTAGGGTGAGGGTTAGGGTTAGGGTTAGCATTAGGGTTAGCGTGAGGGTGAGGGAGAGGGTTAGGTTTAGGATTAGGATAAGGTTTGGGGTTAGGCTTAGGGTGAGAGTGATGGTGAGGGTGAGGCTTAGGGTGAGTGTGAGGGTTAGGGTTTTGTTGAGGGTTAGGGTGACGGTGAGGGATAGGGTGAGGGTGAGGTTTAGGGTTAGGGTGAACATTAGGGTGAGGGTTAGGGTTCAGATTATGTTGAGGGTGAGAGTTAGGGTTCGGGTTCGGGTTCGGGTTAGGGTTAGTGTTACTGTGAGGATTAGGGTTAAGGTTAGGGTTATGGTTAGGGTGAGGGTTAGGTTTAGGATGAGGTTTAGGTTGAGAGTGAGGTTTAAGGAGAGTGGTAGGGTTGAAGTGAGGGCTAGGGTGAGGGTTAGGATTAGGGTTAGGGTGAGGGTATATGTTAGGGTGAGGGTTAGGGTGAGGATTAAAGTTAGGGTGAGGGTTAGGGATAGGGTTAGGTTTAGGGTTACGATGAGGGTGAGTGTTAGGGTTATGTTTAGGTTTAGGTTGAGGGTGAGGTTCATGGTTAGAATTAGGTTTAGGGTTAGGGTTAGGCTAGGGTGAGGGTGAGGGTGAGGGTTAGGGTGATCTTTAGGGTTAGGGCGAGGTTTAGGATTAGGTTTATGTTTAGGATGAGGATTAGGCTGAGGGTTGGGGTTAGGATTAGGATTAGGGTGAGGTTTAGGGTTAGGGTTATTGTTAGGGTTAGGCTTAGGGTTAGAGTTAGTGTTAGGGTGAGGGTGAGGATGAGTGTTAGGATTAGGCTTAGGAATGTGGTTTTTGTTATGGTTAGGGTTAGCGTTAGGGTGAGTGTGAGGCTTAGGTTTAGGCTTAGCGTTAGGATTATTGTTAGGTTTAGGGTTAGGGTGAGGGTGAGGGTTAGGTTTAGTGTGAGAGTTAGGTTTAGGGTTAGGTTTAGGGTGAGGGTAAATGTTAGGGTGAGGTTTAGGGTAAGGTTGAGCTTTAGGGTTAGCATTAGGGTTAGGATTAGGGTTAGGGTGAGGGTTAGGGTTAGGTTTAGGGTTAGGGTGAGGGTGAGGGTGAGGGTTAGGTTTAGGGTGATCTTTAGGGTTAGGGCAAGGTTTAGGATTAGGTTTAGGTTTAGGATGAGGATTAGGCTGAGGGTTGGGGTTAGGATTAGGATTAGGGTGAGGTTTAGGGTTAGGGTTATTGTTAGGGTTAGGCTTAGGGTTAGAGTTAGTGTTAGGGTGAGGGTGAGGATGAGTGTTAGGATTAGGCTTTGGAATATGGTTTTTGTTATGGTTAGGGTAAGGGTTAGGGTGAGGGTGAGGGTTAGGTTTCGGGTATAAGATAGGTTTAGGGTTAGGATTAGGGTGAGGGTAAATGTTAGGGTGAGGGTTAGGGTTTGGTTGAGATTTAGGGTTAGCCTTAGGGTTAGGGTTAGGGTTAGGGTTAGGGTGAGTGTTACGGTTAGGTTTAGGGTTAGGGTGAGGGTGAGGGTGAGGGTTAGGGCTAAGTCTAGGGTGAGGGTTAAGTTTAGGGTGAGGGTTAGGGTTAGGTTTAGTGTTAGGGTGAGGGTGAGGGTGAGGGTTAGTGTGAGGGTGAGGTTGAGGGTGAGGGTTAGGTTTAGGTTAAGGGAGAGGGTGAAGATGAGGTTTAGGGTTAGGATTAGAGTTAGGGTTAGGATGAGGTTGAGGGTTAGGTTAACGTTTAGGTTGAGGTTTAGGGTTAGTTTGAGGGTTGGGTGAGCGTGAGGGTAAGGGTTAGGTTGAGGGTTAGAGTGAGGGTGAGACTTAAGTTTAGGGTTAGTGTTAGGGTGAGGGTCAGTATGAGGGTAAGGGTTAGGGTTTGGTTTAGGGTTAGTATGAGGATTGGGATTAGGGTTAGGGGGAGGGGGAGGGTTAGGTTTAGTGTGAGGAGTAGGGTGACTGTGAGCGTAAGGGTTAGGGTGAGGGTTAGGGTTAGGTTTTGTGTTATAGTGGGGATTAAGGTGATGGTTGGGGTTAGGGTAAGGGTTATGTTTAGCATGAGGATAGGGTGAGGGTGAGGGTTAGGGTTAGGGTGAGGTTTAGGGTTAGAATTCGCGTTAGGATGAGGGCTAGGGTGAGGGTGAGGGTTAGGGTTAGGGTTAGGGTTAGGTTAAGGGTTAGGGTTAGGGTGAGGGTTCGGTCGAGGTGTACTTTCAGGGTTAGGTTTAGGGTGAGGGTAAAGGTTAGAATGAGTTTTAGGGTGAGGATGAGGTTTAGGGATAGGGTTAGGGTTAGGATGAGGGTTGGGGTTTGGATTATGGTGAGGGTATGTGTTAGGGTGAGGGTTAGGGTGAGGTTTAGGGTGAGGGTGAGGGTTAGGGATACGGTTAGGGTAATGGTTAGGGTAACGGTGAGGTTGAGGGTTAGTTTTAAGTTTAGGTTCAGGGTGAGGGTGAGGTTCCGCTTTAGGATTAGGGTTAGGGTTAGGGTTAGGGTGAGGGTGAGGTTCAGGGTTAGGATTAGGGTTAGGGTTACGGTTAGGCTAAGGGTGAGGGTAAGGCTGAGTGTTAGGGTTAGGGTGAGGGTGAGGGTTAGGGTTAGTTTTAGGGTGAGGGTTAGGGTTAGTGTGAGGATTAGGGTTCGGGTTAGGGTGAGAGTAAGGGTTATGTTGAGGTTTAGGTTTAAGGTTAGCGTTAGGGTTAGCATGAGGGTGAGGGAGAGGTTTAGGTTTAGAATTAGGGTTAGGTTTATGGTTAGGCTTAGCGTGAGTGTCATGGTGAGGGTGAGGCTTAGGGTGAGGGTTAGGTTTAAGGTTAGGGTGAGGGTTAGGGTTAGGGTGATACTTAGGGTGAGGTTTTGGGTTATGGTGAGGGTTACGGTTAGGGTGAGTGTGAGGTTTAGGGTGTGGGTTAAGGTTAGTGTGACGGTAAGTGTTAGGGTGAGGGTGGGGGTGAGGGTGAGGGTTATCATTAGGGTGAGGGTTAGGGTTATGGTGAGGTTGAGGGTTAGGATTAGGGTTAGGGTTATGGTGAGTTTTAGGGTGAGGGGTAGGTTTAGAGTTAGGGTTAGGGTGAGGGTAAGGGTTCGGGTGAGGTTTAGTGTGAGGGTGAGGTTTAGGGAAAGTATTAGGGTTAAGGTGAGTGTTAGGGTGAGGAATAGTGTTAGGATTAGCGTGCGGGTATGTGTTAGAGTGAGGGTTAAGGTTAGCGTTAGAATGAGGGTTAGGGATAAGTTTAGGGTTAGGGTGATGATGAGGGTGAGGGTTAGTTTTAGGGTTAGGTTCAGGGTGAGGGTGAGGTTCTGGGTTAGGATTATGGTTAGGCTTAGCGTTAGGCTAAGGCTTGAGGATTAGGGTTAGGTTGGGGGTGAGGGTTAGGTTTAGGTTTAGGGTGAGGGTTAGGGTCAGGGTTAGTGTGAGGATTAGTGTTAGGGTTAGGGTGAGAGTAAGGGTTATAGTGAGGTTTAGGGTTTAGATTAGCTTTAGGGTTAGCATGAGGGTGAGGGAGAGATTTAGGTTTAGGATTAGGGTTAGGTTTACAGTTAGGCTTAGGGTGAAGGTCATGGTGAGAGTGATGCCTAGGGTCAGGGTTAGGGTTAGGTTTAGGGTGAGGGTTAGGGTTAGGGTGATACTTAGGGTGAGGGTGTGGGTTATGGTGAGGGTGACGGTTAGAGTGAGTGTGAGGGTTAGGGTTTGGGTTGGGTTTAGGGTGATGGTGAGGGTTAGGATGAGGGTGAGGGTGAGGGTGAGGGTTAGCATTAGGGTGAGGGTTAAGGTTAGGGTTAGAGTGAGGGTGAGGGTTATGATGAGGGTTAGGGTTAGGGTTAGGGTTAGTGTGAGGATTAGAGTTAGGGTGAGGGTAAGGTTTAGGGTTAGGTTTAGGGTAAGGTTTAGTGTGAGAGTTAGGGTGAGAGTGTGGGTTAGGTTTAGTGTGAGTGTTAGGGTGAGTGTTAGGGTGAGGGTTAGGTTTAGTGTTAGGGTTAGGGTGAGGGTGAAGGTTAGGGTTAGGGTGAGGTTGAGAGTAAGGGATAGGTTTAGGGTTAGGGTTAGGGGTATTGTTAGGGTTAGGTTTAGGGTTAGGGTGAGGGTGGGGGTTAGGGTTAGGGATAGCATTAGGGTTAGCATGAGGGTGAAGGAGAGAGTTAGGTTTAAGATTAGGGTTAGGTTTATGGTTAGGCTTAGAGTTAGGGTAATGGTTAAGGTGAGGTTTCAGGTCAGGTTAGGGTTAGGGTTAGGGTGAGGGTTAGTGTTAGGGTGATATTTAGGGAAAGGGTGAGGGTTAAGGAAAGGGTGAGGGTTAGGGTGATTGTGAGGGATAGGGTTTGGGTGAGGGTTAGGGTGACGTTGAGGGTTAGTGTGAGGTTGAGTGTTAGGGTTAGCATTAGGGTGAGCGTTTGGGTTAGGGTTATGTTGAGGGTGAGTTTTAGGGTTAGGGTTATGTTGAGGGTGAGGGATAGGGTGAGGGTTAGGGTTAGGGTTAACATTAGGGTTAGCGTGAGGGTGAGGGAGAGGGTTAGGTTTAGGATTAGGGTTAGGTTTGGGGTTAGGCTTAGGGTGAGGGTGATGGTGAGGGTGAGGCTAAGGGTCAGGGTTAGGGTTTGTGTTAGGGAGAGGGTTAGTGTAAGGGTGATATTTAGGGAAAGGGTGAGGGTTAGGGTGACGGTGAGGGTTAGGGTGAGGGTGAGGTTTATGGTAAGGGTTAACATTAGGGTGAGGGTTAGTGTTAGGGTTAGTGTTAGTGTGAGGATGAAGGTTAGGGTTAGGGTTATGGTTAGTGTGGGGGTAAGGTTTAGGGTGAGGTTTAGGTTGAGAGTGAGGTTGAAGGAGAGGGTTAGGTTTAAGGTGAGGGTTAGTTTTAGGGTTAGGGTTAGGATTAGGGTGAGGCTATGTGTTAGGGTGAGTGTTAAAGTGAGGGTGAGGGTTAGGGATACGGGTAAGGTTAGGGTTAGGGTGATGGTGAGGGTGAGTGTTAGTTTTAAAGTTAGTTTCAGGGTGAGGGTGAGGTTCATGGTTAGAATTAGGGTTAGGGTTAGGGTTACACTAGGGTGAGGGTGAGGGTGAGGGTTAGGGTTGGGGTGATCTGTAGAGTTAGGCCGAGGTTTAGGATTAGGTTTAGGTTTAGGATGAGGAGTAGGCTGAGGGTTGGGGTTAGTATTAGGGTTAGTGTGAGGGGTAGGGTTAGGGTTAGGGTTATTGTTAGGGTTAGGCTTAGGGTTAGAGTTAGGGTTAGGGTGAGAGTGAGGATGAGTGTTAGGATTAGGCATAGGAATAGGGTTTTTGTTATGGTTAGGGTTAGCGTTAGGGTGAGGGTGAGGGTTAGGTTTAGGGTTAGCGTTAAGATTATTGTTATGGTGAGAGTTAGGGTGAGGGTGAGGGTTAAGTTTAGTGTGAGGTTTAGGTTTAGGGTTAGGTTTAGGGTGAGGGTAAGGGTTAGGTTCAGGGTTAGGGTGAGGGTTAGGGTTAAGTTCAGGGTGAGGGTTAAGTTTAGGGTGAAGGTTAGGGTTAGGGTTAGTGTTAGGTTGAGGGTGAGTGTGAGGGTTAGGGTGAGACTGAGGTTGAGGGTGTGGGTTAGGTTTAGGGTAAGGGAGAGGGTGAAGATGAGGTTTAGGGTTATGATTAGGTTTAGGGTTAGGGTGAGGTTGAGGGTTAGGTTAATGGTTAGGTTGAGGTTTAGGGTTACTGTGAGGGTTGGGTGTGCATGAGGGTAAGGGTTAGGGTGATGGTTAGGGTGAGGGTGAGACTTAATGTTAGGGTTAGTGTTAGAGTAAGGTTTAGTGTGAGGGTAAGGGTTAGGGTTTGGTTTAGGGTTAGTGTGAGGATGAGGGTTAAGGTTAGGGTTAGGGGGAGGGTTAGAGTTAGTGTGAGGGGTAGGGTGAAGGTGAGGGTAAGGGTTAGGGTGAGGGTTAGGGTTAGGTTTAGGGTTATGGTGGGGGTTAGGGTGAGGTTTGGGGTTAGGGTTAGGGTTATGTTTAGGATGAGGTTTAGGGTGAGGGTGAGGGTTAAAGTGAGGGTGAGGGTTAGTGTGAGGGTGAGGGTTAGGGTTAGGGTGAGTGTTAGGGATAGGATTAGGGTTAGGATGAGGGCTATGGTGAGGGTGAGGGTTAGTGTTAGGGTTAGGGTTAGGTTGAGGGTTAGGGTTAGGGTGAGGGATCGGGTGAGGGGTACGTTTAGGGTTAGGTTTAGGTTGAGGGTAAAGGTTAGGATGAGTTTTAGCCTGAGGATGAGGTTTAGGGAGAGGATTACGGTTAGGTTGAGGGTTAGGGTTAGGATTAGGTGATGGTATGCTTTACGTGAGGGTTAGGGTGAAGGATAGCGTTAGGGTGAAGGTTAGGGATACGGTTAGGGTTATGGTTAGAGTGACAGTGAGAGTTAAGGTTAGTTTTTAGGTTAGGGTTAGGGTTAGGGATACGGTTATGGTTAGGGTTAGGGTGACGGTGAAGGTTAGGGTTAGGTTTAGGGTTAGGGTGAGGGTAAGGTTTAGGGTGAAGTTTAGGGTGAGGTGAGGTTTAGGGTGAGTGTTAAGGTGAGGGTAAAGGTGAGGGTGAGGGTATGTGTTAGATTGAGGGTTAGGTTGAGGGTTAGGTTTAGGGTGAGGGTTGTGATAGGTTTACGGTTAGGATTAAGGTGAGGGTGAGGGTGAGGTTTAGGGTTAGGTTTAGGTTCAGGGTGAGGTTGAGGTTCAGGGTTAGGATTAGGGTTAAGGTTAGGGTTAGGCTTAGGCTGAAGGTGAGGGTGTGGGTGAGGGTTAGGGTTTGGGTGAGAGTGATGATTAGGGTGAGTTTTAGTGTGTGGGTTAGTGTTGAGGTTAGTGTGAGGATTAGGATTAGAGTTATGGTTAGGGTAAGGGTTAGGGTTAGATATAGGGTAAGGTTTAGTGTTAGGGTTAGGGTGAGAGTGAGGGATAGGTTTAGTGTGAGTGTTAGGGTGAGGGTTAGGTTTAGTGTTAGCTTTAGGGTGAGGGTGAGGGTTAGGGTGAGTGTGAGGTTTAGGGTTTCGCTGAGGGTTAGGGTGAAAGTGAAGTTTACGGGGAGGGTGAGACTTAGAGTTAGGGTTAGGTTTAGGGTGAGGGTTAGTGTGAGGATAAGTGTTAGGGTTAGGTTTAGGGTTAGTGTGAGGATTAGGGTTAGAGTTATGGTGAGTGTGAGGGTTATGTTTAAGGTTGTGTGAGGGGTAGGGTTAGGGTGAGGGGTAGGGTTAGGTTTTGGGTTAGGGTGAGGGTGATGGTGAGGGTGAGGGTTAGGGTGAGGGTGAAGTTGAGGGTGATGGTGAGGGTTAGGGTTAGGGTTAGGTTGAGGTTTAGGCTTAGTGTGAGGGTTGGGCGAGCATGAGCTTAAGGGATAAGGTGAGGGTTAAGGTGAGGGTGAGAGTTTGGGTTAGGGTTAGTGTTTGGGTGAGGGTTCATGTGAGGGTTAGGGTTAGGGTTAGGTTTAGGGTTAGTGTGAGGTTTACGGTTAGGGTGAGGGTAAGTGTTCGGGTGAGGGTTAGGATTAGGGTGAGTGTTATGGTTAGGGTGAGGGTTTGGGTTAGGGTTATTGTTAGGGTAAGGTTTAGGGTTACAGTTACGGTGAGAGTGAGGGTGAGAGTTAGGGTTAGGGTTAGGGTGAAGTTTAGTGTTAGGGTTAAGGTTAGAGTTAGGGTTAAGGTGAGGGTGAGGTTTAGGGGTAGAGTTAGGATTAGGGTGATGTTTAGGGTTAGGGTGTGTGTTAGGTTGGGGTTGTAGGTAAGGGTAAATTTGAGTGTTAGCCTGAGGGTGAGCGTTACAGTAAGGGTGAGGGTTAGGGTTAGGGTGAGGGTTAGTGTTAGGATTAGGGTGAGGGTGAGGGTTAGTTTGAGGATTTGTGTTAGGGTTAGTGTGAGGTTTAGGGTGAGGATGAGGGTTAGGATTAGTGTTATGGTGAGGTTTACGGTTAGGGTGATGCTTAGGGTTAGTGTGAGCGTTAGTGTTAGCATTAGGGTTTATGTTAGGGTGAGGGTAAGTGTTAGGGTGAGGGTTAGGATTAGGGTGAGGGTTATGGTTAGGGTGAGTGTGAGGGTTAGGGTTAGGGTTATTGTTAGGTTTAGGGTTAGGGTTAGGGTTATGGTTAGGGTTAGGGTTAGGGTTAGGTTTAGGGTTAGGGTTAGGATGAAGTTTAGTTTTAGGGTTATGGTTAGAGTTAAAGTTAGGGTGAGGGTGAGATTTACGGTTAGAGTTAGGGTTAGTGTTAGTGTTAGGGTTAGGGTGAGGGTTAGGGTTAGTCTTTGGCTTAGGCTTAGGCTTAGGCCGAGTATGAGGGTGAGGGTTAGGGTTCCGGTTAGGGTTCAGGTTAGGGCGAAATTTAGATTGAGGTTTGGAGTTAGGATTAGGGTAAGGGTGAGGGCTAGGGTTAAGCTTAGGATGAGGGCTAGGATTAGGGATACCGTTAGGTTTAGGATTAGGGTTAGGGTGAGGGTGAGTATGAGGTTTAGGGTTAGGGTTAGGCTTAGAGTTAGGGTGAGGGTTAGGGTTAGGCTTTGGGTTAGTGTGAGGGTGAGGCTGAGGATTAGGTTTAGGGTTAGGGTTAGGATTAGGGTTAGGGTTAGTGTTAGGTTTAGTGTTAGGTTTAGCGTTAGGATTAGGGTGAGGGTATGTTTGAGGGTGAGGGTTAGGGTGAGGGTTAGGGTTAGGGATACGGTTAAGGTTATGGTTAGAGTGATGGTGTGAGTGAGTGTTAGTTTTAATGTTAGGGTAATGTTTAGTGTTAGGGTTATGGTGAGAGTGAGGGTTAGGTTTAGTGTGAGTGTTTGGGTGAGGTTTAGGTTTAGTGTTAGCTTTAGGGTGAGGGTGAGGTTTAGGGTGAGTGTGAGGGTTAGGGTTTGGGTGAGGGTTAGGGTGAAGGTGAAGGTTAGGGTGAGGGGGAGACTTAGAGTTAGGGTTAGGGTTAAGGTGAGGGTTCGTGTGAGCATAAGTGTAAGTGTTATGTTTAGGGTTAGTGTGAGGATTAGGGTTAGGGTGAGGGTTAGGGTTAGGTTTTGGGTTAGGGTGAGGATGAGGGTGAGGGTGAGGGTTAGGGTGAGGGTGAAGTTTAGGGTAATGATGAGGGTGACAGTTAGGGTTAGGTTGAGATTTAGGCTTAGTGTGAGGGTTGGGTTAGCATGAGTTTAAGGGATAGGTTGAGGGTTAAGTTTAGGGTGAGGGTTATGGTTACGGTGAGTGTGAGGGTTAGGGTTATTGTTATGGTTAGGGTTAGAGTTATGGTTATGGTTATGGTTATGGTTAGTGTTAGTGTTAGAATGAAGTTTAGTTTTAAGGTATGTGTTAGAGTTAAGGGTAGGGTGAGGGTGAGATTTAGGGTTAGAGTTAGGGTTAGTGTTAGTGTTAGGGTTAGGGTGAGGGTTAGGCTTAGGCTTAGGCTTAGGCTTATGCTTATGCCGAGCATGAGGGTTCGGGGTAGGGTTCGGGTTAGGGTTCGGGTTAGGGTGAAGGTTAGATTGAGGTTTAGGGTTAGGATTAGGGTAAGGGTTAGGGCTAGGGTTAGGTTTAGGGTGAGGGCTAGGGTTAGGGATAGGGTTAGGTTTAGGATTAGAGTTAGGGTGAGGGTGAGTGTGAGGTTTAGAGTTAGGGTTAGGCTTAGAATTAGGGTGAGGGTTAGGGTTAGGCTTTGGGTTAGTGTGAGGGTGAGGCTGAGGGTTAGGCTTATTTTTAGGGTTAGGTTCATTGTTAGGTTTAGTGTTAGTGTTAGGGTTAGGGTTAGGGTTATGGATAGAGTTAGGGTTAGAGTTAGGATTAGCCTTAGGGTTAGGATGAGGGTGAGGGTGGGTTTGAGGATTAGAGTTAGGGTTTGGGTAAGGCTTAGGTTTAGGCTTATTGTTAGTGTTATGCTTAGGGTTAAGTGAGCATGAGGTGAGCATGAGGCTGAAGGTGAGGTTTATGGTTAGGGTTAGGGTTAGTGTTATTCTTAGGGTTAGGGTTAGAGATACGGTGAAAATGAGGTTGAGGGTGAGGGTTAGGGTTAGGGTGCGGTTTAGGGATAGGTTTATGGTAAGGGTTAGGGTGAGGGTGAGGTTTACAATTAGAGTTATTTTTATGGGGAGGGTTAGGGTTAGGGTTTGGGTTAGGGTGAAGGTGGGGGTGAGGATTAGGGTTAGGTTTAGGGTTAGGGTTAGGTTTAGGTTTTTAGGTTAGGGTTAGGGTTAGGGTTACGGTGAGGGTTAGTGTTAGAGTTAGGGTTAGGGTGAGGGTGAGATTTTGGGGTAGAGTTAGGTTTAGGGTGAGAGTTAGTTTGAGTGTTAGGGTTAGGGTGAGGGTTAGGATGGGGGTGAAGGTAAGGGAAAACGTGACGGTTAGGCTGAGTGTGAAGTTTATTGCAAGGGTGAGGGTTAGGTTTAGGGTGAGGGTGAGGGTTAGGGGTAGTGTGAGAGTTAGGGTTCGGGTTAATTTTAGGGTTAGGATTAGGTTAAGGGTTACGGTGAGGGTGAGGGTTAGTGTCAGTTTGAGAGTTAGGGTTAGGATTAGGGTTAGGTAGAGGGTTAGGGTTAGGGTTAGTGTTAGGGTGAGAGTTTGGATGAGGGTTAGAGTTAGGATTAGGTTTAGGGTGAAGGCTAGGTGCGGGTGAGGTTTAGGGTTAGGGTTAGGGTGAGGTTTACGGTTAGGGTTAGGGTTAGTGTGAGGGTTAGGATGAGAGTTAGGGTTACGGTGATGTGAGGGTTAGGGTTGGCGTGAGGTTTAGGTTTAGTATTAGGGTTAGGGTGAGGGTGAGTGTTAGGATTAAGGTTAGGGTTAGAGTTAGCTTTTGGGTTCGGATTAGTGTTATTGTTAGGCTTACGGTCACAGTAACAGTGAGGGTGAGGATGAGGATGAGGGTGAGGTTTAGGGAGAGTGTTAGGGTGAGGTTTAGGTTTATGGTTAGGATTAGGGTTAGGGTGAGGGTGAGGTTTAGGGTTAGATTTAGGTTTGGGGGAGTGTTAGATCAAGGGTTAGGTTTAGGGTTAGTGTTAGGGTTAAGGTTAGGGTGAGGGTTAGTTTGAGGTTTAGGGTTAGGGTTATGGTTAGTGTTAGGATTAGGGTGAAGGTGAGGGTGAGCGTGAGGGTGAGGTTTAGGCTTAGGCTTAGGCTTAGGGTTACCCTGAGGGTGAGGATGGGATGAGGATTCGGGTTAGGGTGATGGTTAGGATTAGGGTAAAGGTGAGGGCTCGGGGGAGGGTGAGGGTTAGGGTAAGGCTTAGGCTTAGGCTTAGGGTTAGGCTGAGGTTGAGTTTGAGGATGAGCGTTAGGGTTAGCTTGATGTTTAAGTTTACGGTTAGGGTGAGGGTTAGGATGAGGTTTAGGGTTAGGGTGAGGTTAGGGTGAGGATGATGGTAAGGGTAAAGGTGAGGTTTACACTGAGGGTGAGGGTTAAGATAAGGGTGAGGGTTGGGTTAGGTTTAGGGTTAGTGTAAGGGTTAGGGTTAAGGATAGGATAAGGGTTAGAATGAGGATTAGTGTTATGGTTAGTGTGAGGATTAGGGTGAGGATGAAGGTCAGGTTTAGGGAGAGGGTGAGGGTTAGAATTAGGGTTAGTGTGAGGGCTAGGGTGAGGGTTAGGGTTAGTGTGAAGGTTACTGTTAGCGTTAGGGTTAGTGTTAGGTTGACGGTAAGTGGTAGGGGGAGGGTTAGGGTTAGGGTGAGGGTTATGGTTAGGGTGAGGGTTAGGGTTAAGGTGAGGGTGAATGTTAGGTTGAGTGTTAGGCTGAGGGTTAGGGTTAGGGATAGAGTTAGGTTTAGGATTAGGGTAAGGGTGAGGGTGAGTGTGAGGGTTAGGGTTAAGGTTAGGCTTAGGGATAGGGTGCAGGTTAGGGTGAGGGTTTGGGTTAGGATGAGGGTGAGGCTGAGGATTAGGGTTAGGTTTAGGGTTATGGTTAGGGTTAGATTTAGGGTTAGGGTTAGGATTATGGTTAGGTTAGGGTTAGGCTTAGGCTTATTGTTAGGCTGAGGTTGAGGCTGAGGGTTAGGGTTATGGTTATGGTTAGGGTTAGGATTAGGGTTAGGGGAAGTGTTATTGTTAGGGTTAGGGTTAGAGTTATGATGAGGTTGAGGGTGAGGGTTAGAATTAGGGTTAGGGTGAGGGCTAGGGTGTGGGTTAGTGTTAGGGTGAAGGTTAGGTTTAGGATTAGGGTTATGATTAGGGTGAGCGTAAGGGTTAGGGTTATTGTTAGGGTTAGGGTTAGGGTTATGGTTACGGTGAGTGTGAGGGTGAGAGTTAGGGTTAAGGTTAGGGTGAAGTTTAGTGTTAGGGTTAGGGTTAGAGTTAGGGTTAAGGTGAGGGTGATGTTTAGGGGTAGAGTTAGGTTTAGGGTGAGGGTTAGGGTCAAGGTAAGGGTTAGGGTGAGGGTTAGGGTGGGGTTGTAGGTAATGGTAAATTTGAGGGTTAGCCTGAGGATGAGGGTTACAGTAAGGGTGAGGGTTAAGGTTAGGGTGAGGGTTAGTGTTAGGGTTAGGGTGAGGGTGAGGGTTAGATTGAGGATTAGTGTTAGGGTTAGTGTGAGGTTTAGGGTGAGGTTGAGGGTTAGGGTTAGTGTTAGGGTGAGGTTTATGGTTGGGGTAATGCTTAGGGTTAGTGGGAGCGTTAGTGTTAGCATTAGGGTTTATGTTAGGGTGAGGGTAAGTTTTAGAGTGAGGGTTAGGGTTAGGGTGAGGTTTATGGTTAGGGTGAGTGTGAGGGTTAGGGTTAGGTTTATTGTTAGGGTTAGGTTTTGGGTTAGGGTTATGGTTATGGTTATGGTTAGGGTTAGGGTTCGATTGAGGTTTAGTTTTAAGGTTAGGTTTAGAGGTAAGGTTACGATGAGGGTGAGATTTAGGGTTAGAGTTAGGGTTAGTGTTAGTGTTAGGGTTAGGGTGAGGTTAGGGTTAGGCTTAGGCTTAGGCTTGGGCTTAGGCCGAGCATGAGGGTGAGGGTTAGGGTTCGGGTTAGTGTGAAGGTTAGATTGAGTTTTAGGATTAGGATTAGGGTAAGGGTGGGGGCTAGGGTTAGGGTTAGGGTGAGGGCTAGAGTTAGGGATAGGGTTAGGTTTAGGATTAGGGTTAGGGTGAGGGTGAGTGTGAGGTTTAGGTTTAGGGTTAGGCTTAGAGTTAGGGTGAGGGTTAGGGTTAGGGTTTGGGTTAGGGTGAGGATGAGGCTGAAGATTAGGGTTAGGTTTATGGTTAGGTTTAGGATTAAGGTTAGTGTTAGGATTAGGGTTAGGGTTAGGGTTATGGTGAGGGTTAGGGTTAGAGTTAGGATAAGGCTTAGGGTTAGGATGAGGGGGAGGGTGGGTTTGAGGATTAGAGTTAGGGTTAGGGTTAGGCTTAGGGTTAGGCTTATTGTTAGTGTTATGGTTAGGGTTAAGTTTGCGGTAAGCATGAGGCTGGAGGTGAGAGTTATAGTTAGGGTTAGGGTTGAGTTAGGGTTATTGTCATTCTTAGGGTGAGGGTTAGGGTTAGGGTGCGGTTTAGGGTTAGGTTTAGGGTTAGGGTTAGTGTGAGGGTGAGGTTTAGGATTAGAGTTAGTGTTAGGGGGAGGGTTAGGGTTAGGGTTTGGGATAGGGTGAGGGTGGGGCTGAGGATTACGGTTAGGTTTAGGGTTAGGTTTAGCGTTAGGTTGAGGGTTTGGGTTAGGGTTATGGGGAGGGTTAGGATGAGGGTTAGTGTTAGGATTAGGGTTAGGCTGCGGTTGAGGCTGAGGGTGAGGTTTATGGTTAGGGTTAGGATTAGGGTTAGGGTAAGTGTTATAGTTAGGGTTATGGTTAGACTTATGGTGAGGTGGAGGGTGAGGGTGAGGGTTAGGGATAGGGTGAGGTTTAGGGTTAGAATTTGGGTTAGGGTTAGTTTTAGTTTGAGGGTGTCGTTAAGATTAAAGGTGAGGGTTAGGCTGAGGGTGAGGGTTACGGTAAGGGTGAGGGTTAGGGTTAGGGTGAGGGTTAGGGTTAGGGTTGGGGTGAGTGTTAGGGTTCGGGTTAAGTTTAGGGTTTGGTTGAGGGTTAGGGTACGGGTTACGGTGAGGGTGAGGGTTAGGGTTAGGTTGAGGGTTAGTGTTAGGATTAGGGTTAGGGTGAGGTGAAGTTTAGGGTTAGTGTTAGGATGAAGGTTATGATGAGGGTTAGGGATAGGATTAGGGTTAGTGTGAGGGCTAGTTTGAGGTTAAGGTTTAGGGTTAGCGTTAGGGTGATGTTTAGGGTTAGGGTTAGGGTGAGGGTGAGGGTGAGGTTTACGGTTAGAGTTAGGGTTAGGGTGAGTCTGAAATTGAGGGTTAGGTTTATGTTAGTGTTAAAGTTAGGGTTAGTGTGAGGGTTAGGTTGAGGGTGAGGGTTAGGCTTAAGGTTAGTATTAGGATTAGCATAAGGGTTAGGGTGAGTGTGAGGGTTAGGGTTAGGCTTAGGTGTAGGGTTAGGCTGAGGGTGAGGTTGAGAGTGAGGGT
This sequence comes from Dipodomys merriami, assembly GCF_024711535.1. Lineage (NCBI taxonomy): Eukaryota > Metazoa > Chordata > Mammalia > Rodentia > Heteromyidae > Dipodomys > Dipodomys merriami. Next base: position 356,285 of record NW_027202849.1, read on the forward strand.
TAGGGTTAGGATTATGGTGAGAGATAGGGTTCGTTTAAATTTAGGGTTAGGGTGAGGGTTAGAGTTAGGTTTAAGGTGAGCTTGAGTTTTAGGGTAAGGTTGAGGCTTAAGGTTAGGATTAGGTTTAGGGTAAGGGTTAAGGTTAGGGTTAGGGTGAGGTTAAGGTTGAAGATTAGGGATAGGGTGAGGGCTAGGTTGAGGGTGAGGTTTAGGGTTATTGTTAGATTAAGGTTGAGGGTTAGAGTTAGGGTTATGGTGAGGGTTAGGTTGAGGGTTAGGGTTACGGTGAGGATGAGGGTTAGGGTTAGGGTGAGGGTTAGGGTGAGGTTGATGGTAAGGGTAAAGGTGAAGTTTAGGCTGAGGTTGAGGGTTAGGGTGACGGTTAGTGTTTGGTTTAGGGTAAAGGTAAGGGTGAGGGTTAGGGTCAGGGTGATTTTTAGATTGAGGATAAGGTTTAGGGTTCGTGTGAGGTTTAGGGTGAGGATGTGGGTTAGGGTTAGGGTGAGGGTGAGGGTTAAAGTTAGGGTTAAGGTGAGGGCTAGGGTGAGGGTGAGTGTTAGGGTTAGGGTTAGGGTTAGGGGGAGGTTTAGGATTATGGTGAGGGTTAGAATTAGTGTGAGGTTTAGTGTTCGGGTTAGGGTCAGTGTTAGGGTGAGGGTAAGTGTTAGGGTGAGGGTTAGGTTTAGGGTGAGGTTTATGGTTAGGTTGAGGCTTATGGTTAGTGTTATTGTTAGGGTTAGGTTTACGGTTACGGTGAGTGTGAGGGTGAGATTTAGGGTTAGGGTTAGGGTGAAGTTTAGTGTTAGAGTTAGGGTTAGATTTAGGGTTAAGTTGAGGGTGGGGTTTAGGGATAGAGTTAGGTTTAAGGTGCGAGTTAGGGTCAGGGTTAGGGTTAGGCTGCGGGTTAGGGTGGGGTTGAAGTTAAGGGTAAATTTGAGGGTTAGGCTGAGGGTCAGGGTTACAGTAAGGGTGAGGTTAGTGTTTGAGTGAGGGTGATGGTGAGGGTTAGATTGAGGATTAGTGTTAGGGTTAGTGTGAGGTTTAGGGTGAGGATGAGGGTTAGGGTTAGTGTTAGGGCGAGGTTTATGGTTAGGGTGATGCTTCGGGTTAGTGTGAGCGTTAGAGTTAGCATTGGGGTTTATGTTAGGGTGAGGATAAGTGTTAGGGTGAGGGTTAGGGTTAGGGTGAGGATTATGGTTAGGGTGAGTGTGAGTGTTAGTGTTAGGGTTATTGTTAGGGTTAGGGTTAGGGTTATGGTTAGTGTTAGTGTTAGGTTTAGTGTTAGTGTTAGGGTTAGGATGAGGCTTAGTTTTACTGTTAGGGTTAGAGTTAAGGTTAGGGTGAGGGTGACAGTTAGGGTTAGAGTTAGGGTTAGTGTTAGTGTTAGGGTTAGGGTGAGGGTTAGGGTTAGGTTTAAGCTTAAGCTTAGGCTCGGGCTTAGGCCGAGCATGAGGGTGAGGGTTAGGGTTTGGGTTAGGGTTCGGGTTAGTGTGAAGTTTAGATTGAGGTTTAGCATTAGGATTAGGGTAATGGTGAGGGCTAGGGTTAGGGTTAGGGTATGGGCTAGGGTTAGGGAAAGGGTTAGGTTGAGGATTAGGGTTAGGGTGAGTGTGAGAGTGAGGTTTAGGGTTAGGGTTAGCCTTAGAGTTAGGGTGAAAGTTAGGGTTAGGGTTTGGGTTAGTGTGAGGGTGAATCTGAGGATTAGGGTTAGTTTTAGGGTTAGGTTTAAGGTTAGAGTTATTGTTAGGCTTAGGCTTAGGATGAGGGTGAGGGTGGGGTTGAGGATGAGAGTTAGGGTTTGGGTTAGGCTTAGGGTTAGGTTTATTGTTAGTGTTATGGTTAGGGTTAATTTTGCTGTGAGCATGAGGCTGAAGGTGAGGGTTATGGTTATGGTTATGGTTAGGGTTAGGGTTAGGGGGAGGGATAGGGTGATGTTTAGGGTTAGGGTTAGTGTTAGGGTAAGTGTGAGGGTGAGGGTTAGGTTGAGGTTTAGGGATATGGTTAGGTTTAGGTTTAGGGTTAGGGTGAGACTGAGTGTGAGGTTTAGGGTGAGGATTAGGCTTAGGCTTATGGTTAGGCTAATGGTGAGGATGGGGGTGAGGATTAGGTTTAGGGCTAGGCTTAGGCTTTGGGTTAGGCTGAGGGTGAGGGTGGAGGTGAGGTTTAGGGTTAGGGTGATGGTTAGGATTAGGGTAAGGGTGAGGGCTCCGGTTAGGGCTAGGGTTAGGGTAAGGCTTAGGCTTAGGCGTCGGGTTAGGCTGAGGGTGATTTTGAGGGTGAGGGTTAGGGTTAGCATGATGGTTAGGTTTACTGTTAGTGTGAGGGTTAGGATGAGGTTTAGGGTTCGGGTGAGGTTAGGGTGAGGATGATGGTAAGGGTAAAGGTGAGGTTTACGCTGAGGGTGACTGTTAAGATGAGGGTGAGGGTTAAGGTAAGGGTGAGGGTTAGTGTTAGGGTGAGGCTGAGTGTGAGATTTAGGGTGAGGATTAGGATTAGGCTTACAGTTAGGCTAAGGGTGGGGGTGAGGATTAGGGTTAGGGTGATGGTTAGGGTTAGGGGTAGTGTTATTGTTAAGGTTAGGGTTAGAATTACCGTGAGGGTGAGGGTGGGGGTGAGGGTTAGGGTTAGGTTTAGGTTTAGGGTGGGGTTTAGGGTTGGTTTAGGATTATGGTTAGGGTTTGGGTGAGGTTTAGGGTTAGATATAGTGTTAGGGGGAGGGAAAGTGTGAGGGTCAGGGATAGGGTTTATTGTTAGGGTTAGGGTGAGGGTGAGGGTTAGGTTGAGATTTAGGGTTAGGGTTAGGATTAGGGTTAGTGTGAGGGTTAATGTTAGGGTTAGGGTTAGTTTTAGGGTGAGGGTTGGTGTTAGGGTGAGGGTTTGGGTTATTGTGAGGGTTAGGGTTAGGGTGAGGGTTAGGATAAGGATTAGGGTTATTGTTAGGGTTAGGTTTAATGTTTCAGTTATGGTGAGGGTGAGGATGAGTGTTAGGGTTAGGGTTAGGGTGAGGTTTAGGGTTTGGTTTAGGGTTAGAGTGAGGGTTAGGGTGAGTGTGAGGATTAGGGTTAGAGTTAGGGTTAGGGTGAAGGTTAAACTGAGGTTTAGGGTTAGGGTTAGTGTTAGGGTTAGGGTTAGGGTGAGAGTAAGGGGTGTGTTAGGATTACAGTTTTGGTTAGGTTTATGGTTAGGGTTAGCCTTAGGGTTAGGTGAGGCTGAGGTTTAGGGTTAGAATTAGGGTTAGGGTGAGGCTGAGGGTGAGGGTGAGGTTAGGATTAGGGTTAGGATTAGGATTCGGGTTTTGGTTAGGGTGAGTGTGAGGGTTAGGGTTAGGGTTAGCCTTAGGTTTAGGCTGAGGGTGAGGGTTATGGCAAGGGTGAGCAATAGGGTTAGGGTGAGGGTTAGGGTTAGTGTGAGAGTTAGGGTTCGGGTTAAGTTTAGGGTTAGGGTTAGGGTTAGGGTAAGGGTTTCGGTGAGGGTGAGGTTTAGTGTCAGTTTGAGGGTTAGGGTTAGGATTAGGGTTAGAGTGAGGGTTAGTGTTAGGGTTAGTGTTAGGGTGTGGGTTAGGATGAGGGTTAGGGTTAGGATTATGGTTAGGGTGAGGGCTAGTGGCAGGTGAGGTTTAGCGTTAGGGTTAGGGTGAGGTTTATGGTTAGGGTTAGGGTTAGGGTTAGGGTGAGGTTGAGGTTTAGGGTTAGTGTTAGGGTTAGAGTGAGGCTGAGGTTGAGGGTTAGGGTTAGGGTGAGGTTTAGTTCTGGGATTAGTGTTAGAGTTAGGGTTAGAGTGAGGGTTTGGTTGTGGGTGAGGTTTAGGCTTAGCGTTAGGATTAGGTTTAGGATGAGGGTGAGGGTGAGTTTGAGGGTTAGGGTTAGGTTGAGGGTTAGGGTTAGGATTAGGGTTAGATTGAGGGTTAAATTTAGGGTTAGGGTGAGGGTAAGAATGAGGATTAGGGTTAGGATTAGCATTATGGTGAGGGCTAGGGTGAGGGTGAGGGTTAGGGTTAGTGTTAGATTAAGGTTTAGGGTTAGGTTTAGCTTTAGGGTGAGGGTTAGGTTGAGGGTTAGGGTTACAGTGAGTGTGAGGGTGAGTGTTAGGGTAAGGGTTAGGGATAGGATTAGGGTTAGGGTGAGGGTGAGTGTAAGGATTAGGTTTAGGGTGAGGGTGAATGTTAGGATTAGGGTTAGGATTATGGTTAGGTTTAGGTTTAGGTTTGGGATAAGGGTTAGGGTGAGGGTGAGGTTTAGGTTTAGATTTAGGGTTAGTTTGAGGTTTAGTTCGGGGGTGAAGTTTAGGGTTAGTGTTAGGATTAAGGTTAGGGTGAGGTTTAGGTTGAGGTTTAGGGTTATGGTTAGGGTTATGGTTAGGATTAGCGTGAGGGTGAGGGTTAGGTTGAGGATTAGGGTTAAGGTGAAAGTGAGGGTTAGGGTTACAGTGAGTGTTAGGGTGAGGATTAGGGTTATGGTGAGGGTGAGTGTTAGGATTATGATTAGTGTTAAGGTTAGGTTTAGGGTTAGGATTAGGGTTAGGGTGAGGCTGAAGTTTAGGGTTAGGGTTAGGTTTAGTTGGAGTGTTAGGTCAGGGGTTAAGGTTAGGTTTAGTGTTAGGGTTAAGGTTAGGGTGAGGGTTAGGATGAGGTTTAGGGTTATGGGTAAGGTTAGTGTTAGGTTTAGGATTAGGGTGAGGGTGAGTGTGAGGTTTAGGGTTAGGGTTAGACTTAGGTTTAGGGTTAGGCTTAGGGTGAGGGTAGAGGTGAGGATTAGGGTTAGGGTGATGGTTAGGGTTAGGGTGAGTGTTAGGGTTAGGATGAGGGTTAGGTTTAGGATTAGGGTGAGGGTGAGGGCTAGGGTGAGGTTGAGGATTAGAATAAGGTTTAGGGTGAGGGTGAGGGTTAAGATAAGGGTGAGGGTTAGGTTTACGATTAGGGTTAGATTTAGTGGCCAGGTTAGGGTCAGGGTGATTGTAAGATTGAGGATTAGGGTTAGAGTTAGTGTGAGGTTTAGAGAGAGGATGAGGTTTAGGGTTAGGGTGAGGGTGAGGGTTAGAATTACGGTTAGGGTGAGGGCTAGGGTGAGGGTGAGGATTAGGGTTAGGTAGAGGGTGAGGGTGAGGGTGAGGTTTAGGGTTAGGGTTAGTGTTACAGTTAGGGTGCGTTTGAGGGTTAGTTTGAGGTTTAGGGATAAGTTTAGGTTTAGTATTAGGGTTCGATTGAGGGTGAGTGTGAGGGTTAGGGTGAAGGTTAGGCTTAGGCTTCTGGTTAGGCTGAGGGTGAGGGTGGGGGTGAGGATTATGGTTAGGGTGATGGTTCGGGTTAGGTTTAGTGTTATTGTTAGAGTTTGGGTTAGAGTTACGGTGAGGGTGAATGTGCAAGTGAGGGTTAGGGTTAGGTTTAGGGTGGGGTTTAGGGTTAGGGTTAGGGTTACGGTGAGGCTGAGGTTTAGGTTTAGAAATACGGTTAGGGGTAGGGTCAGGGGGAGGGTTAGGCTTACACTTAGGCTTAGGCTTAGCTCGAGCATGAGGGTTCGGGTACGGTTCGGGTTCAGGTTAGGGTTACGTTTAGGTTGAGAGTTAGGTTGAGGTTTAGGGTTAGGATAAGTTTAAGGGTGAGGGCTAGGCTGAGGGTTAGGTTGAGGGTTATGGTTAGGGATAGGGTTAGGTTTAGGATTAGGGTTAAGTTGAGTGTGAGGGTTAGGATTAGGGTTAGGGTTAGGCTTAGAGTAAGAATGAGGTTTAGGGTTAGGGTTTGGGTTAGGATGAGTTTGAGGCTGAGGATTAGGGTGAGGTTTAGGGTTAGGTTTAGGGGTAGTGTTAGTGTTAGTTTTAGGGTTAGGGTTAGGGTTAGGGTGAGGTTTAGATATAGGGTCAGGGGGAGGGTTAGGGGGAGGGTTACAATTAGGGGTAGTGTAAGGTTTAGGTTGAGGGTGAGGGTTACGTTGACGTTTAGGGATAGGGTTAGGGTTAGGATCAGTTTGAGGGTTAGTGTTAGTGTTAGGGTTAGTGTTAGGGTGAGGGTAAGTGTTAAGGTGAGGTTATGGGTTATGGTGACGGTTATGGTTAGGGTGATGGTTAGGGTTATGGTTAGGTTTATTGTTAGGTTTAGGTTTAGGGTTATGGTTACAGTGAGGGTGAGGGTGAGGGTTAGGGTTAGGGTTAGTTTGAGGTTTAGGGTTTGGGTTAGGGTTAGGGTTAGGGTTAGGGTGACCGTGAGGGTGAGGTTTAGGGTTAGAGTTAGGGTTAGGGTGAAGCTTAGGGTTAGGGTTAGGGTGAGAGTTAGGGGGAGGGTAAGGATTATTGTTAGGGTTAGGGATAGCATTAGGGTTAGGATTAAGTTGAGGGTCAGTGTGTTTTTTAGGGTTAGGTCTAGGGTTAGGCTTAGGTTTATGCTGAGGTTGAAGGTGATGGTTAGGGTTGGGGTTAGGGTTAGGGATAGGGGGAGGGTTAGGATTAGGGTTAGGTTTAGGATTAGGGTTTCGGCAAGCGCTAGGGTGAGGGTGAGGCTTAGGGTTAGAGTTAGGGTGAGGTTTATGGTTAGGGTTAGGCTTAGGGTGAGGGTGAGCGATATGGTTAGGGTTAGGCTTAGGCTTAAGGTTAGACTGAGGGTGAGGGTGGGGGTGAGGTTTAGGTTTAGGGTGAGTGTGAGGGTTACCGTTAGGTTGAGAGTTAGAATTAGGGTTAGGAAGAAGGTTAAGGTTAGGGTTAGGGTGAGGGTAAGGATGAGGGTTTGGGTTATGATTAGGGTTAGAGTGAGGGCTAAGGTGAGGTTGAGGGTTAGGGTTAGTGTTAGATTAAGGTTTAGGGTTAGGGTTAGGGTTAGGGTGAGGATTAGGTTGAGGGTTAGGGTTACAGTGAGGGTGAGGATTCGGGTTAGGGTGAGGGTTAGGGTTAGGATTAGGGTTAGCTTGAGTGTGAGTATTAACTTTAGGGTTAGGGTTAGGGTTAGGATTAGTGTTATAGTTAGGGTTAGTGTTAGAGTTATTGTGAGGGTGAGGGTGAGGGTGAGGGTTAGGGTTAGGGTTAGGTTGAGGTTTAGGGTTAGGGATTAGGATTAGGGTTAGGGTGAGGGTTAGGTTTAGGGTTAGATTTAGGGTTAGTTGGAAGGTTACGTCGAGGGTGAGCCTTAGGTTTAGTTTTAGGATTAAGGTTAGGGAGAGCGTTAGGTTGAGGTTTAGGGTTATGGTTAGGGTTAGGGTTAGGATTAGGGTGAGGGTCAGGGTGAGTGTGAGGGTTAGGGTTAGGCTTAGGCTTAGGCTTAGGGTTAGGCTGAGGGTGAGGGTGGGTGTGAGGATTAGGTTTAGGGTTATGTTTAGGGTTAGGGTTAGTGTGAGGGTTAGGATTAGTATTAGGGTTAGGGTGAGGGCTAGGGTGAGGGTGAGGTTTAGGGTAAGGGTTATGCTTAGGCTTAGGGTTCGGCTGAGCTTGAGGTTGAGGGTGAGGGTTAGGGTTAGGATGATTGTTAGGTTTACAGTTAGGGTGAGTGTTAGGGTTAGGGTGAGGCTGAGGGTGAGGGTTAGGTTTAGGATTATTGTTAGGGTTAGGCTTAAGGTGAGGGTTAGGTTGAGGGTGAGGGTTAGGGTTAGGGTTAGGAGTAGGATTAGGGTTAGGGTTAGGGTGAGTGTGAGGGTTAGGGTTAGGGTTAGGGATAGGCTTAGGGTTAGGCTGAGGTTGAGGGTTAGGGTTAGGGTTAGTGTGAGGTATGGAGTTAGGGTTAGGGTGAGTGTTAGGGTTAGTTTTAGGGTTAGGCTGAGGATTAGGCTGAGGATGAGGGTGTGGGTTAGGGTTAGGATGAGGGTTAGGGGAGGGTAAGGGTTAGTGTTAGGGTTAGGGATAGGATTAGGTTTAGGGTAAGGGTGAGGGTCAGTGTGTTTGTTAGGGTTAGGTCTAGAGTTAGGCTTAGGTTTAGGCTGAGGGTGAGGGTGATGGTTAGTGTTAGGGTTAGGGTTATTTTTAGGGTTAGGGTAAGTGTTACGGTGAGGATTAGGTTTAGGGTGAGGGTTATGGTTAGGGTGAGGTTTAGGGTTATGGTTAAGGTTATTGTTAGTGTTAGGGTTACGGTTAAGTTGAGGGTGAGGGTGAGGGTTACGGTTAGGGTTAGGATGAGTTTTAGGTTAGGGTTAGGGATAGAATTAGGGTTATGCTGACAGTGAGGTTTAGGTTTAGTGTTAGGGTTTGTGATAGGGTTAGGGTTAGGGTGAGGGTTAGGGTTAGGCTTAGGCTTAGGCTTAGGCTTAGGCCAAGCATGAGGGTGACCTTTAGGGTTAGGGTGATGGTTCTGTTTAGAATTAGTGTTATTGTTAGTGTTAGGGTTAGAGTTACGGTGAGGGTTAGCGTTAGGGTGCCATTTAGGGTTAGGGTTAGGGTTAGGGTTAGGGTGAGGGTGAGGTTTACGATTAGAGTTAGGGTTAGGGTGAGGCTGAAATTGAGGGTTAAGTTTAGGGTTAGTGTCAGAGTTAGGGTTAGTGTGAGGGTTATGTTGAGTGTGAGGGTTAGGCTTAAGGTTAGGATTAGGATTAGCATAAGTGTTAGGGTGAGTGTGAGGGTTAAGGTTAGGGTTAGGTTAGGGTTAGGCTTAGGGTGAGGTTGAGAGTGAGGGTTAGGGTTAGGTTTACGGTGAGAGTTAGGGTTCGGTTAAATTTAGGGTTAGGGTGAGGGTTAGGGTTATGTTCATGGTGAGCTTGAGTTTTAGGGTAAGGTTGAGGCTTAAGGTTAGGATTAGGTTTAGGGTAAGGGTTAAGGTTAGGGTTAGGGTGAGGTTAAGAATGAAGATTAGGGATAGGGTGAGGGCTAGGTTGAGGGTGAGGTTTAGGGTTAGTGTTAGATTAAGGTTGAGGGTTAGAGTTAGGGTTAGGGTGAGGGTTAGGTTGAGGGTTAGGGTTACGGTGAGGGTGAGGGTTAGGGTTAGGGTGAGGGTTAGGGTGAGGATGATGGTAAGGGTAAAGGTGAGGTTTAGGCTGAGGTTGAGGGTTAGGTTGAGGGTTAGTGTTTGGTTTATGGTTAAGGTAAGGGTGAGGGTTAGGCTCAGGCTGGTTGTTAGATTGAGGATTAGGGTTAGGGTTACTGTGAGGTGTAGGGTGAGGATGTGAGTTAGGGTTAGGGTGAAGGTGAGGGTTAAATTAGGGTTAAGGTGAGGGCTAGGGTGAGGGTGAGTGTTAGGGTTAGGGTGAGGGTTAGGTTTTTGGGGAGGGTCAGGATGAGGGTAGGGTTAGGATTAGGGTTAGGGTGAGGGTGAGTGTGTGTGTTAGGGTTAGGTTTAGGGTTAGGCTTAGAGTTAGGCTGAGGCCGAGCATGAGGGTTCGGGTATGGGTTCGGGTTCGGGTTCGGGTTCGGGTTAGGTTGAGAGTTAGGTTGAGGTTTAGGGTTAGGATAAGTTTAAGGGTGAGGGCTAGGCTGAGGGTTAGGTTGAGGGTTAGGGTTAGGGATAGGGTTAGGTTTATGATTAGGGTTAAGGTGAGTGTGAGGGTTAGGATTAGGGTTAGGGTTAGGCTTAGATTTAGAATGAGGTTTAGGGTTAGGGTTTGGGTTAGGATGAGGTTGAGGCTGAGGATTAGGGTTAGGTTTAGGGGTAGTGTTAGTGTTAGGGTTAAGGTTAGGGTGAGGTTTAGATATAGGGTCAGGGGGAGGGTTAGGGTGACGGTTAGGGTTAGGGGTAGTGTTAGGTTTAGGTTGAGGGTGAGGGTTAGGTTGACGTTTAGGGTTAGAGTTAGGGTTAGGGCCAGTTTGAGGGTTAGTGTTAGTGTTAGGGTTAATGTTAGGGTGAGGGTAAGTGTTAGGGTGAGGTTATGGGTTATGGGGACAGTTATGTTTAGGGTGAGGGTTAGGGTTAGGTTTAGAGTTATTGTTAGGTTTAGGTTTAGAGTTATGGTTACGGTGAGGGTGAGGATGAGGGTTTGGGTTAGGGTTAGGTTGAGGTTTAGAGTTTGGGTCCAGGTTAGGGTTAGGGTGAGGGTGAGGTTTAGGTTTAGAGTTAGGGTTAGGTTGACGCTTCGGGTTAGGGTTAGGGTGAGAGTTAGGGGGAGGGTAAGTGTTAGTGTTAGGGTTAGGGATAGGATTAGGGTTAGGGTTAAGGTGAGGGTCAGTGTGTTTGTTAGGGTTAGGTCTAGGGTTAGGCTTAGGTTTAGGCTGAGGGTGAGGGTGATGGTTAGGGGTAGGGTTAGGGTTAGGGATAGGGGGAGGGTTAGGATTAGGATTAGGGTTAAGGCAAGGGCTAGGTTGAGGGTGAGGTTTAGGGTTAGAGTTAGGGTGAGGTTTATGGTTAGGGTTAGGGTTAGGGTGAGGGTGAGGTTTAGGGTTAGAGTTAGGCTTAGGGTGAAGCTATGGGTGAGGGTTAGGGTTAGTGTTAGTGTTAGCTTTTGGGTTAGGATTAGGGTGAGGATTAGGGTGAGGGTTACGGTTAGGTTTAGTGTTAGGTTTAGGCTGAGGGTGAGCGTGACGGTGAGGGTTAGGGTGAGGATGAGGTTTAGGGATAGGGTGAGGGCTAGGGTTGGGTGAGGGTTAGAGATTGGGTTAGCGTGAGGTTTAGGGTTAGGGTGATAATTAGTGTTAGTGTGAGGGTTAGTGTTAGGGTTAGGGTTATTTAAAGGGTTAGGGTAAGTGTTAGGGTGAGGGTAAGTGTTAGCGTGAGGGTTATGTTTAGGGTTATGGTTAAGGTTATTGTTAGTGTTAGGGTTAGGTTTATGGTGAGGGTGATGGTGAGGGTTACATTTAAGGTTAGGATGAGGTTTAGGTTTAGGGTTAGGGATAGAATTAGTGTTAGGGTGACAGTGAGGTTTAGGGTTAGAGTTAGGGTTTGTGATAGGGTTAAGGTTAGGTAAGGGTTAGCGTTAGGGTTAGGCTTAGGCTTAGGCTTTGGCCGAGCATGAGGGTGAGAGTTAAGGTTAGGGTGATGGTTCTCGTTAGCATTGGTGTTATTGTGAGTGTTAGGGTCAGAGTTACGGTGAGGGTGAAGATGCAGGTGAGGGTTAGGTTTAGGGTTAGGCTGGGGTTTACGGTTAGGGTTAGGGTTAGGGTTAGGGTGAAGCTGAGGGTGAGGGATAGGGTTAGGATTAATTTTAGGGTTAGGCTTAAGGTGAGGGTTAGCTTGAGGTTTAGGGTAAGGGTTAGGGTTAGGAGTAGGATTAGGGTTAGGGTTAGGGTGAGTGTGAGGGTTAGGGTGAGGGTTAGGCTTAGGTTGAGGGTTAGGGTTATGGGGAGGTTTAGGATTAGGGTTAGGTTTAGGATTAGGGTTAGGGTGAGGGTGAGTGTGTGTGTTAGGGTTAGGTTTAGGGTTAGGCTTAGGGTTAGGCTGAGGGTGAGTTTGAGGGTTAGGGTTAGGGTTAGGGTGAGGGTTAGGGTAAGAATTAGGGGGACAGTTAGGAAGAGGGTTAGGGTTAGAATTAGGGTTGGGTGAGGGCTAGGGTGAGGGTGAGGTTTAGGTTTAGGTTTGGGGTGAGGGTTAGGGTTAGGGTATGTGTGAGAGTTATGGTTCGGTTTAATTTTAGGGTTAGGTTGAGCGTTAGGACAAATGTTATGGTGAAGGTGAGGGTTAGGGTTGGGTTGAGGTTTAGGGTTCGGATTAGGGGTTGAGTGAGGGTGACGGTGAGGGTTAGGTTTAGTGTTAGGGTAAGGGTTAGGATGAGGGTTACGGTTAGGATTAGGGTGAGGGTGAGGTTTAGGTTTAGGGTTAGGGTGAGGTTTAGGGTTAGGTTTAGTGTTAGGGTTAGGGTGAGAGTAAGGTTTAGGGTTAGAGTTAGGGTTAGGGTGAGGCTGAGTTTGAGGGTTAGGTTTAGTGTTAGTGTTAGATTTAGGGTTAGGGTGAGGTTTAGGTTTAGTGTGAGGGTTAGGCTTAGGGTTAGGATTAGGTTTAGGTTAAGGGTTAGGGTGAGTGTGAGCAATATGGTTAGGGTTCGGTTTAGGCTTAGGGTTAGATTGAGGGTGAGGGTGGGGTGAGAGTTAGGTTTACGTTGAGTGTGAGGCTTAGGGTTAGGTTGAGGGTTAGGGTTAGGGTTACTGTGAGCATGAGGGTTAGGGTTAGGTTGAGAGTTAGGGTTAGAGTTAGGGTTAGGGTGAGGGTTATGGTTAGGTTTAGGGTGAGGGTAAGGATGAGGATTAGGGTTAGGATTAGGGTTAGTTTGAGGGCTAGGGTGAGATTGAGGGTTAGGGTTAGTGTTAGATTATGATTTAGGATTAGGGTTAGGGTTAGGGTGAATATTAGGTTGAGGGTTAGGGTTACAGTGAAGGTGAGGATTAGGGTTAGGATGAGGGTTAGGGTTAGGCTTAGGCTTAGGCTTAGGCTTAGGCTTAGGCCGAGCATGAGTGTGAGGGTTCGTGTTCGGGTCCGGGTGAGGGTTAGGATTAGGTTGAGAGTTAAGTTGAGGTTCAGGGTTAGGATAAATTTAAGGGTGAGGGCTAGGTTGAGGATTAGGGTGAGGGTTAGGGTTAGTTATATGGTTAGGTTTAGGTTTAGGGTTAGGGTGAGTGTGAGGGTTAGGATTAGGGTTAGGGTTAGGCTTAGAGTTAGGATGAGGTTTAGGGTTTGGGTTTGGGTTAGGGTGAGGTTGAGGCTGCGGATTAGGGTTAGGTTTCGGTTAGGTTTAGGGGTAGTGTTAGTGTTAGGGTTAGGGTTAATGTTAGGGTGAGGGTTAGGTTTAGATATAGGGTTAAGGGGAGGGATAGGGTGAGGGTTAGGGTTAGGGTTATGTTGAGGTTTAGGGTTTGGGTTAGGGTTAGATTTAGAGTTAGGGTGAGGGTGAGGTTTGGGGTTAGGGTGACGCTTAGGGCTAGGTTTAGGGTGAGTGTTATGGGGAGGGTAAGGGTTAGTGTTAGGGTTAGGGATAGGATTAGGTTTAAGGTTAGGGTGAAGGTCAGTGTGTTTGTTAGGGTTAGGTCTGGGGTTAGGCATAGGTTTAGGCTGAGGGTTAGGGTGATGGTTAGGGGTAGGGTTAGGGTTAGGGATAGGGGGAGGATTAATATTAGTGTTAGGGTTAGGATTAGGGTTAGGGAAAGGTCTAGGGTGAGGGTGAGGTTTAGGGTTAGAGTAAGGGTGAGGTTTATGGTTAGGGTTAGGGTTAGGGTGAGGGTGAGGTTTAGGGTTAGATTTAGGTTTAGGGTGAGGCTGAGGGTGAGGGTTAGGTTTTGGGTTAGTTTGAGGTTTAGGGTTTGGGTTAGGGTTAGAATTAGGGTTAGGGTGAGCTTGAGGTTTAGGTTTAGATTTAGGGTTAGGGTGATGCTTAGGGTTAGGGTTAGGGTGAGAGTTAGGGGGCAGGTAAGGGTTAGTGTTAGGGTTAGGAATAGGATTAGGGTTAGGGTGAGGGTGAGGGTCAGTGTGTTTGTTAGGGTTAGGTCTGGTTTTAGGCTTAGGTTTTGGCTGAGGGTGAGGGTGATGTTTAGGGTTAGGGTTAGGGTTAGGGGAAGGATTAAGATTAGGGTTTGGGTTAGGATTAGGGATAGGGCCAGGGCTAGGATGAGGGTGAGGTTTAGGGTTAGAGTTAGGGTGAGGTTTATGGTTAGGTTTAGGTTTAGGGTGAAGGTGAGGTTTAGGGTTAGATTTAGGGTTAGGGTGAGGCTGAGGGTGAGGGTTAGGGTTAGGGTTAGTGTTAGTTGTAGGTTTAGGTTTAGGCTGAGGGTGAGGGGGAGGGTTAGGGTGAGGATGAGGGTTAGGGTTAGTGTGAGGGCTAGGGTTGGGTGTGGGTTAGGGATAGGGTTAGTGTGAGGTTTAGGGTTAGGGTGATGGTTAGTGTTATTGTGAGGGTTAGTGTTAGGTTTAGGGTTATTGTTAGGGTTAGGGTAAGTGTTAGGGTGAGGGTTAGCTTTAGAGTGAGTGTTATGGTTAGGGTGAGGGTTAGGGTTATGGTTAAGGTTGTTGTTAGGGTTAGGGTTAGGGTTACGGTTACGGTGTTGGTGAGGGTGCGGGTTACAGTTAGGGTTAGGATGAGGTTTAGGTTTAGGGTTAGGAATAGAATTAGGGTTAGGGTGACAGTGAGGTTTAGGGTTAGAGTTAGGGTTTGTGATAGGGTTAGGGTTAGGGTGAGGGTTAGGGTTAGTCTTAGGCTTAGGATTAGGCTTAGGCCTAGCATGAGGGTGAGGGTTAGGGTTAGGTTGATGGTTCTGTTTCGGATTAGTGTTATTGTTAGTGTTAGGGTTAGAGTTATGGTGAGAGTGAGGGTGCAGGTGAGGGTTAGGGTTAGGGTGCGGTTTACGGTTAGGGTTAGGGTTAGGGTTAGGTTGAGGGTGAGGTTTAGGGTTAGTGTTTGGATAAGGTTTAGTGTTAGAGTTAGGGTTAGGGTGAGGCTGAGGGTGAGGGTTAGGGTTAGGATTAATGTTAGGGTTAGGCTTATGATTAGGGTTAGTTTGAGGGTGAGGATTAGGGTTAGGTTTAGGAGTAGGATTAGGTTTAGGATTAGGGTGAGTGTGAGGGTTACGGTTAGGGTTAGGGATAGGCTTAGGATTAGGCTGAGGGTGAGGGTGTGGGTTAGGGTTAGGATGAGGTTTAGGGTTATGGGGAGGGTTAGGATGAGGGTTAGGGTTAGGATTAGGGGTAGGATGAGGGTGATTGTGTGTGTTAGGGTTAGGTTTAGGGTTAGGCTTAGGGTTATTCTGAGGGTGAGTTTGAGTATTAGGGTTAGGGTTAGGGTGAGGGTTTGGGTAAGGGTTAGGAGGAGGGTTAGGAAAAGGGTTAAGGTAAGGATTAGTGTTTGGTGAGGGCTAGGGTGAGGGTGAGGTTTATGGTTAGGTTTGGAGTGAGGATTAGGTTTAGGGTAAAGGTGAGAATTAGGGTTCGGTTTAAGATTAGGGTTAGGTTGAGGGTTAGGGTAAGGGTTATGGTGAGTGTGAGGGTTAGGGTTAGGTTGAGGGTTAGAGTTCGGATTAGGGTTAGGGTGAAGGTGAGGGTGAGGGTAAGGTTTAGTGTTAGGATGAGGGTTAGGCTTAGGATTAAGGTTTTGGGGAGTGCTAGGGTGAGGGTGAGGTTTAGGGTTAGGGTTAGTGTTAGGGTTAGGGTGAGGGTGAGGTTTAGGGTTAGAGTTAGGGTTAGGGTGAGGCTGAGTTTGAGGGTTAGTGTTAGTGTTAGTGTTAGTTTTAGGGTTAGGTTTAGGGTTAGGTTGAGTGTGAGGGTTAGGCTTAGGGTTAGGATTATGTTTAGGGTAAGGGTTAGGGTTAGTGTGAGCGATATGGTTAGGGTTAGGGTTCGGCTTAAGGTTAGATTGAGGGTGAGGGTGTGGGTGAGGTTTAGGTTTAGGGTGAGTGTGAGGGTTATGGTTAGGTTGAGAGTTAGGGTTAAGGTGAGGGTTAAGGTTAGGGTTAGGGTGAGGGTAAGGATGAGGACTAGGGTTAGTATTAGGGTTAGGGTGAGGGCTAGGGTTGGGTGAGGGTTAGGGATAGGGTTAGCGTGAGGTTTAGGTTTACGGTGATGGTTAGGGTTAGTGTGAGGGATAGTGTTAGGGTTAGGGTTATTGTTAGGGTTAGGGTAAGTGTTAGGGTGAGGGTTAGCTTTAGGGTGATTGGTTATGGTTAGGGTGAGGGTTAGGGTTATGGTTAAGGTTATTGTTAGGTTTAGGGTTACGGTTATGGTGAGGGTGAGGGTGAGGGTTACGGTTAGGGTTAGGATGAGGTTTAGGTTTAGGGTTAGGGATAAAATTAGGGTTAGGGTGACAGTGAGGTTTAGGGTTAGAGTTAGGGTTTGTGATAGGGATAGGGTTAGGGTGAGGGTTAGGGTTTGTCTTAGTCTTCGGCTTAGGCTTAGGCCGAGCATGAGGGTGAGGGTTAGGGTTAGGCTGATGGTTCTGTTTAGGATTAGTGTTATTGTTAGTGTTAGGGTTAGAGTTACGGTGAGGGTGAGGGTGCAGGTGAGGGTTAGGGTTAGGGTTAGGTTGAGTGTGAGGTTTAGGGTTAGATTTAGGGTTAGTGTTAGGATAAGGTTTAGTGTTAGAGTTAAGGTTAGGGTGAGGCTGAGGGTGAGGTTTACTGTTAGGATTAATGTTAGTGTTAGGCTTCTGGTGAGGGTAAGGTTGAGTGTGAGGGTTAGGGTTAGGGTTAGGAGTAGGATTAGGGTTAGGATTAGGGTGAGTGTGAGGGTTAGGGTTAGGGTTTTGGATAGGCTTAGGGTTAGGCTGAGGTTGAGGGTTAGTGTTAGTGTTAGCATGAGGTATAGGGTTAGGGTTAGGGTTAGTGTGAGGGTTAGTGTTAGGGTTAGGTTTAGGATTAGGCTGAGGGTGAGGGTGAGGGTTAGGCTTAGGTTGAGGGTTAGGGTTGTGGGGAGGTTTAGGATGAGTGTTAGGGTTAGGATTAGGGTTAGGTTGAGGGTGAGTGTGTGTGTTAGTTTTAGTTTTAGGGTTAGGCTGAGGGTGAGTTTGAGGCTTAGGGTTAGGGTGAGGGTGAGGGTTAGGGTAAGGGTTAGGGGGAGGGTTAGGAAGTGGGTTAGGGTAAGGATTAGTGTTTGGTGAGGGCTAGGGTGAGGGTGAGGTTTAGGGCTAGGTTTGGAGTGAGGGTTAGGTTTAGGGTAAGGGTGAGAATTAGGGTTCGGTTTAAGTTTAGGGTTAGGTTGACGGTTAGGGTAAGGGTTATGGTGAGGGTGAGGGTTAGGGTTAGGTTGAGGTTTAGGGTTCGGATTAGGGTTGGGGTGAAGGTGACGGTGAGGGTTAGGTTTAGTGTTAGGGTGAGGGTTAGGATGAGGGTTAGGTTTAGGATTAAGGTTTTGGTGAGTGCTAGAGTGAGGGTGAGGTTTAGGGTTAGGATTAGGGTGAGGTTTAGGGTTAGGGTTAGTTTTAGGGTTAGGCTGAGGGTGAGGTTTAGGGTTAGAATTAGGGTTAGGGTGAGGCTGAGTTTGAGAGTTAGTGTTAGTGTTAGTGTTAGATTTAGGGTTAGGGTGAGGGTTAGGTTGAGTGTGAGGGTTAGGCTTAGGGTTAGGATTATATTTAGGGTAAGGGTTAGGGTGAGTGTGAGCAATATGGTTAGGGTTAATGTTAGGCTTAAGATTAGACAGAGGGTGAGGGTGGGGGTGAGGTTTAGGTTTAGGGTGAGTGTGAGGGTTACGGTTAGGTTGAGAGTTAGGGTTAGAGTTAGGGTTAGGGTGAGGGTTAAGGTTAGGGTTAGGGTGAGGGTAAGGATGAGGACTAGGGTTAGGATTAGGGTTAGGGTGAGGGCTAGGGTGAGTTTGAGGGTTAGAGTTAGTGTTAGATTAAAGGGTTAGGCCTAGGGTTAGGGTGAGGATTAGGTTGAGAGTTAGAGTTACAGTGAAGGTGAGGATTAGGGTTAGGGTGAGGGTTAGGGTTAAGGTTAGGCTTAGCCTTAGGCTTAGGCTTAGGCCAAGCATGAGGGTGAGGGTGAGGGTTCGGGTCAGGGTGAGGGTTAGGGTTAGGTTGAGAGTTAGGTTGAGGTTTAGGGTTAGGATAAGTTTAAGGGTGAGGGATAGGCTGAGGGTTAGGGTGAGGTTTAGGGTTAGGGATAGGGTTAGGTGTAGGATTACGGTTAGGGTGAGTGTGAGTGTTAGGATTAGGGTTAGGGTTAGGCTTAGAGTTAGGATGAGTTTTAGGGTTACGGTTTCGTTTAGGGTGAGGTTGAGGCTGAGGATTAGGTTAAGTTTAGGGTTAGGTTTAGGGGTAGTGTTAGTCTTAGGGTTAGGGTTAGGGTTAGGGTGAGGGTGAGGTTTACATATAGGGTTAAGGGGAGGGATAGGGTGAGGGTTAGGGTTAGGGGTACTGTTAGGTTTAGGTTGAGGGTGAGGGTTAGGTTGAGGTTTAAGGTTAGGGTTAGGGTTAGGGTCAGTGTGAGGGATAGTGTTAGTGTTAGGGTTAGTGTTAGGGTGAGGGTAAGTGCTAGGGTGAAGTTATGGGTTAGGGTGACGGTTAGGGTTAGGGTTAGGGTTATTGTTAGGTTTAGGTTTAGGGTTACGGTTACAGTGAGGGTGAGGGTGATGGTTAGGTTTAGGGTTATTTTGAGGTTTAAGGTTTGGGTTAGGGTTAGATTTAGGGTTAGGGTGAGGGTGAGGTTTAGGGTTAGGGTGACGCTTAGGGTTAGGGTTAGGGTGAGAGTTAGGGGGAGGGTAAGGATTAGTGTTAGGGTTAGGGATAGGATTAGGGTTAGGGTTAAGGTGAGGGTTAGTGTGTTTGTTAGGTTTAGATCTAGGGTTAGGCTTATGTTTAGGCTGAGGGTGAGGGTAATATTTATGGTTAGGGTTAGGGTTGGGGAAAGGGGGAGGGTTAGGATTAGGGTTAAGGTTAGGATTAGGGTTAGAGCAAGGGCTAGGGTGAGGGTGAAGTTTAGGGTTAGAGTTAGGGTGAGGTTTATGGTTAGGGTTAGGGTTAGGGTGAAGGTGAGGTTTAGGGTTAGATTTAGGGTTAGGGTGAGGCTGAGAGTGAGGGTTAGGTTTAGGGTTAGTTTGAGGTTTAGGGTTTGGGTTAGGGTTAGAGTTAGTTAGGGTTAGGGTAAGGGTGAGGTTTAGGTTTAGAGTTAGGGTTAGGGTGATGCTTAGGGATAGGGTTAGGCTGAGAATTAGGGGGAGGGTAAAAGGGTTAGTGTTAGGTTTAGGGATAGGATTAAGCTTAGAGTTAGGGTGAGGGTCAGTGTGTTTGTTAGAGTTGGGTCTGGGGTTAGGCTTAGGTTTAGGCTGAGGGTGAGGGTGATGGTTAGGGTTAGGGTTAGGGTTAGTGTTAGGGGGAGGATTAAGATTAGGGTTAGGGTTAGGATTAGGGATAGGGCCAACGCTAGGGTGAGGGTGAGGTTTAGGGTTAGAGTTAGGGTGAGGTTTATGGTTAGGGTTAGGGTTAGGGTGAGGGTGAGGTTTAGGGGTAGATTTAGGGTTAGGGTGAGGCTGAGGGTGAGGGTTAGGATTAGGGTTAGTGTTAGGTTTAGGTTTAGGGTTAGGGTGAGGGTTCGGGAGAGGTTTAGGGTTAGGGTTAGGCTGAGGGTGAGGGTGAGGGTTAGGGTGAGGATGAGGGTTAGGGTTAGGGTGAGGGCTAGGGTTGCGTGAGGGTTAGGGATAGGGTTAGTGTGAGGTTTAGGGTTAGGGTGATTGTTAGGGTTAGTGTGAGGGTTAGTGTTAGGTTTTGGGTTATTGTTAGGGTTAGGGTAAGTGTTAGGGTAAGGGTTAGCTTTAGGGTGAGTGTTATGTTTAGGGTGAGGGTTAGAGTTATGGTTAAGGTTGTTGTTAGGGTTAGGGTTAGGCTTAGGGTTACGGTGTGGGTGAGGGTGTGGGTTACGATTAGGGTTAGGATGAGGTTTAGGTTTAGGGTTAGGGTTAGATTTAGGATTAGGGTGAGGGTTAGGGTTAGGGTTAGGCTTAGCCTTAGGCTGAGCATGAGTGTGAGGGTGAGGGTGAGGGTTCCGGTGAGGTTTAGGGTTAGGTTTAGGGTCATGTTTAGAGTTAGGTTGAGGTTTAGGGTTAGGATAAGTTTAAGGGTGAGGGCTAGGCTGAGGCTTAGGGTGACGGTTAGGGTTATGGATAGGGTTAGGTTTAGGATTAGGGTTAGGGTTAGGGTGAGTGTGAGGATTAGGATTAAGGTTAGGGTTAGGCTTAGAGTTAGGATGAGGCTTAGGGTTTGGGTTAGGGTGAGGTTGAGGCTGAGGCTTAGGGTTAGGTTTAGGGTTAGGTTTAGGGTTAGTTTTAGGGTTAGGGTTAGGGTGAGAGTAAGGTTGAGGTTTTGATATAGGGTTAGGGGGAGGGTTAAGGTGAGGATTAGGGTTAGGGGTAGTGTTAGGTTTAGGTTGAGGGTGAGGGTTCGGTTGAGTTTGAGGGTTTGGTTTGGGTTAGGGTCAGTGTGAGGGTTAGTGTTAGTGTTAGATTTAGTGTTAGGGTGAGGGTAAGTGTTAAGGTGAGGTTATGGGTTAGGGTGACGGTTATGGTTAGGGTGAAGGTTAGGGTTAGGGTTTTGGTTATTGTTAGGTTTAGGTTTAGGGTTACGGTTAAGGTGAGGGTAATGGTGATGGTGAGGGTTAGGGTTAGGTTGAGGTTTAGGGTTTGGTTTAGGTGTAGAGTTAGGGTTAGGGTGAGGGTGAGGTTTAGGGTTAGAGTTAGAGTTAGGGTGACGGTTAGGGTTAGGGTTAGGGTGAGGGTTAGGGGGAGAGTAAGGGTTAGTGTTAGGGTTAGCGTTAGGGTGAGGGTGAGTTTGTTTGTTAGTGTTAGGTCTAGGGTTAGGCTTAGATTTAGGCTGAGGGTGAGGGTGATGGTTAGGGTTAGGGTTAGTGTTAGGGGGAGGGTTCGGATGAGGGATAGGTTTAGGATTAGTGTTAGGGCAAGGGCCAGGGTGAGGGTGAGGTTTAAAGTTAGAGTTAGGGTGAGGTTTATGGTTAGGGTTAGGATGAGGCTTAGGGTTAGAGTTAGGGTTAGGTTGAGGCTGAGGGTGAGGGATAGGTTTAGGGTTAGTGTTAGGTTTAGGGTTAGGGTGAGGGTGAGGGTTAGGGTTAGGGTGAGGTTTAGGGTTAGGGTTAGAATTAGGCTGAGGGTGAGGCTGGGGTTGAGGGATAGGGTGAGGATGAGGGTTAGGGTTAGGGTGAGGGCTAGGGTTGGGTGAGGGTTAGTGAAAGGGTTAGCGTGAGGTTTAGGGTTAGGGTGATGGTTAGGGTTAGTGTGATGGTTAGTGTTAGGTTTAGGGTTATTTTTAGGGTTAGGGTAAGTGTTATAGTGAGGGTTAGCTTTAGGGTGAGTGTTATGGTTAGGGTGAGGGTTAGGGTTATGGTTAAGGTTGTTGTTAAGTTTAGGGTTAGGGTTACGGTTACTGTGTTGGTGAGGGTGCGGGTTACGGTTTGGGTTAGGATGAGGTTTAGGTTTAGGGTTAGGGATAGAATTAGGGTTAGGGAGACAGTGAGGTTTAGGGTTAGAGTTAGGGTTTGTGATAGGGTTAAGTTTAGGGTGAGGTTTAGGGTTAGGCTTAGGCTTAGGCTTACGCCCAGCATGAGTGTGAGGGTTAGGTTTAGTGTGATGGTTCTGATTAGGATTAGTGTTATTGTTAGTGTTAGGGTCAGAGTTGTAGTGAGGGTGAGGGTGCAGGTGAGGGTGAGGGTTAGGGTTAGGGTGGGGTTTACGGTTAGGGTTAGGGTTAGGGTTAGGTTGAGGGTGAGGTTTAGGGTTAGATTTAGGGTTAGTGTTAGGATAAGTTTTAGTGTTAGAGTTAGGGTTAGGGTGAGGCTGAGGGTGAGGTTTAGGGTTAGATTTAGGGTTAGTATTAGGATAAGTTTTAGTGTTAGAATTAGGGTTAGGGTGAGGCTGAGGGTGAGCGTTAGGTTTAGAATTAATGTTAGGATTAGGCTTATGGTGAGGGTTAGGTTGAGGGTGAGGGTTAGGGTTAGGGTTAGGAGTAGGTTTAGGGTTAGGATTAGGGTGAGTGTGAGGTTTTGGGTTAGGGTTAGGGATAGGCTTAGGGTTAAGGTGAGGTTGAGGGTTAGGGTTAAGGTTAGCGTGAGGTATAGGGTAAGGGTTAGGGTGAGTGTGAGGGTTAGGGTTAGGGTTAGGCTTAGGATTAGGCTGAGGGTGAGGGTGTGTGTTAGGGTTAGGATGAGGTTTAGGGTTATGGGGAGGGTTATTATGAGGGTTAGGGTTAGGTTTAGGGTTAGGATGAGGGTGATTGTGTGTGTTAGGGTTAGGTTTAAGGTTAGGCTTAGGGTTAGTCTGAGGGTGAGTTTGAGGGTTAGGGTTAGAGTTAGGGTGAGGGTTAGGGTAAGGCTTAAAGGCAGGGTTAGGAAGAGGGTTAGGGTAAGATTTAGTGTTTGGTGAGGGCTAGGGTGAGGGTGAGGTTTAGGGTTAGGTTTGGAGTGAGGGTTAGGTTTAGGGTAAGGGTGAGAATTAGGGTTCGGTTTAAGTTTAGGGTTAGGTTGGGGGTTAGGGTAAGGGTTACGGTGAGGATGAAGGTTAGGGTTAGGTTGAGGTTAGGGTTCGGATTAGGGTAGGTTGAAGGTGACGGTGAAGGTTAGGTTTAGTGTTAGGGTGAGGGTTAGGATGAGGGTTAGGCTTAGGATTAAGGTTTTGGTGAGTGCTAGGGTGAGGGTGAGATTTAGGTTAGGGTTAGGGTGAGGTTTAGGGTTAGGGTAAATGTTAGGGTTAGGGTGAGGGTGAGGTTTAGGGTTAGAGTTAGGGTTAGGTTGAGGCTGAGTTTGAGGGTTAGTTTTAGTGTTAGTGTTAGATTTAGGGTTAGGATGAGGTTTAGGTTGAGTGTGAGGGTTAGGCTTAGGGTTAGGATTATGTTTAGGGTCAGGGTTAGGGTGAGTGTGAGCAATATGTTTAGGGTTAGGGTTCGGCTTAAGGTTAGACTGAGGGTGAGGTTGGGGGTGAGGTTTAGGTTTAGGGTGAGTGTGAGGGTTACGGTTAGGTTGAGAGTTAGGGTTAGAATTATGGTTAGGGTGAGGGTTAAGGTTAGGGTTAGGGTGAGGGTAAGGATGAGGATTAGGGTTAGAATTAGGGTTAGGGTGAGGGCTAGGGTGAGGTTGATGTTTCGGGTTAGTGTTAGATTAAGGTTTAGGGTTAGGGTTAGGGTGAGGATTAGGTTGAGGGTTAGGGTTAGAGTGAGGGTGAGGATTAGGGTTAGGCTGAGGGTTAGGTTTAGGATTAGGGTTAGCTTGAGTGTGAGTATTAGCATTAGGGGTAGGGTTAGGGTTAGGATTAGTGTTATAGTTAGGGTTAGTGTTAGAGTTATTGTGAGGGTGACGGTGAGGGTGAGGGTTAGGGTTAGGGTTAGGTTGAGGTTTAGGGTTAGGGTTTAGGATTAGGGTTAGGGTGAGGGTGTGGTTTAGGGTTAGATTTAGGGTTAGTTGGGGGGTTAGGTCGAGGGTGTGGGTTAGGTTTACTTTTAGGATTAAGGTTAGGCTGAGTGTTAGGTTGAAGTTTAGGGTTACGGTTAGGTTTAGGTTTAAGATTAGGGTGAGGGTGAGGGTGAGTGTGAGTGTTAGGGTTAGGGTTAGGTTTAGGCTTAGGGTGAGGATTAGGGTTAGTGTTAGAGTAAGGTTTAGGGTTAGGGTTAGGATTAGGGTGAGGATTAGGATGAGGGATAGTGTTACGGTGAGAGTTAGGTTTAGCGTTAAGGTTAGGGTTAGGGTTAGGTTTAGGTTGAGGTTGAGTGTTAGCATTAGGGTTAGGTTAGGGTTAGGGTTAGGTTTAGCGTTAGGATTACTGTTATTGTTAGGGTTAGGGTTAGAGTTATGGTGAGGGTGAGGGTCAGGGTGAGTGTTAGGATTTGGTTGAGGTTTAGGTTGAGGCTTAGTGTTAGCGTTAGGGTTGAGGTTAGGATTAGATTAGGGTGAGCCTGAGTGTGAGGTTTAGGGTTAGGCTTAGACTTAGGCTTAGGGTTAGGCTGATGGTGACGGTGGGGGTGAGGATTAGGGTTAGGGTGATGGTTACACTTAGGGTTCAGGTGAGGGTCAGTTTTAGGCTCAGGGTTAGAGTTAGGGTTAAGGTGAGGTTGAGGTTTAGCTGTAGAGTTAGGGGTAGGGGGAGGGTTAGGGTTAGAGTGAGGGTTAGGGTGAGGGTGACGGTAAGGGTAAAGTTGAGGGTTAGGCTGAGGGTGAGGGTTAAGGGAAAGGTGAGGTTTAAGATTAGGGTGAGTGTTAGGGTTAGGGATAGGGTGAGGGTGAGGGTTAGATTGAGGATTAGTTTTAGGGTTAATGTGAAGTTTAGGGTGAGGATGGGGTTTAGGGTTAGGGCGACGTCTAGGGAAAGGGTGAATTTTAGGGTTAGTGTTAGGGTGAGGTTTATGGTTAGGGTAATGTTTAGGGTTAGTGTGAGGTTTAGTGTTAGGGTTAGGGTTAGTGTTAGGGTGAGGGTAAGCGTTATGTTGAGGGTTAGGGTGAGGGTTAGGGTTAGGGTTAGGGTTATTGTTAGTGTTAGGGTTAGAGTTAAGGTTATGGTAAGGGTGAGGGTGAGGGTTAAGATTAGGGCAAGGATGAGGTTTAGTTATAGGGTTAGCGTTAGGGTTTGGGTCAGGGTGAGTTTAGTGTTAGAGTTAGGGTTAGGGTGTGGCTGAGGGTGAGTGTTAGGGTTAGGATTAATGTTAGGGTTAGGCTTATGGTGACGATTAGGTTGAGTGTGAGGGTTAGAGTTAGGGTTAGGCGTAGGATTAGGGTTAGTGTTAGGGTGAGTGTGAGGGTTAGGGTTAGGGTTAGGGATAGGCATAGGGTTAGGCTGAGGTTGAGGTTGAGGGTTAGTTTTAGGGAGAGTTTTAGGGTTAGGGTTAGGGTGAGTGTGAGGGTTAGGTTTAGGGTTAGGCTTAGGGTTAGGCTGAGGGTGAGGTTGATGGTAAGTTTTAGGGTTAGGGTGAGGGTTAGGGTAAGGGTTAGGGGGAGGGTGAGGAAGAGGGTTAGGGTTAGGATTAGGGTTGGGTGAGGGCTAGGGTGAGGTTGAGGTTTAGGTTTAGGTTTAGGGTGAGGTTTAGGGTTAGGGTTACGGTGAGAGTTAGGGTTGGGTTTAAGTTTAGGGTTAAGTTGAGTGCTAGGGTAAGATTTTCTGTGACGGTGAGGGTGAGGGTTAGGTTGAGGGTTAGGATTCAAATTAGGGTTAGGGTGAGGGTGAGGGTGAGGTTAAGTTTAGTGTTAGGCTGTGGGTTAGTTTGAGGGTTAGAGTTAGTATTAGGGTTAGGTTGAGGGCTAGGGTGAGGGTGAGGTTTAGGGTTAGGTTTAGGGTGAGGTTTAGGGTTAGGGTTAATGTTAGGGTCATGCTGTGTTTTAGATTTAGAGTTAGGGTTAGGGTAAGGCTGAGGTTGAGGGTTAGGTTTAGAATTAGTGTTAGATTTAGGGTTAGGTTGAGGTCGAGGGTTAGGCTTAGTGTTAGGATTAGGTTTAGGGTAAGGGTTAGGGTTAGTGTGTGCGTTAGGGTTAGGGTTAGGGTTAGGCTTAGGGTTAGGCTGAGGGTGAGGTTGAGTGTGAGGGTTAGGGTTAATGTGAGGGTTAGGATTAGGGTTAGGGTTCGGTTATGTTTAGGGTTAGGGTGAGGGTTAGGGTCAGGGTTACGATGAGCTTGAGGTTTATGGTTAGGTTGAGAGTTAGGGTTAGGGTTAGGGTAAGGGTGAGGGTTAAGTTTAGGTTTAGGGTGAGGTTTAAGGATAGGATTAGGCTTAGGGTGAGGGCTAGGGTGAGGGTGAGGGTTAGGGTTAATGTTAGATTAAGGTTTTTGGTTTGGTTTAGTGTTAGGTTTGGGTTAGGTTGAGGTTTAGGGTTAAGGTGAGGGTGAAGATTATGGTTAGGGTGAGGGTTAGGGTTAGTATTAGTGTTAGCATGAGGGTGAGTGTTAGTATTAGGGTTAGGATTAGGGTGAGGGTTATGTTTAGGGTTAGGATTAGTGTTATTGTTAGGGATAGGGTTAGAGTTATGTTGAGGGTGAAGGTGAGGGTGAGGGTGAGGGTTAGGTTTAGGGTGAGGTTTAGGGATAGGGTTAGTATGAGGGTTAGGGTAAGTTTGAGGTTTAGGTTTAGATTTAGGGTTAGTTGGAGGGTTATGTCGAGGGTTAGGGTTAGGGTTAGTTTTAGGTTTAAGGATGGGGTGAAGGTTAGGTTGAGGTTTAGGGTTGTGGTTAGGGTTAGGATTAGGGTGAGGATGAGGGTGAGTGTGAGGGTTAGGGTTAGGGTTTGGGTTAGGCTTAGGTTTAAGCTGAGGGTGAGGGTGGGGTTCAGGATTAGGTTTAGGGTGATGGTTAGGGTTAGTGTTAGGGTGAGTGTTAGGATGAGGGTTAGAATTAGTATTAGGGTTAGGGTGAGGTCTAGGGTGAGGGTGAGTGTTAGGTTTAGTGTGATGTTTAGGTTTATGTTTAGGGTGAGGGTTAGGATGAGGTTTAGGGTTAGGGTGAGGTTTAGGGTGAGGATGATGGTAAGGGTAAAGGTGAGGTTTAGGCTGAGGGTGAGGGTTAAGTGAAGGGTGAGGGTTAGGGTTAGGTTTAGGGTTAGGGTGAGGTTTAGATTGAGGATTAGTGTTAGGGTTAGTGTGAGGTTTAGGGTGAGGATGAGGGTTAGGGTTAGTGTGAGTGTGAGGGTTAGTGTTAGGGTTACGGTGAGGTCTAGGGTGAGGGTGAGGGTTAGGATTAGGGTTAGGGTTAGGGTGAGGTTTAGGATTAGGGTGAGGTTTAGGGTTAGTGTGAGGTTTATGGTTAGATTTAGGGTGAGATTTAGTGTTAGGATGAGGGTTAGGGTTAGGGTGAGGGTTATGGTTAGGGTGCGGGTTAGGGTTATTGTTAGGGTTATTGTTAGGTTTAGGGTTATGGTTAGGTTGAGTGTGAGGGTTACGGTTAGGGTTAGGGTTACCCGTAGTTTTAGGCTGAGGGTTTGGTTGAGGGTGATGGTTAGGTTTAGTTTGAAGGTAATGGTTAGGGTTAGGTTTAGTGTTAAGGATATGGTTAGAGGTATTGTTAGGGTGAGGGTGAGGTTTAGGCGTAGGGTTAGTTTTAGACTGAGGTTTAGGGTGAGTATTAGGGTTAGGGTGATGGTTAGGGTAGGGGTGACGGTAAGGGTAAACGTGAGGGTTAGGTTGAGGGTGAGGGTTACGGTAAGGTTGACTATTAGGGTTTAGTTGAGGGTTAGGTTTAGGGTTAGGGTGCGAGTTAGGGTTTGCGTTAAGTTTAGGGTTAGGGTGAGGTTTAGATTAAGGATTACAGTGAGGGTGAGGGTTAGGGTTATTTTGAGTGTTAGGGTTAGGATTAGGGTTAGGGTTAGGGTGAGGTTTAGGGTTAGTGTTAGGGTGAGGGTAAGGAAGAAGTATTGGGTTAGAATTAGGGTTAGGGTGAGGCCTAGGGTGAGGATGAGGTTTAGGGTTAGGATTAGGGTGAGGTTTAGGGTTAGGGTTATTGTTAGGGTGAGGGTGAGGTTCAAGTGTAGGGTTAGTGTTAGGGTTAAGTTTAGGGTGAGAGTTAGGTTGAGGTTTAGGGTTAGGGTTAGGATTAGGGTTAGGGTGAGGGTTAGGGTTAGATTGAGGATTAGTGTTAGGGTTAGTGTGAGGTTTAGTGTGAGGCTGAGGGTTAGGGTTAGGGTAAGAGCTAGGGTGAGGCTGAGGGTTAGGGTTAGTGTTAGGGTGAGTTTTAGGGTTAGGGTTATGTTTAGGGTTAGTGTGAGGGTTAGTTTTAGGGTGACGGTTAGTGTTAGGGTGAGGGTTAGGGTCAGGGTGACGGTTATTTTTAGGGTGAGGGTGAGGGTTAGAGTTAGGGTTAGGATTATTGATAGGGTTCGGGTTAGGTTGAGGGTGAGATTTAGGGTTAGAGTTAAGGTTAGTGTAAGGGTTAGGGTTAGGGTAAGGGTTAGGGTTAGGATTAGGCTTAGGCTTATGCTTAGGCCGAGCATCAGGGTGAGGGTTAGGGTTCGGTATAGGGTGAGGGTTAAGGTTAGGGTTAGGGTGAGTGTTAGGATGAGGTTTAGGGTTAGGATTAGGGTTAGAGTGAGGGCTAGGGTGAGGGTTAGTGTGAGGCTTAGGTTTAGGGATGTGGATAGGTTTAGGATTAGTGTTTGGGTGTGGGTGAGTGTGAGGATTAGGGTTAGGGTAAGGGTTAGGGTGAGCGTTAGGGTTCGGTTTAAGTTTAGGGTCAGGGTGACTTTTAGGGTAAGTGTTACGGTGATGGTGAGTGTTAGGTTTAGGTTGAGGGTTAGGGTTAGGATTAGGGTTAGGGTGAGGGTGAGGGTGAGGGTTAGGGTTAGTGTTAGGGTAAGGGATAGGATCCGGGTTAGGATTAGGATTAGGGTGAGGGCTATGGTGAGGGTGAGGTTTAAGTTTAGGTTTAGTGTGAGATTTAGGGTTAGGGTTAGGGTGAGTGTGAGATTTAGGGTTAGACTTGGGGTTAGTGTTAGGGTTAGGATTAGGGTGAGCATTAGGGTTAGGGTTAGTGTTAGGCTTAGGCTGAGGCTTAGGCTGAGGGTTAGGGTTAGGGATAAGGTAATGTTTAGGGTTAGGGTAAAGATTAGGTTTTAGATGAGGGTGAGGTTTATGGTTATATTTAGGGTTACTTGGAGGGTTAGGTCGAGGGTGAGGCTTAGGGATAGTGTTAGGGTTAAGGTTAGGGTTATGGTTAGGGTTAGTGTGAGGATTAGTGTTAGGGTTAGGGTTAGTTTTAGGGTGAGGGTAAGTGTTAGGCTGAGGGTTTGTGTTAGGGTGAGTGTTATGGTTAGGGTGAGTGTTAGGATTAGGGTTAGGGTTATTGTTAGGGTTAGGTTTAGGGTTTTGGTTACGGTGAGGGTGAGGTTTAGGGTTAGAGTTAGGATGAGGTTTAGGGTTTGGTTTAGGGTTGGAGTTAGGGTTAGGATGAACGTGAGGTTTACGTTTAGAGTTAGGGTGAGGGTGAGGGTTAGGGTTAGGATTAGGGTAAGGGTTAGGATGAGGATGAGGTTTAGGGTTAGTGTTAGGGTTAGGGTGAAGTGGAGGGTGAGTGTAAGGGTGACAGTTAGTGTTAGGTTTAGGGTTAAGGTAAGGGTCAGGGTTAGGGTGAGTGTGAGGATGAGGGTTAGGGTTACCGTGAGGGTTAGGGTTAGGGTTAGGAGGAGGGTTAGGGTGAATTTCAGGATTAGGATTAGGGTTAGGGTGAGGGCTAGGGTGAGGGTGAGGTTCAGGTTTAGGGTTAGGGTGAGGTTTAGGGTTAGGGTTTGGGTTAGGGTTAGGGTGAGGGTGAGGTTTAGGGTTAGAGTTAGGGTTAGGCTTAGGCTTAGGGTTAGGCTGAGAATGAGTGTGAGGCTGAGGGTTAGTGTTACGGTGAGGGTTAGGGTAAGAGTTAGGGGTTGGGTTAGTGTTAGGGTGAGGGTGAGGTTTACGGTTAGAGTTAGGGGTAGGATAAAGCTGAGGTTGAGGGTTTGGGTTAGGCTTAGTGTTAGATTTAGGGTTAGGGTGAGGGTTAGGTTTATGGTAAGTTTAAGGCTTAGGGTTAGGATTAGGTTTAGGGTAAGGGTTAGGGTGAGTGTGAACATTAGGACTAGGGTTAGGGTTTGGCTTAGGGTTAGGCTGAGGGTGATGGTGAGGGTTAAGATAAGTGTTAGATTAAGGTTTAGGGTTAGGGTTAGGGGTGAGAGTTAGGGTTTGTGTATGTTTAGGGTTAGGGTGAGGGTTAGGATTACGGCTAAGGTGAGCTTGAGGTTTAGGATTATGTTGAGGATTAGGCTTAGGGTTAGGGCTAGGGTGAGGGTTAAGGTTCAGGTTAGGATGAGGGTAAGGTTGAGGATTAGGGTTAGGATTAGGGTTAGGCTGAGGGCTAGGGTGAGGTTGAGGGTTAGGGTGAGGGTAAGTTTGAGGGTTAGGTTTACCGTCAGGGTGATGATTAGGGTTAGGGTGAGGGTTAGGTTTAGGATTAGGGTTAGCCTGAGGATGAGTGTTAGGATTAGTGTTAGGGTTAGGTTTCGGGTTAGGATTAGTGTTATTGTTAGGGTTAGGGTTAGAGTTATGGTGAGGGTGAGTGTGAGGGTGAGGGTGAGGATTAGGGTTAGGGTGAGGTTTAGTGTTAGGGTTAGGATTAAGGTTAGGGTGAGAGTGAGGGTTCGGGTTAGGGTGAGTGTTAGGGTTAGGGTGAGGGTGAGAGTTAGGGTTAGGGTAAGTGTTAGGTTTAGGGTTAGGGTGAGAGTTAGGGTTCTGTTATGTTTAGGGTTAGGGTGAGGGTTAGGGTTAGGGTTAGGGTGAGAGTTAGGGTTCAGTTATGTTTAGGGTTAGGGTGAGGGATAGGGTTAGGGTTACGGTGAGCATGAGGTTTAGGGTTAAGTTGTGGATTCGGCTTAGGGTTAAGCCTAGGGTGAGGGTTAAGGTTAGGCTGAGGGTGAGAGTAACGGTGAGGTTTAGGGTTAGGATTAGGGTTAGGGTGAGGGTGAGGTTTAAGGTTAGAGTTAGGGTTAAGCTGAGGCTGAGGGTGAGTGTTAGGGTTAGGTTTAGGATTAGGATTAGGGTAAGGTTTAGGGTGAGTGTGAGTGTTAGGGTTAGGGATAGGCTTAAGGTTACACTGAGGGTGAGGGTGAGGGTGAGGTTTAGGGTTAGGATTAGGGTTAGGGTGAGGGTGAGTGTGTGTGTTAGAGTTAGGTTTAGGGTTTGGCTTAGGGTTAGGCTGAGGGTGAGGTTGAGGGTAAGGGTTAGTTTTAGGGTGAGGGTTAGAGTAAGGGTTAGGGGGAGGGTTAGGATGAGGTTTAGTGTTAGGATTAGGGTTAGGCTGAGGGCTAGGGTGAAGGGGAGGTTTAGGTTTAGGGTCAGGGTGAAGTTTAGTGTTTGGGTTAGGGTTAGGATGATGATGAGGGTCAGGGTTAACCTTTGGATTAATATTAGGCTTAGGCTTAAGGTGAGGTTTAGGTTGAGGGTTAGGATTAGGGTTAGGACTAGGATTAGGGTTAGGGTGATGGTGAGGATTAGGGCTAGGGTTAGGGAAAGGCTTAAGGTTAGGCTGAGGTTGAGGGTGAGTGTTAGGGTTAGGGTGAGGTTTAGGGTTAGGGTTAGGGTGAGTGTGAGGGTTAGGGTTAGGCTTAGGTTTAGGATTATGCTTAGGGTGAGGGTGTGGTTTAGTGTTAGGGTTAGGGGGAGGTTTAGGATGAGGGTTAGTGTTAGGGTGAGGTTTAGGGTGAGGGTGAGTGTGTGTGTTATGGTAGGTTTATGGTTAGGCTTAGGGTTAGGCTGCGGGTGAGGTTGAGGCTGAGGGTTAATGTTAGGGTGAGAGTTAGGATAAAGGTTAGGGGGAGGGTTAGGAAAAGGGATAGGGTTAGGATTAGGTTTGGGTGAGACTAGGGTGAGAATGAGGTTTAGGGTTAGGGTTAGCTTGAGGGTTAGGATTATGGTAAGGGTGAGAGTTAGTGTTTGGGTTAAGTTTAGGGTTAGGTTGAGGGTTAAGGTAAGGGTTACGTTAAGGGTAAGGGTTAGGGTTAGATTGAGGGTGAGGGTTCGGATTGGGGTTAGGGTGAGCGTGAGGGTTATGGTTAGTGTTAGGGTGAGGGTTAGGATGAGGGTTAGGGTTAGGATTAGTGTTAGGGTGAGGCCTAGGGTTAGGGTGAGGTTTAGTGTTAGGGGTAGGGTTAGTGTTAGGGTGAGGGTGACGTTTACATTTATAGTTAGGTGTAAGATGAGACTGAGGTTGAGGGTTAGGGTTAGGCTTAGTGTTAGATTTAGGGTTAGGGTGAGGATAAGGTTGAGGGTGAGTGTTAGGATTAGGTTTAGGGTAAGGGTTAGGGTGAGTGTGAGCATTAGGGCTAGGGTTAGGGTTTGGCTTAGGGTTAGGCTGAGGGTGAGGGTGAGGATGAGGGTTAGGGTTAGTGTTAGATTAAGGTTTAGGGTTAGGGTTAGTGTTAGGGTGAGGGTTAAGTTGAGAATGAGGTTTAGGGTGACGTTGAGGATTAGGCTTAGGGTTAGGGCTAGGGTGAGTGTTAAGGTTAGGGTTAGGGTGAGGGTTAGGATGAGGATTAGGTTTAGGATTAGGGTTAGGGTGAGGGCTAGGGCTAGGGTGAGTGTGAGGGTTAGGGTTAGTGTTAGATTAAGGTTTAGGGTTAGGTTTAGGGTTAGGGTGAGGGTAAGTTTGAGGGTTAGTGTTAAGGTCAGGGTGATGATTAGGGTTAGGGTGAGGGCTAGGTTTTAGTATTAGGTTTAGCCTGAGGATGAGTGTTAGGATTAGTGTTAGGGTTAAGGTTAGGGTTAGGTTTCGGTTTTGGATTAGTGTTATTGTTAGGGTTAGGGTTAGAGTTATGGTGAGGGTGAGGGTGAGGGTGAGGGTGAGGGTTAGGGTTAGGGTGAGGTTTAGCGTTAGGGTTAGGATTAGGGTTAGTGTGAGTGTGAGGGTTAGGTTTAGGGTGAGTGTTAGGGTTAGGGTTAGGGTGAGAGTTAGGGTTTGGTTATGTTTAGGGTTAGGGTGAGGGTTAGGGTTAGGGTTACGGTGAGCATGAGGTTTAGGGTTAGGTTGAGGATTAGGCTTAGGGTTAATGCTAGGGTGAGGGTTAAGGTTAGGCTTAGGGTGAGGGTAAGGATGAGGATTAGGTTTAGGATTAGGGTTAGGGTGAGGGCTAGGGTGAGCTTGAGGGTTAGGATTAGTGTTAGATTAAGGTTTAGGTTTAGGGTTAGGGTTAGGGTCAGGGTTAGGTTGAGGGTTAGGGTTACAGTGATGGTGAGGATTAGGGTTAGGGTTAGGATAAGGGTTAGCATGAGGTTGAGTGTTAGTATTACAGTTAGGGTTAGGGTTAGGGTTAGGTTTCGGTTTAGGATTAGTGTAATTGTTAGGGTTAGGGTTCGAGTTATGTTTAGGGTGAGGGTGAGGGTGAGGGTTAGGGTTAGGGTTATGGTGAAGTTTAGGGTTAAGGTTAGGATTAGGGTTAGTTTGAGGGTGAGTTTTAGGGTTAGATTTAATTTTAGTTGCAGGGTTAGGTCGAGGGTTAGGGTTAGGTTTAGTTTTAGGGTTAAGTTTAGGGTGAGGGTTAGGTTGAGGTTTAGGGTTATGGTTAGTGTTAGGGTTAGGATTAGGATGAGGGTGAGGGTGAGTGTTAGGGTTAAGGTTAGGGTTAGCCTTAGGCTTAGGCTTAGGCTGAGTGTGAGGGTGGGTGTGAAGATTAGGTTTAGGGTGATGGTTAGCATTAGGGCTAGGTTGACGGTTAAGATGAAGGTTAGGATTAGGATTAGAGTTAGGATGAGGGCTAAGGTGAGGGTGAGGGTTAGGGTAAGTTTTCAGCTTAGGCTAAGGTTTAGGATGAGCATGAGTTTGAGGGTGAGGGTTAGGGTTAGGGTGATGGTTAGGTTTATGGTTAGGGTGAGGGTTAGGATGAGGTTTAGGGGAAGGGTGAGGGTTAGGGTGAGGATGATGGTAAGGGTAAAGATGAGGTTTAGGCTGAGGGTGAGGTTTAAGATAAGAATGAGCGTTAGGGTTAAGTTTAGGGTTAGGGTAAGGGTTAAGGTTAGGGTTAGATTGAGGGTTAGATTGAGGATTAGGGTTAGCGTTAGTGTGATCTTTAGGGTGAGGATGAAGGTTAGGGTTAGGGTCAGGGTGATGGTTAGAATTAGGGTTAGGGTGAGGGCTAGGGTGAGGGTGAGAATTAGGGTTAGGGTTAGGGTTAGGGTGAGGTTTCGGATTAGGGTGAGGTTTAGAGTTAATGTGAGGGTTAGTGTTAGGGTTAGGGTTAGCGTTAAGTTGCGGGTTATGTTTAGTGTGAGGGTTAGGTTTAGGGTTAGGGTTATTGTTAGGTTTAGGGTTAGGGTTACGGTTACGGTGATGGTGAGGTTTAGGGTTACAGTTAGGGTGAGGTTTAGTGTTAGTGTTAGGATTAGAGTTAGGGTTATGATGAGGGTGAGGTTTAGGGGTACAGTTAGGGTTAGGGTGAGGGTTAGGGTTAGGTGCGGGTTAGCGTGGGTGTGACAGTAAGGGTAAAGTTGAGAGTTAGGCTGAGGGTGAGGGTTACGGTAAGGGTGAGGGTTAGGGTTAGGGTGAGGGTTAGTGTTAGCTTTAGGGTGAGGTTGAGGGTTAGATTGAGGATTAGTGTTAGTGCTAGTGTGAGGTTTAGTGTGAGGATGAGGGTTAGGATTAGGGTGAAGGCTAGGGTGAGGGTGAGGGTTGGGGTTAGTGTTAGGCTGAGGTTTAGGTTTACGGTGATGTTTAGGGTTAGTGTGCGGGTTAGTGTTACGGTTAGGATTAGTGTTAGGTTGAGGGTAAGTGTTTGGGTGAGCATTAGGGTTAGGGTGAGGGTTATGGTTAGGGTGAGTGTTAGGGTTAGGTTTATGTTTATTGTTAGGGTTTGGGATAGTGTTACGGTTACGGTGAGGATGAGTGTGAGGTTTAGGTTTAGGGTGAGGTTTAGGGTTAGGGTTAGTGTTAGGGTGAGGTTGAGGTTTAGGGTTAGATTTAGGGTTATTGTTAGTGTGAGGGTTATTGTTAGCATTAGGGTTAGTGTTACAGTCAGGGTAAGTCTTAGGGTGAGGGTTTGGGTCAGGGTGAGGGTTATGGTTAGTCTGAGGGTTAGGATTAGGGTTAGGGTTATTGTTAGGGTTGGGTTTAAGTTTATGGTTATGGTACGGGTGAGGGTGAGGGTTAGTGTTAGGGTTAGGGTGAGGTTTAGAATGAGGGTGGGGTTTAGGGTTAGAGTTAGGGTTAGGGTGAGGGTTAGCTTGAGGGTTAGGGTTAGGGTTAGTGTTAGGTTTAGGGTTAGGGTGAGAGTTAAGAGGAGGTATAGGGTTAGTGTTAGGGTTAGGATTAGGGTTAGGGTGAGGGTGAGTGTGTGTGCTAGGTTTTGGTTTAGGGTTAGGCTTAGGGTTAGGCTGAGGGTGAGTTTGAGAGTGAGAGTTAGGTTTAGGGTTAGGGTAAGGGTGAGGGTGAGGTTTAGGGTTAGGGTTAGGGTGGGATTAGGATTAGGATTAGGGTGAGGGTGAGGGTGAGGTTTAGGTTTAGGGTTAGGATGAGGGTTAGCGTTAGGATTAGGGTTAGGGTGAGTACTAGGGTGAGGGTGATGGTTAGGTTTAGGGTGACGGTTAAGTTTACGGTTAGGGTGAAGTTTAGGATGAGGTTTAGGGTTAGGAGGAGGTTTAGGGTGAGGATAATGATAAGGGTAAAGGTGAGGTTTATGCTGGGGGTTAGGGTTAAGATAAGGATGAGTGTTAGGGTTAGGTTTAGGGTTAGGATAAGGGTTACGATTAGGGTTATGATGAGGGTTAAATTGAGTTTTAGGGTTAGGGTTAGTGTAAGGATTAAGGTTAGGTTGAAGGTTAAGGTTAGGGTCAGGTTTAGGGTTAGGGTGAGGTTGAGTTTTTGTGGTGTCATTAGGGTTATGGTGAGAGTTAGGGTGAGGGTTAGGTTTAGGGTAAGGGTTCGCATGGGGGTGATGGTAAGGTTAAACGTGAGGGTTAGTCTGAGGTTCAGGGTTACAGTGGGGTGAGGTTTAGTGTTAGGGTGAGGGTTAGGGTTAGGGGAAGGGTGTGGGTGAGGGTTAGATTGAGGATTAGTGTTACGGTTAGTGTGAGGTTTAGGGTGAGGATGAGGGTTAGGGTTAGGGTGAGGGGTAGGGTGAGGGTGAGGGTTAGGTTTAGGTTTAGGGTGAGGTTTAGGGTTAGGGTCATGATTAGGGTTAGTGTGAGGATTAGTGTTAGTTTTAGGGTTAGTGTTAGGGTGAGGGTAAGTGTTAGGGTGAGGGTTAGGGTCAGGGTGAGGGTTATGTTTAGGTTGAGTGTTAGGGTTAAGGTTAGGGTTAGGGTTATTGTTAGGGTTAGGGTTACGGTTACGGTGAGGGTGAGGGTGAGGGTGAGGGTGAGGGTTAGGGTTAGTATGAGGTTTAGGTTTAGGGTATGGGTTAGAGTTAGGGTTAGGGTGAGAGTGAGTTTTACGGTTAGAGTTAGGGGTAGTGTTAGGGTCAGTGTTAGGGTGAGGGTTTGGGTTAGAGTTACACTTAGGCTTAGGCTTAGGCTTAGGCCAAGCATGAGGGTGAGGGTTAGGGTTAGGGTTAGGGTGTGGGTTAGGGTTAGTTTTAGGGTGAGGTTTAGGATGAGGTTTAGGGTTAGGATTTGTCTTAGGGTGAGGACTAGTGTGAGGGTTAGGGCGAGGGTTAGTTTTAGGGATAGGGTTAGGTTTAGGGATAGGGTTAGGTTGAGTCTGAGGGTCAGTGTTAGGGTTAGGCTTAGGTTTAGGGTGAGGGTAAGGTTATGGTTTTGGTTAGGGTGAGGGTGATGCTGAGGATTAAGGATAGATTTAGGGTTGGGTTTAGTGTTAGTGTTAGGGTTAGGGTTATGGTTACAGTTAGGTTAGGGCTAGGGTTAGGCTTAGGTTTAGGCTGAGGGTGAGGGTGGGGTTGAGTATTAGGGTTAGGGTTAGGATTAAGGTTTTTGTTAGTGTAATTGTTAGGGTTAAGTTTGCACTGAGGTTGAGGCTGAAGGTGAGGATTATGGATAATATTAGGGTTAAGGTTAGGGTTAGTGTTATTTTTAGGGTTAGGTTTAGAGTTACGGTGAGATTGAGGGTGAGGGTTAAAGTTAGGGTTAGGGTGAGGTTTAGCGTGAGGTTTATGGTTAGGGTTAGGGTGAGGGTGAGGTTTAACATTAGAGTTAGTGTTAGGGGGAGGGTTAGGGGGAGGTTTAGGTTTATTGTTAGTGTTAGGGTTAGGGGATGATGAGGGTTAGGTTGAGGTTTAGGGATAGGGTTAGGTTTAGTATTAGGGTTAGGGTGTGGGTGAGTGTGACCGTTAGTGTGAGGGCTAGGCTTTGGCTTAGGGTTAGGCTCAGGATGAGGGTGGGGGTGAAGATTATGGTTAGGGTGATGGTTTGGGTTAGGGTTAGTGTTATTGTTAGGGTTAGGGTTAGAGTTACGGTGAGGGTGAGCGTGAGGGTTAGGGTTAGGTTTAGGGTTAGGGTTAGGATTAGGGTTAGGGTGAGGGTGAGGTTTAGGTTAGATTTAGGGTTAGTTGGAGATTTAGGTCGAGGGTTAGGGTTAGGGTTAGTTTTCGGGTTAAGTTTAGGGTGAGGGTTAGGTTGAGGTTTAGGTTTATGGTCAGGGTTAGTTTTAGGAGTAGGGTGATTGTGAGTGTGAGGGTGAGGGTTAGGGTTAGTCTTAGAATTAGGCTTATAGTTAGGCTGAGGGTGAGGGTGGGGGTGAAGATTAGGTTTAGGGTGGTGGTTATGGTTGAGGCTAGTGTGAGGGTTAGGATGAGGATTAGGATTAGCATTAGGGTTAGGGTGAGGGCTATGGTGTGGGTGAGGGTTAGGGTAAGGGTTAAGCTTAGGCTTAGGGTTAGGCTGAGCATGACGTTGAGGGTGAGGGTTAGGGTTAGGGTGATGGTTAGGTTTAGGGTTAGGGTGAGGGTTAGGATGAGGTTTATGGTTAGGGTGAGGGTTAGGGTGAGGATGATGGTAAGGGTCAAGGTGAGGTTTAGGCTGAGGGTGAGGGTTAAGTTAAGGGTGAGGGTTAGGGTTAGGTTTAGGGTTAGGGTAAGGGTTAGGGTTAAGGTTAGGGTGAGGGTTAGATTGAGGATTAAGGTTAGGCTTAGTGTGAGGTTTAGAGTGACGATGAGTTTTAGGGTTAGGGTGAGGGTGAGGGTTAGGATGAGGTTCAGTTTAAGGATTAGGGTTATGGTGAGGGCTAGGATGAGTGTGAGGTTTAGGGTTTGGGTTAGGTTGAGGTTTAGGGTTAGGGTTAGGGTTAGGGTTAGTGTGAGGTTTATGGTTATTGTTAGTGTTAGGGTTATGGGATGGTCAGGGTTAGGTTGAGGTTTAGGGATAGTGTTAGGTTTAGTATTTGATTTAGGGTCAGGTTGAGTGTGACGGTTATGGTGAGGGCTAGGCTTAGGCTTAGGGTTAGGCTGAGGTTGTGGGTGCGGGTGAGGGTTAGGGTTAGGGTTAGGGTGCGGTTTAGGGTTAGGGTTAGTGTTAGTGTGAGGGTGAGGTTTAGGGTTAGATATAGGGTTTGGGGGAGGGTTAGGGTTAGGGTTAGGGATAGGGTTAGTGTTAGAAGTAGGGTGAGGGTGAGGGTTAGGTTGAGGTTTAGGGTTAGGGTTATGGTTAGGGTTAATTTGAGGGTTAGTGTTAGGGTTAGGGTTAGTGTTCGGTTGAGGGTAAGTTTTAGGTTGAGGGTTTGGGTTAGGGTGAGTGTTATGGTTAGGGTGATCGTTAGGATTAGGGTTAGGGTTATTGTTAGGGTTAGGTTTAGGGTTTTTGTTACGGTGAGGGTGAGGCATAGGGTTAGGGTTAGGGTGAGGTTTAGGGTTTGTGTTAGGGTTAGAATGAGGATTATGATGAAGGTGAGGTTTGGGGTTAGTGTTAGGTTGATGGTGAGGGTTAGGGTTAGGATTTGGTTTAGGGTGAGGGTGAGTGTGTGTGTTAGGTTTAGGTTTAGGCTAAGAGTTAGGCTAAGGGTGAGGTTGAGTGTGAAGGTTAGGGTTTGAATTAGTGTTATTGTGAGAGTGAGGGCGACGGTTTGGTTTAGTGTTAGGGTGAGGGTTAGGGTGAGTGTTAGGATTAGGTTTAGGGTTATGGTGAGCGTTAGGGTTAGGGTTAGGTTGAGGGTTTGGATTAGGGTAAGAGTTAGGGTTCAGAAAACCCAGAAATGAACCTACAGACCTATAACCATCTAATCTTCGATAAGGAAGCTAAAACAATAGAATGGAAGAAAGACAGCCTCTTCAGTAAATGGTGCTGGCAAAATTGGTTAACTACATGTAGAAAACTAAAGCTAGCTCCTTATATATCACTCTGCACCAGAATCAACTCCAAATGGATCAAAGACCTTGAACTCAAAGCAGACACTCTGAAAACATTACAGGATGGAATAGGAGAAACCCTAGGTCTCCTTGGCTCAGGCCGAAATTTTCTGAATAGAGACCCAGAAACACAACAAATCAAAGAAAGGTTGGACAAATGGGATTGCATAAGGTTGCAGAGCTTCTGCAGGGCAAATGACATAGCTAGCAAGATCAATAGAAAGCCCACCGATTGGGAGAAGATCTTTACTAGCCATACAACGGACAAGGGTCTCATATCTAAAATATACTTGGAACTCAAAAAATTAAACCACCCAACAACAAATCTTCAAAGAAACAACTGCCCAATAAATAAGTGGGCGAAAGACTTAAAGAGAAGCTTCTCTGAAGAAGAAAGAAGGATGGCCAATAGACACATGAAGAAATGTTCAACATCCCTAGCCATAAAAGAAATGCAAATCAAAACAACATTGAGACATCACCTCACTCCAGTTAGAACAGCAAAAATCAAGAACTCTAACAACAACAGATGCTGGAGGGGATGTGGACAGAAAGGAACCTTACTACATTGTTGGAGGGAATGTAAACTTGTTCAACCACTTTGGAAAGCAGTATGGAGGTTCCTCAAAAGACTTCACATAGATCTCCCCTATGATCCAGCAATCCCACTTTTGGGCATTTACCCAAATGTATACAAACAAGACCACACTAAAGCTACCAGCACAACTATGTTTATTGCAGCATTATTTACCATAGCTAAGATATGGAACCAACCCAGATGCCCCTCAATAGATGAATGGATCAAGAAAATGTGGTATATATACACAATGGAATTCTATGCCTCCATCAGAAAGAATGACATTTCCCCATTTGTTAGGAAATGGAAAGGCTTGGAAAAAATTATATTAAGTGAAGTAAGCCAGGCCCAAAGAAACATAGGTCCCATGGTTTCCCTTATTTGCAATATCTAGTATAGGTATGAGTCAAGCAGAAAAGGTCAGATAATGTGATGTTAGGAAAATGAATCCTTAGTTATGTATTTTAATGTTTTCGTTTCTTTCATGCATGTGTTTCTAACGCATTTATAAGATTATTTCTTTGTTGCTTTGTATGTCCCTCCCCCACAGTGTAACCCCCGCTTTCACTTTATTTGATGTCAGTATAAAATGTGGAGGAGATGGGGACAACAAGTCGTTTAAGGATTCAGGTGGACCTGTTCAACAAGGAGAATTACAAAATGTCATGTCAAAGCAAGCTTTACAATGTCGGTGTGGGGGGGGGGAGGGGGGTATGATTGGGTAGGGGGGAGAGGGAAGCCTGGGAAGGGAGGTGAAGGGTAAACAAAGGAGGAGGCTGCAATGCTTGGTAAGAAATGTATGCATTATCCTGCCAATGTAATTGTAACCCCTCTGTACAGTATGTTCTCAAATAAAATAAAATAAAATTTAAAAAAAAGAGTTAGGGTTCAGTTAAGTTCAGGGTTAGGGTGAGTGTTAGGGTTAGGGATATGGTGAGCATTAGGGTTAGGGTTAGGTTGAGGTTCTGGGTTACGTTAAAGATTAGGGTTAGTTTTAGGGTTAGGATGAGGGTTAGGATGAGGATTAGGGTTATGATTAGTGTTAGGGTGAGGGATAGGGTGAGGGTGAGAACTAGGGTTAGTGTTAGGTTAAGGCTTAGGGTTAGGGATAGGATTAGGGTGAGGGTTAGGATGAGGTTTAGGGTTACAGTGAGGGTGAGGGTTAGGGTTAGGGTGAGGGTTAGGGTTAGGATTAGGGTTAGGGCTAGGGTGAGGGTGAGGTTTACGGTTAGAGTTAGGGTTAGGGTGAAGCTGAGGGTGAGTGTTAGGATTCCAGTTAGTGTTAGGTTTTAGGTTAGTGTAAGTGTCAGTGTTAGAGTGAGGGTAAGGGTGAGGGTTAACATTAGGGTGAGGGTTAGGGTTAAGGTTAGGGGGAGGGTTAGGATGAGGGTTAGGATTAGGAATAGGGTTAGGGTGCGGGCTAGGGTGAGGGTGAGGTTTAAGGTTAAGGTTAGGGTGAGGTTTAGGGTTAGGGTTAGAGTTAGGGTTAGGGTGAGGCTGAGGTTTAGAATTAGAGTTAGGGTTAAGGTGAGGCTGAGGGTGAGGGTTAGGGTTAGGTTTAGGATAAGGATTAGGGTAAGGGTTAGGGTGAGTGTGAGGGTTTAGGGTTAGGGTTAGGGTTAGGCTTAGGGTTACACTGAGGGTGAGGGTGAGGGTTAGGGTTAGGATTAGGGTTAAGGTGAGGTTGAGTGTGTATGTTAGTGTTAGGTTTAGGGTTAGGCTTCAGGTTAGGCTGAGGGTGAGGGTGAGGGTGAGGATTAGGGTTTGGGTGAGGGTTAGGGTAAGGGTTTGGGGGAGGGTTAGGATGAGGGTTAGTGATAGGATTAAGGTTAGGGAGAGGGCTATGGTGAGCGTGAGGTTTAGGTTGAGGGTCAGGGGGAGGTTTAGTGTTAGAGTTAGTGTTAGGGTGAGGCTGAGGGTGAGGGTTAGGGTTAGGATTAATGTTAAGCTTAGGCTTAAGGTGAGGGTTAGGTTGAGGCTGAGGGTTAGGATTAGGGTTAGGAGTAGGATTAGGGTTAGGGTGAGGGTGAGTGTGAGGGTTAGGCATAGGGTTAGGGATAGGCTTAGGTTTAGTCTGAGGTTGAGGGTGAGGGTTAGGGTTAGGGTGAGGTTTAGGTTTAGGGTTACGGTGTGTGTGAGGGTTAGAATTAGGGTTAGGCTTAGGATTAGATTGAGGGTGAGGGTGTGGGTTAGTGTTAAGGTTAGGTTTAGGGTTATGGGGAGGGTTAAAATGAGGGTTAGGTTTAGGGTGAGGTTTAGAGTGAGGGTGAGTTTGTGTGTTAGGGTTAGGTTTAGTGTTAGGCTTAGGGTTAGTCTGAGGGTGAGGTTGAGGCTGAGGGTTAGTGTTAGGATGAGGGTTAGGGTAAGGGTTAGGGGGAGGGTTAGGAAAAGGGAAAGGGTTAGGATTAGGGTTGGGTGAGGCTAGAGTGATGATGAGCTGTAGGGTTAGGTTTAGCTTGATCATTAGGATTATGGTAAGGGTGAGAGTTAGTGTTTGGGTTAAGTTTAGGGTTAGGTTGAGGGTTAGGGTAAGGGTTATGGTGAGGGTGAGTGTTAGGGTTAGGTTGAGGGTGAGGGATCGGATTAGGTTTAGGGTGAGGGTGAGGGTTATTGTTAGTTGTAGGTTGAGGGTGAGCGCTAGGGTGAGGGTGAGGTTTAGGGTTAGGGGTAGGGTTAGTGTTAGGGTGATGGTGAAGTTTAGGGTTAGAGTTAGGGGTAGGATGAGGCTGAGGTCGAGGGTTAGGGTTGGGGTTAGTGTTAGATTTAGGGCTAGGGTGATGGTTAGGTTGAGGGTGAGGGTTAGGCTTAGGGTTAGGGTTAGGTTTATGGTAAGGGTTAGGGTGAGTGTGAGCGTTAGGGCTAGGGTTAGGTTTTGGCTTAGGGTTAGGCTGAGGGTGAGGATGAGGGTTAGGGTTAGTGTTAGATTAAGTTTTAGGGTTAGGGTTAGGGTTAAGGTGAGAGTTAGGGTTCAGTTATATTTATGGTTAGGGTGAGGCTTAGGGTTAGGTTTAAGGTGAGCGTGAGGTTTAGGGTTACGTTGAGGATTAGGGTTAGGGTTAGGGCTAGGGTGAGGGTTAAGGTTAGGGTTAGGGTGAGGGTAAGGATGAGGTTTAGGGTTAGGATTAGGGTTAGGGTGAGGGCTAGGGTGAGGTTGAGGGCTAGGGTTAGTGTTAGATTAAGGTTTAGGGTTAGGGTGAGAGTTAGGTTTAGGATTAGGGTTAGTGTGAGGGTGAGTGTTAGGGTTAGGGTTAGCGTTAGGTTTCGGTTTAGGATTAGTGTTATTGTTAGGGTTAGGTTTAGAGTTATTTGAGTGTGAGGGTGAGGGTGAGGGTTAGGGTTATTGTGAGGTTTAGGGTGAGGGTTAGGATTAGGGTGAGGTTAAGGGTGAGGGTTAGGGTTAGGATGAGGGTTAGGGTTAGGGTTAGGGTGAGAGTTAGGGTTTGATTATGTTTAGGGATAGGGTGAGGATTATGGTTAGAGTTATGGTGAGCATGAGTTTTAGGGTTACGTTGAGGATTAGGCTTAGGGTTAGGGCTACGGTGAGGGTTAAGGTT
This sequence comes from Dipodomys merriami, assembly GCF_024711535.1. NCBI lineage: Eukaryota > Metazoa > Chordata > Mammalia > Rodentia > Heteromyidae > Dipodomys > Dipodomys merriami. The sequence goes on from NW_027202849.1 coordinate 398,428, forward strand.
AGCGTTAGGGTGAGGGCAAGGATGAGGATTAGGCTTAGGGTGAGGATTAGGGTTTGGATTAGGCTTAGCATAAGAGTGAATGTTAGGATTAGGGTTAGGGTTTGGGTGAGGTTTAGGGATAGGATTAGTGTTATTGTTACGGTTAGGGTTAGAGTTGTGATGAGGGTGAGGGTGAGGGTGAGGATTAGGGATAGGGATAGGGTGAGGTTTAGGGTTAGGATTAGGATTAGGGGTTGGGTGAGGGTGAGATTTAGGGTTAGATTTAGGGTTATTTGGAGGGTTAGGTCGAGGGTTAGGTTTAGGGTTAGTTTTAAGGTTAAGGTTAGGGAGAGGTTTAGGTTGAGGTTTTGTGTTATTGTTAGGGTTAGGGTTAGGATTAGGGTGAGGGTGAGGGTGAGTGTGAGGGTTAGGGTTAGGGTTAGGCTTAGGCTAGGGTTAGGCTGAGTGTGAGGGTGGGGGTGAAGATTAGGTTTAGGGTGATTGTTAGGTTTAGGGCTAGGATGAGTGTGAAGATGTGGGTTAGGATTATGATTAGGGTTAGGTTGAGGTCTAGGGTTAGGGTGAGGGTCAGGTTAAGGGTTAGGCTTAGGCTTAGGGTTAGGCTGAGCGTGAGGTTGAGGGTCAGGTTTAGGGTTAGGGTGATTGTTAAGTTTACGGTTGGGTGAGGGTTGGAATGAAGTTTAGGGTTAGGGTGAGGGTTAGGGTGATGGTGATAAGGGTAAAGGTGATGTTTAGTTTGAGGTTGAGGGTTAAGGTAAGGGTGAGTGTTAGGTTAAAGTTTGGGGTTAGGGTAAGGGTTAGGGTTAGGGTTAAGGTGAGGGTTAGATTTAGGATTAGGATTAGGTTTAGTGTGAGATTTAGGGTGAGGATGAAGTTTAGGGTTAGGGTGAGGGTGATGGTTAGAATTAGGGTTAGGGTGAGGGCTAGGGTCAGGGTGAGGATTAGCGTTAGAGTTAGGGTTAGGGTGAGGTTTAGGATTAGGGTGAGGTTTAGGGTTAGTGTGACTGTTAGTGTTAGGGTTAGCGTTAGTGTTAGGGTGAGGGTATGTGTTAGGGTGAGGGTTAGTGTTAGGTTGTGGGTTATGGTTCGTGTGAGGGTTAGGGTTAGGTTTATGGTTATTGTTACCTTTAGGGTTAGGGTTACGGTTATGGTGAGGGTGAGGGTTAGGTTTAGGGTTTGGGTCAGGTTTAGTATTAGGGTTAGTGTTAGAGTTAGGGTTATGTTGAGGTTGAAGTTTAGGGGTAGAGTTAGGGTTAGGGTAAGGGTTAGTTTTAGGGTGCGCATTAGCTTGGGGGTGAAAGTAAGGTTAAAGGCGAGGGTTAGGCTGAGGGTGAGGGTTACGGTAAGGTTTAGGGTTAGGGTTAGGGTGAGGCTTAGTGTTAGCTTTAGAGTCAGGTTGAGGATTAGATTGAGGATTAGTGTTAGAGTTAGTGTGAGGTTTAGGGTGAGGATGAGGGTTAGGGTTAGGGTGAAGGCTAGGGTGAGGGTGAGGGTTGGGGTTAGTGTTAGACTGAGGTTTATGGTTCGGGTGATGTTTAGGGTGAGTGTGAGTGTTAGGGTTAGGGTGAGGTTTAGGGTTATGGTTAGGGTTAGGGTTAGTTAGGGTGAGGTTGAGGATTAGGATTAGATTTAGGGTTAGTGTTAGTGTGAGGTTAGTGTTAGCATTAGGGTTAGTGATACTGTGAGCGTAAGTCTTAACTTGAGGTTTTGGGTCAGGGTGACGGTTATGGTTATTGTGAGCGTTAGGATTAGGGTTAGGGTTATTGTTAGGGTTCGGTTTAAGGTTACGGTTATGGTGCGGGTGAGGATGAGGGTTAGGGTTATTGTTAGGGTGAGGTTTAGGGTGAGGGTGAGGTTTAGGGTTACAGTTAGGGTTAGGGTGAGGATTGGGATTAAGGTTAGGCTTAGGCTTAGGCCGAGCATGAGGGTGAGTGTTAGGGTTCGTGTTTAGGTGAGGGTTAGGGTTAGGTTTAGGATTAGGGTCAATGTTACTATGAGGTTTAGGGTAAGGATAAGTGTAAGTGTGAGGGCTAGGCTGAGGGTTAGAGTGAGGGTTAGGGTTAGGGATAGGGTGAGGTTTAGGATTAGAGTTAGGGTGATGGTGAGTGTGAGGGTTAGGATTAGGGTTAGGGTTAGGATTAGAGTTAGGATGAGGGTTAGGGTTTGGGATAGGGTGAGGGTGAGGCTGAGGATTAGGGTTAGGTTTCGGGTTAGGTTTAGGGTTAGTGTTAGTGTTAGGGTTAGGGTTAGGGTTACAGTGAGGTTTGGGGTTAGGGTTAGGGTTAGGCTTAGAATTAGGGTGAGGGTTAGGATGAGGATTAGGTTTACGATTAAGGTTAGGGTGAGGGCTAGGGTGAAGGCGAGGATTAGGGTTAGTGATAGGGTAACGTGGGTTAGGGTTAGGGTTAGGGTGAGGGTTAGGATGAGCGTTAGGTTTACGGTGAGGGTGAGGGTTAGGGTTAGGGTGAGGTTTAGGGTTTGGATTAGGGTTTGGGTGAGGTGAGTGTTAGCATTAGGGTTAGGGTTAGGGTTAGGGTTAGATTTAGGGTTAGGATTACTGTTATTGTTTGGGTTAGGGTTAGAGTTATGTTGAGAGTGATGGTGAGGGTGAGGATTAGGGTTAGAGTTAGGGTTAGGTTTAGGGTTAGGGTTAGTGTTAGGGTGAGGGTGCGGTTTATGGTTAGATTTAGGTTTAGTTGGAGGGTTAGGTCTAGGGTTAGGATTAGGGTAAGTGTTAGGGTTAAGGTTAGTTTCAGGGTTAGGTGGAGGTTTAAGGTTAGGGTTAGTGTGAATTTTAGGGTGAGCATGAGGGTTAGGGTTAGGGTGAGGTTTATGTGTAGGGCGATGCTTAGGGATAGTGTGAGGTTTAGTGTTAGGGTTAGGATTAGTGTTAGGGTGAGGGTAAGTGTTAGGGTGAGGGTTAGGGTTAGGGTGAGGGTTATGGTTAGGGTGAGGCTAAGGGTTAGGGTTAGGGTTATTGTTAGCGTTAGTGTTAGGGTTAAGGTTATTGTGAGGGTGAGGGTGACGGTTAGGGTTAGGGCTAGGATGAGGTTTAGGGTTAGGGTTAGGGTTAGGGTTAGGATTAGGGATAGGCTTAGGGTTAGGCTGAGGTTGAGGGTGAGGGTTAGGGTTAGGGTCAGGTTTAGGGTTAGGTTTAGGGTGTGTGTGAGGGTTAGGGTTAGGCTTAGGATTCGGATTACCCTGAGGGTGAGGGTGTGAGTTAGGGTTAGGATTAGTGTTAGGGTGATGTTTAGGGTTTTGGTTAGGCTTACTGTGAGGTTGAGGATTAGGTTTAGAGTTAGGGTTAGGGTGAGGTTTAGGTTCAGGGTTAGGGTAAGTGTTAGTTTTAGGTTTAGGGTTAGAGTGAGAGTCAGGGGGAGGGTTAGGGTTAGGGTTAATGTTAGGGATAGGATTTGGGTTAGAGTGAGGGTGATTGTGTTTTAGGTTTACGTTTAGGGTTAGGCCTACGGTTAGGCTGAGGGTGAGGTTGACGTTGACGGCTAGGTTTAGCCTGAGGTTTATGGATGAGGGTTAGGGTTAGGATTAGAGTTAGAGTAAGGGCTAGGGTGAGTGTGAGGGTGAGGTTTAAGGTTAGGGTTATGATTAGGGGGAGCTTTAGTGTTAGGGTTAGGGTTAGAGTTACGGTTAGGCTGAGGGTGAGGTTTAGGGGTACAGTTAGGGTTAGGGTGCGGGTTAGCTTGGGGGTGACGGTAAGGGTAAAGTTGAGGGTTAGGCTGAGGGTGATGGTTACGGTAAGGGTTAGGGTTAGAGTTAGGGTGAGGGTTAGTGTTAGCTTTAGGGTGAGGGTGAGGGTTAGATTGAGGATTAGTGTTAGGGTTAGTGTGAGGTTTAGGGGGAGGATGAGGGTTAGGCTTAGGGTGAGGGCTAGGAAGAGGGTGAGGTTTAGGGTTAGTTTTAGGGTGAGGTTTAGTGTTAGAGTGATGGTTAGAGTTAGTGTGAGGGTTAGTGTTAGGGTTAGATTTAGTGTTAGGGTGAATGTAAGTGTTAGGGTGAGGGTTAGGGTTAAGGTGAGTGTAATGGTTAGGGTGAGGATTAGGATTGTTTTTAGCATTAGGGTTAGGGTTACGGTTATGGTGAGGGTGAGGGTGAGGCTTAGGTTTAGGACTAGGATGAGGTTTAGTTATAAGGTTAGGGTTAGGGTTAGGGTCAGGGTGAGGCTTAGTTTTAGAGTCAGGGTTAGGATGAGGCTGAGGGTGAGAGTTAGGTTTAGGATTAATGTTAGGGTTAGGCTTAAGGTGAGGGTGAGGTTGAGAGTGAGGGTTAGAGTTAGGGTTAGGAGTAGGATTACAGTTAGGGTTTGGGTGAGTGTGAGGGGTAGGTTTAGGGTTAGGGATAGGCTTAGGTTTAGGCTGCGGTTAAGGGTGAGGTTTAGGGTTAGGGTGAGGTTTAGGGTTAGGGTTAGGATTAGGAATAGGGTTGGGGTTAGGGTGAGTGTGAGGGTTAGGGTTAGGTTTAGGGTTAGTCTTAGGGTTAGGCTGAGGATGAGGGTGAGGGTGAGGGTTAGGGTTAGGGTGAGGGTTAGGTTTAGGGTTATGGGGAGGGTTAGGATGAGGGTTACGGTTAGGATTATTGTTAGAGTGAGGGCTAGGAAGAGGTTGAGGTTTAGGGTTAGGGTTAGTGTGAGGTTTAGGGTTAGGTTTAGGGTTAGGGTTAGGGTGAGTGTGAGGTATAGGGTTAGAGTTAGGGTTAAGCTGAGGCAGAGTGTGAGGCTTAGGGTTAGGTTTAGGATTAGGATTATGGTAAGGGTTAGGGTGAGTGTGAGAGTTAAGGTTCCGGTTAGGGTTAGGCTTACGGTTACACTGAGGGTGAGGGTGAGGGTGAGGGTTAGGATTAGGATTATGGTTAAGGTGAGGGTGAGTGAGTGTGTTAGGTTAGGTTTAGGTTTAGGTTAAGGGTTAGGCTAAGGATGAGGTTGAAGGTGAGGGTTAGGGTTAGGGTAAGGTTTAGGGTAAGGGTTAGGGGGAGGGTTAGGATGAGGGTTAGGGTTAGGATTAGGGTTAGGGTGATAGTGAGGGTGATGTTTAGGCTTAGTTTTAGGGTGAGGGTTAGGATGAAGTTTAGGATTAAGGTTAGGGTGAGGGTTAGGGTTAGGGTGAAGGTTAGGGTGAGGGTGAGGATTAGCTTTAGGGTTAGGACTAGGATTAGAGTAAGGGTTAGCGTGAGTTTGAGGGTTAGGGTTAGGGTTAGGTTTAGGCTTAGGGTTAAGCTGAGGCTGAGGGTGAAGGTGAGGGTTAGGGGTAGGGTTAGGGTGGTGTTTAGGGATAGGGTTATTGTTAGGTTGGGGATTAGTGTGAGTGTTATGGTTAGGGTGAGTATTATGGTTATGATGGGTGTGAGGGTGAGTGTGATGGTTAGGGTTAGGGTGAGAGTTAGGGTTCAGTTAAGTTTAGGGTGAAGGTGAGGTTTAGGTTTAGGGTGAGCGTCAGTTTTAGGGTTAGGTTTAGGGTTAGGGTTAGGGTAAGAATGAGGGTTAGTGTTAGGGTTCAAGTGAGGGTTAGGGTGAGGATTAGGGTTGCGATTAAGGTTAGGGTGAGGGCTAGGGTGAGCGTGTGGATTAGGGTTTGTTTTAGGGTAAGGTTTAGGGTTAGGGTTGGGGTTAGGGTGAGGGTTAGGATGAGGGTTAGGGTTACGGTGAGGGTGAGGGTTAGGGTTAGGGTGAGGTTTAGGGTTAGGATTAGGGTTAGGGTGTGGTTGAGTGTTAGCATTAGGGTTAGGGTTAGGGTTAGGGTTAGGTTTAGGGTTAGGATTAGTGTTATTGTTAGGGTTGGGGTTAGAGTTATGGTGAGGGTGAGGGTTAGGGTGAGGGTGAGGTTTATGTTTAGATTTAGGTACAGTTGGAGGGTTGGTTCTAGGGTTAGGGTTAGGGTTAGGGTTAGGGTTAAGGTTAGGGTGAGGGTTAGGTTGAGGTTTAGGGTTAAGGTTAGGTTTAGGTTTAGGATTAGGGTTAGGGTGAGGGTGAGTATGAGGTTTAGGGTTAGGGTTAGGGTTAAGCTTAGGGTTAGGCTGAGGTTTAGGGTGGGGGTGAGGATTAGGGTTAGGGTGATGGTTAGAGTTAGGGTTATGGTGAAGGTTAGTGTTAGGATTAGGGTTAGAGTTAGGGTTAGGGTGAGGATGAGGTTTACGGGTAGAGTTAGGGTTAGGGTGAGGGTTAGCGTTAGAGTGAAGGTTAGGGTGGCGTTGACAGTAAGGATAAAGATGAGGGTTAGGCTGAGGGTGAGGGTTAGAGTAAGGGTGAGGGTTAGGGTTAGGGTGAGGGTTAGGGTGAAGGTTCAGGTGAGGGTGAGGTTTAGATTGAGGATTAGTGTTAGGGTTAGTGTGAAGTTTAGGGTGAGGATAAGGGTTAGGGTTAGGGTGAGGGCTAGGGAGAGGGTGAGGTTTAGTGTTAGTGTTAGGGTGAGGTTTAGGGTTAGGATGATGGTTAGGGTTAATGTGAGGATTAGTGTTAGGGTTAGGGTTAGTGTTAGGGTGATGGTAAATAGTAGGGTGAGGGTTAGGGTTAGGGTGAGTGTTAGGGTTAGGGTGAGGGTTAGGGTTAGGGTTAGGATTATTGTTAGCATTAGGATTAGGGTTTCAGTTATGGTGTGGGTGAGGGTTAGATTTAGGGCTAGGATGAGGTTTAGGGATAGGGTTATGGTTAGGGTTAGGGTCAGGTTGAGGTTTAGTGTTACAGTTAGGTTTAGGGTGAGTCTGAGGGTGAGGGTTAGGTTTAGGATTAATGTTAGGGTTAGGCTTAAATGAGGGTTAGGTTGAGGGTGATGGTTAGAGTTAGGGTTACGAGTAGGATTAGGGTTAAAGTTAGGGTGAGTCTGAAGGTTAGGTTTAGGTTAAGTATAGGCTTAGGGTTAGGCTGAGGTTGAGGGTAAGGGTTAGGGTTAGGGTTAGGGTCAGTGTGAGGGTTATTTTTAGGATTAGGGTTAGGGTGAGGGTTAGTGTGTGTGTTATTGTTAGGTTTAAGGTTAGGCTTAGGGTTAGGCTGAGGGTGAGGTTGAGGGTGAGGGTTAGCGTTAGGGTGAGGTTTAGGGTAAGGTTAGGGGGAGGGTTAGGAAGAGGGTTAGGGTTAGGGCTAGGGTTGGGTGAGGGCTAGGGTCAGGATGAGGTTTAGGGTTATGGTTAGGTTGAGGGTGAGGGTTAGGGTAAGTGTGAGAGTTAGGGTTCGTGTTAAGTTTAGTGTTAGGTTGAGGGTTAGGGTAAGGTTTAGGGTGAGGTTCAGGTTTAGGGTTAGGTTGAGGGTTAGGTTTCCAGATTAGGGTTAGGGTGAGGGTGAGGGTGAGGTTTACGTTTATTGTTAGGGTGAGAGTTAGGATGAGGGTTAAAGTTAGGGTTAGGGTGAGAATTACTGTTCGGTTATGTTTAGGGTTAGGGTGAGGGTTAGGGTTAGCATTAGGGTTAGGGTTCGGATGAGAGTTAGGGTTAGGTTTAGGGTTAGTGTTAGGGTTAGTGTTAGGGTTAGGGTCACATTGAGGGTTAGGATTAGGGTTAGGGTTAGGGTTAGTCTTAGGGTTATGCTGAGGGTGAGGGTGGGTGTGAGGATAAGAGTTAGGGTTAGGGTTAGGCTTAGGGTTAGGGTTATTGTTATTGTTATGGTTACTGTTAAGTTTGCGGTGAGCGTGAGGCTGAGGGTGTGGGTGAGGGTGAGGGTTATTGTTAGGGTGAGGTTTAGGGTGAGGATGAGGTTTAGGGTTAGAGTTAGGGTTAGGGTGAGGGTTAGGTTGAGGTTTAGGGTTAGGGTTAGTGTTAGGGTTAGGGTTAGATTGAGAGTTAGGGGGAGGTTTAGGGTTAGGGTTAGGGTGAGGGATAGGATTAGGTTTACGGTGCGGGTGAATGTGTTTGTTAGCTTAGGTTTAGTGTTAGGCTTAGGGTTAGGCTGAAGGTGAGGTTGAGGGTTCGGGTTAGGGTTCGGGTTAGGGTAAGGTTTAGGGTTAGGGATAGGGGTAGTTTGAGGTTTAGGATGAGGTTTAGGGTTAGGATTTGGGTAAGGCTGAGGGCTAGAGTTACGTTGAGGGTTAGGATTAGGATTAGGGTTAGGGTTAGATTTAGGGTTAGGCTGAGGTTGAGGGTGGGTGTGATGATTAGAGTTAGGGTTAGGGTTAGGCTTAGGGTTAGGGTTATTGTTAGTGTTATGGTTAGGGTTAAGTTTGGGGTGAGGGTGAGGCTGTGGGTGAGGGTTATGTTTATGGTTAGGGTTAGGGTTACGGTTAGGATTAGGGTTATTATTATTGTTAGGGTTAGAGTTAGATTTACGGTGAGGGTGAGGATGCGGGTGAGGGTTAGGTTTAGGGTTAGTGTGGGGTTTACCGTTAGGGTTAGGATTAGGGTTCAGGTGAGGTTTAGGTTTAGGGTTAGATTTAGGGTTAGTGTTAGTGTGAGGGTTAGTGTTATCGTTAGTGTTAGTGTAACAGTGACTTTAAGACGTAGGGTGAGGTTTTGGGTTAGGGTGAGTGTTATGTTTAGGGTGAGGGTGAGGATTAGAGTTAGGGTTATTGTTAGTTTTCGCTTTAAGGTTACTGTTATGGTGCGGGTGAGGGTGAGGTTTAGGATTAGGGTTAGGGTGAGGTTTAGGATTAGGGTTAGGGTGAGGTTTAGGGTGAGGGTTTGGTTTAGGGTTAGAGTTAGGGTTAGGGTAAGGGTTAGGTTGAGGGTTAGGGTTAGGGTTAGTGTTAGGGTTAGGGTGAGAGTTAGGGCGAGGTTTTAGGATTAGTGTTAGCGTGAGGGTTAGGATTAATGTTAGCATGCGGGTGAGTGTGTGTGTTAGGGTTAGGTTTAGGGTTAGGCTTAGGTTTAGGGTTAGGGTGAGGGTGAGGTTTAGGGTTAAAGTTAGTGTTAGGCGGAGGGTCAGGGTGAGTGTTAGGGTTAGTGTTAGTGTTAAGGGGAGGGTGAGGTATAGGTTGAGGTTTAGGGATAGGGTTAGGTTTGTCGCTACCGCCTCGGCCGGTAATGACGACGCGACACCGGACTCTTCTCTCCGCAGTTTATTCAGGACCTTTTAGTAATCTTCTGACCCCAACCCCGGGGAGAATTCTCCACAGCCTTAAATACCCGCTGGGTAGCCAACCCTGATACGCCACGTGGGAACCGCCAATAGGTTCAGGTGCACAGAAGCAAGCCAGATTCTTTGCCTTAGCCATATCAGGAGTTGTTTACCACGAGAGCACTCGCCATCGGGAAGGCGGAGGGCGGAAGCCGGCACCATCTTCCAGGTGCGGCCTCTCGCAGCTCTCTACAGTTCCCCCTTTTTTGTTTAAAGAACACAGATGAGAACAGAGGTCTGATCCCTGTTGTGCAATTGCAAGGACTGCATACAAGCCTTCTCCCAGAGGGCGCCTTCTCTAGGGATGACTCAGCCTGTCCATTGATTCGTTTTTCACAAGGACGGGAAAAGGCGAATCGAACCCGTGTGCAATCAAACATGCTCTCCTCGAGGGCAAAACTCATGCCTCTCGACTGCAGTACTTTGGCTTTGCAATCTGTGTTCATTGTTTTAGGGTGGCAAGCCACGCTTAGGGGGACTGACCTGCTCCAATGACTGTAAAGGCTTGGATAACCATGGCTGCACTGCGACGCTGAGAACCTCTAATTTGGCAAATGCACCACAGACATACCAAGGAGGCTAACACCAGGAGGCCTATCAGGGCTCCCAAACCCGCCCCCTCTGTAAGATGATTCATAGCAGTGGAGATCCATGAAGATAACCCCTCCGCCAATCCGGCATCCACTCGGGTCGAGTTCACCACGACGATGGCAATCCTGAGCTGTTCCATCAGGCTGTCGAACTCCCCAGTTCAATTACCTAAAAGATAACTAGACAACTGTTTAGACAAATTTGCAGCGTTTTTTAAATAGGTTTTTTCCTGGGCCTGAACTCTGGGCCTGGGCGCTGTCCCTTAGCTCTTCAGCTCAAGGCCAGCGCTCTACCACTTGAGTCACAGCGTCACTTCCAGCTTTTTTTCATTTCTTTTTGCTTATGTGGTGCTGAGGAATCGAACTCAGGGCCTCAGGCATGCAAGGCAAGCGCTCTACCACTGAGCCAACTTCCCAGCCCTTCTCCTTAAGATGATTGGGTCATAGCATTAGGAGCATCCTCAGGCACAGGCACCCAACGAGGCATTCGGGTAACTAAGGCATATTTAAACTTTGAGGCATTCCAGCATTGGGTTAATGCACAAGGTAAGTTCTTCCATACTCACAATGAACAAAAATGGGGGATACACGCACAGAGGTAGGCCTGTGAGCAATAGAAGATTTAGGTTTAACACTTTGGCCGCCGCAACCCGTAGCAGTTGCCACAACACCAGTCACGGCACCAGAACCCGAAGAGGCTGTAATCAAGGAAACAGTTATGCATCATGTCATACGGGCATCGGTCTCGGGAACACAGACAGGGTTCCCCATCTCGGTACTGGTCTTCCCAGTTGCACCATCGCAAAGATGAGCAGGAGGACCATCACCCCCCGCATCTCGTGCCTCTTCACACTGGGCTTTTCTAGTGAGGCGTTCAGGCACCCACACCGGATCTTGTTGGTCCTGAGGAAAAACACAAACAGAGCCTCGTGCCCATGTCAGTACGGGATCGGGCCCACGCCAGAGCCCTGTCAAGACATCCTTCCATTTTACCATCCCTTTTGCTGGGCCATAAGGTTCATTATGTCTATCTGCTGCGGATTGACTCTGAGCATCCAAATTTAAAAAATTAATAGTAAATAAAGCAAGAGAAAGTCTTTCCTTTGGGGTACGGCCATGGCCAATTCCCCCCTTTTGTTTTTGTAGGCACTCTTTTATCGTGCGGTGAGCACGTTCCACAATGCCTTGGCCTTGGGGATTGTAAGGCAAACCATGTATAAGCTGCACCTCCATTTGATGACAAAAGGAGGCAAACTGTTGTCCTGTGTACGCAGGTCCATTGTCAGTCTTAAGTTGATAAGGTTTTCCCCAGGCTGCCCAGGCCTCCAAACAATGGGCAATAGCATTGCGTGCCTTTTCTCCAGCCGAGGGCGTGGCATGTATAACACCTGAACAGGTGTCCACAGACACATGTACATATTTTTGGTGTCCAAACTCAGAGATGTGAGTCACATCCATCTGCCAAACTTTTAGCGGGAGCAAACCCCGGGGATTAACCCCAACACTAGGCGGATGCTGATAAATTACACATCGAGGACAGTCTAATATCACCTGTCTCGCATCGGCTCGAGAAATTTGAAATTTTTGTTGTAGTGCCTTTGCATTAACATGAAATGTTTTATGAAAGGTTTTGGCTCTGTCTAAGGCAGAGTTAATAAATACCCATTCTTGTCTGGTCCATTGATCCACTACATCATTTCCTTTGCCCAGGGGTCCTGGCAGGCCCGTATGAGCCCGAATATGCAAGGGATAAAAGCATGATTTTCTCTGCCAAATCAACTGTTGTAATTGTTGAAACAATGGACCAACCGGACTGGAACTCTTAATAGGTCCGGCAACCTCTAAAACCTTGAGAGCATTAATAACATAAGCAGAATCAGATATTAAATTAAAAGAAAACGGGCATGCTTCAAAAACTTTTATAACAATTTTTAACTCTACCATCTGAGGAGCACCGGGCTGAAACTGGTGTTGTACCGGTCGTTGTGCCTCAACCATGTATACACCACATCCCGTTTTTGAGCCATCAGTAAATACATTAGGGGCACTTACAATAGGTTGAGAAGCCGTTACCTTAGGAAAGATAATTGGGTGTTCCTTGAAAAACCTCAAAAGGGGGTGTTTTGGAAAGTGGTTGTCTATTTGTCCAGTAAAGCTACATTGTAAAATAGCCCAATCATCTATAGTAGCACACAAAGTTTGAACTTGATGGCTGGTGTAAGGAACTATAATGATAGACGGGGCAATTCCAAAATACTGTAAGCATTGTTGAATTCCAGAGAGTGCAACACCAGCCACAGCAGTAGGGTAATATTCAATGGACTTGGCCGGTGATATTTTCGGGTGAATCCAAAACAACGGGCCTTCTTGCCACAACAACCCAGTAGGTTGAGACAAGGTAGGGAGTATACACAGGGTAATACTCTTGTCTTCCTGTATTCTCTGTAAGAAGGCATTCTGTAATCTCTCTTCTATCTTATGTAAAGTCTCTCTTGCCTCTTTGGTTAACTGTCTAGGAGAATCCAAAGCAGAGTCTCCTTGTAATATAGCATAAAGGGGTCTCAACTCATAATTTGGTAGCTTTAAATAGCTTCTAACCCAATTAATATCTCCTAACAATTTTTGAAAATCATTTAAGGTTTTTAGATTATCTTTTCTCAACTCTACCTTTTGTGGAGTAACGCAATTTTTACATATTTTCGCTCCTAAGTAATCTATAACCTGGTCCTGCTGTACTTTTTCAGGAGCTATAGACAGTCCTCTGTGCTTTAGCATCTCAATTAAATCCACATACGCCTTTTCCAGCATATGTTTACTCTTTGCTGTTAGTAAAATATCATCCATATAATGAATGCATCTTAATTTGGGATATTTTTGTTTAAGAGGGGCAAGAGTTTCATCCACATAAAGTTGGCACATAGTAGGACTATTGGCCATCCCCTGAGGCAAAACTACCCACTCATATCTTTTATCTGGCTCCTCATGATTGCAGGAGGGAATAGTAAAAGCAAACCTCACACTGTCTTGATCATGCAGGGGAATGGAAAAAAAACAATCCTTTATATCAATCACAATAATGGGCCAAAAGGCCGGCAGGGAAGAAAGCAAAGGTAGGCCTCGTTGCACGGGGCCCATAATTTGCATCTGGTTATTGATGGCTCGTAAATCGTGTAATAAACGCCATTTTCCAGACTTCTTTTTAATAACAAAAATGGGTGTATTCCACGGGGATACTGATGGTTTAATGTGTCCTTGGGTTAACTGTTCCTGTACTAATGTCCTGGCGGCAGTTAATTTTTCAGAGGAAAGTGGCCACTGAGGCACCCACACTGGCTCCTCTGTTTTCCAGGATATGGGGATCCCTCCCCCAGTGGCCCCTAGGAAAAACCCAAGCCCTGCCTGTGGTTTCTCTGGTACACTTTAATAGGCTCCTTGTTCCCTCGTAGAAATTTACCTAGTCCAAAACTGGGGTGATAACCCATACGCACCATCATGTCCTGTGATGCAGGGGAATAGTCATTACTTAATTTAAATCCCATTTCTTTCATAAGGTCTCTGCCCCATAAGGAAACCGGGAGCTCTAACACATAAGGCTGTATTATACCAGAATGTCCTTCTTCATCACTCCAGTGCAGCTGTCTCGCACTCATATCAGGGGCCTTAGCATATCCCAGACCTTGTAAGGTTTGGGAGGACGCTTGTACAGGCCATCCTGATGGCCAATCTTTTCTGGCAATAATGCTCCTGTCTGCCCCAGTATCCAAAAGGCCCAAAATTTTTTTATTATCAACATTGAGTTCTAGAACTGGTCTTTGGTCCAAATCAAGAGACAGGAATGTTAAGTCTGTTCCCGTGGATCCAAAACCCCCTTTTCCTCTTAGCTTGGGCTGAGCCGCAAAATGGTCATGTAAACTGGGTAAAATCAAAAGCTGAGCAATTCTGTCTCCTGGGGAGATGGCTAAAATTCCCTTAGGAGATTCAACCATAATCTTTACAATTCCAGTATAGTCTGGGTCAATCACACCAGGATGCACCTTAAGGCCCCGCAGAATTGTGGATGACCTCCCTATCAACAATCCCACCGTGCCAGGCTCAAGGGGTCCTTGGAAGTCTGTGTCAACTAACTGGACCCCCATTCGGGGAGTTAATACGAGTCTGGTGGTGGCACGGAGGTCCAGTCCTGCTGAGCCCGCAGTGGCTCTCCGTGGTCCTTGGGGTGCCGGAGGGTCGGCCACTGTTCTGGGTTCCTGTCCTGGTTCTCGACTGCCCCATATATTTGCGGGCCCTGAGGGCGGGGGCCCTGCTGCCCGTTTTTTGAATGGGCCTGCGTTAAGGTTCGACCGTTGATGTCTTTCACAGATCGGCATTCAACTGCCCAGTGCTTCCCCCTTTTACATCTAGGGCACAGCCCAAGCCGCTTAGGCTGTTGTCCCTTTCCTGTTTCTATCACACTTCCTCTTTCAGGGCAATTACGCTTTATGTGTCCCATCTTGCCGCATCTAAAGCACGCACCTGAGCCTCCTCCTTTCTTCTGGGTTAATTGCACCACAGCAGCAGCTAATCCAGCATTAGTTAGTGGTCCGCCCAGCTCTCTGCATACTTTCATCCATGCTTCTAGTCCCCTATTCTTATATGGGGTTATGGCGGCTCTGCATTCCTTAGTGCACTGCTCGTAAATAAGCTGTTTAATTAATGGCATGGCTGCGTCTGGGTCACCAAAAATTCTGCCAGCGGCCTCAACCATACGAGCAACAAAGTCCGAAAACGGCTCCATAGAGCCCTGCAGGATTTTGGTGAGATTGCCACTCACCTCGCCTTTATTTGGTAAGGCCTTCCATGCCTTTATGCCAATTTTATTGATTTGTTCATAAACTTGAACCGGGTAGCCTATCTGCTGATTGGCGAATCTCCCCTGTCCAAGCAGCATATCTCTGTCCCAAGCTGGGTTTCCCCCAGCCTGATTGGCCGCAGCCTCTTCACTAGCAAATTCAATCAAAAAGGCCTTCCAATCTAAATACTGACCTGGGCTCAAACAAGCTCGTGCGAGCCCACTCCAATCACCGGGTGTCATGCAGTGTCTGTTTAGGGCCTCCACCTGGGCTACAGTAAAGGAGGCCGTGATTCCATATGTCCGCACAGACTCAGCTAAAGATTTTATCACCTTAAAATCTAAGGGTTCATGATACCGCTGTCCCTGTGGATCCTGAAATATTGGACAGGCTAGATGTAACTCGGTTCTGACCGCTTTCCACACTCCTGGGCTGAAAGAACAGCCGGGGCTGCCACTTCCAGGGTCCTCCGCATAGAGCGGAGGGGCCGAAGGTGTGGGGCGGTGCACGGAGGGCGTGCATTCGTCTTTATCTGGGTCCTCTCTCTCCTTCCATTTCCTCCTCTTTCTTATCTTTGTTTTTTCTATTTGTTCTATGATTGATTGTAATTCCTCTGAGTCTGTAGACTCAGAGGTCTCTAGTTCGGCAAAATCAGGGCATGACCCCCCCCTGCTCTCCTCCTTTTCGCTGTCTGCCCTTTCTGATCTTTCTTCCTGCAGCATTTCTAAGGCGGCCTGACCATTCTCTACCGCCTCACTGCAACGCTGGTCCTCGAGACAGCCTCTTATCAGTTTCCATATTGGTCTCACTCCGCTCTTAAGCGTTCCTTGTTCAGAGGCAAAATCTAGGTCCCTCCCTAGTTTCTCCCAAGAGGCCACCGTGAGGCTTCCAGAGACAGCGAACCATGGGGCAACGGTGTCACATTCATTCAAAAATCTCTCTAAAGTACTCTTTTTTATTTTTAACTTTTTTGAGTGCAGTAGCTCATTGAGAGCCAAAAAAATTGGGTGCGAAAAAGAAGCGCCCATGTTTCAAACATTTAAAGCTGGTAAACAAGCTTTTACTTTCACTTTTGGCTACTCTACTGACTAGCCCCGGGTTCTCACTCTCTCTTTATCTACCGAGAAGAGCAAAAATCCCCCCGCTCTTGTGGCGGATTCCCCTTTTACCTGGGGACTTATCCCCGCTCTTGTGGCGGATTCCCCTTTTACCTGGGGACTTATCCCCGCTCTTGTGGCGGATTCCCCTTTTACCTGGGGACTTATCCCCGCTCTTGTGGCGGATTCCCCTTTTACCTGGGAACTTACCGGTGCACCACCCTGACCACAGAGAGTTCTGAGTCCTCGTTGGGGTTGTGGCTGAGTCCCCGTACGGGCCACCACGTGTCGCTACCGCCTCGGCCGGTAATGACGACGCGACACCGGACTCTTCTCTCCGCAGTTTATTCAGGACCTTTTAGTAATCTTCTGACCCCAACCCCGGGGAGAATTCTCCACAGCCTTAAATACCCGCTGGGTAGCCAACCCTGATACGCCACGTGGGAACCGCCAATAGGTTCAGGTGCACAGAAGCAAGCCAGATTCTTTGCCTTAGCCATATCAGGAGTTGTTTACCACGAGAGCACTCGCCATCGGGAAGGCGGAGGGCGGAAGCCGGCACCATCTTCCAGGTGCGGCCTCTCGCAGCTCTCTACATAGGTTTAGTATTAGGGTTAGGTTGAGGGTGAGTGTGAAGGTTAGGGTGAAGGTTAGGCTTAGGCTTAGGTTTAGGCTGAGTGTGAGTGTGGGGGAGAGGATTAGGGTTTGTGTGATGTTTCGGGTAAGGTTAGTGTTATTGTTAGTATTAGGGTTAGAGTTACGGTGAGGGTGAGGGTTAGGGTTAAGGTTAGGTTGGGGTTTCGGATTAGGTTAGGGTTAGTGTGAGGGTGAGGTTTAGGTTTAGATATAGGGATAGGGGGAGGGTTAGGGTGAGGGTTAGGCATAGGGTTAGTGTTCGGGTTAGGGTGAGGGTGAGGGTTAGGTTGAGGTTTAGGATTATAGTTAGGGTTAGGGTTAGTGTGAGGGTTAGTGTTAGGGTTAGGGTTAGTGTTAGGGTGAGGGTAAGTTTTAGGGTGAGTGTTTTGGTTAGGGTAAGGGTTATGGTTTGGGTGAGGGACAGGATTAGTGTTAGGGTTATTATTAGGGTTAGGTTTAAGGTTTTGGTTATGGTGAGGGTGAGGGTGAGGTTTAGGTTTTGTGTTAGGGTTAGAGTGAGGGTTAGGATGAGGGTGAGGTTTACGGTTGGATTTAGGGTTAGGGTGCAGGTTTGGGTGAGGTTTAGGGTTAAGGTTAGTGGTAGGGTTGGGGTTAGGGTGAAAGGTAGGTGGAGGATTAGGGTTAGATTAAGGTTAGGGTTAGGTATAGGGTTTCGGTTACAGTGAGTGTGATGGTTAGGATTAGGGTTAGGGTTAGGGTGAGGTTTAGGTTTAGAATCAGGGTTAGGGTGAGGCTGAGGGTGAGGCTGAGGTTTAGGGTTCGGGTTATGATGAGGTTTAGGGTTAGGTTTAGGTTGGGTGTGAGGGTTATGGTTAGGGTTAGGGTTAGCCTTAAGTTTAGGCTGAGGGTTTGGGTGAGGATGAGGGTTAGGGTTAGTTTGAGGGTTAGGGTTAGGGTTAGGGTGAGGTTTAGTGTTAGGGTTAGGGTAAGAGTTATGGTTAGTGTGAGGGTGAGATTTAGAGGTAGAGTTAGTTTTAGGCTGTGAGTTAGTATGAGTGTTCGGGTTAGGGTGAGAGTTAAGGTAGGGGTGACGGTAAGGGTAAACGTGAGGGTTAGCCTGAAGGTGATGGTTACGGTAAGGTTGAGGGTTAGGGTTATGGTGAGTGTTAGGGCTAGGGTTAAGGTGAGAGTTAGGGTTCAGGTTAAGTTTAGGGTTAGGGTGAGTATTAGAGTAAGGGTTATGGTGAGGGTGAGGGTTAGGATTAGGTTGAGGGTTATGGTTAGGTTGAGGGGTAGGGTTAGGGTTACCATTACGGTGAGGGTGAGGGTTAGGTTTAGGATTAGGATGAAGTTTAGGTTTAGAGTAAGGGTTAGAGTTAGGGTTAGTGTGAGAGTGAGGTTTAGGCATAGAGTTAGGGTTAGTGTTATTGTTAGGGTTAGGGTTAGGGTGAGAGTTTGGATTAGAGTTAGGCTTAGGCTTAGGTTTAGGCCAAGCATGAGGGTGAGGGTTAGGGTTAGGGTTAGGGTGAGGGTTAGGGTTAGGGTTAGGGTGAGGGTTAGGATGAGGTTTAGGTTTATGATTAGTGTTAGGGTGAGGACTAGGGTGAGGGTTAGGGTGAGGGTTAGGTTTAGGGATAGGGTTAGGTTTAGAATTAGGGTTCGGTTGTGGGTCAGTGTGAGAGTCATAGTTAGGGTTAGGCTTAGGGTTAGAGTGAGGGTTAGGGTTAGGGTTTTGGTTAGGGTGAGGGTGAGGCTGAGGATTAGGGTTAGAGTTAGGGTTAGGGTTAGAGTTAGGGTTAGGGTTAGAGTTAGGGTTAGGGTTAGGGTTAGGGTTAGTCTTAGGATTAGGCTGAGGGTGAGAGTGGGGTTGAGGATTAGGGTTAGGTTTAGGATTAGGGTTATTGCTAGTGTTATGTTTAGGGTTAAGTTTCCACTGAGGGTGAGGCTGAAGTTGAGGGTTATGGTTATGGTTATGGTTAGGGTTAGTGTTATTTTTAGGGGTAGGGTTAGATTTACGGTGAGATTGAGGGTTAGGGTGACGGTTAGGTTTAGGGTTAGGTTTAGGCTGAAGTTTAGGGTTAGGGTTAGGGTGAAAGTGAGGTTTAGGGTTAGAGTTAGTGTTAGGGGGATGGTTAGGTTGAGGTTTAGGGATAGGGTTAGATTTAGTATTAGGGGTATGGTGAGGGTGAGTGTGACAGTTAGGGTGGGGGTTAGGCATAGGTTTAGGGTTAGACTGAGGGTGAGGGTGGGGGTGAGGATTAGGGTTAGGGTGATGGTTTGGGTTAGTGTTAGTGTTATTATTACGGTTAGGCTTAGAGTTACTGTGAGAGGGAAGGTGCTGGTGAGGGTTAGGGTTAGGTTTAGGGTGGGGTTTAGGGTTAGGGTTAGGGTTAGTGTGAGGGTGAGTTTTAGGGTTAGAAATAGGGTTATGGGGAGGGTTAGGATGAGGGTTAGTGATAGGGTTAGTGTTAGAGTTAGGGTGAGGCTTAGGGTTAGGTTGAGGTTTAGGGTTATGGTTTTGGTTAGGTTTACTGTGAGGGTTAGTGTTAGGGTTAGGGTTAGTGTTAGGGTGAGGGTAAGTTTTAGGGTTAGGGTTTGGGTTAGGGTGAGTGTTTGGATCAGGGTGAGGGTTAGGGTTAGTGTTAGGGTTATTGTTAGGGTTAGGTTTAGGCTTTTGGTTTCCGTGAGGGTGAGGGTGAGGTTTAGGTTTAGGGTTAGGATGAAGTTTAGGGTTAGGGTTAGTGTTAGGGTTAGGGTTTGGGTGAGAGTTAGGTGAAGAGTTAGGGTTAGGGTTAGGCTTAAGGTTAGAGTTAGGTTTAGGGTTTCGGTTACTGTGAGGGTGAGTTTCAGTATTAGGGTTAGGGTGAGTGTGAGGATTAGGGTTAGAATTAGGGTTAGAGTGAGGCTGAGCGGGAGGGTGAGGGTTAGGATTAGGATTAGGGTTAGGGTTAGGGTGAGTGTGAGGGTTATGGTTAGGGTTAGGGTTAGCCTTAGGTTTAGGCTCAAGGTTTGCGTGAGGGTGAGGGTTATGTTTAGTTTGAGGGGTAGGGTTAGGGTCAGGGTGAGTTTTAGTGTTAGGGTTATGGTTAGAGTTATGGTTAGGGTGAGGGTGAGGTTTAGGGTAGAGTTAGTTTGAGGGTGAGGGTTATGGTGAGTTTGAGGGTATGGTGAGGGTTAGGATAGGGGTGAAGGTAAGGGTAAACGTGAGGGTTAGGCTGAGGGTGAGGGTTACGATAAGGTTGAGGGTTACGGTTAGGGTGACCGTTAGGGTTAGGGTTAGTGTGTGAGTTAGGGTACAGGTTAAGTGTAGGGTTAGGATGAGGGTTAGGGTAAGGGTTACGGTGAGGGTGAGGGTTAGGTTTAGGTTGAGGGCTAGGTTGAGGCTGAGGGTTAGGGTTAAGGATAGGGTAAGCGCTAGGGTGAGGGTTAGGGTGAGGGTTAGGGTTTGGGATAGGTTTAGGTTTAGGATTAGTGTTAGTTTGAGGGTGAGTGTGAGGGTTAGGGTTAGGCTTAGAATTAGGGTGAGGATTAGGGGTAGGGTTTCGGTTAGGGTGAGGCTGAGGCTGAGGATTAGGGTTAGGTTTAGGGTTAGGGTTATAATTAGGGTTAGGCTGAGGGTGAGTGTGGTGGTTAGGATTAGAGTTAGGGTTAGGTTAGGCTTAGGTTTAGGGTTATTGTTAGTGTTATAGTTCGGGTTAAGTTTGCAGGGAGGGTGAGGCTGAGGGTGAGGGTTATGGTTAGAGTTACGGTTAGGGTTAGGGTTAGTTTTATTGTTAGGTTTAGGGTTAGAGTTACGGTGAGGTTGAGGGTGAGGGTGATGTTAGGGCTAGGGTGAGGTTTAGGGTTAGGGTTTCGGTTAGGGTTAGGGTGATTGTGATATTAGGTTTAGAGTTAGAGTTACGAGGAAGGTTAGGGTGAGTTTAGGTTTATGGTTAGGGTTAGGGATAGAATGAGGATTAGGGTTAGGGTTAGGGTGAGGTGAAGGTTAGGTTGAGGTTTAGGGTTAGGGTTAGGTTTACTATTAGGGTTAGGGTGAGGTTTAGGGTGAGGGTTAGGCTGAGGGTTAGGCTTAGGCTAATGGTTCGACTGAGGGTGATGGTGGGGGTTAGGATTAGGGTTAGGGTGATGGTTTGGGTTAGGGTTAGGGGGAGTTTTAGAGTGAGGGTTAGGGTTAGGTTTAGTATTAGGGTTAGGGTAAGGATGAGGGTTAGGGTTCAGGTTAGTGTTAGGGTTAGGGTAAGGGTGTGGTTTATGGTTAGGGTTAGGGTTAGGGTTAGATTTATGGTGAGGGTGACGGTGCGGATGACAGTGAGGTTTAGGGTTAGGCTTACAGTTAGACTTAGGGTTAGTCTAAGGGTGAGGGTGAGGTTTAGGGATAGGGTGAGTGTTAGGGTTAAGGTTATCGGGGGGTTAGGATGAGGGTTAGTGTTAGGATTAGGGTTAGGGTGATTGCTAGGGTGAGGGTGAGGTTTAGGGTTAGGTTAGGGTGAGGTTTATGGTGAGGGGTAGGGTTAGGTTGACGTTGAGGTTTAGGGTTAGAGTTAGGATTAAGGTGAGGCTGAGGGTGAGGGTTAGAGTTAGGGTTAGGATTAGGATTCCGGTAAGGGTTAGGGTGAGTGTGAGTGAAAGAGTTAGGGTTAGGGTGAGGCTTAGGGTTACACTGAGGGTAAGGGTGAGGGTTAGGGTTAGGGTGAGAGTTAGGGTTCAGGTTAAGTTTAGATTTAGGATGAGGGTTAGGGTTAGGTTTAGGTTGAGTGTGAGGTTTAGAGTTAGGTTGAGGGTTAGGGTTAGGGTTAGGGTTGGGGTGAGGGTTAGGATTAGTGTTAGGGTGAGGTTTAGGGTTAAGGTTAGAGTTAGAGTGAGGGTTAGGATGAGGGGAAGGTTTACGGTAATGGTGAGAGTTAGGGTTAGGGTGAGGGTTAGGGTTAGGTTTAGGGTTAGGGTGAGGTTGAGTGTTAGGATTAGGGTTAGGGTTAGGGTTATTTTTAGGGTTACGGTTACGGTGAGGGTGAGAGTGAGGGTTAGGGTTAAGGTTAGGTTCAGGTTTTTAGTGTTAGGGTTAGGGTTAGATTTAGGGTTAGGGTGAGGTTAGGTTTAGGGTTAGTGTGAGGGTTAGTGTTTGGGTTATGGTAAGGGTTATGGTGAGGGTTGTGGTTAGGGTTTGTGTTAGGATAAGGGTTAGGGTTACAGTAGTGGTGAGGTTTAGGGTGAGTGTGATTGTTAGGATTAGGTTTAGGGTTTGGGTGAGTTTCAGGGTTAGGATTAGGGTTAGGGTTAGGGTTATTGTTAGGGTTAAGGTTATGGTGAGGTTGCTGGTGAGGATTAGGGTTAGGGGTACGTTGAGGTTTTTAGTGTTAGGGTTAGGGTAAGAGTTAGGGTTAGGGTGAGGTTAGGGTTAGGGTTAGTGTGAGGCTTAGTGTTTTGGTTAGGGTATGGGTTACGGTGAGGGTTGTGGTTTGGGTGAGGTTTAGGATTAGGTTTAGAGTTATTGTTAGGGTTAGGTTTAGGGTTACGGTTACAGTGAGTGTGAGGTTTAGGGTTAGGTTTAGTGTTAGAGTTAGGGTTATGGTGAGGGTTAGAGTGAGGGTGAGGCTGAGGCTTAGTGTTAGAATTAGGATTATGGTAAGGGTTAGGGTGAGTGTGAGGGTTAGGTTTAGGGTTAGCCTTAGGGTTAGGCTGAGCATGAGGTTGAGGGTGAGGGTTATTTTTAGGGATAGGGTGAGATTTAGTGTTAGGGTTAGGGTTAGAATTAGGGTTAGTTTGAGGGTGAGGTATAGGGATAGGGTTAGGGTCAGGGTGAAGTTTAGGGTTAGGGTGAGTGTTAGCGTGGGGGTGACGGTAATGGTAAAGGTGAGGTTTGGGCTGAGGGTGAGGGTTATGATAAGGGTGAGGGTTAGGTTTAGGGTGAGGGTTAGGGTTAGGATTAGGGTGAGGGTGAGGGTTAGATTGAGGATTAGTGTTAGGGTTAGTGTGAGGTTTGGGGTGAGAATGAGGTTTAGGGTTAGGTTTAGGGTTAGGATTAATATTAGGTTTAGGCTTAAGTTGAGGGTTAGGGTAAGGGTGAGGGTAAGGCTTAGTGTTAGGATTAGGATTAGGGTAAGGGTTAGGGTGAGTGTGAGGGTTAGGTTTAGGGTTAGGGTTAGGTTTAGGGTAAGGCTTAGGGTGAGGGTGAGGGTGATGGTTAGGGTTAGGGTGAGATTTTGGGGTAGGGTTTTTGTGAGAGTTAGGGTTCGGGTTAAGTTTTAGGGTTAGGGTGAGGGTTAGGTTTAGTGTTACAATGAGGGTGAGGGTTAGGGTTAGGTTGAGGGTTAGGGTTAGGTTTAGGATTAGGGTGAGGGTTAGGGTTAGGGTTAGCATGAGGTTTAGGCCTAGGGTTAGGGTTAGGGTGAGGTTTAGGATGAGGGTTAGGGTTAAGGTGAAGGTGAGAGTTAGGGTTTTTTTGAGGGTTAGTGTTAGGATTAGGGTTACAGTGAGGGTGAGGGTTATTGTTAGGGTTAGCAATAGGGTTATGGTTACTGTGAGGGTGAGGGTTAGGTTTAGGGTTAGGGTGAGGTTTAGTGTTAGGGTTAGTGTAAGAGTTAGGGTTAGGGTGAGGGTGTGGTTCAGGTTTACATTTAGGGTAAGGGTGAGGTTGAGGTTGAGGTTTGGGTTTAGGGTTAGTGTTAGAGTTAGGGTTAGGGTGAGGGTTAGGGCGAGGATGAGGGTGAAGGTGAGGGTGAGGGTTAGGCTTAGGGTTAGGATTAGGATTAGGGTAAGGATTAGGGTGAGTGTGAAGGTTAGGGTTACACATAGGCTTAGGCTTAGGGTTACGCTGAGAGTGAGGGTTAGGGTGAGGGTTAGGGTTGAGGTGAGGGTTAGGGATAGGTTTAGGGTGAGAGTTAGGGTTTGGTTAATTTTAGGGTTAGGTTGAAGGTTAGGGTTAGGATTAGGGTTAGGGTGAGGGCTAGGGTGAAGGTGAGGATTAGGGTTAGTGTTAGTGTAAGGTTTAGGGTTAGGGTTAGGGTTTGGGTTAGGGTTAGGATGAGGGTTAGGGTTAAGATTATGGTTGGGGTGAGGGTGAGTGATAGGATTAGGGTTAGGGTTAGGGTTAAGTTTAGGGAAAGGATTAATGTTATTGTTAGGGTTAGGATTAGAGTTATGGTGAGGTTGAGGGTGAGTTTGAGGGTAGGGTTAGGGTTAGATTTAGGGTTAGTTGAAGGGTTAGTTCGAGGGTTAATGTTAGCGTTAGTGTTAGGGTTAAGGTTAAGGTTAGGTTTAGGTTGAGGTTTAGGTTTATGGTAAGGATTAGGGTTAGTGTGAGGGTGAGTGTGAGGGTTATGGTTAGGGTTAGGCTTAGGCTTAGGATTCGGCTGAGGGTGAGGGTGAGGGTGAGGATTAGGGTTAGGGTGATGGTTATGGTTAGGATTAGGGTGAGGGTTAGGATGAGGGTTAGGGGTAGGATTAGGGTTAGTGTGAGGGCTAGGGTGAGGGTGAAGTTTAGGGTAAGTGTTAAGCTTTGGCTTAGGGTTAGGCTGAGCATGAGGTTGAGGGTGAGGGTTAGGGTTAGGTATAGGGTGAGGTTTAGTGTTAGGGTTAGGGTTAGAGTTAGGGTTAGGTTCAGGGTGAGATTTACGGGTAGGGTTAGGGACAGGGTGAGGGGTAGGGTTAGGGTGAGGGTTAGGGTGGGGGTGATGGTAAGGGTAAAGGTGAGAGTTAGGCTGAGGGTGAGGTTTATGGTAAGGGTGAGGGTTAGGTTTAGGGTGAGGGTTAGGGTTAGAGTGAGGGTGAGGTTTAAATTGAGGATTTGTGTTAGGGTTAGTGTGAGGTTCAGGGTGAGGATGAGGGTTAGGGTTAGGGTGAGGGCTAGGGTGAGGGTTAGGGTGAGGGTTAGATTCAGGATTAGTGTTAGGGTTATTGTGAGGTTTAGGGTGAGGATGAGGTTTAGGGTTAAGGTTAGGGTTCGGATTTATATTACGGTTAGGCTTAAGTTTAGGGTGAGGGTGAGGGTGAGGTTTAGGTTTAGTGTTAGGATTAGGATTAGGGTTAGGGTTAGGGTGAGTGTGAGGTTTAGGGTTAGGTTTAGGTTTAGGCTTAGTGTTTGGCTGAAGGTGAGGTTGACGGTGAGGGTTATGGTTAGGGTGAGTGTTAGGGTTAGGGTTAGGGTGAGAGTTAGGGTTCAGGTTAAGTTTAGGGTTAGGGTGAGTGTTAGGGTAAGGTCAAATTGAGGGTGAGGGTTAGGGTTAGGTTGAGGGTTAGGGTTAGGTTTAGTTTTAGGGTTAGGGTGAGGGTGAGGGTGAGGGGTAGGTTTATTGTTAGGGTGAGGGTTAGGATGAGGGTTAGCATTAGGATTAGGGTTAGGGTGAGGGCTAGGGTGAGGGTGAGGTTTAGGGGTAGGTTTAGGGTGATGTTTAGGGTTAGGTTTAGGGTTACGGTTAGGGTGAGGTTGAGGTTTAGGGTTAGAGTTAGCGTTAGGGTGAAGCTGAGGGTGAGGGTTAGGGTTAGGGTTAGGTTGAGGGTTAGGATTAGGCTTAGGATCAGGGTGAGGGTTAGTGTAAGTGTTAGGGTGAGGGTGAGGATGAGGTTTAGGGTTAGGATTAGGGTTCGGGTGAGGGCTAGGGTGAAGGTGAGAGGTAGGGTTAGGGTTAGGGTGAGGTATAGGGTTAGGTTTAGGGTTAGGGTGAGGGTTAGGATGAGGGTTATGTTTAAGATGTGGGTGAGAGTTAGGGTTATGTTGAGGGTTAGGGTTAGGATTAGGGTTACAGTGAGGGTGAGGGTTATTGTTAGGGTTAGGGTTAGGGTTATTTTTACTGTGAGGGTGACGGTTAGGTTTAGGGTTAGGGTGAGGTTTTGTCTTAGGAAAAGGTTTAGTGTTAGGGTTAAGGTGAGCGTGAGGTTTAGGTTTGGAGTTAGGGTAAAGGTGAGGCTGAGGTTGAGGTTTTGGTTAAGGTTTAGTGTTAGAGTTACGGTGAGGGTTAGAATGAGGGTGAGAGTTAGGCTTAGGGTTAGGATTAGTTTTAGGGTAAGGGTAAGGATGAGTGTGAAGGTTAGGGTTACGTTTAGGCTTAGGCTTAGGCTTAGGCTGAGTGAGGGTGAGGGTGAGGGTGAGGGTTAAGGTGAGAGTTGGGTTTAGGTTTAGGGTGAGAGTTAGGGTCTGGATAAGTTTAGGGTTATGGTGAGGGTTATGGTTAGGATTAGGGTTAGGGTGAGGGCTAGGGTGAGGATGAGGTTTAGGGTTAGTGTTAGGGTAAGGTTTAGGTTTAGGGTTAGGGTTTGGGTTAGGGTTAGGATGAGGGTTAGGGTTAAAATTATGGTTGCGGTGAGGGTGAGTGTTAGGATTAGGTTTAGGGTTAGGGTTAGGTTTAGGGATAGGATTAGTGTTATTGTTAGGGTTAGGGTTAGAGTTATGGTGAGGGTGAGGGTGAGGGTGAGGTTGAGGGTTTGGTTAGATTTAGGGTTAGTTGAAGTGTTAGTACGAGGGTTAATATTAGCGTTAGTGTTAGGGTTAAGGTTAAGGTTAGGTTTAGGTTTAGGTTTAGGTTTAGGGTTAGGGTTAGGCTGAGGATTAGGGTTAGGGTGAGGGTGAGTGTGAGGGTTAGGGTTAGGATTAGGCTTAGGGTTAGGCTGAGGGTGAGGGTGGGGATGAGGATTAGTGTTAGGGTGATGGATATGATTAGGGTTAAGGTGATGGTTAGGATGAGGTTTAGGATTAGGATTAGAGTTAGGGTGAGGGCTAGGGTGAGGGTGAAATTTAGAGTAAGGGATAAGCTTAGGCTTAGGGTTAGGCTGAGCATGAGGTTGAGGGTGAGGGTGAGGTTTAGGGATAGGGTGAGGTTTAGTGTTAGGGTTAGGGTTAGAGTTAGGGTTCAGGTGAGGGTGAGGTTTAGGGGTAGGGTTAGGGTCAGGGTGAGGGTTAGGTTTAGGGTGGGGGTGTTGGTAAGTGTAAGGTGAGAGTTAGCCTGAGGGAGAGTGATATGGTAAGGGTGAGGGTTAGGTTTAGGGTGAGGGTGAGGGTTAGATTGAGGATTAGTGTTAGGGTTAGTGTGAGGTGTAGGGTGAGGATGAGGGTTAGGGTTAGGGTGAGGGCTAGGGTGAGGTGAGGGTGAGGGTTAGATTGAGGATTAGTGTTAGGGTTAGTGTGAGGTTTAGGGTGAGGATGAAGTTTAGGGTTAGGGTTAGGGTTAGGATTAATGGTAGGGTTCGGTTTAAGGTAAGGGTGAGGGTGAAGGTGAGGTTTAGGGTTAGTGTTAGGATTAGGATTAGGGTTAGGGTTAGGGTGAGTGTGAGGTTTAGGGTTAGTTTTAGGGTGAGGCTTGGTGTTTGGCTGAAGATGAGGGTGAGGGTGAGTTATGGTTAGGGTGAGTGTTAGGGTTAGGGTTAGGGTGAGAGTTAGGGTTCAGGTTAAGTTTAGGGTTAGGGTGAGTGTTAGGGTAACGGTAAATTGAGGGTGAGGGTTAGGGGTAGGTTGAGGGTTAGGGTTAGGGTGAGGGTGAGGGTGAGGGTGAGAGTGAGGGTTAGGGTTAGTCTTAGGGTGAGGGTTTGATGAGGGTTAGGGTTAGGATTAGGGTTAGGGTGAGGGCTAGGGTGAGGGTGAGGTTTAAGGTTAGGGTTAGGGTGAGGGTGAGGTATAGTGTTAGAGTTAGCGTTAGGGTGAGGCTGAGGATGAGGGTTAGGGTTAGGGTTAGTGTTAGAGTTAGGGTTACGGTGAGGGTTAGGTTGAGGTTGAGGGTAAGGCTTAGTGTTAGGATTAGGATTAGGATAACTTTTAGGGTGAGAGTGAGGGTTAGGGTTAGGCTTAGGGTTAAGTTTAGGGTGAGGCTGAGGGTGAGAGTTAGGGTTAGGGTGAGATTTAGGGATAGGGTTAGGGTGAGAATTAGGATTCGGGTTAAGTTTAGGGTCAGAGTGACGGTTAGGGTTAGGGTTACATTGAGGTTGAGGGTTAGGGTTAGGTTGAAAGTTAGGGTTAGGCTTAGGATTAGAGTGAGGGTTAGTGTAAGTGTTAGGGTGAGGGTTAGGATGAGGATTAGGGTTATGATTAGGGTTCGGGTGAGGGCTAGGGTGTGGGTGAGTGTTAGGATTTGTGTTTGGGTGAGGTTTAGGGTTAGGTTTAGGGTGAGGTTTAGGATATGGGCTAGGGTTACAGTGAGGGTTAGGGTTAGGGTTAGGGTGAGGTTTAGGGTTAGTATTTGGGTTAGGGTGAGTTTTAGGATTATATTTAGGGTTAGGGGGAGGTTTAGGTCAACGGTTAAGGTTAGGGTTAGTGTTAGGGTTAAGGTTAGGTTGAGGGTTAGGTTGAGGTTTAGGTTTAGGGTTAGGGTTAGAATTAGGGTTTGGGTTAGGCTATGTGAGATTTAGGGTTAGGGTTAGGCTTAGGGTTAGGGTTATGCTGAGGTTGAGGCTGGGGGTGAGGATTAGGGTTAGGGTTATGGTTAGGGTGAGGGCTAGGGTGAGCGTGAGGGTAAGGTTAAGGGTTAGGCTTAGGCTTAGGTTTAGGCTGAGCGTGAGGTTGAGGGTGAGTGTTAGGGTTAGGGTGATGGTTAGGTTTACTGTTAGGGTGAGGGTTAGGATGAGGTTGAGGGTTAGGGTGAGTATGATGGTAAGGGTAAAGGTGAGGTTTAGGCTGAGGGTGAGGATTAAGATAAGGGTGAGGGTTAGGATTAGGTTTAGGGTTAGGGTTAGTGTTAGAGTGAGGGTTCGATTGAGCATTAGGGTTAGGGTTAAGGTTAGTGTGAGGTTTAGGGTGAGGATGAGGGTTAGGTTTAGGGTGAGGGTGAGAGTTAGAATTAGTGTTAGGTTGAGTGCTAGGGTGAGGGTTAGGGATAGGTTTAGGTTTACGATTTGGATTAGGGTGAGGTTGAGTGTGAGGCTTAGGGTTAGGGTTAGGGTTAGGCTTAGGGTTAGAGTGAGGGTTAGTGTTAGGGTTTGGGTTAGGGTTAGGTTGAGGCTGAGGCTGAGGGGTATGTTTAGGGTTAGGATTAGGGTTAGGGTTAGTGTTATTGTTAGGGTTAGGGTTAGAGTTACAATGAGGTTGAGGGTGAGAGTTAAGTTTAGGGTGAAGTTTAGCGTTAGGGTTAGGTTGAGGGTGAGGTTTATGGTTAGAGTTAGGGTTAGGGGGAGGGTTAGTGTGAGGTTTAGGGTTAGTGTTAGTGTTAAGGTGAGGGTGTGTGTTAGGTTGAGGTTTAGGGATAGGCTTAGGAGTAGGATTAGGTTTAGGGTGAGCGTGAGTATGAAGGTTAGGGTGTGGGTTAGGCTTAGGCTTAGGGTTAGGCTGAGGGTGAGAATGGGGGTGAGGATTAGGGTTAGGGTGATTGTTAGGGTTAGTGTTATTGTTAGGGTTAGGGTTCGAGTTTCGGTGAAGATGAAAGTACGGGTGAGGGTTAGGTTTAGGGTTAGGGTGGGGTTTAGGGTTAGGTTTAGTGTTAGGGTGAAGGTGAGGGTAAGGTTTACTGTTAGATATAGGGTTAGGGTGAGGGTTAGGGTGAGGGTTAGGGTTAGGGTTAGTGTTAGGGTTAAGGTGAGGATGAGGTTTAGGGTTAGATATAGGGTTAGGGGGAAGGTTAGGGTTAGGGTTAGGGTTAGGATTGCGGTTAGGGTGAGGTTTAGGGTTAGGGTTAAAGTTAGGGTTAGAATTACAGTGAGGGTGAGGGTGCAGATTAGTGTGAGGTTTAGGGTTAGAGTTAGGGTTAGGGTTAGGCTGAGTGTTAGGGTTAGGGTTAGTGTTAGAATTAGGGTTATGGTGAGTGTTAGGGTGAGGGTGAGGGTAAGGCTTAGTGTTAGGATTAGGATTAGGGTAAGGCTTATTGTGAGTGGGAGGGTTAGGGTTAGGGATAGTGTCAGGCTTAGGGTTAGGCTGAGCATGAGGTTGAGTGTGAGCATTAGGGTTAGGGATAGGGTGAGGTTTAATTTTAGGGTTAGGGTTAGAGTTAGGGTTAGGTTGAGGGTGAGGTTTAGGGATAGGTTTCAGTTCAGGGTGAGGGTTAGGGTTAAGGTGAGGGTTAGGGTGAGGGTCAGGGTGAGGGTTAGGCTTAGGGTGAGAGTTAGGGTTCCGGTTAAGTTTAGGGTTAGGGTGAGGGTTAGGTTATGTTTTACAGTGAAGGTGAGGGTTAGGGTTAGGTTGAGGGTTAGGGTTAGGGTTATTGTTAGGGTGAGGGTTAGGATGAGGGTTAGGGTTAGGATAAGGTTATGGTGAGGGCTAGGGTGAGGGTGAGGTTTAGGGTTAGGGTTATTGTGGGGTTTAGGTTTAGGTTTAGGGTTAAGGTTAGCGTTAGGGTGAGGGTTGGATTGAGGACTAGGGTTCGGGTCAGGGTTAGTTTTAGGTTTTGGGTGAGCATGACGGTTAGGGTTAGGGTGAGGTTGAGGTTTAGAATTAGGCTTATGGTGAGTGCTAGGGTGAGGGTTAGGATGAGGGTGAGAGTGTGGATGAGGATTAGGGTTAGGCTTAGAGTTATTGTTAGGGTGAGGGTGAGTTTTAGGGTTAGAGTTAGGTTTCGGAGGAGGGTTTGGGTGAGATTTAAGTTTAGGGATAGTGTTAGGGTTAGGGTGAGGGTGAGGGTGAGGGTTAGGTTGAGGTTTAGGGATAGGGTTAGGTTTAGGATTCGGGTTAGGGTGAGCATGACTATGAGGGTTAGGGTGGGGGTTAGGCTTAGGCTTAGGGTTAGGGTGAGGGTGAGGGTGCGGGTGAGGATTAGGGTTAGGGTGATGGTTAGGGTTAGGTTTAGTGTTATTGTCAGGGTTAGGGTTTGAGTTCCGGTGAAGGTGAGGGTGGGGGTGAGGGTTAGGCTTAGGGTTAGGGTGGAGTTTAGGATTAGGGTTAGTTTTCCAATGAGGGTGAGTTTTAGGTTTAGATATAGGGTTAGGCGGTGGGTTAGGGTAAGGGTTAGGGTTAGGGTTAGGGTTAGGGTGAGGGTGAGGGTTAGGGTTAGGTTTAGGGTTAGGCTTATGGTGAAGTTTAGGGTTAGGGTTAGGGTTAGGGTTAGAATTTCGGTGAGGGTGAGGGTGCGGGTGAGTGTGAAGTTTAGGGTTAAGTTTATGGTTAGGCTTAGGTTTATGCTTACGGTTAGGCTGAGAGTGAGGGTGAGTGTGAGGTTTAGGGTTAGGGTGAGGGTTAGGGTTAGGGTTATGGGGTGGGTTAGGATGAGGGTTAAGGTTAGGATTAGGGTTAGGGTGAGGGCTAGGGTGAGGGTTAAGTTTATGGTTAGGGTTAGGGTGAGGTTTAGGTTTATGCTTAGGGTTAGGGTTAGGGTTAGGTTGAGGTTTAGAGTTAGAGTTAGTGTTAGGGTGAGGGTGAGGTTTAGGGTTAGAGTTAGGTTTAGGGTGAAGTTTAGGTTGAGGGTTAGCTTTAGGGTTAGGGTTAGGGTTAGGTTTAGAGTGAGTGTTAGGGAGAGGGTTTGGGTTAGGTTTAGGGTTAGGCTTAGGGTGAGGGTAAGGGTTAAGGTAAGGACTAGGGTGAGGGTGAGATTTAGGGTGAGGTTTAGCTTTAGAGTTAGGGTTAGGGATAGGTTGCGGTTGAGGTTTAGGGTTAGAGTTAGGGTTAGGGTGAGGCTGAGTTTGAGGGTAAGTTTTAGGTAAGTGTTAGGGTTACAGTTAGAATTAAGGTGAGGGTTAGAGTGAGGGTGAGGGTTAGGGTTATGGTTAGGTTTAGTGTGAGATTTAGGGTTAGGGTTAGGGTTAAGGTGAGGGTGAGGGTTAGGGTGATTGTTAGGGTTTTAGGGTTGGGGTGAGGGTTAAGGTTAGGTTTAGTTTAGGTTTAGGATTAGGGCTAGGGTGAGGGCTAGGGTGAGGCTGAGGGTTAGGTTTAGCATTAGGGTGAGGTTTTTGGTTAGGGTTAATTTTAGAGTTAGGGTGAGTGTTAGGGTTAGGGTTATGGTGAGGGTTAGGTTTAGGGTTAGAGTGAGGGTTAGGGTGAGTTTTAGTGTTAGGGTTAGAATTAGGGTTAGGGTGAGGGTGAGGTTTAGGGTTAAAGTTAGGGTTAGCTTAAGGTTTAGGGTGAGTGTTAGGGTTAGGGTTAGGGTGAGGGTTTGGGTTAGTGTTAGGGTTACTGTGAGCGTGAGGGTTAGGGATAGAGTTAGGGTAAGTTTTAGTGTTATTGTTAGGGTTAGTGTTAGAGTTATAGAGAGGGGGAGGGCGAGGAGGAGGTTTAGGGATAGAGTTAGTTTTAGGGTTATGGTTAGGGTTAGGGTGAGGGTGAGCATGAGATTTAGGGTTAGAGTTAGGGTTAGGGTGAGGGTTATGGTGAGGGTTAGGGTAAGGGTTAGTGTAATGGTTAGGGTGAGGGATTAGGATGAGGGTTAAGTTTAGGGTTTGGGTGAGATTTAAGGTTCGGGTTACAGTGAGGGTGAGGGTTAGGGTAAGGTTGAGGGTTAGGGATAGGATTAGGTTTAGGGTGAGGGTTATGGTTGGGTTTAGGATGAGTGTTAGGTTGAGGATTAGGGTTAGGATTAGGGTTAGGGTGAGGGCCAGGGTGAGGGCGAGGTTTAGGGTTAGGGTTCAGTTGAGGTTTAGGGTTAGGGTTGGCTTGAGGGTGAGGGTTAGGCTGAGGGTTAGGGTTATGGTGAGGGTGTGGGTTAAGGTTAGGGTAAGGGTTAGGTTAGGGATAGGATGGGGGTTAGGGGGAGGGGGAGGGTTAGAGTTAGGGTTAGAGTTAGGATTATTGTTAGTGTTATGGTTATCGTTATGTTTGCAGTGAGGATGAGGCTGAGGGTGAGGGTTAGGGCTAGGATTAGTGTTAGGGTTAAGTTTAAGGCTAGGATTAGTGTTATTGTTAGGGTTAGGGTTAGAGTTATGGTGAGGTTGAGGGTGAGGGTAAGGGTGAGAGTTAGGGTTAGTGTTAGGGTGAGGTTTAGGGTTAGGGTTAGGATTAGCGTTAGGGTGAGGGTGAGTGTGAGGGTTCCTGTTAGGGTTAGGGGGAGGTTTAGGGTCAGGGTTAGTGTTAGGGTTAGTGTTAGGGTTAGGGTTAGGGTGAGGTTTAAGTTGAGGTTTACGGTTAGGGTTACAGTTAGGGTTAGGGTGAGGGTGAGGGTGAGGGTGAGTGTGAGGGTTCCTGTTAGGGTTAGGCTTATGCTTAGGTTTAGGCTGAGTTTGAGGTTGGGCGTGAGGATTAGGGTTTGGGTGATGGTTAGGGTTACGGTTAGGTTGAAGGTTAGGATGAGGGTTAGGGTTAGGATTAGGGTTAGGGTGAGGGCTAGGGTGAGGTTGAGGATTAGGTTTAGGTATAGGCTTAGGCTTAGAGTTAGTCTGAAGGTGAGTTTGAAGGTGTGGGTTAGTGTTTGGGTGATGGTTAGGTTTAAGGTTAGGGTGAGGGTTCAGGTGAGGGTAAGGGTTAAAGTGAGGGTGATGGTAAGCGTAAAGGTGAGGGTTAGGCTGAGGGTGAGGGTTAAGATAAGGGTAAGGGTTATTGTTAGCGTGAGGTTTAGGGTAAGGGTTACGGTTAGGGTAGGGTGAGGGTGAGGGTTACATTGAGAATTAGGGTTAGGGTTAGTGTGAGGTTTAGGATGAGGATGAGGGTTAGGTTTAGGGTTAGAATTACAGTTAGGGTGAAGGCTAGGTTGAGGGTGATGGTTAGGATTAGGGTTAGGGTTAGGATTAGGGTGAGGGTGAGGGTGAGTTTGTGGATTAGGGTTAGGTTTAGGGTTGGGCTTAGGGTAAGGCTAAGGGTAATGTTGAATGTGAGGGTTAAGGTTAGGTGAGGGTTAGGTTTATGGTTAGGGTGAGGGTTAGCATGAGGGTTAGGTTTAGGATGAGGGTTAGGGTAAGGATTAGGATTTGGATGAGGGCTAGGGTTAGGGTGAGGGTTACGGTGAGGGTTACGGTGAGGTTTACGTTTCAGATTAGGTTTATGGATAGGGTGAGGGTTAAGGTTAGAGTTACGGTGAGGGTCAGGTTTAGGGTTAGGTTGAGGGTTAGAATTAGGTTTACGGTTAGGAGGTTTAGGGTTAGGGTGAGGGTGAGGGTTAGGATGAGGGTTAGGGATACAATTAGGGTTAAGGTGAGGGCTAGGGTGAGTGTGAGGGTAAGTGTTAGGGTTAGTGTGAGGTTTAGGGTTAGAGGTAGGGGTAGGTTTAGGGTTCAGGTTAGGGTTCAGGTTAGGGTTAGTCTTAGGGTGAGTGCTAGGGTGAAGGTGATGTTTTAGGTTAGGGTTAGCGTGAGGGTGAGGGTTAGGGTTAGGGTGAAGGTTAGGTTTAGGGTTAGGATTAGGTTTACGGTTTGGGTGAGGGTGAGTGTGACAGTTAGGGTTAGGGTTAGTGTTAGGCTTAGTGAAACGCTGAGCATGAAGGTGAGGGTGAGGGTTAGGGTGAAACTGAGGTTTAGGGTTAGAGTTCGTGTTAAGGTGAGGGATAGTGTGATGGTTAGTGTTAGGTTTAGGGTTAGGTTTAGGGATAGAGTGAGGGTTAGGGTAGTATAGGGTTAGGTTTAGGATTAGGGTTTTGGTGAGGGTGAGGATGAGGTTAAGGGTTAGGGTTAGGGTTCGGGTTAGGGTCAGCGTTTGGGTGAGAGTTAGGTTTCGGGTTAAGTTTAGGGTTAGGGTGAGGGTTAGGGTTAGGGTTATGGTGAGGGTGAGTGTTAGAGTTAGGGAGAGAGTTAGGGTTAGGGTGAGGGTTAGGGTTAGGGTTAGATTAAGAGTTAGGATGAGGATTAGGGTTAGGATTATGGTTAGAGTGAGGGCTAGGATGAGGGTGAGGGTTAGGGTTAGTGTTAGGGTGAGGTTTAGCGTTTGTGTGAGGGTTAGGGTCAGGGTTAGGATGAGGGTTAGGGTTACGGTGAGGGTTAGGGTTAGGGTTAGGGTGAGGGTTAGGGTTAGGATTAGTGTTAGGGTGAGGGTGAGGTTTAGGATTAGGGTTAGGGTTAGGATTATTGTTATTGTTATGATTATGGTGACATTGCAGTGAGGAGGAGGCTGAGGGTGAGATTTATGGATAGGATTAGGGTTAAGGTTAGTTTTAGGGTTAGGATTAGTGTTATTGTTAGAGTTAAGGTTATAGTTACATTAAGGGTGAAGGTGAGGGTAAGGGTGAGGGTTAGGGTTAGGCTTAGGGTTAGGTTTAAGTTGAGGGTGAGTGTGAGGGTTAGGGTTAGTGTTAGGGTTAGGCTTAGGGTTAGGGTGAGGGTTAGGACTAGGGTTTGGTTTAGGGTGATGGTGAGGTTTAGGGATAGGGTGAGGTTTAGGGTTAGGTTTAGGGTGAGGTTTAGGATGAGGGTTAGGGATACAATTAGGGTTAAGGTGAGGGCTGGGGTGAGGGTGAGGGTAAGTGTCAGGGTTAGGGTAAGGTTTATGGTTAGGGGTAGGGTTAGGGTGAAGGTGAGGTTAAGGGTTAGGGTTTGGTTCAGGGTGAGCTTTTTGTTTATGGTGAGGGTGTGGGTTAGGTTTGGATTGAGGGTTATTGTGAGGACTAAGGTGAGGGTTAGGGTTAGGGTTAGGGTGAGGGTTAGGTTGAGGTTTAGGTTTAGGTTTAGGGTTAGGGTTAGGGTTAGGATTAGGGTTAGTGTGAGGGTGAGTGTAAGGGTTAGGGTTAGGGTTATCCTTAGGCTTAGGGTTAGGCTGAGGGTGAGGTTGGGGATGAGGCTTAGGTTTAGAATGATGGTTCGGGGTATGGTTAGGTTGAGTGTTATGATGAGGGTTAGGGTTAGGATTTGGGTTAGGGTGAGGGCTAGGGTGAGTGTGAAGTTTAAGTTTAGGTTTAGGTTTAGGCTTAGTGTTAGGCTGTGGCTGATCGTGAGGGTGAGGTTTACGGTTAGGGTGATGGTTAGTGTTACAGTAAGGGTGAGGGTTAGGATGAGGGTTAGGATTAGGGTGAGCGTTAGAATGAGGGTGACAGTAAGAGTAAAGGTGAGGGTTAGGCTGAGGGTGAGGGTTATGGTAAGGGTGACGATGAGGGTAAGGTTTATGGTGAGTGTGAGGGTTAGATTGAGGATTAGTATTAGGGTTACTGTGAGGTTTAGGGTGAGGATGAAGGTTAGGGTTAGGGTGAGGGATAGGGTCAAGTTGAGGGTTAGGGTTAGGGTTAGGGTGAGGTTTACGTTTAGGGTGATGGTTAGTGTTAGTGTGAGGGTTAGTGTTAGTGTTAGTGTTAGGGTTAGCGTAAGTGTTAGGGTAAGGTATATGTTTAGGGTGAGGTTTAGGATTAGGGTTAGGGTTTGTGTTATGGTGGAGGTGGGGTTTAGGGTTAGAGATAAGGTTAGGGTGAGG
The DNA here is from genome assembly GCF_024711535.1 of Dipodomys merriami. Lineage (NCBI taxonomy): Eukaryota > Metazoa > Chordata > Mammalia > Rodentia > Heteromyidae > Dipodomys > Dipodomys merriami. The sequence continues at coordinate 433,749 of NW_027202849.1, forward strand.
GTTAGGGTTAGGGTTAGGGTTAGGTTACTGTTAGGGTTAGGGTTAAGGTGAGGTTTAGTGTGGGGGTGAGGGTTAGTGTTAGGGTTAGGATTAGGATTAGGGTTAAGGTGAGGGTGAGTGTGAGTGATAGGGTTAGGGTTAGGATTAGGATTAGAGTTAGGGTGAGGGTGAAGGTTATGGTTCGGGTGAGTGTTGGTCTTAGGGTTAGTGTGAGGGTTAGGGTGAGGGTTAATCTTAGGCTTAGGGTTTGGGTTTGGGCTAGGGTGAGGGTGAGGTTTAGGGTTAGGGTGGGGGTGATTGTTAGGGTGAGGGTTAGGTTAGTGTTAGGTTTAGGGTTGGTATTAGGGTTAGGCGAAATGTTAGGCTGAGGGTGAGGGTGAGGATGAGGGTTATGGAGAGGGTGAGGGTTAGGGTTAGTGTTAGGGTGAGGTTTAGTGTTAGGGTTAGGTTTACTGTTAGTCTTAGGGTTAAGGTGAGAGTTAGCGGGATGGTTAGTGTTAGAGTGAGGCTTAGGGTTAGCATTAGGGTTAGGGTGAGGGTGAGGTTTAGGGATAAATTAGGGTTAGGTTGAAGCTTAGGGTGAGGGTTAATGTTAGGGTTAGTGTTAGGGTTAGGGTTAGGGTGAGGGTTAGGGTGAGGGTGAGGATTAGGGTTAGGGTAGGATTAGGATTAGGATTAGCTTTAGGGTTAGTGTGAGGGTTAGGGTTAGCGTTAGCCTTAGGTTTAGGCTGAATATGAGGGTGAGGGTTAGGGTTAGGTTTAGGTTGAGGGTTAGGTTTAGGTTTAGGGTGAGGTTTATTGTTAGGGTTAGGGTTAGAATTAGGGTTAGGGTGAGGGTTAAGTTTATCGGTTAGGGATAGGGTGAGGGTTAGTGTGAGGGTTAGGTTTAGGGTGAGGGTTAGTGTGGGGGTGACCGTAAGGGTAAACATGAAGGTTAGGCCGAGGGTGAGAGTTATTGTAAAGGTGAGGGTTAGGGTTAGGGTGAGGTTTGAGGTGAGGATGAGGGTAAGGGTTAGGGTGAGTGCTAGGGTAAGGGTGAGGGTTAGGGTTAGGGTTAGGGTGAGGGTAAATGTTAAGTTGAGGGTTGAGGTAAGGGTGAGGGTTATGGTTTGGGTGAGGGTTAGTGTTAGGGTTTGGGTTTAGGTTACGGTGAGGGTGAGTGTGAAGGTTAGGGTTAGGTTTAGGGTTAGGCTTAGGGTTAGGGTGAGGTTTAGGGTTAGGGTTATGGGGAGGTTTAGGATGAGGGTTAGGGTTAGGATTAGGGTTAGAGTGAGGGCTAGAGTGAGGGTGAGTTTTAGGGTTAGGTTTATGGTGAGGTTTAGGGTTAGGTTTAGGTTTAGGGTTAGGGTGAGGTTGAGATTTTGGGGTTAAAGTTATGGTTAATTTGAGCCTGAGGGTGAGGGTTAGGGTTAGGGTTAGGGTTAGGGTGAGTGTTAGGTTGAGGATTAGTGTGAGGGTGAGGGTTAGGGTTAGGTTTAGGGTTAGGATTAGTTTTATTGTTAGGGTCAGGGTTAGAGTTACAGTGAGTGTGAGGGTGAGATGAGGGTTAGCGTTAGGTTTAGGGTGAGGTTTAGTGTTAGGGTTAGGTTTAGGGTTAGGGTGAGAGTGTGGTATAGGATTAGATTTAGGGTTAGAGAGAGGGTTTTTCCCGGGTTAGGGTTAGGATTAGTGTTAGGGTTAAGTTTAGGGTGAGGGTTAGGTTGAGGTTAAGGGTTAGGGTTAGGGTTAGAGTTAGGGTTAGGATTTGGGTTAGGGTGAGGGTGAGTGTGGGTGTGAGGATTATGGTTGGGATGATGTTTAGGGTTAGGGTTATGTTGAGGTTTAGGATGAGGTTTAGGGTTAGGATTAGGTTTAGCGTGAGGGCTATAGTGAGGGTGAGGGTTAGGGTAAGGGTTAGTCTTGGCTAAGGGTTAGGCTGAGCGTGAGGTTGAGGGTGAGGGTTATGGTTAGGGTGATGTTTAGGTTTACGGTTAGGGTGAGGGTTAGGGTGAGGTTTAGGGTTAGGGGTAGTAGAATGGTCAGGATGATGGTAATGGTAAAGGTGAGATTTATGCTGAGGGTGAGGGTTAAAATAAGTGTGTGTTAGTGTTAGGGTTAGGGTTAGGGTAAGGGTTAGGGTTAGGGTGAGGGTGAGGTTTAAATTGAGGATTAGGGTTAGGATTAGGGTTAGTGTGAGGTTTAGGGTGAGGATGAGGGTTAGAATTAGGGTTAGGGTGAGGGCTAGGATGATGGTGAGGGTTAGGCTTAGTTTTAGGGTTAGGGTTGAGGTTTAGGATTAGGGTGAGGGTTAGGGTTAGTGTGAGGGTGAGTGTTAGGTTTAGGGTTAGTGTTAGGGTGAGGGTAAGTGTTATGTTGGAGTTTAGGGTGAGGGTGAGGGTTATGGTTAAGGTAAGGGTTAGGGTTTGGGTTAGGGTGAGTGTGGGGGTGAGGTTTAGGGTTAGATATAGTGTTAGGGGGAGGATTAGTGGGAGGGTTAGTGTAAGGGTTAGTGTTAGGGTTAGGGTGAGGGTGAGGTTTAGGTTGAGGTTTAGGGTTAGGGTTAGGGTTAGTGTGAGGGTTAGTGTAAGGGTTAGGGTTAGTGTTAGGGTGAGGGTAAGTGTTAGGGTGCGGGTTTGGGTTAGGGTGAGGGCTATGGTTAGGTTGAGGGTTAGGATTAGGTTTAGGGTTTTTGTTAATGTTAGGTTTAGGGTTACAGTTACGGTGAGGGTGAGGGTGAGGGTTAGGGTTAGGGTGAGGCTTGGGTTGAGGTTAAGATTTAGGGTTATGGTTAGGGTTAGGGTGAGGGTAAGTGTGAGGGTTAGGGATAGCCTTAGGCTTAGGGTTAGGCTGAGGGTGAGGGTGAGTTTTAGGATGAGGGTTAGGGTTAGGGTTACTGTTAGGTTTAGGGTTAGGATAAGTGTTATTGTTATGGTTTGTGTTAGCGTTAAGGTGAAGGTGAGGGTGAGGGTGAGGGTTAGGGCTAGGGTTAGGGTTAGCATTAGGTTTAGGGTTAGGGTGAGTGTGAGGGTTAGGTTTAGGGTTAGGGTTATCCTTAGGTTTAGGCTGAGGGTGAGGGTGAGGGTTAGGGTTAGGTTTAGGGTGAGGTTTAGGGTTAGGGGTAGTATTAGGGTTAGGGTGAGGGTGAGGTTTAGGGTTAGATTTGGGTTTGGGGGAGTGTTAGTTCGTGGTTTATAGTTAGGGTTAGTGTTAGGGTTAAGGTTAGGGTGAGGGTTAGGTTGAGGTTATGGGTTAGGGTTAGGGTTAGGGTTGGGATTAGGGTTATTGTGAGGGTGAATGTCACGGTTAGGGTTAGGGTTAGGTTTAGGGTGAGACTGAGGGTGAGGATGGGGTTGAGTGTTAGGGTTAGCGTGATAATTAGGGTTAGGGTTAAGGTGAGGGTTAGGATGAGGGTTAGGGTTAGGATTAGGGTTAGGGTGAGGGCCAGGGTGAGGGTGAGGGTTAGGTTTAGGGTCATGGTTAGGTTTACAGTTAGGGTGACTGTTAGGATGATGTTTAGGGTTAGGGTGAGGATGATGGTAAGGGTAAAGGGGAGGTTTAGGCTGAGGGTGAGGGTTAAAATTAGGTTGAGGGTTACGGATAGGTTTAGGTTTAGGTTTAGGGTTAGGGTTAGGGTGATGTTTAATTAAGTGATTAGAGTTAGGTTAATGTGAGGTTTAGGGTGAGGAATTGGGATAGGGTTAGGTTGAGGGTGAGGGTTAGAATTAGGCTTAGGGTGAGGGCTAGGGTGAGGGTGAGGTTTAGGGTTAGAGTTAGGGTTAGGGTGAGGTTTAGGATTAGGGTGAGGTTTAAGGTTAGTGTAAGGGTTGGTGTTAGGGTAGGGTTAGGGTTAGGGTGAGAGTAAGTGTTAGGGTGAGGGTGATGGTTAGGGTGAGGGTTAGGGTTAGGGTTATTGTTAGGGTTAGGTTTAGGTTTACGTTTATAGTGTGGGTTAGTGTGAGGGTTAGGGTTAGCGTTAGGATGAGGTTTAGTGTTAGGTTTAGATTTAGAGTTAGGGTTAGGTTGAGGGTGAGGTTTAGGGGTAGAGTTAGGGTTAGGGTGAGGGTTAGGTGAGTTTTAGGGTTAGGGTAAGGGTTAGGGTGGGGGTGAAAGTAAAGGCAAACTTGAGGGTTAGGCTGAGGGTAATGGTTACGGTCCGGTGAGGGTTAGGGATATGGTGTGGGTTAGGGTTATGGGAAGGATGTGGGTGAAAGTTAGATTGAGGATTAGTGTTACGGTTAGTGTGAGGTTTAGGGTGAGGATGAGGTTTAGGGTTAGGGTGAGGTCTAGGGTGACAGTGAGGGTTAGTGTAGGGTTAGGGTGAGGTTTAGGGTTAGGGTGATGGTTAGATTTAGTGTGAGGGTTAGTGTTATGGTTAGGGTTCGTGTTAGCGTGAGGGTAAGTGTTAGGGTGAGGGTTACGGTTAGGGTGAGGGTTATGGATAGGTTGAGGTTTAGGGTTAGGTTTAGGGTTATTGTTATGTTTAGGGGTAGGCTTATGGTTACAGTTAGGGTGATGCTGAGGGTTAGGTTAGGGTTAGGATGAGGTTTAGCTTTAGGGTTAGGGTGAGAGTTAGGGTTAGGTTGAGAGTGAGGTTTACTGCTAGAATTAGGGTTAATGTTAGGGTTAGGGTGAGGGTGAGGTTTAGGGTTAGGCTTAGGCTTAGGCTTAGGCCGAGCATGAGGGTGAGGGTTAGGGTTAGGGTTAGGGTGAGGGTTAGTGTTTGGGTTAGGGTGAGGGTTAGGATGAGGTTTAGGGTTAGGATTAGGGTTAGGGTGAGGGCTAGGCTGAGGTTTAGGGTGAGGGTTAGGTTTAGGGATAGGGTTAGGTTAGGATTAGGGGTAGGGTGAGGGTGAGGATGAGGGAGAGGGTTAGGGTTAGGGTTACCATTAGGCTTAGGGTTATGATGAGGTTTAGGGTTAGGTTTTGGGTTAGTGTGAGGGTGAAGCTGAGGATTAGTGTTAGGTTTAGGGTTAGGGTTAGGGTTAGATTGAGGGTTAGGCTTAGGGTTAGAGTGAGGGTTACGATGAGCGTTACGGATAGGGTTAGGTTTAGGCTTAGGGTTAGGCTGAGGGTGAGTGTGAGGGTTAGGTTAAGGGTTTGGGTTAGAGTGAGGGTGAGGCTGAGCATTACTGTTAAGTTTATGGTTAGGCTTAGGGTTAGGTTTAGGGTTAGGGCTAGGGTTAGTTTGAGGGTTTGGGTTTCGGTTAGGGTTAGTGTTAGGTTTAGGATTAGGGTGAGGATGAGGTTTAGGGTTAGAGTTAGGTTTAGGGGCAGAGTTAAGTGAGGTTTAGGGTTAGGGTTAGTGTTAGGGTGAGGGTGAGGGTGGGGGTTAGTTTGAGATTTAGGGATAGGATTAGGTTTAGGACTAGGGATAGGGTGAGGGTGAGGGTGTGGGTTAGCCTTAGGCTTAGGGTTAGCCTGAGGGTGAGGGTGGGGGTGAGGATCAAGGTTAGTTTTAGGGTTAGATATAGGGTTAGGTAGAGGGTTAAGGTGAGGGTTAGGGATAGGGTTAGTGTTAGGGTTAGGGTGAGGTTGAGGGTTAGGTTGAGGTTTAGGGTTAGGGTTAGTGTTAGTGTTAGCTTTAGGTTGAGAGTTAGGGGGAGGTTTAGGGTTAGGGTTAGGGTTAGGGTTGGCATTAGCGTTAAGATGTGGGTGCGGTTTAGTGTTAGAATTAGGATTCGGGTAAGGCTGAGGGTGAGGGTTAGGTTTAGGGTTAGTGTTATGGTTAGGGTTAGGGTGAGGGTTAAGGTAAGGGTGTGGTTTAGGGTTAGGGTTAGGATTAGGGTTATGGTTAGGGTGAGTGTGAGGGTTAGGATTAGGCTTAGGCTTAGCCTTAGGTTTAAGCTGATGGTGAGTGTGAGGTTTCGAGGTAGAGTTAGGTTTAGGGTGAAGGTTAGGTTGAGGATTAGGGTTAGGGTGAGGGTTAGGGTTAGGGTTAGGGTGAGGGTTAGTTTGAGGTTTAGGGATAAGGTTAGGGTTAGGACTGGGGTTAGGGTGAGGGTGAGGGTGAGGGTTAGGCTTAGACTTAGGCTTGGCTGAGGGTGAGGGTGGGGGTGAGGATTAGGGATTCTGTTAGGGTTAGGTTTAGGGTTAGGCTGAGGGTGAGGGTGGCGGTGAGCATTAGGGTTAGGGTGATGTTTCGGGTTAGGGTTAGTGTTATTGTTAGGGTTAGGGTTAGAGTTACCGTGATGGTGAGAGTGCGGTTGAGGGTTAGGTTTAGGGTTAGAGTGGGGTTTAAGGTTAGGGTAAGGGTTAGGGTGAGGGTGAGGTTTAAGGTTAAATATAGGGTTAGGGAGAGGGTTAGGGTGAGGGTTAGGGATAGGGTTAGTGTTAGGTTTAGGGTTACGGTTACTGTGAGGGTGAGGGTGAAGTTTAGGTTAGGGTCAGGGTGAGGATTAGGGTTTGGGTTTGGGTTAGAGTGAGGGTTAGGGTGAGGGTGACGTTTAGGGATAGAGTTAGGGTTAGGGTGAGGGTTAGATTGAGGTTTAGGGTTAGGGTTATTCTTAGTGTTAGGGTTAGTTTGAGAGTTAGGGGGAGGGTTAGGGTTAGGGTTAGTGTTAGGTTAGGATGTGTGTGAGGTTTAGTGTTAGAATTGGGGTTAGTGTGAGGCTGAGGTTGAGGGTTAGGTTTAGGGTTAGGATTAGGGTTATGGTGAGGGTGAGGGTTAGGTTTAGGGTTAGGATAAGGATTAGGGTTAGGGTTAGGCTAAGTGTGTGGGTTAGGGTTAGGGTCAGTGTTAGCCTTAAGATTAGGCTGAGGGTGAGGGTGAGGGTGAGGGTTAGGTTTAGGGTGAGGGTTAGGTTTAGGGTGAGGGTGAGGTTTAGTTTTAGGTTTCGGGTTAGAGTTAGGGTTATGGTGAGGGTGAGGTTTAGGGGTAGAATTAGAGTTAGCCTGAGGGTTAGAGTTAGGGGAAGGGTGTGGGTGAGGGTTAGATTGAGGATTAGCTTTAGAGTGAGGGCTAGGGTGAGGGAGAGTGTTAGCATTTGGATTAGTGTGAGGTTTAGTGTTAGGGTTAGGCTGAGGGTGAGGGTGGGGGTGAGGATTAGGGATAGTGTTAGGTTTAGGTTTAGGGATAGGCTAAGGGTGAAGGTGGCGGTGAGCATTAGGGTTAGGGTGATGTTTTGGGTTAGGGTTAGTGTTATTGTTAAGGTTAGGGTTAGAGTTACAGTGAGGGTGAGGGTGCGGGTGAGGGTTAGGGTTAGGATTAGGGTGGGGTTTAGGGTTAGGATTAGGGTTATGGCGAGTGTAAGGTTTAGGGTTAGATATAGGGTTAGGGAGAGGGTTAAGGTGAGGGTTAGGGATAGGGTTAGTGTTAGGGTTAGGGTGAGGTTGAGGGTTAGGTTGAGGTTTAGGTTTAGGGATAGGGTTAGGATTAGTGTGAGTGTTAGTGTTAGGGTTAGGGTTAGTGTTAGGGTGAGGTTAAGTGTTAGGTTGAGGGTTTGGGTTAGGGTGAGGATTATGGTTAGGATGAGGGTTAATATTAGGGTTAGGGCTATTGTTAGGGTTAGGTTTAGGGTTACGGTTACTGTGAGGGTGACAGTGAGGGTTAGGTTTAGGGTAAGGGTTAGGTTTGGGGTTTGGGTTAGGGTGAGGGTGAGGCTGAGGACTAGGGTTAGGTTTAGGGTTAGGTTTAGGGTTAGGTGTAGGGTTAGGGTTACAGTGAAGGTTAGGGTTAGGCCTAGGGTTAGGCTTAGGTTTAGGCTGAATGGGAGGGTGGGGTGAGGATTAGGGTTAGGGTTAGGGTTTAAATTAGGGTTATTTTTAGTGTTATGTTTTGGGTTAAGTTTGCAGGGAGGGTGAGGCTGAGGGTGAGGGTTATGGCTAGGGTTAGGCTTAGGCTTATGGTTAGACTGAGGGTGATCTTGGAGGTTAGGAATAGGTTATGGACGATGGTTAGGATTAGGGTTAGGGTGAGGTTTATGATGAGGGTTAGGGTTAGGATTAGGTTTAGGGTGAGGGCTAGAGTGAGGGTGAGTGTTAGGGTTAGGCTTTGGCTTAGGCTTAGGTTTAGGCTGAGGCTGAGTGTGAGGGTAAGTTTTAGGATTAGGGTGATGCATAGGGTTAGGTTTAGGGTGAGTGTTTGGATGAGGGTTAGGTTTAGGGTGAGAGTTAGGGTGAGGGTGAGGGATAGATTGAGGATTCGGGTTAGGGTTAGTGTGAGGTTTAGAGTGAGGATGAGGGTTAGGCTTAGGGTGAGGTTTAGGGTTAGGGTGAGAGTTTGGGTTACTGTGAAGGTTAGTGTGAGAGTTAGGGTTAGTGTTAGGGTGAGGGTAAGTGTTAGGGTTAGGGATAGGGTTAGGTTTAGGCTTAGGGTTAGGCTGACGGTTAGGGTTAGGGTTTGGGTAAGGGTGTAGGTGAGGCTGAGGTTTAGGGTTAGGGTTAGGGTTAGGTTTAGGGTTAAGGTTAGGATTATGGTGATTGTTAGGGTTAGGGTTAGGCTTAGGCCTAGGGTTAGGCTGAGGGTGAGGGTGAGGGTGCGGGTGCGAGTTAGGTTTAGGGTTAGGGTTAGGGTTTGGTTTATTGTTAGTGTTATGATTAGGGATAGGTTTGCGGTGAGGGTGAGGCTGAGGGTGAGGGTTATGGTTAGGGTCAGGTTTAGTGTTAGGGTTAGGGTTAGTATTAATGTTAGTTTTAGGGTTAGAGTTACGGTGAGGTTGAGGGTGAGGGTTTTGGTTAGGGTGAGGTTTAGAGTGAGTTTTTGGGTAAGGGTTAGGGTTAGGTTGAGGGTGAGGTTTCGGGTTAGAGTTAGGGTGAGGGGGAGGGTTAGGGTGAGGGTTAGGGTTAGGTTTAGTGTTAGGGTTAGGGGGAGGTTGAGGGTTAGTTTGAGGTTTAGGGATAGGTTTAGGATTAGGGTTAGGGTGAGGGTGAGTATGAGGGTTAGTGTGAGTGTTAGGCTTAGGCTTAGGGTGAGGGTGGGGGTGAGGATTAGGGTTAGGGTGATGGTTCGGGTTTGGGTTAGTGTTATTGTTAGGGTTAGGGTTAGAGTTACGGTGAGGGTGAGGGTAAGGTTGCGGGTGCGGGTTAATGTTAGGGTTAGGGTGAGGGTTAGGATGAAGATTAGGCTTTGGGTTAGGGTTAGGGTGAGTGCTAGGGTTTGGGTGAGGGTGAGGGTTATTGTTAGGGTGAGGTTTAGGGTTAGGATTAGGGTGAGGGTGAGGGTGAGTGTTAGGATTAGGTTTGGGCTTAGGGTTAGGGTTATGTTTAGGGTTATGGTTAGTGTTATTGTTAATGTTATGTTTAGATTTATGGTGAGGGTGAGAGTATTGCTGAGGGTTTGGGTTAGGGTTATGGTGGGGTTTAGGGTTAGGGTTAGGGTTAAGGTGAGGGTGATGTTTAGGGTTAGATATAGTTTTAGGGGGAGGGTTAGGGTGAGGGTTAAGTTTAGGGTTAGTGTTAGGGTTAGTGTGAGGGTGAGGGTTAGGTTGAGGCGTAGGGTTAGGATTCGGGTTAGTGTGAGTGTTAGTGTTAGGGTTACTGTTAGTGTTAGGTTGAGGGTATTTGTTAGGGTGAGGATTTGGGTTAGGGTGAGGGTTATGGTTCGGGTGAGGGTCGGGGTTATTTTTAGGGTTAGGGTTAGAGTTACAGTTATAGTGAGGGTGAGAGTGAAGGTTATGTTTTGGTTTAGGATGAGGTTTAGGTTTAGGGTTAGGGTTAGAGTTAGGGTTAGGGTGAGAGTGAGGTTTAGGGTTAGAGTTAGCCTTAGTGTTACAATTAGGGTTACGGTGAGGTTTAGGGTTAGGATTAGGCTTAGGCTTAGGCTTAGGCCGAGAATGAAGTTGAGGGTTAAAGTTAGGGTTAGGGTAAGGGTTAGGGTTAGGGTTAGGGTGAGGGTTAGGGTGAGGTTTAGGGTTAGCATTAGGGTTAGGATTAGGGCTAGGGTGAGGGTTAGGGTGAGGGTTAGGGTTAGGGATAGGGTTAGGGTTAGGATTAGGTTTAGGTTGAGGTTGAGGGTGAGGGTTAGGGTTAGGGTTAGGGTTAGGCTTAGGTTTAGGGTGAGGGTTAAGTTTAGAGTTTGGGTTAGGGTGAGGGTGAGGATGAGGTTTAGGATTAGGTTTAAGGTTATGGTGAGGTTTAGGGTTAGGGTTAGTGTTAGGGTTAGGCTTTCATTGAGAGGGTTAGGGTTAGGGTAATGGTTTGGCTGAGGGTGAGGGTGGGGTGAGGATTAGGGTTAGGGTTAGGGTTTAAATTAGGGTTATTTTTACTGTTATGTTTTGGGTTAAGTTTGCATTGAGGGTGAGGCTGAAGGTGAGGGTTATGGCTAGGGATAGGCTTAGGCTTAGGGTTAGGCTGAGGGTGATCTTGGGGGTTAGGAATAGGTTTTGGGTGATGTTTAGGATTAGGGTTAGGGTGAGGGTTATGATGATGGTTAGGGTTAGGAATCGGTTTAGGGTGAGGGCTAGGGTGAGGGAGTGGTGAGGTTTAGGGTTAGGGAGATGGAAAGGGTTAGGGTTAGGGTGAGTATTTGGATGAGGGTTAGGGTTAGGGTGAGTGTTAGGGTGAGGGTGAGGGATAGATTGAGGATTAGGGTTAGGGTTATTGTGAGATTTAGTGTGAGGATGAGGGTTAGGGTTAGGGTGTGGGTTACGGTTAGAATTAAATTTGGGGTGGGGACTAGGGTGAGGCTGAGGGTTAGGGTTAGGGTGAGGGTGAGGTTTAGGGTTACGGTGAGAGTTAGGGTTACTGTCAGGGTTAGTGTTAGAGTTTGGGTTAGTGTTAGTGTGAGGGTAAGTGTTTGGTTAGTGTTAGGTTGGTGGTTATGGTTAGGGTGACGTTTAGGGTTAGTTTTAGGGTTTTTGTGATGTTTAGGGTTAGGGTTACGGTGAGGGTGATGAGGAGGGTTAGATTTAGGGGAGGTTTAGGGTTAAGGTTAGGGTTAGAGTTAGGGTTAGGGTGAGTGTGAGGTGTACGGTTAGAGTTAGGGTACAGGTGAGGGTTAAGGATGAGGGTTAGGGTTAGGGTTAGTTTTAGTTTTAGGGTTAGGGTGAGGTTAAGTGTTAGAGATATGGTTAGGATTAGGGTTAGGTTGAGGGTGAGTGGGTGGGTTAGGGTTAGGTTTAGGGTTAGGCTTAGGGTTAGGCTGAGGGTTAGGTTGAGGGGGAGGGTTAGGGTTCGGGTGAGGGTTAGGGTTAGGGTTAGTGTGAGGGTTAGGATGAAGGTTAGGTTTAGGATTAGGGTTAGGCTGAGGGCTAGGGAGAAGTTGAGGTTTATGGTTAGGGTTAGGGTGAGGTTTAGGGTTAGAGTTAGGGTCAGGGTGAGTTTGAGGTTTAGGGTTAGAGATAGTGTTAGGGTGAGTGTTAGGGTGAGGGTTTGGCTTAGTATTAGTGTTAGAGTTAGGGTTAGGGTGAGGGTTAGGGTGAGGTTGTGTGTTAGGGTTAGGGTTAGGATTAGTATTAGGGTTAGGGAGAGGGGGAGTGTGAGGGATAGAGATAGCCTTAGGTTTAGGCTGAGGGTGTGGGTGAGGGTGAGTGTTATGGTTAGTTTGGGGGTTAGGGTTAGCGTTAGGATGTGGTTTAGTGTTAAGGTTAGTGTTAGAGTTAGGGTTAGGATGAGGGTGAGGTTTAGGGGTAGAGTTAGGGTTAGGGTGAGTGTTAGGTTGATTGTTAGGGTTAGGGTGAGGTTTAGGGGTGACGGTAAGGATAAACGTGAGGGTTAGGCTAAGGGTGACGGTTAGGGTTAGGGTTAGGGTGAGGGTTAGGTTTAGGTTTAGGGTTAGGGTGAGGTTTAGGATTAGGGTTAGGGTTAAGGGGAGGTTTAGGGTTTGGGTTAGGGTTAGGCTGAGGGTGAGTGTGGGGGTGAGGTTTAGGATTAGGATGATGGTTAGGATTAGGGTAAGGCTGAGGGCTCGAGTGAGGGTAAGACTTAGCTTAGGCTTAGGGTTAGGCTGAGGGTGAGGTTGAGGGTGAGGGTTAGGGTTAGTGTGATGGTTAGGTTTACGGTTAGGGTGAGGGTTGGGATGAGGTTTAGAGTTAGGGTGAGGTTAGGGTGAGGATGATGGTAAGGGTAAAGGTGAGGTTTATGCTGAGGGTGAGGTTTAAGATAAGGGTGAGGGTTAGGGTTAGGTTTAGGGTTAGTGTAAGGGTTAGGGTTAGGGATAGGATGAGGGTTAGATTGAGGATTAATGTTAGGGTTAGTGTGAGGTTTAGTGTGAGGATAAGGGTCAGGATTAGGGTGAGGGTGAGGGTTAGAATTAGGGTTAGGGTGAGGGCTAGGGTGAGGGTGAGGGTTAGGGTTAGTGTGAAGGTTAGTTTTAGGGTTAGGGTTAGTGTTAGGGTGACGGTAAGTGGTAGGGTGAGGGTTAGGGTTAGGGTGAGGGATATAGTTAGTGTGAGGGTTAGGGTTAGGTTGAGGGTAAATGTTATGGTGAGTGTTAGGGTGAGGGTTAGTGTTAGGGATAGGGTTAGGTTTAGGATTATGGTTAGGTTGAGGGTGAGTGTGAGGGTTAGGGTTAAGGATTGGCTTAGGGTTACGGTGAGGGTTAGGTTTAGGGTTTGGGTCAGGGTGAGGGTGAGGCTGAGGATTAGGGTTGGGTTTAGGGTTAGTTTTAGGGTTAGGGTTAGGGTTAGATTTAGGGTTAGGGTTAGGATTATGGTGATGGTTAGGGTAAGGGTTAGGTTTAGGCTTACGTTTAGGATGAGTTTGACACTGAGGGTGAGGGTTATGGTTAGGGTTAGGGTGAGGGTTAGGGTTAGTGTAAGTGTTATTGTTAGGGTTAGAGTTAGAGTTATGATGAGGTTGAGGGTGAGGGTGAGGTTTAGGTTTAGGGTTAGGGTTAGAGTTAGGTTTAGGGTGAGGGGGTCGGAAAGGTTAAAGGTAAGGGTTAGGCTGAGGGTGAGGGTTACAGTAAGGGTTGGGGTGAGAGTTAGGTTTCAGGTTAAGTTTAGGGTTATGTTGAGGGTTAGGGTAAGGGTTACGATGAGGATGAGGGTTAGGGTTAGGGTGAGGGTTAGTGTTAGGATTAGGGTTAGGGTGAGAGTAAAGGTTCGGGTTAGTGATAGGGTGAGGGTTAGGATGAGGGTTAGGGTTAAGATTAGGGTTAGGGTGAGGCCTAGTTTCAGGTTGAGGTTTAGGGTTAGCGTTAGGGTGAGGTTTAGTGTTAGGGTTAGGGTTAGGGTTAGGGTGAGGTTGAGGTTTTCGGTTAGAGTTAGGGTTAGGGTGAGGCTGAGATTGAAGGTTAGGGTTAGGGTTAATGTTAGATTTAGGATTAGGGTGAGGATTAGGTTGAGAGTGAGGGTTAGGCTTAAGGTTAGGATTAGGATTAGCATCAGGGTTAGGGTGAGTGTGAGGGTTAGGGTTAGGCTTAGGTATAGGGTTAGGCTGAGGGTGAGGTTGAGATTGAGGGTTAGGGTTAGGTTTACGGTGAGAGTTAGGGTTTGATTAAGTTTAGAGTTAGGGTGAGGGTTAGGGTTAGGTTTATGGTGATCTTGAGTGTTAGGGTTAGGTTGAGGTTTACGGTTAGGATTAGGGTTAGGGTAAGGGTTAAGGTTAGGTTTAGGGTGAGGTTAAGAATGAGGATTAGGGATAGGGTGAGGGCTAGGTTGAGGGTGAGATTTAGGGTTAGTGTTAGATTAAGGATTAGGGTTAGAGTTAGGGTTAGGGTGAAGGTTAAGTTGAGGGTTATGGTTACGGTGAGGGTGAGGGTTAGAGTTAGGGTGAGGGTTAGGGTGAGGATGGTAATGGTAAAGGTGAGGTTTAGGCTGAGGTTGAGGGTAAGGCTGAGGGTTAGTGTTAGGTTTAGGGTTAGGGTAAGGGTTAGTGTTAGGGTCAGGGTGAGGGTTAGATTGAGTATTAGGGTTAGGGTTAGTGTGAGGTTTAGGGTGAGGATGAGGGTTAGGGTTAGGGTGAGGGTCAGGTTTAGATGTAGGGTTAGTGTGAGGGCTAGGGTGAATGTGAGTGTTATGGTTAGGGTGATGTTGAGGTTTAGGATTAAGGTGAGGTTTAGTGTTAGTGTGAGGGTTAGTGTTTGGGTTAGGGTTAGTGTTAGGGTGAGGGTAAGTGTTGGGGTGAGGATTAGGTTTAGGGTTAGGTTTATGGTTAGGGTGAGGTTTAGGGTTAGTGTTATTGTTAGGGTTAGGGTTAGGGTTATGGTTTCGTTGAGTGTGAGGTTGAGAGTTATGGTTAGTGTTAGGGTGAAGTTTAGTATTAGGGTTAGGGTTAGAGTTAGGGTTAAGGTGAGGGTGAGGTTTAGGGGTAGAGTTAGGGTTAGGGTGAGGGTTAGGGTGGTATTGAAGGTAAAGGTAAATTTGAGGGTTAGGCTGAGGATGAGGGTTACAGTAAGGGTGAGGTTTAGGGTTAGGGTGAGTGTTAGTGTTAGGGTTAGGGTGAGGGTGAGGGTTAGATTGAGGATTAGGGTTAGGGTTAGTGCGAGGTTTAGGGTGAAGATGAGGGTTAGGGTTATTGTTAGGGTGAGGTTTACGGTTAGGGTGATGCTTAGGGTTAGTGTGAGCATTAGTGTTAGCTTTTGGGTTTATGTTAGGTTGAGGGTAAGTGTTAGTGTGAGGGTTAGGTTCAGGGTGAGGGTATGTTGAGGTTGAGGGTGACGGTTAGGGTTAGGGTTATTGTTAGGGTTAGGTTTAGTGTTAGGGTTAGGGTTAGGGTTAAGGTTAGTGTTAGGATGAGGTTTAGTTTTAGTGTTAGGGTTAGAGTTAAGGTTAGGGTGAGGGTGAGAATTAGGGTTAGAGTTAGGGTTAGTGTTAGTGTTAGGATTAGGGTGAGGGTTAGGGTTAGGCTTAGGCTTAGGCCGAGCATGAGGGTGAGGGTTAGGGTTCGGGTTAGGGTGAAGGTTAGGGTGAGGGTTAGGGTGAGGGTGAGTGGGAGGTTTAGGGTTAGGGTTAGGCTTAGAGTTAGGGTGAGGGTTAGGGTTAGGGTTTGGGTTAGTTTGAGGGTGAGGCTGAGGATTAGGGTTAGGTTTTGGGTTAGGGTTAGGGTTAGGGTTAGTCTTAGGGTTAGGTTTCGAGTTACGGTGAGGTTGAGGTTGAGGGTGAGGGTTAGGGTTAGGGTGTGGTTTAGGGTTAGGTTTAGGGTTGGGGTTAGGGTGAGGGTGAGGTTTAGGATTAGAGTTAGTGTTAGGGTGAGGGTTAGGGTTAGGGTTTGGGTTAGGATGTGGGTGGGGCTGAGGATTAGGTTTAGGTTTAGGATTAGGGTTAGGGTTAGGTTTTTATATTAGGGTTAGGGTTAGGATCATGTTGAGGGTTAGGTTTAGGGTTAGGGTTAGGCTTAGGGTTAAGCTGAGGTTCAGGGTGGGTATGAGGATTAGGGTTAGGGTTAGGGTTAGTGTTAGGGTTATTGTTAGTGTTATAGTTAGGGTTAAGTTGGCTGTGAGGTTGAGTCTGAGGGTGAGGGTTATGATTATGGTTAGGGTTAGGGTTAGAGTTATTGTTAGGGTGAGGTTTAGAGTTACGATGAGGGTGAGGGTGAGGGTTAGGGTGAGGGTTAGTGTTAGGGATAGGGTTAGGTTTAGGATTATGGTTAGGGTGAGGGTGAGTGTGAGGGTTAGGGTTAAGTTTAGGCTTAGGGTTAGGGTGAGGGTGAGGTTTAGGGTTAGATTTAGGGTTATGGTGAGTGTTAGGTCGAGGGTTAGGGTTAGGGTTAGTGTTTGGGTTAAGGTTAGGATGAGGGTTAGGTTGAGGTTTAGGGTTAGGGCTAGGCTTAGTCTTGGGGTTAGGCTGAGGGTGAGGGTTGGGGTGACGATTAGGGTTAGGGTGATTGTTAGGTTTAGGGTTATGGTGTGGGTTAGTGTTAGGGTTAGGGTTAGAGTTAGGCTTAGAGTGAGGGTGAGGTTTCGGGGTAAAGTTAGGATTAGGGTGAGGGTTAGGGTTAGAGTGAGGGTTAGGGTTGGAGGGACGGTAAGGGTAAATGTCAGGTTTAGGCTGAGGGTGAGGGTTACAGTAAGGGTGAGGTTTAGGTTAGGGTGAGGGTTAGGGTTAGGGTTAGGGCGAGCGTGACGATTAGATTGAGGATTAGTGTTAGTTTTAGTGTAAAATTTAGGGTGAGGATGAGCTTTGGGGTTTAGGGCGAGGTCTAGGGAGAGTTTGAGGTTTAGGGTTAGTATTAGGGTCAGGTTTATGGTTACGGTGATGGTTAGGGTTAGTGTGAGGTTTAGTGTTAGGGTTAGGGTTAGTATTAGGGTGAGGGTAAGGGTTAGGGTGAGGGTTAGGGTGAGGGTGAGGGTTATGTTTAGGGTGAAGTTTAGGGTTAGTGTTAGGGTTATTGTTAGTGTTAGGGTTAGGGTTAAGGTTCTGGTGAGGGTGAGGTTGAGGGTTAGGGTTAGGTCTAGGATGAGGTTTAGGGATAGGGTTAGGGTTAGGGTCAGGGTGAGGTTCAGTGTTAGAGTTAGTGTTAGAGTGAGGCTGAGGGTGAGAGTTAGGGTTAGGATTAATGTTAGGGTTAGGCTTAAGTGAGGGTTAGGTTGAGGGTGAGTGTTAGGGTTAGGAGTAGGAGTAGGATTAGGGTTAATGTTAGGGTAAGCCTGAGTGTTAGGGTTAGGGACAGGCTTAGGCTTAAGCTGAGGTTGAGGGTCAGGGTTAGGGTTAGGGTGAGGTTTAGGGTTAGGGTTAGGGTGAGGGTTAGCGTTAGGGTTGGGCTTAGGATTAGGCTGAGATTTAGGGTGTGGATTAGGGTTAGGGTTAGTCTTAGGGTGAGGTTTAGGGTTTGGGTTAGGGTTAGAGTTAGGGTTAGGGTGAGGGTGAGGTTTAGGGTTAGAGTTAGGGTTAGGGTGAGGTTTAGGTTGAGGGTTAGAGTTAGGGTTAGGATTAGGGATAGGATTAGGGTTAGAGTGAGGGGGAGTTGTGTGTTAGGTTTTGGTTTAGGGATAGGCTTAGTGTTAGGCTGAGGGTGAGGTTGAGGGTGAGGGTTAGGGTCAGGGGGAAGGTTAGGATGAGGGTTAGGGTTAGGATTAGGGTTAGGGTAAGGTGAGTGTGAGGGTGAAGTTTAAGGTTATGGTTAGGGTTAGGGTGAGGGTGAGGGTGAGGTTTAGGGTTAGATTTAGGGTTAGGGTGAGGCTGAGGGTGAGGGTTAGAGTTTGGGTTAGGATTAGGTTTAGGGTAAGGGTTAGGGTGAGTGTGAGGGTTACGGTTATGCTTTGGGTCAGGCTGAGGGTGAGGGTGATGGTGAGGTTTAGGGTTAGGGTTAGAGTGAGAGTTAGTTTTCGTTTATGTTTAGGGTTAGGGTGAGGGTTAGAGTTACGGGGAGCGTGAGGTTTAGGGTTTGGTTGAGGGATATTTTTAGGGGTAGGGTGAGGGTTAGTGTTAGAATTAGGGTTAGCAAGAGGGTGAGTGTTAGGATTACAGTTAGAGTTAGTGTTAGGGTTAGGTTTAGGTTTAGGATTAGTGTTATTGTTAGGGTTAGGGTTAGAGTTATGGTGAGGGTGAGGTTGAGGGTGAGGATGAGGGTTAGGGTTAGGGTTAGGGTGAGGTTTAGGGTTAGGGTTAGGATTAGGTTTAGGGTGAGATTGAGGTTTAGGGTTAGATTTAGTGTTAGTTGGAGGGTTAAGTCGAGGGTTATGGTTAGGGTTAGTTTTAGGCTTAAGGTTAGAATGAGGGTTAGGTTGAGGTTTAGGGTTAGGGTTAGGATTAGGGTTAGGATCAGGGTGAGGTTGAGGGTTAGGGTTAGGCTTAGGCTTAGGCTTAGGGTTAGGCTGAGCAAGAGGTTGAGGGTGAGGGTTAGTGTTAGGGTGATGGTTAGGTTTACAGTTAGGGTGAGGGTTAGGATGAGTTTTAGCGTTAGGGTGAGGGTTAGGGTGATGATAATGGTAAGGGTAAAGATGAGGTTTAGGCTGAGGTTGAGGTTTAAGATAAGGGTGAGGGTTAGGGGTAGGTTTAGGGTTAGGGTAAGGATTAGTGTTAGGTTAGGGTTAGAGTGAGGTTTAGATTGAGAATTAGTGTTAGGGTTAGTGTGAGGTTTAGGGACAGGATGAGGGTTAGGGTTAGGGTTAGGGTGAGGTTTAGGATTAGGGTGAGGGTTAGGGTTAGTGTGAGGGTTAGTGTTAGGGTTAGGGTTAGTGTTAGGGTGAGGGTAAGTGTTAGGGTGATGGTTAGGGTTAGGGTGAGTGTTATGGTTAGGGTGAGGGTAAGGGTTAGGATTAGGGTTAGAGTGAGGTTTAGTGTTAGGTTTAAGTTTAGAGTTAGGGTTAGGGAGAGGGTGAGGTTTAGGGATACATTTAGGGTTAGGGTGAGGGTTAAGGTTAGGGTGCGGGTTAGCGTGGGGGTGACGGTAAGGGTAAAGGTGAGGGTTAGGCTGAGGGTGAGGGTTAGGATTAGGGTTAGGAGTAGGATTAGGGTTAGGGTGATCGTGAGTGTGAGGATGAGGATTAGGGGTAGATTTAGGATGAGTGTGAGGGTTCAGGTTTGGGTGTGGTTTAGGCTTAGGGTTCGGGTGAGGGTGAGGGTGAGGGTTAGGGTTAAGGTGAGGGTTAGGGTTACCGTTACCATGAGGCTTAAGTTTAGGATTAGGGTGAGGGTTAGGTTGAGGATTAGGGTTAGAATTAGGGTTAGGGTGAGGGCTAGGGTGAGGGTGACGGTTAGGGTTAGTGTTTGGGTGAGCTTTAGGGTTAGGGTTAGGGGGAGAGTGAGGGTTAGGATGAAGTTTAGGGTTAGGGTGAGGGTGAGGATTAGGGTTAGGGTGAGGGTTAGGGTTAGGATTAGGGTTAGGGT
Organism: Dipodomys merriami; assembly: GCF_024711535.1. NCBI lineage: Eukaryota > Metazoa > Chordata > Mammalia > Rodentia > Heteromyidae > Dipodomys > Dipodomys merriami. Next base: position 452,375 of record NW_027202849.1, read on the forward strand.
GAGGTTGAGTGTTAGCATTAGTGTTAGGGTTATGGTTAGGGTTAGGTTGAGGGTTAGGATTACTGTTATTGTTAGGTTTAGCGTTAGATTTATGGTGAGGGTGAGGGTGAGGGTGAGTGTTACGGTTAGGGTGAGGTTTAGGGTCAGGGTTAGGATTAGGGTTAGTGTGAGGGTGAGGTTTATGGTTAGATTTAGGTTTAGATGGAGGGTTAAGTCGAGGGTTAGGGTTAGGGTAAGTGTTAGGATTAAGGTTAGGTTGAGGGTTAGGTTGAGGTTTAGGTTTAGGGTTAGCGTTAGGTTTAGGATTAGGGTGAGGGTGACGGTGAATGTGAGTTTTAGTGTTAGGGTTAGGCTTATGCTTAGGGTTAGGCTGAGGGTGACGGTGGGTGTGAGGATTAGGGTTAGGGTGATGGTTAGGGTTAGGCTTATGGTGAGGGTTAGTGTTAGGGTTAGGGTTAGAGTTAGGGTTAGAGTGAGGGTGAGGTTTAGGGGTAGAGTTAGGGTTAGGTTGAGGTTTAGGGATAGAGTGAGGGTTAGCGTGGGGGTGACGGTAAGGGTAAAGGTCAGGGTTAGGCTGAGGGTAAGTGTTACAGTAAGGGTGCGGGTTAGGGTTAGGGTTAGGGTGAGGGTGAGGGTTAGATTGAGGATTAGCTTTAGGGTTAGTGTGAAGTTTAAGGTGAGGATGAGGGTTAGGGTTAGGGCGAGGTCTAGCGAGAGATTGAAGATTAGGGTTAGATTTAGGGTGAGGTTTATGGTTAGGGCGATGGTTAGGTTTAGTGTGAGGTTTAGTGTTAGGTTTAGGGTTAGTGTTAGGGTGAGGGTAAGGGTTAGGGTGAGGGTTAGGGTTAGGGTGAGGGTTATATTTAGGGTGAAGTTTAGGGTTAGTGTTAGGGTTATTGTTAGTGTTAGGGTTAGGGTTAAGGTTATGGTGAGGGTGAGGATGAGGGATAGGTTTAGGTCTCGGATGAGGTTTAGGGATAGGGTTAGGGTTAGTGTGAGGTTTAGTGTTAGTTTTAGGGTTAGGTTGAGGTGAGGGTGAGGGTTAGGGTTAGGATTAATGTTAGGGTTAGGCTTAAGGTGAGGGTTAGGTTGAGAGTGAGGGTTAGGGTTATGATTAGGATTAGGATTAGGGTTAGTGTTAGGGTGAGGTTTAGGGTTAGGGTTAGGGTTAGGGTTAGGGACAGGCTTGGGGTCAAGCTGAGGTTGAGGGTGAGGGTTAGGGTTAGGGTGAGGTTTAGGGTTAGATTTAGGGTGAGTGTGAAAGTTAGGGTTAGGGTTAGGCTTAGGATTAGGCTTAGTGTTAGGGTGTGGATTAGGGTTAGGCTTAGTGTTAGGATGAGGTTTAGGGTTTGGATTAGGGTTAGAGTTAGGGTTAGGGTGAGGGTGAGGTTTAGTTTTAGATTTAGGCTTAGGGTGAGGTTTAGGTTGAGGGTTATGGTAAGGGATAGTTTTAGGGTTAGGGTGAGAGTTAGGGTAAGGGTTAGGCTTAGGGTTAGGGTTAGGTATAGGATTAAGGTTAGAGTGAGGGGGAGTGTGTGTGTTATGTTTAGGTTTAGGGATAGGCTTAGGTTAGGCTGAGGGTGAGGTTGAGGGTGAGGGTTAGGGTTAGGGGGAGGGTTAGGATGATTGTTAGGGTTAGGATTAGGATTAGGCTAAGGTCTAGGGTGAGTGTGAGAGTGAGGTTTAAGGTTATGGTTAGGGTTAAGTTTCGGGTTCGGGTGAGGTTTAGGTTAGAGTTAGGGTTTCGGTGAGCCTGAGGGTGAGGGTTAGAGTTAGGGTTAGGATTAGGTCTAGGGTAAGGGTTAGGGTGAGTGTGAGGGTTACGGTTACGCTTAGGGTCAGGCTGAGGGTGAGGGTGAGGGTGAGGGTGAGGGTTACGTTTAGGGTTAGGGTGAGAGTTAGGGTTCGTTTATGTTTAGGGTTAGGGTGAGGCTTAGGGTTAAGGGGAGCGTGAGGTTTAGGGTTATGGTTAGGGTTAGGGTGAGGGTTAAGTTTAGGGTTAGGGTGAGGGTAAGGATGAGGATTATGTTTAGCATTAGGGTTATGGTGAGGGCTAGGTTGAGGGTGAGGGTTAGGGTTAGTGTTAGGTTACGTTTTAGGGTTAGGGTTAGGGTTGGGGTGAGGGTTAGGTTGAGGGTTAGAGTTACAGTGAGGGTGAGGATTAGGGTTAGGGTAAGGGTTAGGGTTAGGATTAGGGTTAGCAAGAGGGTGAGTGTTAGGATTACAGTTATTGTTAGGGTTAGGTTGAGGGTTAGGATTAGAGTTATTGTTAGGGTTAGGGTTAGAGTTATGGTGAGGGTGAGGGTGACAGTGAGGGTGAGGGTTAGGGTTAGGGTGAGGTTTAGGGTTAGGGTTAGGATTAGGGTTAGGGTGAGGGTGAGGTTTAGGGTTAGATTTAAGGTTAGTTGTAGGGTTAGGTCGAGGGTTAGTGTTAGGGTTAGTTTTAGGGTTAAGGTTAGAGTGAGGTTTAGGTTGAGGTTTAGGGTTATGGTTAGGGTTAGGGTTAGGATTAGGGTGAGGGTGAGGGTGAGGTTGAGGGTTAGGTTTAGGCTTAGGCTTAGGCTTAGGGTTAGGCTGAGCGTGAGGTTGAGGGTGAGGGTTAGGTTTAGGGTGATGGTTAGGTTTACGGTTAGGGTGAGTGTTAGGATGAGGTTAAGCGTTAGGGTGAGGTTTAGGGTGATTATGATGGTAAGGGTAAAGATGAGGTTTAGGCTGAGGTTGAGGGTTAAGATAAGGGTGAGGGTTAGGGTTAGGTTTAGGGTTAGGGTAAGGATTAGTGTTAGGTTAGGGTTAGGGTGAGGGTTAGATTGAGAATTAGTGTTAGGGTTAGTGTGAGGTTTAGGGACAGGATGAGGGTTAGGGTTAGGGTTAGGGTGAGGTTTAGGATTAGGGTGAGGGTTAGGGTTAGTGTGAGGGTTAGTGTTAGGATTAGGGTTAGTGTTAGGGTGAGGGTAAGTGATAGGGTGATGGTTAGGGTTAGGGTGAGGGTTATGGTTAGGGTGAGGGTAAGGGTTAGGATTAGGGTTAGAGTGAGGTTTAGTGTTAGGGTTAGGGTTAGAGTTAGGGTTAGGGAGAGGGTGAGGTTTAGGGGTACATTTAGGGTTAGGGTGAGGGTTAGGGTTAGGGTGTGGGTTAACGTGGGGGTGACGGTATGTGTAAAGATGTGGGTTAGGCTGAGGTTGAGGGGTAGGATTAGGGTTAGGAGTAGGATTAGGGTTCGGGTGATCGTGAGTGTGAGGATGAGGATTAGGGTTAGATTTAGGGTGAGTGTGAGGGTTATGTTTAGGGTGTGGGTTAGTCTTAGGGTTAGGATGAGGGTGAGGGTGAGGGTTAGGGTTAAGGTGAAGGTTAGGGTTAGGATTACCATGAGGGTTAGATTTAGGGTTAGGGTGAGGGTTAGGTTGAGGATTAGGGTTAGAATTAGGGTTAGGGTGAGGGCTAGGGTGAGGGTGATGGTTAGGGTTAGTGTTTGGGTGAGCTTTAGGGTTAGGGTTAGGGTGAGGGTGAGGGTTAGGATGAAGGTTAGGTTTAAGATGAGGGTGAGGATTAGGGTTAGGGTGAGGATTAGGGTTAGGATTAGGGTTAGGGTGAGGTTGAGTGTTAGCATTAGTGTTAGGGTTATGGTTAGGGTTAGGTTGAGGGTTAGGATTACTGTTATTGTTAGGTTTAGAGTTAGAGTTATGATGAGGGTGAGGGTGAGGGTGAGTGTTACGGTTAGGGTGAGGGTTATGTTTAGGGTGAAGGTTAGGGTTAGTGTTAGGGTTATTGTTAGTGTTAGGGTTAGGGTGAAGGTTATGGTTAGGGTGAGGGTGAGGGTTAGGTTTAGGTCTAGGATGACGTTTAAGGATAGGGTTTTGGTTAAGCTTAGGGTTAGGGTGAAGTTTAGTGTTAGTGTTAGGGTTAGGGTGAGGCTGCGGGTGAGGGTTAGGTTTAGGATTAATGTTAGGTTTAGGCTTAAGGTGAGGGTTACGTTGAGAATGAGGGTTAGGGTTAGGATTAGGAGTAGGATTAGGTTTAGTGTTAGGGTGAGGGTTAGGGTTAGGGTTAGGGTTAGGGTTATGGACAGGCTAAGGTTAAGCTGAGGTTGAGGGTGAGGGTTAGGGTTAGGGTGAGGTTTAGGGTTAGGGTTAGGTTGAGTGTGAGTATTAGGGTTAGGGTTAGGCTTAGGATTAGGCTTAGTGTTAGGGTGTGGATTAGGGTTAGGCTTAGTGTTATGGTGAGGTTTATGGTTTGGATTAGGGTTAGAGTTAGGGTTAGGGTGAGGGTGAGTTTTAGGGTTAGAGTTAGGGTTAGGGTGAGGTTTAGGTTGAGGATTATGGTAAGGGTTAGTTTTAGGGTTAGGGTTAGGGTGAGAGTTAGGGGAAGGGTTAGGAATATTTTTAGGGTTAGGTATAGGATTAAGATTAGAATGAGGGGGAGTGTGTGTGTTAGGTTTAGGTTTAGGGATAGGCTTAGTGTTAGGCTGAGGGTGAGGTTGAGCTTGAGGGTTAGGTTTAGGGGGAGGGTTAGGATGAGGGTTAGCATTAGGAATAGGGTTAGGGTAAGGTCTAGGGTGAGTGTGAGGGTGAGTTTTAAGGTTAGGGTTAGGGTTAGGGTTCGGGTTCGGGTGAGGTTTAGGTTAGAGTTAGGGTTACAGTGAGGCTGAGGGTGAGGGTTAGAGTTAGGGTTAGGATTAGGTTTAGGGTAAGGGTTAGGGTGAGTGTGAGGGTTACGGTTACACTTAGGGTCAGGCTGAGGGTGAGGGTGAGGGTGAGACTTAGGGTTAGGGGGAGGGTTAGGGTTAGGGTTAGGGTGAGAGTTAGGGTTCGTTTATGTTTAGGGTTAGGGTGAGGGTTAGAGTTACTGTGTGTGTGAGGTTTAAGGTTTGGTTGAGGGTCAGGGTTAGGATTAGGGTTAGGGTGAGGGTTAAGGTTTAGGGTTAGGGTGAGGGTAAGGATGAGGAGAAGGTTTAGCATTATGGTTAGGGTGAGGGCTAGGTTGAGGGTGAGGGTTAGGGTTAGTGTTAGGTTAAGGTTTAGGGGTAAGTTTAGGGTTACGGTGAGGGTTAGTTTGAGGGTTAAGGTTACAGTGAAGGTGAGGATTAGGGTTAGGGTGAGGGTTTGGGTTAGGAATAGGGTAAACATGAGGGTGAGTGTTAGGATTACAGTTATGGGTAGGGTTAGGGTTAGGTTGAGGGTTAGGAGTAGTGTTATTGTTAGGGTTATGGTTAAAGTTATGTTGTGGGTGAGGGTGAGGGTGAGGGTTAGGTTTAGAGTTAGGGTGAGGTTTAGGGTTAGGGTTAGGTTTAGGGTTAGGGTGAGGGTGAGGTTTAGGGTTAGATTTAGGGTTAGTTGCAGGGTTAGATTGAGGGATAGGTTTAGGATTAGTTTTAGGGTTATGGTTAGAGTGAGGTTTAGGTTGAGGTTTAGGGTTATGGTTAGGGTTAGGGTTAGGATTAGGGTGAGGGTGAGGGTGAGGTTGAGGGTTAGGGTTAGGCTTAGGTTTAGGCTTAGGGTTAGGCTGAGCGTGAGGTTGAGGGTGAGGGTTAGGGTTAGGGTGATGTTTAAGTTTACGTTTAGGGTGAGTGTTAGGATGAGGTTTAGCGTTAGGGTGAGGGTTAGGGTGATGATGTTGGTAAGGGTAAAGATGAGGTTTAGGCTGAGGTTGAGGGTTAAGATAAGGGTGAGGGTTAGGGTTAGGTTTAGGGTTAGGGTAAGGGTTAGGGTTACGGTTAGAGTTAGGGTGAGGTTTAGATTGAGGATTAGTGTTAGGGTTAGTGTGAGGTTTAGTGTGAGGATGAGGGTTAGGGTTAGGGTTAGGGTGAGGTTTAGCATTAGGGTTAGGGTGAGGGCTAGGGTGAGGGTTAGTGTTAGGGTTATGGTTAGTGTTAGAGTGAGGTTAAATGTTAGGTTGAGTGTTAGGTTTAGGGTGAGGGTTATGGTTAGGGTGAGGGTGAGGGTTAGGATTAGGATTAGAGTGAGGTTTAGTGTTAGGGTTAGGGTTAGTGTTAGGGTTAGGGAGAGGGTGAGGCATAGGGATACATTTAGGGTTAGGGTGAGGGTTAGGGTTTATGTGCGGGTTAACGTGGGGGTGATGGTAAAGGTAAAGGTGAGTGTTAGACTGAGGCTGAGGGTTACGGTAACGGTGAGTGTTAGGGTTAGGGTGAGTGTCAGTGCTAGCGTTAGGGTGAGGTTGGGAGTTCGATTGAGGATTAGTGTTAGGGTTAGTGTGAGATTTATGGAGAGGATGAGGGTTGGGGTTACCCTGAAGTCTAGTGTGAGTGTGAGGGTTAGGTTTAGTGTTAGGGTGAGGTTTAGGTTTAGGGTGATATTTAGGGTTAGTGTGAGAGTTAGTGTTAGGATTAGGGTTAGTGTTAGGGTGAGGGTAAGTTTTAGGGTGAGGATTAGGGTTAGGGTGAGTTTTATGGTTAGGGTGAGGGTTAGGTTTAATATAAGTTTAAGGGTGAGGACTTGGCTAAGAGTTAGACTGATGGTTAGGGTTAGGGATAGGGATAGGTTTAGGATTAGGGTTAGGGTGAGGGTTAGGACTAGGGTTATGGTTAGGCTTAGAGTTAGGATGAGGTTTAGGGTTAGGGTTTGGGTTAGGGTGAGGGTGAGGCTGAGGATTAGGGTTAGGTTTAGGGTTAGGTTTGGGTTAGGTTTAGCGTCAGTGTTAGTGTTAGGGTTAGTGTTAGGGATCCAGTGAGGGTTGGGATTAGGGTTAGGATTAGGTTTAGGCTTAGAGTTAGGGTGAAGGTTAAAATGAAGATTAGGCTTACGATTAGGGTTAGGGTCAGGGCTAGGGTGAAGGTGAGGATTAGGGTTAGTGTTAGGGTAAGATTTAGGGTTAGTGTTAGAGTTAGGGTGAGGGTTAGGATGAGCGTTAGGGTTACAGTGAGGATGAGGGTTAGGGTGAGGGTGAGGATTAGGGTTAGGTTTAGGGTTAGGGTGAGGTTGAGTGTTAGCATTAGGGTTAGGGTTATGGTTAGGGTTAGGTTTAGGGTTAGGATTACTGTTATTGTTAGGGTTAGGGTTAGAGTTATGGTGAGGGTGAGGGTGAGGGTGAGTGTTAAGTTTAGGGTGAGGTTTAGGGTTAGGGTTAGGATTAGGGTTAGGGTGAGGGTGAGGTTTATGATTAGATTTAGGTTTAGTTGGAGGCTTAGGTGGAGAGTTAGTGTTATGGTAAGTGTTAGGGTTAAGTTTAGGTTGAGGGTTAGGTTGAGGTTTAGGGTTAGGGTTAGAATTAGGTTTAGAATTAGGGTAATGGTGAGGGTGAGGGTGAGGTTTAGCGTTAGGCTTAGGGTTAGGCTGAGGGTGAGGGTGAGGGTGAGGATTAGGGTTAGGGTGATGGTAAGTGTTAGGGTTAGGTTTAGAGTTAGGGTTAGGGTGAGGGTTAGGGTTAGGATTAGGGTTAGTGTGAGGTTGAGTGTTAGCATTAGGGTTACGGTTAGGGATATGGTTAAGTTTAGGGTTAGGATTATTGTTATTGTTAGGGTTAGGGTTAGAGTTATGGTGAGGGTGAGGGTTGGGGTGAGGGTTAGGGTTAGGGTTAGGATGAGGTTTAGGGTTAGGGTTAGGATTAGGGTGAGGGTGAGGGTGAGGTTTAGGTTAGATTTAGGTTTAGTTGGAGGGTTAGGTCGAGGGTTAGGGTTAGGGTTAGTGTTAGGTTTAAAGTTAGGGTCAGGGTTAGGTTGAGGTTTAGGGTCAGGGTTAGGTTTAGGTTTAGGATTAGGGTTAGGGTGAGGTTGAGTGTGAGGTTTAGGGTTAGGCTTAGGCTTAGGCTTATGGTTAGGCTGAGGGTGAGGGTTGGGGTGAGGATTATGGTTAGGGTGATGGTTAGGGTTAGGGTTATGGTGAGGTTTAGTGTTAGGGTTAGGATTAGAGTTAGTGTTAGGGTGTGGGTGAGGTTTAGGGGTAGAGTTAGGGTTAGGGTGAGGGTTAGCGTTAGAATGAGGGTTAGGGTGGGGGTGACTGTAACGGTAAAGGTGAGTGTTAGGCTGAGGGTGAGGGATACAGTAAGGGTGAGGGTGAGGGTTAGGGTGAGCGTTAGGGTGAGGGTTAGGGTGAGGGTGAGGGTTAGATTGAGGAATACTGTTAGGGTTAGTGTGAAGTTTAGGGTGAGTATGAGGGTGAGTGCTAGGGAGAGGGTGAGGTTTAGGGTTCAGGTTAGAGTGAGGTTTAGGGTTAGGTTGATGGTTAGGGTTAGTGTTAGGGTTAGGGTTAGTGTAAGGGTGAGGTTAAGTCTTAGGGTGAGGGTTAGCGTTAGGGTGAAGGTAAGTGTTAGGGTGAGGGTTAGGGTTAGGGTGAGGGTTATGCTTAGGGTGAGGGTTAGGGTTAGGGTTAGGATTATTGATAGCATTAGGGTTAGGGTTAAGATTATCGTGAGGTTGAGGGTGAAGGTTAGGTTTAGGGCTAGGAAGAAGTTTAGGGATAGGCTTCTGGTTAGGGTTAGGGTCAGGGTGAGGTTTAGTGTTAGATTTAGGGGTAGGGTGAGGCTGAGGGTGAGGGTTAGGGTTAGGATTAATGTTAGGGTTAGGCTTAAGGTGAGGGTTAGGTTGAGGGTGAGGGTTAGGGTTAGGGTGAGGAGTAGGATTAGGGTTAGTGTTAGGGTGAGTGTGAGGGTTAGGGTTAGGGTTAGGGATAGGCTTAGGTTTAGGCTAAGTTTGAGGGTTAGGTTTAGGGTTAGGGTGAGTTTTAGGGTTAGGGTTAGGGTGAGTGAGAGTGTTAGGGTTAGGCTTAGGTTTAGGATTAGCATGAGGGTGAGGGTGTGGGTTAGGGTTAGGGTGAGGGTGAGGGTTAATTTTACAGTTAGGGTTAGGGTTAAGGTGAGGTTTAGGGTTAGGATTAGGATTAAGGTTAGGGTGAGGGTGAGGTTTATGATTAGATTTAGGTTTAGTTGGAGGCTTAGGTTGAGGGTTAGGGTTAGGGTTAATGTTAGGTTGAGGTTTATGGTTTGGATTAGGGTTAGAGTTAGTGTTAGGGTGAGGTTTAGGTAGAGGGTTATGATAAGGGTTAGTTTTAGGGTTAGTGTTACGGTAAGAGTTAGGGGGATGGTTAGGATTAGGGTTAGGTTTAGGGATAGGATTAGGGCTAGAGTGATCGGGAGGGTGTGTGTTAGGTTTAGGTTTAGGGTTAGGCTTAGGATTAGGCAGAGGTTGAGGTTGAAGCTGAGCCTTACGGTTATGTGGAGGGTTAGGATGAGGGTTAGGGTTAGGATTAGGGTTAGGATAAGGGCTAGGGTGAATGTGAGGGTGAGGTTTAAGGTTATGGTTATGGTTAGGGTTAGGGAGATTGTGAGCTTTAGGGTTAGAGTTAGGGTTAGGGTGAAGCTGAGGGTGAGGGTTAGGGTTAGGGTTAGGATTAGGATTAGGGTAAGGTTTAGGGTGAGTGTGAGGGTTACAGTTAGGCTTAGGGTTAGGCTGAGGGTGAGGGTGAGGGTGAGGGTTAGGGTTACGGTGATCGTGAGGATTAGGGTTAGGTTGAGGGTTAGGTTTAGGGTTAGGGTTAGGGTGAGGGTTAAGGTTAGGGATAGGGTGAGGGTAAGCATAAGGATTAGGGTAAGGATTAGGGTTAAGGTGAGGGCAAGGTTGAGGGTGAGGGTTAGGGTTAGTGTTAGATTAAGGTTTAGGTTTAGGGTTAGGGTGAGGGTTAGGTTGAGGGTTAGGGTTACGGTGAGGGTGAAGATTAGGGATAGGGTGAGGGTTAGGGTTAGGATTAGGGTTAGCATGAGCGTGAGTGTTAGCATTACAGTTAGGGTTAGGGTTAGGGTTAGGTTTAGGGTTAGGATTAGTGTTATTGTTAGGGTTAGGGTTAGAGTTATGATGAGGGTGAGGGTGAGGGTGAGGGTTAGGCTTAGGGTTAGGGTGAGGTTTAGGTTAGGATTAGGATTAGGGTTAGGGTGAGGGTGAAGTTTAGGTTAGATTTATGGTTAATGCAGGGTGAGGTTGAGGGTTAGGGTTAGGATTAGTTTTAGGGTTAAGGTTAGGGTGAGAGTTAGTTTGAGATTTTGGGTTATGGTTAGGGTTAGGGTTAAGAGTAGGGTGAGGGTGAGGGTGAAGGTGAGTGTGCCGGTTAGGCTTAAGCTTAGGCTGAGGGTTAGGCTGAGGGTGACAGTGGGGTTGAAGATTAGGTTTAGGGTGATGGTTAGGGTTGGGGCTAGGGTGAGGGTTAGGATGAGGGTTAGGTTTAGGATTAGTGTTAGGGTGAGGGCTAGGTTGAGGGTCAGGGTTAGGGTAAGGATTAGGCTTAGTTTTAGGGTTAGGCTGAGCATGAGGTTGAGGTGAGTGTTAGGGTTAGGGTGATGGTTAGGTTTACAGTTAGGGTGAGGATTAGGATGAGGTTTAGGGTTAGGGTGAGTGTTAGGGTGAGGATGTTGGTAAGGGTAAAGGTTAGGTTTAGGCTGAGGGTGAGGGTTAAGATAAGGGTGAGGGTTAGGGTTAGGGTTAGGGTTAGGTAAGTGTTAGGGTTAGGGTTAGGGTGAGCGTGAGGGATAGATTGAGGATTAGGGTTAGGGTTAGTTTGAGATTTAGGGTGAGGATGAGGGTTAGCGTTAGGGTGAGGGTTAGGGTTAGAATTAGGGTTAGGGAGAGGGCTAGTTTGAGGATGAGGATTAGGGTTAGGCTTAGAGTTAGGGTGAGGGTTAGGATGAAGGTTAGGGTTAGGATTAGGGTTAGGGTGAGGGCTAGGGTGATGGTGAGGTTTAGGGTTAGGGTTAGGATTAGGGTTAGGGTGAGGGTGAGGTTTATGGTTACATTTAGGTTTAGTTGGAAAGTTAAGTCGAGCGTTAGGGTTAGGGTAAGGGTTAGGGTTAAGGTTAGGTTGAGGGTTAGGTTGAGGTTTAGGGTTAGGTTTAGGGTTAGGATTAGGGTTAGGGTGAGGGTGAGTGTGAGGTTTAGTGTTAAGGTTAGGCTTAGGCTTAGGCTTAGGCTGAGGGTGAGGGTGGGTGTGAGGATAAGGGTTACGGTGATGGTTTCGGTTAGGGTTAGGGTGAGAGATAGTGTTAGGGTTAGGTTTAGAGTTAGGGTTAGTGTGAGGGTGAGGTTTAGGCGTAGAGTTAGGGTTAAGTTGAGGGTTAGGGTTAGAGTGAGGGTTAGGGTGGGGGTGACCGTAAGGTTAAATGTGAGGGTTAGGCTGAGTGTGAGGGTTATAGTAAGAGTGAGGGTTAGGGTTAGGGTGAGGGATAGGGTTAGGGTGAGGGTTAGGGTGAGGGTTTATTTAAGGTGAGGATTAGGGTTAGGGTTAGGGTTATTGTTAGCATTAGTGTTAGGGTTAAAGTTATGGTGAGGGTGAGGGTGAGGGTTATGTTTAGGGCTAGGATGAGGTTTAGGGATAGGGTTAGGGTTAGGGTTAGGGTCAGGGTGAAGTTTAGTGTTATAGTTAGGGTTAGGGTGAGGCTGAAGGTGAGGGTTAGGGTTAGGATTAATGTTAGGGTTAGGCTTAAGGTGAGGGTTAGTTTGAGGGTGAGGGTTAGGGTAAGGGTTAGGAGTTGGATTAGGGTTAGTGTTAGGGTGAGTGTACGAGTTATTGTTAGGGTTAGGGATAGGCTTAGTGTTAGGCTGAGGTTGATGGTGAGGGTTAGGGTTAGGGTGAGATTGAGGGTTAGGGTTAGGGTGAGTGTGAGGTTTAGGGTTAGGGTTACGCTTAGGATTAGGCTGAGGGTGAGGTGTGGTTTAAGTTTAGGGTGACGGTTAGGGTTATGGGGAGGGTTAGGATGAAAGTTCGCGTTAGGATTAGGGTGAGGGTGAGGGTGACTGTGTGTGTTATGGTTATGTTTAGGGTTAGGCTTAGGTTTAGCTTGAGGGAGAGGTTGAGGATGAGGGCTAGGGTGAGTGTAAGGTTTAGGGTTAGGTTTAGTGTGAGGGTTAGGGTTAGGTTAAGGGTGAGAGTTAGGGTTCGGTTTAAGTTTAGGGTTAGGTTGAGGGTTTGGGTTCAGATTAGGGTTAGGGTGAGGGTGAGCGTGTGGGTTAGGTTTAGTGTTAGGGTGAGCTTTAGGGTTAGGATTAGGGTTAGGGTTAGGGCTATTGTGAGGGTGAGGTATAGAGTTAGGGTTAGGGTGAGGTTTAGGGTTAGGGTTAGTGTTAGATTTAGGGTTAAGTTGAGGGTGAGGGTTAGGCATAGGGTAAGGATTAGTTTTGCGGTAAGGGTTAGGGTGGGTGTGAGCGTTAGGATTAGGGTTAGGCTTAGTGTTAGGCTGAGCTTGAGGTTTAGGGTTAGGTTGAGAGTTAGAGTTAGGGTTAGGGTTTGGGTGAGGTTTAAGGTTAGGGTTAAGGTGAGGGTAAGGATGATGATTAGGGTTAAGATTACGGTTAGGGTGAGGGCTAGGGTGAGGCTGAGGGTTAGGGTTAGTGTTAGATTAAGGTTTGGGGTTAGGGTTAGTGTTAGGGTGAGGGTTAGGTTGAGGGTTATGGTTACAGTGAAGGTGAGGATTAGGGTTAGTGTGAGGGTTAGGGTTAGGATTAGGGTTAGCATGAGGGTGTGTGCTAGTATTAGGGTTAGGGTTAGGGTTAGGTTTCGGGTTAGGGTTAGTGTTATTGTTAGGGGTATGGTTAGAGTTATGGTAAGGGTGAGGGTGAGGGTTAGGGTTAGGATTAGGGTGAGGTTTAGGGTTAGGGTTAGGATTTGGGTTAGGGTGTGGGTGAGGATTAGGGTTAGATTTAGGTTAGTTGGATGGTTAGGTCGAGGGTTAGGGTTAGGGTTAGTTTTAGGGTTAAGGATAGGGTGAGGGTTAGGGTGAGGTTTAGGGTTATGGTTAGGATTAGGGTTAGGATTGGGGTGAGGGTGAGTTTGAGGGTTATGGTTATGGCTAGGCTTAGGTTTAGGGTAAGGCTGAGGGTGAGGGTGGGGGTGAGGATTACGTTTAAGGTGATGGTTAGGGTTAGGGTTAGTTTTAGTTTAGGATGAGGTTTAGGATTAGGATTAGGTTTAGGGTGAGGGCTAGGGTGAGGGTGAGGTTTAGGGTTAGGGTGATGGTTAGGTTTACGGTTGGGGTGAGGGTTAGGATGAGGTTTAGGGTTAGGGTGAGGGTTAGTGTGAGGATGATGGTAAGGGTAATTGTGAGGTTTCGGCTGAGGGTGAGGGTTAAGATAAGGGTGAGTGTTAGGGTTAGGTATAGGGTTAGGGTAAAGGTCAGGGTTAGGATTAGTGTGAGGGTTAGATTGAGGATTAGGGTTAGGGTTAGTCTGAGGTATACGGTGAGGATGAGGGTTAGGATTAGGGTAAGGGTTAGAGTTAGGATGAGGGTGAGGATTAGGGTTAGGATTAGGTTTAAGGTGACTTTTAGGATTAGTGTGAGGATTAGGGTTAGTTTGAGGGTTAGTGTTAGTGTTAGGGTGAGGGTAAGTGTTAGGGAGAGGGTTAGGTTTAGGGTGAGTGTTATGTTTAGGGTGAGGGTTTGGGTTAGGTTTAGGGTTACTGTTAGGTTTAGGGTTAGGGTTACGGTTATGGTGAGGGTGAGCGTTAGGTTTAGGGTTACAGTGAGGTTTAGTGTTAGGGTTAGGGTAAGAGTAAGGGTTAGGTTGAGGGTTAGGTTTAGGGGTACAATTTTAGTTAGGGTGAGGGTTAGGGTTAGTGTGCCGGTTAGCGTCGGGGGGACTGTAAGGGTAAAGTTGACGTTTAGGCTGAGGGTGAGGGTTACGTTAAGGGTGAGGGTTAGGGTTAGGGTGAGGGTTAGTGTTAGCGTTAGGCTGAGGTTGAGTGTTAGATTGAGGATTAGTGTTAGGGTTAGTGGGAGGTTTATGGTGAGGATGAAGGTTAGGTTTAGCCTGAAGGCTAGGGTGAGGTTGAGGGTTAGGGTTAGTGTTAGGGTGAGGTTTAGGGTTAGGGTGATGTTTAGGGTTAGTGTTAGGGTTAATGTTAGGATTAGGTTTAGTGTTAGGTTGAGGGTAAGTTTTAGGGTGAGTTTTACGGTTAGGGTGAGGGTTATAGTTAGGGTGAGGGTTAGGGTTAGGATAAGTGTAAGGGTGAGGTCTAGGCTAAGGTTTAGGGTGAGGGTTAGGGTTAGGGATAGGATGAGGTTTAGGATTAGGTTTAGGGTGAGGGTGAGTGTGAGGGTTAGGATTCGGGTTAGCATTAGGCTTAGAGTTAGGATGAGGGTTAGGGTGAGGGTTTGGGTGAGGCTGAGGCTGAGGATTAGGGTTAGGTTAAGGTTTAGTGTTAGTGTTCGGGTTAGTGTTAGCGTTACAGTGAGGGTTGGGGTTAGGGTTAGGGTTAGGGTTAGGCTTAGAGTTAGGGACAGGGTTAGAATGAGGATTAGGTTTATGATTAGGGTTAAGGTGAGGGTGAGGATTAGGGTTAGTGTTAGGGTAAGGTTTAGGGTTAGGGTTAGGGTTAGGGTAAGGGTTAGGATGAGGGTTAGGGTTATGGTGAGGGTGATGGCTAGGGTTAGGGTGAGGGTTAGGGTTAGGATTAGGGTTAGGGTGAGGTTGATTGTTAGCTTTATGTTTAGGGTTAGGTTTAGGGTTAGGATTACTGTTATTGTTAGGGTTAGGGTTATAGTTATGGTGAGGGTGAGGGTAAGGGTGAGTGTTAGGGTTAGGGTGAGGTTTAGGGTTAGGGTTAGGTTTAGGGTTAGGGTGAGGGTGAGGTTTATGGTTAGATTTAGGTTATTTGGAGGGTTAGGTCGAGAGTTAGGGTTAGGGTAAGTGTTAGGGTTAAGGTTAGAGTGAGGGTTAGGTTGTGGTTTAGGGTTAGGTTAGACTTAGGGTGAGGGTAAGGTTTATGGTTACATTTCGGTTATTTGGAAGGTTAGGTCGAGAGTTAGGGTTAGGGTAAGGGTTAGGGTTAAGGTTAGGATGAGGGTTAGGTTGAGGTTTAGGTTTTCCGTTAGGTTTAGGGTCAGGGTGAGGGTGAGTGTGAGGTTTAGGGTTAGGGTTAGGCTTAGGCTTAGGGTTAAGCTGAGGGTGAGGGTGGGGGTGAGGATTAGGGTTAGGGTGATGGTTAGGGTTAGGGTTAGGTTGAGGGTTAGTGTTAGAGTTAGGGTTAGAGTTAGGGTTAGGCTGAGGGTGAGGTTTCAGGGTAGAGTTATGGTTAAGGTGAGGGTTAGGGTTAGAGTGAGTGTTATCGTGGGGGTGACGGTAAGGGTAAAGTTGAGGTTTAGGCTGAGGGTGAGGGTTACGGTAAGGGTGAGGGTAAGGGTTAGGGTGAGGGTTAGTGTTAGTGTTTGGGTGAGTTTGACGGTTAGATTGAGGATTAGTGTTAGGGTTAGTGTGAGGTTTATGGTGAGGATGAGAATTAGGGTTAGTGTGAAGGCTATGGTGAGGGTGAGGGTTAGGTTTAGTGTTAGGGTGAGGTTTAGGTTTAGGGTGATGTTTAGGGTTAGTGTGAGTGTTAGTGTTAAGGTTAGTGTTAGTGTTAGGTTGAGGGTAAGCATTAATGTGAGGGTTAGTGTTAGGGTGAGGTTTATGGTTAGTGTGAGGGTTAGGAATAGGATAAGTGTAAGGGTGAGGGCTAGGCTGAGGGTTAGGGTGAGTGTTAGGGTTAGGGATAGGCTTAAGTTTAGGATTAGGTTTAGGTTGAGTGTGAGTGTGAGGGTTAGGATTAGGGTTAGAGTTAGGCTTAGAGTTAAGAGGAGGGTTAGGGTTAGGGTTTGGGTTAGGGTAAGGGTGAGGCTGAGGATTAGGGTTAGGTTTAGTTTTAGGTTTAGGGTTAGTGTTAGTGTTAGGGTTAGTGTTAGTGTTACAATGAGGGTTGGGCTTAGGTTTAGGGTTAGGGTTAGGCTTAGAGTTAGGGTGATTGTTAGGATGAGAATTAGGTTACAATTAGGGTTAGGGTGAGGGCTAGGGTGAAGATGAGGTTTAGGGTAAGTGTTAGGCTAAGGTTTAGGGCTAGGGTTAGGGTGAGGTTGAGTGTTAGCATTAGGTTTAGGGTTAGGGTTAGGGTTTGGTTTAGGGTTAGGATTACTTATTGTTAGGGTTAGGGTAAGAGTTATGATGAGGGTGAGGGTGAGGGTGAGTGTTTGGATTAGAATGAGGTTGAGGTTTAGGGTTAGGTTTAGGAGTAGGATTAGGGTTAGTGTAAGTGTGAATGTGAGGGTTAGGGTTAGGTTTAGGCATAGGCTTCGGGTTTTGCTGAGGTTGAGGGTGAGGGTTAGCGTTAGGGTGAGGTTTAGGGTTAGGGATTGGGTGAGTGTGAGGGTTAGGTTTAGGGTTAGGCTGAGCATGAAGGTGTGGGTTAGGTTTAGGGTTAGTGTTAGGTGAGGTTTAGGTTTTGGGTTAGGGTTAGAGTTAGGGTTAGGGTGAGGGTGAGGTTTAGGGTAAGAGTTAGGGTTAGGGTGAGGTTTAGGTTGAGGATTAGGGTAAGGGTTAGTTTTAGGTTTGGGGTTGGGGTCATTGTTAGGGGGAGTGTTAGGGTTAGACTTAGGTTTAGGGACAGGATTATGGTTAGAGTGAGCGTGAGTGTGTGTGGTAGGTTTAGGTTTAGGGTTAGGCTGAGGGTTAGGCTAAGGGTGAGGTTGAGGGTGAGGGTTAGGTTAAGGGGGAGTGTTAGGGTGAGGGTTAGGTTTAGGGTAAGGGCTAGGGTGAGTGTGAGGGTGAAGTTTAATGTTAGGCTTAGGGTTAGGGTTAGGGTGAGGGTGAGGTTTAGGGTTAGTGTTAGGGTTAGGGTGAGGGTTAGCGTTAGGGTTATTGTTACGTTTAGGGTTTGGTTTAGGGTGAGGGTTAGGGTGAGGGTGAGTGTTAGGATTAGGATTATGGTTAGGGTTAGGCTGAGGTTGAGGGTGAGGGTGAGGGTGAGGGTTAGGGTGAAGGCTAGGGTGAGGGTGAGGGTTAGGGTTAGTGTTAGAGTGAGTGTTAGGGTTAGGGTGACGTTTAGGGTTAGTGTGAGAGTTAGTGTTAGGGGTAGGCTTAGTGATAGTGTGAGGGTAAGTGTTAGGGTGAGGGTTAGGGTTAGGGTGAGGTTTATGGTTATGGTGAGGGTAAGGGTTAGGATAAGTGTAAGGGTGAGGACTAGGCTGAGGGTTAGGGTGAGGTTTAGGGTTACTTATAGGGTTAGGTTTAGGATTATCGTTAAGGTTAGGGTGAGTGTGAGGGTTAGGATTAGGGTTAGGGTTAATCTTAGAGTTAGGATGTGGGTTAGGGTTACGGTTTCTATTAGGGTGAGGGTGAGGCTGAGGATTAGGATTAGGTTTAGTGTTAAATTTAAGGTTAGGTTAAGGGTTAGGGTTAGTGTTAGGGTCAGTGTTAGGGTTACAGTGAGGGTTGGAGTTAGGATTAGGGTTAGGCTTAGAGTTAGGGTGAGGGTTAGGATAAGGATTAGGTTTACAACTAGGGTTTTGGGTGAGAGCTATGGTGAAGTTGAGGATTAGGGTTAGTGTTAGGGTAAGGTTTAGCTTTAGGGTTAGGTTTAGGGTGAGGGTTAGGATGAGGTTTAGGGTTACAGTGAGAGTTAGGGTAAGGGTTAGGCTTAGGGTTAGGGTTAGGGTTAGGGTTAGGTTGAGGTTGAGTGTTAGCGTTAGTTTTAGGTTAGGGTTAGGGTTAGGTTTAGGTTTAGGATTACTGTTATTGTTAGGGTTAGGGTTAGAGTTATGGTGAGGGTGAGGGTGAGTGTTAGGAATAGGGTGAGGATTAGGGTTAGGGTTAGGATTAGCGTTAGGTTGAGCTTGAGGTATAGGTTTAGATTTAGGTTTAGTTGGAGGGTTTCGTCGAGGGTTAGGGTTCGGTTAAGTGTTAGGGTTAAAGTTAGGTGAGGGTTAGGTTGAGGTTTAGGGTTAGGTTTAGGGTTAGGATTAGGTTAGGGTGAGGGTGAGTGTGAGGTTTAGGTTTAGGTTTAGGCTTAGGCTTAGGGTTAGGCTGAGGGTGATGGTGTGGGTGAGGATTAGGGTTAGGGTGATGGTTACAGTTAGGGTTAGGGTGAGGGTTAGTATTAGGCTCAGGGTTAGAGTTAGGGTAAGGGTGAGGGTGAGGTTTAGTGGTAGAGTTATGGGTAGGGGGAGGGTTAGGGTTAGAGTGAGGGTTATGGTGTGGGTGACATTATGGGTAAAGGTGAGGGTTAAGCTGAGGTTGAGGGTTAGGGGAAAGGTGATGTTTAGGGTTTGGGTGAGGGTTAGGGTTAGGGATAGGGTGAGGGTGAGGGTTAGATTGATTATTAGTGTTAGGGTTAGTGTGAAGTTTAGGGTGAGGATGAGGATTAGGGTTAGGGCGAGGTCTAGCGAGAAGGTGAGGTTTAGGGTTAGTGTTAGGGTGAAGTTTATGGTTAGGGTAATGTTTAGGGTTAGTGTGAGGTTTAGTGTTAGGGTTAGGGTTAGTATTAGGGTGAGGGTAAGCGTTATGGTGATGGTTAGGGTGAGGGTTAGGGTTAGGGTTAGTGTTATTGTTAGTGTTAGGTTTAGAGTTAAAGTTATGGTGAGGGTGAGGGTTAGGGATAGGGGTAGGATGACGTTTAGGGATAGGGTTAGGTTTAGGGTTAGGGTCAGGGTGAGGTTTAGCGTTACAGTTAGGGTTAGGGTGAGGCTGAGGGTGAGAGTTCGTGTTAGAATTATTGTTAGGGTCAGGCTTAAGGTGAGGTTTAGGGTTAGGGTTAGTGTTAGGGTGAGGGCTAGGGTGAGGATGAGGTTTAGGTTTAGGTTCAGGGTGAGGTTTAGTGGTATAGTTAGTGTTAGGGTGAGGCTGAAGGCGAGGGTTAGGGTTAGGATTAATATTAGGCTTAGCCTTAAGTTGAGGTTTAGGTTGAGGGTGAGGTTTAGGATTAGGGTTAGTAGTAGGATTAGGGTTAGGGATAGGCTTAGGGTTAGGCTGAGGTTGAGGGTGAGGGTTAGGGTTAGGGTGAAGTTTAGGGTTAGGTTTAGGGTGAGTGTGAGGGTTAGGGTTAGGGTTAGCCTTAGGATTATGCTGAAGGTGAGGGTTTTGGTTAGTGTTAGGGTTAGGGTTAGGGTTATGGGGAGGGTTAGGATGAGGGTTAGGGTTAGGGTGAGGTTTAGGGTGAGGGTGAGTGTGTGTGTTAGGGTTAGGTTTAGGGTTAGGCTTAGGGTTAGGCTGAGGGTGAGGTTAGGGTTAGGCTTAGGCTTAGGCTTAGGCTTAGGGTAAGGCTGAGAGTGAGGGTGAGGCTGAGGGTTAGTGTTAAGCTGAGAGTTATGGTAAGGGTTAGGGGGAGGGTTAGGAAAAGGGATAGGGTTAGGATTAGGGTTGGGTGGGGCTAGGGTGAGAATGAGTTTTAGGGTTAGGGTTAGCTTGAGGGTTAGGATTATTTTAAAGGTGAGAGTTAGTATTCGGGTTAAGTTTAGGGTTAGGTTGAGGGTTAAGGTAAGGTTTACAGTGAGGGTGAGGGTTAGGGTTAGACTGAGGGTTAGGGTTCGGATTAGGGTTAGGGTGAGCATGAGGGTTATGGTTAGTGTTAGGGTGAGGGTTAGGATGAGGGTTAGGGTTAGGATTAGTGTTAGGGTGAGGGCTAGGGTGAGGGTGAGGTTTAGGTTTAGGGTTAGAGTTAGGGTGAGTTTTAGGTTTAGAGGTAGGGTTACTGTTAGGGTGAGGGTGACGTTTAAGGTTAGAGTTCGGGGTAGGATGAGGCTGAGGTTGAGCGTTAGGGTTAGGGTTAGTGTTAGATTTAGGGTTAATGTGAGGGTTAGGTTCAGGGTGAGGGTTAGGCTTAGGGTTAGGATTAGGTTTAGGGTAAGGGTTAGGGTGAGTGTCAGCATTACTGCTAGGGTTAGGGTTTGGCTTAGGGTTAGGCTGAGGGTGAGGGTTAGGGTTCGGTTATGTTTATTGTTAGGGTGAGGGTTAGGGTTAGGTTTAAGGTGAGCATGAGGTTTTTGGTTACTTTGAGGATTACCTTTAGGGTTAAGGCTAGGCTGAGGGTTAATTTTAGGGTGATGATGAGGGTAAGGATGAGGATTAGGGTTAGGATTAGGGTTAGGGTGAGGGCTAGGGTGAGGGTGAGGGTTAGGGTTAGTGTTAGATTAAGGTTTAGGGTTAGGGTTAGGGTGAGGGTAAGTTTGAGGGTTAGGGTTCCGGTCAGGGTGATGATTAGGGTTAGGGTGAGGGTTCGGTTTAGGATTAGTTTTAGCCTGAGGTTGAGTGTTAGGATTAGTGTTAGGGTTAGGGTTAGGGTTAGGTTTAGGGTTAGGATTAGTGTTTTTGTTAGGGTTATGGTTAGAGTTATGGTGAGGGTGAGGGTGAGGGTGAGGGTAAGGGTTAGGGTTAGGGTGAGGTTTAGGGTTAGGGTTAGGATTAGGGTTAGGGTGAGGGTGAGGGTTATGGTTAGGGTGAGTGTTAGGGTTAGGTTTAGGGTGAGAGGTAGGTTTCGGTTATGTTTAGGATTAGGGTGAGGGTTAGAGTTAGGGTTATTGTGACCATGAGGTTTAGGGTTATGTTGAGGATTAGGCTTAGGGTTAGGGCTAGGGTGAGGGTTAAGTTTAGGTTAGGGTGAGGGTAAGGATGAGGATTAGGTTTAGGATTAGGGTTAGGGTGAGGGCTAGGCTGAGGGTGAGGGTTAGGGTTAGTGTTAGATTAAGGTTTAGGGTTAGGGTTTTGGTTAGGGTGAGGGTTAGGTTGAGGGTTAGGTTTATGGTGCGGGTAAGGATTAGGGTTAGAGTGAGGGTTAGGGTTAGGATTAGGGTTAGCATGAGAGGGAGTGTTAGGATTACAGTTAAGGTTAGGATTAGAATTAGGATTAGTGTTATTGTTAGGTTTAGGTTTTGAGTTATGGTGTGGGGGAGAGTGAGGGTGAGGTTTAGGGTTAGGGTTAGTGTGAGGTTTAGGGTTAGGGTTAGGATTAGAGTTAGGGTGAGAGTGAGGATGAGGGTTATTGTTAGGGTGAGGGTTAGGGTTAGGGTTAAGTGCAGGGTTAGGATGAGGGTTAGGGTAAGGATTAGGGTTAGGGTGATGGCTAGGGTGAGGGTGAGGTTTAGGGTTAGGGTTAGGGTTAGGGTGAGGGTGAGGTTTAGGGTTAGAATTAGGGTTAAGCTGAGGTTGAGGGTGAGGGTTAGTGTTAGGTTTAGGATTAGGATTAGGGTAAGGGTTAGGGTGAGTGTGAGGTTAGGTTTAGGATTAAGGTTAGGCTTAGGGTTACACTGAGAATGAGGGTGAGGGTGAGGTTTAGGGTTAGGATTAGGGTTATGGTGAGGTGAGTGTGTGTGTTAGAGTTAGGTTTAGGGTTAGGCTTAGGGTTAGGCTGATGTTGAGGTTGAGGGTAAGGGTTAGGGTTAGGGTGAGGGTTAAGGTAAGGGTTGGGGGAGGGTTAGGATGAGGTTTAGTGTTAGGATTAAGGTTAGGGTGAGGGCTAGAGTGAGGGTGAGGTTTAGGTTTAGGGTCAGGGTGAGGTTTAGTGTTAGAGTTAGTGTTAGGGTGAGGCTGACGGTGAGGGTTAGGGTTAGGATTAATGTTAGCGTTATGCTTAAGCTGAGGTTTAGGTTGAGGGTGAGGATTAGGGTTAGGGTTAGGGAAAGGCTTAGGGTTATTCTGAGGTTGAGGGTGAGGGTTAGGGTTAGTGTGAGGTTTAGGGTTAGGGTTAGGGTAAGTGTGAGGGTTAGGGTTAAGCTTAAGCTTAGGATTATGCTGAGCGTGAGGGTGAGGTTTAGTGTTAGGATTAGTGTTAGTGTTATGGGGAGGGTTAGGATGAGCGTTAGGGTTGAGGTGAGGTTTAGGTTGAGGGTGAATGTGTGTGTTAGGGTTACATTTAAGATTATGCTTAGGGTTAGGCTGAAGGTGAGCTTGAGGCTGAGGTTTAGTTTTAGGGTGAGGGTTAGGATAAGGTTTAGGGGGATGGTTAGGAAAAGGGATAGGGTTAGGATTAGGGTTGGGTGAGGCTAGGGTGAGAATGAGGTTTAGGGTTAGGGTTAGCTTGAGGGTTAGGATTATGGTAAGTGTGAGAGTTAGTGTTCGGGTTAAGTTTAGGGTTAGGTTGACGTTAAGGTAAGGGTTACGGTGAGGGTGGGGGTTAGGGTTAGGTTGAGGGTGAGGGTTCGGATTAGGGTTAGGGTGATCATGAGGGTTATGGTTAGTGTTAGGGTGAGTGTTAGGATGAGGGTTAGGATGAGGGTTAGCGTTAGGATTATTGTTAGGGTGAGGGCTAGGGTGAGGGTGAGTTTTAGGGTTAGGGTTAGGGTTAGGGTGAAGTTTAGGGTTAGGGTTTGGCTTAGTGTTAGATTTAGGGTTAGGCTGAGGGTTAAGTTGAGGGTAAGGGTTAGGGTAGGTTTAGGATTAAGGTTAGGGTAAGGGTTAGGGTGAGTGTGAGCATTAGGGCTAGGGTTAGGGTTTCGCTTAGGATTAGGCTGAGGGTGATGGTGAGGATGAGGGTTAGGGTTAGTGTTAGATTAAGGTTTAGGGTTAGGGTTAGAGTTAGGGTGAGAGTCAGTGTACGGTTATGTTTTGGGTTAGGGTGAGTGTTAGGGTTAGGGTTAAGGTGAGCATGAGGTTTAGGGTTACGTTGAGGATTAGGCTTAGGGTTAGGGCTAGGGTGAGGGTTAAGGTTAGGTTAGGGTGAGGGTAAGGATGAGGACTAGGGTTAGGATTAGGTTTAGGGTGAGGCCTAGGGTGAGGGTGAGGGTTAGGGTTAGTGTTAGATTAAGGTTTAGGGTTAGAGGTATTGGGTGAGTTTTAGGGTACGGCTAGGTTTAGGGTTAGGGTGAGGGTTAAAGTGAGCATGAGGTTTAGGTTTACGTTGAGGATTCGGGTTAGGGTTAGGGCTAGGGTGAGGGTTAAGGTTAGGGTTAGGGTGAGGGTAAGGATGAGGATTAGGGTTAGGATTAGGGTTAGGGTGAGGGCTAGGGTGAGGGTGAGGGTTAGGGTTACTGTTAGATTAAGGTTAAGGATTAGGGTTAGGGTAAGGGTTAGGTTGAGTGTAGGTTTACAGTGAGGGTGAGGATTATGGTTAGGGTGAGGGTTAGGGTTAGGATTAGGGTTAGCATGAGGGTTAGTGTTAGGATTACAGTTAGGGTTATGGTTCGGTTTAGGTTTATGGTTAGGATTAGTGTTATTGTTAGGGTTAGGGTTAGAGTAATTGGAAGGGTGAGGGTGAGGTTGAGGGTTAGGGTTAGGGTTAGGGTGAAGTTTACGGTTAGGGTTAGGATTAGGGTTAGTGTGAGGGTGAGGTTTAGGGTTAGATTTAGGGTTAGTTGGAGGGTTAGGTAGGTTTAGGGTTAGGGTTAGTTTTAGGGTTAAGGTTAGGGTGAGGGTTAGGTTGAGGTTTAAGTTTATGGTTACGGTTAGGGTTAGGATCAGGATGAGGGTGAGGGTGAGTGTGAGGGTTAAGATTAGGGTTAGGCTTAGGCTGAGGGTGAGGGTGGCGGTGAGGGTGGCGGTGAAGATTAGGTTTAGTGTGATGGTTAGGTTTGGGGATAGGGTGAGTGTTAGGATGAGGGTTAGGATTAGGATTAGGGTTAGGGGGAGGGCTAGGGTGAGGGTGAGGGTTAGGGTAAGGATTAAGCTTAGGCTTAGGGTTATGCTGAGCGAGTGGTTGAGGGTGAGAGTTAGGGTGAGTTTGATGGTTAGGTTTACGGTTATGGTGAGGGTTAGGATGAGGTTTAGGGTGAGGGTTAGGGTGAGGATGATGGTAAGGATAAGTTGAGGTTTAGTCTGAGGGTGAGGGTTAAGATAAGGGTGAGGGTTAGGGTTTAGTTTAGGGTTATGGTAGGGGTTAGGGTTAGGGTTAGGTTGAGGGTGAGATTGAGGATTAGGGTTAGGGTTCGTGTGAGGCTAGGGTGAGGGTGAGGTTTACAGTTTGGTTTAGGGTGAGGTTTAGGGATAGGATTAGTTTTAGGGTTGGGGTGAGGGTGAGGTTTAGGGTTAGAGTTAGATTTAGGGGGATGGTTAGGGTGAGGTTTATGGTTATTGTTATTTTTAGGTTTTTGGGATGGTGAGGGTTAATTTGAGGTTTAGGGATAGGGTTAGGTTTAGTATTAGGGTTAGGGTGAGGGTGAGGGTGACCGTTAAGGTGAGGGCTAGGCTTAGGCTTAGGCTTAGGCTGAGGGTGAGGGTGGGGGTGAGAATTAGGGTTAGGGTGATGGTTTGGGTTAGGGTTAGTGTTATTGTTAGGTTTAGGGTTAGAGTTTCGGTGAGGGTGAGGGTGTGGGTGAGGGTTAGGGTTCGGATTAGGGTGTGGTTTACGGTTAGGGTTAAGGTTAGTGTTAGGGTGAGGTTTAGGGTTAGATATAGGGTTAGGGTAAGGGTTAGGGTTAGAGTTAGTGATAGGGTTAGTGTTAGAATTATGTTGAGAGTGAGGGTTAGGTTGAGGTTTAGGGTTAGCGTTATGGTGAGGGTTAGTGTGAGGGTTAGTATTACGGTTAGGGTTATTGTTAGGGTGAGGGTAAGTTTTAGGGTGAGAGTTTGGGTTAGGGTGAGGGTTACTGTTATGGTGAGTGTTAGGATTAGCGTTAGGGTTATTGTTAGGCTTAGGTTTAGGGTTTTGGTTACAGTGAGGGTGAGTTATAGGGTTAGTGTTAGGGTGAGGTTTAGGGTTTGGGTTAGGGTTAGAATGAGGGTTACGATGAAGGTGAGTTTGCTGTTAGAGTTAGGGTGATGATGACGGTTAAGGTTAGGATTTGGGTTAGGGTGAGGGCGAGTGTGAGTGTTAGGATTAGGTTTAGGTTTCGGCTAAGAGTTAGGCAAAGGGTGAGGTTGAGGGTGAAGTTTAGGGTTAGGATTAGGGTTAGTGTGAGAGTGAGGGCGACGGTTTGATTTAGTGTTAGGGTGAGGGTTAGGGTGAGTGTTAGGATTAGGGTTAGGGTTAGGTTGAGGGTTTGGGTTAGGGTAAGAGTTAGGGTTCGGTTAAGTTCAGGGTTAGGGTGAGGGTTTGGGTTAGGGTTGTGAGCATTAGGGTTAGGGTTAGGTTGAGGGTTTGGGTTAGGTTAAGGATGAGGGTTAGTTTTAGGGTTAGGTTTAGGGTTAGGATGAGGACAAGGGTTACGATTAGTGTTAGGGTGAGGGATAGGGAGAGGGTGAGAACTAGGATTTGTGTTAGGTTAAGGTTTAGGTTAAGGGATAGGCTTAAGGTGAGGGTTATTATGAGGGTTAGGGTTACGGTGAGGGTGAGGGTTAGGGTTAAGGTGAGGGTTAGGGTTAGGATTAGGGTTAGGGTTAGGGTGAGTGTGAGGTTTAAGGTTAGATTTAGGGTTAGGGTGAAGCTGAGGGTGAGTGTTAGGGTTCCAGTTAGTGTTAGGTTTAGGGTTAGTGAAAGGGTCAGGGTTAGAGTGAAGGTAAGTGTAAGGGTTAGGGTTAGGGTTAAGGTTAGGGGGAGGGTTAGGATGAGGGTTAGTATTAGGATTAGGGTTAGGGTGAGGGCTAGGGTGAGGGTGAGGTTTAGGGTTAAGGTTAGGGTGAGCTTTAGGGTTAGGATTAGTGTTAGGGTTAGGGTGAGGCTGAGGTTTAGGGTTAGAGTTAGGGTTAAGGTGAGGCTGAGGGTGAGGGTTAGGGTTAGGTTTAGGATTAGGATTAGGGTAAGGGTTAGGTGAGTGTGAGAGTTAGGGTTAGGTTTAGAGTTAGGATCAAGCTGAGCTTGAGCTTTAGGGTTACGTTGAGGATTAGGGTTAGGGTTAGGGCTAGGGTGAGGGTTAAGTTTAGGGTTAGGGTGAGGGTAAGGATGAGGATTAGGGTTAGGATTAGGGTTAGGGTGAGGGCTAGGGTGAGGCTGAGGGTTAGGGTTAGAGTTAGATTAAGGTTTAGGGTTAGGGTTGCGGTTAGGGTGAGGGTTAGGTTGAGGGTTAGGGTTTCGGTGAGAGTGAGGATTATGGATAGTGTAAGGGTTAGGGTTAGGATTAGGGTTAGCATGAGAGTGAGTGTTAGGATTAGGGTTAGGGTTTGGGTTAGGTTTAGGGTTAGGATTAGTGTTATTGTTTGGGTTAGGGTGAGAGTTGTGGTGAGGGTGAGGGTGAGGGTGAGGCTTACGGATAGGGTTAGGGTGAGGTTTAGGATTAGGGTTAGGGTGAGGGTGAGGTTTAGGGTTAGATTTAGGGTTAGTAGGAGGGTTAGGTCGAGGGTTAAGTTTGGGGTTAGTTTTAGGGTTAAGGTTAGGGAGAAGGTTAGGTTGAGGTTTAGGGTTATGGTTAAGTTTAGGGTTAGGATTAAGGTGAGGGTGAAGGTGAGTGTGAGGGTTAGGCTTAAGGTTAGGCTGAGTGTGAGGGTGGAGGTGAAGATTAGGTTTAGGGTGATGTTTAGGATTAGGGCTAGGATGAGTTTTAAGATGAGGGTTAGGATTACTATTCTGGTTAGTGCGATGTCTAGGGTTAGGGTGAGGGTTAGGGTAACGTTTAGGCTTAAGCTTAGGGTTAGGCTGAGCATGAGGTTGAGGGTGAGGTTTAGGGTTAGGGTGATGGTTATGTTTACGGTTAGGGTGAGGGTTGGGATGAAGTTTAGGGTTAGGGTGAGAGTTAGGGTGAGGATGATGGTAAGGGTAAGGGTAATGTTTACGTTGAGGTTGAGTGTTAATGTGAGGGTGAGGGTTAGGGTAAAGTTTAGGGTTAGGGTTAGGGTTAAGGTTAGGGTTAGGGTGAGGGTTAGGGTTAGGATTAGGGTTAGGGTGAGGTTGAGTGTTAGCATTAGGGTTAGGGTTAGGTTTAGGGTTAGGGTTAGGATTAGTGTTCTTGTTAGGGTTAGGGTTAGAGTTATGGTGAGGGTGAGGGTTAGGGTTAGTGTTAGGGTTAAGGTTAGGGTGAGGATTAGGTTGAGGTTTAGGGTTAGGGTTAGGTTTAGGGTTAGGATTAGGTTTAGGGTGAGGGTGAGTGTGAGTTTTAGGGTTAGGGTTAGGCTTTTGCTTAGGGTTAGGCTGAGGGTGAGGATTAGGGTTAGGGTGATGTTTAGGGTTAGGGTTATAGTGAAGGATAGTGTTACGGTTAGGGTTACAGTTAGGATTAGGGTGACGATGAGGTTTAGGGGTAGAGTTAGGGTTAGGGTGAGGGTTAGCATTAGAGTGAGGGTTAGGGTGACGTTGACGGTAAGGATAAAGGTGAGGGTTAGGCTGAAGTTGAGGTTACAGTAAGGGTTAGGGTTAGGGTTAGGGTGAGGGTTAGGGTGAGGGTTCAGGTGAGGGTGAGGGTTAGATTGAGGATTAGTGTTAAGGTTAGTGTGAAGTTTAGGGTGAGGATGAGGGTTAGGGTTAGGGTGAGGGCTGGGAGAGGGTCAGGTTTAGGGTTAGTGTTAGGGTGAGGTTTACGGTTAGGATGATGGTTAGTGTTAGTGTGAGGGTTAGTGTTAGGTTTAGGGTTAGTGTTAGGGTGAGGGTAAGTGTTAGGGTGAGGGTTAGGGTTAGGGTGAGTTTTATGGTTAGGGTGAGGGTTACGGTTAGGATTAGGATTATTGTTATCTTTAGCGTTAGGGTTTCGGTTATGGTGAGTATGAGGATTACATTTATGGCTAAAATGAGTTTTAGGGATAGGGTTATGGTTAGGGTTAGGGTCAGGTTGATGTTTTGTGTTAGAATTACGGTCTGGGTGAGGCTGAGGTTGAGGGTTAGGGTTAGGATTAATGTTAGGGATAGGCTTAAGGTGAAGGTTAAGTTGAGGGTGAGGGTTAGAGTTAGGGTTAGGAGTAGGATTAGGGTTACTTTTAGGGTGAGTGTGAAGGTTAGGATTAGGGTTAGGGATAGGCTTAGGGTTAGGCTGAGGTTGAGGGTAAGGTTTAGGGTTAGGGTTAGGGTTAGGATGAGTGTGAGTGTTATTGTTAGGATTAGGGTTAGGGTGAGGGTGAGTGTGTGTGTTAGTTTTAGGGTTAGGGTTAGGGTTAGGTTTAGGTTGAGGTTTGAGGTTTGGTATAGGGTTACAGTTAGGTTTATGGTGAGGGTGAGGTTTAGGGTTAGGCTGAGGGTGAGGGTGGGTTTGAGGATTAGAGTTAGGGTTAGGATTAGGATTAGGGTTAGGGATATTGTTAGTGTTATGTTTAGGGTTAAGTTTGTGGTGAGGCTGAGGGTGCAGGTGAGGGTGAGGTTTAGGGTTAGAGTTAGGGTGAGGTTTAGGGTGAGGGTGATGTTTAGGGTTAGAGTTAGGGTTAGGGTGAAGGTTAGGTTGAGGTTTAGGGTTAGTGTTAGTGTTAGGGGTAGGGTTAGCATGAGATTTAGGGGGAGGTTTAGGGTTAGGGTTAGGGTGAGATATAGGATTAGTGTTAGGGTGCAGGTGAGTGTGTGTTTTAGGGTCAGGTTTAGGGTTAGGCTTAGGGTTAGGCTGATGGTGAGGTTGAGGGTGAGGGTTAGGGTTCGGTTTGGGGTGAGGGTTAGGGTTAGGATTAGGGGTAGGTTGAGGGTTAGGATGAGGTTTATGGTTAGGATTTGGATAAAGCTGAGGGCTAGGCTGAGGGTTAGGTTGAGGGTTAGGGTTAGAGATAGGGTTAGGTTTAGGATTAGGGTTAGGGTGAGGTTGAGTGTGAGGGTTAGTGTTAAGGTTAGGGTTAGGCTTATAGTTAGTGTGAGGGTTAGGGTTAGGTTTTGGGTTAGGGTGAGGGTGAGGCTGAGCATTAGGTTTAGGGTTAGGATTAGGTTTAGGGTTAGTTTTAGGTTTAGGGTTAGTGTTAGGATTATGTTGAGGGTTAGGAATAAGATTAGGGTTAGGGTTAGACTTAGGGTTAGGCTGAGGGTGAGGGTGGGTGTGATGATTAGAGTTAGGGTTAGGGTTAGGCTTCGGGTTAGGGTTATTGTGAGTGTTATGGTTAGGGTTAAGTTTGTGGTGAGGGTGAGGCTGAGGGTGAGGGTTATGTTTATGGATAGGGTTAGGGTTACGGTTAGTGTTAGGGTTATTATTATTGTTAGGGTTAGAGTTAGATTTACGGTGAGGGTGAGGATACGGGTGAGGGTTAGGTTTAGGGTTATGGTGGGGTTTACGGTTAGGGTTAGGATTAGGGTTCGGGTGAGGTTGACGTTTAGGTTTAGATTTAGGGTTAGTGTTAGTGTGAGGGTTAGTGTTAGCGTTAGGATTAGTGTTACAGTGAGGGTAAGACTTAGGGTGACGGTTTGGGTTAAGGTGACGGTTATGGTTAGGGTGAGGTTTAGCATTAGGTTTAGGGTTGTTGTTAGGTTTCAGTTTAAGGTTACTGTTATGGTGCAGGTGAGGGTGAGGTTTAGGGTTAGGGTTAGGGTGAGTTTTAGGGTGAGGGTGAGGTTTAGGGTTAGAGTTAGGGTTAGGGTAAAGGTTAGGTTGAGGGTTAGGGTTAGGGTTAGTGTTAGGGTGAGATTAGGGCGAGGTTTAGGGTTAGGGTTAGGGTGAGGATTAGGATTAGGGTTAGCATGCGGGTGAGTGTGTGTGTTAGGGTTAGGTTTAGGGTTAGGCTTAGGATTAGTCTGAAGGTGAGGTTGAGGGTGAGGGTTAGGATTAGGGTTAAGGTGAGGGTGAGGTTGAGGGTTAGGATTAGGGTTAGGGTGAGGGTTAGGATGAGGCTTAGTGTTAGGATT
Source organism: Dipodomys merriami (assembly GCF_024711535.1). NCBI lineage: Eukaryota > Metazoa > Chordata > Mammalia > Rodentia > Heteromyidae > Dipodomys > Dipodomys merriami. The sequence goes on from NW_027202849.1 coordinate 481,648, forward strand.
AGGGTTAGGGTGAGTGCTAGGGTGAGGTTTAGGGTTAGGTTAAGGTTTAGGCTTAGGCTTAGGGTTAGGCTGAGCGTGAGGTATAGGTTGAGGTTTAGGGTTATGGTGATGGTTAGGTTTATGGTAAGGGTGAGGGTTAGGATGAGGTTTAGGGTAGGGGGAGGTTTAGGGTGAGGATGATGGTAAGGGTAAAGGTGAGGTTTAGGCTGAGTTAGAGGGTTAAGATAATGGTGAGTGTTAGGGTTAGGTTTACGGTTAGGGTGAGGGTTAGGATTAGGCTTTGGGTGAGGGTTAAATTGAGGTTTAGGGTTAGGGTTAGTGTAAGGTTTATGGTGAGGATGAGGGTTAGGATTAGGGTTAGGATAATTTTTAGGTTTAGGGTGAGGGTGAGGTTTTCTTTTGGAAAGAGGGTTAGGGTGAGGGTTAGGGTGAAGGTTAAGGTTAGGGTAAGGGTTATCATGGGGGTGATGGTAAGGGTAAACGTGAGGGTTAGGCTGAGGGTGAGGGTTACAGTGGGATGAGGGTTAGGGTTAGGGTGAGGGTTAGGGTTAGGGGAAGGGTGTGGGTAACGGTTAGATTGAGAATTAGAGTTAGGGTTAGTGTGAGGTTTAGGGTGAGGATGAGGGTTAGTGTTAGGGTGATGGCTAGGGTGAGATGAGGGTTAGGTTTAGCTTTAGGGTGAGGTTTTGGGTTAGGGTGATGATTAGGGTTAGTTTGAGGGTTAGTGTTAGTCTTAGGGTTAGTGTTACGGTGAGAGTAAGTGTTAGGGTGAGTGTTATGTTTAGGGTGAGTGTTATGGTTAGGTTGAGGGTTAGGGTTAGGATTAGGGTTATTGTTAGGGTTAGGGTTACAGTTATAGTGAGGGTGAAAGTGAGGGGTAGGGTTAGGGTTAGGATGAGGTTTAGGTTTAGCGTTAGGTTTAGAGTTAGGGTTAGGGTGAGAGTGAGGTTTATGGTTAGAGTTAGGGTTAATGTTAGGGTTAGGGTTATGGTGATTGTTTGGGTTAGAGTTAGGCTTAGGCTTAGGTTTATGCCAAGCATGAGGGTGAGGGTTAGGCTTATGGTTAGGGTGAGGTTTAGGGTTCGGGTTAGGGTGAGGGTTAGGATGAGGTTTAGGGTTAGGATTTGTGTTAGGGTGAGGGTTAGGTTTAGGGAGACGGTTAGGTTTAGGAGGGTTAGGGTTAGGCTTAGGATGAGTGTGAAGGTCAGGGTTAGGGTTAGGCTTAGGTTTAGGGTGAGGGTTAGTGTTAGGGGTTTGGTTGGGGTAAGGGTGAGGCTGAGGATTAGGGTTAGGTTTAGGGTTAGGTTTTGGGTTAGGTTTAGGGTTAGGGATTGGGTTACAATTAGGGTTAGCGTTAGGGTTAGGGTTAGGCTTAGGGTTAGGCTGAGGGTGAGGTTTAGGTTGAGGTTTAGGGTTAGGGTTAGGGTGAGGGTGAGTTTTAGGGTTAGAGTTAGTGTTATGGGGAGCGTCAGGCTGAGGTTTATGGTTAGGGTTAGTGTTAAGGGCAGGGTGAGGTATAGGTTGAGGTTTAGGGATAGGGTTAGGTTTAGTATTAGGTTTCGGGTGAGGGTGAGGGTGAGTGTGAGGGTTAGGGTGAGGTTTAGGCTTAGGCTTAGGTTTAGGCTGAGGGTGAGGGTGGGGGTGAGGATTAGGGTTTGGGTAATGGTTCGGGTTAGGGTTAGTGTTATTGTTAGGGTTAGGGTTAGAGTTACGGTGAGGGTGAGGGTGCGGGTGAGGGTTAGGCTTAGGGTTAAGCTGGGGTTTAGGGTTAGGGTTAGGGTTACTGTGAGGGTGAGGTTCAGGTTTAGATTTAGGGTTGGGGGAGGGTTAGGGTTAGGGTTAGGCATAGGTTTAGTGTTCGGGTTAGGGTGAGGGTGAGGGTTAGGTTGAGGTTTAGGGTTATGGTTAGGGTTAGTGTGAGGGTTAGGTTTAGGGTTAGGGTTAGTGTTAGGGTGAGGGTAAGTTTTAGGGTGAGAGTTTTAGTTAGGGTGAGCGTTATGGTTTGGGTGAGGGATAGGATTAGGTTAGGGTTATTGTTAGGGTTAGGTTTAGGGTTTTGGTTACGGTGAGGGTGAAGTTGAGGTTTAGGCTTTGGGTTAGGTTTAGAGTGAGGGTTAGGATGAGGGTGAGGTTTACGGTTGGATTTAGGGTTAGGGTGAGGGTTAGGGTGAGGATTAGGGTTTGGGTTACTCTTATGGTTAGGGTTAGGGTGAAAGTTAGTTGGAGGATTAGGGTAAAGGTTAAGGTTAGGGTTAGGTTTAGGGTTTCAGTTTCGGTGAGTGTGAGGGTTAGGATTAGGGTTAGGGTAAGGGTGAGGTTTAGGGTTAGACTTAGGGATAGGGTGAGGCTGAGGGTGAGGGTGAGGTTTAGGGTTTGGGTTAGGATGAGGTTTAGGGTTATGTTTAGGTTGAGTGTGAGGGTTATGTTTAGGGTTAGGGTTAGCCGTAAGTTTAGGATGAGGGTTTGGCTGAGGGTGAGAGTTACGGTTAGTTTGAGGGTTAGGGTTAGGGTTAGGGTGAAGTTTAGTGTTAGTATTAGGGTTAGAGTTATGCTTAGGGTGAGGGTGAGATTTAGACGTAGAGTTAGTTTTAGGGTGAGTGTTAGGGTTAGCGTGAGGGTTAGGGTAGGGGTGACGGTAAGGGTAAATGTGAGGGTTAGGCTAGGGTTAGGGTGAGGGTTAGGGTTAGTGTTAGGGTGAGAGTTAGGGTTCGGGTCAAGTTTAGGGTTAGGGTGAGGGTTAGCGTAAGGGTTATGGTAAGGGTGAGGGTTAGGGTTAGGTTGAGGGTTAGGGTTAGGATTAGGGTTAGGGTGAGGGTGAGGGTTAATGTTAGTGTTAGGGTGAGGGTAAGTGTTAAGTTGAGGGTTAGGGTTAGGTTGAGGGTTATGTTTAGGTTGAGGGGTAGAGTTAGGGTTAGGGTTATTGTTAGGGTTAGGGTTAGTGTTACCATTACGGTGTGGGTGAGGGTGTGGGTTAGGTTTAGGATTAGGATGAGGTTTAGGGTTAGAGTAAGTGTTAGAGTTAGGGTTAGTGTGAGAGTGAGGTTTAGGATAGAGTTAGGGTTAGTGTTATGGTTAGTGTTATGGTTATGGTTAGGGTTAAGGTGAGGGTTTGGGTTCGAGTCAAGCTTAGGCTTAAGCTTAGGCCAAGCATGAGGGTGATGGTTGGGGTTAGGGTTAAGGTGACGGTTAGTATGAGGTTTAGGTTTAGGATTAGTGTTAGGGTGAGGACTAGGGTGAGGGTTAGTGTTTGGGTTAGGTTTAGGGATAGGTTTAGGTTTAGAATTAGGGTTGGGTTGAGCGTCATTGTGAGAGTCAGGGTTACGGTTAGGCTTAGGGTTAGGGTGAGAGTTAGGGTTAGGGTTTTTTGTTAGGGTGAGGGTGAGGCTAAGGATTAGGGTTAGGTTTAGGATTAGGTTTTGAGTTATGTTTAGGCTTAGGCTTAGAGTTAGGGTTAGGGTTAGGGTTAGGGTTAGTCTTAGGATTAGACTGAGTGTGAGGTTGGGGTTGAGGATTATGGTAAGGGTTAGGATTAGGGTTATTGTTAGTGTTAAGGTTAGGGTTAAGTTTGCACTGAGGGTGAGGCTGAAGTTGAGGCTTATGGTTAGGGTTAGGGTTAGGGTTAGTGTTATTTTTAGGGTTAGGGTTAGATTTACGGTGTGATTGAGGGGTTAGGGTGAGGGTTAGGGTTAGGGTGAGGTTTAGGGTGAGGTTTAGGGTTAGAGTTAGTGTTAGGGGGATGGTTAGGTTGAGGTTTAGGGTTAGGATTATTGTTAGGGTTAACGGGGAGGGTGAGGGTTAGGTTGAGGTTTAGGGATAGGGTAGATTTAGTATTAGGGGTAGGGTGAGGGTGAGTGTGACAGTTAGGGTGAGGGTTAGGCATAGGCTTAGGGTTAGGCTGAAGGTGAGGGTGGGGGTGAGGATTAGGGTTAGGGTGATGGTTTGGGTTAGGGTTAGTGTTATTGTTAGGGTTAGGGTTAGAGTTATGGTGTGGGTGAGGGTGCGGGTGAGGGTTAGGCTTAGGGTTAGGGTGGGGTTTCGGATTAGGGTTTGGGTTAGTGTGAGGGTGAGGTTTAGGGTTAGAATTAGGGTTATGATTAGGGTTAGGGTGAGGGTTAGGGATAGGGTTAGTGTTAGAGTTAAGGTGAGGGTGAGGGTTAGGTTGAGGTTTAGGGTTATGGTTATGGTTAGGTTTAGTGTGAGGGTTAGTGTTAGGGTTAGGGTTAGTGTTAGGGTGAGGGTAAGTTTTAGGGTGAGATTTTGGGTTAGGGTGAGGGTTATGGTTAGGGTGAGGGTTAGGATTAGTGTTAAGTATATTGTTAGGGTTAGGTTTAGGCTTTTGGTTTCAGTGAGAGGGAGGGCGAGGTTTAGGGTTAGGGTTAGGGTGAGGTTTAGGGTTAGGATTAGTGTTAGGGTTAGGGTTAGTGCGAGAGTTAGGAGTACAGTTAGGGTTAGGGTTAGGCTTAAGGTTAGAGTTAGGTTTAGGGTTTCGGTTACGGTGAGGGTGAGTTTCAGTATTAGGGTTAGGGTGAGTGTGAGGTTTAGGGTGAGAATTAGGGTTAGGGTGAGGCTGAACGTGAGGGTGAGGGTTAGAGTTAGGGTTAGGATTAGGATTAGGTTTAGGATTAGGGTGAGTGTGAAGGTTATGGTTAGGGTTAGTGTTTGCCTCAGGTTTAGGCTGTGGGTTTGCGTGAGGGTGAGGATTATGGTTAGTTTGAGGGGTAAGGTTAAGTTTAGGATGAGGTTTAGTGTTAGGGTTATGGTTAGAGTTATGGTTAGGGTGAGGGTGAGGTTTAGGGCTAGAGTTAGTTTTAGGGTGAGGGTTATGGTGAGTGTGAGGGTTAGGGTAGGGGTGAAGTTAAGGGTAAACGTGAGGGTTAGCCTGAGGGTGACCATTACGGTAAGGTTGAGTGTTAGGGTTAGGGTGACATTTAGGGTTAGGTTTAGTGTGCGAGTTAGGGTACACTTTAAGTGTAGGGTTAGGGTGAGGGTTAGGGTAAGGGTTACAGTGAGGGTGAGTGTTAGGTTTAGGTTGAGGGCTAGGTTGAGGGTGAGGATTAGGGTTAGAGTTAGGATGAGAGCTAGGGGGAGGGTTAGGGTTAGGGATAGGGTTGGGTTTAGGATTAGTGTTAGGTTGAGGGTGAGTGTGAGGGTTAGGTTTAGGTTTAGGGTTAGGCTTAGAGTTGGGGTGAGGATTAGGGGTAGAGTTTGGGTTAGGGTGAGGCTGAGGCTGAGGATTAGTGTTAGGTTTAGGGTTATGGTTACGCTTAGGGTTAAGCTGAGGGTGAGGGTGGTGGTTAGGATTAGAGTTAGGGTTAGGTTAGGCTTAATTTTAGGGTTATTGTTAGTGTTATGGTTCGGGTTAAGTTTGCAGCGAGGGTGAGGCTGAGGGTGAGGGTTATGGTTAGAGTTAGGGTTAGGGTTAGGGTTAGTGTTATTGTTAGGTTTAGGTTTATGGTTACGGTGAGGGTCAGGGTGAGGGTTAGGGTTAGGGTTAGGGTGAGGTTTAGGGTTAGGGTTAGGATTAGGTTTAGGGTGAGTGTGAAGTTTAGGGTTAGATTTAGACTTAGTTGGAGGGTTAGGTTGAGCGTTAATGTTAGGTTTAGTGTTAGGGTTAAGGTTAGGGTGAGGTTTAGGATTTGGTTTAGGGTTAGGGTTAGGGTTAGGATTAGGGTTAGGGTGAGGTGAGTGTGAGAGTTAGGGTTAGGCTCAGGCTTAGGCTGAGGGTTAGGCTGAGGGTGAGGGAGTGGGTGAGGATTAGGGTTAGCGTGATGTTCGGGTTCAGGTTAAGGTGAGGGCTAGGATGAGGGTTAGGGTTAGGCTTAGGGTTAGGGTGAGGGCTAGGGTGATGGTGAGGGTTAGGGTAAGTGTTATGCTTAGGCATAGGGTTAGGCTGAGCATGAGGTTGAGGGTGAGTGTTAGGGTTAAGGATAGTGTGAGATTTAGTGTTAGGTTTAGTGTTAGAGTTAGGGTTAGGACGAGAGTGAGGTTTAGGAGTAGGGTTATGGTCAGCGTGAGGATTAGGGTTTGGGTGAGGGCAAGGGTGGGGGTGACGGTAAGGGTAAAGATGAGAGTTAGGCTGAGGGTGAGGGTTATGATAAGGGTGGGGGTTAGGTTTAGGATGAGGGTTAGGGTTAGGGTTAGGGTGAGGTTAAGGCTTAGATTGAGGTTTAGTGTTAGGGTTAGTGTGAGGTTTAGGGTGAGGATGAGGGTCAGGGTTAGGGTGAGGGTGAGGGTTAGGGTTAAGTTTAGGGTTTGGGTGAGGTTTAGGATTAGGGTGATGTTTAGGGTTAGTGTGAGGGTTATGGTTTGTGTTAGGATTAAGATTAGGTTTAGGGTTAGGGTGAGTGTGAGGGTTAGGGTTAGGCTTAGTGTTAGGCTGAATGTGAGGGTGAAGTTGAGGGTTATGGTGAGGGTGAGGGTTAGGTTTAGGGTTAGGGTGAGAGTTAGGGTTAGGGTTAGGGTTAGGGTTAGGGTGAAGGTGAGGGTGAGGGTGAGGGTTAGTGTTAGGGTGAGGGTTAGGATGAGGGTTAGGGTTAGGATTAGGGTTAGGGTGAGGGCTGAGGGTAAGGTTTAGGGTTAGGTTTAGGGTGAGGTTTAGGGTGAGGATGAGGGTCCCGGTTAGGGTGAGGGTGAGGGTTAGGGTTAGGTTTAGGGTTTGGGTGAGGTTTAGGATTAGGGTGATGTTTAGGGTTAGTGTGAGGGTTATGGTTTGTGTTAGGATTAAGATTAGGGTTAGAGTTACGGTGAGTGTGAGGGTTAGTGTTAGGGTTAGGGTTAGGCTTAGTGTTAGGCTGAATGTGAGGGTGAAGTTGAGGGTTACGGTGAGGGTGAGGGTTAGGTTTAGGGTTAGGGTGAGAGTTAGGGTTAGGGTTAGTGTTAGGGTTAGGGTGAAGGTGAGGGTGAGGGTGAGGGTTAGTGTTAGGGTGAGCGTTAGAATGAGGCTTAGGGTTAGGATTAGGGTTAGGGTGAGGGCTAAGTTGAGGGTGAGGTTTAGGGTTAGGTTTAGGGTGAGGTTTAGGGTTAGGTGTAGGGTTAGGGTGAGGGTGAGGGTCTGGTTTAGGGTTAGAGTTAAGGATAGGGTGAGGCTGAGGGTGAGGGTTAGGGTTAGGGTTAGTGTTAGAGTTAGGGTTACAGTGAGGGTGAGGTTGAGTGTGAGGATTAGGCTTAGTGATAAGATTAGGTTTAGGGTACAGTTTAGGGTGAGTGTGAGGGTTAAGGTTAGGGTTAGGGTGAGAGTTAGGATTAGGGTGAGGGTTAGTGTTAGGGTTATGGTTAGGGTGTGGGTTAGTGTTAGTGTTAGGGTGAGGGTTAGGATGAGGATTAGGGTTAGGATTAGGGTTAGGGTGAGGGCTAGGGAGAGGGTGAGGGTTAGGGTTAGTGTTAGGGTGAGGTTTAGGTTTAGGGTTTAGTCTTAGGGTCAGGGATAGGATGAGAGTTAAGGTTACTGTAACTGTGAGGGTTTGCATTAGGGTGAGGATTAGGGTTCGGATTAGGCTTAGAGTGAGGGTGAGTATTAGGATTAGGTTAGGGTTAGGGTTAGGGTTATGTTTAGGCTTAGGATTAGTTTATTGTTTGGGTTAGGGTTAGAGTTACAGTGATGGTGAGCTTCATGGTGAGGGATAGGCTTAGGCTTATGCTTAGGGATAGGCTGAGCTTGAGGTTGAGGTTGAGGGTTAGGGTTAGGGTGATGGTAAGGTTTATGGTTAGTGTGAGGGTTAGGTTGAGGGTTAAGGTTAGGGTTAGGTTTACGGTTAGTGTGAGGGTTAGGTTTAGGTTTTGGGTTAGGATGAGGATGATGCTCAGGATTACTGTTAGTTTTAGGGTTAGGGTTAGGTTTAGGGTTAGGGTTAGTTGTACGGTTACGGTCAGGGTTTGGGTTAAGTTTAGGGTTATGGTTAGGTTTAGGGTGAGGGCTAGGGTGAGGCTTAGGGTGAGGTTTAGGGTTAGGGATAGTGTTAGGGCGAGGGTTAGTTTGAGGGTTATGGTTAGGGTTAGGGTTAGGTTTAGGGTTAGGGTGAGAGTTAGGCGGAGTGTTAGGGTTAGGGATAGGGTTAGGATTAGGGTTAGGGTGAAGATGAATATTTGTGTTTAGGTTAGCTTTACGGTTAGGCTTAGGTTTAGGCTGAGGGTGATGTTGAGGATGAGGGTTAGGGTTATGTTGAGGGTTAGGGTTAGGGTTAGTGGGAGGGTTAGGGTGAGGGGTAGTTTTAGGATTAGGGTTAGGGAGAGGGCTAGGTTTTGGGTGAGGTTTAGGGTTAGTGTTAGGGTGAGGTTTAGGGTTAGGGTTAAGGTTAGGTTAAGGGTGAGGATTAGGCATAGAGTTAGTGTTATGGTGAGGCTGACCGTGAGGGTTAGGTTTAGGGTTAGTGTTAGATTTATGGTGAGTGTGATGGTTAGTATTAGTGTTAGGGTTAGGCTGAGGTTGAGGGTGAGGGTTAGGGTTAGGGTGAGGGTTAGGGTTAGGGTTAGGGTGAGGGTGAGGGTAAGGGTTAAGATTAGGGTTAGGCTTAGGGTTAGGCTGAGGGTTAGGGTGAGGGTTAGGTTTACGGTTAGGGTGAGGGTTAGGGTTAGTGTTAGTGTTATTGTTAGGGTCAGGGTTAGAGTTAAGGTGAGGTTAGGGTGCGGGTGAGGGTTAGGGTTAGGGTTAGGGTGGGGTTAAGAGTTAGGGTTAGGGTGAGCGTGTGGTTTAGATTTAGATATGGTGTTAGCAGGAGGCTTAGGGTGAGGGTTATGTTTAGTGTTAGTGTTAGTGTTACTGTTCCAGTTATGGTTAGCATGAGGGTTAGGGTTAGGGCTAGGCTTAGGCTTAAGCTTAAGCTTAGGCCAAGCATGAATGTGAGGGTTAGGGTTAGGGTTAGGGTGAGGGTTAGAGTGAGGTTTAGGGTTAGGGTTAGGTTTAGGGTGAGGGCTAGGGTGAGGCTTAGGGTGAGGTTTAGGGTTAGGGAGAGGGTTAGGTTTAGGATTAGGGTTAGGGTGAGAGTGAGTGTGAGGGTTAGGGTGAAGGTTAGGGTTAGGCTTAGGTTTAGGATGGGCGTTAGGATTAATGTTTGGGTTAAGGAGAGGGTGAGTCTGAGTATTAGGTTTAGGTTTAGGGTTAGAGTTAAGGTTAGGTTTAAGGTTAGGGTTAAGGTTAGTTTTAGGGTTATGGTGAGGGTTAGGGTTAGGGTTAGGGTTAGGGTTTGCCTTAGGGTTAGGCTGATGGTGAGGGTGGGGGTGAGGATAAGGTTAGGGTTAGGGTTAGGTTGAGGGTTAGGTTTAGGGTGGAGTTTAGTATTAGGGTTAGGTTTATGGTTACGGTGAGGGTTAGGGTTAGGGTTAGGTTTACGCTGAGAGTGAGGGTTAGGGTTAAGTTGAGGGTTAGGTTTAGGGTGAGCGTGAGGTTTAGGTTGATGTTTAGGGATATTGTTAGGTTTAGGATTAGGGATAGTTTTAGGGTGAGTGTGAGGGTTAGGGTGAAGGTTAGGGTTAGGCTGAAGTTGAGATTGAGGTTTAGGGTTAAGTTTAGGGTGAGGGCTAATTGTAGGGTTATGAGGAGGGTTTGGATGAGCTTTAGAGTTAGGATTATGGTTAGGGTGAGGGGTATTGTGAGGGTGAGTTTTAGGTTTAGGGTTAGGGTGAGGTTGAGGGTTAAGTTTAGGTTTGGGTTATGTTGAAAGTGAGGTTTAGGGTTAGAGTTAGGGTTAGGGTGAGGCTGAATGTGAGGGTTATGGTTAGGGTTAGTGTTAGAGTTAGGGTTAGGGTGAGGGTTAGGATGATGGTGAGGGTTAGGTTTAGGGTTAGGATTAGAATTAGGGTAAGGGTTAGGGTTAGGCATAGGGTTAGGGTTAGGATTAGGGTTATTGTTAGGGTTAGGGTTAGAGTTATGGTGAGGGTTTGGTTGCGGGTGAGGTTTATTGTTAGTGTTAGGGTAGGGTTAAGTGTTAGGGTTAGTGTTAGTGTGAGGGTGAGGTTTAGGGTTAGATATAGGGTTAGGGGTATGTTTAGGGTGAGGGTTAGGTTGAGGGTTAAGGTTAGGGTTAGGGTTACGTTGAAGGTGAGGTTTAGGGTTAGAGTTAGGGTTAGGGTGAGGCTGAAGGTGAGGGTTAGGGTTAGGGGTAGTGTTAGTGTTAGGGTTAGGGTGAGGGTTAGGATGATGGTGAGGGTTAGGTTTAGGGTTAGGATTAGAATTAGGGTAAGAGTTAAGGTTAGGCTTAGGCTTAGGGTTAGGGTTAGGGTTATTGTTAGGGTTAGGGTTAGAGTTATGGTGAGGGTGAGGTTGCGGGTGAGGTTTAGGGTTAGGGTTAGGTTGGGGTTAAGTGTTAGGGTTAGGGTTAGTGTGAGGGTGAGGTTTATGGTTAGATATAGGGTTATGGCTATGGTTAGGGTGAGGGTTAGGTTTAGTGTTAGTGTAAGGTTAGGGTGAGGTTGAGGGTTAGGTTGAGGTTTAGGGTTATGGTTAGGTTTAGGGTTAGTGTGAGGGTTAGTGTTAGGGTTAGGGTTAGTGTTAAGGTGAGGGTAAGTGTTAGGGTGTGGGTTTTGGTTAGGGTGAGGTTTACGGTTAGGGTTGTTGTTAGTGTTATGTTTAGGGTTAAGTTTGGGGTGAAGGTGAGGCTGATGGTGAGGGTTATGGTTATACTTAGGGTTAGGGTTAGGGTTAGTGTTATTGTTTGGGTTAGGGTTAGAGTTACAGTGAGGTTGAGGGTGAGGGTGAGGGTGAGGGTTAGGGTGAGGTTTAGGGTGAGGTTCAGGGTTAGGTTTAGGGTTAGAGTGAGGGTGAGGTTTAGGGTTAGAGTTAGGGTTAGGAGGTGGGTTAGGGGGTGAGGTTTAGGGTTAGGGTTAGTGTTAGAGTTAGGATGAGGGTGAGGGTTAGGATGAGGTTTAGGGATAGGTTTAGGGTTAGGATTAGGGTTTGGGTGAGGGTGAGTGTAAGGGTTAGGGTGAGGGTTAGGCTTAGGCTTATGTTTAGGCTGAGGGTGAGGGTGGGGGTGAGGATTAGGGTTAGGGTGATAGTTCGGGTTAGTGTTAGTGTTATTGTTAGGGTTAGGTTTAGAGTTACGGTGAGGGTGAGGGAGCGGTTGAGGGATAGGGTTATTGTGAGATTTAGGGTTTGGGTTAGGGTTAGAGTTAGGTTTATGGTGAGGGTGAGGTTTAGGGTTAGAATTAGTGTTCTGGTGAGGGTTAGTTTGAGGGTTAGGGTTAGTGTTAGTGTTTGGGTTAGGTTTATGGTGAGAGTTAGGGCGCGGGTTAGGGTTAGGGTTAGTGTTAGTATTAGAGTTAGGGTGAGGGTGAGTGTGATTGTTAGGGTTAGGTTTAGGGTTAGGCTTAGGGTTAGGCTGAGCTGGAGGTTGAGGGGGAGAGTTAGGGTTAGGGTGAGGGTTAGGGTTCAGGTTATGTTTAGGGTTAGGGTGAGGGTTAGAGTAAGCGTTATGCTGAGGGTGAGGGTTAGGGTTAGTTTGAGGGTTAGGTTTAAGTTTAGGGTGAGGTTGAGTGTGAGGGTTAGGTTGAGGATTTGTTTTAGGATTAGGGTTAGGGTGAGGGCTATAGTGAGGGTAAGGTTTAGGGTTAGGGTTAGGCTGAGGTTTAGGGTTAGGGTTAGGGTTAGGGTGAGTATGAGGTTTAGGTTTAGTGTTAGGGTTACGGTAAGGCTGAGGGGGAGGGTTAGGGTTAGGGTGAGTGTTAGATTTAAGGTTAGGGTGAGGGTTAGGGTGAGGGTGAGTGTTAGGGTTAGGGTTAGGGTTAGGCTTAGGGTTAGGCTGAGGGTGAGGGTGAGAGTGAGTGTTAGGGTTAGGGTGAGGATTAGGGGGAGAGTTAGGGTTCGCATTAAGTTTAGGGTTAAGGTGAGGGTTACGGTTAGGCTTACAGTGAGCATGAGATTTAGGGTTAGGTTGAGGGTTGGGATGAGGGTTAGGATTAATGTGACGGTTAGTGTTAAGGTTAGTGTGAGGTTTAGGATGAGGATTAAGGTTAGGATTATGGTTAGTGTGAGGGCTAGTGTGAGGTTGCGGGTTAGGGTTAGTGTTAGGGTGAAGTTTAGGTTAGGGTTAGGGTTAGGGTGAGTGTTAGGATGAAGGTTAGGGTTATGGTGATATGAGTGTTAGGGTTAGGTTTGGGGTTAGGGTTAGAATTAGGGTTAGGGTGAGGGTGAGTATTAGGATTCGGGTTAGGGTTAGGGTTAGGGTTAGGTTTAGGATTAGGATTAGTGTTATTGTTAGTGTTAGTGTTAGAGTTAAGGTGAGGGTGAGGGTGAGGGTGAGGGTGAGTCTGAGTGTCAGGGTTAGTGTGAGGTTTAGGGCTAGGGTTAGGATTAGGGTTAGGGTGAGGGTGAGGTCTAGGGTTAGATTTAGGGTTAGGGTGAGGGCTAGGGTGAAGCATAGGGTGAGGGTTAGGGCTAGGGATCGGATTAGGTTTAGGATTAGAGTTAGGGTGTGGGAGAGTGTGAGGGTTAGGTTTAGGGTTAGGGTTAGGCTTAGGGTTAGGGTGAGGGTTAGTGTTAGGTATTGGGTTTTGGTTGAGTGTGAGGCTGAAGATTAGGTTTAGGCTTAGGGTTAGGGTTAGGTTTAGGGTTAGGGTTAGGGTTACGGTGAGGATTAGGGTTAGGTTAGGGTTAGGGTTATTGTTAGTTTTTTGGTTAGTGTTAAGTTTGGTGTGAGGATGAGGCTGAGAGTGAGGGTTATGGTTAGGGTTAGGGTTATGGTTAGGGTTAGTGTTATTGTTAGGTTTAGAGTTAGAGTTACTTTGAGGTTGAGGCTGAAGGTGAGGGTTAGGTTTAGGGTGAAATTTTGGTTGAGGTTTAAGGTTAGTGTTAGCGTTATGGTTAGGATTAGTATTAGGGTGAGTGTGAGTGTGAGGGTTACAGTTAGGGTTAGGCTTAGGTTTAGGGTTAGGGTGTGGGTGAGGGTGGGGGAGAGGATTAGGTTTAGGGTGATGGTGAAGATTAGGGTTAGAGTGTTGGGTAGGGTGGGGGTGAAGTTTAGGATGAGGGATAGGCTTAGTCTTAGTCCGAGCATGAGGATGAGGTTTAGGGTTAGGGTTAGGGTGAGGGTTAGGCTTAGGTTTATGGTGAGGGATAGGATGAGGTTTAGGGTTAGGATTAGGGTTAGGGTTAGGGCTAGGGTGAGGGTTAGGGTGAGGGTTAGGGTTAGGGATAGGTTTAGGTTTACAATTAGGGTTAGGGTGAGGGTGAGTGGGAGGGTTAGGGTTAGGGTTAGGATTAGGTTTAGGGTTAGGGTAAGGGTTAGGATTAGGGTGAGGCTGAGCCTGAGGATTAGGTTTAGCTTTAGGGTTAGTGTTAGGTTTAGGTTTAGGGTTAGGATTAGGGTTATGTTTAAGGTTAGGGTTACGGTGAGGGTTAGGGTTAGGTTTAGGCTTATGGTTAAGCTGAGGCTGAGGGTGGGGGTGAGGTTTAGAGTGAGGGTTAGGGTTAGTGTTAGGGTTATTGTTAGTGTTATGGTTAGGGTTAAATTTGCGGTGACGGTGAGGCTGAGTGTGAGGGTTATGTTTAGGGTTAGGGTTAGGGATAAGGTTAGTGTTATTGTTTGGGCTAGGATTAGGGTTACAGTGAGTTTGAGGGTGAGGGTGAGGGTTTTGTTTAGGTTAAGGTGGGGTTTAGGGTTAAGGTTAGGGTTAGGGTTTGGGTTAGGGTGAGGTTTACCGTTAGATATAGGGTTATAGGGAGGGTTAGGGGGAGGGTTAAGGTTAGGGTTAGGATTTGCGTTAGTGTGAGAGTTAGTGTTAGGGTAGGGTTAGTGTTAGGGTGAGGGTAAGTGTTAGGGTGAGGGTTTGGGTTAAGGTGAGGGTTAGGGTTAGGTTAGGGTTAGGGTAATGGTTAGGGTTAGGGTCAGGTTGAGGGTTACAATGAGGATTAAGGTTAGGTTTAGTGTGAGGTTAGGGTGAGGATGAGGGTTGGGGTTAGGTGAAGGTGAGGGTTAGAATTAGGATTAGGGTGAGGGCTAAGATGATTGTGAGGGTTAGGGTTAGGGTTAGCATTATGGTAAGGTTTAGGATTAGGGTAAGGGTTAGGTTTAGTGTGAGGATTAGTTTTAGGGTTAGGGTTAGTGTTACCGTGAGGATAACTGTTAGTTTGAGATTTAGGGTTAGGTTTTGGGTTATTGTTAGGGTTAGGGTTACGGTTACGGTGAGGGTGAGGGTGAGGGTTAGGGTTATGGTTAGGGTGAGGGTTGGGTTAGGTTTAGGGTGATAGTTAGGGTTCGTGTTAAGTTTAGGGTTAGGTTGAGGGTTTGGGTAATGGTTACTGAGAGGTTGAGGGTTAGGGTTAGGTTTAGGGTTGGGGTTAGGATTTGGGTTAGGGTGAGGGTGAGGGTTAGGATGAGGTTTAGGGTTAGGATTAGTGTTAGAGTGAGGGCTAGGGTGAGGGTGAGTGTTATGGTAAGGGTTAGGCTTAGGATTAGGTTTAGGCTGAGCATGAGGTTGAGGGTGAGGGTTAGGATTAAGGTGATGGTTAGGTTTAAGGGTTGGATGAGGGTTAGAATGAGGTTTATGGTTAGGGTGAGGATTAGGGTGAGGATGATGGTAAGGTTAAAGGTGAGATTTAGGCTGAGTGTGAAGGTTAAGATAAGGGTGAGGGATAGGGTCAGGTTTAGGGTTAGGGAAAGGGTCAGGGTTAGGGTTAGGGTGAGGGTTAGATTAAGGACTAGGGTTAGGGTTAGTGTGATGTTTATGGTAAGGATGAGTGTTAGGGAGAGGGTTAGGGTTAGTGTGGGGGTTATGATTAGGGTGAGGATTAGGGTAAGGGTGAGGTTTAGTGTTAGGGTTAGGGTTAGAGTTAGGGTTAGGGTGAGGGTGAGGTTTAGAGGCAGAGTTAGGGTTAGGGTGAGGGTTAGGGTAGGGTTAGGGTAAGGTTTAGGGAGGGGGGGTGATGTTAATGTTAAACGTGAGGTTTAGGCTGAGGGTGAGTGTTACAGTGGAGTGAGGGATAGGGTTAGGGTTTGGGGAAGGGTGTGGTTGAGTGTTAGGGTTAAGGTGATGGTTAGGGTTAGTGTGAGGGTTAGTATTAAGGTTAGGGTTAGTGTTAGGGTGAGGGGAAGTGTTAGGGTGAGGGTTAGGGTGTGGGTGAGGGTTATGTTTAGGTTGAGGGTTAGGGTTAGCGTTCGGGTTATTGTTAGGTTTAGGATTAGGTTTAGGATTACAGTAAGTTTGAGGGTGAGGGTTAGGTTTAGGGTTAGGATGAGGTTTAGATTTATGGTTAGAGTTAGAATTAGAGTTAGGGTGAGAGTGACGTTTACAGTTAGAGTTAGGGTTAGTGTTAGGGTGAGGGTTAGGGTGAGGGTTGGGTTTAGGGTCAGGCTTAGGCTTAGGCTTAGGCCGAGCATGAATGTGACGGTTAGGGTTAGGGTTAGGGTGAGGGTTATGTTTAGGATTAGGGTGTGGGTTAGGATGAGGTTTAGAGTTAGGATTAGGGTTAGGGTGAGCGTTAGGGTGACGGTTAGGTTTAGGGATAGGGATAGTTTTAGGATTAGGGTTAGAGTGAGGGTGAGTGTGAGGGTTAGGGTTAAGGGTAAGCTTAGGTTTAGGCTGAGGTTTAGGGTTAGGGTTTGGGTTAGGGTGGGCGTGAAGCTGAGGATTAGGGTTAGGTTTAGGGTTAGGGTTAGGTTTAGGTTTAGGGTTAGGGTTAGGGTTAGGGTTATGGTGAGGGTTAGGGTTAGGGTTAGGATTCGGCTTAGGGTTAGGCTGAAGATGAGGGTGGGAGTGAGGATTAGGGTTAGGGTTAGGGTTAGGTTTATTGTTAGTGTTAGGTTTGCAGTGAGGGTGTGGCTGAGGATGAGGGTTATGTTTAGGGTTAGGGTTAGGGTTAGTGTTATTGTTAGGGTTAGGATTAGATCTATGGTGAGGTTGAGGGTGAAGGTGAGGGTTAGGGTTAGGGTGAGGTTTAGCGTTAGGGTTCGTGTTAGGGTTAGGTTGAGGGTGAGGTTTAGGGTTAGAGTTAGGTTTAGGGGGAGGGTTAGGTTGAGGTTTAGGGTTAGGGTTAGTGTTATGGTTAGGGTGAGGGTGAGGGTTAGGTTGAGGTTTAGGGATAGGGTTAGGTTTAGGATTGGGGTTAGTGTGAGTGTGAGTGTGAGGGTTAGGGTGAGAGTTAGGCTTAGGCTTAGGGTTTGGTTGAGGATGAGGATGGCGGTGAGGATGAGGGTTAGGGTGATGGTTCGGTTTAGGTTTAGTGTTATTGTTAGGGTTAGGGTTAGAGTTACCGTGAGGGTGAGGTTGGGGGTGAGTGTTATGTTTAGGGTTAGGGTGGGGATTAGGGTTAGTATTAGGATTACGTTGAGGGTGAGTTTTAGGGTTAGATATAGAGTTAGGGGGATGGTTAGGGTGAGGGTTAGAGTTAGGGTAAGTGTTATGGTTAGGGTTAGAGTGAGGGTTAGATTGAGGATTAGGTTTAGGGTTAGTGTGAGGTTTAAGGTGAGGATGAGGGTTAGGGTTAGGATCAGGATGAGGGTTAGAATTAGGGTTAGGGTGAGGGCTATGGTGAGGGTGAGGCTTAGGTTTAGGGTTAGGGTTAGGGTGAGGTTTAGGATTAGGGTGAGGGTTAGTGTTAGTGTGCGGGTTAGTGTTAGTGTTAGCGTGAGTGTTAGGGTGGGAGTAAGTGTTAGGGTGAAGGTTAGGGTTAGGGTGAGGGTTATGGTTAGGGTGAGGGTTAGGGTTAGGTTTAGGGTTAGGGTGAGGGTTTGGGTTATTGTTAGGCTTTGGCTTAGGCTTAGGCTTAGGCCGAGCATGAGGGTGAGGTTTAGGGTTAGGGTTAGGGTTAAGGTGAAGGTTAGAATGAGTTTTATGGTTGGGATGAGGGTTAGGGTGAGGGCTATGATGAGTGTTAGAGTGAGGGTTAGAGTTAGGGCTAAGGTTAGGTTTAGGATTAGGGTAAGGGTGAGCGTGAGTGTGAGGGTTAGGTTAGGGTTAGGGTTAGGCTTAGATTTAGGGTGATGGTTAGGGCTAGGGTTTGGTTTAGGGTGACGGAGCGGCTGAGGATTAGGTTTAGGTTTTGTGTTATGTTTAGAGTTATGGTTAGTTTTAGGGTTAGGGTTAGTGTTAGGGTTAAGTTGTGGGTTAGAGTTAGGGTTAGGGTTAGGCTTAGGCTTAGGCTTAGGCTGAGGGTGAGTTTGGGGGTGAGGTTTAGGGTTATGGTTAGGGTTAGGCTTGGGGTTAGGTTTATTTTTAGTCTTATGGTTAGGGTTAAGTTTGAGGTGACGGTGAGGCTGAGGGTGAGGGTTCTGGTTAGGGTTAGGGTTAGGGTTAGTTCTATTTTAGGGTTAGGGTGAGAGTTACAGTGAGGTTTAGGATGAGGGTGAAGGTTAGGTTTAGGGTGGGGTTTAGAGTTAGGGTTAGGGTTAGGGTGAGGGTGAGGTTTAGGGTTAGAATTAGGGTTACGGGGTGGGTTAGGGGGAGGTTTAGGTTTAGGTTTAGGGTTAAGGTTAGTCTTAGGGTGAGGATAAGTGTTAGGGTGAGGGTATGGGTTTGGGTGAGGGTTATGGTTAGGGTGAGGGTTAGGATTAGGGTTAGGGTTATTGTTAGGGTTAGGTTTAGGGTTATGGTTGAGGTGAGATTGAGGGTGAGGGTGAAATTTAGGGTTAGATATAGGGTTAGGGTGAGGATTAGGGTGAGGGTTAGGGTGAGGGTTAGGGTTAGGCTTAGTTTGAGGGTGAGGCTTAGGTTGAGGTTTAGGGTTAGGGTTAGGGTTAGAGTTAGTGTGAGGGTTAGTGTTAGGGTTAGGGTTAGTCTTAGGGTGAGGGTAAGTGTTAGGGTGAGGATGTGGGTTAGGGTGAGGGTTAATGTTAGTGTGAGGGTATGGGTTAGGATGAGGGTCATGGTTAGGGTGAGGGTTAGGATTAGGGTTAGGGTTATTGTTAGGGTTAGATTTCAGGGTATGTTTGAGGTGAGGGTGAGGGTTAGGGTTAGGGTGAGGTTTAGGTTTTGGTTTAGGGTTAGAGTTAGGGCTACAGTGAAGGTGAGGTTTAGGGTTAGGGTTAGGGTTAGGGTGAGGGTTAGGTTGTGGGTTAGGGTTAGGGTTAGTGTTAGGGTTAGGGTTAGGTGAGAGTTAGGGAGAGGGTTAGGATTAGGGTTAGTTTTAGGGATAGGATTAGGGTTAGGGTGAGGGTGAGTGTGTGTGTTAGGGTTCGGTTTAGGTTTAGGCTTAGGGTTAGGCTGAGAGGGTGAGGTTGAGGGTTAGGGTTAGGTGGAGGGTTAGTATGAGGGTTAGGGTTAGGATTAGGGTTAGAATAAGGGCTAGGGTGAGTGTGAGGTTTAGTGTTAGGGTTAGGGTGAGGTTTAGGGTTAGGGTTATGGTTAGGGTGAGGGTGAGGTTTAGGGTTAGAATTAGGGTTAGGGTGAGGCTGAAGGTGAGTGTTAGGGTTATCGTTAGGGTTAGTGTTAGTGTTAGGTTTAGGTTTAGGTTTAGGGTGAGGGTGAGGGTGAGGGTGAGTGTTAGGTTTAGGGTTAGGGTTAGGGTTAGGGTGAGTGTGAGGGTTAGGTTTAGGGTTAGGGTGAGGGTTAGGGTTAGTGTTATGAGGAGGGTTAGGATGATGGTTAGGGTTAGGATTAGGGTTAGGGTGAGGGCTAGGGTGAGTGTGAGGTTTTGGGTTAGGTTTAGGGTGAGGTTTAGGTTTAGGGTTAGAGTTAGGGTTAAGGTGAGGCTGAGGATGAGGGTTAGGGTTAGGGTTAGGATTAGGATTAGGGTAAGGTTTAGGGTGAGCATGAGGGTTAGGGTTAGGGTTAGGGTTAGTCTTAGGGTTACACTGATTGTGAGGGTGAGGGTGAGGCTTAGGGTTAGGATTAGGGTTAGGGTGAAAGTGAGCATGTGTGTTAGGGTTAGGTTTAGGGGTAGGCTTAGGTTTAGGCTGAGGGTGAGGTTGAGGGTGAAGTTTAGGTTTAGCGTAAGGGTTAGGGTAAGGGTTAGAAGGAGGGTTAGGATGAGGGTTAGGGTTAGGATTAGGGTTAGGGTGAGGGCTAGGGTGAGGGTGATGTTTAGGGTTAGTTTTAGGTTGAGGTTGAGGTTTAGGATTAGGGTTAGCGTGAGGGTTTGGATCAGAGTTAGGGTTACGGTGATGTGAGGGTTAGGGTTAGGTTGAGGGTTAGGGTTAGAATTAGGGTTAGGGTGAGGGTGAGTATTAGGATTAGGGTTAGGCTTAGGGTTAGGGTTAGGTTGAGGTTTAGGATTAGTATTATTGTCAGGGTTAGGGATAGAGTTACAGTGAGGGTGAGGTTGAGGGTTAGGGTTAGGTTTAGGGTGAGGTTTAGGGTTAGTGTTAAGATTAGGGTTAGGGTGAGATTGAGGTTTAGGGTTAGATTTAGGGTTAGCGGGAGGGTTAGGTCTAGGTTTAGGGTTAAGGTTAGTGTTAGGGTTAAGGTTAGGGTGAGGGTGAGGGTGAGGGTGAGGGTGAGGGTTAGGTTTACGGTTAGGCTTATGCTTAGGGTTATGCTGAGGGTGAGGGTGGGTTTGAGGATTAGGGTTAGGGTGATGGTTAGGATTAGGGTTAGGGTGAAGGCTGGGGAGAGGGTGAGGTTTAGGGTAAGTCTTAGGCTTAGGCTAAGGGTTAGGCTGAGCATGAGGTTGAGTGTGAGTGTTAGTGTTAGCATGATGGTTAAGTTTATGGTTAGGGTGAGTGTTAGGATGAGTTTAGGGTTAGGGTGTGGGTTAGGGTGAGGATGATGGTAAGGGTAAAGGTGACTTTTAGGCTGAGGGTGAGTGTTAAGATAAGGGTGAGGGTTAGGGTTAGGTTTAGGGTTAGGGTAGGTTTAGGTTTAGGTTTAGGGTGTGGTTTATATTGAGGATTAGGTTTAGGGTTAATGTGAGGGTTATGGTTAGGGTGGGGGTTAGGGTTCGGTTTAGGATTATTGTTAGTGTTAGGGTTAGGGTTACGGTTATGGTCAGGGTGAGGGTGAGGGTTAGGGTTAGGATGAGGTTTAGTGTTAGGGTTAGGGTGAGGTTGAGGTTTAGGGGTAGAGTTAGGGTTAGGGTGAGGGTTAGGGTGAGGGTTGGGGTTAGGGTGCGGGTTAGGGTGGGGGTGACGGTTAGAGTAAAGGTGAGGGTTAGTCTGAGAGTGAGGGTTACGGTAAGGGTTAGGGTTAGGGTTAGGGTGAGGGTTGGGATTAGGGTTAGGCTTAGGCTTAGGCCCAGCATGAGGGTGAGGGTTAGGGTTCGGGATTGGGTGAGCGTTAGGGTTAGGGTTAGGGTGAGGGTTATGATGAGGTTTAGGGTTAGGATTAGCGTTAGGATGAGTGCTAGGGTGAGGTTTAGGGTGAGGGTTAGTGTTAGGGAAAGGGTTAGGTTTACGATTAGGGTTAGGGTAAGGGTGAGTGTCAGGGTTAGGGTTATGGTTAGGCTTAGAGTTAGGGTGAGGGTTAGGGTTAGGGTTTGGGTTAGGCTGAGGTTGAGGCTGAGGATTATGGTTAGGTTTAGGTTTAGGTGTAGGGTTGTGTTTAGGTTTAGGGTTAGTATTAGGGTTAGGGTTAGGGTTAGGGATATGGTGAGGGGTAGTGTTAGGGTTAGGCTTAGGTCTAGGCTTTGGGTTAGTCTGAGGTTGAGGGTGGAGTTGAGGATTAGGGTTAGGGTGATGGTTAGGATTAGGGTTAGGGTGAGGGCTGGGGAGAGGGTGAGGTTTAGGGTAAGACTTAGGCTTAGGCTTAGGGTTAGGCTGAGCATGAGGTTGAGTTTGTGGGTTAGGGTTAGCATGATGGTTAGGATTACCGTTAGGTTGAGGGTTAGGATGAGGTTAGGGTTAGGGTTTGGGTTAGGGTTAGGATGATGGTAAGGGTAAAGGGGAGGTTCAGGCTGAGGGTGAGGATTAAGATAAGGGTGATGGTTAGGGTTAGTATTAGGGTTAGGGTAGGGTTAGGTTTAGGGTAAGGGTGAGGGTTACATTGAGGATTAGGTTTAGGGTTAGGGTTCGGGTTATGGTTAGGGTGAAGGTTAGGGTTCGGGTTAGGGTTATTGTTAGTGTTAGGGTTAGAGTTACAGTGAGGTTGAGTGTGAGGGTGAAGCTTAGGTTTAGGGTGGGGTTTAGAGTTAGAGTTAGGGTTGGGTGAGGGTGAGGTTTAGGGTTAGAATTAGGGATACGGGGTGGATTAGGATGAGGTTCAGGTTTAGGGTTAGTGTTAGAGTTAGGTTGAGGGTGAGGATTAGGTTGAGGTTTTGGGATAGGGTTAGGTTTAGGATTAGGGTTAGGGTTAGGGTGAGTGTGAGGGTTAGTGTGAGGGTTAGGCTTAGGCTTAAGGTTAGGCTCAGGGTGAGGGTGGGAGTGAGGATTAGGGTTAGGGTGATGTTTCGGGTTAGGGTTAGTGTTATTGTTAGGGTTAGTGTTATAGTTACGGTGAGGGTGAGGATGCGGTTGAGGGTTAGGGTTAGGGTGGGGTTTAGGGTTAGGTTTATGGTGAGGGTGAGGTTTAGGGTTAGATATAGGGTTAGGGTGAGGGTTAAGGTGAGGATTAGGGTGAGGGTTAGGGTTAAGGTTAGGGTTAGGGTTAGGTTGAGGGTGAGGGTTAGGTTGAGATTTAGGGTTAGGATTAGGGTTAGGCTTAGTATGAGGGTTAGTGTTAGCGTTAGGGTTACTCTAACGGTGAGGGTAAGTGTTAGGGTGAGGTTATGGGTTAGGGTGAGGGTTATGGTTAGGGTGAGGTTTAGGATTAGGGTTAGAGTTATTGTTAGGGTTAGGGTTAGGGTTAAGGTGAGAGTGAGGGTGCGGTTGAGGGTTAGGTTTAGGGTGGGGTTTAGAGTTAGGGTTAGGGTTAGGGTTAGGGTGAGGGTGAGGTTTAGGTTTAGATATAGGGTTAGGATGAGGGTTAGGGTGAGGGTTAGGGTTAGGGTTTGTGTTAGTGTTAGGTGGAGTGTGAGGGTTAAGTTGAGGTTTAGGGTTAGGGTTAGGTTTAGGGTAAGTGTGACGGTTAGTGTTAGGGTTAGGGTTAGTCTTAGGGTGAGGGTTATGGTTAGGGTGAGGGTTAGGATTTGGGTTAGGGTTATTATTATTGTTAGGTTTAGGGTTATGGTTGCGGTGAGGGTGAGGGTGATTGTTAGGGTTAGGGTTAGGGTGAGGTTCAGGGTTTGGGTTAGGGTTAGAGTTAGGGTTAGAGTGAGGGTGAGGTTTAGTGTTAGGGTTATGGTTTGGGTGAGGGTTAGGTTGAGGGTTAGGGTTAGCGTTAGTGTTAGGGTTAGGTTTAGGTGAGAGATAGGGAGAGGATTAGGATTGGAGTTAGTCTTAGGGATAGGATTAGGGTTAGGGTGAGTGTGATTGTGTGTGTTAGGGTTAGGTTTAGGTTTAGGCTTAGCGTTAGGCTGAGGGATAGGTTGAGGGTGAGGGTTAGGTTTAGGGTGAGGATTAGAATGAGGGTTAGGGTTGGGATTAGGGTTAGGGTAAGGGCTAGGGTGAGGGTGAGGTTTAGTGTTAGGGTTAGGGTGAGGTTTAGGGTTAGGGTTAGGGTTAGTTTGAGGGTGAGGTTTAGGGTTAGAGTTAGGGTTAAGGTGAGGCTGAAGTTGAGGGTTAGGGTTATCGTTAGTGTTAGGGTTAGTGTTAGGCTTAGGTTTAGGGTTAGGGTTAGGGTGAGGGTTACGCTTAGGCTTAGGGTTAGGTTTAAGGTGACTGTGAAAGTTAGGGTTAGGGTTAGGGTTAGGCTTAGGGTTAGGCTGATTGTGACGGTGAGGGTTAGGTTTAGGGTGAGGGTTAGGGTTAGGGTTATGAGGAGCGTTAGGATGATGGTTGGGTTAGGATTAGGTTTAGGTTGAGTTCTAGTGTGAGGGTGAGGTTTAGGTTTAGTTTTAGGGTGAGGTTTAGGGTTAAGGTTAGAGTTAGGATTAAAGTGAAGCTGAGGGTGAGTTTTAGGGTTAGGGTTAGGATTAGGATTAGGGTAAGTGTTAGTGTGAGCATGAGGGTTAGGGTTAGGGTTAGGGTTAGGCTTAGGGTTACACTGATGGTGAGGGTGAGGGTGAAGGTTAGGGTTAGGATTAGGGTTAGGGTAAAGGTGAGCATGTGTGTTAGGGATAGGTTTAGGGGTAGGCTTAGTGTTAGGCTGAGGGTGAGGTTGAGGGTGACAGTTAGGGTTAGGATAATGGTTAGTGTAAGGGTTAGAGGGAGTGTTAGGATGAGGGTTAGGTTTAGGAATAGGGTTAGGGTGAGGGCTAGGGTGAGGGTGAGGTTTAAGGTTAGGTTTACGGTGAGGGTTAGGGTTAGGGTGAGGGTGAGGGTTTTGGTTTGGGTTAAGTTTAGGGTTAGGATAAGGGTTACGGTGAGTGTGAGGGTTAGGTTTACATTAGGGTTAGGATTAGGGTTAGGGTGAGGGTGAGTGTGAGGGTTAGGCTTAGTGTTAGTGTGAGGGTTACGATGAGGGTTAGGATTAGGGTAAGGGGGAGGGCTAGTGTGAGGGTGAGGTTTAGGGTTAGGGTTAGGGTGATGTTTAGGTTTAGGGTCAGGGTTAGGGTTAGGGTGAGGGTGAAGTTTAGGGTTAGAGTTAGGGTTAGGGTGAAGCTTATGGCTAGGGTTAGGGTTAGGGTTAGTTTTAGATTTAGGGTTAGAGTGAGGGTTAGGGTGAGTGTGAGGGTTTGGCTTAGGGTTATTATAGTGTTAGGGTAAGGGTTAGGGTGAGTGTGTGGGTTAGGGTTAGGGTTAGGGTTAGGGTTAGGCTAGGTTTAGGCTGAGGGTGAGGGTGAGGGTGAAGGTTAGGGATAATGTGAGGGTTATTGTTATGGTTATTGTGAGCGTGAGGGTTAGGTTTAAGTTGACCATTAGGGTTTGGGTTAGTATTAGGGTTAGGGTAAGGGTTAGGGTGAGGGTGAGGGTTAAGATGAGGATTAGGGTTCGGATTAGAGTTAGGGTGAGGGTTAGGTTGTGGCTGAGGGATAGGGTTTGTGTTAGGTTGAGGTTTAGGGTTAGGGTTAGGGTTAGGGTGAGGGTTTGGATGAGATTTAGGGTTACAGTGATGTGAGGGTTAGGGTTAAGTTGAGGGTTAGGTTTAGAATTAGGGTTAGGTGAGGGTGAGTTTTAGGATTAGGGTTAGGCTTAGGGTTAGGGTTAGGGTTAGTGTTACGATTAGTGTTATTGTTAGGGTTAGGTTTAGAGTTACAGTGAGGGTGAGGGTGAGGGTTAGGGTTAGTTTTAGGGTGAGGTTTAGGGTTAGGATTAGGGTTAGGGTGAGAGTGAAGTTTAGGTTTAGATTTAGGGTTAGGGGGAGGGTTAGTTCGAGGGTTAGGGTTAGGGTTAGTGTTAGGTTTAAGTTTAGGGTGATAGTTAGGTTGAGTTTTAAGGTTAGGGTTAGGGTTAGGGTTAGAATTAAGGTTAGGGTGAGGGTGACTGTGAGGGTTCGGTTTACGGTTAGGCTTAGGTTTAGGGTTAGGCTGAGCGTGAGTGTGGGGTTGAGGATTAGGGTTAGGGTGATGGTTAGGATTAGGGTTAGGGTGAGGTCTGGGGAGAGGGTGAGGTTTAGGGTAAGTCTTAGGCTTAGGCTTAGGGTTAGGCTGAGCATGAGGTTGAGTGTGAGGGTTAGTGTTAGCATGATGGTTAATTTTAAGGTTAGGGTGAGGGTTAGGATGAGGTTAGGGTTAGGGTGTGGGTTAGGGTGAGGATGATGGTAAGGGTAAAGTTGACTTTTAGGCTGAGGGTGAGGGTTAAGATAAGGGTGAGGTTTAGGGTTAGGTTTAGGGTTAGGGTTAATGATAGGGTGAAAGTTAGGGAGAGTTTTAGGATTAGAGTTAGGTTTAAGGAGAGGCTGAGGGTGAGGGTTAGGGTTAGGGGTAGGATTAGGATTAGGGTAAGGGTTAGGGTGAGTGTGAGGGTTAGGGTTAGTGTTAGGGTCAGGCTTTTGGTTACACTGAGGGTGAGGGTGAGGGTGAGGTTTAGGGTTAGGATTTGGATTAGTGTGAGGGTGATTGTGTGTGTTAGGGTTAGGTTTAGCGTTATGCTTAGGGTTAGGCTGAGGGTGAGGTTGAGGTTGAGGGTTAGGTTTAGGGTGAGGGTTGGCTTAAGGGTTAGCAATAGGGTTACGATGAGGGTTAAGGTTAGGATTAAGGTTAGGGTGAGGGCTAGGTTGAGGGTGAGGTTTAGCGTTAGGTTTAGGGTGAGGTTTTAGGTTTGGGTTAGTTTTAGGTTGAGAGTTACATTTCGGGTTATGTTTAGGGTTAGGGTGAGGGTTAGGGTAAGGATTAAGGTGAGGGTGAGGGATAGGGTTCGGGTGAGGGTAAGGCTTACAATTAGGGTTAGGATGAGGTTTAGGGTGAGGGTGAGGTTTAAGGTTAGGTTTAGGATTAGGATTACGGTTAGGGTTAGGGTGAGTGTGAGGGTTATGGTTAGATTTAGGGTTAGGCTGAGGGTGAGGGTGAGGTTGAGGTTAGGGTTAGGGTGAGGTTTAGGTTTAGGGTTAGGGTGAGCATGAGGTTTAGTGTTAGAGGTAGGGTTAAGGTGAAGCTGAGGGTGAGGGTTAGGGTTAGGTTTAGGCTTAGGGTTAGGCTGAGGGTGAGGGTGGGGCTGAGGATTAGTGTTAGCCTTAGGGTTAGGCTTAGTGTTATGTTTATTTCTAGTGTTATGGTTAGGGATAAGTTTGCGGTGAGGCTGAGGCTGAGTGAGAGAGTTATGGTTAGGGTTATTGTTAGGGTTAGGGTTTGTGTTATTGTTAGGGTTAGGCTTAGAGTTATGGTTAGGTTGAGGGTGAGGGTGAAGTTTAGGGTTAGGGTGCGGTTTAGGGTTATTGTTAGGGTTAGACTGAAGGTGAGGGTGGGGGTGAGGATTAGCGTTAGGGTGAGGCTGATTTTGTGTGTTAGGGTTAGGTTTAGGGTTAGGCTTAGGGTTAGGCAGAGTGGGAGGTTGAGGGGGAGGGATAGAGTTAGAGGGAGACTTAGTATGAGGGTTAGGTTTAGGATTAGGTTTATGGTAAGGGCTAGGGTGAGGGTGAGGTTTAGGGTTAGGGTTAGGGTGAGGGTTAGGGTTATGGTTAGGGTTAGGGTGAGGGTGAGGGTGAGGTTTAGGGTTAGAGTTAGAGTTCGGATGAGGACGAGGGTGAGGGTTAGGGTTAGGGTTAGTGTTAGTGTTAGGGATAGGGTTAGGGTGAGGGTTAGGGTGAGGGTGAGGGTTAGGGTTAGGGTTAGGATTAGGATTACGGTTAGGGTTAGGGTGAGTGTGAGGGTTAGGGTTAGGTTTAGGCTGAGGGTGTGGGTGAGGCTGAGGTTAGGATTAGGGTGAGGTATAGGTTTAGGGTTAGGGTGAGCATGAGGTTTAGTGTTAGAGGTAGGGTTAAGGTGAGGCTGAGGGTGAGGGTTAGGGTTAGGGCTAGGATTAGGATTAGGGTAAGGGTTAGGGTGAGCTTGAGGGTTAGGGTTAGGGTTAGGGTTATGCTTAAGGTTACAGTGTGGATGAGGGTGAGTGTTAGGGTTAGGGTTAGGATTAGGATTAGGGTAAGGGTTAAGGTGAGGTTTAGGGTTAGGCATAGGTTAGGGAGAGGGTGAGGTTTAGGGTTTGAATTAGGGTAAGGTGAGGCTGAGGGTGAGGGTTAGGGTTAGGGATAGGATTAGGATTACGGTAAGGGTTAGGGTGAGTGTGAGGGTTAGGGTTAGTGTCAGGTTTAGGGTTAGGGTGAGATTTATGGTTCAGGTTAATCTTAGGATTAGAGTGAGGTTTAGGTTTAGGGTTACCTTGAGCATGAGGTTTAGGGTTAGGTTGAGGGTTAGGGTTAGGTTTAGGGTTCTGGTGAGGTTAGGGTTAGGGTTATTGTTAGGGTTAGGGTTAGTGTTAGGGTGAGGGTAAGTGTTAGGGTGAGAGTTTGGGTTAGGGTGAGGGTTTTGGTTAGGGTGAGGGTTAGGATTAGGGTTAGGGTTATTGTTAGGGTTAGGTTTAGGCTTAGGTTAAGAGTTAGGGGGAGGGTTAGGGTTAGGATTAGGGTTAGGGTTAGGATTAGGGTTAGGGTGAGGGTGAGGGTGTGTGTTAGGTTTAGGTTTAGGGTTAGGGTTAGGGTTAGGTTGAGGGTGAGGTTGAGGGTGAGGGTTAGGGTTAGGGTGAGGGTAATGGTAAGGGTTAGGGGGAGGGTTAGGATGAGGGTTAGTGTTAGGATTAGGTTTAGGGTGAGGGCTTGGGTGAGCATGAGGTTTAGGGTGAGGGTTAGGGTGAGGGTTAGGGTTAGGTTTAGGGTGAGAGTTTTATTTCGGGTTATTTGAGGGTTAGGGTAAGAGTTATGGTGAGGGTCAGGGTTAGGTTTAGGTTGAGGGTTAGGGTTCGGATTAGCGTTAGGGTGAGGGTGAGGCTGAGGGTTAGGGTTAGTGTTTTGATGAAGGTTAGGATGAGGGGTAGGGTTAGGATTAGTGTTAGGGTGAGGGCTTGGGTGAGGGTGAGGTTTAAGGTTAGGGTTAGGGTGAGGTTTAGGTTTAGGATGAATTATAGGGATAGGGTTAGGTTTAGGGGTAGTGTCAGGTTGAGGTTTAGGGTTAGAGACAGTTTTAGGGTGAGGCTGAGCATGAGGGTTAGGGTTAGGATTAATGTTAGGGTTAGGCTTAAGTTGAGGGTTAGGGTGAGGGTGAGGTTTAGGGTTAGGGGGAGGGTTAGGATGAGGATTAGTGTTAGGATTAGGGTTAGGGTTTGGGCTAGGGAGAGGGTGAAGTTTAGGGTTAGGGTTAGGGTGAGGTTTAGGGTTAGGGTTAGGGTTGGGGTTAGGGTGAGGTTGAGGTTTAGGGTTAGAGTTAAGGTTAGGGTTCGCCTGAGGGTGAAGTTAAGGGTTAGGGTTAGGTTGAGGGTGAGGTTTAGTTTGAGGTTTAGGGATAGGATTAGGTTTAGGATTAGGGTTAGGGTGAGGCTGAGTGTGAGGGTTAGGGTGAGGGTTAGGCTTAGGCTTAGGGTTAGGCTGAGGGTGAGGGTCGGTGTGAGGATTAGGGTTAGGGTGATGGTTAGGGTTAGTGTTATTGTTAGTGTTAGGGTTTGATTTACCGTGTGAGTGAGGTTGCGGGTGAGGTTTAGGGTTAGGCATAGTGTGGGGTTTATGGTTACGGTTAGGTTTAGGGTTTGGTTGAGGATGAGGTTGAGGGTTAGATATAGGATTAGAGGGAGAGTTACGGAGAGGTTTAGGATTAGGGTTAGGGTGAGGCGGAGTGTTAGCATTAGGGTTATGGTTATTGTTTGGGTTAGGTTTAGGGTTAGGATTAGTGTTATTGTTAGGGTTAGTGTTAGAGTTATGGTGAGGGTGAGTGTGAGGGTGTGGATTAGGGTTAGGGTTAGGCTTAGGCTTAGGCATAGTTTTAGGCTGAGTGTGAGGGTGGGGGTGAGGATTAGGTTTAGGGTGATGTTTAGTGTTAGGGTTAGGGTGAGGGTTAGTGTTAGGGTTAGGGTTAGAGTTAGGGTTAGAGTGAGGGTGTGGTTTAGGGGTACAGTTATGGATAGGGTGAGGGTTAGGTTTAGGGTTAGGGTTAGGGTGGTGTTGACCGTAAGGGTAAAGGTGAGGTTTAGGGTGAGGGTGAGGGTTAAGGTATGGGTGAGAGTTAGGGTTAGGGTGAGGTTTAACATTAGGATCAGGGTGAGGGTGAGGGTTAGATTGAGGATTAGTGTTAGGGTTAGTGTGAGGTTTAGGTTGAGGATGAGGGTAAGGGTTAGGGTGAGGGCTAGAGTGAGGGTGAGGTTTAGGGTTAGTGTTACGGTGGGGTTTAGGGTTAGGGTGATGGTTAGTGTTATTGTGAGGGTTAGTTTTAGAGTTAGCGTGAGTGTTAGGTTTAGGGTTAGTGTTAGGGTGAGGGTGAGGGTGAGGGTTAGCGTTAGGGTTAGGATGAGGTTTAGGGATAGTGTTAGGGTTAGGGTTAGGTTCAGGGTTAGGTTCAGTGTTTGAGTTAGGTTTAGGTTGAGGCTGAGGGTGAGGTTGAGGGTTAGGATTAATGTTAAGGTTATTCTTAAGATGAGGGTTAGGTTGAGTGTGAGGGTTTGGGTTAGGGTTAGGAGTAGGATTAGGGTTAGGGTTAGGGTGAGTGTGAGGATTAGGGTAAGGGTTAGGCTTAGGTTTAGGATGAGGGTGAGGGTGAGGGTCAGGGTTAGGGTGAGGGTGATATTTAGGGTGAGGATTAGGGTGAGTGTGAGGTTTAGGGTTAGGTTTAGGTTTAGGTTTAGGCTGAGCATGAGGGTGAGTGTTAGGGTTATGGTGAGGTTTAGGGTTAGGGTTATGGGGAGGGTTAGGAGGAGAGTTAGGGTTAGGATTAGGGTTAGAGTTAGGGTTAAAATGAGGCTGAGTGTGAGGCTTAGCGTTAGGGTTAGGATAAGGATTAGGGTAAGGGCGTTAGGGTTAGGTTTATGCTTAGGGTTACGCTGATGGTGAGGGTTAGGTTGAGGGTTAGGGTTGGGATTAGTGTTAGGGTTAGGGTTAGGGTGAAAATTTGAGGGAGGGTTAGGGTTAGGGAAA
The DNA here is from genome assembly GCF_024711535.1 of Dipodomys merriami. Classification (NCBI taxonomy): domain Eukaryota; kingdom Metazoa; phylum Chordata; class Mammalia; order Rodentia; family Heteromyidae; genus Dipodomys; species Dipodomys merriami. The sequence goes on from NW_027202849.1 coordinate 510,973, forward strand.
GGTTTAGGATTAGTGTTAGTGTGAGGGTGAGTGTGTGTGTTAGCGTTAGGTTTAGGGTTAGGTTTAGGGTTAGGCTGAGGTTGAGGTTGAGGGTGAGGGTTAGGCTTAGGTTGAGGGTAAGGATTAGGGTTAGGGGGAGGGGGAGGTTTAGGGTTAGAGTTAAGGTTAGGGTGAGGCTGAGGGTGAGGGTTAGGGTTAGGGTTAGGGTTAGGGTTAGGGTTAAGGTGAGGGTTAGAGTGAGGGTGAGGGTTAGGCTTAGGGTTAGGATTAGGATTAGGGTTAGGCTTAGGGTGAGTGTGAGGGTTAGAGTTAGGGTTAGGATTAGACTTAGGCTTAGGCTGAGGGTGAAGGTGAGTTTGAGGGTTAGGGTTAGGGTGAGGGTTAAGTTTAGGTTTTATGTGACAGTTAGGGTTCGGGTTAAATTTAGGGTTAGGGTGAGGGTTAAGGTAAGGGTTACGGTGAGGTTGAGGGTGAGGGTTAGGTTGAGCATTAGGTTTAGGTTTAGGGTTAGGGTGATGGTGAGGGTGAGGGTTAGGGTTAGTGTTAGGTTGAGGGTTAGGATGAGGTTTAGGGTTAGAATTAGGGTTAGGGTGAGGGCTAGGTTGAGGGTGAGGTTTAGGGTTAGGGTTGTGGTGAGGTTTAGGGTTAGCGTTATGGTTAGGTTTAGGGTGAGGGTTAGCTTTAGGGTTAGAGTTAGGGTTAGGTTGAGGCTGATTGTGAGGGTTAGGGTTAGGGTTCGTGTTAGAGTTAGGTTTAGGATGAGGGTTAGTGTGAGGGTGAGGGTTAGGCTTAGGGTTAGGATTAGGATTAGGATAAGGGTTAGGGTGATTGTTTGGGTTGGGGTTAGGGTTAGGTTTAGGCTTAGGGTTAGGCTGAGGGTGAGGTTCAGGGTAAGGGTGAGGGTTAGGATTAGGGTTAGGGTGAGAGTTAGGGTTAGTGTTAAGTTTAGGGATTGGATGAGCGTTAGAGTTAGGGTTACCTTGAGTTTGAGGGTTAGGGTTAGGTTGAGGGTTAGGGTTAGGTGTAGGGTTAGGGTGTGAATTAGTGTTAGGTTTAGGCTGAGGGTTAAGAGGAGAATTAGGGTTAGGATTAAGGTTAGGGTGAGATCTAGGTTGAGGGTGAGGGTTAGGGTTAGTGTTACGGTGAGGTTCAGGGTTAGGTTTAGGGTTAGGGTGACGGTTTGGATGAGGGTAAAGGTTATGGTGAGGGTGAGGGTTAGGGTCATGGTTAGGATTAGGGTTAGGGTGAGGGTGTGTGTTAGGATTAGTGTTATGGTTAGGGTTAGGTTTAGGTTAAGGGTTAGGATTAGTGTTATTGTTAGGTTTAGAGTTAGGGTTAAAGTGAGGGTGAGTGTGAGGGTTATGGTTAGGGTTAGGGTGAGGTTTAGTGTTAGGGGTAGGACTGGGTTAGGGTGAGGGTGAGGTTATGTTTAGATTTAAGGTTAGGGGGAGGGTTATTTCGTGGGTTAGGGTTAGGGTTTGTGTTAGGTTTAAGGTTAGGGTGAGGGTTAGGTTGAGGTTAAGGGTTAGAGGTAGAGTTAGGTTTAGGATTAGGGTTAGGTTGAGCGTGAGTGTGAGTGTTAGGGTTAGGGTTAGACCTCGGCTTAGGGTTAGGCTGAGGGTGAGTGTGGGCTTGAGGATTATGGTTAGGGTGATGGTTATGTTTAGGGTTAGGGTGAGGGTTAGGATGAGGGTTAGGGTTAGGATTAGGGTTAGGGTGAAGGCTAGGGAGAGGGTGAGGTTTAGGGTAAGGGTTAGGCTTAGGCTTATTGGTTAGGCTGAGCTTGAGGTTGAAGGTGAGGGTTAGGGATAGGGTGATGTTAAGGTTTACGGCTAGGGTTAGGGTTAGGATGAGGTTTAGGGTTAGGGGGAGGGTAAGGGTGAGGATGATGGTAAGGGTAAAAGTGAGGTTTAGGCTGAGGGTGAGGTTTAAGATAAGTGTGTGGGTTAGGGTTAAGTTTAGGGTTATGGTAAGGGTTATGGTGAGGGTTAGATTGAGGATTAGGGTTAGGGTTAGGGTGAGGCTTAGTGTGAGGATGACCGTTTCGGTTAGGGTGAGGGTGAGGGTGAGGTTTAGGGTTAGGGTGAGGTTTAGTGTTTGGGTTAGAGTTAGAGTGAGGGTTAGGTTGAGGGTGAGGTTTAGGGTTAGATTTAGGTTTAGTGTTAGTGTTAGGGTCAGGAAGAGGGTTAGCGTTAGGGTTATAGTTTGGGTGAGGTTTAGTGTTAGAATTAGGGTTAGGTTGAGGCTGAGTGTGAGGGTTAGTTTCAGGGTTAGTTTTAGGGTTAGGGTGAGGTTTGGGGTGAGGGTGAGGTTTAGGGCTAGGGTTAGGGTTAGCATTAGGTTTAGGGTTAGGGTGAGTGTGAGGGTTAGGTTTAGGGTTAGGGTTATCCTTAGGTTTAGGCTGAGGGTGAGGGTGAGGGTTAGGTTTAGGGTGAGCTTAGGGTTAGGGTTAGGGTGAGGTTTAGTGTTAGATTTAGGGTTAGGGTGATGGTGAGGTTTAGGGGTAGAGTTAGGTTTAGGGTGAGGGTGAGTGTGAGGGTTAGGATTAGGGTTAATGTTAAGCATAGGTTTAGGTTGAGGTTGAGGGTGAGTCTTAGGGTTAAGGTTAGGATGAGGTTTAGGTTTAGGGTTAGGGTTAGAATTAGTGTTAGGGTGAGAGTGAGATTTAGGTTTAGAATTAGGGTTAGGGTTTGGAATAGGGTTAGGTTGAGAGTTAGGTTTAGGGTTAGGCTTAGGCTTAGGCTTAGTCCGAGCATGAGGGTGAGGGTTAGGGTTAGGTTTAGGGTGATGGTTCGGGTTAGGTTTAGTGTTATTGATAGGGTTAGGGTTAGAGTTATGGTGAGGGTGAGGGTGCGGGTGAGGGTTAGGTTTAGGGTTAGGGTGGGGTTTATGGGTAAGGTTAGGGTTAGGGTTAGGGTGAGGGTTAGGGTTAGGATTATGGTTAGGGTGAGGGCTAGGGTGAGGTTGAGGGTTAGGGTTAGGTTTAGGCTTAGGCGTAGGGTTAGTCTGAGGGTGAGGTTGAGGGTGAAGAATAGGGTTAGAGTGATGGTTAGGGTTATGGTTAGGGTGAGGGTAAGGATTAGGGTTAGTATTAGGGTGAGGGTTAGGGTGTGGGTGATGGTAAGCAGAAAGGTCAGGATTAGGCTGAGGCTTAGGGTTTAGATAAGGTTGAGGGCAAGGGTTAGGATGAGGGTTAGGTTTAGGGTGATTGTTATGGTTAGGGTGATGGTAAGAGTTAGGGTTACGGTTATTGTTAGGGTTAGGATTAGGGTTACCCTTACAGTGAGTTTGAGGGTAAGGGTTAGGTTTAGGGTGAGGTTTAGGGTTAGGGTTATGGTTAGAGTTTGAGGTAGATTTAGGATTAGGGTTAGGGTGAAGGCTAGGGTGAGGGTGAGGGTTAGGGTTCGGGTTAGGATTAGCGTTAGGGTGAGGGTGAGTGTGTGTGTTAGGTTTAGGTTTAGGGTTAGGCTTTGGGTTAGCTAAGGGTGAGGTTGAGGATGAGGGTTAGGGTTAGGGTGAGGGTTAGGGTTAGGGTTAGGTTGAGGGTGAGTGTGTGGGTTAGGGTTAGGTTTAGGGTTAGGCTTAGGGTTAGACTAAGGGTAAGGTTAGGGGTGAGGTTTAGGGTTAGGTTGAGGGTTAGGTTTAGGGTTAGGATGAGGGTTAAGGTTCGGATTAGGGTTAGGGTGAAGGCTAGGGTGTGGGTGAGTTTTAGGGTTAGGGTGAGGTTTAGGGTGAGGGTCAGGTTTCGGGTTAGAGTTAGGGTTAGGGTGAGGTATAGGGTGAGGTTTAAGGTTAGGATTAGTGTTAGGGTTAGGGTGAGGGTGAGGGTTAGGGTTAGGATGAGGTTTAGGTTTAGGGTGAGAGTTAGGTTTAGGGTTACGTTGGGGTCAGGGTTAGGGTTAGGTTGAGGGTTAGAATTAGGTTTAGGGTTAGGTTGAGGGTTAGGGTTAGGGTTAGGGCGAGGTTTTGGATGAGGTTTAAGTTTACAATTAGGTTTAGGGTGAGTGCTAGGGTGAGGTTGAGGGTTATTTTTAGGGTTATGTTGAGGTTTAGGGTTAGGGTTAGGGTTAGTGTTACGGTGAGGGTGAATGTTCGGTAAGGGTGAGTGTTAGGGTTAGGGTTAGGGTGAGGGTGAGGTTAGGATTAGGGTTAGGGTTAGAGTTACAGTGAGGCTGAGGTTGAGGGTAAGGATTAGGTTTAGGTTGAGGTTTAGGGTTGGGGTTAGGGTTAGGGTGAGGGTGACGATTAGGGTTAGAGTTAGGGTTAGGGGGAGGTTCAGGGTGAGCATTAGGGTTAGGGTTAGGGTTAGGGTTAGGGTGAGTGTTAGACTGAGGTTTAATTTTAGGGTTAGGGTTAGGTTTAGGATTAGGTTTACAGTGAGGGTGAGTGTGAGGGTTAAGTTTAGGGTTCAGCTTAGGGTTAGGGATAGGCTGAGGTTATGGGTGGGGATGAGGATTAGGTTTAGAAAGATGGTTAGGTTTATGGTTAGGTTAAGTGTTAGGATGAGGTTTAGGGTTAGGGTGAGGGTGAGGGTTAGGGTTAGGCCAAGGCTTAGGCTTAGGTTTAGGCTGAGGCTGAGGGTGAGTGTGAGGTTTAGGGTTAGGGTGATGGTTGGGGTTACCGTTAGGGTGAGGGTTAGGATGAGGATTAGTTTTAGGCTGAGGGTTAGTGTGAGGGTGATGGTAAGAGTAAAGGGGAGTGTTAGGCTTAGGGTGAGGTTAACGGTAAGGGTGAGTGTTAGGGTTAGGGTGAGGGTGAGCGTTAGATTGAGGATTACTGTTAGGGTTAGTGTGAGTTTTAGGGTGAGGATGAGGGTTAGGGTTAGGTTGAGGGCTAGGTTGAGGTTGAGGGCTAGGGTTATGGTGAGGTTTAGGGTTAGGGTGATGGTTAGGGTTAGTGTGAGCGTTAGTGTTAGCGTGAGTGTTAGTGTTAGGGTGAGGGTAAATGTTAGGATGAGGGTTAGGGTTAGGGTGAGGGTTAGGGTTACGGTGAAGTTTATGCTTAGGATGAGGGTTAGGGTTAGGGTTAGGGTTATTGTTAGGGTTAGGGTTACGGTTACGGTTACGGTGAGGGTGAGGGTGAGGGTTAGGGTTAGGATGAGGTTTAGGTTTAGGGTTAGGGTTAGAATTAGGGTTAGGGTGAGGGTGATGTTTAGGATTAGTGTTAGGCTTAGGCTTAGGCTTAGGCTTAGGCCAAGCATAAGGGTGATGATTATGGTTAGGGTTAATGTGGGGTTTAAGGTTAGGTTTAGGGTGAGTGTGAGGTTGAGGGTTACATATAGGGTTAGGGAGAGGGTTAGGGTGAGGTTTAAGGTTAGTGGTAGGGTGAGGGTAAGTGTTAGGGTGAGGGTTAGGAATAGGGTTAAGGTTATTCTTATTGTTAGGTTTAGGGTTGCGGTTACAGTGAAGGTGAGGATGAGGGTTAGGGTTAGGGTTAGAGTGAGGTTTAGGGTTTGGGTTAATGTTAGAGTTGGGTTTAGGGTCAGGGTGAGGTTTAGGTTAGAGTTAGGATTAAGGTGAGGGTTAGGTTGAGGGTTAGGGTTAGTGTTCCTTTTAAGGTTAGGGTTAGGGTGAGAGTTAAGGGGAGGGTTAGAGTTAGGGTTAGGGTTAGGATTAGAGTTAGGGTGAGGGTGAGGCTTATGGTTAAAGTGAGTGTTGGGTTTAGGATTAGAGTGAGGGTTAGGGTGAGGGTTAGGCTTAGGCTTAGGGTTCGGTTATGGACTATGGTGAGGGTGAGTGTTAGGGTTAGCGTTAGGGTGAGGGTTAGGGTGAGGGTTACTCTTATTTTTAGGGTTAGGGTTAGGGTTAGGATTAGGTTTAATATTAGTCAAGGGGTGAGGGTGAGGTTGAGGGTTAGGGTTAGGGTGAGGGTGTGGTTTAGGTTTAGAGTTAGTGTTAGGTTGAGTGTTAGTGTGAGGGTTAGGGTTTGGGTTAGTGTTACGGTTAGGGTTAGGGTGAGGGTCAGGGTCAGGGTTAATCTTTGGCTTAGGCTTAGGCTTAGGCCGAGCATGAGGGTGAGGGTGAGGTTTAGGGTTAGCATTAGGGTTAGGATGAGGGTTAGAGTGAGGGTGAGGATTAGGGTTAGCATTAGGGTGAGGTTTAGGGTTAGGTTCAGGGTTAGCATTATGGTGAGGCTGAGATTTAGGGTTAGGGTTAGGTTTAGGGTGAGGGTGAGGGTTAGTATTAGGGATAGGGTTAGAGTTACAGTGAGGGTGAGGGTGATGGTGAGGTTTAGGATCAGGGTTAGGGTGAGGTTTAGGTTTAGGGTTATGGTTAGGGTGAGGGTGTGGTTTAGGGTTAGAGATACTGTTAGGGGGAGATTTAGGGTGAGGGTTAGGGTTAGCGTTAGTGTTAGGTTTAGGGTTATGGTGAGGGTTAGGTTGAGGTATAATGCTAGGATTAGTGTTTGTTTTAGGATAAGTTTTACAGTGAGGGTGAGTGTGAGGGTTAGGGTTAGGGTTCGGCTTAGGCTTAGGGTTAGGCTGAGGGTATGGGTGTTGATGAGGATTCGGTTTAGAAAGATGGTTAGGGTTATGGTTAGGTTAAGGGTTAGGATGAGGGTTAGGTTTAGGATTAGGGTTAGCGTGAGGGCTAGGGTGAGGGTGAGGGTTAGGGTTAGGGTTAGGCTTAGGCTTAGGGTTAGGTTGAGGCTGAGGGTGAGGGTGAGGGTTAGGATTAGGGTGATGGTTGAGGTTACCATTAGGGTGAGGGATAGGATGAGGATTAGATTAAGGGTGAGGGTGAGGTTGAGGGTCACAGTAAGTGTAAAGGTGAGGGTTAGGCTGAGCATTCGGGTTAGGGTAACCGTGAGGGTTAGGGTTAGGGTGAGGTTGAGGGTTAGATTGAGGATTAGTGTTATGGTTATTGTGAGTTTTAGGGTGAGGATGAGGGTTAGGGTTTGGTTGAGGGCTAGGTTCAGGTTGAGGTTTAGGGTTAGGGTGAGGTTTTGGGTTATTGTGAGGGTTAGGTTTAGTGTGAGGGTTAGTGTTAGGGTTAGGGTTAGTGTTAGGATGAGGGTAAGTGTTAGGGTGAGGGTTAGAATTAGGGTGAAGGTTATGGTTAGTATGAGGTTTAGGGTTGGTGTTAGTGTTATTGTTAGGTTTAGGGTTAGGGTTACAGTTACGTTGAGGGTGAGGGTGAGGGTGAGGTTTAGGATGAGGCTTAGGTTTAGGGTTAGGTTTAGTGTTAGGGTTAGTTTGAGGGTGAGGTTTAGGTTTAGAGTTAGGTTTTGTGTTAGTGTTGGGGTTAGGGTGAGTGTTAGGGTTAGGGTTAAGTTTAGGCTTAGGCTTAGGCTGAGCATGAGGGTGAGGTGTAGGGTTAGGGTTAGGGTGGGGTTTAGGGTTAGGGTTAGGGTGAGTGTGAGGGTGAGGTTGAGGGTTAGATATAACTTTAAGGGTGGGGTTAGGGTGAGGGTTATGTTTAGGGTTATTTTTAGGGTTAGGGTGAGGGTCTGGGTTAGGTTGAAGTTTAGGGTTAGGGTTAGGGCTTGTGTTAGTGTGAGGGTTAGTGTTAGGGTGAGGGTTAGTGTTAGGGTGAGGGTAAGTAATAGGGTGATGGTTTGGGTTAGGGTGAGGGTTATGGTTAGGGTGAGGGTTCGGAATAGGTTTAGGGTTATTGTTAGCGTTAGGTTTAGGGTTATGGTTACGGAGAGGGTGAGGATGAGTGTTAGGGTTAGGGTTAGGGTGAGGTTTAGGGTTTGGGTTAGGGTTAGAGTTAGGGTTAGCATGATGGTGAGGTTTAGGTTTAGAGTTAGGGTTAGGGTGACGGTTAAGTTGAGGGTTAGGGTTAGTGTTCGTGTTAAGGTTAGGGTTAGGGTGAGAGTTAGGGGAAGGGTTATGGTTAGGGTTCGGATTAGTGTTAGGTTGAGGGTGAGTGTGTGTTAGGGATAGGTTTAGGGTTAGGCTTAGCGATAGGCTGAGGGGTTTAGGGTTTGGGTTAGGGTTAGAGTTAGGGTTAGCATGATGGTGAGGTTTAGGTTTAGAGTTAGGGTTAGGGTGACGGTTAAGTTGAGGGTTAGGGTTAGTGTTCGTGTTAAGGTTAGGGTTAGGGTGAGAGTTAGGGGAAGGGTTATGGTTAGGGTTCGGATTAGTGTTAGGTTGAGGGTGAGTGTGTGTTAGGGATAGGTTTAGGGTTAGGCTTAGCGATAGGCTGAGGGTGAGGGTGAGGTTTAGGGTTAGGGTGAGGGTTAGGGTTAGGGTTAGGGTGAGGTTTAGTGTTAGTGTTAGGGTTAGAGTTAGGGTTAGGGTGAGGTTGAGGATTAGGGGTATATTTAGGTTTAGTTTGAGGTTTAGGGTTAGGATTAGGGTTAGGGTGAGGGCTAGGGTGAGGATTATGGTGAGGGTTAGTTTTAGGAATAGTGTTAGGTTTAGGATTAGGTTTAGGTTAGAGTGAGTGTGAAGGTTAGGGTTAAGGTTTGGGTTGGGCTTAGGGTTAGGGTGAGTGTTCGGGTTAGAGTTTAGGTTAGGGTGGGGGTGATGCTGATAATGAGGGTTAGGTTTAGGGTTAGGGATAGGTTTAGGGTTAGGGTTAGTGTTAGGGTTAGGGTTTCGGTGAGGTTAGTCTGAGGGTTCCGGTTAGACTTAGGGTTAGGCTGAGGCTGAGGGTGGGGGTGAGGATTAGGGTTAAAGTGATGGTTAGGGTTAGGGTTAGTGTTAGGGTTAGGGTTAGGGTTAGAGTTATAGTGAGGTTGAGGGTGCCGGTGAGGGTTAGGGTTAGGGTTAGGCTGAGCGTGAGGTTTAGGGTTAGATATAGGCTTAGGGTTAGGGTGAAGTTTAGGGTTAGGGTTAGGGTTAGTGTGAGGGTTAGTGTTAGGGTTAGGGCTAGTTTTAGGGTGAGGGTAAGTGTTAGGGTGAGGTTTTGGGTTAGGGTGAGCATTATGGTTAGGGTGAGGGTTAGGATTAGTGTTAGGGTTATTGTTAGGGTCAGGTTTAGTTTTAGGCTGAGGGTGAGGTTGAGGGTTAGTTTTATGTTGAGGTTTAGGGTTTGGGTTAGGGTTAGAGTTAGGTTTAGGGTGTTGGTGAAGTTTAGCGTTAGAGGTAGTGTTAGGGTGAAGGTTAGTTGAGGGTTAGGGTTAGTCTTAGTGTTAGGGTTAGGGTTAGGGTGAGAATTAGGGGGAAGGTAAGGTTTAGGGTTAGGATTAGGGTAAAGGTGCGGGTGAATATTTGTGTTAGGGTTAGGTTTAGGGTTAGGCTTAGGGTTAGGCTGAGGGTGAGGTTGAGGGTGAGGGTTAGCATTAGGGTGAGGTTTAGGGTTAGGGCTAGGGGGAGGGTTAGGATTAGGGTTAGGGTGAGTGCTAGGGTGAGGGTGAGGATTAGGGTTAGGGTAGGGGGGAGGTTTAGGTTTAGGGTGAGGGTTAGGGTGAGGGTGCGATTTAGGGTTACAGTTATGGTTAGGATTAGAGTGAGGGTGAGGGTTAGTGTTAGGGTTAGGGTTCAGGTGAGGGTTAGGGTGAGGGTGAGGGTTAGGTTTAGGGTTAGGATTAAGATTAAGGTTAGGTTAGAGTGAGGTTTAGTGTTAGGATTAGGATTAGGGTGAGGGCTAGGGTGAGGGTGAGGTTTAGGGTTAGGGTTTGGGTGATGTTTAGGGTTAGGGTTAGGGTTGGGGTGGCGGAAGGGGGAGGTTTAGGGTTAGAGTTAGGGTTAGAGTGAGGCTGAGGGTGAGGGTTAGGGTTAGGGTTAGTGTTAGAGTTAGGTTTAGGGAGAGGGTTAGGCTTAGGGTTAGGATTAGGATTAGGGTGAGGGTTAGGGTGAGTGTGAGGGTTAGGGATAAGGTGAGGATAAGCTTTAGGGTATGGGTTAGGGTTAGGGTGAAGGATATGGTTAGGATGATGTATAGGGTTAGGGTTAGGGTTATTGTAAGGGTTAGGGTTAGGGTTATGGTTACTGTGAGGGTGAGGGTGAGGGTTAGGATTAGGGTTAGGGTCAGCTTTAGGTTTAGGGTTAGGGTTAGGTTTAGGTTTAGGTTTAGGGTTAGGTTGAGGGTGAGGGTTAGGGTTATTGTTAGTGTTATAGTTTGGGTTAAGTTTGCTGTGAATGTGAGGCTGAGGTTGAGGGTTATGCTTAGGGTTAGGGTGAGGTTTAGGGTGAGGGTGAGGGTTAGTGTTAAGGTTAGGATTAGGTCTAGGGTTAAGGTGACTGTGAGTGTGAGGGTTAAGTTTAGGGTTCAGGTTAGGATTAGAGTTAGGCTGAGGGTGAGGTTGAAGGTTAGGGTTCGGTTTATGTTTGGGGTTAGGGTTAGAGTGAGAGTTAGGGTGAGGGTTAGGCTTAGGCTTAGGTTTAGGGTGTGGGCTAGGGTGAGGTTTAGGGGTAGGGGTAGGATTAGGATTAGGGTGAGGGTTAGGGTTATTGTTAGTGTTATGGTTTGGGTTATGTTTGCTTTGAATGTGAGGCTGAGGTTGAGGGTTATGATTATGGTTATGGTTAGGGTTAGTGTTAGGGTAATGGTGAGGGTTAGAGTTAGGGTGAGGGTAAGGGTTAGATTGAGGATTAGTGTTAGGGTTAGTGTGAGGTTTAGGGTGAGGGTTAGTGCTATGGTTAGGATTAGGGTTAGGGTGAGGGTGTGTGGTAGGATTAGGTTTAGGGTTAGGGTTAGTGTTAGGTTTAGGTTTAGGATTAGTGTTAATGTTAGGGTTCGAGTTAGAGTTAAAGTGAGGCTGAAGGTGAGGGTGAGGTTTAGGGGTAGGGTTAGGGTGAGGGTTAGGATAAGGTTTAGGGTTAGCATGAGGGCTAGGCTGAGGGTTAATGTGAAGGATAGGTTTAGGGATAGGGTTAGGTTTAATATTATGGTTATGGTGAGGGTGAGTGTGAGGGTTAGGTTTAGGGTTAGGGTGAGGGTTAGGGTTAGGGTTTGGGTTAGGGTTTGGGTTAGGGTGAGGGTGAAGCTGAGGATTAGGTTTTGGTTCAGGGTTAGGGTTTGGGTTAGGGTTAGGGTTAAGGTGATGGTTAGGGTTAGGGTTTGGTTTAGGCTTAGGGTTAGGCTGAGGGTGAGGGTTTGGGTGAGGATTAGGGTTTGCCTTAGGGTGAAGGTGAGGGTGAGGATTAGGGTGAGTTTTAGTGTTATGGTTAGGTTTAGAGTTACGGTGAGTTTGTTGTTTAGGCTTAGGTTTAGGTTTAGGGTTATTGTTATGTTTAGGGTTAGAGTTAAGTTGAGAGTAAGGGTGAGGGTGAGGATTCGGTTTAGGGTTAGGGTTAGGTTTAGGTTCAGGGTTAGGGTTAGTGTGAGGGTTAAGGTTAGGGTTAGGGTGAGGTTTAGGATGAGGTTTAGGGTAAGGATTCGGGTCAGTTTGAGGGCTAGGGTGAGGGTTAATGGGAGGGTTAGGTTTAGGGATAGGTTTAGGTTTAGGATTAGGGTTCGGGTGAGGGTGAGTGTGAGGGTTAGGGTTAGGGTTAGGCTTAGGGTTAGGGTGAGGGTTAGGGTTATTGTTTGGGTTACGGTGACATTGAGGTTGAGGATTAGGGTTATGGTAAGGCTAAGGGTTAGGTTTAGGTTTGGGGTTAGGGTTAGTGTTTCGGTTAGGGTTATGGTTAAGGTTAAGGTTTGGGTTACGATGAGGGTTAGGGTTAGTGTTAGGGTTAGGCTTAGTGTTAGGTTGAGGGTGAGGTTGGGGTTGAGGATTAGGTAAGGGTTAGGGTTAGGGTTAGGGTTAGTGTTAGGGTTAGGTTGAGTGTCGGTTTAGGCTTAGGTTTTGGATTAGGATTAGGGTTAGGCTTAGGATGAGTGTGAGGGTTAGGGTTAAGGTTAGGATTAGGCTTAGGCTTGGGCTGAGGCTGAGGGTGATGGTGAGGATTAGGGTTAGGGTGAGGGTTAGGGTTAGGTTTAGGGTGAGCGTTAGGGTCCGGGTTAAATTTAGGGTTAAGGTAAGGGTTAGGGTAAGGGTTATGGTGAGGGTGAGGTTTAGAGTTAGTTTGAGAGTTTGGGTTAGGCTTAGGGTGATGCTAAGGATGAGGGTTAGGGTTAGTGATAGGATGAGGTTTAGGATGAGGCTTAGGGTTGGGATTATTGTTAGGGTGAGGGCTAGGGGGAGGGTGAGCTTTAGGGTTAGGGTTGTGGTGAGTTTTATGGTTAGGGTTATGGTTAGGTTTATGGTGAGGGTGAGGTTTAGGGTTTGAGTTAGGGTTAGGTTGAAGCTGATTTTGAGGGTTAGGGTCAGGGTTAGTGTTAGGTTTAGGGTGAGGGTTAGGAGGAGAATTATGGTTAAGATTAGGGTTAGAGTGAGGGTTTGGATGAGGGTTAAGGTTATGGTGAGGGTGAGGGTTAGGGTAATGGTTAGGATTAGGGTTAGGGTGAGGGTGTGTTTTAGGATTAGGGTTAGGGTTAGGCTTAGGGTTAGATTTAGGTTTAGGATTAGTGTTATTGTTAGGGTTAGAGTTAGAGTTAAATTGAGGGTGAGGGTGAGGGTGAGGCTTAGGGTTAGTGTTAGGGTGAGGTTTAGGGTTAGGGTTAGGATTAGGGTTAGGGTGAGTGTCAGGTTTATGGTTATATTTAGAGTTGGGGGAGGGTTATTTCGTGAGTTAGAGTTAGGGTTAGTGTTAGCGATAAAGTTAGGGTGAGGATTAGGTTGACGTTAAGGGTTAGGGGTAGTTTTAGATTTATGATTAGCGTTAGGGTGAGGGTGAGTGTTAGGGTTATTTTTAGGCTTAGGTTTTGGGTTACAGTTACGGTGACAATGAGGGTGAGGGTTAAGGTTAGCTATAGAGTTAGGGTTAGGTTGAAGCTTACGTTGAGGGTTAGGGTTAGGGTGAGGGTTAGGGTTAGGGTTTACCTGAGGGTTAGCATAAGTTTTAGGATTAGGATTAGGGTTAGGGTGAGGGCTAGGCTGAAGGTTAATATGAGGGTTAGGTTTAGGGATAGGGTTAGGTTGAGGATTAGGTTTAGGTTGAGTGTGAGTGTGAGGGTTAGATTTAGTGTTTGGGTTAGGGTGAGGGGGAGGCTGAGGATTAGGGTTTGGTTAAGGGTTAGGGTTAGGGTTAGTGTGAGGTTTAAGGTGATGGTTAGGTTTAGGTTTATTGTTAGGCTTAGGGTTATGCTGAGGGTGAGGGTGTTGGTTAGGGTTAGGGTTTGGGTTAGGGTAAGGGTGAGGCTGAGGATTAGGGTTACTTTTAGGGTTAGGGTTAGGCTTAGGCTTAGGCTTGGGCTTAGGGTTAGCATGAGGTTTAGGTTTAGATATAGGTTTAGCAGGAGGGCTAGGGTAAGGGTTAGGAATAGGGTTAGTGTTAGGGTTAGGGTGAGGGTGAGGTTTAGGTTGAGGTTTAGGTTTAGGTTTAGGGTTAGGGTTAGTGTGAGGGTTGGTGTTAGTGTTAGGGTTAGTGTTAGGGTGAGGGTAAGTTTAAGGTTGAGGGTTTGGTTTTGGCTGAGGGTTATGGTTAGGGTGAGGGTTAGGATTAGCTTTAGGGTTATTGTTAGGGTTAGGTTTAGGGTTACCATTACTGTGAGGGTGAGTGTGAGTTTTGGGGTTAGGGTTAGGGTGAGGTTTAGTGTTTGGGTTAGGGTTAGACTGAGGGTTAGGGTGAGGGTGAGATTTAGGGATAGAGTTACGGTTAGGGTGAGGTTAGGTTGAGGTTTAGGGTTAGGGTTAGTGTTAGGGTTAGGGTGAGAGTTGGGGGGGTTAGGGTTAGGATTATGTTTAGGGTTAGCATTAGGGTTAGCGTGTGGGTGCGGTTCAGTGTTAGAATCAGGGTTAGGGTGAGGCTGAGTGTGAGGGTTAGTTTTAGGTTTATGTTAGGGTTACTGTGAGTGTTAGGGTGAGGATGAGGGATAGGGCTAGGGTTAGGATTAGGATTAGGGTTAGGGTTAGGATGAGTGTGAGTGTTAGGGTTAGGGTTAGGCTTAGCCTTAGGTTTAGGCTGAGCGTGAGGGTGAGGGTGAGGGTTATGTTTAGTGTGAGGGTTAGCTTTAGGGTTAGGATGAGGTTTAGTGTTAGGTTTAGGGTTAGGGTGAGGGTGAGGTTTAGGGGTAGAGTTAGATTTAGGGTGAGGATGAGTGTGAGGGTTAGGGTTAGGGTTAATGTTAGGCTTAGGTTTCGGCTGAGGCTGAGGGTGAGTTTTAGGTTAGGGTTAGGATGAGGTTTAGGTTTAGGGTTAGGTTTAGAATTAGTGTTAGGGTGAGAGTGAGGTTTAGGGTTAGAGTTAGGGTTAGTGAAAGTTGAGGGTTAGGGTGAGGGTTAGGGTTAGGCTTAGTCTTAGGCTTAGTCTGAGCATGAGGGTGAGGGTTAGGGTTAAGTTAGGGTGATGGTTCGGGTTAGGATTAGTGTTATTGATAGGGTTAGGGTTAGAGTTGCGGTCAGGATGAGGGTGTGGGTGAGGGTTAGGTTTAGGATTAGTGTTAGGGTGAAGGCTAGGGTGAGGGTGAGTTTTAGGGTTAGGGTTAGGGTTAGGGTTAGGATTAGGGTTATGGTGAGGGTGAGTGTGTGGGTTAGTGTTAGGGTTAGGGTTGTGTTAGGCTCAGGGTGAGGTTGAGGGTGAGGGTTAGGGTTAGGGTGAGGGTTAGGGTTAGGGTTAGGTTGAGGGTGAGTGTGTGGGTTAGGGTGAGGTTTAGGATTAGGCTTAGGGTTAGGCTAAGGGTGAAGTTAAGAGTGAGGGTTAGAGTTAGGGTGAGGGTTAGGTTTAAAGTTAGGCTGTGGGTTAGGATGAGGGTTAAGGTTAGGATTAGGGTCAGGGTGAAGACTAGGGTTAGGGTTAGGCGTAGGGTTAGGGTGAGGGTTAGGGTTATTGTTTGGGTTAGGGTGACAATGAGGGTGAGGATTAGGGTTAGGGTTAGGGAAATGGTTAGGCTTAAGTTTGGGGTTAGGTTTAGTATTTCGATTTGGGTTAGGTTTATGGTTAGGGATTGGGTCACGGTGAGTGTTAGGGTTAGTGTTATGGTTAGGGTTAGGGTTAGGCTGAGGGTGAGGTTGGGGGTGAGTTTTAGGTAAGGGTTAGGGTTAGGGTTAGAATTATGGTTAGGGTTATTGTTATTGTTATGGTATGGTTAGGGTTAAGTTTGCGGGAAGTGTGAGGCTCAGGGTTTGGGTTATCGTTATGGTTAGGGTTAGGGTTAGGTTTAGGATTATTGTGAGTCTTATTTTTAAGGTTTGGTTTAGAGTTACAGTGAGGTTGAGGTTGAGGGTGAGGGTGAGGGTGAGGGTAGGGTGAGGTTTATGGTGAGGTTTATGGTTAGAGTTAGGGTAGGTTGAGGGTAAGTTTTAGGGTTAGAGTTAGGGGTAGGTGGAGGGTTAGGGTGAGGGTTAGTGTTAGGTTTAATATTAGGGTTTGGGTGAAGGTGAGGGTTAGGTTGACGTTTAGGGATAGGGTTAGTGTTAGGGTGAGCGTTATGGTTAGAGTTAGTGTTATTGTTAGTGTTAGGGTTAGAGTTACAGTGAGGGTGAGGGTGAGAGGGAGGGTTAGTGTTAGGTTTAGGGTGATGTTTAGGGTTAGGGTTAGGATTAGGGTTAGGGTGAGGGTGAGGTTTAGGCTTAGATTTAGGGTTAGGGGGAGGGTTAGTTCATGTTTTAGGGTTAGGGTTAGTGTTAGGGTTAAGGTTAGGGTGAGGGTTAGGTTGAGGTTAAGGGTTAGGTTTAGGGTTAGGGTTAGGATTAGGGTTAGGGTGAGGGTGAGTGTGAGGGTTAGGCTTAGGCTTAGGCTTAGGGTTAGGCTGAGGGTGAGGTTGATGGTGAAGTTTAAGTTTAGGGTGATATTTTGGTTTACGGTTAGGGTGAGGGTTAGGATGAAGTTTAGGTTTGGGGGAGGGTTAGGGTGAGGATGATGGTAAGTGTAAAAGTGTGGTTTAGGCTGAGGCTGAGGGTTAAAATATGGGTGAGTGTTAGCGTTTGGTTTAGGGTTATGGTAAGATTGAGGGTTATGGTTATGGTGAGGGTTAGATTGAGGATTAGGGTTAGGGTTAGTGTGAGGTTTAGGGTGAGGATGAGGGTTAGGGTTAGGGTGAGCATGAAGGTTAGAATTAGGGTTAGGGTGAGGGCTAGGGTGAGGGTGAGGGTTAGGGTTAGTGTTAGGATTAGGGTGAGGGTTAGGATGAGGTTGAGGGTTAGAGTTAGTGTGTGGGTGAGTGTTAGGTTTAGGGTTAGTGTTAGGGTGAGCGGAAGTGTTATGTTGAGAGTTATGGTTAGGGTGAGGGTTATGGTTAGGGTGAGGTTTAGGTTTAGGGTTAGGGTGAAGGTGAGGGTGTGGTTTAGGTTTAGATTTAGGGTTAGGGGGAGGGTTAGGGTGAGGTTTAGTGTTAGGGTTAGTATTAGGGTGAGGGTGAGGTTTAGGTTGAGTTTTAGGGTTAGGGTTATGGTTAGCGTTAGTGTGAGGTTTAGTGTTAGGGTTAGTGTTAGGGTGAGGGTAAGTGTTAGGGTGAGGTTTTGGGTTAGGGTGAGGGTTATGGTTAGGGTGAGGTTTAGGATTAGGGTTAGAATTATTGTTAGGGTTAGGTTTAGGTTTTCTGTTATGGTGAGGGTGAGGGTTAAGGTTAGGGTTAGGTTGAGGTTTAGTGTTTGGGTTAGGTTTATTGTTAGGTTTAGCCTGAGGGTGAGGTTTAGGGTAAGAGATAGGGTTAGAATGAGGGTTAGGTTGAAGGTTAGGGTTAGGGTTAGTGTTAGGGTTAGGGATAGGGTGAGATTTAGGGGTGTAGGGAGCCAAGGCGAGACTCCGCCCACTCCCTTGCAGCTTTGAGGTTTCCACCCCAGACGGTGCTTGGTGGGTGGCCTGGGCTGTGCGCGTGCACGAGCCAGGTAGAGTTCCCAGCCAATCCCATGACACCTGGTGACGGAGAAAGGCAGGCGACCAACAATAGAAAGACCCGCGTTCCGATTCTCATATATAAGCGGCTGTGTTTCGGGTGCACGCTCTCTCGCGCCCAAGCTCTCCTACAACTAAAAGGCTCTCCAATAAAGCGTGATCTGAGAAGACTCCTGGTGTGGTGGTCGTTTTTCCTCGCTGGTCGAGTAGACGGTCACTACAACTGGTGCTGAAACCCGGGAACGAACCTGGGACGGGACCCGCGCGAGAGGCCGAATTGGAGCCAGAACTCAACACGCGGAGAGGGGATGTCGGTAAGTATCCCCCGGTATGCTGTTCACTGTAGATTTAGATATTTATTGGTTGCTTGCATTGCTTCTTCCCTTGTGGCTTGTCTTTTTGATGGTGCGCACTTGCCTCGAGGAGGGAGGGTTTGATTTAATCAAGGAAGGATGCAAAGTACTAACGCGGCATCAGGATAGTCTATCAGAGTCAGCATACAGTAAGGGGGAGGAAAATAGGCCTAAAAGAAAAAGGGAAAAAAGACAAAAGGATCCTAAAGAATTAAAGCAAGAGGGGCTGCAGCCCTCACAAAAGGAGAAGGGTTTTAGGGAGGGGCTCTCGAGGAGACCCCCGCGCCCTTCTTTAAAAGCAAACCGGTTCTCAGCCCTACATGTGGAAGGGCAGGACCAAGAATATAGTAATCTTGTGAGTGACTCAGAGGAAGAAATGTTAGAGGAGGAGGGAGAGCAGCTCAATCCAGCTGATAGTGAAGAGTTAGAAGAGGCTGCGGCGGAGCACGTGGCAGACAGATATGGAGGGTGGCGCCCCCTAGGGGTGGGAGTACCGCAGCAGCCAGGGAGAGGAAACAGAGCTGCCCCTCACCCGTCGGCCCCCCCCGCCGTGCCCGCCGGCAGGGAAGAGTCACTTTATAAAAGGCAACACCTGGTCGCCCTTAGCGGCCGCCTTTCCAGTTTTTGATCCATCCGTAAAGATGGTTAGAGCATCAGCCAAGGGCTCCTTTGAAGTGACAACAGGAAAATACACTAAATTTTTGTTAACTATGGCAAGCAGAGGATGCTTAGGATAATGATTATCAATTACATTTGGAAATGAGCAAACAAGAATTGCCCACATATCCATTGTGGCTGCTAAAATTTCAACTTGCTCACGGGTGTATGGAATAATTAATTTATCTGGAATTTTTGCAAAGTGCATCAAACAATACTTTATACCCAAAATTGCCTCTTTTTTTATTTTTTTTATTTTTATTTTTATTTTTATTTATTTATTTTTTTTTAAATCCCATTACTAATGAGAGAATTCTTGAGCCGGTTTCCTACTTCCAGCTTAAGGATTTAGTTGAGGCAGTCCGGACTTATGGAGTGACGGCCAATTATACCACTGCCTTGCTTCAAAGGCTAACTATTAATGCTATGATTCTGTGGGAGCAAAAACTGTTCAATATTTTCCTGAATTAGTGGCCAAACAGGCAATTTTGATTCTGAAAAAATAAATAAATAAATAAATAAATAAATAAATAAATAAATAAAAATAATAAAAATAAAAAAAAATAAAAAAGAGGCAATTTTGGGTATAAAGTATTGTTTGATGCACTTTGCAAAAATTCCAGATAAATTAATTATTCCATACACCCGTGAGCAAGTTGAAATTTTAGCAGCCACAATGGATATGTGGGCAATTCTTGTTTGCTCATTTCCAAATGTAATTGATAATCATTATCCTAAGCATCCTCTGCTTGCCATAGTTAACAAAAATTTAGTGTATTTTCCTGTTGTCACTTCAAAGGAGCCCTTGGCTGATGCTCTAACCATCTTTACGGATGGATCAAAATCTGGACAAGGTGCCTTTTTTGTTCAAGGACACAAACAGCCGGTAGTCTTTAATTTTCGGCCGAATGCCCCACAGGCTGTTGAATGTTTAATTGTGCTTGAAGTTTTTAAAAGATTTGATCAACCTTTTAATTTATTTTCTGATTCATTATATGTTGTAAATGCCTTTGCTTCTCTTGAAGTTGCTGCTTCAGTTAAGCAGGCCAGTACAATTTCTAATGTTTTGTTACAGATTCAATCCCTTATCTTAAACAGAAAACATCCTTTTTATATTGGACATATTCGTGCCCACTCTATGTTGCCGGGCCCGATGGCAAGGTGTAATGATTTGGTGGACCAGGCAACTCGGGCTATGGCTCTGGTTGCTGCTGATCCTGTAGAATTGGCAAAAGACTTTCATAGATTGTATCATGTACCTGCTAATACCCTTAGGAAAAGATATAATTTGTCCAGGCATGTGGCAAGAGATATTGTTAAAGCCTGTAAATCTTGTGTTACCTTTCTTCATCCTCCCCATGTGGGGGTAAACCCCAGGGGGTTGAGACCAAACGCCCTATGGCAAATGGATGTTACTCATCTGACGGAATTTGGTAAGTTGAAATATTTACATGTGTCTGTGGACACCTTTTCTGGTGTCATTCATGCCACACCTCTGGCAGGAGAAAAGGTGTCTCACGTCAGAATACACTGCTTAGAAGCTTGGACAGCTTGGGGAAAGCCCCTTAGACTTAAGACGGATAATGGCCCTGCTTATACTTCCCATGGTTTTCGCGCCTTTTGCGCACAAATGCAGGTTGCC
This sequence comes from Dipodomys merriami, assembly GCF_024711535.1. NCBI lineage: Eukaryota > Metazoa > Chordata > Mammalia > Rodentia > Heteromyidae > Dipodomys > Dipodomys merriami. The sequence goes on from NW_027202849.1 coordinate 530,336, forward strand.
CACACCACCGGATTGCCCTACAATCCTCAAGGACAAGGTATAGTGGAAAGAACTAATAGAAACATAAAAGAAATGCTTCAAAAACAAAAAGGGGGAGTTGCTGAGTCCGCGTCCCCCAGGGAAAGACTTTCTCTTGCGCTCTTTACCCTTAATTTTTTAATTCTAAATGACAACGATCAGTCTGCCGCAGATCGGCATATGACAAGAGACTCCATGGATACTAAAGACATGGTCATGTGGAAGGATGTTATTAATAATAAATGGTATGGACCGGATCCGGTAATAACGAGATCCAGGGGAGCTGTTTGTGTTTTTCCACAGAGTCAAGAAGTACCTCACTGGGTGCCAACGAGACTGACCAGGCCGGTGGAGACTGCAGAAGAACCCCATCTTGAAGATGCCATCCACTCGTCTCCTGATACAGCTGATCTTCTTGCTGTTAGCAACAGTGCTAATAGCAATCCCTGTGATAGCTAAACCGATGATGCTGTGGACTGTTACAATTTACTGACTGGATTGCCTCTGCGGTGTCCTTTTCCAAAGAGCGGGTGGGAGTCGGAATGTTTTTAGCCTGCTGCTTGGGAGGATGCGTGGTCTGCCTATGGTTGGTCTGTCGCCTTCGAGCCCAAACCAGAAGGGACAAGGTTGTTATCTCGCAAGCATTAGCCGCTTTGGAGAGTGGATCCTCACCCCAGATTTGGCTGTCGGCCCTAAGAGGCAGTTAAGCCTTACCATTCTGCATAGCCTTAGCACCCCGAGGGATCAGGGGATCCCATTGCACCGGGACAGGTATGCAATTTGCAATTTGGGACAGGGTGCAAGGCAAGTGCACTGCACTTGAGGAGATGGTTCTCATCTCCTCAAGAAGAGCATGCTGGGTTGCAAGTGGGTTGATGCCCAAGATCCCACCTCTGCAAAAAAGGCATCGGACGGGCCTGGTCATCACTGGGGAAGGCGCGCCCCTCAGGTGAAGGCCAGTGCAAGGTCCTCTCATTAATGTCTTAGACAGAGGCCCAACCTCTACTCTTGCCTGTTGCCATAAAACAAAGAAGGGGGAACTGTAGGGAGCCGAGGCGAGACTCCGCCCACTCCCTTGCAGCTTTGAGGTTTCCACCCCAGACGGTGCTTGGTGGGAGGCCTGGGCTGTGCGCGTGCACGAGCCAGGTAGAGTTCCCAGCCAATCCCATGACACCTGGTGACGGAGAAAGGCAGGCGACCAACAATAGAAAGACCCGCGTTCCGATTCTCATATATAAGCGGCTGTGTTTCGGGTGCACGCTCTCTCGCGCCCAAGCTCTCCTACAACTAAAAGGCTCTCCAATAAAGCGTGATCTGAGAAGACTCCTGGAGTGGTGGTCGTTTTTCCTCGCTGGTCGAGTAGACGGTCACTACATAGGGGGAGCGTTTGGGTTAGGGATAGGTTTAGGATTAGGGTTAGGGTGAGGGTGAGTGTGTGTTTTAGGGTTAGGTTTAGGGTTAGGTTAAGGGTTAGGCTGAGGGTGAGGTTGAGGGTGAGGTTTAGGGTTAGGGTGAGAGTTAAGGTTAGGGTTAGGGGGAGGGTTAGGATGAGGGTTAGGGTTAAGATTAGGGTTAGGGTGAGGGCTAGGGTTAGGGTGAGGTTTAGGATTAGGTTTAGGGTGAGGTTTAGGGTTAGGTTTAGGGTTAGGGTTAGGGTGAGGTTGAGATTTAAGGTTAGAGTTAGGGTTAGGATGAGGCTGAGGGTGAGGGTTAGGGTTAAGGTGAGAGTTAGGGTGAGGGTGAGGCTTAGGGTAGGTTTAGGATTAGGATTAGGCTTAACATTAGGCTGAGTGTAAGGGTTAGGGTTACAGTTACTGTTAGGCTTATTCTTAGGCTGAGGGTGAGGTTGAAGTTGAGGGTTAGGGTTAGTGTGAGAGATAGGGTTCAGTTAAAGTTTAGGGTCAGGGTGAGTTTTAAGGTAAGGTTTACCCTGAGGGTGAGGGTTAGGCTTAGGTTTATTGTTAGGGTGAGGGTTAGGATGAGGGTTAGGGTTAGGATTAGGGTTAGGGTAAGTGCTAGGGTGAGGGTGAGTTTTAGGGTTAGGGTTACGGTGAGGTTTTGCTTAGGTTTAGGGTTAGTGTTAATGTGAGGTTGAGGTTTAGGGTTAGAGTTAGTGTTAGGGTGAGGCTGCTTGTGAGGGTCAGGGTTAGGGTTAGTGTTAGATTTAGGGTTAGGGTGAGAGAGAGGGTTAAGCTTAGGGTTAGGATTAAGATTAGGGTAAGGTTTAGGTTGAGTGTGAGGCTTAGGGTTATGGTTAGGCTTAGGGTTATGCTGAGGGTGAGAGTGAAGGTTAGGGTTAGGATGTGTGTTAGGGTTAGGTTTAGGGTGAGTGATAGGGTTCGGGTTAAGTTTAGGGTTAGCGTGAGGGTTATTTTAGGGTTACCGTGAACATGAGGGTTAGGGTTAGGTTGAGGGTTTGAGTTAGGTTTAGGTTTAGGGTGAGGGTTAGGGTTAGGGTTAGGGTGAGGGTTAGGATGAGGATTAAGGTGAGGGCTAGGATGAGGGTGAGGTTTAGGGTTAGTGTTAGGGTGAGGTTAAATGTTAGGGTTAGGGTAAGGGTGAGGGTTTGGATGAGGTTTAGTGTTACAGTGAGGGTGAGGGTTAGGGTTCCGGTGATGGTTAGGGTTAGTATTATGGTTAGGGTGAGGGTGAGTGTTAGAAATAGGGTTAGGGTTAGGATTAGCGTTAGGTTTAGGATTAGGTTTAGTGTTATTGTTAGGGTTATGGATAGAGTTATGCTGAGGGTAAGAATGAGGGTTAGGGTTAGGGTTAGGGTTAGGGAGAGGGTTAGGGTTAGGATTAGGGTTAGGCTGAGGGTGAGGCTTAGGTTTAGATTTAGGGTTAGGGAAAGGGTTAGTTCCTGGAAGGGTTAGGGTTAGTGTTAGGGTTAAGGTTAGGGTGAGGGTTCAGTTGAGGTTAAGGGTTAGGGTTAGGTTTAGGATTAGGGTTAGGGTGAGAGTTTAGGGGAGGGTTAGGTTTAGGGATAGGGATAGGATTAGGGTTAGGGTGAGGGTGAGTGTTTGTGTTAGGGTTAGGTTTAGGGTTAGGCTAACGGTTAGGCTGAGGTTGAGGTTGAGGGTGAGGTTTAGGGTTAAGGTTAGGTTTAGGGTTAACGTTAGGGTGAGGGTGAGGTTTAGGGTTAGAGTTATGGTTAGGTTGAGGGTGATTGTGAGCGTTGGGCTTAGGGTTAGTCTTAGAGTTAGGGATAGGGTGTGGGTTAGTGTGTGGGTGAGGGTTAGGCTTAGGTTTAAGATTAGGTTTAGGGTTAAGCTTAGGGTGAGTGTGAGGTTTAGGGTTAGGATTAGGCTTAGGCTTAGTCTGAAGGTGAGCGTTAGAGTGAGGGTTAGGGTTAGGGTGAGGGTTAGGTTTAGGGTTAGGGTGAGAGTTAGGGTTCGGGTTAAATTTAGGGTTAGGGTGAGGGTTAGGTTAAAGGTGACGGTGAGGGTGAGGGTTAGAGTTAGGTTGAGCGTTAAGGTTAGGGTTAGGGATACGGTGATGGTGAGGGTGAGGGTTAGGGTTAGGTTTAGGGTGAGGGTTAGCATGAGGGTTAGGGTTAGGATTAGGGTTAGGGTGAGGGCTAGGTAAAGGGTGAGGTTTAGGGTTAGGGTTGTTGTGAGTTTTAAGATTAGGGTTATGCTTAGGTTTAGGGTGAGGGTGAGGTTTAGGGTTAGATTTAGGGTAAGGTTAAGGCTGATTGTGAGGGTTATGTTTAGGGTTAGTGTTAGAATTAGGGTTAGGGTGAGGATTAGGGTGAGGGTTAGGCATAGGGTGAGGATTAGGATTAGGGTAAGGGTTAGGACAAATGTGAGGGTTAGGGTTAGGTTTAGGCTTAGGGTTTGCTGAGGATGAGTTTGAGGTTTAGAGTTAGGGTTAGGGTGAGGCTGAGGGTGAGGGTTATGGTTAGGTTTAGTGTTAGGGTTAGGGTTAGGGGGAGGGTTAGGATTAGTTGTAGGGTTACGATTAGGGTTAGGGTGAGGGCTAGGCTGAGGGTTAATATGAGGGTTAGCTTTAGGGGTAGGGTTAGGTTTAGGATTAAGGTTAGGGTGAGGGTGTGTGTAAGGGTTAGGGTTAGCGTTAGGCTTTGGTTTACGGTGAGGGTGAGGCTGAGGATTAGGTTTAGGTTTAGTGTTAAGGTTAGGGATAGGGTTAGGGTTAATGTGATGGTTAGGGTTAGGGTTAGGGTTAAGCTTAGGTTTAGGCTGAGCTTGAGTGTGTGGTTTGGGGATAGGCTTACGGTTAGGGTTAGGGTTAGGGTTAGGTTTAGTTTTAGGCTTAGGCTTAGGGTTAGGGTTAGCGTGAGGTTTAGGGTTAGATATAGGGTTAGGGGGAGTGTTAGGTTAAGGGATAGGAATATGGCTAGTTTTAGGTTTAGGGTGGGGGTGAGGGTTAGATGAGGTTTATGGTTAGAGTTAGGGTTAGGGTTAGTGGGAGGGTAAGTGCTAGGGTTAGAGTTAGTGTTAGGGTGAGGGTAAGTGTTGGGGTGAGGGTTTGGGTTAGGGTGACGGTTATGGTTAGGGTGAGGGTTAGGATTAGCTTTAGGGTTATTGTTAGGGTCAGGTTTAGGGTTACGGTTACTGTGAGGGTGAGTGTGAGGGTTAGGGTTAGTGTTAGGGTGAGGTTTAGTGTTCGGGTTAGTGTTAGAGTTAGGGTGAGGGTGAGGTTTCCGTTAGAGTTAGGGTTAGGGTGAGTGTTAGGTTGAGGGTTAGGTTTAGTGTTCGTGATAAGGTTAGGTTAGGGTAAGAGTTAAGGGGAGGGTTAGGGTTAGGGTTAGGATTAGTGTTAGGGTGAGGGTGAGTGTGTGTTAGGGATAAGTTTATGGTGAGGCTTAGGGTTAGGCTGAGGCTAAGGGTGAGGTTGAGGTTGAGGGTTAGAGTGAGGGTTAGGGTTAATGTTAGGGTGAGGTTTAGTGTTAGGGTTAGGTTTAGAGTTAGGGTTAGGTTGAGGGTGAGGTTTAGGGGTAGAGTTAGGGTCAGGGTTAGAGTTAGGGTTAGGTTTAGGGTTAGGTTTAGGTTTAGGGTTGAGTTGACGGTAAGGGTAAACATAAGGGTTAGGCTGAGGGTGAGAGTTATGGTAATGTTGAAGGTTAGGTTTAGAGTAAGTTTAAGGGTTAGGGGTAGGTTGAGGGTGAGTGTTAGATTAAGGAATAGTGTTAGGGTTAGGGTGAGGTTTAGAGTGAGGATGAAGGTTAGGGTTAGGTTGAGGGCTGGGGTGAAGGTGAGGGTTAGGGTTAGGGTTAGGCTTAGGGTTAGGCTGAGGATGAGGGTGGGGGTGAGGATTACGGTGAGGGTTAGGGTTAGGGTTATTTTTAGTGTTATGGTTAGGGTTAAGTTTGAGGTTAGGGTGAGGTTGAGGGTGGGGTGAGGATTACGGTTAGAGTGATGATTAGGGTTAGGGTTAGTGTTATTGTTAGGGTTAGGGTTAGAGTTAAGGTGAGGTTGAGGGTGCAGGTGAGGATTAGGGTTAGGGTTACGGAGGGGTTTAGGGTTAGGGAGAGGGTTAGGGTGAGGGTGAGTTTTACAGTTAGATATAGGGTTAGGGGGAGAGTGACGGTGAGGTTTAGGGTTGTGGTTAGTTTTAGGGTTAGGGTGAGGTTGAGGGTTACGTTGAAGTTTAGGGTTAGGGTTAGGGTTAGGGTTAGTGTGAGGGTTAGTTTTAGGGTTACGGTTAGTGTTAGTGTGAGGGTGTTAGGTGAGGGTTTGGGTTAGAGTTAGGATTATGGTTAGAGTGAGGGTTAGGATTATGGTTAGGGTTAGGTTTAGGGTTAGGTTTAGGGTTAAGGTTAAGGTGAGGGTGAGGGTGAGGGTTAGGTTTAGGGTTAGGGTGAGGTTTAGGGTTTCAGTTAGGGTTAGATTTAGGTCTAGGGTGAGGGTGAGATTTAGGATTAGGTTTAGTGTTAGTGTGAGGGTTAGGTTGAGGGTTAGGGTTAGGGTTATTGTTAGGGTTATGGTTAGGGTGATACTTAGGGGGAGGCTTAGGTTTAGGGTTAGGTTTAGGGTTAGGATTAGGGTAAACCTGAAGGTGATTGTTTGTGTGTTAGGGTTAGGCTTACAGTTAGGCTGAGGGTGAGGTTTAGGGTGATGGATAGGATTAGGGTGAGGGTTAGTGTTAGGGTTAGGGGGAGGGTTAGAATGAGGGTTAGGATTAGGATTAGGGTTAGGGTGAGGGCTAGGTTGAGGGTGAGGTTTAGTGTTAGGTTTAGGATGAGGTTTAGTGTTAGGGTTAGGGTTAGGATGAGGGTGAGGTTTAGGGTTAGAGTTATGATTAGGATGAGGCTGAGGGTGAGGGTTAGGGTTAGGGTTAGTGTTAGGGTTAGGGTTAAGGTGAGGGTTAGGGTGAGGTTGAGGTTTAGGGTTAGGGTTAGTATTAGGTTTAAGTTTAGGGTTAGGGTGAGGTTTAGCGTTAGGGTTAGGGTTAGGGTGAGGGTTAGGATTAGGGTGAGGGTTAGAGTTATTGTGAGGGTGAGTGTTAGGTTTAGGGTTAGTGTTAGGGTGAGGGGAAGTGTTATGTTGAGGGTTAGGTTTAGGGTGAGGTTTATGGTTAGGGTGAGGTTTAGGGTTAGGGTTAGGGTGAGGGTGAGGTTGAGGTTTAGTGTTAGATTTAGCGTTAGAGGGAGGGTTAGGGTGAGGTTTAGTGTTAGTGTTAGGGTTAGGGTGAGGGTTAGGTTTAGGTTGAGGTTTAGGTTTAGGGTTAGGGTTAGCGTTAGTGTGAGTGTTAGTGTTAGGGTTAGGGTTAGTTTTAGGGAGAGTGTATGTGTTAGAGTTAGGGTTTGGGTTAAGGTGATGGATTTGGTTAGGGTGAGGGTTAGGATTAGGGTTAGGATTATTGTTAAGGTTAGGTTTAGGGTTTTGGTTATCATGAGGGTGAGGGTGAGGGTTAGGGTGAGGTTTAGTGTTTGGTTTAGCGTTAGTGTTAGGTTTAGGCTGAGGGTGAGGTTTAGGGTTAGAGTTAATGTTAGAGTGAGAGTTAGGTTGAGGGTTATGGTTAGGGATAGTGTTGGGGTTAGGTTTACAGTGAGATTTAGGGGGAGCGTTAGGATTAGGGATAGGGTTAGGATTAGGGTTAGGGTGAGGTCTAGGGTGAGGTTGAGTTTTAGTGTTAGGGTTAGGGTGAGGTTTAGGGTAAGGGTTAGGGTTGAGGTTAGGGTGAGGGTAAGATTTATTGTTAGAGTTAGGTTTAGGATGAGGCTGTGGGTGAATGCTAGGGTTAAGTTTAGCGTTAGGGTTAGGTTTAAGGTTATGGTTAGGGTGAGGGTGAGGGTTAGTGTTAGGTTTAGGATTATGTTTTGGGTTAAGTTTCGGCTGAGTGTAAGGGTTAGGGGTACAGTTAGGGATAGGCTTAGCCTTAGCCTGAGGGTGAGGGTGAGGGTGAGGGTTAGGGTTAGGATGAGTGTTAGGTTTAGGGTTAGGTTGAGAGTTAGGGTTCGGGTTAAATTTAGGGTTAGGGTGAGCGTTAGGTAAGGTTTACGATTAGGGTGAGGTTTAGGTTTAGGTTTACTGTTAGGGTGGGTGTTACGGTTAGGATTAGTGTTAGGGTGAGGGCTAGAGTGAGGGTGATATTTAGGGTTAGGTTTAGGGTGAGGTTTAGCTTAGAGTTAGGGTTAGTTTTAGGGTGAGGGTGAGGTTTAGGGTTAGATTTAAGATTAGGTTGAGGCTGATTGTGAGGGTTATGGTTAGTGTTAGTGTTAGAGTTAGGATTAGGTGAGTTTGACTGTTAGGCTTAGGGTTAGGATTTGGATTAAGGTAAGTTTTGGCGTGAATGTGAGGATTAGGGTTATGGTTAGGCTTAGGGTTATGCTGAGGGTGAGAGTGAGGTTTAGGGTTAGAGTGAGTGTTAGGGTTCGGTTTAGGGTGAGAGTTATGGTTCGGGTTAAGTTTAGGGTTAGCGTGAGGGTTAGGGTTAGGGTTATGGTGAGCGTGAAGGTTAGGGTTAGGTTGAGGGTTAGAGTTAGGTTTAGGTTTAGGGTTAGGGTTAGGGTGAGCGTTACGATGAGGATTAGGTTTAGGATTAGGGTTAGGGTGAGGGCCAGGGTGAGGGTGAATGTTAGGGTTAGTGTTAGGGTGAGGTTTAGGGTTAGGTTTAGGGTAAGGGTGAGGGTTTGGATGAGGGTTAGTGCTACGGTGAGGGTGAGGGTTAGGGTTTGGGTGGGGGTTAGGGTTAGGATTAGGGTTAGTGTGAGGGTGAGTGTTAGGATTAGGGTTAGGGTTAGGGTTAGGTTTAGGGTTAGGATTAGTGTTATTGTTAGGGTTATGGTTAGAGTTACTCTGAGGGTAAGGATGAGGGTGAAGGTTATGGTTAGGTTCAGGGTGAGGATTAGGGTTAGGTTTAGGATTAGGGTTAGGTTCAATGTGAGGTTTAAGATTAGATTTAGGGTTAGGGGGAAGGTTTGTTCGTGGGTAAGGGTTAGGGTTAGGGTTAGGATTAGGTTTAGGGTGAGGGTGAGTGTTAGGGTTAGGGCTAGGGTTAGGCTTAGGTTTAAGGTTAGGCTGAGGGTGAGGGTGGGGGTGAGGATTAGATTTAGGGTGTTGGTTAGTGTTAGGGTTAGGGTGAGGTTTAGGGTTTGGGTTAGTGTTAGCGTTAGGTTTAGGGTGAGCGTGAGGTTTCGGGTTAGAGTTATGGTAAGGGTGAGGTTTAGGTTGAGGGTTTGGGTTAGGATTATTGTTATTTTTAGGGTTAGGGTGAGATTTTGGGGGAAGGTTAGGATTAGGGATAGGGTTAGGATTAGGGTTAGGGTGAGGATGAGTGTGTGTGTTAGGGTTTGTTTTAGGGTTAGGCTTAGGGTTAGGCTGAGGTTGACGGTGAGGGTGAGGGTTAGGATTAGCGTAAGGGTAGGGTTTAGGGTTAGGGTGAGAGTTAGGGTTCGGGTTAAATTTAGGGTTAGGGTGAGGGTTAGCGTACGGGTTATGTGAGGGTGAGGGTTAAGGTTAGGTTAGGGTTAGGGTTAGGGTTAGGGTTAGGATTAGGTTTAGGTTGAGGGCTAGGGTGAGGGTGAGGTTTTGGGTTAGGGTTGTGTTGAGGTTTAGGGTTAGGTTTATGGTTAGGTTTAGGGTGAGGGTGAGGGTTAGGGTTCATTTTAGGTTTAGGGTGAAGCTGATTGTGAGGGTTAGGGTTAGGGATAGTGTTAGATTTAGGGTTAGTTTAAGGGTTAGGGTGAGTGTGAGGGTTAGGCTTAGGGTTAGGATTAGTATTAGGGTAAGGTTTAGGGTGAGGGTTAGGGTTAGGGTTAGGCTTAGGTTGAATGTTAGGGTTAGGGTTAAGGTGATTGTTAGGGTTAGGCTTAGGCTTAGGCTTAGTGTTAGGTTGAGGGTGAGGGTTTGGTTTAGGGTTAGGGTTTGGGTTAGGTTGAGAGTGAGGCTGAGGATTAGGGTTACGTTTAGGGTTAGGGTTAGGGTTATGTTTAGGGTTAGGGTTAGGGTTAGGATTAGGCTTAGGGTTAGGGTTAGCCTGAGGTTTAGGTTTAGATGTAGGGATAGGGGGAGGGTTATGGTAAGGATTAGGAATAGGGTTAGTGTTAGGGTTAGGGTGAGGGTGAGGGTTAGGTTGAGGTTTAGGATTAGGGTTAGAGTTAGGGTTAGTGTGAGGGTTAGTGTTAGGGGTAGGGTAAGTGTTAGGGTGAGGGTAAGTGTTAGGTTTAGGGTTTGGGTTAGGGTGAGGGTTATGGTTACGGTGAGGGTTAGTATTAGCTTTAGGGTTAATGTTAGGGTTAGGTTTAGGGTTACGGTTAATGTGAGGCTGAGTGTGAGGGTTAGGGTTAGGGTCAGGTTTAGTGTTTTGGTTAGGGTTAGAGTGAGGGTTAGGGTGAGGGTGAGGTTTAGGGATAGAGTTAGGGTTAGGGTGAGGTTAGGTTGAGGTTTAGGGTTTGGTTAATGTTAGTGTCAGAGTTAGGGTGAGGGTTAGGGGGCGGGTTATGGTTAGGGTTGGTTTTAGGTTTAGCGTTAGGCTGAGGCTTAGGTTAGGGTGAAGGTTAGGGCTAGGGTTAAGATTAGGATTAGGGTTAGGCCTAGGGTGAGTGTGAGGTTTCATGTTAGGGTTAGTGTTAGTCTTAGGTTTAGGCTGAGGGTGAGGATGAGGGTGGGGGTTAGGTTTAGGGAGAGGTTTAGGGTTAGGGTTAGGGTGAGTTTTAGTGTTAGGTTTAGGGTTAGAGTTAGGGTTAGGTTGAGGGTGAAGTTTAGAGGTAGAGTTAGATTTAGGGTGAGGGTGAGTGTGAGGGTTAGGGTTAGGGTTAATGTTAGGCTTAGCTTTAGGCTAAGGGTGAGGGTGAGTGTTAGGTTTAGGGTTAGGATGAGGTTTAGGTTTAGGGTTAGGGTTAGAATTAGTGTTAGGGTGAGATTGAGGTTTAGGATTAGAGTTAGGGTTAATGTTAGAGTTAGGGTTGGGTGAGGGTGACGGTTAGGGTTAGTGTAAGTGTGATGGTTCGGGATAGGTTTAGTGTTATTGATAGTGTTAGGGTTAGAGTTATAGTGAGGGTGAGGGTGCGCGTGCGGGTTAGGCTTAATTTTAGGGTGGGGTTTACGAGTAGGGTTAGGGTTAGGGTTCGGGTGAGAGTTAGGGTTAGGGTTCGGGTGAGGGTTAGGGTTAGGGTGAGGGTTAGGGTTAGGTTTAGGCTTAGGATTAGGATTGGTCTGAGGGTGAGGTTGAGAGTGAGGGATAGGGTTAGGTTGATGTTTAGGGTTAAGCTTAGGGTGAGGATTAGGATGAGGGTTACGGTTAGGGTGAGGTTTAGCGTGAGGGTGATGGTAAGTGGAAAGGTGAGGATTAGGCTGAGGCTGAGAGTTAAGAAAAGGATAAGGGTGAAGGTTAGGGTGAGGGTTAGGGCAAGGGTTATGGTTTGGGTTAGGGTGAGGGTGAGGGTTAGATTGAGAATTAAGGTTAGGTTAGTGTGAGGGTTAGGGTGAGGGTTAGGGTTACAATTAGGGTTAGCTTGAGGGCTAGGGTGAGGGTGAGGGTTAGGATTAGGGTTAGTGTGAGGTTTAGGGTTGAGTGTTAAGATTAGTGTGAGGGTTAATGTTAGGGTTAGGCTTACTGTAAGGATGAGGGTAAGTGTTAGGGTGAGGGTTAGGGTTAGGGTGAGTGTTATGGTTAGGGTGAGGGTTAGAGTTAGTTTTAGGGTTATTGTTAGTGTTAGGGTTAGGTTTACCCTTACAGTGAGCGTGAGGGTTAGGGTTAGGTTTAGGGTGAGGTTTAGGGTTAGGGGTATGGTTAGAGTTTGGGTTAGGGTTAGGATTAGGGTTAAGGTGAAGGCTAGGGTGGGGGTGAGGGTTAGGGTTAGGTTTATGGTTAGGGTTAGGATTAGGTTTAGGCTGAGGGTGAGTTTGTGGGTTAGGGTTAGGTTTAGGGTTAGTCTTAGGGTTAGGCTAAGGGTGAGGTTGAGGGTGAGGGTTACGGTTAGGTTGAGGGTTAGGGTAATGGTTAGGTTAGGGTGAGTGGGTGGGTTAGGATTAGGTTTAGGATTAGTCTTAGGGTAGGCTAAAGGTGAGGTTAAGGGTGAGGGTTAGGATTACGGTGAGGGTTAGGTTTAGGGTTAGGGTGAGTGTTAGGATGAGGGTTAAATTTAGCATTAGGGTTAGAGTGAGGGCTAGGGTGAGGGTGAGGTTTAGGGTTAGGGTTAGGGTTAGAGTGAGGATGAGTTTTAGGTTTAGAATTAGGTTTAGGGTGAGGGATACGGTTTAGTTTTAGGGTTAGGTTTAGTGTTAGGGTTAGGGTTAGTGTGAGGGTTAGGGTTATGATGAGGGTTAGGTTTAGGGTGAGGGTTAGGTTTAGGGTTAGGGTAGGGTCAGGGTTAGGGTTAAGGTTGAGGGTTAGAATTAGGTTTACGGTTAGGTTGATGGTTAGGGTTAGGGTTAGGGTTAGGGTTTGGATGAGGTTTAGGGTTACAATTAGGTTTATGATGAGGGCTAGGGTGAGAGTGACGGTTATTGTTAGGGTTAGGGTGAGGTATAGGGTTAGGGTTAGGATTACGGTGAGGGTGAGGGTTAGGTTTAGGGTGAGGGTTAGGGTTAGGGTTAGGGTTAGGGTGAGGTTCAGTGTTAGGATTAGGGTTAGGGTTAGAGTTACAGTGAGGTGAGGGTGAGGGTGAGGGTTAGGATCAGGTTTAGGGTGAGGTTTAGGGTTAGGGTTATGGTTAGGATGAGGGTTATTGTTAGGGTTAGGGTGAGGTATAGGGTTAGGGTTAGGATTACGGTGAGGGTGAGGGTTAGGTTTAGGGTGAGGGTTAGGGTTAGGGTTAGGGTTAGGGTGAGGTTCAGTGTTAGGATTAGGGTTAGGGTTAGAGTTACAGTGAGGTGAGGGTGAGGGTGAGGGTTAGGATCAGGTTTAGGGTGAGGTTTAGGGTTAGGGTTATGGTTAGGATGAGGGTGAGGTTTAGGGTTAGAGTTAGGGTTATGGGGAGGGATAGGGTGAGCATTAGGGTTAGGGTTAGGGTTAGGGTTGGGGTTAGTGTGAGGGTTAGGTTGAGGATTAATGTTAGGGTTAGGGTTACATTTAGGTTTAGGTTTACGGTAAGCGTGATTGTGAGGGTTAGGGATAGGGTTCGGCTTAGGCTTAGGGTTATGCTGAGGGTATGGGTGTATATGAGGATTAGGTTTAGCAAGATGCTTAGGTTTATGGTTAAGTTAAGGGTTAGGATTAGGCTTAGCGTTAGGATTAGGGTGAGAGTGAGGGCTAGGGTGAGGGTGAGGGTTAGGGTTAGTGTTAGGGTGAGGTTTAGGGTTAGGGTTAGGGTGAGGGTGAGTGTTAGGATGAAGGTTAATGTTAGAGTTAGGGTTACATTTGTGATTAGGGTTACGTTTAGGATTAGTTTTAAGGTAAGGGTGAGTGTGAGGGTTAGGATTAGTGTTCAGCGTAGGCTTAGGATTATGCTGAGGGTATGGGTGTATATGAGGATTAGGTTTAGAAAGATGGTTAGGTTTATGGTTATGTTAAGGGTTAGGATGAGGCTTAGGGTTAGGATTAGGGTTAGGGTTAGGGTTAGGGTGAGGGTGAGGGTTAGGGTTAGGTTTAGGCTTAGGCTTAGTGTTAGGCTGAGGCTAAGGTTCAGGGTGAGGGTTAGGGTTAGGTTGATGGTTGGAGTTACTGTTAGGGTGAGGGTCAGGATAAGGATTAGTGTTAGGGTGAGAGTTAGGGTGAGGGTGACAGTAAGGGTAAATGTGAGGATTAGGCTGAGGGTGAGGGTTAGGGTAAGGGTGAGGGTTAGGGTTAGGGTGAGGGTGAGAGTTAGATTGAGGATTAGTGTTATGGTTAGTGTGAGGTTTAGGGTGAGGACGAGGGTTAGGGTTAGGGTGAGATTGAGGGTTAGGGTGATGGTTAGGTTTAGTGTGAGGGTTAGTGTTAGGGTTAGCATTAGTGTTAGGGTGAGGGTAAGTGTTAGGGTGAGGTTTAGGGTTAGGGTGAAGGTTATGTTTAGGATGAGGGTTAGGGTTAGGGTTAGGGTTATTGTTATTGTTAGTGTTAGGGTTACGGTTACAGTGAGGGTGAGGGTGAGGTTGAGGGTTAGGGTTAGGATGAGGTTTAGGTTTTGGGTTGGGGTTAGAGTTAGGGTTAGGGTGAGGGTGATGTTTAGGGTTAAAGTTAGTTTTAGTGTTATTGTTGGGGTTAGGGTGAGGTTCAGGGTTAGTTTTTGGCTTAGGCTTAGGCTTAGGACAAGCATGAGTGTGAGAGTTAGGGTTAGAGTGAGGGTTAGGGTTAGGGTGAAGGTTAGTGTTATTGTTAGGGTTAGTGTTAGGGTGAGGGTAAGTGTTAGGGTGAGTTTTAGGGTTAGGGTGAGGGTTATGTTTAGGGTGAGTGTTAGGGTTAGGGTTAGGGTTATTTTTAGGGTTAGGGTATCGGTTATGGGAACAGTGAGGGTAAGGCTGAGGGTTAGGGTTAGGGTTAGGGTGAGGTTTAGGTTTAGGGTTAGGGTTAGAGTTAGGGTTAGGGTGAGAGTGAGGTTTAGGGTTAGAGTTAGGGTTAGTGTTAGTGTTAGGGTTAGGGTGAGGGTTACGGTTAGGGTTAGGCTTAGCCTTAGGCTTAGGCTTAGGCCTACTATGAAGGTGAAGATTAGGGTTAGGGTGAAGGTTAGGATGAGGTTTAGGGTTAGGAATAGGGTTAAGGTGAGGGCTAGGGTGAGGGTTAGAGTTACAGTGAGGGTGAGGGTTAGGATTCGGGTGAGGGTGAGGTTTAGTGTTAGGGGTAGGTTTAGGGATAGGGTTTGGGTGAGGTTTATGGTTAGATTTAGGGTTAGGGAAAGGGTTAGTTCGTGGGTTAGGGTTAGGGTTAATATTAGGGTTAAGGTTAGGGTGAGGGTTAGGTTGAGGTTAAGTTTTAGGGGTAGGGTTAGGTTTCGGATTAGGGTTAGGGTGAGGGTGAGTGTGGGCGTGAGTATTAGGGTTATGGTGATTGTTAGGTTTAGGCTTAGGGTGAGGGTTAGGATGAGGGTTAGGGTTTGGATTAGGGTTAGGGTGAGGACTAGGGAGAGGGTGAGGGTTAGGGTAAGGGTTAGGATTAGGCTTAGTGTTCGTCTGAGCTTGAGGTTGAGGGTGAGGGTTAGGGTTAGGGTGATGGTTAGGTTTACTGTTAGGGTGAGTTTTTGGATGAGGTTTAGGTTTAGGGGGAGGGTTAGGGTGAGGATGATGGTAAGGGTAAAGTTGAGGTTTAGGCTGAGGTTGAGGGTTAAGATAAGGGTGTGGTTTAGGGTTAAGTTTAGTGTTAGGGTAAGGGTTAGGATTCGGGTTAGTGTGAGGTTTAGGGTGAGGATGAGGGTTAGGGTTAGGGTGAGGGTGAGGGTTAGAGTTAGGGTTAGGGTGAGGGTTAGGATTAGGGTGAGGGTTATGGTTAGGTGAGGGTTAGGCTTAGGGTTATTGTTAGGGTTACGTTTTAGGTGAGCGTGAAGGTTAGGGTTAGGTTGAGGGTTCGGTTTAGGGTGAGGGTGAGGGTTAGGGTTAGGGTGAGGGTTAGGTTGAGGATTAGGGTTAGGTTTAGGTTTAGGGTGAGGGCCAGGGCGAGGGTGAGTGTTAAGGTTAGTGTTAGGGTGAGGTTTATGGTTAGGGTTAGAGTTATGGTAAGGGTTTGAATGAGCGTTAGGTTTACAGTGAGGATGAAGTTTAGGGTTAGGGTGAGGGTTAGGGTTATTATTAGGTTTTGGGTGAGGGTGAGTTTTAGGATTAGGGTTGTTGTTGGGTTAGGTTTAGTGTTAGGATTAGTGATATTGTTAGGGTTAGGGTTAGAGTTACGGTGAGGGTGAGGGTGAGTTTTAGGGTTAGAGTGAGGTTTAGGGTTAGGGTTAGGATTAGGGTTAGCGTGAGGGTGAGGTTTAGGGTTAGATTCAGGGTTAAGGGGAGGGTTAGTTCGTGGGTTAGTGTTAGGGTTAGTGTTAGGGTTAAGGTTAGGTTGACAGTTAGGTTGAGGTTAAGGGTTAGGTTTATGGTTAGGTTTAGGATTAGGGTTAGGGTGAGGGTGAGTGTGAGGATTAGGGCTAGGGTTAGCATGAGGGTTAGGTTTAGGGTTAGGATTGGTGTTATTGTTAAGGTTATGGTTAGAGTTAAGTTGAGGGTGGGGGTGAGGGTCAGGGTGACTTTTAGAGTTAGGATGAGGTTTAGGGTAAGGGTTAGGGTGAGGGTGAGGTTTAGGGTTTGATTAGGGTTAGGGGGAGGGTTAGATCGTGGGTTAGTGTTAGTGTTAGGGTTAGGGTTATGGTTATGGGTGATAGTTATGTTGAGGTTAAGGGTTAGGTTTATGGTTAGGTTAAGAATTAGGGTTAGGGTGAGGGTGAATGTGAGGATTAGGGTTAGGGTTATGCTTAGGCTTCGGGTTAGGCTGAAGATGAGCGTGGGGTTGAGGTTTAGGGTTATTTTGATGGTTAGGTTAGGGTTAGGGTGAGGGTTAGGGTTTGGGTTAGGGTTAGAGTTAGGTTTAGGGTGAGGGTGAGATTTAGGGTTAGAGTTAGGGTTAGGGTGAGGGTTAGGTTGAAGTTTAGGTTTACGGTTAGTGTTAGGGTTAGGGTTCCGGTGAGAGATAGGGGGAGGGTTAGGGTTAGGGATAGGGTTAGTATTAGAGTTAGCGTGAGTGTGGGTGTGTATGTTAGGGTTAGGTTTAGGTTTAGGGTTAGGCTTAGGGTTAGGCTGAAGTTGAGGGTGAGGGTGAGGTTTAGTGTTAGGGTGAGGGTTAGGGTTAGGGTTAGGTGTAGGGGCAGGTTTAGGTTTAGAGTTAGGGTTAGGGTGAGGCTGAGGGTGAGGGTTATGGTTAGGTTTAGTGTTAGGGTTAGGGTTAGGGGGAGGGTTAGGATTAGTTGTAGGGTTACGATTAGGGTTAGGGTGAGGGCTAGGCTGAGGGTTAATATGAGGGTTAGCTTTAGGGGTAGGGTTAGGTTTAGGATTAAGGTTAGTGTGAGGGTGTGTGTGAGGGTTAGGGTTAGCGTTAGGCTTTGGTTTACGGTGAGGGTTAGGGTTAGGGTTTGGTTTAGGGTGAGGGTAAGGCTGAGGATTAAGTTTAGGTTTAGTGTTAAGGTTAGGGATAGGGTTAGGGTTAATGTGATGGTTAGGGTTAGGGTTAGGGTTAAGCTTAGGTTTAGGCTGAGCTTGAGTGTGTGGTTTGGGGATAGGCTTACGGTTAGGGTTAGGGTTAGGGTTAGGTTTAGTTTTAGGCTTAGGCTTAGGGTTAGGGTTAGCGTGAGGTTTAGGGTTAGATATAGGGTTAGGGGGAGTGTTAGGTTAAGGGATAGGAATATGGCTAGTTTTAGGTTTAGGGTGGGGGTGAGGGTTAGATGAGGTTTATGGTTAGAGTTAGGGTTAGGGTTAGTGGGAGGGTAAGTGCTAGGGTTAGAGTTAGTGTTAGGGTGAGGGTAAGTGTTGGGGTGAGGGTTTGGGTTAGGGTGACGGTTATGGTTAGGGTGAGGGTTAGGATTAGCTTTAGGGTTATTGTTAGGGTCAGGTTTAGGGTTACGGTTACTGTGAGGGTGAGTGTGAGGGTTAGGGTTAGTGTTAGGGTGAGGTTTAGTGTTCGGGTTAGTGTTAGAGTGAGGGTTAGGGTGAGGGTGAGGTTTCCGTTAGAGTTAGGGTTAGGGTGAGTGTTAGGTTGAGGGTTAGGTTTAGTGTTCGTGTTAAGGTTAGGGTTAGGGTAAGAGTTAAGGGGAGGGTTAGGGTTAGGGTTAAGGTTAGGTTTAGTTTTAGGGTGAGGGTGAGTGTGTGTTAGGGATAAGTTTATGGTGAGGCTTAGGGTTAGGCTGAGGCTAAGTGTGAGGTTGAGGTTGAGGGTTAGAGTGAGGGTTAGGGTTAATGTTAGGGTGAGGTTTAGTGTTAGGGTTAGGTTTAGAGTTAGGGTTAGGTTGAGGGTGAGGTTTAGGGTTAGAGTTAGGGTCAGGGTTAGAGTTAGGGTTAGGTTTAGGGTTAGGTTTAGGTTTAGGGTTGAGTTGACGGTAAGGGTAAACATAAGGGTTAGGCTGAGGGTGAGAGTTATGGTAATGTTGAAGGTTAGGTTTAGAGTAAGTTTTAGGGTTAGGGGTAGGTTGAGGGTGAGTGTTAGATTAAGGAATAGTGTTAGGGTTAGGGTGAGGTTTAGAGTGAGGATGAAGGTTAGGGTTAGGTTGAGGGCTGGGGTGAAGGTGAGGGTTAGGGTTAGGGTTAGGCTTAGGGTTAGGCTGAGGATGAGGGTGGGGGTGAGGATTACGGTGAGGGTTAGGGTTAGGGTTATTTTTAGTGTTATGGTTAGGGTTAAGTTTGAGGTTAGGGTGAGGTTGAGGGTGGGGTGAGGATTACGGTTAAAGTGATGATTAGGGTTAGGGTTAGTGTTATTGTTAGGGTTAGGGTTAGAGTTAAGGTGAGGTTGAGGGTGCAGGTGAGGATTAGGGTTAGGGTTACGGAGGGGTTTAGGGTTAGGGAGAGGGTTAGGGTGAGCGTGAGTTTTACAGTTAGATATAGGATTAGGGGGAGAGTGACGGTGAGGTTTAGGGTTGTGGTTAGTGTTAGGGTTAGGGTGAGGTTGAGGGTTACGTTGAAGTTTAGGGTTAGGGTTAGGGTTAGGGTTAGTGTGAGGGTTAGTTTTAGGGTTACGGTTAGTGTTAGTGTGAGGGTAAGTGTTAGGTGAGGGTTTGGGTTAGGGTTAGGATTATGGTTAGAGTGAGGGTTAGGATTATGGTTAGGGTTATTGTTAGGGTTAGGTTTAGGGTTAAGGTTAAGGTGAGGGTGAGGGTGAGGGTTAGGTTTAGGGTTAGGGTGAGGTTTAGGGTTTCAGTTAGGGTTAGATTTAGGTCTAGGGTGAGGGTGAGGTTTAGGATTAGCTTTAGTGTTAGTGTGAGGGTTAGGTTGAGGGTTAGGGTTAGGGTTAGTGTTAGGGTTATGGTTAGGGTGATACTTAGGGGGAGGCTTAGGTTTAGGGTTAGGTTTAGGGTTAGGATTAGGGTAAACCTGAAGGTGATTGTTTGTGTGTTAGGGTTAGGTTTAGGGTTAGGCTTACAGTTAGGCTGAGGGTGAGGTTTAGGGTGAGGGATAGGGTTAGGTTGAGGGTTAGTGTTAGGGTTAGGGGGAGGGTTAGAATGAGGGTTAGGATTAGGATTAGGGTTAGGGTGAGGGCTAGGTTGAGGGTGAGGCTTAGTGTTAGGTTTAGGATGAGGTTTAGGGTTAGGATGAGGGTGAGGTTTAGGGTTAGAGTTATGATTAGGATGAGGCTGAGGGTGAGGGTTAGGGTTAGGGTTAGTGTTAGGGTTAGGGTTAATGTGACGGTTAGGGTGAGGTTGAGGTTTAGGGTTAGGGTTAGTTTTAGTTTTAAGTTTAGGGTTAGGGTGAGGTTTAGCGTTAGGGTTAGGGTTAGGGTGAGGGTAACGTTTAGGGTTAGTGTTAGGGTTAGGCTTACGGTTAGGCTGAGGGTGAGGGTGAGGGTGAGGGTTAGGGTGAGGGTTAGGGTTAGGGTTAGGGTGAGAGTTCGGGTTCGGGATAAGTTTAGGGTTAGGGTGATGGTTAGGGTAAGGGTTATGGTGAGGGTAACACTTAGGGTTAGGGTGAGGGTTAGGGTTAGGTTTAGGGTTAGGGTGAGGGTGAGAGTGAGGGTTAGGGTGAGTGTTAGGGTGAGTGTTAGGATGAGGGTTATGGTGAGGATTCGGGTTAGGGTGAGAGCTAGGGTGAGGGTGAGGTTTATGTTTATTGTTAGGGTGAGATTTAGAGTTATGGTTAGGGTTACAGTAATGTTGAGAGTGAGGTTTAGGGTTAGAGTTAGGGTTAGGGTGAGGCTGAAGGCTAGCGTTAGGTTTAGGGTTAGTGTTAGAATTAGGGATAGGGTTAGGCTTAGGGTGAGGGTGAGGGTTAGGCTTAGGGTTAGGATTAGGATTAGGGTAACAGGGTGAGTGTGAGGTTTAGGGTTCGGGTTAGGGTTAGGGTCAGGGCTAGTGTGAAGTTGAGAGTTAACCTCAGGGTTAGGGTGAGGTTTAGGTTTAGGGTGATGGTTAGCGTTGGTGTGCGGGTTATTTTTAGGTTTAATGTTTGTTTTAAGGTGAGATTAAGTGTTAGGGTAAGGTTTAGGTTTAGGGTGAGGTTTACGATTAGGGTTAGGGTTAGGGTTAGGGTGAGGGTGATGTTAAGGGTTAGAGTTAGGGTTAGGGTGAGGGTTAGGTTTAGGGTTAGAGTTAGGGTTAGGGTGAGACTTAGGGTGGGGGTGAGGATTGGAGTTTGGGTTTAGATTAGGATTAGGGTTAAGATGAGGTGAGTGTTATGGTTAGGGTTAGGGTTAGGATTAGAGTTAGAGTGAGGGTGAGGATGAGGGTTATGGTTAGGGTGAGTGTTGGGGTTAGGGTTAGAGTGAGGGTTATGGTGAGGGTTAGGCTTAGGCTTAGTGTTTGGTATGGGCTATGTTGTGGGTGTGGGTTAGGATTAGGGTTAGGGTGAGCGTTAGGCTGGGGGTTAGGGTTAGTATTAGGGTTTGGGTTGGGGTTAGGTTTAGTCTTAATGTTAGGTAGAGGGTGAGCGTGAGGGTGAGGTTTAGGGTGAGGGTGAGGGTGAGATTTAGGGTTAGAGTTAGCGTTCAGGTGAGGGTTAGTGTGAGAGTTAGGGTTAGGGATAGGGTTAGGGTTAGGGTTAGTTTGAGGGTGATTGTGAGAGTCAGGGTTAGTCTTAGGCTTAGGCTTAGGCTTAGGCCGATCGTGAAGGTGAGGGTGAGGTTTAGGGTTAGAATTAGTGTTATGGTGAAGGCTAGAGTGAGTATGAGGGTTAGGATTAGCGTTTGGGTGAGGTTTAGGGTTAGGGTTACAGTGAGGGTTAGGGTTAGGGTTAGGGTTATGGTGAGGGTTTGGGTTAGGGTTAGGGTTAGGGTGAGGGTCAGGGTTAGGGTTAGGGTTAGTGTAATAGTTAGGGTTAGGGTTAGAGTTACAGTGAGGGTGAGGGTGAGGGTTATGATCAGGTTTGGGTTACGTTTAGGGTAAGGGTTATGGTTAAGGTGAGGGTGAGGTTTAGGGTTAGAGTTAGGGTTTCGGGGAGGTTTAGGATTAGGGTTAATATTAGGCTTGGGGTTAGGGTGAGGGTTAGTTTGAGGATTAATATTAGGGTTAGGGTTAGGTTTAGGATTAGGTTTACGGTGAGGATACCTGTGAGGGTTAGGGTTAGGGTTCGTTTAGGCTAAGGGTTAGGCTGAGTGTATGGGTGGGGATGAGGATTAGATTTAGAATGATGGTTAGGTTTCTGGTTAGGTTAAGCATTAGGATGAGGGTTAGGGTTAGAATTAGGGTTAGGATGAGGGCTAGGGTGAGGGTGAGGGTTAGGGTTAGGGTTAGGCTTATGCTTAGGATTAGGCTGAGGCTGAGGGTGAGGGTGATGGTTAGGTTTAGGGTGATGGTTGGGGTTACCTTTAGGGTGAGGGTTAGAATGAGGATTAGGGTTATGGTGAGGGTTAGTGAGAGGGTGACGGTAAGGGTAAAGTTGAGGGTTAGGCTGAGGGTGAGGGTTATGGTCAGGGTGAGGCTTAGGGTTAGTGTGAGGGTGAAGGTTAGATTGAGGATTAGTGTTGATGTTAGTGTCATGTTTAGGGTGAGGATGAGGGTTAGGGTTAGGTTGAGGGCTAGGTTGAGGGTGAGGGTTAGGGTTATGTTTACGGTTAGGGTTAGTGTTAGGTTTAGGGTTAGGGTGAGGTTTAGGGTGAGGGTGAGGCTAGGGTTAAGGTTAGGATTGGGACTAGTGTTAAGGTGAGGGTGAGTGTGAGGTTTAGGGTTAGGGTTAGGGTTAGGATTAGAGTTAGGATGAGGTCTAGCATGAGGGTGAGGGTTAGTGTTAGGGTTAGGTGAGGTTTAGAGTTAGAATTAAGTTTAGGCATAGAGAGAGTGTTAGCGTTAGGGTTATGGTGAGGGTGAGGGTTAGGGTTATGTTGAGGGTTAGGATTAGGGCTAGGTTTAGTGTGAGTGTTAGGGTGAGGGTGAGGGTTAGCATGAGGGTTAGGGTTAGAATTTGGTTTAGGATGAGGGATAGGGTGACAGTGAGGGTTAGGTTTATACTTAGGGTGAGGTTTAGGGTTTGGGTTAGGTTTAGGGTTAGGGTGAGGGTTATGGTTAGGTTACGGTGAGGGTTAGGGTTAGGGTTAGGTTGAGGGTTAGAATTAGGTTTAGGGTTAGGTTGAGGGTTAGGGTTACGGTTAGGGTGAGGGTTAGGATGAGGGTTAGGGTTACAATTAGGGTTAGGGTGAGGTCTAGGGTGAGGATGAGTGTTAGTATTGGGGTTAGGGTTAGGGGTAGGGTTAGGGTGAGGGTTAGGGTTCATGTTTCGGTGAGGGTGAGGGTTAGGTTTAAGTTAGTATTAGGTTAGTATTAGGTTTAGGGTTAGGGGTAGGGTTAGCGTGAGGGTTAGGGTTCATGTTTCGGTTAGGGTGAGGGTTAGGTTTGGTGTGAGGGTTAGGGTGAGGACTAAGGTGAGGGTGAGGGTTAGGGTTAGGGTTAGCGTTAGGGTGAGGGTTAAGTTTAGGTTTAGGGTTATGTTTAGGTTTAGGATTAAGGTTAAGGTGAGGCTGAGTGTGAGGGTTAGGCTGAGGGTTAGGCTTAGGCTTAGGGTTAGGCTGAGGGTGAGTGTAGGGATGAGTGATGGTTCTGGTTAAGGTTAGGTTGAGGGATAGGATGAGGGTTAGGGTTAGGATTAGGGTTAGGGCGAGGGCTAGGGTGAGTGTTAGTTTCGGGGTTAGGTTTAGGCTTAGGGTTAGGCTGAGGCTGAGGCTGAATTTGAAAGTGAAGGTTAGGTTTAGGTTGATGTTTAGGGTTAAGGTTAGGGTGAGGGATAGGATGAGGGTTATGGTTTATGGTGAGGGTTAGGATGAGGGTGACTGTAAGAGAAAAGGTGAGGTTAGGCTGAGGGTGAGGGGTATAGTAAGGGTGAGGTTTCGGGTTAGGGTGATGGTGAGGGTTAGATTGAGGATTAGTGTGAGGGTTAGTGTGAGGTTTAGGGTGAGGATGAGGGTTAGGATTAGGGTGAGGGCAAGGGTGAAGTTGAGGGTTAGGGTTAGGGTTAGGGTGTGGTTTAGGTTTAGGGTGATGGTTATCGTTAGTGTGAGGGTTAGGGTTAGGGTTGGTGTTAGTTTTAAGCTGAGGGTAAGTGTTAAGGTAAGGTTTAGGTTTAGGGTGAGGTTTAGGATTAGGGTTAGGGTTAGGATTAGTTTGAGGGTGAGGGTTAGGGTGGAATTTAGTGTGGGGGTGAGGTTGCGAGTTAGGGTTAGGATTAGGATTAGGGTTGAGGTGCGGGTGAGTGTTAGGGTTAGGGTTAGGAATTGGATTAGATTTAGGGTGAGGGTGAGGGTGAGGTTATGGTTAGGGTGAGCGTTGGGGTTAGTGTTAGAGTGAGGGTTAGGGTGAGGGTTAGGCTTTGGCTTAGGGTTTTGGCATAGGCTATGGTGAGGGTGAGGGTTAGGGTTAGGGTTAGGGTGAGCGTTAGGGTACGGGTTAGGGTTAGTATTAGGGTTAGGTTTGGGGTTAGGGTTAGGCTTAATGTTATGCAGAGGTTGAGGGTGAGGGTGAGGTTTAGGGTTAGGGTGAGGGTGAGGTTTAGGGTTAGAGTTAGTTTTCGTGTGAGGGTTAGGTTTAGGGTTAGGCTTCCGTTTAGGTTTAGGGTGACGGTGAGTGTGAGGGTCAGGGTTTGTCTTAGGCTTAGGCTTATGCTTAGGCCGTGCGTGAAGGTGAGGGTGAGGTTTAGGGTTAGCATTAGGTTTAGGGTGAGGGCTAGAGTGAGAATGAGGGTTAAGGTTAGTATGAGGTTTAGGTTTAGGGTTACGGTGAGGGTGAGGGTTAGGGTTACGGTTAGGGTTAAGGTGAGGGTTTGGGTTAGGGTTAGTGTTAGGGTGAGAGTCAGGGTTAGGGTTAGGGTTAGTGTAATAGTTAGGGTTAGGGTTAGATTTACAGTGAGGGTGAGGGTGAAGGTGAGGATTAGGATAAGAGTTAGGGTGAGGTTTAGGGATAGGGTTATGGTTAGGGTGAAGGTGAGGTTTAGGGTAAGTTTTATGCTTTGGGGGAGGGTTAGGGTGAGGGTTAGGATTAGGGTTAATGTTAGGCTTGGGGTTAGGTTGAGGGTTAAGTTGAGGTTTAAAATTATGGATAGGGTTAGTTTTAGGATTAGGTTTACAGTGAGGGTGAGTGTGAGGGTTAGGGTTAGGGTTCGTTTAGGCTTAGGGTTAGGCTGAGTGTATGGGTGGGGATGAGGATTAGGTTTAGAATGATGGTTAGGGTTCTGGTTAGGTTAAGGGTTAGTATGAGGAGTAGGGTTAGAATTAGGGTTAGAGTGAGGGCTAGGGTGAGGGCTAGTGTGAGGGTGAGGTTTAGGGTGAGGATGAGGGTTAGGGTTTAGTTGAGTGTTAGGTTGAGGGTGAGGGTTAGAGTTATGGTTAGGTTTAGGTTTAGGGTGAGGGTGAGGTTTAGGGATAAAGTTAGGGTTAAGGTGAGGGATAGGGTTTAGGTTTACGGTTAGGATTAGTGTTAGGGTTAGGTTTAGGGTGAGGTTTAGGGTTGGAGTTAGGGTTAGTTTTAGGGTTAGGGTTAGGATGAGGGTTAGGGTTAGGCTTAGGCTTTGTATTAGGCTTAGGCTTACGTCCAGCTTGAGGGTGAGGATTAGGGTTAGGATTAGGGTGAGGGTTAGGTTTAGGGTTACAGTGTGGTCAGGGTTAGGGTTAGGTTGAGGGTTAGAATTAGGTTTAGGGTTAGGTTGATGGTTAGGGTTAGGGTTAGGGTGAGAGTTGGGATGAGGGTTAGGGTTACAATTAGGTTTAGTGTGAGGGCTACGGTGAGGGTGAGTGTTATTGTTAGGGTTAGGGTGAGGTTTAGGATTAGGGTTAGGGTTAGGGTTACGGTGAGGGTGAAGGTTAGGGTTAGGGTGAGGGTTAGGTTTAGGTTTAGGGTGAGGGTGAGGGTTAGGATTAGGGTTAGGGTTAGAGTTACAGTGAGGGTGAGGGTGAGGCTGAGGGTTAGGATCAGGTTTAGGGTGAGGTTTAGGTTTAGGGTTATGGTTAGTGTGAGGGTGAGGTTTAGGGTTAGAGTTAGGGTTAGGGTGAGGTTTAGGGTGAAGGTTGGGTTGACGTTTAATGTTAGGGTTAGGGTTACCTTTAGGATTAGGTTTACGATGAGGGTGAGTGTGAGGGTTAGGGTTCAGCTTAGGCTTAGGTTTAGGCTGAGAGTATGGGTGGGGGATGAGGATTAGGTTTAGAATGTTGGTTAGGTTTATGGTTAGGTTAAGGTCTGGATGAGGTTTAGGTTTCGAATTAGGGTGAGGGTGAGGGCTAGGGTGAGGGTGAGGGTTAAGGTTAGGTTTAGGCTTAGGCTTACGTTTAGGCTGAGGCTGAGGGTGAGGGTGAGGGTTAGGGTTAGAGAGAGTTTTAGGGTGTGGGTGACGATAAGTGTAAAGGTGAGGATTAGGCTGAGGGTGAGGGTTAGGGTTAGGGTGAGGATGAGGGTTAAATTGAGGATTAGGGTTAGGGTTAGTTTGAGATTTACGGTGAGGATTAAGGTTAGGGTTAGGGTGAGGTCTAGGGTTATGGTGATGGTTAGGGTTAGTGTGAGGGTTAGTGTTAGTGTTAGGGTTAGTGTTAGGGTGAGGGTAAGTGTTAGGGTGAGGGTTAGTGTTAGGGTGAAGCTTATGGTTAGGATGAGGGTTAGGGTTAGGGATAGGGTTATTGTTAGGGTTCGGGTTAGGCTTACGGTTACAGTGAGGGTGAGGGTGAGGTGAAGGGTTAGGGTTAGTGTGAGGTTTACCTTTAGGGTTAGGGTTAGAGTTAGGGTTAGGGTTGAGGTGAGGTTTAGGGTTAGAGTTAGGTTTAGTGTTATTGTTGGGGTTTGGGTGAGGTGTAGGGTTAGTTTTAGGCTTAGGTTTAGGCTGAGCATGAGGGTGTGGGTTAGGGTTAGTGTTAGGGTGGGGTTTAGGGTTAGGGTTAGAGTGAAGGTGAGGTTGAGGGTTAGGGTTAGTGTTTGTGTTAAGGATAGGGTTAGAGTGAGAGTTCAAAAGAGGGTTAGGATTAGGGTTAGGGTTAGGATTAGTGTTAAGGTGAGGGTGAGTGTGTGTGTTAGGGATAGGTTTATGGTTAGGCTTAGGATTAGGGTTACGGTTAAGGTTTAGGGTTAGGGTGTGGGTTAGGGTTAGGTTGAGGTTTAGTGTTAGGGTTAGGGTTAGAGTTAGGGTTAGGTTGAGGGTTAGGTTTAGGGGTATAGTTAGCGTTAGGGTGAGGGATAGGGTAATGGTTAGGGTGAGGGTTAGGGAGAGGGTTATGGTTACGGTGAGGTTTAGGGTGGGGGTGAAGGTAAGGGTAAACGTGAGGTTTAGGCTGAGGGTGAGAGTTACGGTAATGGTGAGGGTTAGGGTTAGGGTGAGTGTTAGGGGTAGGGGTAGGGTGAGGGTGAGGGTTAGATTGAGGATTAGTGTTAGGGTTAGGGTGAGGTTTAGGGTGAGGAGGAGGGTTAGGGTTAGGTTGAGGGCTAGGGTGAAGGTGAGGGTTAGAGTTAGGGTTAGGGTCAGGTTTAAGGTTGGGGTGATGGTTAGGGTTAGTTTGAGGGTTATCTAGTGTTAGGGTAGGTGTTAGGGTGAGGGTAAGTGTTAGGGTGAGGGTTAGGTTTAGGGTGAGGATTATGTTTATTGTGAGGGTTAGGGTTAGGGTTAGGGTTATTGTTAGGGTTAGGGTATCGGTTATGGTCACGGTGAGGGTCAGGGTGAGGTTTAGGTTTAGGGTTAGGGATAGAGTTAGGGTTAAGGTGAGAGTGAGATTTAGGATTAGAGTTAGGGTTAGTGTTTGGGTTAGGGTCAGGGTGAGGGTTACGGTTAGAGTTAGGCTTAGGCTTAGGCTTAGGCTTAGGCCTAGCATGAGGGTGAGGGTTAGGGTTAGGGTTAGGGTGAGGGTTAGGATAAGGTTTAGGGTTAGGAATAGGGTTAGGGTGAGGGCTAGGGTGAGGGTTAGAGTTACAGTGAGGGTGAGGGTTATTGTGAGGGTGAGGGTTAGGTTTGGTGTTAGGGGTAGGGTTAGGGTTAGGGTTAGGGTGACGTTTATGTTTAGATTTAGGGTTAGGGAGAGGGTTAGTTCGTAGGTTAGAGTTAGGGTTAATATTAGGGTTCAGGTTAGGGTGAGGGTTAGGTTGAGGTTAAGTGTTAGGGGTAGGGTTAAGATTTGGATTAGGGTTAGGATGAGGGTGAGTGAGAGTGTTAGGGTTAGGGTTAGGCTTCGGCTTAGGGTTAGGCTGAGGGTGAGTGTGGGCCTGAGGATTAGGGTTAGGGTGATTGTTAGGTTTAGGCTTAGGGTGAGGGTTAGGATGAGGCTTAGGGTTAGGATTTAGGGTTAGGGTGAGGGCTCAGGAGAGGGTGAGGGTTAGGGTAAGGGTTAGGCTTAGGCTTAGGGTTCGGCTGAGCTTGAGGTTGAGCGTGAGGGTTAGGGTTAGGCTGATGGTTAGGTTTACTGTTAGGGTGAGTTTTAGGATGAGGTTTAGGTTTAGGGGGAGGGTTAGGGTGAGGATGATGGTAAGGGTAAAGGTGAGGTTTCGTCTGAGGGTGAGGGTTAAGATAAGGGTGTGGTTTAAGGTTAAGTTTAGGGTTAGAGTAAGGGTTAGGTTTCAGATTAGGGTGAGGGTTAGATTAAGGATTAGGGTTAGAGTTAGTGTGAGGTTTAGGGGGAAGATGAGGGTGAGGGTTAGGGTGTGGGTGAGGGTTAGAATTAGGGTTAGGGTGAGTGTGATGGTAAGCCTAAATGTGAGGATTAGGCTAAGGCTGAGGGTTAAGATAAGGGTGAGGGTAAGTGTTAGGGTGAGGGTTAGGGTTAGGGTGAGTGTTAAGTTTAGGGTGAGGGTTAGAGTTAGGGTTACGGTTATTGTTAGGGTTAGGGTTAGGGTTACCCTTACACTGAGGGTGAGGGATAGTGTTAGGTTTAGGGTTAGGGTTATGGTTAGATATTCGGTTAGGATTAGGATTAGGGTTAGGGTGAAGGCTAAGGTGAGGGTGAGGGTTAGGGTTAGCGTTAGTTTTAGGTTTAGGGTTAGAGTGAGGGTGAGTGTGTGGGTTAGGGTTAGGTTTAGGGTTAGGCTTAGGGTTAGGCTAAGGGTGAGGTTGAGGGTGGGGGTTAGGGTTAGGGTGAGGGTTAGGTTTAGGGTTAGGGTGAATGTTAGGATGAGGGCTAAGGTTAGCATTAGGGTTAGGTTGAGGGCTAGGGTGAGGGTGAGATTTAGGGTTAGGGTTAGAGTGAGGGTGAGGTTTAGGGTTAGAGTTAGGGTTAGGGTGAGGAATAGGGTGAGGTTTAGGGTTAGGGTTAGTTTTAGGGTTAGGGTTAGGGTTAGGGTTTGGATGAGGGTTAAGATTACAATTAAGTTTTGGGTGAGCTCTAGGGTGAGGGTGAGTGTTATTGTTAGGGTTAGGATGAGGTTTAGGGTTAGGGTTAGGGTTAGGTTTACGGTGAGGGAGAGGGTTAGGGTTAGGGTTAGTGTTAGTGTTAGGGTTAGGGTGAGGGTGAAGGTTAGGATTAGGGTTATGGTTAGAGTTACTGTGAGAGTGAGGGTGAGGGTGAGTGTTAGGATCAGGTTTACGGTGAGGTTTAGGGATAGGGTTATTGTTAGGGTGAGGGTGAGGTTTAGGGTTAGAGTTCTTGTTAGGGGGAGGGTTAGTGTGAGCGTTAGGGTTAGGGTCAGTGTTAGTATTAGGGTTAGGGTGAGGGTTAAGTTGAGGTTTAATGTTAGGGTTAACGTTACATTTAGGATTAGGTTTACGGTGAGGGTGAGCGTGATGGCTAGGGTTAGGGTTCGGCTTAGGCTTAGGGTTTTGCTGAAGGTATGGTATGGGGATGAGGACTAGGTATAGAAAGTTGGTTAGGTTTATGGTTAGGTTAAGGGTAAGGATGAGGGTTAGGGTTAAGATTAGTGTTCGGGTGAGGGTTAGGGTTAGGGTTGGGTTTAGGCTTAAGCTTGGTGTTAGGCTGAGGCTGAGGGTGAGCGTGAGGGTTAGGGTTAGGGTGATGTTTGGGGTTACCATTAGGGTGAGGGTTAGGATGAGGATTAGGGTTAGGGTGAGGGTTACGGTGAGGGTTAGGTTGAGGGTGACGGTAAGGGTAAAGGTGAGGGTTAGGCTGAGGGTGAGGGGTAAGGTAAGGGTGAGGGTTAGGGTTAGCGTGTGGGTTAGGTTTAGGTTGAGGATTAGTGTTAGGGTTAGTGTGAGGTTTAGGGTGAGGATGAGGGTTAGCGTTAGGTTGAGGGTTAGGTTGAGGGTGAGGGTTAGGATCAGGGTGAGGTTTAGGATTAGTGTGATGGTGAGGGTTAGTGTGAGGGTTAGTGTTAGGTTTAGGGTTAGTGTTAGGGAGAGGGTAAATGTTAGGGTGAGGGTTATTGTTATGGTGAAAGTTATGGTTAGGATGAAGGTTATGGTTATGGTTAAGTTTATTGTTAGGGTTAGGGTTAGGGTTACGTTTACGGTGAGGGTGAGGGTGAGGGTGAGGTTTAGGGTTAGGGTGAGGTTTAGGTTTAGGGTTAGGGTTAGAGTTAGGGTTAAGGTGAGGTTGAAGTTTAGGATTAGAGTTAGGTTTAGTGTTATTGTTGGGATTAGGGTGAGGTTTAGGTTTAGTTTTAGGCTTAGGCTTAGGGTTAGTCTTAGGCCGAGCAAAGGGTGAGGGTTAGCTTTAGGGTTAGGGTGGGGTTAGGGGTTAGGGTTAGGGTGAGGGTGAGGTTGAGGGTTCGATATAGGGTTAGGGTGAGGGTTAGAGGGAGGGTTAGGGTTAGTGTTAGGGTGACGGTAAGTGTTAGGGTGAGGGTTAGGAATAGAGTTAGGGTTATTCTTAGGTTTAGGTTTAGGGTTATGGTTATGGTGAGGGTGAGGATGAGGGTTAGGGTTAGGGTTAGGGTGAGTTTTAGGTTTTGGGTTAGTGTTAGAGTTAGGTTTAGGGTGAGGGTGAGGTTTCGGTTAGAGTTAGGGTTAGGTTGAGGGTTAGGTTGAGGGTTAGGGTTAATGTTCGTGTTAAGGTTAGGGTTAGGGTGAGAGTTAAGGGGAGGTTTAGGGTTTGGGTTAGGTTAGGATTAGTGTTAGGGTGAGGGTGAGTGTGTGTGTTTGGGATATGTTTATGGTGAGGCTTAGGGTTAGGCTGAGGCTGAGGGTGAGGGTGAGGTTTAGGGTTAGGGTGAGGGTTAGGGTTAGGGTTAGGGTGAGTTTTAGTGTTAGGGTTAGGGTTAGAGTTAGGGTTAGGGTGAGGGTGAGGTTTAGGGGTAGAGTAAGGGTTAGGTTGAGGAATAGCGTGAGGGAGAGGTTTAGGGTGAGGGTTAGGGTGGGGATGACGGTAAGGGTAAACATGAGGTTTAGTCTGAGTGCAAGAGTTACGGTAATGGTGAAGGTTAGGATTAGGGTGAGTGTTAGGGTTAAGGGTAGGGTGAGGGTGAGGGTTAGATTGAGTATTAGTGTTCGGGTTAGGGTGAGGTTTAGAGTGAGGATGGGTGTTAGGGTTAGGTTGAGGGCTGGGGTGAGGGTGAGGATTAGGGTTAGGGTTAGGGTTAGGCTTAGGTTTAGGCTGAGGATGAGGATGAGTATGGGGGTGAGGATTACGGTTAGGGTTAGGGGTATTGTTAGTGTTATGGTTAGGGTTAAGTTTGAGGTGAGGGTGAGGCTGAGGGTGGGGGTGCGGATTAGGGTTAGAGTGATGGTTAGGGTTAGGGTTAGTGTTTTTGGTATGTTTAGGGTTAGAGTTAAGGTGAGGTTGAGGGTGCAGGTGAGGATTACTGTTATGGTTAGGGTGGGTTTTTGGATTAGGGTGAGGGTTAGGTTTACAGTTAGATATAGGGTTAAGGGGGGTGACAGTGAGGTTTAGGGTTAGGGATAGTGTTAAGGATAGGGTAAGGGTGAGGGTTAGGTGGAAGTTTAGGGTTAGGTTTAGGGTTAGGGGTAGTGTCAGGGTTAGTTTTAGCGTTAGGGTTAGTGTTAGTGTGAGGGTAAGTGTTAGGGTGAGGGTTTGGGTTAGGATGAGGGTTATGGTTAGAGTGAGGGTTAGCATTATGTTTAGGGTTATTGTTAGGGTTAGGTTTAGGGTTAAGGTTAAGGTGAGGGTGAGAGTGAGGGTTAGGTTTAGGGTTAGGGTGAGGTTTAGTGTTTCAGTTAGGGTTAGAGTTAGGTTTAGGGTGAGGGTGCGGTTTAGGATTAGAGTTCGGGTTAGGGGAGGGTTAGGTTGAGGATTAGGGTTAGGTTAGTGTTAGGGTTATGGTTAGGGTGAGAGTTAGAGCGAGGCTTAGGGTTAGGGTTAGGATAAGGGTAAAGCTGAAGGTGATTGTGTGTGTTAGGGTTAGGTTTAGGGTTAGGCTTAGGCTTAGGCTGATGGTGAGTTTGAGGGTGAGAGTTAGGGTTAGGGTGATGGTTAGGGTTAGGGTTAGGGGGAGGTTTAGGATGAGGGTTAGGATTAGGATTAGGGTTAGTGTGAGGGCTAGGGTGAGGGTGAGGTTTAGGGTTAGGGTTAGGATGAGGTTTAGGTTTATGGTTAGGGTTAGGATGAGCGTGAGGTTTAGGGTTAGAGTTAGGGTTAGGATGTGGCTGAGGGTGAGGGTTAGGGTTAGGGTTAGTGTTAGGGTTAGGGTTAAGGTGAGGGTTAGGGTGAGGTTGAGGCTTTGGGATATGGTTACTATTAGGATTAAATTTAGGGTTAGGGTGAGGTTTAGGGTTAGGGAGAGTGTAACGTTTAGGGTTAGGGTTAGGGTTAGGTTGAGGGTGAGGTTGATGGTGAGAGTTAGGGTTAGGGTGAGGGTTAGTGTTAGAGTGAGGTTTAGGGTAAGTGTTTTGGTGAGGGAGACAGTTAGGATTAGGGTGAAGGTTAGCGTTAGGTTTAGGGTTGGGGTGAGGGTGAGAGTGAGGGTTAAGGTTAGTGTTAGGGTCAGGGTTAGGATGAGGGTTAGGGTGAGAATTCGGTTTAGGGTTATGGCTAGGGTGAGGGTGAGGATTATGGTTAGTGTTAGGGTGAGCTTTAGAGTTATGGGTAGGGTTACGGTTATGGTGAGGGTGAGGTGCAGGGTAGAGTTACGTTTAGGGTCAGGCTGAAGCCTAGCATTAGGGTTCAGGTTAGTGTGAGAATTAGGGTTAGGTTGAGGGTTAGGGTGAGTGTGAGGTTTGGGGTTCGGGTTAGGGTGAGGGAAAGTGTTAGGATGAGGGTTAAGGTTAGGTTGAAGGATATGGTTAGGATGAGGGTTAGGGTTAGGTTATGGTTATTGTAAGTGTTAGTGTTTGGGTTATGGTTACAGTGAGGAAGAGGGTGAGGATTAGGATTAAGGTTAGGGTGAGTTTTATATTTAGGGTTAGGGTTAGAGTTAGGGTTAGGTTTAGGGTGAGGGTTAGCATGAGGGTTAGGGTTAGGATTAGGGTTAGGATGAGGGCTAGGGTGAGGTTGAGGTTTAGGGTAAGGCTTAGGGTGAGGTTTAGTGTTCCGTTTAGGTTTAGGGTTAGGGAGAGGGTAAGGGTCAGGTTACGGTGAGGGTTAGGGTTAGGGTTAGGTTGAGGGTTAGAATTAGGTTTAGGGTTAGGTTGAAGATTAGGGTTAGATTTAGGGTGAGGGTTAGGATGAGGGTTAGGGTTAAAATTAGGTTTAGGGTGAGGGCTAGGTTGAGGGTGAGGGTTAGGGTTAGGGTTAAAGTGAGGTTTAGGTTTAGGGTTAGGGGTAGCATTAGGGTGAGGGTTAGGGTTCGTGATTTGGTGAGGGTGAGGGTTAGGTTTGGGGTGAGGGTTAGGGTGAGGACCAAGGTGAGGGTGAGTTTTAGAGTTAGGGTTAGCGTTAGGTTGAGGGTTAGGTTAAGGTTTAGGTTTAGGGTTATGTTTAGGGTTAGGATTAAGGTTAGGGTGAGGGTGAGTGTGAGGGTTAGGCTTGGGGTTAGGCTTAGGCTTAGGGTTAGGCTGAGGGTGCGTGTGGGGATGAGGATTAGGTTTAGAGTGATGGTTCTGGTTAAGGTTTGGTTGGGGGTTAGGATGAGGGTTACGGTTAGGATTAGGGTTAGGGTGAGGGCTAGGGTGAGTGTGAGGTTTGGGGTTAGGTTTAGGCTTAGGGTTAGGTTTAGGCTGAGGCTGAAGTTGAGGGTGAGGGTTAGGGTTAGGGTGATGGTTAGGGTTACGGTTAGGGTGAGGGATAGGATGAGGGTTGTGGTTTAGGGTGAGGGTTAGGATGAGGGTGACTGTAAGAGAAAAGGTGAGGGTTAGGCTGAGGCTGAGGGTTATGGTAAGGGTGTGGTTTAGGGTTAGCGTGAGGGTGAGGGTTAGACTGAGGATTAGTGTTAGGGTTAGTGTGAGGTTTAGGGTGAGGATGAGGGTTAGGATTAGGGTGAGGGCAAGGGTGAAGTTGAGGGTTAGGGTTAGGGTTAGGGTGAGGTTTAGGTTTAGGGTGATGGTTAGCGTTAGTGTGAGGGTTAGTGTTAGGGTTAGTGTTAGTTTTAAGATGAGGGTAAGTGTTAGGGTAAGGTTTAGGTTTAGGGTGAGGTTTAGGATTATGGTTAGTGTTAGGGTTAGGGTGAGGGTGAGGTTTAGGGTTAGAGTTAGGGTTAGGGTGAGGGTTAGGGTTAGGGTTACGGTTAGGGTTAGTGTTAGGATTAGGATTAGGGTTAAGGTGAGGGTGAGTGTTATGTTTAGGGTTAGGGTTATGATTAGAGTTAGGGTGAGTGTGAGGGTGAGGGTTATGGTTAGCGTGAGCTTTGGGGTTAGGGTTAGAGTGAGGGTTAGGTTGAGGGTTAGGCTTAGGCCTAGGTTTTGAGTATGGGCTATGGTGAGGGTGAGGGTTAGGGTTAGGGTTAGGGTGAGCGTTAGGGTGGGGGTTAGGGTTATTATTAGGGTTAGTGTTGGGGTTAATTTAGGCTTAATGTTAGGCAGAGGGTGAGGGTGAGGGTGAGGTTTAGGGTTAGGGTGAGGGTGAGGTTTAGGGTTAGAGTTAGCGTTCGGGTGAGGGTTAGTGTGAGGGTCAGGGTTAGTCTTACCTTAGGCTTAGGCTTAGGCCGAGCGTGAAGGTGAGGGTTTAGGGTTAGCATTAGGTTTAGGGTGAGGGGTAGAGTGAGGATGAGGGTTAGGGTTAGCGTTAGGCTGAGGTTTAGGGTTAAGGTTACCATGAGGGTGAGGGTTAGGGTTAGGGTTAGTGTTAAGGTGAGGGTTTGGTTTAGGGTTAGGGTGAGGGTCAGCGTTAGGGTTAGTGTTAGGGTTAGTGTAATAGTTAGGGTTAGGGTTATGTTTAGGTGAGGGTGAGGGTGAGGGTGAGGATTAGGATCAGGGTTAGGGTGAGGTTTAGGGATAGGGTTATGGTTAGGGTGAGGGTGAGGTTTAGGGTGAGAGTTAGGGTTTCGGGGAGGGTTAGGGTGAGGTTTAGGATTAGGGTGAGTTTTAGGTTTAGAGTTAGGTTTAGGGGAGGGTTAGGGTTAGGTTTACGGTTAACTTTAATGTTAGAGTTATGGTGACGCTAAGGATTAGAGTTAGGTTCATTGTTAGGTTAAGGTTTATGTTTATGGTTACTGTGAGGGTGTGGGTTAAGGCTAGGGTTAGGGTGAGGTTTAGGGTTTGGGTTAGGGTTAGAGTTATGTTTAGGGTGAACGTGAGATTTAAGGTTAGTTTCAGGGTTAGGTTGAGGGTTAGGGTTAGGGTTAGTGTTAGGTTTAGGGTTAGGGTGAGAGTTAGGGGGAGGGATAGTGTTAGGGTTAGAGTTAGGATTAGGGTTAGGGTGAGAGTGAGTGTGTGGGTTAGGGTTAGATTTAGGTTTAGGCTTAGGGTTAGGCTGAGGGTGAGTGTGTGTGTTAGGGTTATGTTTAGGGTTAGGCTTAGGGTTAGGCTGAGGGTGAGGTTGAGTGTGAGCAAGTTAGGGTTAGGGTGAGGGTTAGACTTATGGTTAGGATGAGGTTTAGAGTTAGGATTAGGGTTAGTGTGAGGGCTAGGGTGAGGGTAAGGGTTAGTGTTAGGGTTAATGTGAGGTTTAGGGTTATGGTTATGGTTAGGGTTCAGATCAGGGTGACCTTTAGTGTTATAGTTAGGGTTAGGATGAAGCTGAGGGTGTGGGTTAGGGTTAGGGTTAATGTTAGCGTTAGGGTTAAGGTGAGGGTAAGGGTGAGGGTGAGGGTTATTGTTAGGCTTAGGATTAGGGTTAGGGTTAGGGTGAGTGTGAACGTTAGTGTTAGGGTTAGGCTTAGGCTTAGTCTTAGGCTGAGGGTGAGGGTGAGTGTGAGGGTTAGGGTTAGGGTAAGTGTTAGGGTTAGGTTTAGGGTGAGAGTTAGTGTTAATTCAGTTTAGGTTTAGGGTAAGGGTTAGGGTAAGGGTTACTGTGAGGGTGAGGGTTAGGGTATAGGTTGAGGATTATGGTTAGGCTTAGGGTTAGGGTGAGCATGAGGGTTAGGGTTAGGATGAGGGTGAGGGTTAGAATTAGATTTAGGGTAAGGGTTAGGGTTAGGTTGAGGATTATTTTTAGGATTAGGGTTAGGGTGAGGATTAGGGTTAGGTTTAGGGTGAGGGTTATGATGAGGATTAGGGTTAGGTTTATGGTTAGGGTTATTGTTAATGTTATGGTTAGTGTTAAGTTTGCTGTGAGGGTGTGGCTGACAGTGAGGTTTATGTTTAGGTTTAAAGTTAGGGTTAGGGTTAGGCTTAGGCTTAGGCTTAGGCTGAGGGTGATTGTGGGGGTGAGGATTAGGGTTAGGTTTAGGTTTAGGTTTAGGGTTAGGGTTATTGTTAGTGTTATGGTTAGGGTTAATTTTGCAGTGAGGGTGAGGCTGAGGGTGACGATTATGTATAGGGTTAGGGTTTGGGTTAGAGTTAGGGTTATTGTTAGGTTTAGGGTTAGATTTACAGTGAGGTTGAGGGTAAGTGTGAGGGTTAGGGTTAGGGTTAGTGTAAGGGTGAGGGTGAGGTTTAGGGTTAGACTTAGTGTTAGGGGGGGTTAGGGAGAAGTTTAGGGCTAGGGTTAGTGTTAGGGTAAGGGTGAGGGAGAGGGTTAGGTTGAGGTTTAGGGATATTGTTAGGTTTAGGATTAGGGTTAGGGTGACGGTGAGTGTGAGGTTTAGGGTGAGGGTTAGGCTTAGGCTTAGGGGTAGGCTGAGGGTGATGGTGGGCGTTAGGATTAGGGTTAGGGTGATGGATAGTGTTAGGTTTAGGATTAGTGTTAGGGTGACGGTGGGTGTGAGGTTTAGGGTGAGGGTTAGGCTTAGGCTTAGGGGTAGGCTGAGGGTGATGGTGGGCGTTAGGATTAGGGTTAGGGTGATGGTTAGTTTTAGGGTTAGGTTGAGGGTTAGGATGTGGGTTAGGGTTAAGATTAGGGTTAGGGTGAGGGCTAGGGTGAGGGTGAGGGTTAGGGTAAGGCTTAGGCTTAGGCTTATGGTTAGGCTGAGGGTGAGGGTGTGGTTGAGTGTTAGGGTTAGGGTGATGTTTAGGTTTATGGTTAGGGTGAGGATTATGATGAGGTTTAGGGTTATGTTGAGGGTTAGGGTGAGGATGATGATAAGGGTAAAGGAGAGGTTTATGCTGAGGGTGAGGTTTACGTTAAGGTTGAGGTTTAGGGTTAGTTTTAGGGTTAGGGTAAGTGTTAGGTTTAGGGTGAGGGTGAGGGTTAGATTGAGGATAAAAGTTAGGGTTAGTGTGAGGTTTAGGATGAGGATGAGGGTT
The DNA here is from genome assembly GCF_024711535.1 of Dipodomys merriami. Taxonomy (NCBI): domain Eukaryota; kingdom Metazoa; phylum Chordata; class Mammalia; order Rodentia; family Heteromyidae; genus Dipodomys; species Dipodomys merriami. The sequence goes on from NW_027202849.1 coordinate 566,359, forward strand.
AGGATTAGGGTGAGGGTGAGGTTTAGAATTACGGTTAGGTTGAGGGCTAGGGTGAGTGTGAGGGTGAGGGTTAGGGTTAGGGTTAGGGTGAGGTTTAGGTTTTGGGTTAGGGTTAGAGTTAGATTTAGGGAGAGGGTGAGGTTTAGGGTTAGAGTTAGGGTTAGGGTAAGGGTTAGGGTGAGGATGATGGTAAGGGTAATGGTGAGGTTTAGGCTGAGGTTGAGGCTTAAGATAAGCGTGAGTGTTAGGGTTAGGTTTTCGGTTAGGATAAGGGTTAGGGTTAGGTTAGGGTTAGGGTTAGTGTTAGGTGTTGGTTAGATTGAAGATTAGTGTTAGGGTTAGTGTGAGGCTTAGGGTGAGGGTGATGGTTAGGGTTAGGCTGAGGCTGAGGGTTAGATTTAGGGTTAGGGTGAGGGCTAGGGTGAGGGTGAGGGTTATGGTTAGTGTTAGGGTTAGGGTGAGGTTTAGGATTAGGGTGAGGGTGAGGGTTAGTGTGAGGGTGAGTGTTAGGGTTAGGGTTAGTGCTAGGGTGAGTGTAAGTGTTATGGTGAGGGTTAGGGTTAGGGTGAGGGTTATGGTTAGTGTGAGGGTTTGGGTTAGGTTTAGGGTGAGGGTGAGGGTGAGGTTTAGGGTTAGATATATGGTTAGGGGGAGGGTTAAGGGGAGGGTTAGTGTTAGGGTTAGTGTTACGGTTAGGGTGAGGGTGAGGTTTAGGTTGAGGTTTAGGGTTATGGTTAGGGTTATGGTTAGGTTTAAGTTTAGGGTGAGGGTTATGATGACGTTTAGGCTTAGGGGGAGGGTTATGGTTAGGGTTAGGTTTAGGTTGAGGGTAAGTGTTATGATGAGCGTTAGGGTGAGGGTGAGGTTTAGGGTTAGAGTTAGGGTTAGGTTGAGGGTTAGGTTGAGGGTTAGGGTTAGAGTTAGTGTTAGGGTTAGTGTTAGGGTGATCGTTAGGGGGTGGTTTAGGGTTAGGGATAGGGTTAGGATTAGGTTTAGGGTGAGTGTGATTGTGTGTGTTAGGGTTAGGTTTATGGTTAGGCTTAGGGTTAGGCTGAGGGTGATGTTGAGAGACAAGTGCTAGGGTTAAGGTGCGGGTTATGGTTAGGTTTAGGTTGAGGGTTAGGATGAGGATTAGGGTTAGGATTAGGGTTAGGGAGAGGCCTAGGGTGATGGTGAAGTTTAGGGTTAGGGTTAGGGTGATGGTGAGATTTAGGTTTAGAGTTAGGGTTATGGTGAGGCTGAGGGTGAGAGTTAAGGTTAGGTTTAGTGTTAGGGTTAGGGTTAAGGTGAGGCTTATGGTGAGTGTGAGGGTTAGGATTAGGATTAGGCTTAGGCTTAGGATGAAGGTGAGGGATAGTGTAAGGGTTAGTGTTAGGGTGAGAGTTAGGTTTCGAGTTAAGTTTAGGGTTAGGGTGAGGGTTAGGGTAAGGATTACGGTGAGGGTGAGGGTTAGGGTTAGGCTTAGTGTTAGCTTGAGGTTTAGGATGAGGGTTAGGGTTAGGATTAGGGTTAGGGTGAGGTCTAGGTTGAGGGTGAGGTTTAGGTTTAAGGTTAGGGTGAGGTTTAGGGTTAGGGTTAGGGTTAGGGTGAGGGTGAGGTTTAGGGTTAGAGATAGGGTTAGTGTGAGGCTGATTGAGATTGTTAGAGTTAGGGTTAGTGTTAGGGTTACGGTTAGGGTGAGGAATAGGGTGAGGGTGAGGGTTAGGTTTAGGGTTAGGATTAGGATTAGGGTAATAGGGTGAGTGTGAGGGTTAGGGTTAGGGTTAGGCCTATGGTTAGGCTGAGGGTGAGGGTGAGGGTGAAAGTTAGGGCTAGGTTGAGACTGAGGGTTTGGGTTAGGGTGAGAGTTAGTGTTCGGGGTAAGTTTATGGTTAGGATGAGGGTTAGGGTTAGTGTTACAGTGAGCTTGAGGGTTAGGGTTAGTTTGAGGGTTAGGGTTAGGGTTAGGTTTAATTTTAGGGTGAGGATTAGGGTTAGGGTTAGGGTAAGGATTAGGATTAGAATTAGGGTTAGAATTAGGGTGAGGGTGAGGGCTAAGGTGAGGGTGAGTTTATTGTTAGTGTTAGGGTGAGGTTTAGGTTTAGGGTTAGGGTTAGGGTGAGGGTTTGGATGAGGGTTAGGGTTACGGTGAGGGTGAGGGTTAGGGTTTGGGTGATGGTAAGGGTAAAGATGAGGGTTAGGCTGAAGGTGAGTGTTAGGATTAGGGTTAGGGTTAGGGTTAGGGTTAGGTTTAGGGTTAGGATTAGTGTTATTGTTAAGTTTATGGTTAGACTTACGGTGAGGGTGAGGGTGAGGGTCAGGTTGAAGTTTAGGGTTAGGGTGAGGTTTAGGGTTAGGGTTAGGTTGAGGGTGAGGTTTAGGGTTAGATTTAGGGTTAGCGGGAGGGTTAGTTCGTGGGTTAGAGTTAGGGTTAGTGTTAGGGTTAAGGTTAGGGTGAAGGTTAGGTTGAGGTTAAGGGTTAGGGTTTGGGATAGGGTATGCTTAGGGTTAGGGTGAGGGTTAGTGTAAGTTTTAGGTTTATTTTTAGGCTTAGGCTTAGGGTTAGGCTGGGGGTGAGTGTGGGGCTGAGGATTAGGTTTAGTGTGATGGTTAGGGTTAGGTTTAGGGTGAGGTTTAGGGTTTGGGTTAGTTTTAGAGTTAGGTTTAGTTTGAGGGTGAGGTTTAATGTTAGAGTTACGGTTAGGGTGAGGGTTAGGTTGAGGTTTAGGGTTAGGGTTAGTGTTAGGGTTAAGGTTAGGGTGAGAGTTAGTGGGAGGGTTAGGGTTAGGGATTGGGTTTGTATTGGGGTTAGGATGATTGTCAGTGTGTGCGTTAGGGTTAGGTTTAGGTTTAGGCTTAGGGTTAGGCTGAGGTTGAGGTTCATGGTGAGGGTTAGGGTTAGAGTTAGGGTTAGAGGGAGGGTGAGGTTTACTGTTAGAGTTAGGGTTAGGGTGAGGCTGAGGTTGAGGGTTAGGGTTAGTGTTAGTGTTAGGGTTAGGGTTAAGGTGATGGTTAGAGTAAGGGTGCAAATTAGGGTTAGGTTTAGGATTTGGATTAGGATTAGGCTTAGGGTGAGTGTGAGGGTTAGGGTTAGGGTTAGGCTTAGGCTTGGCTTAGGCTGAGGGTGAGGGTGAGTGTGAGGGTTAGGGTTAGCTTGAGGGTTAGGGTTAGGGTTAGGGTGAGGTTTGGGTTAGGGTTAAGTTTAGGGTTAGGGTGAGGGTTTCGGTGAGGGTGAGGGTTAGGGTTAGGTTGAGCGTTAGCGTTAGGTTTAGGGTTGGGGTAATGGTTATTTTTAGAGTTAGTGTTAGGGTGAGGGTTAGGATGAGGGTTAGGGTTAGGATTAGAGTTAGGGTGAGGGCTTGGGTGAGGGTGAGGTTTAGGGTTAGGGTTGGGGTGAGGTTTACCGTTAGGGTTAGGGTTAGGTTTAAGTTTAGGGTGAGGGTGAGGTTTAGGGTTAGAGTTAGGGTTAGGGTGAGGCTGATTGTGATTGTTAGAGTTAGGTTTAGTGTTCGACTTAGGGTTAGGGTTAGGGTTAGGTTGAGGGTGAGGGTTAGCATTAGGTTTAGGATTAGAATTAGGGAAAGGGTTAGGGTTTGTTTGAAGGTTAGGGTTAGGGTTAGGGTTAGGGATAGGCTGAGGGTGAGGGTTACGGTGAGGGTTAGGGTTGGGGTTAGGTTTAGGCTTAGGGTTAGGGTGAGAGTTAGGGTTCGAGTTAAGTTTATGGTTAGGGTGAGCCTAAGGGTTAGGGTTACGGTGATCGTGAGGGTTAGGGTTAGGTTGAGGGTTAGGGTTAGGATTAGCGATACGGTTACGGTGTTGGTTAGTGTTAGGTTTAGGGTAAGGGTTAGGAGGATAATTAGGTTTAGGATTAGAGTTAGGGTGAGGGTGTGTGTTAGGATTAGGTTTAGGGTTAGGGTTAGAGTTAGAATTAAGGTGAGGGTGAGGGTTAGGGTTAGGTTTAGGTTGAGTTTTAGGTTTAGGAGTAGGATTAGGGTTAGGGAGAGGGTGAGGTTTATGGTTAGATTTAGGGTTAGGGGGAGAGTTATTTCATGGGTTACCGTTAGTGTTAGTGTTAGGGTTAAGGCTAGTGTGAGTGATAGGTTGAGGTTAAGGGGTAGGGGTAGGGTTAGGGTTAGGATTAGGGTTAGGGTGAGGGTGAGTGTGAGGGTTAGGGTTAGGGTGAGGCTTAGTCTTAGCGTTAGGCTGAGGGCGAGTGTGGGTGTTAGGATTAGGTTTAGGGAGAGGGCTAGGGAGAGGGTGAGGTTTAGTGTAAGGGTTAGGCTTTGGCTTAGGGTTAGGCTGAGCGTGGGGTTGAGGGTGAGGTTTAGGTTAAGGGTGATGGTTAGGTTTACAGTTAGGGTGAGGGGTAGGTTGACGTTTAGGATTAGGGGGAAGGTTAGGGTGAGAATGATGGTAAGGTTAAAGGTGAGGTTTAGGCTGAAGGTGAGATTTAAGTTAAGGGTGACGATTAGGGTTAGGTTTAGGGTTAGGGTAAGGGTAAGGGTTAGGAGTAGGGTGAGGGTTAGATTGAGGATTAGGGTTAGGGTTAGGGTGAGGTTTAGGATTAGGGTGAGGGTTAGGGTTAGTGTGAGGGTTAGTGTTAGTTTTAGGGTTAGTGTTCGTGTTAGGGTAAGTGTTAGGGTGAGGGTTAGGGTTAGGGTGAGGCTAATGGTTAAGTTGAGGGTTAGGGTTAGGGTTATTGTTAGGGTTAGGGTTAGGGTTATGGTTATGCTGAGGGTGAGGGTGATTGTTAGGGTTAGGGTTAGGGTGAGGTTTAGTGTTAGGGTCAGGGTGAGAGTTAGAGTTAGGGTGAGGATGAGGTTTAGGGATAGTGTTAGGGTTAGGGTGAGGGTTAGTGTAAGTGTTAGGGTTAGAGTAAGTGTTAGGGTGGGGTGACCATAAGGGTAAACGTGAGGGTTAGGCTGAGGATAAGGGTTATGGTCGGATGATTTTTAGGTTTAGGGGGAGGGTTAGGGTTATGGGAAGGATGTGAGTGAGGGTTAGATTGAGGATTAGTGTCAGGGTTAGTGTGTGGTTTAGGGTGATGGTGAGGGTTAGGGTTAGGGTGAGGGCTAGGGTGAGGGTGAGGTTTAGGTTTAGGTTCAGGCTGAAGTTTAGGGTTAGGGTGATGGTTCTGGTTAGTGTGAGGTTTAGTGATAGGGTTAGGGTTAGTGTTAGGGTGAGGGTAAGTGTTAGGGTGAGGGTTAGGTTTAGGGTGAGAGTTATGGATAGGTTGAGGGTTAGGGTTACGGTTAGGGTTATTTTTAGGCTTAGTGTTAGGTTTACGGTTACAGTGAGGGTTAGGGTGATGGTTAGGTTTAGGGTTAGGGTGAGGTTTAGGTTTAGGGTTAGGATTAGAGTTAGGGTTAGGGTGAAGGTGAGGTTTACTTTTAGAGTTAGGGTTAGTGTTAGGGTTAAGGTTAGGATGAGGGTTAGGGTTAGGGTTAAGCTTAGGCTTAGGCTTAGGCTTAGGCCGAGTATGAGGGTGAGGGTTAGGGTTAGGGTTAGGGTGAGGGTTAGGGTTAGGGTTAGGGTGAGGGTGATTATAAGGTTTAGCATTAGGATTAGGGTTAGGGTGAGGGCTAGGCTGAGGGTTAGGGAGATGGTTAGGTTTAGGGATAGGGTTAGGTTTAGGATTAGGGTTAGGGTGAGGGTGAGTGTGAGTGTTGGGGTTAGGCTTAGGGTTAGGCTTATGGTTCGGCTGATGGTTAGGGTGTGGGTTAGGGTTAGGGTTTGGGTTAGAGTGTGGGTGAGGCTGAGGATTTATGTTATGTTTAGGGTTATGTTTAGGGTTAGGGTTAGGCTTAGGCTTAGGGTTAGGGTTAGGGTGAGGTTTAGGGTTAGATATAGGATTAGGGGAGGGTTAGGGTAAGGGTTAGGTACAGGGTTAGTGTTAGGATTAGGGTGAGAATGAGGGTTAGGTTGAGTTTTAGGGTTAGGGTTAAGTTTAGGGTTAGTGTGAGGGTTAGTGTTAGGGTTAGGGTTAGAGTTACAGTGAGGGTGAGGTTGCGGGTGAGATTTAGGGTTAGAGATAGGGTGGGGTATACGGTTAGGGTTAGGGTTAAGTTGAGGGTGAAGGTGAGGTTTAGGGTTAGATTTAGGGTTAGTGATAGTTTGAGGGTTAGGTTTAGGGTTAGGGTGAAGTTTATGGTGAGGGTGAGGTTTAGGGTTAGAGTTAGGTTTATGTTGAGGGTTAGGGTTAGCGTTAGTGCTAGGGTTAGTGTTAGGGTGAGAGTTAGGGGGAGGGTTAGTTTTAGGTTTAGGATTAGGTTTAAGGGGAGGGTGAGTGTGTGTGTTAGGTTTAGGATTAGGGTTAGGGTAAGGACTAGGGTGAGGGTGAGAGTTAGCGTAAGGGTTAGGCTCAGGCTTTTAGGGTTAGGCTGAGCGTGAGGTTGAGGGTGAGGGTTAGGGTTAGGGTGATAGTTAGGTTTACCGTTAGGTGAGGGGTAGGCTGAGTTTTAGGGTTAGGGGGAGGATTAGGTTGAGAATGATGGTAAGGGTAAAGGTGAGGTTTAGGCTGAGGGTGAGGGTTAAGGTAAAGGTGAGGGTTAGGAGAAGTGTGTGGGTGAGTGTTAGATTGAAGATTAGTGTTGGGGTGAGTGTGAGGTTTAGGGTGAGGATGAGCATTAGGGTTAGGGTGAGGTCTAGCGTGAGGGTGAGGTTTAAGTTTAGGTTTAGGTTGAGGTTTAGCGTTAGGATGATGGTAAGGGTTAGTGTGAGCGTTAGTGTTAGGGTTAGGGTTAGTGATAGGGTTAGGTTTAGTGTTAGGGTGAGGGTAAGAGTTAGGGTGAGCGTTAGGGTTAGGGTGAGGGTTATGTTAGGTTGCGGGTTAGGGTTAGGGTTAGTGTTAGGTTTAGAGTTAGGGTAAGTGTGAGAGTCAGGTTTACAGTTAGAGTTAGGGTTACTGTTAGGTTTAGGGTTAGGGTGAGGGTTAGGGTTAGGATTAGGCTTAGGCTTAGGCTTAGGCCGAGCATGAGGGTGACGGTTAAGGTTAGGGTTAGGGTGATTGTTAGGGTTAGGTTAAGAGTTACAGGTTGAGGATGAGGTTGGGGTTTAAGGTTAGTGTGACCTTTAGGTTGAGGTTTAGGGTTACGGTTAGGGTTAGGGGTAGGTTGAGAGTGAGGTTTAGGGTTGGGGTTAGTGTTATGGTGAGGGTGAGAGTTAGCTTGAGGTTTAGGGATAGGGCTAGGTTTAGGATTAGGGTTAGGGTGAGGGTGGGTGTGAGGGTAAGGGTGAGGGTTAGGGTGAGGGTAAGTGTTAGGGTGAGGGTTTGGGTTAGGGTGAGGGTTATGGTTAGGGTTAAGTTTAGGATTAGGTTTAGGGTGAGGGTGAGTATGAGGGTTAGTGTGAGGGTTAGGGTGAGGGTAAGTATTAGGTTTAGAGTTTGGGTTAGGGTGAGGGTGAGGTTTGGAGTTAGAATTACGGTTAGGATGAGGTTGAGGTTGAGGGTGAGGTTGAGGGTAGGGTTAGGGTTAGGGTTACGTTGAGAGTTAAGGTGAGGGTTAGGGTTAGAGTTAGGATTATGGTTAGGGTTAGCGTTAGGGTTAGGGTGATGGTGAGGTTTAGGTTTAGAATTAGGGTTAAGGTGAGGTTGAGGGTGAGGGTGAGGGTTAGGGTTAGGGGTAGGATATGGATTAGGGTTAGGGTTACGGTGAGTGTGAGGGTTAGGGTTAGGGTTAGGGTTAGCCTTAGGTTTAGGCTGAGGGAGAGTGTGAGGGTGAGGGTTAGGGTTAGTTTGAGGGTTAGGATTAGGGTTAGGTTGAGGTTTATTGTTAGGTTTACTGTTAGATTCAGGGTTATGTTGAGGGTGAGGTTTAGGGGTAGAGTTATGGTTCGGTTAAGTTTAGGGTTAGGGTGAAGGTTAGGGTAAGGGTTATGGTGAGATTAAGGATTAGGTTTAGGTGGAGGGTTAGGGTTAGGGTTAGGGTGAGGGTGAGGGTTAGGGTTAGTTTTAGAGTTAGGGTTAGGGTGAGGGTTAGGATGAGGATTAGGTTTAGAATTAGGGTTAGAGTGAGGGCTAGGTTGAGGGTCAGTGTTATGGTTAGTATTAGATTAAGTTTTAGGGTTAGGTTTAGGGTTAGGTTGAGAGTTAGGTTGAGGATTAGGGTTATAGTGAGTGTGAGGGTTAGGGTTAGGGTGAGGGTTAGTGTTAGTGTTAGGGTTAGGGTTAGCATTAAGTTTAGGGTGAGGGTGAGTGTTAGGATTAGGGTTAGGGTTAGGGTTAGGTTTAGGGTTAGGATTAGTGTTATTGTTAGGGTTAGAGTTAGAATTTTGGTGATGGTGAAGCTGAGGGTGAGGGTGAGGATTAGGGTTAGGGTTAGGGTGAGGTTTAGGGTTAGATTTAGGATTAGAGTTAGGGTGAGGGTGAAGTTTAGCATTAGATTTAGGGTTAGTTAGAGGGTTAGGTTGAGGGTTAGGGTTAGTGTTAGTGTTAGCGTTAAGTTTAGGGTGAGGGTTAGGTTGAGGTTTAGGTTTATGGTTAGGGTTATGCTTAGGAATAGGTTTAGTGTGAGTGTGAGTGTGAGAGTTAGGGTTTAATCTACGGCTTAGGCTTAGGGTTAGGCTGAGTTTGAGGTTTTGGGTGAGGATTAGGGTTAGGGTTAATCTTAGGCTTAGGCTTAGGGTTAGGCTGAGCGTGAGGTTGAGGGTGAGGGTTAGGGTTAGTGTGATGGTTAGGTTTACTGTTAGGGTGAGGGTTAGGATGAGATTTAGAGTTACGGTGAGGATGATCGTAAAGGTAAAGGTGAGATTTAGGCTGAGGGTGATGGTAAAGATAAGTGTGAGTGTTAGTGTTAGGTTTAGGGTTAGGGTAAGAGTTAGGGTAAGTGTTAGGGTGAGCGTTAGATTGAGGATTAGGTTTAGGTTAGGTTTATTGTTAGGGTCAGGGTTAGGGTTACGGTTACGGTGAGGGTGAGGGTGAGGTTTAGGGTTAGGGTTAGGGTGAGGTTTAGTGTTAGGGTTAGGGTTAGAGTTACTGTTAGCGTGAATGTGAGTTTTAGGTGTAGAGTTAGAGTGAGGGTGCGGGTTAGGGTCAGGGTTAGGGTTAGGGTGCGGGTTCGTGTGTGGGTAAGGGTAAGGGTAAAGGTGAGGGTTAGGCTGAGGATGAGGGTTACGGTAAGAGTGAGTGTTAGGGTTAGGTGGAGGTTTAGTGTTAGGGTTAGGGTGAGGGTGAGGGTTAGATTGAGGATTAGTATCAGGGTTAGTGTGAGGTTTAGGGTGAGGATGAGGGTTAGGGTTAGGGTGAGGTCTACAGTGAGGGTGAGGGTTAGGGTTAGTGTTAGGGTGAGGTTTAGGGTTAGGGTGATGGTTAGGGTTAGTGTGAGCCTTAGTGTTATTGTTAGGGTTAGTGTTAGGGTGAGGGTAAGTGGTAGGGTGAGGGTTAGGGTAAGGGTGAGTGTAATGGTTAGGGTGAGGGTTAGGGTTAGGTTTAGGTTTATTGTTAGGGGTAGGGTTAGGGTTAGAGTTAGGGAATGGGTGAAGGTGAGATTTAGGGTTAGACTTAGAGTTAGTGTTAGGGTTAGGGTTAGAGTGAGGGTTAGGGATACGGTTAGGTTTAGGATTATTCTTAGGCTTAGGCTTAGGCCGAGCATGAGGTTGAGGGTTAGAGTTAGGGTTAGGGTGAGGGTTAGGGTTAGGGTTAGAGTGAGGTTTAGGATGAGGTTTAGTGTTAGGAGTAGGGTTAGGGTGAAGGCTAGGGTGAGGGTAAGGGTGAGGGTTAGGGTTAGGGAATGGGTTAGGTTTATGATTAGGGTTAGTGTGAGGGTGTTTGTGAGGGTTAGGGTTAGAGTTAGGGTTAGGCTTAGAGGTAGGGTGAGGGTTAGGGTGTGGGTTAGGGTTAGGGTTTGGGTTAGGGTGAGGGTGAGGCTGAGGATTAGGATTACTTTTAGGGTTGGGTTTCGGGTTAGGTTTAGTGTTATGTTTAGGGTTATGGTTAGGCTTAGGGTTAGGGTTAGGGTGAGGTTTAGGGTTAGTTATAGGGTTAGGGGGAGGTTAGCGTAAGGCTTAGTCATAGGGTTAGTGTTAGGGTTAGGGTGATGGTGAGGGTTAGGTTGAGGTTTAGGTTTAGGGTTAAGGCTAGGGTTAGTTTGAGGGTTAGTGTTAGGGTTACGGTTAGTGTTAGCATGAGGGTAAGTGTTAGGGTGAGGGTTAGGGTTAGCGTTATTGTTAGCGTTAGGGTTAAGGTTGCGGTTACTGTGAAGGTGAGGGTGACAGTTAGGGTTATGGTTCAGATGAGGTTTAGGGATAGGGTTAGGGTTAGGTTTAGGGTGAGTTTTAGGGTTAGAGTTAGGGTTAGGGTGAGGCAGAAGTTGAGGCTTATGGTTAAGATTAGTGTTCGGGTTAGGCTTACGGTGAGGGTTAGGTTGAGGGTGAGGGTTACGTTTAGGGTTAGGATTAGGATTAGGGTTAGTGTTAGCGTGAGTGTGAGGGTTAGGGTTAGGTTTAGGGTGAGGGTTAAAGTTAGGATTAGGGTGAGTTTTAGTGTTTAGGTTAGGGTTAGAGTTAGGGTTAGGGTGAGCATGAGGTTCAGGGGTAGATTTAGGGTTGGGGTTAGGGTTATTTTTAGGGTTAGAGTTAGGGTTAGTGTTAGGGTTAGGGGTAGGGTGAGGGTTAGGTTTAGCATTAGGCTTAGGCTTAGGCTTAGGCCAAGTATGAGGGTGAAGGTTAGGTTTAGGGTTAGTGTGAGAGTTAGGATGAGGTTTAGGGTTAGGATTAGGGTTAGGTTGAGGGCTAGGGTGAGGGTTATGGTGAGGGTTAGGTTTAGGCATAGGGTTAGGTTTAGGATTAGGGTTAGGGTTAGGGTTGTGGTGAGGTTTAGGGTTAGGGTTAGGGTTAGGGTTAAATTTAGTCTTCGGGTTAGGTTGAGGGTGAGGGTGGGGGTGAGGTTAGGGTTACTATTAGGGATAGGGTTAGGGTTATTTTTAGTGTTATGGTTAGGGTTAAATTTGCAGTGAGGGGGAGGCTGCGGGTGAGGGTTATGGTTAGAGTTATGGTCAGGTTTAGGGTTAGTGTTATTCTTAGGGGTAGGTTTAGATTTAAGGTGAGGGTGAGGGTTAGGGTTGGGGTGAGGTTTAGGGTTAGGGTTAGGGAGAGATTTAGGGTTCGGTTAAGTTTAGGGTTAGCGTGAGGGTTAGGGTTAGGGTTAAGGTGAGCATGAGGGTTAGGATTATGGTTAGGATTAGTGTTATTGTTACTGTTAGGGTTAGAGTTATGGTGAGGGTGAGGGTGAGGGTTAGGCTTAGAGTTCGGGTGAGGTTTAGGGTTAGGTTTAGGATTAGGGTTAGGCTGAGGGTGAGGTTTAGAGTTAGATTTAGGGTTAGTTGGAGGATTAGGTCGAGGGTTAGGGTTAGGGTTAGTGTTTGGGATAAGGTTAGGGTGAGGTTTAGGTTGAGGTTTAGTGTTAGGGTTAGGTTTAGGATTAAGGTTAGCGTGAGGGTGAGTGTGAGGGTTAGGTTTAGTCTTACACTTAGGGTTGAGGGTGAGGGTGGGGGTAAGGATTAGGGTTAGGGTGATCATTAGGGTTAGGGTTAGGGTGAGGGTTAGGGTTAGGATTAGGGTTAGGGTGAGTGCTAAGGTGAGGGTGAGGGTTAGGGTAAGGGTTAGGCTTAGGCTTAGCGTTAGGCTGAGCGTGAGGTTAAGGGTGAGGGTTATGGTTAGGGTTAGGGTGAGGTTTAGTGTTAGGGTTAGTGTGGAGGAGATGGTAAGGGTAAAGGTGATGGTTAGGCGGAGGGTGAGGGTTACGGTAAGGGTGAGTGTTAATGTTAGGGTGAGGGTTAGGGTGAGGGTTATTGTGAGGGTGCGGGTTAGATTGAGATTTAGTGTTAGGGTTAGTGTGAGGTTTAGGGTGAGGATGAGAGTTAGGGTTAGGGTGAGGGCTAGGGTGAGGGTAAGGTTTAGGGTAAGTGTTAGGGTGAGGTTTAGGGTTAAGGTGATGATTAGAGTTAGTGTGAGTGTTAGTGTTAGGGTTAGGGTTACTGTTAGGGTGAGGGTAAATGTTAGGGTGAGGTTTAGGGTTAGGGTTAGGGTTATTATTAGCATTAGGGTTAGGGTTAAGGTTACTGTGAGGGTGAGGGTGAGGGTTAGGGTTATGGTTTGGATGAGGTTTAGGCATAGGGTTAGGGTTAGGGTTAGGGTTAGGGTGAGGTTTAGGGTTAGATTTAGGGTTAGGGTGAGGCAGAAGTTGAGGGTTAGGGTTAGGATTAATGTTAGGGTTAGGCTTAAGTTGAGGGTTAGGTTGAGGGTGAGGGTTAAGTTTAGGGTTAGGATTAGGATTAGGGTTAGGGTTAGGGTTAGTGTGAAGGTTAGGGTTAGTGTCAGGCTTAGGGATAGGCTGAGGGTGAGGGTGAGGGTGAGCGTTAGGGTGAGTGTTATGGTTAGGGTTATGGGGAGGGTTAGGATTAGGTTTAGGTTTAGGATTAGGGTTAGGGTGAGGGCTAGGGTGAGGGTGAGGTTTAGGGTTAGGGTTAGGGTGAGGTTTAGGTTTAGTTTTAGGGTTAGGGTGAGGGTGAGGTTTAGGGTTAGAGTTAGGGTTAAGTTGAGGCTGAGGGAGCGGGGTAGGGTTAGGGTTAATTTTAGGATTAGGGTAAGGGATAGGGTGAGTGTGAGGGTTAAGTTTAGTGTTAGGGTTAGGCTTAGGGTTATGCTGAGGTTGAGGGTGAATGTGAGGGTTAGGGTTAGGGTGAGGGTGAGGGTTAGGTTTAGGGTTAGGGTGAGTGCTAGGATGAGGTTTAATGTTAGGATTAGGTTTAGGGTGAGGGTTAGTCTGAGGGTTATGGTGAGTTTTAGGTTTAGGCATAGGGTTAGGTTTAGGATTAGCGTTAGGTTGAGGGTGAGTGTGAGAATTAGGGTTAGGGTTAGGCTTAGGGATAGGGTTAGGTTTAGGATTAGGGTTAGGGTTAGGGTTACGGTGAGTGTTACAGTTAGGGTTAGGGCTAGGGTTATTGTTAGTGTGATGGTTAGGGTTAAGTTTGTGGTGAGGGTAAGTCTTAGGGTGAGGGTAAGAGTTATGTTTAGGGTTAGTGTTAGGGTTAGGTTTAGTGTTATTGTTAGGTTGAGGGTTAGAGTTACAGTGAGTTTGAGGGTGACGGTGAGGGTTAGGGTTAGTGTAACCTTTAGGTTGAGGTGTAGGGTTAGGGTTAGCGGTAGGTTGAGGGTGAGGTTTAAGGTTAGAGTTAGGGTTAGGGGGAGTATTAGGGTTAGGTTTAGGGTTAGGGTTAGTGTTAGGGTGAGGGTGAGGGTTAGGTTGAGGTTTAGGGATAGGGTTAGGTTTAGGATTATGTTTAGGGTGAAGATGAGCGTGAGGTTTAGGTTGAGGGTTAGGGTGATGGTAAGTGTTAGGGTGAGGGTTTGGTTTAAGGTGAGGGTTATGGTTAGGGTGAGGGTTTGGATTAGGGTTAGGGTGAGTTTTAGGATTTGAGTGTTAGAGTGAGGGTGAGGGTGAGGGTGAGGTTTAGGGTTAGAGTTAGGGTTCTGGTGAGGGTTAGGTTGAGGTTTAGGGTTAGTGTTAGGGTTAGGGTCACGGTGAGAGTTAGGGGGAGGGTTAGGTTTATGGTTAGGGTTAGCGTTAGGGTTAGGGTGAGGGTGAAGTTTAGGTTTAGAATTAGGGTTAAGGTGAGGCTGAGGGTGAAGGTGAGGATTAGGGTTAGGGTTAGGATTTGGATTAGGGTTAGGGTTAGGGTGGGTATGAGGGTTAGTTTTAGGGTTAGGTTTAGCCTTAGGTTTAGGCTGAGGGTGAGAGTGGGGGTTAGGGTTAGTTTGACGGTTAGGGTTAGGGTTAGGGTGAGGTTTAGTGTTAGGGTTAGGGTTAGGGTTATGGTGAGGTTGAGGTTTAGAATGAGGATTAGTGTTAGGGTTAGTGTGAGGCTTAGGGTGCGGATGAGATTTAGGCTTAGGGTAAGGGCTAGGGTGAGGGTAAGTTTTAGGGTTAGTGTTATGCTGAGGTTTAGGGTTAAGGTGATGATTAGGGTTAGTGTGAGGTTTAGTGTTAGGGTGAGGGTAAGTGTTAGGGTGAGGGTTAGGGTTAGGGTTAATGTTAGCGTTAGGGTTAGGGTTACAATTACTGTGAGGGTGAGGCTCACCCTCACGGTTAGGGTTATGGTTTGGATGAGGTTTAGGGATAGGTTAAGGGTTAGGGTTAGGTTGAGGTTTAGGTTTAGTGTTAATGTTAGGGTGAGGGTGAGGTTTAAGGTTAGAGTTAGGGTTAAGTTGAGGCTGAGTGTGCTGGGTAGGGTTAGTGTTAGTTTTAGGATTAGGGTAAGGGATAGGGTGAGTGTGAGGGTTAAGTTTAGGGTTAGGGTTAGGCTTAGGGTTATGCAGAGGTTGAGGGTGAATGTGAGGGTTAGGGTTAGGGTGAGGGTGAGGGTTAGGTTTAGGGTTAGCGTGAGTGCTAGGATGAGGTTTAGTGTTAGCATTAGGGTTAGGGTGAGGGTTAGTCTGAGGGTTATGGTGAGTTTTAGGTGTAGGTATAGGGTTAGGTTTAGGATTAGCGTTAGGTTGAGGGTGAGTGTGAGAGTTAGGGTTAGGATTAGGCTTAGGGATAGGGTTAGGTTTTGGATTAGGGTTAGGGTTAGGGTTACGGTGAGGGTTACAGTTAGGGTTAGGGCTAGGGTTATTGTTAGTGTTATGGTTAGGGTTAAGTTTGTGGTGAGGATGAGGCTTAGGGTGAGGTTAAGGCTTATGTTTAGGTTTAGGGTTAGGCTTAGGTATAGTGTTATTGTTAGGTTTAGGGTTAGAGTTACAGTGAGTTTGAGGGTGACGGTGAGGGTTAGGGTTTGTGTGACCTTTAGGTTGAGGTGTAGGTTTAGGGTTAGGGGTAGGTTGAGGGTGAGGTTTAGGGTTAGAGTTATGGTTAGGGGGAGTGTTAGGGTGAGGTTTAGGGTTAGGGTTAGTGTTAGGGTGAGGGTGAGGGTTAGGTTGAGGTTTAGGGATAGGGTTAGATTTAGGATTAGGGTTAGGGTGAGGGTGAGTGTGAGGTTTAGGGTGAGGGTTAGGGTGATGGTAAGTGTTAGGGTGAGGGTTTGGTTTAGGGTGAGGGTTATGTTTAGGGTGAGTGTTTGGATTAGGGTTAGGGTGAGTTTTAGGATTTGGGTAAGTGTTAGAGTGAGTGTGAGGGTGAGGGTGAGGTTTAGGGTTAGAGTTAGGGTTCTGGTGAGGGTTAGGTTGAGATTTAGGGTTAGTGTTAGGGTTAGGGTTACAGTGAGAGTTTGAAGGAGGGTAAGGGTTAGGGTTAGGGTTATGGTTAGTGTTAGCGTTAGGGTTAGGGTGAGGGTGAAGTTTAGGTTTAGAATTAGGGTTAGGGTGAGGCTGAAGGTGAAGGTGAGGATTAGGTTTAGGGTTAGGATTTGGATTATGGTTAGGGTTAGGGTGAGTGTGAGGGTTAGGGTTAGGGTTAGGGTTAGCCTTAGGTTTAGGTTGAGGGTGAGGGTGAGGGTGAGGGTTAGGGTCAGTTTGAGGGTTAGGGTTAGGGTTAGGGTTATTTTTAGTGTTATGGTTAGGGTTAAGTTTGCAGTGAGGGTGAGGCTGAGCGTGAGGGTTATGGTTAAGGATAGGGTTAGGGTTAGTGTTATTGTTAGGGATAGGATTAGAGTTACGGTGAGATTGAGGTTGAGGGTGAGGGTTAGGGTTAGGTTGAGGTTTAGGGTTAGGGTTAGGGTTAGGGTTAGGGTGAGGGTGAGGTTTAGGATTAGAGTTAGTGTTTGGGGGAGGGTTAGGATGAAGTTTAGGGTTAGGGTTAGTGTTAGGGTTAGAGTGAGGGTGAGGGTTAGGTTGATATTTAGGGATAGGGTTAGTGTTAGGGTTAGGGTGAAGATGAGGGTTAGGTTGAAGTTTAGGGATAGGGTTAGGTTTAGGATTAGGGATAGGGTGAGAGTGAGTGTGAGGGTTTGGATGATGGTTAGGTTTAGTGTTAGGGTTAGGCTGAGGG
This sequence comes from Dipodomys merriami, assembly GCF_024711535.1. NCBI lineage: Eukaryota > Metazoa > Chordata > Mammalia > Rodentia > Heteromyidae > Dipodomys > Dipodomys merriami. The sequence goes on from NW_027202849.1 coordinate 582,257, forward strand.
TGAGGGTAGGGGTGAGGATTAGGGTTAAGGTGATGATTAGGGTTAGGGTTAGTGTTATTGTTAGGGTTAGGGTTAGACTTCCTTTGAGGGTGAGGGTGCGGTTGAGGGTTAGTGTTATGGTTAGGGTGGGGTTAAGGGTTAGGTTTAGGGTTAGGGTTAGGGTGAGGGTGAGCTTTAGGGTTAGATATAGGCTTAGGGTTAGGGTGAGGGTTAGGGTTAGTTTTTGGGTTAGGGTGAGCGTGAGGCTGAGAATTAGGGTTAGGTTTAGTGTTAGGGTTAGTGTTAGGTTTAGGGTGAGGGTTAGGGTTAGGGTTACAGTGAGGTTTAGGGTTAGGGTTAGGGTTAGGATTAGGCTTCGTGTTAGGCTGAGGGTGAGGGTGGCTGTGAGGATTAGAGTTAAGATTAGGGTTAGGGTTAGGGTTATTGTTAGTGTTATTGTTAGGGTTATGTTTGCTGTGAGGTTGAGGCTGAGGGTGTGAGTTATTGTTAGGGTTATGGTTAGGGTTAGGGTTAGTGTTATTCTTAGGGTTATTTTTAGATTTACGGTGAGGTTGAGGGTGAGGGTGAGGGTTAGCGTTAGGGTGAGGTTTAGGGTTATAGATAGGATTAGGTTTAGGGTGAGGGTGAAGTTTAGCGTTAGATTTAGTGTTAGTTGGAGGGTTAGGTTGAGGGTTAGTGTTAGTGTTAGTGTTAGGGTTAAGGGTAGGGTTAAGGTTAGGTTGAGGTTTAGGGTTATGGTTAGGGTTAGGGTTAGGATTAGGTTTAGGTTGAGTGTGAGTGTGAGGGTTAGGGTTAATCTTAGGCTTAGGCTTAAGTTTAGGCTGAGGGTGAGGGTGGGGTTGAGGATTAGGCTTAGGGTGATGGTTAGGGTTAGGGTTAGTGTGAGGGTTAGGATGAGGGTTAGGGTTAGGATTAGGTTTCAGGTGAAGGCTAGGGTGAGGGTGAGGGTTAGGGTAAGGTTAGGGTAAGGTTTAGGCTTAGGCTTAGGGTTAGGCTGAGCGTGAGGGTGAGGGTGAGGGTTAGTGTTAGGGTGATGGTTAGGTTTACTCTTTGGGTGAGGGTTAGGATGGGATTTAGGGTTAGGGTGAGGGTTAGGGTGAGGATGATGGTAATGGTAAAGGTGAGGTTTACCCTGAGGATGAGGTTTAAGATAAGGGTGAAGTTTAGTTTTAGGTTTAGGGTTAGGATAAGGGTTAGGGTGAGCTTTAGATTGAGGATTAGGTTTAAGGTTAGTGTGAGCTTTAGGGTGAGGAGGAGGGTTAGGTTTAGGGTGAGAGTGAGGGTTAGAATTAGGGTTAGGGTGAGTGCTAGGGTGAGGGTGAGGGTTAGGTTTAGGGTTAGGGTTAGGGTGAGGTTTAGAATTAGGGTGAGGTTTAAGGTTAGAGTGAGGGTTAGTGTTAGGGTTAGGGTTAGTGTAAGGGTGAGGGTAAGTGTTAGGGTGAGGTTTAGGGTTCGGATGAGGGTTATGTTTATGGTGAAGGTTAGGCTTAGGTTTAGGTTTAATGTTAGGGTTAGGGTTAGTGTTGCGGTTACGGTGAGAGTGTGGGTGAGGGTTAGGGTTAGGCTTAGGGTGAGGTTTAGTGTTAGGGTTAGAGTTAGTGTTAGCATGAGGGTGAGGTTTAGGTGTAGAGCTAGGGTTAGGGTTAGGGTTATGGTTAGTGTGCGGGTTAGGGTGGGGGTGACGTTAAGGGTAAAGTTGAGGGTTAGGCTGAGGGTGAGGGTTACGGTAAGAGTGAGGATTAGGGTTAGGGTGAGAGTTAGTGTTAGGGTTAGGGTGAGGGTTAGTGTTAGGGTTAGGGTGAGGGTGAGGGTTAGATTGAGGATTAGTATTAGAGTTAGTGTGAGGTTTAGGGTGAGGATGAGGGTTAGGGTTACGGTGAGCCTTAGTGTTATTGTGTTAATGTGAGGGTAAGTGTTAGGGTGAGGGTTAGGGTAAGGGCGAGTGTAATGGTTAGTGTGAGGGTTAGGGTTAGATTTAGGGATAGGGTGAGTGTGATATTTAGGGTTAGAGTTAGAGTTAGTGTTAGGGTTAGGGTTAGGGTGAGGGTTAGGTATAGGGTTAGGGTTAGGCTTAGGCTTAGGCTTATGCTTAGGCTGAGCATGAGCGTGAGGTTTAGAGTTAGGGTTAGGGTGAGGGTTAGGGTTAGGTTGAGGGTTAGGATGAGGTTTAGGGTTAGGATTAGGGTTAGGGTGAGGCTAGGGTGAGGGTTAGGGTGAGCGTTAGGGTTAGGAAATGGGTTAGGTTTAGGATTAGGTTTAGGGTGAGGGTGATTGTTAGGGTTAGGGTTAGGGTTAGGGTTAGCCTGAGAGTTACGGTGAGGGTTAGGGTGTGGGTTAGGGTTAGGGTTTGGGTTAAGGTGAGGGTGAGGCTGAGCATTAGGCTTACTTTTAGGGTTAGGGTTAGGGTTAGGTTTAGCATTAGGGTTAGGGTTAGGGTTAGGCTTAGGGTTAGGGTTAGGGTGAGGTTTTAGGTTAAATATAGGGTTAGGGCGACGGTTTGGGTAAGGGTTAGGCATAGGGTTAGTATTACGGTTAAGGTGAGAGTGAGGGTTAGGTTGAGGTTTAGGGTTAGGGTTAAGTTTAGGGTTAGTTTGAGGGTTAGTGTTAATGTTGGGTTAGTGTTGTGGTGAGGGTAAGTGTTAGGGTGAGGGTTAGAGTTAATGTGAGGGTTGGGTGAGGGTGAGGTTTAGTGATAGAGTTAGGTTTAGGGTGAGGGTTAGGTTGAGGTTTAGGGTTAGGATGTTAGTGTTAGGGTTAGGGTGAGGATTAGGGGGATTGTTAGGGTTAGGGTTAGGGTTAGCGTTAGCGTTAGGGTGTGGTTGAGGTTTAGTGTTAGAATTAGGGTTAGGTTGAGGCTGAGGGTGAGTGTTAGTTTTAGGGTTAGTGTTAGGGCGAGGGTTAGGGTGAGGGTTAGGGTGAGGGTTAGTGTTAAGATTAGGATTAGGATTAGGATTAGGGTTAGGGTTAGGGTGAGTGTGAGGGTTAGGTTTAGGCTTAGGGTTAACCTTAGGTTTAGGCTGAGAGTGAGGGTGAGGGTGAGGGTTAGGTTTAGCCTGAGAGTTAAGGTTAGGGTTACAGTGAGTTTTAGTGTTAGGGTTAGGGTTAGAGTTAGCTTTAGGGTGAGCATGAGATTTAGGGGTAGATTTAGGGTTGGGGTTAGGGTTATTTTAGGGTTAGGTTTAGGGTTAGTTTTAGAGTTGGAGTTGCAGTTAGGGTTAGGGTGAGCGTGAGGTTTACAATTAGAGTTAGGGTTAGTGTTAGAGTTAGGGTTAGTATGAGGGTTAGGGTTAGGATTAGGCTAAGGCTTATGCTTAGGCTTAGGCCGAGCATGAGGGTGAGGGCTAGGGTGAGTGTTATGGTGAGGGTTAGGTTTAGGCATACGGTTAGGGTTAGGATTCGGATTAGGGTGAGGGTGAGTGTGAGGTTAGGGTTAGGGTTAGGCTTAGGGATAGGGTTAGGTTTAGAATTAGGGTTAGGGTTAGGGTTATGGTGAGGGTTATGGTTAGGGTTAGGGCTAGGCTTATTGTAAGGATTAGGGTTAGGGTTAAGTTTTCGGTGAGGGTGAGGCTGAGGATTAGGGTTAGGATTAGTATTATTTTTGGGGATAGGCTTAGAGTTACAGTGAGGTTGAGTGTGAGGGTGTGGGTTAGGGTTAGGCTGACGTTTAGGTTGAGGTTTAAGGCTAGGGTTAGGGGTAGTTTGAGGGTGAGGTTTAGGGTTAGAGTTAGGGTTAGGGGGATTGTTAGGGTGAGGTTTTGGGTTAGGGTTAGGTTTAGGATTAGGGTTAGGTTGAGGGTGAGTGTAAGGGTTAGCGTGAGCATTAGGGTGAGGGTAAGTGTTAGGGTGAGGGTTAGGGTTAGGGTGATGGTGAGGGTGACGTTTAGGGTTAGAGTTACAGTTAGGGTGAGTGTTAGGGTGAGGTTTAGGGTTATGGTTAGTGTTACAGTTAGGGTTAGGGTGAGAGTTATGGGGAGGTTTAGGGTTAGGGTTAGGGTTAGTATTAGGGTTAAGCTGAGGGTGAGGTTTAGGGTTAGAAGTAGGGTTAGGATTAGGCTGAGTTTGAGGGTGAAGGTTAGGGTTAGGGTTAGGGTTCGGATTAAGGTTAGGGACAGGGTGAGTGTGAGGGTTAGGATTAGGGTTAGGGTTAGCCTTAGGTTTTGGCTGAGGGTGAGGGTGAGGTTGAGGGTTAGGCTTAGGCTTAGGCTTAGGGTTAGGCTGAGCGTGAGGTTGAGGGTGAGGGTTAGGGTTAGGGTTAGGGTGAGATTTAGTGTTAGGGTTAATGTGGGGGTGATGGTAAGTGTAAAGTTGAGAGTTAGGCTTAGGGTGAGGGTTAAGTTAAGTGTCAGGGTTAATGTTAGGGTGAGGATTAGGGTTAGGGTTTGGGTGAGGGTGAGGTTTAGATTGAGGATTAGTGTTAGGGTTACTGTGAGGTTTAGGGTGAGGATGAGGGTTAAGGTTTAGGGTGAGGGCTAGGGAGAGGGTGAGGTTTAGGGTTAGTGGTAGGGTGAGGTTTAGGGTTTGGGTGATGACTAGGGTTAGTGTGAGGGTTAGTATTAGGGTTAGGGTTAGTGTTAAGGTGAGGGTAATTGTCAGGGTGAGTGTTAGGTTTAGGGTGAGGGTTATGGTTAGGGCGAGGGTTAGGGTTAGAGTTAGGGTTATTGTTAGCGTTAGGGTTAGGGTTATGGTTACTGTGAGGGTGAGGGTGAGGTTTAGAGTTATGGTTCGGATGAGGCTTAGAGATAGGGTTTGGGTTAGGGTTAGGGTCAGGTGAGGTTTAGGGTTAGAATTAGGGTTAGGGTCAGGCTGAGGGTGAGGGATAGGTTAGAATTAATGTTAGGTTTAGGCTTAAGGTGAGGGTTAGGTTGAGGGTGAGGGTTAGGGTTAGGGTTAGGATTAGGATTAGGATTAAGGTTAGGTTTAGGGTGAGTGTGAATGTTAGGGTTAGGGTACGGGTTAGGCTTAGGGTTAGGCTGAGGGTGAGCGTGAGGGTGAGGGTTAGGGTTAGGGTGAGGTTTAGGGTTAGGTTTAGGGTGAGTGTGATGATTAGGGTTAGGGTTAGGGTTAGGGTTAGGCTTAAGTTTAGGCTGAGGTTGAGGGTGAGGGTTAAGGTTAGGGTGAGGGTTAGGATTAGGGTTATGGGGAGGGATAAGATGAGGGTTAGGGTTAGGATTAGGGTTAGGGTGAGGGCTATGGTGAGGGTTAGGGTTAAGGTGAGGTTTACAGTTTGGGTTAGGGATAGGGTTATGGTGAGGGTGAGGTTTAGGGTTAGAGTTAGGGTTAAGTTGAGGCTTAGGGTCAGGTTAGATTTAGGGTAAGGATTAGGATTAGGGTAAGGGATAGGGTGAGTGTGAGGTTTAGGGTAACATTTAGGGTTAGGCTTAGGGTTACGTTGAGGGTGAGGGTGAGGGTTAGGGTTAGGGTGAGGATTAGGGTTAGGTTTAGGGTGAGATTTAGGGTTCAGTTTAAGTTTAGGGTTAGGGTGAGTGTTAGGGTTAGGGTTATGTTGAGCGTGAGGGTTAGGGTTAGGTTGAGGGTTAGGGTTCGGGTTAGGTTTAGGTTGAGGTTAGGGTTAGGATTAGTGTGAGGGTTAGTGTTAGGGTTAGGATTAGTGTTAGGGTCAGGGTAAGTGTTATGGTGAGGGTTTGAGTTAGGGTGAGGGTGAGGGTGAGGGCAAGGCTGAGGGTTAGGGTGAGGGTGAGGGTGAGGGTTATGGTTATGGTGAGGGTTAGCATTAGGGTTAGGGTTATTGTTAGGGTTAGGTTTAGAGTTACGGTTATGGTGAGGGAGAGGGTGATATTTAGGGTTAGGTTTAGGGTGAGGTTTAGGGATTGGGTTAGATTTAGGTTTAGGGTGAGGGTTAGGTTTAGATTTAGAGTTAGGTTTAGGGTGAGAGGTTGAGGTTTAGGTTTAGGGTTAGTGTTAGTGTTAGGTTTAGGGTGAGAGTTAGGGGGAGAGTTAGGGTAAGGGTTAGGGTTATTGTTAGATTTAGGATGAGGATGAGTGTGTGTGTTAGGGTTAGGTTTAGTGTTAGGGTTAAGGTTAGGGTGAGGGTTTGATTGAGCATTAGGTTTAAGGTTAGGGTTAGTGTGAGGTTTAGGTTGAGGATTAGGGCTAGGGTTAGGGAGATGGGGAGGTTTAGAATTAGGGTTAGTGTGAGGGCTAGGGAGAGGGTGAAGTTTAGAGTTAGGGTTAGGGTTAGGGTGAGGTTTAGGATTAGAGTGAGGGTTAGGGTTAGTGTTAGTGTTAGGGTTAGTGTTAGGGTGAGGGTAAGTTTTAGATTGAGGGTGATGTTTAGAGTGAGGGTTATGGTGAGGGTGAGGGTTAGGTTTAGGTTTAGGGTTATTGTTAGGTTTACGTTTATGGTTACAGTGAGGGTGAGTGTGAGCGTTAAGGAAAGGGTGAGGCTGAGGTTTAGTGATAGGGTAAGTGTTAGAGTTAGATTTAGGGTGAGGGTGAGGTTTAGGTGTAGATTTAGGGTTAGGGAGAGGGTTGGGGTTAGGGTGAGTTTTAGGGTGCGGGTGACGGTAAGGGTAAAGGTGAGGGTTAGGCTGAGGGTGAGGGTTACGGTAAGTGTGAGGGTTACATTTATGGTGAGGGTTAGGTTTAGGGTTAGGGTGAGGGTGAGGTTTAGATTGAGGATTAGTGTTAGGGTTAGTGTGAGGTTAGGGTGAGGATGGGTGTTAGGGTTAGGGTGACGGCTAGGGTGAGGGTGAGGTTTAGGGTTAGTGTTAGAGTGAGGTTAAGGGTTAGGGTGATGTTTAGGTTTAGTGTGATTGTTAGTGTTAGCGCTAGGGTTAGTGTTAGGGTGAGGGTAAATGTTAGGGTGAGGGTTAGGGTTAGGGTTAGGGTTATGGTTACGATGATGGTTAGGGTTAGGGTTTGCGTTATTGTTATTGTTAGGGTTATGTTTATGGTTAGGGTGAGGGTGAGGGTGAGCGTTAGGGTTAGGGTTAGGATGAGGTTTAGGTTTAGGGTTAGGGTTAGACTGAGGGTTAGGGTGAGGGTGAGATTTAGGGTTAGAGTTAGGGTTAGGGTTAGGGTTAGGGATAGGGTTAGGGTTAGGGTTAGGTTTAGGCTTAGGCTTAGGCTTAGGCTGAGCATGAGGGGGAGGGTTAGGGTTCGGGTTAGGGTTCGGGTTAGGGATAGGTTTAGTGTGAGGGTTAGGATGAGGTTTAGGGTTAGGATTAGGTTTAGGGTGAGATCTTGGGTGAGGGTTAGGGTGAGGGTTAGGGTTAGGGATAGGGTTAGGTTTAGGATTTGGGGTAGGATAAGGGTGAGGGTGAGGGTTAGGCTAAGGGTTATGGTTAGGCTTAGGGTTAGGGTGAGGGTTAGGGTTAGGGTTTGGATTAGGGTGAGGCTGAGGATTAGGTTTAGTTTTAGTGTTTGGTTTAGGGTTAGTGTTAGTGTTAGTGTTAGTGTTAAGGTTAGGGTTACAGGGAGGGTTAGGGTTAGGGTTAGGGTTAGGGTTACGGATAGGCTGAGTGTGAGAGTGGGGGTCAGTAATAGGGGTAGGGTTAAGGTTAGGGTTAGGGTTATTTTTAGTGTTATGGTTAGGGTTAAGTTTTCAGTGAGCGTGAGGCTGAGGGTGAGGGTTATGTTTAGGGATAGGTTTAAGGTTAGAGTTATTGTTAGGGACAGGGTTAGTGTTACGGTGTGGTTGAGGGTGAGGTTGAGGGTTAGGGTTAGGGTGTTTTAGGGTAAGGGTGAGGGTGAGGTTTAGGGTTAGAGTTAGGGTTTGGGGGAGGGTAAGGGTGAGATTTAGGGTTATGTTTAATGTTTGGGTTAGGGTGAGGGTGAGGGTTAAGGTGAGATTAAGGGACAGGTTTAGGTTTAGGTTTAGGGTTGGGTGAGCGTGAGTTTGAGGCTGATGGTGAGGGTGGGGGTGAGGATTAGGGTTAGGGTGATGGTTAGGGTTAGGCTTAGTGTTATTTTTAGGGTTAGGGTTAGAGTTACGGTGAGAGTGAGGGTGCGAGTCAGGGTTAGTGTTAGGGTTAGGGTGGGGTTTAGGGTTAAGGCTAGGGTTAGAGTTAGGTTGAGGGTGAGGTTCAGGGCTAGTTATAGGATTAGGGGAAGGTTAGGGTGAGGGTTAAGGTTAGGGTTTGTGTTAGGGTTAGGTTAAGGGTGAGGGTTAGGATTACGGTTAAGGTTAGGGTGAGGTTTAGGGTTAGGTTTAGGGTTAGGTTTAGAGTTATGGTGAGGGTGAGGGTGCGGGTGAGTATGAGGGTTAGGTTTAGGGTTCTGGTAAGGCTTGTGGATAGGCTTAGGGTTTGGCTGAGGGTGAGGGTGAGTTTGACGGTTAGGGTTAGGGTGAGGGTTTCAGATAGGGTTATAGGGAGTGTTAGGATGAGGGTTAGGGTTAGGATTAGGGTTAGGGTGAGGGCTAGGGTGAGCCGAGGTTAAGGGTTAGGGTTAGGGTGAGGTTTAGGTTTAGGGTTAGGGCTAGGTTTAGGGTGAGGGTGATTTTTAGGGTTAGAGTTAGGGTTAAGGTGAGGCTGATGGTGAGGGTTAGGGTTAGGGTTAGGATTAGGATTAGGGTAAGGTTAGGGTGAGTGTGAGGGTTAGGGTTAGGGTTAGGCTTAGGTTTTCACTGAGGGTGAGGGTGAGGGTGAGGGTTAGGGTTAGGGTGAGGGTTAGGGTTAGGGTTAGGGTGAGGGTTAGGGTTCAGGTTAAGTTTAGGGTTAGGTTGAGGGTTAGGGTTAGTGTTAAGTTGATCGTGAGGATTAGGGTTAGGTTGAGGGTTAGGTTTAGGGTTAGGGTTAGGGTGAGGTTTAGGGTTAGGGTTTGGGTGAGGCTTAGGATGAGGATTAGGGTTAGGATTAGAGTTAGGGTGAGGGCTCGGGTGAGGATGAGGGTTAGGTTTAGTGTTAGTGTGAGGTTTAGGTTTAGAGTTAGGGTTAGGTTGAGGGTTAGGGGTAGGGTAAGTGTGAGGGTTAGGGTAAGGGTGAGTGTTAGAGTTAGGATCAGGGTTAGTGTAAGGTTGAGGATTATGATTAGGGTTAGGGTTAGTGTTATTGTTAGGGTTAGTGTTAGGTTTAAGGTTAAGGTGAGGGTGAGGGTTAGGGTTAGGGTTAGGGTGAGGTTTTTAGTGTTACGCTTGGGGTTAGAGTTACAGTTAGGGTGAGGTTATTGTTTGGGTTAGTGTGAGGATTACTGTTAGCGTTACGGTATGGGTTACAATGAGGGTTATGGTTACAGTTAGGGTTAGGGTTATTGTTATGGTTAGGTTTACTGTTACGGTTAGGGTGAGGGTGAGTGTCAGGGTTAGGCTTAGGGTTAGGGTTAGGCTTAGGGTTAGGGTGAGGGTTAGGGTTAGGATTAGGGTTAGGGTTAGGGTGAGGTTCATGGTTTGGGTTACTTTAGAGTTAGGTTTAAGGTGAAGGTGTGGTTTTGGGTTAGATTTAGGGTTAAGGTGAGGGTTAGGGTGGGGGTTAGGGTTAGGGTTCAGATTAGGCTGAGGGTTAAGGTGGGGGTCATGATAAGGTTAAATGTGAGGGTTAGGCCTAGGGTGAGGGTTACGGTAAGGGTGAGGGTTAGAGTTAGTTGAGGGTTAGGGTTAGGGATAGGCTCAGGCTGAGTGTTAGATTGATGATTAGTGTTAGGGTTAGTGTGAGATTTAAGCTGAGGGTGAGGGTTAGGTTTAGGGTTAGGGCTAGGGTGAATGTGAGGATTAGGATTAGTGATAGGGTGAGGTTAGGGTTAGGGTGAGGGTTATGGTTAGGGTTAGGATGAAGGTTAGGGTTACGGTAAGGGTGAGGGTTAGGGTGAGGTTGAGAGTTAAGTTGAGGGTGAGGGATAGTGTTAGGTATAGGGTGAGAGTTAGGTTTTGGGTTAAGTTTAGGGTTAGGGTGAGTGTTAGGGTAGGGGTTATAGTGAGGGTGAGTGTTTGGGTTAGGTTGAGAGTTAGGGTTAGGGTTAGGGTTAGGGTGAGGGTGAGGTTGAGGGTTAGGTTTATTTTTAGGGTGAGGGTTAGGATGAGTGTTAGGGATAGGATTAGGGTTAGGGTGAGGGCTAGCGTGAGGGTGAGGTTTAGGGTTAGGGTTAGGGTGAGTGTGAAGTTTAGTGTTAGAGTTAGGGTTAGGGTGATGCTGAGGGTGAGGGTTGGGTTAGGGTTAGGGTTAGGTTGAGTGTGAGTGTTAGGATTAGGGTTAGGGTTAGGGTTAGGATTAGTGTTATTGTTAGGGTTAGGGTTAGAGTTAAGGTGAGGTTAAGGGTAAGGGTGAGGGTGAGGGGTCGGTTTATTGTTAGGGTGAGGTTTAGGGTTTGAGTTAGTGTTACGGTGAGGGTTAGGATGAAGGTTAGGGTTACAGTAAGGGTGAGGGTTAGGGTTAGGGTGAGGTTTAGGGTTAGGATTAGGGTTAATGTGAGAGTGAGGGTTAGGATTAGGGTTAGGGTTAGGGTTATTGTTAGGGTTAGGGTTACGGTTACAGTGAGGTTGAGGGTTAGTGTTAGAATTAGGGTGAGGTTTTTAGTGTTAGGGTTAGGGTTAGAGATAGCGTTAAGGTGAGGGTGAGGTTTAGGGGTAGATTTAGGGTTAGGGTGAAGGTTAGGCTGAGGGTTAGGGTTAAGGTGAGGGTTAAGGTGGGTGACGGTAAGGGTAAAGTTGAGGGTTATGCCTAGGGTGAGGGTAACGGTAGGTGAGGGTTAGGTTTAGGGTGTGGGTTAGGGTTAGGTTGAGGGTGAGGATGAGGGTTAAATTGAGGATTAGTGTTAGTGTAAGTGTGTTGTTTAGGGTGAGGATGAGGGTAAGGGTTAGGGTGAGGGCTAGGGTGAGGGAGAGGATTAGGGTTAGGTTCAGTGTTAGGGTTAAGGTTAAGGTTAGTGTAGAGTTAGGGTTAGGGTTAGGGTTATTGTTAGGGTTAGGGTTAGGGTTAGGATGAGGTTTAGGTTTAGGGTTAGGGTTAGGGTTAGTGTGAGTGTGAGGTTAGGGTTAGGGTTAGGGTTAGTGTTAGGGTTAGGGCTAGGGTGAGCGTTAGGGTTAGGGTTAGGCTTAGGCTTTGGCTCAGGCTTAGCCCCAGCATATGGGTGAGGGTTAGGGTTCGGTATAGGGTTCGGGTTAAGTTTAGGGTTAGGTTGAGGATTAGGATGAGGTTTAGGGTTAGGATTAGGGTTAGGCTGAGGTCTAGGGTGAGGATTAGGCTGAGGGTTAGGGATAGGGTTAGGTTTAGGATTAGGTTTAGGGTGAGGGTGAATGTGAGTGTTAGAATTAGGGTTAGGTTTAGGCTTAGGATTAGGGTGAAGGGTGGGGTTAGGGTTTTGTTAGGGTGAGGATGAGGCTGAGGATTAGGTTTAGGTTGAGGGTTAGGTTTAGGTTTAGGGTTAGTGTTAGTGTTATGGTTAGGGTTACAGTGAGGGTTAGGGACTAGGTTTAGAGTTATTGTTAGGGTTAGGGTTAAGGTTACAGTTACAATGAGGGTGAGGGTGAGGATTAGCATTAGCATTATGGTGAGATTTAGTGTTAGGATTAGGGTTAGAGGTAGGTTTAGGGTGAGGATGAGGTTTAGGGGTAGAGTCAGGGTTAGGTTGAGGGTTAAGTTGAGGGTTAGGGTTAGGGTGAGGGTTAGGGTGGGAGTGACGGTCCGGGTAAACGTGAGGGTTAGGCTGAGGTTGTGGGTTATCGTAACGGTGAGGGTTAGGGTTAGGATGAGAATTAGGGTTAGGGGTAGGGTGAGGGTGAGGGTTAGATTGAGTATTAGTGTTAGGGTTAGTGTGAGGTTTAGGGTGAGGATGAGTGTTAGGGTTAGGGTGAGGGCTAGGGTGAGGGTGAGGGTTAGGGTTAGGGTTAAGGTGGGGTTTAGGGTTAGGGTGATGGTTAGGGTTAGTGTGAGGGTTAGTGTTAGGATTAGTGTGAGTGTTCGGTTGAGGGTAAATGTTAGGGTGAGGCTTAAGATAAGGGTTAGTTTTAGAGTTAAGGTTAGGGTTATTGTTAGGGTTAGGTTTAGGGTTATGGTTAAGGTGAGGGTGAGGGTTAGATTTAGTGTTAGGATGAGGTTTAGGTTTAGGGTTAGGGTTAGAGTTAGGGTTAGGGTGAGAATGAGGTTTAGGGTTAGAGTTAGGGTTAGTGTAAGGGTTAGGGTTAGGGTGAGGGTTAGGGTTAGGGCTAGGCTTAGGCTTAGGCTTAGGCTTAGGCCGAGCATGAGGGTGAGGGTTAGGGTTAGGTTTAGGGTGAGGTTTAGGTTTAGGGTTAGGGTGAGAGTTAGGATGAGGTTTAGGGTTAGGATTAGGGTTAGGTTGAGGGCTAGGGTGAGGCTTATAGTGAGGGTTTGGGTAAGGTTAGGGTTATGTTTAGGATTAGGTTTAGGGTGAGGGTGAGTGTGAGGGTTAGGGTTAGGGTTAGGGTTAGGGTTACAGTGAGGGTTAGGATTAGGTGTAGGTTTAGGCTTAGGTTTAGACTGAGGGTGAGAATGGGGGTGAGGATTAGGGTTAGAGTTAGGGTTAGGGTTAGGGTTATTTTTAGTGTTATGGTTAGGGTTAAGTTTTAGGTGAGGGTGAGGCTGAAGGTGAGGTTTATGTTTAGGGTTAGTGTTAGGGTTAGGTTTAGTGGTATTGTTATATTTAGTGTTAGAGTTATGGTGAGGTTGAGGGTGCGGGTGAGAGTTAGGGTAAGGGTGACGTTTAGGGTGAGGTTTAGGGTGAGGGTTAGGGTTAGGGTAAGGGTGAGGTTTAGGGTTAGAGTTACGGTTATGGGGATGGTTAGGTTGAGGTTTAGGGTTAGGGTTAGGGTTAGGGTTAGGGTGTTTGTGAGGGTTAGTTTGAGGTTTAGGGTTAGGATTAGGTTTAGGATTAGGGTTAGGGTAAGGGTAAGTGTGAGGGTTAGGGTGAGGGTTAGGCTTAGGCTTAGGGTTAGGCTGTGGGTGAGGGTGGGGGTGAGGATTAGGTTTAGGGTTAGGGTGTGTGTTATTGTTAGTATTAGTGTTAGAGCTACATAGAGGGTGAGGGTGCGGGTGAGGGTTAGGTTTAGGGTTAGGGTGGGGTTTAGGGATTGGGTTAGGGTTAGGTTGATGGTGAGGGTGAGGGTTAGGGTTAGATATAGGGTTAGGGGGAGGGTTAGGGTGAGCGTTAGGGTGAGGCTTAGTTGTTAGGGTTAGGGTGAGGGTGAGGCTTAGGTTGAGGTTTAGGGTTAGGGTTAGTGTGAGGGTTTGTGTTAAGGTTAGGGTTAGTGTTTGAGTGAGGGTAAGTGTTAGGGTGAGGGTTTGGGTTAGGGTCAGTGTTATGGTTTTGATGAGGTTTCGTGTTAGGTTTAGGGGTAGGGTTAGGGTTAGGGTGCGGCTTAGGGTCAGAGTAAGGCTGAAGGTGAGGGTTAGGGCTAGGATTATTTTTAGGGTTAGGGTTAATGTGATGGTTAGGGTGAGGGTTAGGGTTAGGATTAGGAATAGGCTTAGGGTTAGGGTGAGTGTGAGGTTTAGGGTTAGGGTTAGGGTGAGAGTTAGAGTTCCGGTTAAGTTTAGGGTTAGGGTGAGGGTTAGGGTACGGTTAAGGTGAGGTTGAGGGTTAGGGATAGGTTGAGCATTAGGGTTAGGTTAGGGTTAGGGTGAAGTTGAGTGTGAGGGTTAGGGTTAGTGTTAGGGTGAGATTGAGGGTGAGGGTTAGGGTTATTGTTAGGGTGAGGGTTAGAGTGAGTGTTAGGGTTAGGATTAGGGTTAGAGTGATGGCTAGCATGAGGGTGAGGTTTAGGGTTAAGTTTATGGTGAGATTTAGCGTTAGGGTAAGGGTTAGGGTTAGGGTGAGGGTGAGCTTTAGGGTTAGAGTTAGGGTTAGGGTAAGGCTGAGGGTGAGGGTTGGGTTAGGTTTAGGGTTAGGTTTAGGCTTAGGGTTAGGCTTAGGCCGAGCATAAGGGGGAGGGTAAGTGTTAGGTTTAGAGTGAGGTTTAGGATGAGGTTTAGGGTTAGGATGAGGTTTAGGGTGAGGGCTAGGGTGAGGGTTAGGGTGAGTGTTGGGGTTAGGAATATGGTTAGGTTTAGGATTTGGGGTACGTTGAGTGTGAGTGTGAGGGTTAGGCTAAGGGTTAGGTTTAGGCTTAGGGTTAAGGTGAGGGTTAAGGTTAAGGTTTGGGTTAGGGTGAGTGTGAGGCTGAGGATTAGGTTTAGGTTTGAGGTTAGGTTTAAGGTTTGTTTTAGGGTTAGGGTTAGGGTTAGGTTTAGGGTTACAGTTAGGGTTAAAGGGAGGGTTAGGGTTAGGGTTAGGCTGAGGGTGAGGTTGGGAGTGAGGATTAGGGTTAGGGTTAAGTTTAGGGTTAGTCCTATTGTTAGTGCTATGGTTAGGGTTAAGTTTTCAGTGAGGGTGAGGCTGAGGGTGAGGGTTATGTTTAGGGTTAGGGTTAGGGTTAGTGTTGTTAGGGACAGGATTAGAGTTAGGGTGAGTTAGAGGGTGAGGGTGAGCGTTAGGTTTAGGGTGAGTTTTAGGGTTAGGGTGAGGGTGAGGTTTAGCGTTAGAGTTAGGGTTTGGGGGAGGTTTTGGGGGAGGTTTATGGTTAGGGTTAGTGTTAGGGTTAGGGTGAGGGTGAGGGTTAAGTTGAGGTTTAGGGATAGAGTTAGGTTTAAGATTAGGGTTAGGGTGAGCATGAGTGTGAGGGTTAGGGTGAGGGTTAGGCTTAGGCTTAGTGTTAGGCTGATGGTGAAGGTGGGGGTGAGTATTAGGGTTAGGGTGATGGTTAGGGTTAGGCTTAGTGTTATTTTTAGAGTTAGCATTAGAGTTATGGTGAGGGTGAGGGTGCGGGTGAGGGTTAGTGTTAAGGTTAGGGTGGGTTTTAGGGTTAGGGTTAGGGTTAGGGTTAGGTGGAGGATGAAGTTTACGGTTAGAAACAGGGTTAGCGGGAGGGGTAGGTTGAGGGTTAGGGTTAGGGTTTGTGTTAGGGTTAGGGTGAGGGTGAGGGTTAGGGTTAGGGTTAGGGTTAGGGTGAGGTTTAGGGTTAGGATTAGGGTTTGGTTTAGAGTTATGGTGAGGGTGAGGGTGCGGGTGAGTTTGAGGGTTAAGGTTAGGTTTCAGGTAAGGCTTGTGGTTAGGCTTAGGGTTAGGCTGAGGCTGAGGGTGAGTGTGAGGGTTAGGGATAGGGTGAGGGTTTCGGATAGGGTTATAGGGAGGGTTAGGATGAGGGTTAGGGTTAGGAGTAGGGTTAGGGTGAGGGCTAGGGTGAGGGTGATGTTTAGGGTTATGGTCAGGGTGAGGTTTAGGTTTAGGGTTAGGGTTAGGGTTAGGGTGAGAGTGGGGTTTAGGGTTAGAGTTAGGGATAAGGTGAGGCGGAGGTTGTGGGTTAGGGTTAGGGTTAGGATTAGGATTAAGGTAAGGGTAAGGTGAGTGTGAGGGTTAGGGTTAGGGTGAGTGTTAGGTTTAGGGTTAAGGTGATAGTTAGGGTTCAGGTAAAGTTTAGGGTTAGGGTGAGGGTTAGAGTTAGTTTTAAGTTGAGCATGAGGATTAGGGTTAGGTTGAGTGTTAGGTTTAGGGTTAGGTTTAGGGTGAGGTTTAGGGTTTGGGTTAGGGTGAGTTTTAGGATGAGAAGTAGGGTTAGGATTAGGGTTAGGATGAGGTATAGGTTGAGGGTGAGGGTTAGGTTTAGTGTTAGGGTGACTGTTAGTGTTAGGTTTAGGCCTTAGTGTGAGGATTAGGATGAGGTTTAGGGTTAGAATAAGTGTGAGGGTTAGGGTTAGGTTGAGGTTTAGGTTTAGGATTAGCGTTAGTGTGAGTTTGAGGATTATGATTAGGGTTAGGTTTAGGGTTATTGTTAGGGATAGGGTTGGGGTTACGATTATGGTGAGGTTGAGGTTTAGGGTTAGAGTTAGGGTGAGGTTTTTAGTGTTATGGTTAGGGTTAGAGTTAGATTTAGCGTGAGGTTCAGGTTACTGTGAGGGTTATTGTTAGGGTTAAGTTTTGGGTTATGCTGAGGGTTATGGTTATGGTTATGGTTAGGGTTAGGATTAGGGTTGAGGTTAGGGTGAGATTTAGTAGTTTAGGGTGAGGGTGGGATTTAGGGTTAGAGTTAGGGTTAGGGTGAGGGTTAGGGTGTGGTTTAGGGTTAGGGTTCAGATTAGGCTGAGGGTTATGGTGGGGGTCATGATAAGGTTAAATGTGAGGGTTAGGCCTAGGGTGAGGGTTAGGGTTAGGGTGAGGGCTAGGGTGAGGGTGAGGATTAGGGTTAGTGTTAGGATTAGGCTGAGGGTGAGGTTGAGGGTAAGGGTTAGGGTTAGGGTGAGTGTTAGGGTTAGGGTTAGTGAGAGGGTTAGGATGAGGGTTAGGGTTAGGATTAGGGTTAGTGTAAGGGCTAGGATAAGGGTAGGTTTAGAGTTAGGGTTAGGGTCAGGTTTAGGGTTAGGGTTAGGCTAAGGGTTATGGTGAGGGTGAAATTTAGGGTTAGAGTTAGGGTTAGGATGAGGCTGAGGGTGAGGGTTAGGGTTAGGCTTAGTGTTAGGGTTAGGGTTAGGGTGAGGGTTAAGGTGAGATTGAGGGTTAAGGTTAAGGTTAGTTTTAGGCTTAGGATTAGTCTGAGTGTGAGGGTGAAGCTGAGTGTTAGGGTTATGTTGAGGGTTAGGGTTAGGGTTATCGGGAGGGTTAGTATGAGGGTTAGGGCTAGGATGAGGGCTAGGGTGAGAGTGAGGTTTAGGGTTAGGTTTAGGTTGAGGTTTAGTGTTAGGGATAGAGTGAGTGTTAGGATGAGGGTTAGGTTTAGGATTAGGGTTAGCATTAGGGCTAGTGTGAGGTTGATGGTTAGGGTAAGCATTAGGCTTAGGCTTAGGTTTAGGCTGAGCATGTGGTTGAGGGCGAGGATTAGCTTTAGGGTTCGGTTGAGGTTTAGTGTTAGGGTTAGGGATAGAGTTCGGGTTATGGTGAGGGTGAGGTTTAGGGGTAGAGTTAGGGTTAGGATGAGGGTTAGGTTTAGGGTGAGGGTTAGGGTGGGGGTGATGGTAAGGGTAAATGTGAAATTTAGGCTGAGGGTGAGGGTTACGTTAAGGGTGAGGGTTAGGGTTAGGTTGAGGGTTAGGGTTAGGGTTAGGGTGAGGGTGAGGCTTAGATTGAGGATTAGTGTTAGGGTTAGTGTCGGGTTTAGGGTGAGAATGAGGCTTAGGGTTAGGGTGAGGGTAGGGTGAGTGTGAGGGTTAGGGTTAGTGTTAAGGTGAGGGTTAGTGTTAGGGTGATGGTTAGGGTTAGTGTTAGTGTGAGGTTTAGGGATGGGGTTAGGGTTAGGATTAATGTTAGGGTTAGGCTTAAGGTGAGGCTTAGGGTGAGGGTGAGCGTCAGGGTTAGGGTTTGATTGGGATTTAGGTTAGGTTGAGTGTGAGGGTTAGGGTTAGGGATAGGGATAGTCTTAGGTTTAGGCTGAGGGTGAGGGTGAATGTGAGGCTTAGAGTTAGGGTGAGGGATAGGGTTAGGGTGAGAGTTAGGGTTTGGGTTAAGTTTAGGGTTAGGGTGAGGGTTAGGGTAGGGGTTACAGTGAGGTTGAGGGTTAGGGTTAGTTTGAGGGTTAGGGTTAAGTTTAGGGTTAGGGTGAGGGTCAGGATTAGGGTTAAGTTTATTTTTAGGATGAGGTTTAGGATGAGTGTCAGGGTTAGGATTAGGGTTAGGGTGAGGGCTAGCATTAGGGTGAGGTTTAGGGTTAAGGTTAGGGTGAGGTTTAGGGTTAGAGGTTAGGTTAGGGTGAGGCTGAGTGTGAGGGTTGGGTTAGGGTTAGGTTTAGGTTGACGGTGAGTGTTAGGATTAGGGTTAGGGTTAGGTTTAAGGTAAGGATTAGTGTTAATGTTAGGGTTAGGGTTAGAGTTAAGGTGAGGTTGAGGGTGAGGGTGAGGGTGAGGGGTATGTTTATTGTTAGGGTGAGTTTTAGGTTTAGGGTTAGTTTTAGGGTGAGGTTTAGGATGAGGGTTAGGGTTACGGTAAGGGTGAGGGTTAGGGTTAGGCTGAGGGTTAGGGTCAGGATTAGGGTTAATGTGAGGTTGAGGGTTAGGGTTAGGGTTATTGTTAGGGTTAGGGTTACCGTTACAGTGAGGTTGAGGGTTAGGATTAGAGTTAGGGTGATCTTTTTAGTGTTAGGGTTAGGGTTAGAGATAGGATTGGGGTGAGGGTGAGGTTTAGGGGTAGAGTTAGGGTTAGGGTGAAGGTTAGTGTGAGGGTTAGGGTTAGGGTGAGGGTGAGGGTGATGGTTAGATTGATGATTAGTGTTAGGGTTAGTGTGAGTTTGAGGGTGAGGATGAGGTTTAGGCTTAGGGTGAGGGCTAGGGTGAGGGTGAGGATTAGGTTTAGTGTTAGGGTTAGGGTGAGGGTTATGGTTAGGGTTTGGGCTAGGTTTAGGTTAAGTTTAGTGTTACGGTTAGGGTTTGGTTTAGGGTAAGGTTAGGGTAAGGGTTTTTGTTAGGGTTATTATTAGGGTTAGGGTTAGGATGAGGTTTAAGTTTACATTTCGGTTTAGAGTTAGGATTAGTTTTAGAGTGAGGTTTAGAGTTAGAGTTAGGGTGAGTGTTAAGGTTAGAGTTAGGGTTAGCGTTAGGGTTAGGCTTAGGCTTAGGCTTTGGCTTCGACTTAGGCGCAGCATGTGGGTGAGGGTTAGGGTAAGGGTTAGGGTGAGGGTTACGGTTAGGGTTAGGGTGAGGATTAGGATGAGGTTTAGCGTTAGGATTAGGGTTAGGCTGAGGAGTAGGGTGAGGGTTAGGGTGAGGGTTAGGCTTAGGGTGAGGGTGAGGTTTAGGGTTTGATTTAGGGTTAGGGGGAGTGTTAGTTCGAGGTTAGGGTTAGGGTTAGTGTTAAGGTAAAGGTTAGGTTGATGGATACGTTGAGGTTTTGGGTTAGGGTTATGGTTAGGGTTAGGATGAGGGTTAGGCTGAGGGTGAGTGTGAGGTTTAGGGTTAGGCTTAGGGTTAGGTTTAGATTTAGGTTTAGGATTAGTGTTATTGTTAGGGTTAGGGTTAGATTTATGGTAAAGTGAGGGTGAGGGTGATGGTGAAGTTTAGGGTTAGGGTTAGGGTGAGGTTTATGGTTAGGGTTAGGATTAGGGTTAGGGTGAGGGTGAGGTTTAGGGTTAGATTTTGGGTTAGGGGCAGTATTAGTTCGAGGGTTAGGTTAGGGTTAGGGTTAGGGTACGGGTAGGTTATGTTGAGGTTTTGGGTTAGGAATAGGGTTAGGGTTAGGATTAGGGTTAGGGTGAGGGTGAATGTGAGGGTTAGGGTTAGGCTTAGGCTTAGGCGTAGGGTTAGGCTGAGGGTGAGGGCGGGGGTGAGGATTAGGGTTACGGCGATGTTTGGGGTTAGGGTTAGGTTGAGGGTTAGAATGAGGGTGAGGGTTAGGATTAAGGTTAGGGTGAGGGCTTGGGTGAGGGTGAGGATTAGGGTAAGGCTTAGGCTTAGGGTTAGTTTGAGCTTGAGGTTGAGGGTGAGGGTTTCGGTTAGGGTGATGGTTAGGTTTACGGTTAGGGTGAGGGTTTGTATGAGGTTTAGGGTTAGGGTGTGGTTTAGGGTGATTATGATGGTAAGGGTAAAGGAGAGGTTTTGGCTGAGCGTTAGTGTTAAGATAAGGGTTAGGTTTAGGGTTATTTTTCGGGTTAGGGTAAGGGTTAGTGTTAGGGTTAGGGTGAGGGTTAGATTGAGGATTCAGTTTAGGGTTAGTGTGAGGTTTAGGGTTAGGGTTAGCGTGAGGGTGAGGGATAGATAGAATTAGGGTTAGGGTGGGGGCTAGGGTGAGGGTGAGGTTTAGGTTTAGGGTTAGGGTGAGGGCTAGGGTGAGTGTTAGGGTGAGGTTTAGTGTTAGGCATAGGGTTAGGTTTAGGATTAGGTTTAGGGTGAGTGTGAGTGTGAGGGTTAGGGTGAGGGTTAGGATTAGGCTTAGGGTTAGGGTGCGAACTAGGGGTAGGGTTTGGGTTAGGGTTACAGTGAGGGTTAGGGTTAGGGATAGGGTTAGGCTTTGGGTTAAGCTGAGGGTGAGGGTGGGGTTTGGTTTAGGTTATTGTTAGTGTTATGGTGAGGTTTAAGTTTGCAGTGAGGGTGAGGCTGAGGTTGAGGGTTATGGTTATGGTTAGGGTTTGGGTTAATGTTATTATTAGGGTTAGGGTTAGAGTTACGGTGAGGTTGAGGGTGAGGGTGAGGGTTAAGGTTAGGGTGAGGGTTAGGGTGAGGTTTAGGTTTAGGGTTAGGTTTAGTGTTAGGGTGAGGGTGAGGTTTAGGGTTTGATATAGGGTTAGGGGGAGGGTTAGGAGGAGGGTTAGTTTTAGGGTTAATGTTAGGCTTAGGATGAGGGTGAGGGTTAGGTTGAGGTTAAGGGTTAGGGTTAGTGTGAGGTTTAGTATTAGGGTTAGGGTTAGTGTTAGGGTTAGGGTAAGTGTTAGGGTGAGCGTTTGCGTTAGGGTGAGGGTTATGTTTAGGGTGAGGGTTAGGGGTAGTGTTAGGGTTATTGTTAGGGTTAGGGCTAGGGTTACGGTTGCAGTGAGGGTGAGAGTGAGGGTTAAGGGTTAGTGTTAGGATGAAGTTTAGTGTTATGTTAGGGTTAGAATTAGGGTTAGGGTGAGACTGAGGTTTATGTTTACAGTTAGGCTTAGCGTTAGTTTTAGGTTTAGGGTGAGGGTTAGGGTTAGGCTTAGGCTTCGGCCTCGGCTTAGGCTTAGGCCGAGCATGAGGGTGAGGGTTAGGGTTAGGGTTAGAATGAGGGTTAGGGTTAGGGTTAGGTTGAGAGTTAGGATTCGGTTTAGGATTAGGATTAGGGTTAGGATGAGGGCTAGGGTGAGGGTTAAGGAAAGGTATAAGGTTACGTTTAGGATTAGGGTTAGGTTGAGGTTGAGGGTGAGTGTGAGGATTAGGGTTAGGGTTAGTGTTATTGTTAGGGTTAGGGTCAGAGCTACGGAGAGGGTGAGGGTGCAGGTGAGGGTTAGTTTTAGGGTTAGAGTGGGGTTTAGTGTTAGGGTTAGGGTTAGTGTTAGTGTGAAGGTGAGGTTTATGGTTAGATATAGGGTTAGGGGGACGGTTAGGCTGAGGCTTAGTGTTAGTGTTAGGGTGAGGGTGAGGGTTTGGTTAAGGTTTAAGGTTAGGGTTAGGGTTAGGGTTATTGTGAGTGTTAGTGTTAAGGTTAGGGTTAATGTTTGGGTGAGGTTAAGTGTTAGGGTGAGGGTTTGCGTTAGGGTGAGGTTATGGTTTTGGTGAGGTTTAGTGTTAGTGTTAGGGTTAGGGTTAGGATGAGGGTGAAGCTTAGGGTTAAAGTTAGGGTTAGAGTGAGGCTGAGCGTGAGGGTGAGGGTTAGGGTTAGGGTTATTGTTAGGGTTAGGGTTAATTTGATGGTTAGGTTGAGGGTTAGGTTTAGTGTTAGGGTTAGGATTAGGATTAGGCTTAGGGTTAGAATGAGTGTGAGTTTTAGGGTCAGGGTAAGAGTTATGGTGAGGCTGAGGTTTAGTGTTAAGGTGAGGTTTAGGGTTAGGGTTAGGGTGAGAGTTAGGTTTCCGGTTAAGTTTAGGTTTAGGGTGAGGGTTAGGGTACAGGTTAATTTGAGGGTGATCGTTAGGTTTAGTTTGAGCTTTAAGATTAGATTAGGGTTAGGGTTAGGATTACGGTGAGGGTGAGGTTTAGGTTTAGGGTGAGGTTTAGGATTAGGGTTAGGGTTAGGGTGAGGGTGAGGTTTAGGATTAGAGTTAGGTTTAGGGTGAGGCTGAGGGTGAGGGTTAGGGTTAGGGTTAGTGTTAGAGTTAGGGCTAGGGTGAGGGTTAGGGTTAGGATTAGTATTAGGGTTAGGTTTAGGGTTAGGATGAGGGCTAGGGTGAGGTTGAGGGGTAGGGTTAGTGTTAGGGTGAGGTTTATGGGTAGCGTTAGGGTTAGGGTGAGGGTTTGGATGAGAGTTAGGATTACAGTGAGGGTGAGGGTTAGGGTTAGTTTGAGGCTTAAGGTTAGGATTAGGTGTTAGGGTGAGGGTGAGTGTTAGGATTAGGGTTAGGCTTAGGTTTAGGGTTAGGATTAGTGTTATTGTTAGGGTTAGGTTTAGATTTATGGTAAGGGTGAGGGTGAGTGTGAGGGTGAACGTTAGGGTTAGGGTTAGGGTGAGGTTTATGGTTAGGGTTAGGATTAGGTTTAGGGTGAGGGTGAGGTTTAGGGTTAGATTTAGGGTTAGGGGGAGGGTTAGTTCGAAGTTAGGGTTAGGGTTAGTGTTAAGGTTAAGGTTAGGTTGATGGTTACCTTGAGGTTTTGGGTTAGGGTTATGGTTAGGGTTAGGATTAGGGTTAGGGTGAGGGTGAGTGTGTGGGTTAGGGTTAGGCTTAGGCTTAGGCTTAGGGTTAGGCTGAGGGTGAGGGTGGGGGTGAGGATTAGGGTTATGGTGATGGTTAGGGTTAGGGTTAGTGTGAGGGTTAGAATGAGGGTTAGGATTAGTGTTAGGGTGAGGGCTAGGGTGAGGGTTTAGGATTTGGGTAAGGCTTAGGCTTAGGGTTAGGCTGAGCTTGAGTTTGAGGGTGAGGGTTTTGGTTAGGGTGAGGGTTAGTATGAGGTTTAGGGTTAGGGTGTGGGTTAGGGTGAGGGTTTGGATGAGGGTTAGGGTTACAGTGAGGTTGAGGATTAGGGTTAGGTATAGGGTTAGGGTTAGGATTAGGGTTAGGGTGAGGGTGAGTGTTAGGATTAGGGTTAGGCTTAGGTTTAGGGTTAGGTTTAGGGTAAGGATTAGTGTTATTGTTAGGGTTAGGGTTAGATTTATGTTGAGGGTGAGGGTGAAGTTTAGGGTTAGAGTTAGGGTGAGGTTTATGGTTAGTGTTAGGATTAGGGTTAGGGTGAGGGTGAGGTTTAGGGTTAGATTTAGGGTTAGGGTGAGGATTAGGGTTAGTATTAGGGTGAGAGTTTGGGTTCAGCTTAAGTTTAGATTTAGGGTGAGGGTTAGGGTTAGGTTGAGGGTTATGTTTAGGGATAGTGTGATGGTTAGAATTATGGTTAGGGTTAGGGTTAGGATTAGGATTAGAATTAGGATTAAGGTTACGGTGAGGACTAGGGTGTGGTTGAAGTTTAGTGTTAGGGTTAGGGTGAGGGTTTGGATGAGGGTTAGGGTTACATTGAGGGTGAGGATTGGGGTTAGGTTGAGGGTTAGCATTAGGATTAGGGTTAGGTTGAGGGTGAGTGTTAGGATTAGGGTTAGGCTTAGGGTTAGGTTTAGGTTTAGGGTTAGGATTAGTGTTATTGTTAGGGTTAGGGTTAGATTTATGGTAAGGTGAGGGTGAGGGTGAGGGTGAAGGTTAGGTTTAGGGTTAGGGTGAGATTTATTGTTAGGATTAGGATTAGGGTTAGGGTGAGGGTGAGGTTTAGGGTTAGATTTTGGGTTAGGGGGAGTGCTAGTTCGAGGGTTAGGGTTAGGGTTAGGGTTAAGGGTAGGTTGATGGTTATGTTGAGGTTTTTGTGATAGGATTAGGGTTAGGGTTAGGATTAGGGTTAGGGTGAGGTTGAGTGTGAGGGTTAGGGTTAGGGTTAGGCTTAGGTTTAGGGTTAGGCTGAGGGTGAGGGCGGGGGTGAGGATTAGGGTTACAGTGATGGTTAGGTTTCGGGTTAGGTTGAGGGTTAGAATGAGGGTTAGGGTTAGGATTAAGGTTAGGGTGAGGTCTTGGGTGAGGGTGAGGATTAGGGTAAGGCTTAGGCTTAGGGTTAGGCTGATCTTGAGGTTGAGGGTGAGGGTTTCTGTTAGCGTGATGGTTAGGTTTACGGTTAGGGTGAGGGTTTGTATGAGGTTTAGGTTTAGGGTGATTATGATGGTAAGGGTAAAGGAGAGGTTTTGGCTGAGCGTGAGTGTTAATTTAAGGGTGAGGGTTAGGGTTAGATTTAGGGTTAGGGTAAGGGTTAGTGTTAGGGTTAGGGTGAGGGTTAGATTGAGGATTCAGTTTAGGTTTAGTATGAGGTTTAAGGTGAGGATAAGGGTTAGGGTTAGGGTGAGGGTGAGGGATAGAATTAGGGTTAGGCTTAGGTTTAGGGTTAGGATTAGTGTTACTGTTAGGGTTAGTTTTAGATTTATGGTAAGGGTGAGGGTGAGGGTGAGGGTGAAGGTTAGGGTTAGGGTTAGGGTGAGGTTTATGGTTAGGGTTAGGATTAGGTTTAGGGTGAGGGTGAGGTTTAGGGTTAGATTTAGGGTTAGGGGGAGTGTTAGTTCGAAGTTAGGGTTGGGGTTGGTGTTAAGGTTAAGCTTAGGTTGATTTTTACGTTGAAGTTTTGGGTTAGGGTTATGGTTAGGTTTAGGATTAGGGTTAGGGTGAGGGTGAGTGTGAGGGTTAGGGTTAGGCTTAGGCTTAGGCTTAGGGTTAGGCTGAGGGTGAGGGTGGGGGTGAGGATTAGGGTTAGGGTGATGGTTAGGGTTAGGGTTAGTGTGAGGGTTAGAATGAGGGTTAGGATTAGGATTAGGGTTAGGGTGAGGGCTAGGGTGAGGGTGAGTATTAGGGTAAGGCTTAGGCTTAGGGTTAGGCTGAGCTTGAGTTTGAGGGTGAGAGTTTTGGTTAGGGTGAGGGTTAGTATGAGGTTTAGGGTTAGGGTGTGGGTTAGGGTGAGGTTTTGGATGAGGGTTAGGTTTACAGTGAGGTTGAGGATTAGGGTTAGGTATAGGGTTAGGGTTAGGATTAGGGTTAGGGTGAGGGTGAGTGTTAGGATTAGGGTTAGGCTTAGGTTTAGGGTTAGGTTTAGGGTTAGGATTAGTGTTATTGTTAGGGTTAGGGTTAAATTGAGGGTTAGGGTTAGGGATCGATTCAGGTTTAGGATTAAGTTTAGGGTGAGGTTTAGTGTAAGGGTTAGGGATAGTGTTAGGATTAGGCTTAGGGTTAGGGTGAGGGTTAAGTTTAGGGTTTGTGTTATGGTGAGGGTGAGGCTGAGGAATAGGGTTTGGTTTAGGGTTAGATTTAGGGTTAGGTTTAGGGTTAGGCTAAGAGTTACTGTGAGGGTTAGGGTTAGGGTTAGGGTTAGGCTGAGGGTGATGTTGGGGGTGAGGGTGAGGATTAGGGTTAGTGTTAGGATGAGGGTTAGGATGAGGGTTAGGGTTAGGATTAGGGTGATGGTGAGATTTAGGGTTAGAGTGAGGTTTAGGGTTAGGGTTAGGGTTAGGGTGAGAGTTATTTTTAGGATTAGAGTTAGGTCTCGGGTGAGGCTGAAGGTGAGTGTTAGGGTTAGGGTTAGTGTTAGATTTAGGGTTTGGATGAGGGTTAGGGTGAGTGTGAGGGTTAGGGTGAGTGTGAGGGTTAGGCTTAGGGTTAGGCTTCGGCTTGGGGTTAAGCTGAGGGAGAGGGTTAGGTTTAGGGTGAGTGTTAGGGTTAGGGTTAGGGTGAACATTAGGCTGACGGTGAGGGTGAGGGTGAGGGTTACGGTTAGGGTGAGGGTTAGGGTTAGGGTTAGGGTGAGAGTTTGGGTTGGGGTTAAGTTTAGGGTTAGGGTGAGGGTTAGGGTTAGGTTGAGGGTTAGGGTTAGAGATAGTGTGATGGTTAGGTTTAGGGTTAGGATGAGGTTTAGGGGTAGGATTCGGGTTAGGGTGAGGTCTAGGGTGAGGTTGAGGGTTAGGGTTAGTGTTATGGTGAGGTTTAGGGTTTGGGTTAGGGTTAGGGTGAGGGTTTGAATGAGGGTTAGGATTACTGTGAGTGTGAGCGTTAGGGTTAGGTTGAGGGTTAGGGTTAGGATTAGGGTTAGGGTGAGGGTGAATGTTAGGATTAGGGTTAGGCTTAGGTTTAGGGTTAGGATTAGTCTTATTGTTAGGGTTAGGGTTAGATTTATGGTAAGGGTGAGGGTGAGGGTGAATGTTAGTGTTAGGGTTAGTTTGAGGTTTATGGTTAGGGTTAGGATTAGGTTTAGGGTGAGGGTGAGGTTTAGTGTTAGATTTAGGGTTAGGGGGAGTGTTAGTTCGAGGTTAGGGTTAGGTTTAGTGTTAGGGTTAAGGTTAGGTTGATGGTTACGTTGAGGTTTTGGGTTAGGGTTAGGGTTAGTGTTATGATTAGGGTTAGGTGAGGGTGAGTGTGAGGTTTAGGGTTAGGGTTAGGCTTATACTTAGGGTTAGGCTGAGGGTGAGTGTAGGGGTGAGGATTAGGGTTAGGGTGATGTTTAGGGTTAGGGTTGGGGTGAGGGTTAGAATGAGGGTTAGGGTTAGGATTAGGGTTAGGGTGAGGGCTAGGGTGAGGGTTTCGGTTAGGGTGAGGCTTAGTATGAGGTTTAGGGTTAGGGTGTGGGTTAGGGTGATTATGATGGTAGGGGTAAAGGAGAGGTTTTGGCTGAGGGTAAGTGTTAAGATAAGGGTGAGTTTTAGGGTTATTTTTCGTGTTAGGTTAAGGGTTAGTGTTAGGGTTAGGGTGAGGGTTAGATTGAGGATTCGGTTTAGGGTTAGTGTGATTTTTAGGGTGAGGATGAGGGTTAGGGTTAGGGTGAGTGTGAGGGATAGATTTAGGTTTAGGGTGAGGGCTAGGGTGAGGATGAGGTTTAGGTTTAGGGTTAGGGTGAGGGCTATGGTGAGTGTTAGGGTGAGATTTAGTGTTAGGGATAGGGTTAGGTTTAGGATTAGGTTTAGGGTGAGGGTGAGTGTGAGAGTTAGGGCTAGGGTTAGGATTAGGCTTAGGGTTAAGGTGAGGATTAGTGTTAGGGTTTGGGTTAGTGTGAGGGTGAGGCTGAGGATTAGGGTTAGGTTTAGGATTAGGGTTAGGTTTATAGTTAGGGTTAGGTTTAGACTTAGGGTTAGGGTTAGGGTTAGGGTTATGTTGAGGGTTATGTTTAGGGATAGGGTTAGGCTTAGGGTTAGGCTGAGGGTGAGGATTAGGGTTAGGGTTAGGGTTTGGTTTAGGTTATTGTTAGTGTTATGGTTAGGGTTAAGTTTGCGGTGAGGGTGAGGCTGCGGGTGAGGGTTATTGTTAGGGTTAGGGTTAATGTTATTGTTAGGGTTAGGGTTAAAGTTACTGTGAGGTTGAGGGTAAGGGTGAGGATTAGTGTTAGGGTGAGGTTTACGGTGAGGTTTAGGGTTAGGTTTAGGGTTAGGGTTAGGGTGAGGGTGAGATTTAGTGTTAGATGTAGGGTTAGGGGAATGGTTAGGGTGAGGGTTATGGTTTGGGTTAGTATTAGGCTTAGGTTAAGGGTGACGGTTAGGTTGAGGTTAAGGGTTAGATTTAGGGTTAGTGTTAGTGTGAGGGTTAGTGTTAGGGTTAGGGTTAGTGTTATGATTAGCGTAAGTGTTAGGTTGAGGGTTTGGGATAGGGTGAGGTTATGGTTAGGGTGAGGGTTAGGGTTAGGTTTAGGGTTATTGTTAGGGTTAGGGTTAGAGTTACGGTTACAGTGAGGGAGAGAGTGAGGGTTAGGGTTAGGGTAAGGATGAGGTTTAGGGTTATGTTAGGGTTAGAATTAGGGTTAGGGTGAGAGTGAGGTTTAATAAACTTAAACGAGTTAGGCTTTGTGTTAGTTTTAGGCTTAGGGTGAGGGTTAGGGTTAGGCTTACCCTTAGGCTTAGGCTTAGGCCGGGCATGAGGTTGAGGATGAGGGTTAGGATGAGGTTTAGGGTTAGGGCTAGGTTGAGGGTTAGGTTGAGGGTTAGGGTTAGGGTGAGAGTTAGGTTTAGTATTAAGGTTAGGGTGAGGTTGAGTGTGAGGTTTAGGGTTAGAGTTAGGATTAGGCTTAGGGTTAGGATGAGGGTTAAGATTAGGGTTTGTGTTATGGTGAGGGTGAGGCTGAGGATTAGGGTTTGGTTTAGGGTTAGATTTAGGATTAGGTTTAGGGTTAGGGTTAGGGTTATGGTGAGGGTTAGGGTTAGGGTTAGGCTTAGGCTTAGGGTTAGGCTGAGGGTGAGGGTGGGGGTGAGGATTAGGGTTAGGGTTAGGTTTAGGGTTATTGTTAGCGTCATGGTTAGGGTTAAGTTTGCGGTGAGGGTGAGGCTGAGGTTGAGGGTTATGGTTATGGTTAGGGTTAGGGTTAGTGTTAGTGTTATTGTTAGGGTTAGAGTTACTGTGAGGTTGAGGGTGAAGGTGAGGGTTTAGGGTTAGGGTGAGGTTTAGGGTGAGGTTTAGGGTTAGGTTTAGGTTTAGGGTGAGGGTGAGTTTTAGGATTAGAGTTAGGGTTGCGGTAGGGTTAGGGTGAGTGTTAGGGTTCGGGTGAGCGTGAGGGTTAGGATGAGGTTTAGAGATAGGTTTAGGGTTAGGATTAGGTTAGGGTGAGGCTGAGTGTAAGGGATAGGGTAAGGGTTAGGCTTAGGCTTAGAGTTAAGATGAGGGTGAGGGTGGGGTTGAGGATTAGGGTTAGGGTGACGGTTAGGGTTAGGATTAGTGTTATTGTTAGAGATAGGGTTAGAGTTCCAATGAGGGTGAGGTTGTGGGTGAGGGTTAGGTTTAGAGTTAGTGTGAGGGTTAGTGTTAGGGTTAGGATTAGTGTTAGGGTCATGGTAAGTGTTAGGGTGAGGGTTTGGGTTAGTGTGAGGGTTATGGTTAGGGTTAGGGTGAGGATTAGGGTTTGGGTTAGAGTTAGGTTTAGGGTGAGATGTAGGGGGAGGTTTAGGGTTATTGTTAGGTTTAGGATTAGGGTTAGGGTGAGGGTGAGTGTGTGTGTTAGGGTTAGATTTAGGATTAGGCTTAGGTTTCGGCTGAGGGTTAGGGTGAGGGTGAGAGTTAGGGTTAGGGTGAGGTTTAGGGTTAGGGTTAGGGTGAGTGTTAAGGTTAGGTTGAGGGTTAGGTTTAGGGTTATGGTGAGGGTTAGTGTTAGGGTTAGGGTGAGGGTTAGAATGAGGATTAGGGTTAGGATTAGAGTTAGGGTGAGAACTAGGGTGAAGGTGAGTATTAGAGTTACTGTTAGTTTGAGGTTTAGGGTTAGGGTTAGGGAAAGTTTGAGTTAGGGTTATGGTGACATGGGGGTTAGTGTTACGGTGGGGCTTAGGGGTAGAATTAGCGTTAGGGTGATGGTGATCTTCGGATTACTGTTAGGGTTAGAGTTAGGTTTAGAGTTAGGATTAGTGTTATTGTTAGGGTTAGGGTTAGATTTACTGTGAGAGTGAAGGTGAGGGTGGGGGTGAGAGTTAGGTTTAGGTTGAGGTTTAGGGTTAGGGTTAGGATTAGTGTTAGGGTGAGGGTGAGGTTTAAGGTTAGATGTAGGATTAGGGGGAAGGTTAGATCGAGGGTTAGGGGTAGTGTTAGTGTTAGGGTTAATGTTAGGGTGAAGGTTAGGTTGAGGTTTAGGGTTAGGGTTAGGGTTAGGTTTATGGTGAGGGTGACTGTGAGAGTTAGGGTTAGGGTTAGGCTTAGGCTTAGGGTTAGGCTGAGGGTGGGGGTCAGTATTAGGGTTATGGTGATGATTAGGATTAGGGTTAGTTTGAGGGCTAGGGTGAGGATGAGGGTTAGGTTAAGGCTTAGGCATAGGCTTAGGGTTAGGCTGAGCGTGAGGTTTTGTGTGAGGGTTAGGGTTAGGTTGATGGTTAAGTTTACGGATAGCATGAGGGTTAGGATGAGGTTTAGGGTTAGGGTGAGGGTAAGGGTGAGGATGATGGTAAGGGTAAAAGTGAAGTTTACACTTAGGGTTAGGTTTAAGATAAGGCTGAGGGTTAGGGTTAGGTTTAGGGTTAGGTAAGGGTTAGGCTTAGGGTGAGGGTTAGATTGAGAATTAGGGTTAGGGTTAGTGTTTTGGTTTAGGGTGAGGATGAGGGTCTGGGTAAGGGTGAGGGTGAGGGTTAGAATTAGGGTTACGGTGAGGGTGAGGGTGAGATTTAGGGTTAGATACAGGGTTAGGGGGAGGGTTAGGGGGAGGGTTAGGGGGAGGGCTAGGGTTAGGGTCAGTGTTAGGGTTAGGGTGAGGGTGAGGGTTAGGTTGAGGTTAAGGTTTAGGGTTACTGTTAGGGTTAGTGTGAGTGTTAGTTTTAGGGTTAGAGTTAGTGTTAGGGTTAAGGTAAGTGTTAGGGTGAGGGCTTGGTTTAAGGTGAGGGTTATAGTTAGGGTGAGGGTTAGGGTTAGGGTTAGGGTTATTGTTAGGGTTAGGGTTAATGTTACGGTTACAGTGAGGGTTAGAGTGAGGTTTAGGGTTACGGTTAGGATGAGGTTTAGGGTTAGGGTTAGGGTTAGAATTAGGGTTAGGGTGAGAGTGAGGTTTAGGTTTAGAGTTAGTGTTAGTGTTAATTTTAGGGTTAGGGTGAGGGTTAGGGTTAGGCTTAGGCTTAGGATTAGGCTTAGGCCGAGCATGAGGTTGAGGGTGAGGGTTAAGATGAGGTTTAGGGTTAGGATTAGGGTTAGGGTTACGGCTAGGGTGAGGGTTAGGTTGAGGGTTAGGGTTAGGGATAGGGTTAGATTTAGGATTAAGATTAGGTTGAGGTTGAGTGTGAGGGTTAGGGTTAGGTTTAGGATTAAGCTTAGGGTTAGGGTGAAGGTTAAGGTTAGGGTTTGGATTAGGGTGAGGGTGAGGCTGAGGGTTAGGGTTTGGTTTAGGGTTAGGTTTAGGTTTAGGTTTAGGTTGAGGGTCAGGGTTAGGGTTACGGTGACGGTTAGGGTTAGGTTTAGGCTTAGGATTAGGGTTAGAGTTATGGTTATGGGGACTGTTAGGTTTAGGTTTAGGGTTAGGGTTAGTGTTAGGTTTAGTGTGATTGTGAGTGTTAGGTTGAGGTTTAGGGATAGGGTTAGGTTTAGGATTAGGTTTAGGGTGAGGGTGAGTGTGAGGGTTAGTTTGAGGGTTAGGCTTAGGCTTCGGGTTAGGCTGAGGGTGCGGGTCAGGGTTAGGGTTAGGGTTAGGGTGGGGTTTAGGGTTAGGGTTAGGGTAAGGATTTGGGTGAGGGTGAGATTTAGTGTGAGATATAAGGTTAGGGGGAGGGTTAGGGGGAGGGTTAGGGTTAGGGTTAGTGTTTGGGTTAGGGTGAGGTTGAGGGTTAGGTTGAGGTTTAGGGTTAGGTTAGTGTTAGTTTGAGGGTTATTGTTAGGGTTAGGGTTAGTGTTAGTGGGAGGGTAAGTGTTAGGGTAAGGGTTTAGGTTGGGGTGAGGGTTATGGTTAGGGTGAGTGTTAGGATTAAGGTTAGATTTATTGTTAGGGTTAGGTTTAGGGTTAGGCTTAGGGTTAGCCTGAGGATGATGTTGAGGGTGAGGTTTATGGTTAGGGTGAGGGTTAGGCTTAGGGTTAGGGTGATGGTTAGGGTTAGTGTGAGGGTTAGTGTTAGGATTAGGGTGTTAGGTTAAGGGTAAATGTTAGGGTGAGGCTTATAGTAAGGGTGAGGGTTAGGGTTAGGGTTAGAGTTATTTTTAGGGTTAAGTTTAAGGTTATGTTTAATGTGAGGGTGAAGGTGAGGGTTAGGTTTAGTGTTAAGTTGAGGTTTAGGGTTAGGGTTAGGGTTAGAGTTAGGGTTAGGGTGAGAGTGAGATTTAGGGTTAGAGTTATGGTTAGTGTTAGGGTTAGGGTTAGGGTGAGAGTTAGGGTTAGGACTAGACTTAGGCTTAGTCCTAGGCCCAGCTTGACGGTTAGGGTTAGGGTTAGGGTTAGGGTGAGGGTTAGGGTTAGGGTGAAGGTTAGGATGAGGTTTAGGGTTAGGATGAGGGTTAGAGTTTGGCTTAGGGTGAAGGTCAGGTTTAGGATTAGTGTTAGGGTTAGGGTGATGTTTAGGGTGAGGGTTAGGGTTAGGGTTAGTGTTAGGGTTAGGTTTAGGGTGAGGGTTAGGTTGAGGGTAAGGATTAGGGATAGGATTAGGTTTAGGATTATGGTTAGTGTGAGGGTGAGTGTGAGGGTTAGGGTTAGCATTAGGTTTAGGCTTAGGGTTAGGCTGAGGGTGAGGGTAAAGGTGAGGATTAGGGTTAGGGTGCTGGTTAGGGTTAGGATTAGGGTTAGAATTAGCCTTAAGGTGAGGTTTAGGGTTAGGGTTAGGTTTAGGGTTCTGGTGAGGGTGAGGGCTAGAGGTAGCTTGAGGGTGAGGGGTAGGGTTAGGGTTAGGGTGAGTGTTAGGGTTAATGTGAGGTTTAGGGTTACGGTTAGGTTGAGGGTTAATTTGAGGGTTAGGGTTTGTGTTAGGGTTTGTGTTAGGTTTAGGGGGAGAGGGAGGTTTAGGTTAGGCTTAGTGTTAGGATTAGGGTGAGGTTAAGGGTTAGGGTGAGGGTTAAGGTTAGGTTAGGGTGAGGGTTAAGATGAAGGTTAGGGATTCAGTGAGAGTGAGTGTTAAGGCTAGGGGGAGGGTTAGGGTTAAAGTTATGGTTAGGGTGAGGGTGATGGTTAGGATTAGGGTTACGGTTATTGTAAATGTTATGGTTAGGGTTACGTTTCCAGTGAGGGTGAGGCTGAGAGTGAAGTTTAGGGTTAGGGTAAGGGTTAGTTTAAGGGTTAGGATTAGAGGTAATGTTAGGGTTAGGGTTAGACTTACGATTTGGGTGAGGGTGAGGGTGAGGGTCAGGGTTAGGGTTAGGGTAAGGGTTAGGGTTAGGGTTAGATTGGGGATTAGGGTTAGGGTTAGTGTGAGGTTTAGGGTGAGGATGAGGTTTAGGGTGAGGGTTAGGGTTAGAATTAGGATTATGTTGAGGGCTAGTGTGAGGGTGAGGGTTAGGGTTAGGGTTAAGTTTATGGTGAGGTTTAGCGTGAGGGGTAGGTTTAGGTTTAGGCTGAGGGTTAGGATTAGTGTGAGGGTTACGGTTAGGGTGAGAGTGAGGGTGAGGCTAAGGGTTATGGTGAGGGTTAGGGTGAGGGTGAGGGTTAGGGTTAGGTTGAGGTTTAGGGTGATTGTTAGTGTTAGGGTTAGGGTTAGTGTTAGGGTTAGGGTTAGGGTGAGGGTTAGGTTGAGGGTAAGGGTTAGGTCTTGGGTTAGTTTTAGGTTTATGGTTAGGGTGAGGGTGAATGTGAGGGTT
Source organism: Dipodomys merriami (assembly GCF_024711535.1). Taxonomy (NCBI): domain Eukaryota; kingdom Metazoa; phylum Chordata; class Mammalia; order Rodentia; family Heteromyidae; genus Dipodomys; species Dipodomys merriami. Next base: position 614,961 of record NW_027202849.1, read on the forward strand.
AGGGTTAGGGTTAGGGTTAGGCTTAGGGTTAGGCTGAGGGTGAGGGTGAAGGTGAGGATTAGTGTTAGATTGCCGGTTAGGGTTAGGGTTAGGGTTAGAATTAGCCTTAAGGTGAGGTTTAGGGTTAGGATTAGGTTTAGGGTTCTGGTGAGGGTGAGGGTTAGACTTAGCTTGAGGGTTAGAGTGAGGGGTAGGGTTTGGGTTAGGGTGAGGGTTAGGGTTAATGTGAGGTTTAGGGTTAGGGTTAGGTTTAGGGTTAGGTTGAGTGTTAGTTTGAGGTTAGGGTTTGTGTTAGGGTTAGGGTGAGGGGGAGGTTTAGGGGGAGGTTTAGGTCAGGCTTAGTGTTAGGATTAGGGTGAGGTAAATGGTTAGGGTGAGGTTTATGTTTAGGTTAGGGTGAGGGTTAGGGTTTCAGTGATAGTGAGGGTTAAGTTTAGGGCGAGATTTAGGGTTAGGATTATGGTTAGCATGAGGGTGATGGTTAGGATTAGGGTTAGGGTTATTGTAAATGTAATGGTTAGGGTTACATTTGCAGTGAGGGTGAGGCTGAGAGTGAAGTTTTGGGTTAGGGTAAGGGTTAGTGTTAGGGTTAGGATTAGTGGTAATGTTAGGGTTAGGGTTAGACTTACGATTTGGGTGAGGGTGAGGTTGAGGGTTACTGTTAGGGTTACGATGAGGTTTAGGTTTAGGGTTAGGATTAGGGATAGGGTGAGGTTGAGGTTTAGGGTTAGACTTAGGTTGAGGGTGAGGTTTAGGGTGAGGGTTAGGGTTAAGGTTAGTGTTAGGGTTAGGGTTAGGATTAGGCTTAGGCTTAGGGTTTGGCTGAGGTGAGGGTGGGTGTGAGGATTACGCTTAGGTTGATGGTTAACCTTAGGGTTAGGGTGAGGGTTAGGATGAGGGTTAGGGTTAGGTTTAGGGTTAGGGTGAGGGCTATGGTGAGGGGAGGGTTGAGGTTAGGGTTAGGCTTAGGCATAGGTTTAGTCTGAGGATGATGGTGAGGGTGAGGGTTAGAGTCATGGTGATGGATAGGTTAGGGTTAGGGTGAGGGTTAGGATGAGGGATCGGGTTAGGGTGAGGGTTACGATGAGCGTGATGGTAAGAGTAAAGTTGAGGGTTAGGCTAAGGGTGAGAGTTAGGGTAAGGGTGAGGGTTAGGGTTAGGGTGAGCGTTAGTGTAAGTGTTAGGGTTAGGGTTAGATGGGGGATTAGGGTTAGGGTTAGTGTGAGGTTTAGGGGGAGGATGTGGGTTAGGTTGAGGGTTAGGGTTAGAATTAGGGTTAGGGTGAGGGCTAGCGTGAGGGTGAGGGTTAGGGTTAGGGTTAAGTTTATGGTGAGGTTTAGGGTGAGGGGTAGGTTTAGGTTTAGGGTGAGGGTTAGGTTTAGTGTGAGGGTTATGGTTAGGGTGAGAGTGAGGGTGAGGTTAAGGGTTATGGTGAGGGTTAGGGTGAGGATGAGGGTTAGGGTTAGGATTAAGAATAGGGTTAGGGATAGGCTGAGGTTGAGGGTGAGGGTGAGGGTGAGGTTTAGGGTTAGGGTTATGGTTAGGGTGAGGTCTAGGGTGAGGATGAGTGTTAGGGTGAAGGTGAGGGTGAGGTTGAGGGTCTTGGTTAGGTAATGGTTAGGGTTAGGGTGAGGATTAGTTGAGGGTTATGGTAAGGGTCAGCTTGAGGTTTAGGGTGTGGGTGAGCGTTAGGATTGGGGTGAAGGTTTGGGTGATGGTGAGGGTTAGGATGAGGTAGAAGGTTAGGTTTAGGGTTAGGTGAGGGTTAGTGTTAGGGTTAGGATTAGGGTGAGGGTTAGGATTAGGTTTAGGGTTAGGGTGAGGGTTAGGGTGAGGGTGAGGGTTAAGGTTAGGGTTAGGTTTGTGGTGTGGATAAGTGATAGCATGAGGGTTAGGGTGAATGTTAGACTTAGCATTAGGGTTAGGGTGAGGGTGAGGGTGAGGATTAGGGTGAGTTTTAGGGTTAGGGTGAGGGTTAGGGTTAGGCTTAGCGTGAGGGTGACGGTTAGGGTTAGAGTTACGGTGAGGATTCAGTTAAGTATGAGGTTTCGGGTGAGGATGAAGTTAAGTGTTAGGATGAGGGTTAGGGTGAGGGTGAGGGTTAGGGTTAAGGTTTGGGTTAGGCTGAGGTTTAGAGTTATGTTTAGGGTGAGTGTTAGGGTGAGGGTGAGGGTTAGGGTTGTTATAAGGGTTATGGTCAGATTTAGGGTGACGGTGAGGCTTTAGGTGAGGGTTAGTTTGAGGGTTAGAGTTAGGGTTAAGGTGAGGTTTAGGGTAAGGGGTAGGGTTACGGTTAGGGTGAGGGTTAGGTTTATTGTGAGAGTTAGGTTTAGGGTTAGGGTTAGGATTAGTGTGAGGGTAAGAATTAGGGTCATGGCTAGGGTGAGGGTGAGGTTTAGGGTTAGTAATAGTGATAGGATTAGTGTAAATCTGAGGGTGAGGGTGATGTTTAGGGTTAGGGTTAGGGTGAGGGCTTGGGTGAGGGTTAGGGTAAGGTTGAGGGTTAGGGTGAGAGTGATGGTAAGGGTAAAGGTGAGGGTTAGCCTGAGGGTGAGGGTTAAGATAAGGGTGAGGGTAAGGGTTAGGGTGAGGGTTAGGATAAGGGTTCGGGTTACGGTTAGGGTGAGGGTTAGATTGAGGATTAGGGTTAGGGTTAGTGTGAGGTTTAGGGTGAGATTGAGGGTTACCGTTAGGTTTAGGGGGTTAGAAATAGGGTGAGGGTGAGGACTAAGATGAGGGTGAGGTTTAGGTTAGGGTTAGGGTTAAGGTTAGGGTGAGTTTTAGGGTTACTGTGAGGGTTAGGGTTAGTGTGAGGTTTAGGGTTAGAGTTAGGGTTAGTGTTAGTTTGAGGGTAAGTTTTAGGGTGAGGTTTTGGTTTAGGGTGAGGGTTATGTTTCGGTTGAGGGTTAGGTTTAGTGTTATGGTTATTGTTAGGGTTAGGATTAGGATTAGGGTTAGGGTGAGGATGAGGGTGGGGGTGAGGAATAGGTTTTGGGTGATGGTTAAGTTTAGGGTTAGGGTGAGGTTTAGGATGAGGGTTGGGTCAGGATAAGTTTTAGGGTGAGAGCTTGGGTGAGGGTGAGGGTTAGGGTTAGGGTTCAGCTTAGGCATAGGTTTATTCTGAGGGTGAGGTTGAGTGTGAGTGATAGGGTTAGGGTGATGGATCGGGTTAGGGTTAGGGTGAGTGTTAGGATGAGTGTAAGGGTTAGGGTGAGGGTTAGGGTGAGCATGACGGTAACAGTAAAGGTGAGGTTTAGGCTGAGGGTGAGTGTTCCGATAAGGGAGAGGGTAAGGATTAATGTGAGGGTTAGCATAAGGGTTAGGGTAAGGGTGAGGGTTAGGGTGAGGGTCAGGGTTAGATTGAGGATTAGGGTTAGGGTTAGGGTGATGTTTATGTTGAGGATGATGGTTAGGGTTAGGGTGAGGTTTATGGTTAGAATTAGGGTGAGAGTGAGGGCTATGGTTTGGGTGAGGGTTAGGGTTAGGGTTAGGGTTAGGGTGAGGTTTAGGATTAGGGTGAGAGTTAGGGTTACTGTGAGGATTAGTGTTAGAGTTAGGGTTAGGGTAAGGTTTAGGGTAAGTGTTAGGGTGAGGGTTAGGGTTAGGGTGAGTGTTATGTTTAGGGTGAGATTTAGGGTTAGGTTTAGGGTTATTGTTAGGTTTAGGGTTAGGGTTACAGTGAGGGTGAGGGTGAGGGTTAGGGTTAGGGTGAGGTTTAGGGCTAGGGTTAGGGTTTTAGTTAGGGTTAGTGTTAGGGTGAGTTTTACGTTAGAGTTATGGTTAGGGTGAGGGTTAGGATGAGGATTAGGGTTATGCTTAGGGTTAGGGTGAGGGCTAGGGTGAAGGTGAGGGTTAGGGTTAGAGTTAGGGTGAGTTTTACGGTTAGGGTTAGGGTTAGGGTGAGCTTTTGGATGAGGGTTAGGGTTACAGTGAGGGTGAGGGTTAGGGTTAGTTTGAGTGTTAGGGTTAGGATTAGGATTAGGGTGAGGGTGAGTGTTTGCATGAGGGTTAGGCTTAGGGTTAGGGTTAGTATTAGGGTTAGGATTAGTGTTAATGTTAGGGTTAGGGTTAGATTTACGGTTTGGGTGAGGGGGAGGGTGAGGGTTAGGGTTAGGGTTAGGGTGAGGTTTAGAGTTAGGGTTAGGATTAGGGATAGGGTGAGGGAGAGGTTTAGGGTTAAAGTTAAGTTGAGGGGGAGGGTAAGGCTGAGTGTTAGGGTTAGGGTTAGTGTTAGGGTTAAGTTAGGTTTAGGGTGAGGGTAAGGTTGAGGTTTAGGGTTAGGGTTAGGTTTTGGGTTAGGATTAGGTTTAGGGTGAGGGTGAGTGTGAGGGTTAGGGTTAGGATTAGGCTTAGGCTTAGGGTTAGTCTGAGGGTGAGGGTGGGTGTGAGGATTAGGCTTAGGGTGATGGTTAACCTTAGGATTAGGGTGAGGGTTAGGATGAGGGTTAGGGTTAGGATTAGGGTTAGGGTGAGGGTGAGGGTTAAGGTTAGGGTTAGGTTTGTTCTGTGGAAAAGTGATAGCATGAGGGTTAGGGTGAGTGTTAGACTTAGCATTAGAATTATGGTGAGGATTAGGGTGAGTTTTAGGGTTAGGGTGAGGGTTAGGGTTAGGCTTAGTGTGAGGGTGACAGTGAGGGTGACGGTTAGGTTTAGAGTTACGGTGAGGATTCGGTTAAGTGTGAGGTTTAGGGTGAGGATGAGGTTAAGTGTTAGGATGAGGGTTAGGGTGAGGTTGAGGCTTAGGGTTAAGGTTTGGGTTAGGGTGAGGGTTAGGCTGAGGGTTAGGGTTATGATTAGAGTGAGTGTTAGGGTGAGGGTTAGGGTGAGGGTAAGGGTGAGGGTTCGGGTGAGGGTTAGGGTTGTTATTAGGGTTAGGGTCAGATTTACGGTGACGGTGAGGTTTTGGGTGAGGGTTAGGGTGAGGGTTAGAGTTAGGGTTAAGATAAGGTTTAGGGTAAGGTTTAGGGTTACGGTTAGGGTGAGGGTTAGGTTTAGTGTGACAGTTAGGGTTAGGATTAGGATTAGTGTGAGGGTAAGAATTAGCTGACTGTTAGGGTGAGGGTGACGTTTAGGGTTAGGAATAGTGATAGGATTAGTGTAAATCTGAGGGTGAGGGTGAGGTTTAGGGTTAGGGTTAGGGTGAGGGCTTGGGTGAGGGTTAGGGTAAGGTTGAGGGTTAGGGTGAGAGTGATGGTAAGGGTAAAGGTGAGGGTTAGGCTGAGGGTGAGGGTTAAGATAAGGGTGAGAGTTAGGGTTAGGGTGAGTGTTAGGTTAAGGTTTCGGGTTACAGTTAGGGTGAGGGTAAGATTGAGGATTAGGGTTAGGGTTAGTGTGAGGTTTAGGGTGAGGTTGAGGGTGAGTGTTAGGGTTAGAATTAGGGTTAGGGTGAGGGCTAGGATGAGGGTGAGGTTTAAGTTAGGGTTAGGGTTAAGGTTCAGATGAGGTTTAGGGTTACTGTGAGGGTTAGGGTTAGTGTGAACATTAGGGTGATGGTTAGGGTTAGTGTTAGGGTCAGGGTAAGTGTTAGGGTGAGGGTTTAGGTTAGGGTGAGGGTTATATTTAAGGTGAGAGTTAGCTTTAGGGTTAGGGTTATTGTTAGGGTTAGAATTAGGATTAGGATTAGGGATAGGGTGAGGGTGAGTGTGGTTTAGGTTTAGGTTTAGGTTTAGGCTTAAGGTTAGGCTGAGGGTGAGGGGGAGGCTGAGGGCTAGGGTTAGGGTGATGGTTAGGGTTAGGGTTAGGGTGATGGTTTGGATGAGTGTTAGAGTTAGGATTAGGGTTTGGGTGAGGGCTAGGGTGAAGGTGAGGTTTAGGGTTATGTTTAGGGTGAGGTTTAGGTTTAGGGTTAGGGTTAGGCTTAGGGTTAAGTTGAGGGTGAGGTTTAGGTTTAGAGTTACGGTTAGGGTGAGGTTTAGCGTTAGGGTTAGTGTTAGGTTTAGGATTATTGTGAGGGTTAGGGTTAGGGTGATGGTTAGGGTTAGGGCTGGGATTAGGATTAGTGTTAGTGTGAGGGTGAGTGTGAGTGTGAGGGTTAGGGTTAGGGTCAGGCTTAGGTTTAGGCTGAGGTTGACGGTCAGGGTTAAGGTGAGGGTGAGGGTAAGTTTTAGGGTTAGAGTTAGGGTTATTGTGAGGGTTAATGTTAGGATTGGTGTTAGGGTTAGGGTTAGGGTGAGGTTTAGGGTGAGGGTTATGTTTAGGGAGCGGGTTAGATTTATGTTTAGGGTTAGCTTGAGTGTGAGTGTGAGGGTTAGTATTAGGGTTAGGTTTAGGTTTAGGCTGAGTGTGGGGGTGAGGGTTAGGGTTAGGTTGAGGTTTAGGGTGAGGGTTAGGGTGAGGGTTAGGATGAGGTATACCGTTAGGATTAGGGTTAGGGTTAGGATTAAGGTGAGGGTTAATGTTAGGGTTAGGGTAAGGGTTAGGGTTATTGTTAGTGTTATGGTTAAGGTTAAGTTTGTGGTTAGGGTGAGGCTGAAGGTGGGTATTAGGGTTAGGATTAGGATTAGGGTTAGATTTAGGGTTAAGATTAGTGTTATTGTTAAGGTTAGGGTCAGAGTTATGGTGAGGGTAAGGGTGAGGGTGAGGGTTAGGGTTAGGGTTAGGATGAAGTTTAGGGTTAGGGTAGGGTGATGGTTAGGGTTAGTGTGAGGGTTAGTGTTTGGGTTAGGGTTATTGTTAGGGTAAGGTAAGTATTAGGGTGAGGGTAAGGGTTAGGGTGAGGGTTAGGGTTAGAATGAGGGTTAGGGTTAGGGTTAGGATTATTGTTAGGTTAAGGTAAGTGTTAGGGTGAGGGTAAGGGTTAGGGTGAAGGTTAGGGTTAGAAAGAGGGTTAGGGTTATGGTTAGTGTTATTTTTAGCGTTAGGGTTAGGAATAGGGTTAGGGTGAGGGGTAGGGTGAGGATGAGGGTTAGAGTTAGGGTTAGGGTTAGGCTTAGGTTTAGAATGAGGCTGAGTGTGAGGTTGAGGGTTAGGGTTAGCGTGATGGTTAGGGTGAGGGTTAGAATGATTGTTAGGGGTAGGGTGAGGGTTAGGGTGAGGGTGACAGTAAGGGTAAAGGTGAGGGTTAGGGTTAGGGTGCGAGTTAGGGTGAGGATTAGGGTTAGGGTTATGGTGAGGGCGAGGTTTAGATTGAGTATCAGTGTTACGGTTAGTGTGAAGTTTAGGGTGAGGATGATGGTTAGGGTTAGTGTGAGGGCTATGTTGAGGGTGAGGGTTAGGTTTAGGGTTATGTTGAGGTTTAGGGTTAAGGTGATGGTTAGGGTTAGTGTGACGGTTAGTGTTAGTATTAGGGTTAGTTTTAGGGTGAGGGTTAGCATTAGGGTGAGGTTTATGTTTAGGGTTAGTGTTAGCGTTAGGGTTGGGTTATTGTTAGGGTTAGGGTTACTGTTACGGTGAGGGTGATGGTTAGGGTTAGGGTTAGGGTTAGGTTTAGGGTAAGGGTTAGGGTTAGGGTTAGATTGGGGATTAGGGTTAGGGTTAGTGTGAGGTTTAGGGTGAGGATGAGGGTTAGGGTGAGGGTTAGGGTTAGAATTAGTATTAGGTTGAGGGCTAGCGTGAGGGTGAGGGTTAGGGTTAGGGTTAAGTTTATGGTGAGGTTTTGGGTGAGGGGTAGGTTTAGGTTTAGTGTGAGGGTTAGGATTAGTGTGAGGGTTACGGTTAGGGTGAGAGTGAGGGTGAGGCTAAGGGTTATGATGAGGGTTAGGGTGAGGGTGAGGGTTAGGGTTAGGATTAGGGATAGGGTTAGGGATAGGCTGAGGTAGAGGGTGTGGGTGAGGGTGAGGTTTAGGGTTAGGGATATGGTTAAGGTGAGAGTGAGGGTTAGGCTTTTCGTTAGGTAATGGTTAGGGTTAGGGTGAGGATTAGTTGAGGGTTAGGGTAAGGGTGAGCTTGAGGTTTAGGGTGTGGGTGAGCGTTAGGGTTAGGGTGAGGGTTCGGGTGAGGTAGAATGTTAGGGTTAGGGTTAGGTGAGTGTTATTTTTAGGGTTAGAGTGAGGGTGAGGGTTAGGATTAGGTTTAGGGTTAGGGTGAGGTTTAGGGTGAGGGTGAGGGTTAAGGTTAGGGTTAGGTTTGTGGTGTGGATAAGTGATAGCATGAGGGTTAGTGTGAGTGTTAGACTTAGCATTAGGGTTAGGGAGAGGGTTAGGGTTAGGCTTAGCGTGAGGGTGATGGTGAGGGTGACGGTTAGGTTTAGAGTTACGGTGGGGATTCGGTTAAGTGTGAGGTTTAGGGTGAGGATGAGGGTAAGTGTTAGGATGAGGTTTAGGGTGAGGGTGAGGGTTAGGGTTAAGATTTGGGTTTGGGTGAGGGTTAGGGTGAGGGTTATGCTTAGGGTTAGGGTGAGGGTTAGACTAAGGGTTAGGGTTATGATTAGGGTGAGTTTTAGGGTGAGGTTTAGGGTGAGGGTTAGGGTGAGGGTGAGGGTTAGGATTGTTATTAGGGTTAAGGTCAGATTTAGGGTGACAGTGAGGTTTTGGGTGAGGGTTAGGTTGAGGGTTAGTGGTAGGGTTAAGGTGAGGGTTAGGGTAAAAGGTAGGGTTACGGTTAGGGTAAGGGTTAGGTTTATTGTGAGAGTTAGGTTTAGGGTTAGGGTTAGGATTAGTGTGAGGGTAAGAATTAGGATCACTGCTAGGGTGAGGGTGAGGTTTAGGGTTAGTAATAATGATAGGATTAGTGTAAATCTGAGGGTGAGGGTGAGGTTTAGGGTTAGGGTTAGGGTGAGTGCTTTGGTTAGGGTTAGGTTAAGGTTGAGGGTTAGGGTGAGAGTGATGGTAAGGGTAAAGGTGAGGGTTAGCCTGAGGGTGAGGGTTAAGATAAGGGTGAGGGTAAGGGTTAGGGTGAGGGTTAGGATAAGGGTTCGGGTTACGGTTAGGGTGAGGGTTAGATTGAGGATTAGGGTTAGGGTTAGTGTGAGGTTTAGGGTGAGGTTGAGGGATAGATTTAGGTTGAGGGTTAGGGTTAGAATTAGGGTTAAAGTGAGGGCTAGGGCGAGGGTGATGTTTAGGTTAGGGTTAGGGTTAAGGTTAGGGAGAGGTTTAGGGTCACTGTGAGCTTCAGTGTTAGTGTGAGGGTTACTGTTAAGGTGAGGGTAAGTGTTAGAGTGAGGGTTTGGGTTAGGGTGAGGGTTATGATTAGTTTAAGGGTTAGGTTTAGGGTTAGGGTTATTTTTAGGTTCAGGATTAGGATTAGGATTAGGATGAGGGTGAGTGTGTGGGTTAGGTTTAGGTTTAGGTTTAGGGTTAAATTTAGGCTGAGGGTGAGGTTGAGGCTGAGGGTTAGGGTTAGGGTGATGGTTATGTTTAGGGTTAGGGTGAGGGTTAGGATGAGGGTTAGAGTTAGGATTAGGGTTTGGGTGAGGGCTAGGTTGAAGGTAAGTTTTGGGGTTATGTTTTGGGTGAGTTATAGGGTTAGGGTTAAGGTTAATGTTAGGGTTAAGGTGAGGGTGAGGTTTAGGTTTAGAATTAGGGTTAGGGTGAGGGTTAGGGTTAGGGTTAGTGTTAGGTTTAGGGTTAGGGTGAGGGCTAGGGTTAGGGTGAGTTTTAGGGTTAGGCCTGGGATTATGATAAGTGTTTTTGTGAGGGTGAGTGTGATTTTGAGGTTTAGGGTTAGGGTTAGGATGCGGTTTAGGGTTAGGGTTAGTGTTAGTGTTAGGGTGAGGGCTTGGTTTAGGTTGAGGTTTACTGTCAGGGTGAGGGTTAGGATTAGGGTTAAGGTTAGGGTTAGTGTTATTGTTAGGGTTAAGGTTAGAGTTACTGTGAGGATGAGGGTGAGGGTGAGTGTGAAAGTTAGGGTTAGGGTTAGCCTTAGTCTTAGGTTTAGGTCGAGCGTGAGGGTGAGGTTAAGGGTTAGGATTAGGGTGATTGTTAGAGTTTAAGGGTTAGGGTGAGGGTTAGGGTGAGGTTTTGTTTTAGGATTAGGGCTAAGGTGAGGGCTAGGGTGAGGGTGAGGGTTATGGTTAGCGTTAGGGTGACGTTTAGGGTTAGCGTTAAGTTTAGGGTTAGGGTGAGTGTTAGTGTGAGGATTAAGGTGAGGGTGAGGGTTAGGGTGAGGGTGAGGGTTACGGTTAGGGTTAGGGTGAGAGTGAGGGTTAGATTAGGGTTAGGGTTAGGATTATTGTTAGTGTTATGTTTAGGTTTAAGTTTATGGTGAGGTTGAGGCTCAGGGTGACGGTTAGGGTTAGGGTTAGGGTGAGGTTTAGGTTAGGGTTAAGATTAGGGTTAGGGTGAGGGTTTGGTTTAGGGTTAGGGTTACGGTGAGGGTGAGGGTGAGGGTTAGTGTTAGGGTTAGTGTCACTGTTAGGTTTAGGTTTAGAGTTACAGTGAGGGTGAGGGTAAAGGTTAGGGTTAGGTTGAGGTTTAGGGTTAGGATTAGGGTTAGGGTGAAGGTGAGGGTGAGGTTTAGGGTTAGAGTTAGGGTTAGGTTGAGTGTTAGGGTTAGGGTTAGTGTTAGTGTTAGGGTTAGGGTGAGGGTTAGGATGAGGGTTAGGGTTAGGGTTAGGTTTAGGATTAGGGTTAATGTTAGGGTGAGTGATTGTGTTAGGTTTAGGGATAGGGTTAAGGCTTAGCGTTAACCTGAGGGTGAGGGTTAGGGTTAGGTTACGGTGACTGTGAGGGTTAGGGTTAGGGTTAGTTTCAGGGTTAGGTTTAGGGTTAGGGTTATTGTTAGTGTTATGGTTAAGGTTAAGTTTACGGTTAGGGTGAGGCTGACGTTGAGGGTTTGGTTTAGGGTTAGAGTGAGGTTTAGGGTTACGGTTAGGGTTAGGGAGATGGTTATGGTTAGTGTTATTGTTAGGGTTAAGGTTAGACTTATGGTGAGGGTGAGGGTTAGATTTAGGTTTAGGGTGAGGGTTAGGGTGAGGGTGAGGGTGAAGTTTAGGGTTAGAGTTAGAGTTAGGGGGAGGGTTAGGGGCAGGTTTAGATTGAGGTTTAGGGTTAGTGTTAGGGTTGGGTTTAGGATTAGGGTTATGATGAGGCTGAGTGTGAGGGTTAGGGTTAGGATTAGGCTTAGGCTTAGGGTTAGGCTGAGGGTGAGGGTGGGGTTGTTTAGGATTAGGTTAAGGGTGATGGTGAGGGTTAGGGATAGGTTTAGGGTTAGGATTAGGGTTAGGATGATGTCTAGGGTGAGGGTGAGGGTTAGGTTTAGGGTTAGGCTTAGGGTTACGGTCAGGGTTAGGGTTAGGATGAGGGTTAGGCTTAGGGTGAGGGTTAGGGTGAGGGTGCAGGTAAGGGTAAAGGTGAGAGTTAGGATGAGAGTGAGGATTAAGTTAAGGGTGAGGGTTAGGGTTAGGGTGTGGTTTAGGGTTAGGGTTAAGTTGAGAGTGAGGTTTATATTGAGGATTAGTTTTAGGGTTAGTGTGAGGTTTAGGATGAGGATGAGGGTTAGGTTTAGGGTGAGGGCTAGGTTGAGGGTGAGGGTTAGGGTTAGTGTGAGTGCTAGTTTTAGGGTTAGATTTAGTGTTAGGGTGAATTTAAGTGTTAGGGTGAGGGTTAGTGTTAGCGTGAGTGTTATGTTTAGAAGGAATGTTAGGTTTAGGGTTAGGGTTACTGTTAGGCTTAGGATTAGTTTTACTGTTGAGTGTGAGGTTTAGTGTTAGGTTGAGGGTTAGGTTTATGTTTAGTGTTAGGGTTAGTGTTAGGGTTAGGGTGAGGGTGAGGTTTATGGTTAGAATTAGCTTTTGTGTTAGGGTTAGGGTTAGGTTGAGGGTTAGTGTGAGGGTTAGGTTTAGGCTTAAGCTTAGGCTTAGGGTTAGACTTAGGCCGAGCATGAGTGTGAGGGTTAGGGTTAGGGTTAGGGTGACGGTTAGGATGAGGTTTAGGGTTAGGACTAGGGTTAGGGTGAGGGTTAGGTTTATGTTTAGGGTTAGGGTTAGAGTTAGGGTTAGGGTGAGGGTGAGGTTTAGGGTTAGAATTAGCTTTTGTGTTAGTGTTAGTGTTAGGTTGAGGGTTAGTGTGAAGGTTAGGTTTAGGCTTAAGTTTAGGCTTAGGGTTAGGCTTAGGCCCGAGCATGAGGGTGAAGGTTAGGGTTAGGGTTAGGGTGAGGGTTAGGTTTAGGGTTAGGGTGAGGGTTAGGATGAGTTTTAGTGTTAGGATTAGGGTTAGTGTGAGCGCTAGTTTGAGGGTTACTGTGAGGGTTAGGTTTAGGTTTAGGATTAGGTGTAGGTTGAGGGTGAGTATGAGGGTTAGGATTAGGGTTAGGGTTAGGCTTAGGGTTAGGGTGAGGGTTAGGTTTAGGGTTTGGTTTAGGGTGAGGGGGAGGGTTAGGGTTAGGGTTAGTGTGGGGGTGAGGGTGAGGGTTAGGGTTAGGGTTAGTGTGAGTGTTAGGGTTATGTTGAGGATTATGGTTAGGGTGAGTGTTAGGGCTAGGGTTAGGTTTAGGCTGAGGACTAGGGTGAGGGTGAGGTTTAGGATTAGGGTGAGGGTGAGGTTTAGGGTGAGGGTGAGGTTTAGGGTTAGTGTTAGTTTGAGGTTTAGGGTTATGGTTAGGTTTAGGGAGAGTGTGAGTCTTAGGTTTAGAGTTAGGGTTAGGGTGAGGGTTAGGGTGAGGTTTAGGGTTAGTGTGAGGGTTAGGGGTAGGGGTAGGGTGAGGATTAGCGTTAGGGTGAGTGTTAGGGTTAGGGTTAGGGTTAAAGTATGTGCTAGGGTGAGTGTTAGGTTTAGGGTTAGGTTGATGTTGAGGGTTAGTGTTACTGTTAGATTTAGGTTTAGGGTTGGGCTTAGGGTTAGGATTAGGGTTAAGGTGATGGTGAGTGTGAGGGTTAGAGTTAGTGTTAGCCTTAGGGTTAGGCTGAGTCTAAGGCTGAGTGTGAAGTTTAGGATTAGAGTGAGGGTTAGTGTGAGTGTTAGTGTTAGGATTAGGGTTAGGATATATGCTAGGGTGAGGGTTAGGTTTAGGGTTAGGATGAGGTTTAGGGTTAGGGTGAGGGTCAGTGTTAGGGTTAGGGTGAAGGTTTGGGTTAGGGTTAGAGTTACGGTTAGGATGAGGTTTAGGGTTAGGTTTATATTTAGGGTTATTTTTAGGTTTAGGGTTAGGGTTAAGGTTAAGGTAAGGCTGAGCGTGAGCGTGATGTTGAGGGTCAGGTTTAGGGTTAGGATGAATTTTAGAGGTAGGGTTAGGGTTAGGGTTAGGGTGATTGTGAGGGTTTGTGTTAGGGTTGGGTGAGGTTTAGGATTAGGGATAGGGGTAGGGTTAGGTTGAGTGTGAGGGTTAGGGTTTGGGTGAGGGTGAGGGTTAGGTTTGGGGTGAGGGTTAAGGTGAGGACTAAGGTGAGCATGAGGGTTAGGGTTAGGCTTAGGGTGAGTGTTAGATTGAGGTTTAGGTTAAGGGTTAGGGTTAGGGTTAGGATTAGGGTTAGGGTGAGGGTGAGTGTGAGGGTTAGGGTTAGGGTTAGTCTTTGGCTGAGGGTTAGGCTGATGGTGAGGGTGGGGTTGAGGATTAGATTTAGAGTGATGGTTCAGGTTATCGTTAGTTTGAGGGTTAGGATGCGGGTTAGGGTTAGGATTAGGGTTAGGGTGAGGGCTAGATTGAGGGTGAGGTTTAGGGTTAGGCATAGGGTGAGGTTTAGGGTTAGGTTTAGGGTGAGGTTGAGGCTTAGGGTTAGAGTTAGGGTTAGGATTAGGATTAGGGTAAGGGTTAGGTTCAGTGTGAGGGTTAGGGTTAGGGTTAGGGTTCGGCTTAGGGTTACACTGAGGGTGAGGTTGAGGGTGAGGGTTAGGTTTTGAGTGAGGGTTAGGGTTATGTTTAGGGTGAGAGTTAGGGTTCAGGTTAAGTTTAGGGTTAGGGTGAGGGTTAGGGTTAGGGTTACGTTGAGCTTGAGGGTTAGGTTTAGTTTGAGCGTTAGGGTTAGGTATAGGGTTATGGTGAGGGCTAGGGTGAGGGTGAGCGTTAGGGTTAGTGTTAGGGTGAGATTTCGGGTTAGGGTTAGGTTTAGGGTGAGGGTGAGAATGAGGGTTAGGGTTACGGTAAGGGTGATGGTTAGGGTTAAGTGGAGGGTTATTGTTACTGTTAGTGTTAGGGTGAGGGTAAGTGTTAGGGTAAGGTTTAGGTTTAGGGTGACGTTTACATCAGGCTTTGGGTTAGGGTTAGGGGGAGGGGGAGGTTTAGGATTAGAGTTACGGTTAGGGTGAATGTTAGGGTTAGGGTTAGGTTTAGGGATAGGGTGAGGTTTAGGGTTTGGTTTAGGGTTAGAGTTAGGCTTAGGGAGAGGGTGAGATTTAGGGTTAGAGTTAGGGTTAGGGTGAGGGTTAGGTTTAGGCTTAGTGTTAGGGTTAGGGTAAGGGTGAGAGTTAGGGGGAGGGTTAGGGTTAGGGTTAGGGTTAGGGTGAGGATTAGGGTTAGGGTAAGGGTGAGTGTGTGTGTTAGGGTTAGGTTTAGGGTTAGGCTTAAAGTTAGGCTGAGGGTGAGGTGGAAGGTGAGGGTTAGGGTTAGGTTTAGTGTTAGGGTTAGGGTTAGGGTGAGGGTGAGGGATAGGGTTAGGGTTAGGATTAGCATTAGGGTTATTGTTAGGATTAGTGTGAGGGTTAGGGTTAGGGTAATTGTTAGGCTTAGGGTTAGGCTGACGGTGAGGGTGAGGGTGAGGGTTAGGGTTTGGTTGAGGGTTAGGATTAGGGTTAGGGTGAGGTTTAGTGTTAGGGTTAGGGTTAGAGTTAGGGTTAGTGATTAGTGTTAGGGTTAGGGTGAGTATTAGGGGGAGGTTTAGGATTAGGGTTAGGGTTAGGTTTAGGGTTAGGGTTAGGGTGAGGGTGAGGTTTAGGGTTATAATTAGGGTTAGGGTGAGGCTGAGGGTGAGGCTTAGGGGGTTAGGGTTAGTGTTAGGGTTAGGGTTAGGGTGAGGGTTAGTGTGAGTGTGAGGGTTAATGTTAGGGTTAGGGTTTGCCTTAGGTTCAGGCTGAGGGTGAGGGTGAGGGTGAGTTTTAGGTTTAGAGTTAGGGTTAGTGTTAGGGTTAGGGTTAGAATGAGGGTCAGGTTTACGTTTTGGCTTAGGCTTAGGCTTAGGCTGAGCATGAGGGTGAGGTTTAGGGTTAGGGTGAGGGTGAGGTTTAGGCTTAGAGTTTGTGTTAAGGTGAGGCTTAGTGTGAGGGTTAGTGTTAGGGTTAGTGTTTGGGTTAGATTTAGCGTGAGTTTTAGGGTGAGGTTCAGGGTTAGGGATAGGGTTAGGTGTAGGATTAAGGTTTGCGTGAGGATGAGTGTGATTTTTAGGGTTCGGTTAATGTTAGGGTTAGGCTTAAGGGTTAGGCTGAGGGTGAGGGTGAGGGTTAGGGTTAGGGTGAGGGTGAGGGTTAGGATGAGGGTTAGGTTTAGGATTAGGGTTAGTGTGAGGGCTAATGTGAGGGTGAGGATTAGGGTTAGGGTTAAGTTTAGGAATAGGGTGAGGGATAGCATTAGGGCTTGGTTTAAGGTTAGGGTTAGTGTTAGGGTTAGGGTGAGGGTTAGCATGAGGGTTCCGGTTAGGATTAGGTTTAGGATGAGGGCTAGGGTGAGCGTGAGGATTAGGGATAGGGTTAGGGTGAGGTTTATTGTTTGGGTTAGGTTTGGATTTAGGCTGAGGATTAGGGTTAAGGTTATGGTGAGTGTCAGGGTTAGGTCTAGTTTGGGGGTTAGAATTAGGTTTAGGGTTAGGGTGAGGGTTAGGGTTAGGGTTAGGGTGAGGGTTAGGATGAGGTTTAGGGTTACAATTAGGGTTAGGGTGAGGGCTAGGGTGATTGTGAGGGTTATTGTTAGGGTTAGGGTGAGGTTTAGGGTTAATGTTAAGCGTAGGGTTAGGGTGAGGGTTAAGGTTCGGGTTTGGGTGAGGGTGAGGCTTAGGTTTGGGGTGAGGGTTAGGGTGAGGACTAAGGTAAGGGTGAGGTTTAGGGTTAGGGTTAGGTTTAGGGTGAGGGTTAGGTTGAGGTTTAGGTTTAGGGTTAGGGTTAGGGTTAGGATTAGGGTTAGGGTGAGGGTGAGTGTGAGGGTTAGGGATAGGGTTAGGCTTATGCTTAGGCTTAGGGTTAGGCTGGGGGTGAGGGTGAGGATTAGGATGAGGATTAGGTTTAGAGTCCTGGTTTAGTTTATGGTTATGTTTAGTGTTAGGATGAGGGTTAGGGTTAGGATTAGGGTTAGGGTGAGGGCTAGGGTGAGTGTGAGGTTTAGGGATAGGTTTAGGCTTAGACTTAGGGTTAGGCTGAGGTTGAAGGTGAGGGTGAGGGTTAGGGTTAGGGTTAGGGTGATGGTTAGGGTTATGGTTAGGGTGAGGGTTAGGATAAGGCTTAGGGTTAGGGTGAGGGTTAGGATGAGGGTGACAATAAGAATAAAGGTGAGGGTTAGGCTGAGGGTGAAGGTTAAGGTAAGGGTGAGGTTTCGGGTTATTGTTAATGTGAGGGACAGGGTTAGATTGAGGATTATTGTTAGGGTTAGTGTGAGGTTTAGTGTGAGGATGAGGGTTAAGGTTAGGGTGATGGCTAAGTTGAAGTTGAGGGTTAGAGTTAGGGTTAGGGTGAGGTTTAGGTTTAAGGTGATGGTTAGCATTAGTGTGAGGGTTACTGTTACGGTTAGTGTTAGTGTTAGGGTGAGGGTATGTTTTAGGGTAAGGTTTAGGTTTAGGGTAGGGTTTAGGATTATGGTTAGGGTTACGGTTAGGGTGAGGGTGAGGTTAAGGGGTAGAGTTAGGGTTAGGGTGACGGTTAGGATTAGGTTTAGGGTTAGTGTTAGGGTAAGGGTTAGGGTGAGGTTTACTGTGGGGGTGAGGATTAGTGATAGGGTTAGGTTTAGGATAAGGGTTAAAGTGAGGGTGAGTGTGAAGGTAAGGGTTAGGGTTAGGGTTAAGATTAGAGTTAGGGTGATGGTGAGGATGAGGGTTAGTGTTAGGGCGAGGGTTAGGGTTAGAGTTAGGTTTAGGCTGAGGGTGAAGTTGAGGGTGAGGGTTAGGATTAGGTTTAGGCTTAGGGTTAGGCTGAGGGTGAGGTTGAGGGTGAGAAAGTTAGGGTTAGGGTGAGGGTTAGGCTTAGGATTATGGGGAGGTTTAGGATGAGGTTTAGGGTTAGGATTAGGGTTAAGGTGAGGGCTAGGCTGAGGGTGAGGTTGAGTTTTAGGGTTAGGGTGAGGTTTAGGTTTAAGTTTAGGGTTAGGGTGAGGGTCAGGGTGACGTTTATTGTTAGGGTTAGGGTGAATCTGAGGGTGTGGGTTAGGTTTAGGTTTAATGTTAGGGTTAGGGTTAAGGTGAGGGTTCGGGTGAGGGATCGTGTTAGGGTTCGGATTCAGGTTTGGATTAGTGTTAGCATTAGGGTGAGTGTGAGGGTTAGGGTTAGGCTTAGGTTTAGGTTGAGGGTGAGGGTGAGGGTGAGGCTTAGGGTTAGGTTGAGTGTTAGAGCTATGTTTAGGGTGAGAGTTAGGGTTCAGGGTAAGTTTAGGCTTAGGGTGTAAGTTAGGGTAAGGTCTACGGTGAGGGTGACGGTTGGGGTTATGTTGAGGGTTAGGGTTAGGTTTAGGGTGAGGGTGAGGGTTAGGGTTAGGATTAGTGTTAGGGTGAGGGTTAGCAGGAGGGTTAGTGTTAGGATTTGGGTTAGGATGAGGGCTAGGGTGAGGGTGAGGTTTAGGGTTAGGGTGAGGGTGAGGTTTAGGGATAGAATTGGGGTAAGGGTGAGGGTGAGGTGAGGGTTAGGGTTAGAGTTAGCATTAGAGTTAGCGTTAGGTTGAGGGTTAGGTTGAGGGCGAGGGTTAGGCTTAGGGTTAGGATTAGGATTAGGGTAAGTGTTAGGGTGAGTGTGAGGGTTAGTGTTAGGGTTAGGGTTAGGCTTAGGTTTAGGCTGAGGGTGAGGTTTAGGGTTAGGGTGAGGGTTAGAATTAGGGTTAGGGTGTGTGTTAGGGTTCGGGTTACGTTTAGTGTGACGATGAGTGTTAGGATTAGGTTGATGGTTAGGGTTAGGTTTAGAGTTAGGATGAGAGTTAGGGTTAGGGTTAGGGTGAGGGGTAGGATGAGGATTAGGGTTAAGATTAGGGTTAGGGTGAGGGCTAGGGTGAGGGAGAGGGTTAGGGTTAGTGTTAGCAAGAGGTTTAAGGTTAGAGTTAGGGTTAGGGTGAGGGTTACGATTAGGGTTACGGTCACGGTGAGGGTGAGGGTTAGGGTTACGGTGAGGGTGAGGGTTAGGATTAGGGTGAGGGTTAGGGTGAGGGTGAGTTTTTGGATTAGGGTTAGGGTTAAGGTTAGGGTTAGGTTTAGGGTTATGATTAGTGTTATTGTTAGGGTTAGGGTTAGAGTTACCATGAGGGTGAGGGTGAGGGTGAGGGTTAGGGTTAGGGTTAGGGTGAGGTTTAGGGTAAGGGTGAGGGTGAGGTTTATAGTTAGATTTAGGGTTAGAGGGAGGGTTAGGTCGAAGGTTAACGTTAGGCTTAGTGTTAGGCTTAAGGTTAGGGTGAGGGTTATGCTGAAGTTTAGGGTTAGTTTTAGGGTTAGGTTTAGGATTAGGGTTAGGTTTAGAGTTACGGTGAGGTTGAAGTTGAGGGTGAGTGTTAGGGTTAGGGTGAGGTTTAGGGTTAGGGTTAGGATTAGGGTTAGGGTGAGGTTGAGGTTGAGGTTTAGGGTTAGGGTTAGGGTTAGGGTTAGGATTAGTGTTAAGGTGAGGGTGAGTGTTAGGGTTAGTGATAGGTTTAGGCTTAGGCCTAGGGTTAGGCTGAGGGTAAGGGTGGGGGTGAGGATTAGGGCTAGGGTGATGGTTAAGGTTAGGGTTAACATTAAGGTTAAGGTTAACCACAAACTAACGTTTGTGGGTTAGGGTTAGGGTTAGTGTTACGGTGAAGGCTAAGGTGAGGGTTAGGGTAAGGCTTAGTATTAGGCTTAGGCTTAGTCTGAGTGTGTGTTTGAGGTTGAGGGTTAGGTTTAGGGTGATGCTTAGGTTGACGGTTAGAATTAGGTTTAGGGTTAGTGTGAGGGTTAGGGTGAGGATTATGTTAATGTTAAGGCTGAGGTTTAGGCTAAGGGTGATGGTTAAGATAAGGGTTTGAGTTAGGGTTAGGTTTAGGGTTCAGGTAAGGGTTAGGGTTAGGGTGAGGTTGAGGGTTAGAATTAGGGTGAGGTCTAGGGTGAGGGTGAGGGTTAGGTTTAGGGTTAGGGTTAGGGTGAGGTTTTGATTAGGGTGAGAGTTATGGTTAGGGTGAGGGTTAGGGTTTAGGTTACGTTTATTGTAGGGTTAGGGTTACTGTTACAGTTACAGTGAAGGTGAGGGTGAGGGTTAGGGTTAGGGTTAGAGTTAGGGTTAGGTTGAGGGTTAGGTTGAGGGTTGGGGTTAGGGTTAGTGTTAGCGTTAGAGTTAGTGTGAGAGTTAGGGGGACGTTCAGGGTTATAGGGTTAGGGTTAGGATTAGAGTTAGGGCGAGGGTGAGTGTGTGTGTTAGGGTTTTGTTTTGGTTTAGGGTTAGGTTTAGGGTTAGGGTGAGGTTTTGGATGAAGGTTAGGGTTACAATGAGAGTGAGGGTGAGGGTTAGTGTGAGGGTTTGGTTAGGATTAGGGTAGGGTGAGGGTGAGTCTTAGGATTAGGGTTAGGGTTAGGGTTAAGGTTAGGTTTAGGGTTAGAATTAGTGTTATTGTTAGGGTTAGAGTTAGAGTTATGGTGAGGGTGATGGTAAGGGTGAGGGTTAGGTTTAGGGTTAGGCTTAGGATTAGGCTGAGGCTGAGGGTGAGGGTGAAGGTGAGGGTTAGGGTGAGGGTTAGGCATAGGGTTAGGGTGAGAGTTGGGGTTCGGGTTAAGTTTAGGTTTAGAGTGAGCGTTAGGGTAAAGGTTAAAGTGAGGGTGAGGGTTAGGTTTAGGGTTAGTGTTATGGTGAGGGTTATGATGAGGGTTAGGTTTATGATTAGGGTTAGGGTGAGGATTAGGATGAGGGTGAGGTTTAGGGTTAGGGTTAGGGTGAGGTTTAGGGTTAGGGTTGGGGTGAGGGTGAGCTATATGGTTAGAGTTAGGGTTAGGGTGAGGCTGTTTGTGAGGTTTACGGTTAGGGTTAATGTTCGAGTTAGGGTTAGGGTGAAGGTTAGAGTGAGGGTGAGGGTTAGGCTTAGGGTTAGGATTAGGATTAGGGTAAGGGATAGGGTGAGTGTGAGGGTTAGGGATAGGCTTAGGCTTAGGGTTAGGCTGAGGTTGAGGATGAGGTGTAGGGTTAGGGTTAGATTGAGGTTTAAGGTTACGTTTAGGGTGAGAGATAGGGTTCGGGTTAAGTTTAGGGTTAGGGTGAGGGTTACAGTTAGGTTTAGTGTTAGGCTGAGGTTTAGGGTTAGGGTTAGGGTTAGGGTGAGGGTTTGGATGAGGGTTAGAGTTATGGTGAGGGTGAGGGTTAGGGTTAGGCTGAGTGTTAGGGTTAGGATTAGGGTTAGGGTTAGGGTTAGGTTTAGGTTTAGCTTTAGGATTAGTGTTATTGTTAGGGTAATGGTTAGAGTTACGGTGAAGGTGAAGGTGAGGGTGACGGTGAAGGTTAGGTTTAGGGTGAGGGTTAGGGATAGGGTTAGGATTAGGGTTAGGGGGAGGGTGAGGTTTAGGGTTAGATTTAGGTTTAGGGGGAGGGTTAGTTCGTGGGTTAGGGTTAGGGTGAGTGTTAGGGTTAAGGTTAGGGTGAGGGTTAGGTTGAGGTTAAGGGTTAGGGTTTGGGTTAGGATTAGGCTTAGGTTGAGAGTGACTGTGAGGGTAAGGTTTAGGGTTAGGCTTAGGCTTAGGGTTAGGCTGAGTGTGAGGGTGGGTGTGAGTATTAGGGTTAGGGTGATGGATAGGGTGTGGTTTAGGGTTTGGGTTAGGGTTAGAATTAGGTTTAGGGTTAGGGTGAGGTTTAGGGTTAGAGTTATGGTTAGGGTGAGGGTTAGGTTGAGGGTTAGGGTGAGACTTAGGGGTAGGGTTAGGGTTAGGGATAGGTTTAGGATTAGGGTTAGGGTGAGGGTGAGTGTGTGGGTTAGGGTTAGGTTTAGGTTTAGGCTGAGGGTGAGGGTTAGGGTTAGGGTGAGGTTTAGGGTTAAGTTTAGGGTTAGGGTGAGAGTTAGGGTGGGGATGAAGGTTAGAGTTAGCGTGAGTGTTAGGGTTAGAATTAGGGTTAGGGTGAGGGTTCTGTTAAGTTTAGGGTTAGGGTGAGGTTTAGGGTTATGGTGAGGTTTAGGTTTAGTGCGAGGTTTAGTGTTAAGGTGAGGGTAAGTGTTAGGGTGAGGTTTAGGGTTAGGGTGAGTGTTATGGTTAGGGTGAGGTTTAGGGTTAGGGTTAGGTTTATTGTTAGGGTTAGGGTTAGGGATACGGTTATGGTGAGGGTTAGGGTGAGGGTAATGTTTAGGGTTAGGATTAGTGTGAGATTTAGGGTTATGGTTAGGGTTAGATTTAGGGTTAGGTTGAAGTTGAGGTTTAGGGTTACAGTTAGGGTTAGGATGAGGGTTATGATGAAGTTTAGGGTTAGTGTTAGGGTTAGGGTTAGGGTGAGGTTTAGGGTGAGGGTTAGGGTTAGTGATAGGGTTAGGATTAGGTTTAGGGTTTGGATGAGGGTGAGTATGAAGGCTAGGTTTATTGTTAGGTTTAGGCTTAGGGTTAGGCTGAGGATGAGGGTGAATATGAGGGTTAGGGTTAGGGTGCGGGTTAGGGTTAGGTTTAGGTTTAGAGTTAGCCTTAAGGTGAGGTTTATGGTTAGGTTTATGGTTCTGGTAATGGTGAGGGTTAGAGTTAGCCTCAGGGTTAGGGTGAGGGTTTGGGTTAGGGTTAGGGTGAGTGTTAGGGTTAATGTGAGGTTTAGGGTTAGGGTTACGGTTAGGGTGAGGGTAAGGTTGAGGGTTAAGGTGAGTGTTAGGTTGACGGTGAGGGTGAGTTTTAGGGTTGGGGTTAGGTTTAGAGTGAGGGTTAGCGTGAAGGGTTTTTTTAGGTTTAGGATGAGGATTAGGGATAGTGTGAGGGTTAGGGTTTGAGTGATGGTAAGGGTCAGGTGAGGTTTAGGGTTAGGGTGAGGGTTAGAATTAGGGTTAAGGTGAGGGTGAGTGTGAGGATTAGGGTTAGGGTTAGGCTTAGGCTAAGGGTTAGGCTGAGTGTGAGGGTGCGGGTGAGGATTAGGTTTAGGTGATGGTTAGGGTTAAGGTTAGGGTGGGGTTTAGGGTTACTGTTAGGGTTTGGGTTAGGGTGAGGGTGAGGTTTAGGGTTAGATATAGAGTTAGGGGGAGCGTTAGGGTATGGGTTAGGGTTAGGGTTAAGTTTAGAGTTAGGGTGAGTGTGCGGGTGAGTGTGAGGGTTAGGTTTAGGTTTAGAGTTATGCTTAGGGTTAGGCTTAGGGTTAGGCTGAGTGTGAGGGTTAGGTTTAGGGTGAGAGTTAGTGTTAGGGTTATGGTGAGGGTTAGATTCAGGGTAGGGTTAGGATTAGGGTTAGGGTGAGGGCTAGGGTGAGGGTTACGTTTAGGGTGAGGGTTAAGGTGAGGTTAATGGTTAGGGTTAAGTTTACGGTCAGGTTGTGGGTGAGTTTTAGGGTAAGTGTTAGGGTTAATTTGAGGCTGAGTGTGAGGGTTAGTGTTAGGGTTAGGAATAGGATTACAGTAAGGTTTAGGGTGAGTGTGATGGTTAGCGTAAGGTTTAGGGTTAGGCTTAGGGTTACACTGAGGGTGAGTTTTAGTTTTAGGGTGAGGTTTAGGGTTAGGATTAGGGTGAGAGTTAGTGTTCAGGTTATGTTTAGGGTTAAGGTTAGGGTTAGGGTTAGGGTTAAGTTGAGCTGAGGGTTAGGGTTAGGTTGAGGTTTAGAGTTAGGCTTAGGATTAGGGTGAGGTTTAGGGTTAGGGTTAGGGTGAGGTTTAGGATGAGGATTAGGGTTAGGATTAGGGTTAGGATGAGGGCTAGGGTGAGGGTGAGGGTTAGGGTTAGTGTTAAGGTGAGGTTTAGGTTTAGGGTGAGGGCTAGGATGAGGGTTAGTGTTATGGTAAGGGTGAGGATTAGGTTTAGGGTGAGGGTGAGAGTTAGGAGTAGGGTTAGGGTTAGGGTTATTGTTAGGGTTAGGGTTAGGGTTACGGTTACTGAGAGGGTGAGGTTGAGGGTTAGTGTTAGTTTTAGGGTGAGGTTTTTAGTGATAGGGTTAGGGTGAGACTTAGGGTTAGGGTTAGTGTGAGAGTTATTGTTTGGGTTAGGTTTAGGGTGAGGCTGAGGATGAGGGTTAAGGTTAGGGTTAGTGGTAGAGTTAAAGTTAGAGTCTGGGTGAGAATTAGGGTTCGGGTTAGGCTTAGGATTAGGGTGAGGGTTAGGGTTAGGATTAGGGTGAGGGTTAGGATGAGGATTAGGGTTAGGATTAGTGTTATGGTGAGGGCTAGGGTGAGGGTGAGGGTTAATGTTAGTGTTTGGGTGAGGTTTAGGGTTAGGGTTATGGTTTGGGTGAGGGTTAAGATGAGTGTTAGATTTACAGTGAGGGGGAGGGTTAGGGTTAGGTTGAGGGTTAGGGTTAGGATTTGGGTTAGGGTGAGGGTTAGTTTTAGGTTTACATTTAGGGTTTGGGGGAGATTTATGTCCAGGGTTAGGGTTAGGGCTGGGTTAGTATTAGGGTTAAGGTTAGGTTGCAGGTTAGGTTGAGGTTTAGGATTGGGGTTAGGTTTAGAGTTAGCATTAGGTTTAGGGTGAGGGTGAGTGTGAGGGTTAGGGTTAGGGTTAAGCTTAGGCTTAGGGTTAGGTTGAGCGTGAGGTTTGGGGTGAGGATTAGGTTTAGGGTTATGGTTAGGGTTAGGGTTAGGGTGAGGGTTAGGATGAGGGTTAGGGTTAGGATTAGGGTTAGGGTGAGTGCTAGGGTGAAGGTGAGGTTTAGGGTAAGGTTTAAGCTTAGGCTTAGGGTTAGGGTGACTGTGAGGTTGAGGGTGAGGGTTAGGGTTAGTGTGATGGTTAAGTTTACGGTTATGGTGAGTGTTAGGATGAGGTTTAGGTTTAGGGTGAGGTTTAGGGTGAGGATGATGTTAAGTGTAAAGGTGAGGTTTAGGCTGAGGGTGAGGGTTAAGATAATGTTGAGGGTTATGGTTAGGTTTAGTGTTAGGGTAAGGGTTAGTGTTAGATTTAGGTTTAGGGTTAGATTGAGGATTAGGGTAAGGGTTAGGGTTAGTGTGAGGTTTATGGTGAGGATGAGGGTTAGGGTTATGGTGAGGGTGAGGGTTAGAATTAGCGTTAGGGTGAGGGCTAGGGTGAGGGTGAGGGTTAGAGTTAGGGTTAAGGTGAGGTTTAGGATTAGGGTGAGGGTTTGGATTAGTGTGAGGGTTAGGGTTAGGGTTAGGGTGAGGGTAAGTGTTAGTGTGAGGGTTAGGTTTAGGGTCAGGGTTATGGTTAGGGGGAAGGTGAGGGTTAGGTTTAGCGTTAGGGTAAGGTTTAGTGTTAGTGTTAGGGTTGGAATTAGGATTAAGGTGAGGGTGAGGTTTAGCGGTTGAGTTAGGATTAGAGTGAGGGTTAAGTTTAGGGTGAGGGTTAGGGTGAGGGTTAGGGTGGGTGTGATGCTAAGGGTAAAGGTGAGGATTAGGCTGAGGGTGAGGGTTATGGTAAGGGTAAGGGTTAGGATTAGGGTTAGGTTGAGGGTGAGAGTTAGATTGAGTATTAGAGTAAGGGTTAGTGTGAGGTTTAGGGTGAGGATGAGTGTTAGGGTCCGGGTGAGGGCTAGGGTGAGGTTGAGGGTTAGGGTTAGTATTAGGGTGAGGTTTAGGGTTAGGGTGATGTTTGGGTTAGTGTGATCGTTAGTGTTAGCATTGCCGTTAGTGTTAGGGTGAGGTTAAGTTTTAGGGTGAGAGTTAGGATTAGGGTGAGGTTTATGGTTAGTGTGAGGTTGAGAGTTCGGGTTAGGGTTAGGATGAGGTTCAGTTTAGCGTTAGGGTTTGAGTTAGGGTTATGGTGAGGGTGAGATTTAGGGTTAGAATTAGGGGTAGTGTTAGGGTTTGGGTTAGGGTGAGGGTTAGGATTAGGGGTAGGATTAGGCTTAGGCTTAGGCTTAGGCCGAGCATGAGGGTAAGTGTTAGGGTTCAGGTTAGGGTTCGGATTAGGGTTAGGGTTAGGGTGAGTGTTAGGATGAGGTTTAAGGTTAGGATTAGGTTTAGGGTGAGGGCTAGCGTGAGGGTTAGGGTGAGGTTTAGTGTTAGGGATAGGGTTAGGTTTAGGATTTGCGTTACGGTGAGGGTGAGTTGAGGGTTAGGGTTAGGGTTAGGGTTAGGGGCAGGGTGATTTTTAGTGTTATGGTTACGGTTAAGTTGTGGTGAGGGTGAGGCTGAGGGTGAGGGTTATGGTTAGGTTTAGGGTTAGGGTTAGGGTTAGTGTTAGTGTTAGGGTTAGTGTTATTGTTAGGGTTAGGGTTAGGGGGGATGGTTAGTGTGAGGTTTAGGGTTAGGGTTAGTGTTAGGGTTAGGGTGAGGGTGAGGTTTAGGTTGAGGTTTAGGGTTAGGGTTAGGGAGAGGTTTAGGGTTAGAGATATGGTGAGGTTGAGGGTGCGGTTGAGTGTGAGGGTTAGGGTTCGGGTTAGCATTAGGCTGAGGGTTAGGCAGAGGGTGATGGTGAGGGTGAGGTTTAGGTTTAGGGATAGGATGAGGTTTAGGTTTAGGGTTAGTTTTAGAGTTAGAGCTACTGTTAGGGTTAGTGTTAGGGTGAGGTTTAGGGTAAGGGTTCGGGTTATGGTTAGGGTGAGGGTTAGATTGAGGATTAGTGTTAGGGTTAGTGTGAGGTTTAGGGTAGGGATGAGGATTAGGGTTAGGCTGAGGATGAGGGTTAAGATAAGGGTGAGTGTTAGGGTTAAGGTGAGGGTTAGGCTAATGTTTCGGGATATGGTTAGGGTGAGGGTTAAATTGAGGATTAGGGTTAGGGTTAATGTGAGTTTCAAGGTGAGAATGAGGATTAAGGTTAGGGTGAGTGTGAGGGTTATAATTAGGGCTAGGGTGAGGGAGAGGGTTAGGGTTAGGCTTAGGGTTAGGCTGAGGTTGAGGTTGGGGGTGAGGAATAGGTTTTGGGTGATGGTTAGGGTTAGGGTTAGGGTGAGGGTTAGGATGAGGGTTAAGGTTAATATTAGGCTTAGGCTTAGGTTTAGGCTGAGGTTGAGGGTGAGGGTGAGAGTTATGGTTAGGGTGATGGACTGGGTCTGGGTTAGGGTAAGTGTTAGGATGACGGTTAGGGTTAGAATGAGGATTAGGGTGAGCGTGTCGGTAAGAATAAAGGTGAGGCTTAGGCTGAGGGTCAGTGTTCCCCTAAGGATGAGGGTTTGGTTTAGGGTGAGGGTTAGGGTAAGGGTTAGGGTGAGGGTTAGGATGAGGGTGAGGGTTAGATTGAGCATTATTGTTAGGGTTAGTTTGAGGTTTAGGGCGAGGATGAGGGTTAGGGTTAGGTTGAGGGTTAGGAGTAGAATTAGGGTTAGGGTGAGGGCTAGGGCGAGGCTGAGTTTTAGGGTTAGGTTTAGGGTGAGGTTTAGGGTTAGGGTGAGAGTTAGGGTTGCTGTGAGTGTTAGTGCTAGATTTAGGGTTATTGTTAGTGTGAGGGTAAGTGTTAGGGTGAGGGTTAGGGTTAGGGTGAGGGTTGTGGTTAGGGTGAGGGTTAGGGTTAGAATGAAGGTTTTGGTTAGGGTGAGGAATAGGGTTATGGTGAGGGTGAGGTTGAGGGTTAGGGTTAGAGTGAGGTTTAGGGTAAGGGTTAGGGTTAGAGTTAGGTTTAGGGTTAGAGTTAGGGTTAGGGTGAAGGTGAGGTTTAGGGTTAGATTTAGGGATCAGGTGAGGGTTAGGATGAGGGTTAGGTTTAGGGTTAGTTTTAGGTTTAAGATTAGGGTGAGGTTTATTGTTAGGGTTATGGTTAAGATTAGGGTTACGGTGAGATTGAGTGTGTGGGTTAGGGTTAGGTTTAGGGTTTGGCTTATGGTTAGGCTGAGGGTTAGGTTGACGTTGAGGTTTAGGGTTAGGGTGAGGGTTAGGGTTAGGATTAGGTTTAGGGTGAGGGCTAGGGTGAGGGTGAGGTTTAGGGTTAGTGTTAGGGTGAGGTTTAGGGTTAGTTTTAGGGTTAGGATCAGTTTGAGTTTGAGGTTTAGGTTTAGAGATTAGTGTTAGGTTGAGGTTTACGGTGAGAGTTAGGTTTAGGGTTAGTGTTAGGGTTAGGGTGAGGGTAAGGAAGAGGTATTGGGTTAGGGTTAGGGTGAGGTTTAGGTTTAGGATTAGGGTTAGTGTGTGGGATAGTGTGAGTGTGAAGTTTAAGGTTAGGGTTATGGTGAGGGTTAGGGTGAGGGTTTGTGTTAGGGTTAGGTTTAGGTTTAGAATTAGAGTTAGGGTGAGGGTTAGGATTAGGGATAGGTTTAGGTTTAGGGTTATGTTGAGATTTAGGGATAGTGTGAGGGTTAGTGTTAGGGTGAGGTAAGTGTTAGGTTGAGGTTTAGTGTTAGGTTGAGGGTTTTGTTTAGGGTGAGGTTTAGGGGTAGGGTTAGGGTTATTGTTAGTGTTAGGGTTATGGTTACGGTGAGAATGAGGATGACGTTGAGGTTGAGGGTTAGGGTTAGAATTTGGGTTAGGTTGAGTGCTAGGGTGAGGGTGAAGTTTAGGGTTAGGGTTAGGGTGAGGTTTAGGGTTAGGGTGAGGGTTAGGGTTTGTGTGAGGGTTAGTGTTAGGGTGAGGTTAAGTGTTAGCTTGAGGGTAAGTGTTAGGGTGAGGGTTAGGATTAGGGTGAGGTTTATGTTTGGGGTGAGGGTTAGTGTTAGGTTTAGGGTTATTGTTAGGTTTAGGATTAGGATTAGGGTTAGTGTGAGGGTGAGGTTTAGGGTTAGGGTGAGGTTTAGGGTTAGGGTTAGGGTTAGGGTGAGGTTGAGGTTTAGGTTTAGATTTAGTGTTAGTGTGAGGGTTAGGGTTAGCGTTAGTGTTAGGTTTAGGGTTAGGGTTAGAGTTAGGCTTAGGTTTAAGCTGAGGGTGAGGGTGCGGTTTAGGGTTAGGGTGAGGGTGAGGTTTAGGGTTAGAGTTAGGGTTAGGGTGAGGGTTAGGGTTAGGGCTGGGATTAAGCTTAGGGTTAGGGGGAGGGTGAGTGTGAGGATTAGTGTTAGGCTTAGGTTTAAGATGAGGATGAGGGTGAGGTTTAGGGTTAGGTTGAGAGTGAGGATTAGGGTTAGAGTTAGGGTTAGGGTGAGGGTTACTGTGAAGTTAGTGTTAGGTTTAGGTTTAGCATTAGGTTTAGGGTGAGGGTGAGTGTGAGGGTTAGGATAAGGATTAGGCTTAGGCTTAGGGTAAGGTTGAGGGTGATGGTTGGGGAGAGGATTAGGCTTAGGGTGATGTTTAGCCTTAGGGTGAGGGTGAGGTTTAGGGTTAGGGTTAGGGTTAGGATTAGGGTTAGGGTGAGGGCTAGGGTGAGGGTGAGGGTCAGGGTTAGGGTTAGGCTTAGGCTTAGGGTTAGGCTGAGGGTTAGGTTGAGGGTTAGGTTTAGTATGAGGTTTAGGGTTAGGTTTAGGGTGATGGTTAGGATGAGGTATAGGGTTAGGATTCGGGTTAGGTTGAGGGCTAGGTTGAGGGTTAAGTTTAGGGTTAGGTTTAGTGTGAGGTTTAGGGTTCGGTTAGGTTTAGTGTTAGGGTGAGGTTTAGGGTTAGAGTTACTGTATGGATGAGGGTTAGGGTTAGGTTGAGGGTTAGGGTTAGGTTTAGTGTGAGGTTTAGGGTTAGATTTAGGGTGAGGGTTAGGTTGAGGGTTATCGTTTGGATTAGGGTTAGGGTGCGGGCTAGGTTGATGGTGAGGTTTAGGGTTAGGGTTAGGCTTAGGTTTAGGTTTAGGCTGAAGGGTAGGGTGGGGGTGAGGAATAGGTTTTGGGTGATGGTTAGGGTTAGGGTTAGGGTGAGGATTAAGATGAGGGTTAGTGTTAGGATTAGGTTTAGTGTGAATGCTAGGGTGAGGGTGAGGGTTAGGGTTAGGTTTAGGGTTATGCTGAGGGAGATTGAAGGTAAGGTTTAAGTTTAGGGAAAGGGTTAGACTTAGGGTTAGGGTACGGGTTAGGTTAGGGTTAGGGTTGGAGTTAGCCTTAAGGTGAGGTTTATGGTTAGGGATATGGTTAGGTTTCTGCTAAGGTTGAGGTTTAGAGTTAGCATGAGGGTTAGGGTGAGGGGTAGGGTTAGGGTTAGGGTGAGAGTTAGGGTTAATGTGAGGTTTAGGGTTAGGTTTAGGGTTAAGGTTAGGGTGAGGGTTAGGTTGATCGTTAGGTTTTGGGTTACAGTTAGGGTGAGGGTGAGGGTTATTGTGAGTTTTAATTTAGGCTTAGTGTTAGGATTAGGGTGAGGTTAAGGGTTAGGGTGAGGGTTAGGTTTAGGGTGAGGGTGAGGCTTAAGATGATGGTGAGGGTTACAGTGAGGGTCAGGGTTAGGGTTAGGGTGAGGGTTAGGGTTAGGATTAGGGTTAGGATGAGGGTGATGGTTAAGATCAGGGTTAGGATCATTGTAAGTGTTATGGTTAGGGTTACATTTGCAATTAGGGTGAGGCTGAGTGTGAAAGTTAGCGTTAGGGTTAGGGTTAGTTTTAAGGTTAGGATTAGTGTTAATGTTAGTGTTAGGGTTAGAGTTACGGTTTGGGTGAGGGTGAGGGTGTGAGTTAGGGTTAGGGTTAGTGTGAGGTTTAGGGATAAGGTTAGGATTAGGGATAGGGTGTGGGTGAGGTTTAGAGTTAGAGTTACATTGAGGGTGAGGGTTATGGTGACTGTTAGGGTTAGTGTTAGTGTTAGGGTTAGTGTTAGGATTAGGGTGAGTTTTAGGTTGAGGTTTAGGTTTAGGATTAGGTTTAGGGTGAGGGTGAGTGTGAGGGTTAGGATAAGGATTAGGCTTAGGCTTAGGGTAAGGTTGAGGGTGATGGTTGGGGAGAGGATTAGGCTTAGCGTGACGTTTAGCCTTAGGGTGAGGGTGAGGGTTAGGGTTAGGGTTAGGGTTAGGGGTAGGGTGAGGGCTAGGGTGAAGGTGAGGGATAGGGTTAGGGTTAGGCTTAGGCATAGGGTTAGGATGAGGGTGATGGTGAGGGTGGGGGTTAGGGTTATAGTGATGGATTAGTTTAGGTTTAGGGTGAGGGTTAGGATGAGAATGACGGTAAGAGTAAAGGTGAGGGTTAGCTTGAGGTTGAGGGTTAGGGTTAGGGTTAGGGTTAGGGTTAGACTGACGATTTGGGTTACGGCTAGTGTGAGGTTTAGGGTGAGGATGAGGGTTAGGGTTAAAATTAGGGTTAGGGTGAGGGCTAGTGTGAGGGTGAGGTTTAGGGTTAGGGTTATGTTTAGGGTGAGGGGTAGGGTTAGGTTTAGAATGAGGG
Organism: Dipodomys merriami; assembly: GCF_024711535.1. Classification (NCBI taxonomy): domain Eukaryota; kingdom Metazoa; phylum Chordata; class Mammalia; order Rodentia; family Heteromyidae; genus Dipodomys; species Dipodomys merriami. The sequence goes on from NW_027202849.1 coordinate 645,151, forward strand.
TTAGGTTTAGTGTGAGGGTTACGTTTAGGGTGAGGGTGAGCGTGGGGGTAAGGGTTATGGTGAGGGTTAGGGAGAGGGTGAGGGTTAGGGTTAGGATTAGGGATAGGGTTAGGTTTAGGCTGAAGGTGAGCGTGAGGGTGAGGGTAAGGTTTAGATTTAGGGTTATGTTTATGGTTAGGGTGAGGTCTAGGGTGAGGGTGAGTGTTAAGGTGAAGTTGAGATTTAGGCTGAGGGTCTTGGTTAGGTAATGGTTAGGGTTAGGGTCAGGATTAGGTGAGGTTTAGGGTGAGGGTGAGCTTTAGCGTTAGAGTGTGGGTGAGGGTTAGGGTTAGGGTGAGTGTTCGGGTAATGGTTAGGGTTAGGGTGAAGTTGAAGTTTAGGATTAGGGGTAGGTGAGGGTTAGGGTTAGGGTTAGGGATAGGGTGAGGGTGAGGGTTAGGATTAGGTTTAGGGTTAGGGTGAGGTTTAATGTGAGGGTGAGGTTTAAGGTTAGGCTTAGGTTTGGGGTGTGGGTAAGTGATAGCATGAGGGTTAGGGTGAGTTTTAGAGTTAGCATTAGGGTTAGGGTGAGGGTTAGGGTGAGGGTTAGGGTGAGGGTGAGTGTGAGAGTGAGCGTTAGGGTGAGGATTAGGGTGAGTTTTAGGGTTAGGATGAGGGTTAGGTTAAGGGTGAGTGTTAGGGTGAGGGTTAGGTTTACGGTTATGCTTAGGGTTAGGGTGAGGTTTAGGGTTAGGATTAGGGTGAGGGTTAGGGTGATGGTTAGGGTGAGGGTGAGGGTTAGGAGTCGGGAGAGGGTTATGTTTATTATTATGGTTAGGGTCAGGTTTAAGATGATGATGAGGTTTAGGGTGAGGGTTGGGGTGAGGGTTAGGGTTAGGGTTAAGATGAGGGTTATGATAAGGGGTAGGGTTACGGTTAGGGTGAGGGTTAGGTTTAGTGTGAGAGTTAGGGTTAGGGTTAGGTTTAGGATTAGTGTGAGGGTAAGAATTACAGTGATGATTAGGGTGAGGGTGAGGTTTAGGGTTAGGAATAGTGATAGGGTTAGTGTTACACTGAGGGTGAGCGTGAGGGTGAGGGTTAGGGTTAGGGTTAGTGTTAGGGTGAGGGCTAGGGTGAGGGTTAGGCTTAGGGTGAGGATTAGGTTGAGGGTGATGGTAATTGTAAATGTGAGGGTTAGGCGGAGGGTGAGTGTTAAGATAAGGGTGAGGTTTAGGGTTAGGGTGAGGGTTAGGGTAAGGTTTCGGGTTAGGGTTAGGGTGAGGATTAGATTGAGGATTAGGTTTAGGGTTAATGTGAGGTTTAGGGTGAGGATGAGGTTTAGGGTTCGGTTGAGGGTTAGGGTTAGAATTAGGGTTAGTGTGAGGACTAGGGTGAGGTTTAGGGTAAGGGTTAGGGTTAGGGTGAGGGGAAGGGTGAGGGTTAGGGTGGGTGTTAGGGTTCTGGTGAGAGAGAGGATTAGGGTTAGGGTGAGGGTTATGGTTAGGTGATGTGTAGAATGAGGCTGAGGGTTAGGGTGAGGGTGAGTGTGAGGGTTAGTGTATGGGTGAGGGTTAAGTTGAGGGTGAGGGTTACAGTAACAGTGAGGGTTAGGGTGAGGTTAAGTGTTAGGATTAGGGTGAAGGTTAGGGTTACGGTTATGGTGAGGGTTAGGGTTAGGGTTATGTTTAGGGTGAGGGTGAGTGTTAGAGTTAGGATGAGGGTTTTGGAAAGTATGAGGGTTAGGTTTTCCGTGAGGGTTAGGGTTAGGGTGAGTGTTAGGGTTATGGTGAGGATAAGGTAAGGGTGAGGGTGAGGGTTAGGGTTACTCTTAGTGTGAGGTTTAGGGTTACGGTTATGGTGAGGGTTAGGGTTAGGGTTATGTTTAGGGTGAGGGTGAGTGTTAGAGTGAGGATGAGGTTTTTGGAGAGTGTGAGGGTTAGGGTTGCGGTGAGGGTTAGGGTTAGGGTGAGTGTTAGGGTGACGGTGAGGGTGAGGTTTAGGGTTGATGTTAGGGTTAGAGTGAGGGGTAGTGTGAGGGGTAGGGTTATGGTTAGGGTGAGGGTTAGGGTTACTGTGAGGGTTATGGTTAGGGGAGGTTTAGGGTTACTGTGAGGGTTCAAGTTAGGGTTAGCCTTAGTGTTAGGGTGAGGGTAAGGGTTAGGTTGAAGGTTAGGGTTAGGGTGAGGGTTAGGTTTAATGTCAGGGTTAAGGTTAGGGTTAGTGTTAGGGTGAGGGTGAGGGTTAAGATTAGGTTTAGGGTTAGGGTTATTGTTAGGGTTAGAGTGAGGGTTACAGTTCAGTTTAGGGTGAGGGTGAAGGTGAGGGATAGGGCTAGGGTGAGGTTTAGGGTTAGGGTTAGGGTTAGTGTTAGGAGGAAGTTTAGGGTGAGGGGTAGGTTTAGGGATAGTGTGAGGGGTAGAGTTTTGGTTAGGGTTAAGGTGAGGGTTCGGCTTAGGGTGAGGTTTAGGGTTAGGGTTAGTGTTAGGGTGAGGGATGGGTTAGCGATAAGATTAGTGTGAGGGCTAAGGTGAGGGTGAGGGTTAGGGTTAGGGTTAGGTTTAGGGTGAGGGTTAGGCTTAGGCTGAGGGTTAGGGTTACTGGGAGGGTTGGTGTTAGGGTTAGGCTTAGTGTTAGGGTGAGGATAAGGGTTAGAGTGAGGGTTAGGTTTAGGGTGAGGGTTAGGGTTAGGGTGAGGGTCAGGTTTAGGGTTAGGGTTAGGCTGAGGTTTAGGTCAGAGTTAGAGTTAGGGTTAGGGTAAGGGTTAGCGTTAGGGTGAGGTTTAGGTTTAGGATTAGTGTTAAGTTATGGTTAGGTTTAGGGTGAGACTTTCGGATTAGGGTTAGGGTTAGGGTTAGGTAGAAGGTTAAGGTGAGGGTGACGGATAGGGTTAGTTTTAGGTTTATCGTGTGGGTAAGTTATAGTGTGAGAATTAGGGTGAGTGTTAGAGTTAGCATTAGGGTTAGAGTGAAGTTTAGGGTGAGGGATATGGGTAGGGTTACGGTGAGCTTGAGGGTGAGGGTTAGGGTTAGGGTTAGGGTGGATTTTAGGGTTAGGGTGAGGGTTAGGGTTAGTGTTAGCGTGAGGGTAAGGGTAAGGGTGAGGATGACGGTTAGGGTTAGAGTTAGGCTGAGGGTTAGGTTTAGCGTGAGGTTTAGGGTGAGGATGAGGTTAAGGCTTATTGTGAGGTAAGGGTGAGGGTTAGGGTTAGTGTTAGGGTGAGGGTTAGGGATAGGGTTAGGGTTAGGGATAGGGATAGGGTGAGGGTGAGGGTTAGGGTAATGGGTATGGTTATGTTAGGGTGAGGGTTAGGGTAATGGGTATGGTTATGTTAGGGTGAGGGTTAGGTTTAGTGTAATTATTAGGGTTAGGGTTAGGGTTAGGATTAGTGTGAAGGTAAGAATTAGGGTGACGGTTAGGGTGAGGGTGAGGTTTAGGGTTAGGATTAGGGTTATGGTTAGTGATACGCTGAGGGTGATGGTGAGGGTGAGGGTGAGTGTGAGTTTTAGGGTTAGGGTTAGCTTGAGGGTTATGGTTAGGGTTAATTTGAGGGTGGTATGAGGTTGAGGTTTAGGGTGAGGGAAAGGGTTATGGTGAGGGCCTGGGTGAGTGTGAGGTTTAGGGTTAGGGTGAGGGTTTGAGTTAGGTTTAGTGTGAGGGTTATGGTGAGTGGTAGGGTTAGGTTTAGGGTGAGGTTAGGTTTAGTGTGAGGGTTACGGTTAGGGTTAGGGTGAGGGTGAGGTAAGGGTTATGGTGAGGGTTAGGGTGAGGGCAAGTGTTAGGGATAGGAATAGGGATAGTGTTAGGGTTAGGCTGAGGGTGAGGATGAGGGTGCGGGTGAATTTTAGGGTTAGGGTTACGGTTAGGGTGAGGGCTAGGGTGAGGGTGAGGGTTAGGGTGAAGGTGAGTGTAAGGGTGAGGGTCTTGGTTAGGTAATGTTAGGGTTAGGGTGAGGATTAGGTGAGGGTTAGGGTGAGGGTGCAGGTTCAGGTGATCGTGAGGGTTAGGATGAGGTTGAGGTTTAGTAACCCTTACCGGGTTAGGTGAGGGTTAGGGTTAGGGTTAGGGTTAGGGTTAGGTGAGGGTTAGGGTTAGGCTTAAAGTTAGGGTAAGAGTTAGGGGTAGGGGTAGGGTTATGGTTAGGGTGAGTATTAGGTTTAATGTGAGGGTTAGGGTTAGGGTGAGCATAAAGTAAGGGTGAGAGTTAGGGTGAGGGTGAGGTTTAGTGTTACTATTAGAGTGAGGGTTAGGCTTAGGTTTAGTGTTAAGGGGAGGGTTAGGATGACGGTTAGGGTTAGGCTTAGGGTTAAGGAGAGGGTGAGTGTGAGCGTGAGGCTTAGGCTGAACGTTAGGGTTAGGGTGGAGGTTAGTATTAGGGTTAGGGTGAGGGTTTGGGTTAGGCTTAGGGTTACGGAGAGGGTGAGGGTGACTGTGAGTGTTAGGGTTAGGGTTAGGGTTAGGGTGAACGTTAGGGTTAGGGTGGAGGTTGGTATTAGGGTTAGTGTGAGGTTTAGGGTGAGGGTTAGGCTGAGGGTGAGGGTTAGGGTTAGGGTTAGCATTAGGGTTAGGGTCAGGTTTAGGGTGACTGTGAGGTTTAGTGTGAGGTATAGGGTTAGGGTTAAGGTGACAGTTAGGTTAAGGGGTAGGGTTACAGTTAGGGTGAGGGTTAGGTTTAGTGTGAGAGTTAGGGTTAGGGATAGGGTTAGGTTTAGGGTGAGGGTTAGGGAAAGGGGTAGGGTTATGATTAGGGTGAGGGTTAGGTTTAGTGTGAGTGTTAGGGTTAGGGTTAGGGTTAGGATTAGTGTGAAGGTAAGAATTAGGGTGACGGTTAGTGTGAGGGTGAGCTTTAGGGTTAGGATTAGGGTTATGGTTAGTGTTATGCTGAGGGTGATGGTGAGGGTGAGGGTGAGTGTGAGTTTTAGGGTTAGGGTTAGGGTGAGGGTTAGGGTGAGGGTTAGGTTTAGGGTGAGGGAGAAGGTGAGGTTGAGGGTGAGTGTTAGGGTTAGGAGAAGGTTTAGGGTTAGGGTTAAGCTTAGGGTTAGGGTGAGGTTTTGGGTTAGGTTTAGGTGTAGGATGAGGGTTAGGCTGAGGGGTAGGTGTAGGGTTAGGTGAGGGTTAGGGTTAGTGTGAGGGTTAGGTTTAGGGTTAGGTTGAGGGTAAGGATTAGTGTGAGGGTTAGGGTGATGGTGAGTGTTAGGGTTAGGCGGAGGGTAGGGGTTAGGGTGAGGTTTAGATTGTTGGTGAGGTTTATGGTTAGCATTAGTGTTAGTGTTAGGTTGAGGGTTAGGGTTAGGGTTAGGGATAGGGTGAGTATTAGGGTTAGGATTAGTGTTAGGGTAAGCATTAGGCTGAGGGTAAGGTTAGGGTTAGGCTTAGTCTTAGGGTTAGGCTTAGGGTGAGGGTGGGGTTGAGGATTAGGGTTAGGGTGATGGTTAGGGTTAGGGTTAGGGTGAGGGTTCAGATGAGGGTTAGGGTGAGGGTAAGGTTTAAGGTGAGGGTTAGGGTGAGGGTGAGGGTTATGTTTACCATTAGGGTTAGGGTAAGAGTTAGCGTGAGTGTTAGGTTTAGGTTTAGGGTTAGGGTGAGTGTGAGGGTGAGGGTTAGGTTTAGGGTTCGGGTAGGGTTAGGTTTAGTGTTAGGGTTAGGTTATGGGTTATGGTTAGGGTTAGTGTGAGGGTGAGGGTGAGGGTTAGGGTGTGGGTGAGGTTGAGGTTTAGGGTTAGGAATAGGGTGGGGCTGAGTGTGAGTGTGAGCGTTAGGGTGAGGAATAGGTATAGGGTGAGGGTGAGTGTTAGGGTGAGGTTTAGTGGTAGGTTAGTGTGAGTGTTAGAGTTACGGTGATGGTTAGTATGAGGGTTAGTTTAAGGTTAAGGGTGAGGGTTAGGGTTAGGGTTAGTGTTAGGAGGAAGTTTAGGGTGAGGGTTAGGGTTAGGGTTAGGGTGAGGATTAGGGTTAGTGTGACCGTTAGGGTAAGGGTTAGGGTTAGGGTTAGGTTGAGGGTTAGGGTTTTGGTTAGGGTTAAGGTGAGGGTAAGGGTTAGGGTGAGGTTTAGCGTTAGGGTTAGGGTTAGGGTGAGGGTTAGAGTTAGGGTGGAGTTTAGGATTAGTTTTAGGGTTATGGTTATGGTGAGGCTTAGTGTTAGGGTTAGGGTTAGTGTTAGGAGGAAGTTTAGGGTGAGGGTTAGTGTTAGGTTGAGGGATGGGTTAGCGATAAGATTAGTGTGAGGGCTAAGGTGAGGGTGAGGGTTAGGGTTAGGGTTAGGTTTAGGGTGAGGGTTAGGCTTAGGCTGAGGGTAGGGTTATTGGGAGCATTGGTGTTAGAGTTAGGCTTAGTGTTAGGGTGAAGGTAAGGGTTAGGCTGAGGTTTAGGTATAGGGTGAAGGTTAGGGTTAGGGTGAGGCTCAGGGTTAGTGTTAGGGTTAGGCTGAGGGTTAGGTGAGGGTTAGGGTAAGGGTTAGCGTTAGGGTTAGGGTTAGGGTTAGGATTAGTGTTAGATTTAGGGTGAGGGTTAGGGTGAGGGTTTCGGGTTAGGGTTAGGGTTAGGTTGAGGGTTACGGTGAGGGTGAGGATTAGGATTAGGTTTAGGTTTATCGTGTTGGTATGTGATAGTGTGCGGTTAGGGTGAGTGTTAGATTTAGCATTAGGGTTAGAGTGAAGGTTAGGGTGAGTGTTAGGGTTAGGGTTAAGGTGAGCTTGAGGGTGAGGGTTAGGGTTAGGGTTATGATGAATTTTAGGTTTAGGGTGAGGGTTAGTGTTAGTGTTAGTGTGAGGTTAAGGGTGAGGGTGACGGTTAGGTTTAGAGCAAGGGTGAGGATTAGGTTTAGTGTGAGGTTTAGGGTGAGGATGAGGTTAAGGCTTTGGGTGAGGTTTAGGGTAAGGTTGAGTGTTAGGGTTAGGGTTAGCATGAGGGTGAGGGTTAGGGTGAAGGTTAGGGTTAGGATAGGGTTAGGTTTAGGGTGAGGGTTAGGGTAAGGTTAGGGTTATGATTAGGGTGAGGGTTAAGTTTAGTGTGAGTGTTGGGGTTAGGATTAGGGTTAGGATTAGTGTGAAGGTAAGAATTAGGGTGACGGTTAGGGTGAGGGTGAGGTTTAGGATTAGGGTTATGGTTAGTGTTATGCTGAGGGTGATGGTGAGGGTGAGGGTGAGTGTGAGTTTTAGGGTTAGGGTTAGGGTGAGGGTTAGGGTGAGGGTTAGGTTTAGGGTGAGGGAGAGGGTGAGGTTGAGGGTGAGTGTTAGGGTTAGGAGAAGGTTTAGGGTAAGGATAAGCTTAGGGTTAGGGTGAGGTTTTGGGTTAGGTTTAGGTGTAGGATGGGGGTTAGGCTGAGGGGTAGGTGTAGGGTTAGGTGAGGGTTAGGGTTAGTGTGAGGGTTAGGTTTAGGGTTAGGTTGAGGGTAAGGATTAGTGTGAGGGTTAGGGTAATGGTGAGTGTTAGGGTTAGGCGGAGGGTAGGGGTTAGAGTGAGGGTTAGATTTTTGGTGAGGTTTATGGTTAGCATTATTGTTAGTGTTAGGGTGAGGGTTAGGGTTAGGGTTAGGGATAGGGTGAGTATTAGGGTTAGGATTAGTGTTAGGGTGAGCATTAGGCTGAGGGGTAGGGTTAGGGTTAGGCTTAGTCTTAGGGTTAGGCTTAGGGTGAGGGTGGGGTTGAGGATTAGGGTTAGGGTGATGGTTAGGGTTAGGGTTAGGGTGAGGGTTCAGATGAGGGTTAGGGTGAGGGTAAGGTTTAAGGTGAGGGTTAGGGTGAGGGTGAGGGTTATGTTTACCATTAGGGTTAGGGTTAGAGTTAGCGTGAGGGTTAGGTTTAGGTTTAGGGTTAGGGTGAGTGTGAGGGTGAGGGTTAGGTTTAGGGTTCGGGTGAGGGTTAGGTTTAGCGTTAGGGTTAGGTTGTGGGTTATGGTTAGGGTTAGTGTGAGGGTGAGAGTGAGGGTTAGGGTGTGGGTGAGGGTGAGATTTAGGGTTAGGAATGGGGTGGGGTGAGTGAGAGTGTGAGGTTTAGGGTGAGGAATAGGGATAGGGTGAGGGTGAGTGTTAGGGTGAGGTTTAGTGGTAGGTTAGGGTGAGGGTTAGAGTTAGGGTGATGGTTAGTATGAGGGTTAGTTTAAGGTTAAGGGTGAGGGTTAGGGTGAGGGTTAGGGTTAGGATTAGGTTAGGGTGAGGGTGAGGGTGAGCGTTTGGTTTAGCGTTAGGGTTAGGGATAGGTTTAGGGTTTGGGTTAAGTTTAGGATGCGGGTTAGGATTAGGGTTAGGGTTAGGGTTTACGTGAGGGTTAGGGTCAGGGTGAGGGTAAGGGTTAGGGTTAGATTTACGGTGAGAGTAATGGTTAGCATGAGGTTTACGGTGAGTGTGAGGGTTAACGTTAGCATTAGGGTTAGGGTGAGGTTTAGGGTGAGGGTTAGGGTTAGGTTTATGGTTAGGGTGAGGTGAGGGTGAGGGTGATTGTGAGGTTTATGGTTAGGGTGAGAGATAGGTTTCGGGTGATGGTAAGGCTTTGGGTTAGGGTGCAGATGTGCGTGAGGGTGACAGTGAGGCTTAGGGTGAGGGTGAGTGTGAGTGTGGGGGTTATGCTTAGAGTTAGGTTTAGGGTTAGGGTTAGTGTGAGGGTGAAGGTGAGGGTTAGGGTTAAGAGTAGGATTAGGTTTAAATTTAGGCTGAGGGTGAGCGTGATGGAGAGGGAAACTGTTAGGCTTAGGGTTAGGGTTGGTGTGAGGGTTAGGGTGAGGGTAAGGTTAAAGTTTAGGGTGAGGGTGAGGGTTAGGGTTAGGGGTAGGGTGAGGATTAGGGTTAGGGTGAGGTTAGAGTTAGGGTGAGGTTTATTGTTAGTGTGAGGGTTAGTGTTAGTGTTAGGTTGAGGGTAAAGGTTAGGTTGAGGGTTAGGGTTAGGGTTAGGTTTAGGGTGAGGTTTCGGGTTAGGGTGAAGGTTAGGGTCAGGGTGAGTGTTAGGGTTAGCATTATGGTTAGGGTGAGGGTTAGTGTTAGGGTTAGAGTAAGGTTAGTGTGAGGGTTAGGTTTAGGGTGAGGGTTAGGTTGAGGGTGAGAGTAATGTTAAGTGTGAGGGTTAGAGTTATGGTGAGGATTATGGTAAGCTTGTGGGTTAGGGTGAGGGTTAGGTTTAGGTTTACAGTAAGGGTGAGGGTTAGGCTGAGTGTTAGGTTTGGGGTTAGGGTTAGGGTGAGGGTGAGATTGAGGGTTGGGAATAGGGTGAGGGTTAGGTTTAGGGTGAGGGTTAGGATTAGGATTAGGTTTAGGGTGAGGCCTAGGGTGAGGGTGAGGGTTAGGGTTAGGGATAGGGTTAGGTTGAGGGTTAGGGTTAGGCTGAGGATTAGGGATAGTGTAATGGCTAGTTTTAGGGTTAGGGTGAGCGTAAGTTTTAGGGTTAGGTTTAGGGTTATGGTGAGGTTGAGGGTTAGGTTAAGGGTGAAGGTTAGGGTTAGGGTGAGGGTGAAGGTGAGGGTTAGGATAAGGGTTAGGGTTAGGGTTATTTTTAGGTTTAGGGTTAGGTTTATGGTTATGTTGAGGATGAGGGTTAGGGTTAGTGTGAGGTTTATGGTTAGGGTTAGGTTTAGGGTTAGGGTTAGGATGAGGTTTAGGGTGAGGGGTAGGGTTAAGGTTAGGGTGAGGGTTAGGGTTAGTGTGAAGGTTAGGGTTAGGGTTAGGATTAGGTTACGTTGAGGGTTAAGTTTTAGATTAGGGTTAGGGTGAGAGTGAGGGTTAGGGTGAGGTTAAGGGTTAGATTAGGTTTAGGGTTAGGGTGAGGGTAAGGGTTAGGGTGAGGGTTAGGCTTAGGGTCAGGTTTAGGTTGAGGTTGAGGTTTAGGGTTAGTGTTAAGTTGAGGTGAAGGTTTAGGGTGAGGTTTAGGGTGAGGGTGAGTGTTAGGGTTAGCATTAGTGTTAGGGTGTGGTTTAGTGTGAGTGTTTTGGTTAGTTTAGGGTGAGGTTTTGGGTTAGTGTGAGGGTTAGGGTGAGGGTAAGGTAAGGGTATGGGTGAGGTGTTTGGTGAGGGTGAGGGTTACGGAAAAGGAGAGGGTTAGCGTTAGGGTGAGGGTTAGAGTTAGGTTTAGGAAAAGGGTTAGTGTGAGGGATAAGGTGAGGGTGAGGATTAGGGTTAGGTTTAGGTTTAGGTTGAAGGTTAGGTTTAGGCTGAAGGGTAGGGTTAGTGTGAGTGTTGGTGTTAGGTTTAGGCTTAGTATTAGGGTGAGGGTAAGGTTTAGAGTGAGGGTTAGGTTTAGGGTGAGGGTTAGGGTTAGGGTGAGGGTGAGGGTTAGGTTTAGGGTGAGGGTAAGTTTTAAGGTAAGGTCTAGGTTTAGGGTTATTGAGGGTTTTGTTGAGGTTTAGTATTAGGGTTAGTGTAAGGGTTAGGGTTAGGGTTAGTGTGAGGATTAGGTTGAGGGTTAGCTTGACGTTTAGGGTTAGTGTGAGGGTTAGGGTTAGGCTGAGGGTGAGGGTGAAGGTGAGAGTTAGGGTTAGGATTAGGTTTAGGGAGAGGTTTTGGGTTTGGTTTAGGGTTAGGATGATGGTTAGGGTGAGGGATAAGTTTAGGTTTAGGGTGAGTTTAGATTTATTGTGAGGGTTAGCGTTAGGTTTAGGGTTAGGGTGAGGGTGAGGATATGGTTTAGGGTGCGGGTTAGGGTGAGGGTTAGGGTTAGGGATAGGGTTAGGTTTAGGGTGACTGTTAGCTTGAGGGTTTGGTTTAGGTTTAGGGTTAAGGTTTCGGATGAGGGTTCTGGCTCAGTTTACGGTTAGGTTAAGGGTTATGTGTTTGGGTTACTGTTAGGGTTAGGGTGAGGTTTATGGTGAGGGTGAGGGTTAGGGTTATGTTTAGGTTTATGGTGTGTTTAAGTAATAGCGTGAGGGTTAGAGTGAGTGTTAGAGTTGTTAGTAGTGTTTGGGTGAGGGTGAGGGAGAGGGTTAGGGTTTGGGTTAGCGTGAGGGTGAGGGTGAGGGTGACGGTTAGGGTTAGAGTTAGGGTGAGGGTTAGGTTTAGTGTGAGGTTTAGAGTGAGGATGAGGTTAAGGTTTAGGGTGAGGGTTAAGGTAAAGGTGAGGGTTAGGGTTAGGTTTAGTGTTAGGGTGAGGGTTAGGGTGAGGGTTAGGGTTAGGTTTAGGGTTAGGGTGACGGGGAGGTTTAGGGTTAGGTTTAGGGTGAGTGATAGGGTGCGGGTTAGTGTTAGGGTGAGGGTTAGGCTTAGGGTGAGGGTTAGGGTTAGGGTTAGTTTGTGGATGGTGTAAGGGTGAGGTTTAGGATGATGGTTAGGATTAGGATGAGGGCTAGGGTGAGGGTTAGGGTTAGCATTAGGGTGAGGGTTAGGGTTAGGTTTAGGTTGATGTTTGGGGTGAGGGGTAGGGTTAGATTTAGGGTGAGGGTTAGGTTTAGTGAGAGCGTTATGGTTAGGCTTAGGGTGAGGGTGGCGGTAAGGTTTATGGTGAGGGTTATGATGGGGTTGATGTTTAGGGTTAGGATTAGGGGTTAGGGTTAGGGTAAGGCTGAGCATGAAGGTGAGAGTGTGGGTGAGGTTTACGGGTAGGGTTACGTTTAGGGTGAGGGCTGGGGTGAAGGTGAGGGTTAGGGTGAAGGATAGGGTGAGGTTGAGGGTGAGGGCCTTTGTTAGATAATGGTTAGGGTTAGGGTGAGGATTAGGTGAGGGTGAGGGTGAGGGTGAGCTTTAGGGATAGGGTATAGGTGCGTGTTAGGTTTAGGGTGGGGGTTCAGGTGATGTTGAGTGTTAGGGTAAGGTTGAGATTTAGGGTTAGGTGAGGGTGAGGTTTAGGGTTAGGGTTAGAGATAGGATGAGGGTTTGGGTGAGGGATACTGTTAAGTTAGGGTGAGCATTAGGGTTAATGTGAGGGTTAGGGTTAGGATGAGGTTAATGTTAGAGTGACGGTTCGGGTGAGAGTTAGGGTTAGGGTTACTGTTAGTGTCAGGTTTAGGGTTAGCTTTAGTGTTAAGTTGAGGGTGAGGGTGAGGGTTAGGGTTAGGCTGAGGGTTAAGGTGATGTTGAGGGTGAGGATGAGGGTTAGCTTGAGGGTTAGGATTAAGGTGAGGGTTAGTTTTACGATTAGGGTTATTGTTAGGATTAGGTTTAGGGTGAAGGTGAGGATGAGGGTGAGGGTGAGGGTGTGGGATTGGGTTAGGGTTAGGTTTAGGGTGAGCATGAGGGTTATGGTTAGGGTGAGGGGTAGGGTTAAGTTTAGGGTGAGGGTTAGGTTTAGTGTGAAGGTTAAGGTTATGGTTAGGGTGAGGTTTAGGCTGAGGGTTAGGGTTTGGATTAGGGTTAGGATGAGGGTGAGGGTTAGGGTGAGGTTTATGGTTAGTTTAGGGTTGGGTTTATGGTGAGGGTTAGGGTGAGGGTAAGGATTAGGTTGAGGGTTAGGGTTAGGGTGAGGTTTAGGGTGAGATTGTGGGTTAGGGTTAGGGTTAGAGTGAGGTTCAGGTTTAGGGTGAGGGTTAGGATGAGGGTGACTGTTAGGGTTAGCATTAGGGTTAGGGTGAGGTATAGTGTGAGTGTTTTGGTTAGGTTAGGTTGAGGTTTTGGGTTAGTGTGAGGGTTAGGGTGAGGGTGAGGGTAATGGTGAGGATTAGGGTTAGGGTGATGTTTATGGTGAGGGTGAGGGTTAGGATGAGGGTGAGGGTGAGGGTTCAGTTGTGGGTTTGGGTTAGGGTTAGGGTGAGGTTGAGGGTGAGGGTGACACTTAGGGTTAGGTTTAGGGTGACGGTGAATGTGAGGATTAGGGATAGGGTTAGGCTTAGGTTTAGGGTTAGGCTGAGGGTGACTGTGAGCGTGAGGGTTAGGGTTAGGGTGAGGGTTAGGTTTAGGGTGAGGGTTAGGTTGAGGGTGAGGGTGAGGGTTAGGTTTAGGATTGCGTTTAGGTTGAGCCTTTGGGTGAGGCTGAGGGTGAGGGTTATAGTTAGGGTGAGGGTTAGGTTTAGGGTGATGTTTAGGTTGAGGGTTTGGGTTAGGGTTAGGGTGAGTGTGAGGGTCAGTGAGAGGGTTAGGATTAGGTTTAGGGTTAGGTTTATGGTGAGGGTGAGTGTGAGGTTTAGGGTTAGTGTGATTGTTAGGCTTAGGTTTAAGCTGAGGGTGAGGGTGAGTGTGAGGGTTAGGGTTATGTTGAGTGTGAGCATTAGGGTTAGGTTTAGGGTGAAGGTGAGGTTTAGGGTTAGGGTGAGGGTTAGGGTTTGATTTAGGGTGAGGGTTAAATGAGGGTGAGGTTTAGGGTTAGGGTGAGGGTTAGGGTTAGGTTGAGGGTGAGGAATAGCGTTAGGGTGAGGGTTAGGGTTAGCGTGATGTTTAGGGTGAGTGTGAGGGTTGGTTTGAGGGTTTGCGTTAGGTTTAGGGTGAGGTTGAGGGTGAGGGTGAGGCTTAGAGTTAGGGTTAGGGTGAGGTTGACTGTGAGGGTTAGGTTTAGTGTTAGGATTAGGCTGAGGGTTAGGCTCAGGGTGAGAGTGAATGTGATGGTTAGGGTTAGGGTGAGGTTTAGGGTTAGGGTTCGGGTGAGGGTTAGGGATAGTTTGAGGGTTAGGGTTCGGGTGAGGGTTAGGGTTACTGTGAGGGTTCATGTTAGGTGTAGGCTTAGTTTTAGCTTGAGGGTAAGGGTTATGTTGAGGGTCAGGTTTAGGTTGAGGTTTAGGGTTAGTATGAGGTTTAGGGCTTGGGTGAGGTTAAGGGTGATGGTTAGGGTTAGGGTGATGTTTAGGGTGAGGGTGAGGGTTAGGGTGAGGGTGAGGGTGAGGGTTCAGTTGAGGGTTTGGTTAGGTTTAGGGTGAGGTTGACACTTAGGGTTAGGTTTAGGGTGAGGGTGAGTGTGAGGTTTAGGGATAGGGTTAGGGTTAGGTTTAGGGTTAGGCTGAGGGTGACTATGAGCTTGAGGTTTAGTGTTATGGTGAGCATTAGGGTTGGGGTTAGGGTGAGGTTATTGTTCGGGTGAGTGTTAGGGTTTGGGTGAGGGTTAGCGTTAAGTTTAGGGTTAAGGTTAGGTTGGAGGTTAGGGTTAGGGTGAGGGTTAGCGTTAGTGATAGGGTTAGGTTGAGCGTGAGGGTGAGGGTTAGGGTTAGGATTAGGTTTAAGGTGAGACTGAGGGTGAGGGTGAGGGTTAGGTTTAGGGTGCGGGTTAGTCTAAGGGTTAGGGTGAGGGTTATGTTTAGGGTGATGTTTAGGTTGAGGGTTTAGGTTAGGGTTAGGGTGAGTGTGAGAGAGAGTGAGAGGGTTAGGATTAGTGTTAGGGTTAGGTTTAGGGTGAGGGAGAGTGTGAGGGTTAGGGTTCGGGTTATTGTTAGGCTTAGGTTTAAGCTGAGGGTGAGGGTGAGAGTGAGGGTTAGGGTTATGTTTAGGGTGAGGGTGAGGTTTAGGATTAGGGTGAGATTTATTTTTTGAGTTAGGGTTAGGGTTAGATGAGGGTGAGGGTTAGGGTTAGGGTGAGGGTTAGGGTAAGGGTGAGGGTGAGGATTAGCGTTATGATGAGGGTTAGGTTTCTGGTGCGGATTAGGGTGAGGGTTAGGGTGAGGGTGATGTTTAGGGTGAGTTTTAGGGATGGTTTGCGGTTTTGCGTTAGGTTTAGGGTGAGGTTGAGGGTGAGGGTGAGGCTTAGACTTAGGGTTAGGGTGAGGGTGAGTGTGAGGGTTAGGGTGAGGGTGAGGGTTAGGGTTAGGGTTAGGGATAGGGTGATGTTTAGGGTGACGGTTATTGTGAGATTAAGTTTTAGGTTTACACTTAGTGTTAGGGTGAGTGTAATGGTTAGGTTGAGGCTTAGCATTAGGGTGAGTGTTAGGGTTAATGTGAGGGTTAGGTTTTCAGTAAGGGTGAGGTTGAGGGTGATGGTGAGGCTTAGGTTTAGTGTGAGTGTGAGGGTGAGTGTGAGTGTTAGGGTTAGGTTTAGGCTTAGGCTGAGGGTTAGGCTGAGTGTTATGGTGAGGGTGTGGGTGAGGATTAGAGTTAGGGTGAGTTTTAGGGTTACGGTTAGCGTGAGCTTTTGGGTTAGGCTTAAGTTTAGGATGAGGGTTAGATGGGGGGTACAGTTATGGTTAGTGTGAGCGTTAGGGTTAGCGTTAGGGTTAGGGATAGGTTTAGGGTTAGGGTTAGGTTTAGGATGAGGTTTAGGGTTACGGTAAGGGTTAGGGTTAGGGTTAGGGAGAAGGTTAGTATGAGGGTTAGGGTGAGGTTTCAGTTTAGGGTTCGGGTTAGGGTTATGGTGAGGGTGGGAGTGAGGGTGAGAGTGAAGGTTAGGGTTAGAGTTAGGATGAGGGTGAGGATTAGGGTTAGGGTTAGGGTTCGGGTTAGGGTTAGGTTT
This sequence comes from Dipodomys merriami, assembly GCF_024711535.1. Taxonomy (NCBI): domain Eukaryota; kingdom Metazoa; phylum Chordata; class Mammalia; order Rodentia; family Heteromyidae; genus Dipodomys; species Dipodomys merriami. The sequence goes on from NW_027202849.1 coordinate 660,405, forward strand.
AGACTGAGGATAAGGCTGAGGGTGTGGGTGAGGATTAGGGTTAGGTTGAGTGTTAGGGTTAGTGTTAACGTAAGAGTTTGGGTTAGGGTTAAGTTTAGAATGAGAGTTAGTTTGAGGGGTATGGTTACAGTTAGATTGAGCATTAGGGTTAGCGTTTGGGTTAGGGATAGGGTTAGGGTTAGGGTGAGGTTTAGGATGAGGGTTAGGGTTAGGGTGAGGGTTAGGGTGAGGGTTAGGGTGAAGGTTATGGTTAGGGTTAGGGTTAGGGTAAGGGATAGAGTCAGTGCGAGCGTTAGGGTTAGGGTTAGATTTATGCTGAGAGTAAGGGTTAGCGTGAGGTTTAGCGTGAGTGTGAGGGTTAGAGTTACATTAGGGTTAGGGTAGGTTTAGCTTGAGGGTTAGGGTTAGGTTTAGGGTTAGGGTGAGGTGAGCGTGAGGGTGATGGTGAGGTTTATTGTTAGGGTGAGGGATAGGTTTAGGGTGAGGGTTAGGTTTAGGGTGAGGTTGAGCGTGAGGGTGACAGTGAGGCTTAGGGTGAGGGTGAGGGTGAGGGTGATGGTTAGGGTTAGGATTAAGTTGAGGGTTAGAGTTAGTGTGAGGGTTAGGGTGAGGGTAAAGTTAAAGGTTAGGGTGAGGGATAGGGTTAGGGATAGGGTGAGGTTCATGGTTAGGGTGAGGGTGAGGGTTAGGGTGAGGGTAAGAGTGAGTGTTAGGGTGAGCATTAGGGTTAGGGTGAGGGTTAGGGTTAGGATTAGGGTTATGGTGAATACAAGCTTGTCAGTGAGGTTTAGGGTTAGGGTGAAGGTCAGGGTTAGGTTTAGGGTTAAGTTGAGGGTTTGGGTGAGGTATAGGTTTAGGAGTATTGTTAGGTTTAGAGTTAGGCTGAGGGTGAGGGTGAGGGTGAGGATGACTGATAGGGTTAGGATTAGGGTGAGGGTTAGGGTGAGGATGAGGATGAGAGTTAGAGTGACGGTGAGGGTGAGGGAGAGTATGAGGGTTAGGGTTTGGGTGAGGGTTAGGGTTGGGTGAGTGTTAGGATGATGGTGAGGGTGAGGGTTAGGGTTGGGTTTAGGGTCAGAGTGAGGGTTAGGGTGAGGGGTATCGTTAGGGTTAGGGTGAGGGTTAGGGTTAGTGTGAGGGTTAGTTTTAGGGTGAGGTTTACGGTTACTGTGAGTTTTCATGTTAGGTTTAGGCTTAGTGTTATGTTGAGATTAAGGGTTAGGTTGAGGGTTAGGATTATGGTGAGGTTTAGGGTTAGTATGAGGGTTAGGGCTAGGGTGAGGGTAATGGTGAGGGTTAGGGTTAGGGTGATTTTTATGGTGAGGTTGAGGGTTAGGGTGAGCGTGAGGGTGAGGGTTCAGTTGTGGTTTTGGGTTAGGGTTAGGGTGAGGTTGAGGGTGAGGGTGAGACTTAGGGTTAGGTTTAGGGTGACGGTGAATGTGAGGATTATGGATAGGGTTTAGGGTTAGGCTGAGGGTGACTGTGAGCGTGAGAGTTAGGGTTAGGGTGAGGGTTACGGTTAGGGTGAGGGTTAGGTTGAGGGTGAGGGTGAGGGTTAGGGTTAGGATTGCGTTTAGGGTGAGCCTGTGGGTGAGGCTGAGGGTGAGGGTTAGGGTTAGGGTCAGGGTTAGGCTAATGGTTAGGGTGAGGGTTAGGTTTAGGGTGATGTTTAGGTTGAGGGTTTGGGTTAGGGTTAGGGTGAGTGTGAGGGTCAGTGAGAGGGTTAGTATTAGTGTTAGGGTTAGGTTTAGGGTGAGCGTGAGTGTGAGGTTTAGGGTTAGGTTGATTGTTAGGCTTAGGTTTAAGCTGAGGATGAGGGTGAGTGTGAGGGTTAGGTTTATGTTGAGTGTGAGCATTAGGGTTTGGTTTAGGGTGAGGGTGAGGTTTAGGGTTAGGGTGAGGGTTAGGGTTTGATTTAGGGTGAGGATTAAATGAGGGTGAGGGTTAGGGTTAGGGTGAGGGTTAGGGTTAGGGTGAGGGTGAGGAATAGCGTTAGGGTGAGGGTTAGGTTTAGGGTGATGTTTAGGGTGAGTGTGAGGGTTGGTTTGAGGGTTTGCGTTAGGTTTAGGGTGAGGTTGAGGGTGAGGTTGAGGCTTAGAGTTAGGGTTAGGGTGAGGTTGACTGTGAGGGTTAGGGTTAGGGTTAGGCTTTAGGCTGAGGGTTAGGCTCAGGGTGAGAGTGAGGGTGATGGTTAGGGTTAGGGTGAGGGTTAGAGATAGTGTGAGGGTTAGGGTTCAGGTGAGGGTTAGGGTAATTGTGAGGGTTCATGTTATGTTTAGGCTCTGTGTTAGGGTGAGGGCAAGTGTTAGGTTGAGGGTGAGGTTTAGGGTTAGTATGAGGGTTAGGGCTTGGGTGAGGTTAAGGGTGATGGTTAGGGTTAGGGTGATGTTTAGGGTGAGGGTGAGGGTTAGGGTGAGGGTGAGTGTGAGGGTTCAGTTGAGGGTTTGGGTTAGGTTTAGGGTGAGGTTGAGACTTAGGGTTAGGTTTAGGGTGAGGGTGAGGGTGAGGTTTAGGAATAGGGTTAGGGTTAGGTTTAGGGTTAGGCTGAGGGTGACTATGAGCTTGAGGTTTAGGGTTATGGTGAGCATTAGGGTTGGGGTTAGGGTGAGGGTAAGTGTTGGGGTGAGTGTTACGGTTTGGGTGAGGGTTAGCGTTAGGTTTAGGTTTAGGGTTAGTTTGGAGGTTAGGTTTAGGGTGAGGGTTAGCGTTAGGGGTAGGGTTAGGTTGAGCGTGAGGGTGAGGGTTAGGGTAAGGATTAGGTTTAAGGTGAGACTGAGGGTGAGGGTGAGGGTTAGGGTTAGGGTGAGGGTTAGTCTAAGGGTTAGGGTGAGGGTTATTTTTAGGGTGATGTTTAGGTTGAGGGTTTGGGTTAGGGTTAGGGTGAGTGTGAGAGTGAGTAAGAGGGTTAGGATTAGTGTTAGGGTTAGGTTTAGGGTGAGGGTGAGTGTGAGGGTTAGGGTTCGGGTTATTGTTAGGCTTAGGTTTAAGCTGAGGGTGAGGGTGAGAGTGAGGGTTAGGGTTATGTTGAGTGTGAGCATTAGGGTTAGTTTTAGGGTGAGGGTGAGGGTTAGGGTTAGGGTGAGGGTTAGGGTTTGGGTTAGGGTGAGGGTTAGATGGGGGTGAGTGTTAGCGTTATGGTGAGGGTCAGGGTTCTGGTGCGGATTAGGGTGACGTTTAGGTTGAGGGTGATGTTTAGGGTGAGTGTGAGGATTGGCTTGAGGTTTTGCGTTAAGTTTAGGGTGAGGTTGAGGGTGAGCGTGAGGCTTAGAGTTAGGGTTAGGGTGAGGGTGACTGTGAGGGTTAGGGTTAGGGTTAGGCTTTAGGTTGAGGGTGAGGGTGAGAGTGATGGTTAGGGTTAGGCTGAGGGTTAGTGCTATGGTTAGGGATAGTGTGAGGGTTAGGGTTATGGTGAGGTTTAGGGTTACTGTGAGGGTTCATGTTAGGTTTAGGCTTACTGTTAGGTTGAGGGTAAGGGTTAGGTTGAGTGTCAGGTTTAGGGTTAGGTTTAGTGTTAGTATGAGGGTTAGGGCTAAGGTGAAGGTAAGGGTGATGGTTAGGGTTAGGGTGATGTTTAGGGTGAGGGTGAGGGTTAGGGTGAGGGTGAGGGTGAGGGTTCAGTTGAGGGTTTGGGTTAGGTTTAGGGTGAGGTTGAGACTTAGGGTTAGGTTTATGGTGAGGGTGAGTGTGAGGTTTAGGGATAGGGTTAGGCTTAATTTTAGGGTTAGGCTGAGGGTGACTGTGAGCTTGAGGCTTAGTATTATGGTGAGCATTAGGGTTGGGGTTAGGGTGAGGGTAAGTGTTCGGGTGAGTGTTAGCATTTAGGTGAGGGTTAGCTTTATGTTTAGGGTTAGGGTTAGGTTGGAGGTTAGGTTAGGGTGAGGGTTAGCGTTAGAGGTAGGGTTAGGTTGAGCGTGAGGGTGAGGGTTAGAGTTAGGATTAGGTTAAAGGTGAGCCTGAGGGTGAGAGTGAGGGTGAGGGTTAGGGTTTGGGTGAGGGTTAAGCTAAGGGTTAGGGTGAGTGATAGGTTTAGGGTGATGTTTAGGTTGAGGGTTAGGGTTAGGTTGAGGGTGAGGTTGAGTGAGAAGGTTAGGTTTAGGGTTAGGATTAGGTTTAGGTTGATGGTGAGTGTGAGGGTTTGAGTTAGGGTTATTGTTAGGCTTAGGTTTAAGCTGAGGGTGTGGGCTGAGTGTGAGGGTTAGGATTATGTTGAATATGAGCATTAGGGTTAGGTTTCAATGAGGTTGTGTTTGAGGGTTAGGGTGAGGGTTAGGGTTTGGGTTAGGGTGAGGGTTAGATGAGGGTGAGGCTTAGGGTTAGGGTGAGGGTGAGGGTTAGCGTTAGGGTGAGGGTTAGGGATAGTGTCATGGTTAGGGTTAGGGTGAGGTTTAGGGTTACTGTGTGGGTTCATGTTAGGTTTAGCCTTAGTGTTAGGGTGAGGGTAAGGGTTAGGTTGAGGGTCAGGTTTAGGGTTAGGTTTAGGGTTAGTATTAGGGTTAGGGCTAGGGTGAGGGTGAGGGTGAGGGTTAGGGTGAGGGTGAGGGTTCAGTTGAGGGTTTGGGTTGGGGTTAGGGTTAGGTTTAGGGTGAGGTTGAGTGTGAGGTTTAGGGATACGGTTAGGCTTAGGTTTCTGGTTAGGCTGAGGGTGTCTATGAGTTTGAGGGTTATGGTGAGCATTAGGGTTGGGGTTAGGGTGAGGGTAAGTGTTGGGGTGAGTGTTAGGGTTTGGGTGAGGGTTAGCATTAGGTTTAGGGTTAGGGTTAGGTTGGAGGTTAGGGTTATGGTGAGCGTTAGCGTTAGGGGTAGGGCTAGGTTGAGGGTGAGGGTGAGAGTTAGGGTTAGGATTAGGTTTAAGGTGAGCCTGAGGGTGAGGGTGAGGGTTAGGGTTAGGGTGAGGGTTAGGCTAAGGGTTACTGTGAGTGTTAGGTTTACGGTGATGTTTAGGTTGAGGGTTAGGGTTAGGGTTAGGGTGCGTGTGAAGCTGAGTGAGAGGGTTAGGATTAGTGTTAGGGTTAGGTTTAGGGTGAGGGTAAGTGTGAGGGTTAGGTTTCAGGTTATTGTTAGGCTTAGGTTTAAGCTGAGGGTTAGGGTGAGTGTGAGGGTTTGGGTTATGTTCAGTTTGAGCATTAGGGTTAGGTTTAGGATGAGGGTGAGGTTGAGGGTTAGGGTGAGGGTTAGGGTTTGGGTTAGGTGAGGGTTAAATGAGGGTGAGGGTTAGGGTTAGGGTGAGGGTTAGGGTTAGGGTGAGGGTGAGGATTAGCTTTAGTGTGAGGGTTAGGTTTCTCGTGCGGATTAGGGTGAGGGTTAGGGTGAGGGTTGGTTTGAGGATTTGCATTTGATTTAGTGTGAGGTTGAGCGTGGGGGTGAGGCTTAGAGTTAGGGTTAGGGTGAGGGTGACTGTGAGGGTTAGGGTTTGGGTTAGGCTTTAGGCTGAGGGTTAGGCTGAGGTTGAGGGTGAGGGTGATGGTTAGGGTTAGGGTGAGGGTTAGGGTTAGGGTTAATTTGAGGGTTAGGTATAGTGTGAGGGTTAGGGTTGGGGTGAGTTTTAGGATTACTGTGAGAGTTCATGTTAGGTTTAGGCTTAGTGTTAGGGTGAGGGTAAGGATTAGTTTGAGGGTCAGGTTTAGGGTGAGGTTTAGAGTTAGTATGAGGGTTAGGGATAAGGTGAGGGTAAGGGTGAGGGTTAGGGTAAGGCAGATGTTTAGAGTGAGGGTGAGGGTTAGGGTGAGGGTGAGGGTGAGGGTTCAGTTGAGGGTTTGGGTTAGGGTTAGGGTGAGGTTGAGACTTAGGGTTAGGTTTAGGGTGAGGGTGAGTGGGAGGTTTAGGGATAGGGTTAGGCTAAGCTTTAGGGTTAGGCTGAGGGTGACTGTGAGCGTGAGGATTAGGGTTAGAGTGAGGGTTAGGTTTAGGGTGAGGGTTAGCATTAGGTTTAGGTTTATCGTTAGGTTGCAGGTTAGGTTTAGGGTGAGGGTTAGCGTTAGGTTAGGGGTAGGTTGAGGGTGAGGGTGACGGCTAGGGTTAGGATTAAGTTTAGGTTGAGCCTGTTGGTGAGGGTGAGGGTGAGGGTTAAGGTTATGATGAGGGTTAGGCTAAGGGTTAGGGTGAGGGTTAGGTTTAGGGTGATGTTTTGGTTGAGTGTTTGGGTTAGTGTTAGGGTGAGTGTGAGGGTGAGTAAGAGGGTTAGGATTAGTGTTAGGGTTAGGTTTATGGTGAGGGTGAGTGTGAGGGTTAGGGTTCGTGTTATTGTTAGGCTTAGGTTTAAGCTGAGGGTGAGGGTGAGTGTGAGGCTTAGTGTTATGTTGCGTGTGAGCATTAGGGTTAGGTTTAGGGTGAGGGAGTGGTTGAGGGTTAGGGTGAGGGTTAGGGTTTGGTTTAGGGTGAGGGTTAGATGAGGGTGAGGGTTAGGGTTAGGGTGAGGGTTAGATGAGGGTGAGGGTAGGGTTATGGTGAGGGTTAGATGAGGGTGATGGTTAGGTTGAGGTTGAGGATTAGCGTTAGGATGAGGGTTAGGGTTTTGGTGTGGATTAGGGTGAGGGTTAATGTTAGGGTGATGTTTAGGGTGAGGGTGATCGTTGATTTGACGGTTTGCGTTAGGTTTAGGTTGAGGTTGAGAGTGAGGGTGAGGCTTAGATTTAGGGTTAGGTTTAAGGTGACTCTGAGGGTTAGTGTTAGGATTAGGCTTTAGGCTGAGGGTTAGGCTGAGGGTGAGGGTGAGGGTTAGGGTTAGGGTTAGGGCTAATGAAAGGGTGATATTTAGGGTGAGGGTTAGTGTGAGAGTTAGTGTTAGGGTTAGGCTTAGTGGTAGAGTGAGTTTAAATGTTAGGTTGTGGGTTAGGGTTAGGGATAGGGTGAGGGTTGGGATGAGGATTAGGGTGAGGGTAAGGTTTAGGGTGAGGGTTATGGTGAGTGTGAGGATTAGGGTTAGAGTGAGGGTGAGAGTGAGGGTGATGGTTCAGTTGAGGGTTTGGGTTAGGGTTAGGGTGAGGTTGAGGGTGAGGGTGAGACTTAGGGTTAGGTTTAGGGTGATGGTGAGTGTGAGGTTTAGGGATAGGGTTAGGCTTAGTTTTACGGTTAGGCTGAGGATGACTGTGAGCATGAGGGTTAGGGTTAGGGTGAGGGTTAGGTTTAGGGTGAGGGTTAGCGTTAGGGTTAGTGTTAGCGTTAGGTTGGAGGTTAGGTTTAGGGTGAGGGTTAGCGTTAGGGGTAGGGTAAGGTTGAGCGTGAGGTTGAGGGCTAGGGTTAGGATTAGGTTTAGGTTGAGCCTGTCGGTGAGGGTGAGGGTGAAGGTTAATGTTTTGGTGAGGGTTAGGTTAAGGGATAGGGTGAGGGTTAAGTTTAGGGTGATGTTTAGGTTTAGAGTTGGGGTTAGGGTTAGGGTGAGTGTGAGGGTGACTGAGAGGGTTAGTATTAGGGTTAGGGTTAGGTTTAGGGTGAGGGTGAGTGTGAGGGTTAGGGTTCCAGTTATTGTTAGGCTTAAGTTTTAAGCGGAGGGTGAGAGAGTGAGTTTGAGGGTTAGGGTTATGTTGAGTGTGAGCATTAGGGTTAGGTTTAGGGTGAGGGTGAGGTTGAGGGTTAGGGTGAGAGTTAGGGTTTGGGTTAGGGTGAGGGTTAGATGAGGGTGAGGGTTAGGGTTAGGGTGAGGGTTAGGATTAGGGTGAGGGTGGGGATTAGCGTTAGGGTGAGGGTTAGGGTTTTGGTGCGGAGTAGGGTGAGGGTTAATGTTAGGGTGATGTTTAGGGAGAGGGTGAGGGTTGGTTTGAGGGTTTGCGTTAGGTTTAGGGTGAGGTTGAGGGTGAGAGTGAGGCTTAGATTTAGGGTTAGGGTGAGGGTGTCTCTGAGGGTTAGGGTTAGGATTAGGCTTTAGGCTGTTGGTTAGGCTTAGGGTGAGGTTGAGGGATAGCGTTAGGGTTAGGGTTAATGATAGGGTGATATTTATGGTGAGGGTTAGTGTGAGAGTTAGTGTTAGGGTTAGGCTTAATGTTAGAGTGAGTGTAAGTGTTAGGTTGTGGGTTAGGGTTAGGGATAGGGTGAGGGTTGGGTCAGGGTTAGGGTGAGGGTAAGGTTTAATTTGAATGTTATGGTGAGTGTGAGGGTTAGGGTTAGGGTGAGTGTTAGGGTGAGGGTGAGGGTTCAGTTGAGGGTTTGGGTTAGGTTTAGGGTGAGGGTGAGGGTGAGGGTGAGACTTAGGGTTAGGTATAGGGTGACGTTGAGTGTGAGGATTAGGGATAGGGTTAGGCTTAGGTTTACGGTTAGGTTGAGGGTGACTGTGAGGGTGAGGGTTAGGGTTAGGATGAGGGTTAGGTTTAGGGTGATGGTTAGCGATAAGGGTAGGGTTAGGCTTAGGATGGAGGTTAGGTTTACGGTGAGGGTTAGCGTTAGGGGTAGGGTTAGGTTGAGGGTGAGGGTGAGGGCTAGGTTTAGGATTAGGTTTCGGGTGAGGGTTATGGTCAGAGTGAGGGTTGGGGTAGGTATAGATTTACGGTGAGAGTAAGGGTTAGCGTGAGGTTTAGGGTGAATGTGAGGGTTAGAGTTAGCATTAGGATTAGGGTGACGTTTAGGATGAGGGTTAGGTTTAAGTTTAGGGTTAGGTTGAGGTGAGGGTGAGGGTGATTGTGAGGTTTATGGTTAGGGTGAGAGATAGGTTTAGCGTGAGGGTTAGGGTTAGGGTTAGGATTATTGTGAGGGTGAACTTGAGGGTGACATTGAGGCTTAGGTTGTGGGTGAGGGTGAGTGTGAGGGTTAGGCTTAGGGTTAGGCTTAGGGTTAGTGTGAGGGTGAAGTTGAGGGTTAGTGTTAGGAGAAGCGTTAGGTTTAAAGTTAGGCTGAGGGTGAGCGTGAGGGTGAGGGTGACAGTTAGGGTTAGGGTTAGGCTGAGGGTTAGGTTTAGTGTGAGGGTTAGGGTGAGGGTAAGGCTAAAGATTAGGGAGAGGGTGAGGGTTAGGTTTACGGTTAGGGTGAGGGTTAGTGTGAGGTTTAGGGTTAGGGTTATGGTTATCGTTAAGGTGAGGGTGAGGGTTAGGGTGAGGGTGAGGGTGAAGTTTAGTGTGAGGGTTAGGGTTAGGGTGAGGGTTATTGTTAGGGTTAGTGTTAGGGTTAGCATTAGGATGAGAGTTAGGGTGAGGGTAAGTGTTGGGGTGATGCTTAAGGTTTGGGTGAGGTTTAGGGTGAGTTTGAGGGTTAGTGTTAGGGTTAGGGTTATGTTGAGTTTAAGGGTTAGGTTGAGGGTTAATGTAAGGGTGAGGGTTAGGGTTAGCATTAGGGCTAGTGTGAGGTTTAGGGTGAGTGTTAGGGTTAGGTTAGGGTGAGGGTTAGGGTTAGGGTGAGGGTTAGGCTGAGGGTTAGGGTTGGGTTAGGGTGAGGGTTAGGTTGAGGGTGAGGGTGAGGGTTAGGGTTAGGATTGCGTTTATCGTGAGCCTGTGGGTAAGGGTGAGGGTGAGGGTTAGGGTTAGGGTGAGGGTTAGGCTAAGGGTTAGGGTGAGGGTTAGGTTTAGGGTGATGTTTAGGTTTTGGGTTTGGGTTAGGGTTAGGGTGAGTGTGAGGGTCAGTGAGAGGGTTAGGATTAGGGTTAGGGTTAGGTTTAGGGTGAGGGTGAGTGTGAGGTTAAGGGTTAGGGTTATTGTTAGGCTTAGGTTTATGCTGAGGGTGAGGGTGAGTGTGAGAGTTAGGGTTATGTTGAGTGTGAGCATTAGGGTTAGGTTTAGGGTGAGGGTGAGTTTGAGGGTTAGGGTGAAGGTTAGGGTTTGATTTACGGTGAGGATTAAATGAGGGTGAGGGTTAGGGTTAGGGTGAGGGTTAGGGTTAGGGTGAGGGTTGGTTTGAGGGTTTGCGTTAGGGTTAGGGTGAGGTTGAGGGTGAGGTTGAGGCTTAGAGTTAGGGTTAGGGTGAGGTTGTCTGTGAGGGTTGGGGTTAGGGTTAGGCTTTAGGCTGAGGTTTAGTTTCAGGGTGAGAGTGAGGGTGATGGTTAGGGTTAGGGTGAGGTTTAGGGTTAGGGTTAGGGTGAGTGTTAGGGATACTGTGAGGGTTAGCGTTCAGGTGAGGGTTAGGGTAACTGTGAGGGTTCATGTTAGGTTTAGGCTCTGTGTTAGGGTGAGGGTAAGGGTTAGGTTGAGGGTCAGGTTTAGGGTGAGGTTTAGGGTTAGTATGAGGGTTAAGGCTTGGGTGGGGTTAAGGGTGATGGTTAGGGTTAGGGTGATGTTTAGGGTGAGGGTGAGGGTTAGGGTGAGGGTGAGTGTGAGTATTCAGTTGTGGGTTTGGGTTAGATTTAGGGTGAGGTTGAGGCTTAGTGTTAGTTTTAGGGTAAGGGTGAGGGTGAGGTTTAGGGATAGGGTTAGGGTTAGGTTTAGGATTAGGCTGAGGGTGACTATGAGCTTGAGGTTTAGGGTTATGGTGAGCATTAGGTTTGGGGTTAGGGTGAGGGTAAGTGTTGGGGTGAGTGTTAGGGTTTGGGTGAGGGTTAGCGTTAGGTTTAGGGTTAGGGTTAGGTTGGAGGTTAGGGTTGGGTTGAGGGTTAATGTTAGGGGTAGGGTTAGGTTGAGCGTGAGAGTGAGTGTTAGGTTTAGGATTAGGTTTAAGGTGAGCCTGAGGGTGAGGGTGAGGGTTAGGGTTAGGGTGAGGGTTAGGCTAAGGGTTAGGGTGAGGGTTAGGTTTAGGGTGATGTTTAGGTTGAGGGTTTGGGTTAGGGTTAGGGTGAGTGTGAGAGTGAGTGAGAGGGTTAGGATTAGTGTTAGGGTTAGGTTTAGGGTGAGGGTGAGTGTGAGGGTTATGGTTTGGGTTATTGTTAGGCTTAGGTATAAGCTGAGGGTGAGGGTGAGAGTGAGGGTTAGGGTTATGTTGAGTGTGAGCATTAGGGTTAGTTTTAGGGTGAGGGTGAGGTTTAGGGTTAGGGTGAGGGTTAAGGTTTGGGTTATGGTGAGGGAGAGATGGGGGTGAGGGTTAGGGTTAGGGTTAGGGTGAGGGTGACGATTAGCGTTTGGTGAGGGTTAGGGTTCTGGTGCGGATTAGGGTGAGGGTTAGGTTGAGTGTGATGTTTAGGGTGAGGGTGAGGGTTGGTTTGAGGTTTTGAGTTGGGTTTAGGGTGAGGTTGAGTGTGAGGGTGAGGCTTAGAGTTAGGGTTAGGGTGAGGGTGACTGTGAGGGTTAGGGTTAGGTTTAGGCTTTAGGCTGAGGGTGAGGTTGAGGGTGATGGTTAGGGTTAGTTTGATGGTTAGGGTTAGGGTTAGGGTGATGGTTAGGGATAGTGTGAGGGTTAGGGTTAGGGTGAGGTTTAGGGTTACTCTGAGGGTTCATGTTAGGTTTAGGCTTAGTGTTAGGTTGAGGGTAATGGTTAGGTTGAGGGTCAGGTTTAGGGTGAGGTTTAGGGTTAGTATGAGGGTTAGGGCTAATGTGAGGGTAAGGGTGATGGTTAGGTTTAGGGTGATGTTTAGGGTGAGGGTGAGGCTTAGGGTGAGGGTGAGGGTGAGGGTTCAGTTGAAGGTTTGTGTTAGGGTTAGGGTGAGGTTGAGACTTAGTGTTAGGTTTATGGTGAGGGTGAGTGTGAGTTTTAGGGATAGGGTTAGGCTTAGTTTTAGGGTTAGGCTGAGGGTGACTGTGAGCTTGAGGGTTAGTATAATGGTGAGCATTAGGGTTGGGGTTAGGGTGAGGATAAGTGTTGGGGTGAGTGTTAGCGTTTAGGTGAGTGTTAGCTTTAGGTTTAGGGTTAGGGTTAGTTTGGAGGTTAGGTTAAGGTGAGGGTTAGCGTTGGAGGTAGGGTTAGGTTGAGCGTGAGGGTGAGGGTTTGGGTTAGGATTAGGTTAAAGGTGAGCCTGAGGGTGAGGGTGAGGGTTAGGGTTAGAGTGAGGGTTAGGCTAAGTGTTAGGGTGAGGGTTAGGTTTAGGGTGATGTTTAGGTTGAGGGTTAGGGTTAGGTTGAGAGAGAGGGTGAGTGAGAAGGTTAGGTTTAGGGTTAGGATTAGGTTTAGGTTGAGGGTGAGTGTGAGGGTTTTGGTTAGGGTTATTGTTAGGCTTAGGTTTAAGCTGAGGGTGAGGGCTGAGTGTGAGGGTTAGGGTTATGTTGAATGTGAGCATTAGGGTTAGGATTATGGTGAGGGTGTCTTTGAGGGTTAGGGTGAGGGTTAGGGTTTGGGTTAGGGTGAGGGTTAGATGAGGGTGAGGGTTAGGGTTAGGGTGAGGGTGAGGGTTAGCGTTAGGGTGAAGGTTAGGGATAGTGTGAGGGTTAGGGTTCAGGTGAGGTTTAGGGTTACTGTGAGGGTTCATGTTAGGTTTAGCCTTAGTGTTATGGTGAGGGTCAGGTTTAGGTTGAGGGTCAGGTTTAAGTTTAGGGTTAGGTTTAGTATTAGGGTTAGGGCTAGTGTGAGGGTGAGGGTGAGGGTTAGGGTGAGGGTGAGGGTTAGGGTGAGGGTGAGGGTGAGGGTTCAGTTGAGGGTTTGGGTTGTGGTTAGGGTTAGGTTTAGGGTGAGGTTGAGTGTGAGGTTTAGGGATAGGGTTAGGCTTAGGTTTAGGGTTAGGCTGAGGGTGACTATGAGTTTGAGTGTTAGGGTTATGGTGAGCATTAGGGTTGGGGTTAGGGTGAGGGTAAGTGTTGGGGTGAGTGTTAGGGTTTGGTTGAGGGTTAGCATTAGGTTTAGGGTTAGGGTTAGGTTGGAGGTTAGGGTTAGGGTAAGGGTTAGCGTTAGGTGTAGGGTTAGGTTGAGGGTGAGGGTTAGGGTTAGGATTAGGTTTAAGGTGAATCTGAGGGTGAGGGTGAGGGTTAGTGTTAGGGTGAGGGTTAGGCTAAGGGTTAGGGTGAGGGTTATGTTTAGGGTGATGTTTAGGTTGAGGGTTAGGGTTCGGGTTAGGGAGAGTTTGAGGGTGAGTGAGAGGGTTTTATTAGTATTAGGGTTTGGTTTAGGGGGAGGGTGAGTGTGATGGTTAGGGTTCGGGTTATTGATATGATTAGGTTTAAGCTGAGGGTTAGGGTGAGTGTGTGGGTTAGGGTTCTGTTGAGTGTGACCATTAGGGTTATGTTTAGGATGAGGGGGTGGTTGAGGTTTAGGGTGAGGGTTAGGGTTTGTGTTAGGTGAGGGTTAGATGAGGGTGAGGGTTAGGGTTAGGGTGAGGGTTAGGGTTAGGTTGAGGGTGAGGATTAGCGTTAGGGTGAGGGTTAGGGTTCTGGTGTGGATTAGGGTGAGGGTTAGGGTTAGGGAGATGTTTAGGGTGAGGGTGAGGGTTGGTTTGAGGATTTGCATTTGGTTTAGTGTGAGGTTGAGCGTGACAGTGAGGCTTAGTTAGGGTTAGGGTGAGGGTGAGTGTGAGGGTTAGGGTTGGGGTTAGGATTTAGGCTGAGTGTTAGGCTGAGGGTGAGGGTGAGGGTGATGGTTAGGATTAGGGTGAGGGTTAGGGTTAGGGTTAATTTGAGGCTTAGGTATAGTGTGAGGGTTAGGGATAGGGTAAGGTTTAGGATTACTGTGAGGGTTCATGTTAGGTTTATGCTTAGTGTTAGGGTGAGGGTAAGTGTTAGGTTGAGGGTCTGGTTTAGGGAAAGGTTTAGGATTAGTATGAGGGTTAGGGATAATGTGAGGGTAAGGGTGAGCGTTAGGGTAAGGGAGATGTTTAGGGTGAGGGTGAGGGTTAGGGTGAGGGTGAGAGTGAGGGTTCAGTTGAGGGTTTGGGTTAGGGTTAGGGTGAGGTTGAGACTTAGGGTTAGGTTTAGGGGGGTGAGGGTGAGTGTGAGGTTTAGGGATAGGGTTAGGCTTAGGTTTAGGGTTAGGCTGAGGGTGACTGTGAGCGTGAGGGTTAGGGTTAGGGTGAGGTTTATGTTTAGGGTGAGTGTTAGCATTAGGGTAAGGGTTATTGTTAGGTTGGAGGTTAGGATTAGGGGAGGGTTATCGTTAGGGGCAGGGTTAGGTTGATGGTTAGGGTGAAGGCTAGGGTTAGAATTAAGTTTAGGTTGAGCCTGTTGGTGAGGGTGAGGGTGAGGGTTAAGGTTATGGTGAGGGTTAGGCTAAGGGTTAGGGTGAGGGTTAGGTTTAGGGTGTTGTTTTGGTTGAGGGTTTGGGTTAGGGTTAGGGTGAGTGTGAGGGTGAGTAAGAGGGTTAGGATTAGTGTTAGGGTTAGGTTTAGGTTGAGGGTGAGTGTGAGGCTTAGGGTTCGGGTTACAGTTAGGCTTAGGTTTAAGCTGAGGGTGAGGGTGAGTGTGAGGGTTAGTGTTATGTTGAGTGTGAGCATTAGGGTTAGGTTTAGGGTGAGGGTGTGTTTGAGGGTTAGGGTGAGGTTTAGGGTTTGGTTTAGGATGAGGGTTAGATGAGGGTGAGAGTTAGGATTACGGTGAGGTTTAGATGAGGTTGAGGGTTAGGTTGAGGGTGAGGATTAGCGTTAGGGTGAGGGTTAGGGTTTTGGTGCGGATTAGGGTGAGGGTTAATGTTAGGGTGATGTTTAGGGTGAGGGTGAGCGTTGGTTTGAGGGTTTGCGTTAGGTTTAGGGTGAGGTTGAGGGTGAGGGTGAGGCTTAGATTTAGGGTTAGGGTGAGGTTGTCTGTGAGGGTTAGGGTTAGGGTTAGGCTTTAGGGTGAGTGTTAGGCTGAGGGTGAGGGTGAGGGTTAGGGTTAGGGTTAGGGTTAATGAAAGGCTGATATTTAGGGTGAGGGTTAGTGTGAGAGTTAGTGTTAAGGTTAGGCTTAGTGGTAGAGTTAGTGTAATTGTTAGGTTGAGGGTTAGGGTTAGGAATAGGGTGAGGGTTGTGATGAGGGTTAGGGTGAGGTAAGGTTTAGGGTGAGGGTGAATGTTCAGTTGAGGTTTAGGGTTAGGTTGAGGGTGAGGGTGAGTGTGATGGTTCAGTTGAGGGTTTGGGTTAGAGTTAGGGTGAGGTTTAGGGTGAGGGTGAGACTTAGGGTTAGATTTAGGGTGATGGTGAGTGTGAGGTTTAGGGATAGGGTTAGGCTTAGGTTTAGGGTTAGGCTGAGGGTGACTGTGAGCGTGAGGGTTAGGGTTAGGGTGAGGGTTAGGTTTAGGGTGAGGGTTAGCGTTAGGGTTAGGGTTAGCGTTAGGTTGGAGGTTAGGTTTACGGTGAGGGTTAGCGTTAGGGGTATGGTAAGTTTGAGCGTGAGGTTGAGGGCTAGGGTTAGGATTAGGTTTAGGTTGAGCCTGTCGGTGAGGGTGAGGGTGAAGGTTAATGTTATGGTGAGGGTTAGGTTAAGGGTTAGGTTGAGGTTTAGGTTTAGAGTGATGTTTAGGTTGAGAGTTGGGGTTAGGGTTAGGGTGAGTGTGAGGGTGAGTGAGAGGGTTAGGATTAGGGTTAGGGTTAAGTTTAGGGTGAGGGTGAGTGTGAGTGTTAGGGTTCTGGTTATTGTTAGGCTTAAATTTTAAGCGGAGGGTGAGAAAGTGAGTGTGAGGGTTAGTGTTATGTTGAGTGTGAGCATTAGGGTTAGGTTTAGGGTGAGGGTGAGGTTGAGGGTTAGGGTGAGTGTTAGGGTTTGGGTTAGGGTGAGGGTTAGATGAGGGTGAGGTTTAGGGTTAGGGTGAGGGTTAGGGTTAGGGTGAGGATGAGGATTAGCGTTAGGGTGAGGGTTAGGTTTTTGGTGCGGAGTAGGGTGAGGGTTAATGTTAGGGTGATGTTTAGGGTGAGGGTGAGGGTTGGTTTGAGGGTTTGCGTCAGGTTTAGGTTGAGGTTGAGGGTGAGGGTGAGGCTTAGATTTAGGTTTAAGTTGAGGGTGACTCTGAGGGTTAGGGTTAGGGTTAGGCTTTAGGCTGATTGTTAGGCTGAGGGTGAGGGTTCGGGTGATGGTTAGGGTTAGGGTGAGGGTTAGGTTTAGGGTTAGGGTGATGATTAGGGATAGTGTGAGGGTTAGGGTTAGGGTGAGGTTTAGGGTTACTGTGAGGGTTCATGTTAGGTTTAGGCTGAGTGTTAGGGTGAGGGTAAGTGTTAGGATGAGGGTGAGGTTTATGTTGAGATTTAGGGTTAGTATGAGGGTTAGGGCTAAGTTGAGGGTAAGGGTGAGGGTTAGGGTTAGGGTGGTGTTTAGGGTGAGGTTGAGGGTTAGGGTGAGGGTGAGGGTTCAGTTGAGGGTTTGGGTTAGGGTTAGGGTGAGGTTGAGACTTAGGGTTAAGTTTAGGGTGAGGGTGAGTGTCAGGTTTAGGCATAGTGTTAGGCTTAGTTTTAGGGTTAGGCTGAGGGTGACTGTGAGCTTGAGGGTTAGTATTATGGTGAGCATTAGTGTTGGGGTTAGGGTGAGGGTAAGTGTTGGGGTGAGTGTTAAGGTTTGGGTGAGGGTTAGCGTTAGGTTTAGGGATAGGGTTAGGTTGGAGTTTACGTTAGGGTGAGGGTTAGCATTAGACATAGATTTAGGTTGAGCGTGAGAGTGAGGGTTAGGGTTAGGATTAGGTTTAAGGTGAGCCTGAGGGTGAGGGTGAGGGTGAGGGTTAGGGTTAGGGTGAGGGTTAGGCTAAGGGTTAGGGGGAGGGTTAGGTTTAGGGTGATGTTTAGGTTGAGGGTTAGGGTTAGGTTGAGGGTGAGGGTGAGTGAGAGAGTTAGGTTTATGGTTAGGATTAGGTTTAGGGTGAGGGTTAATGTGAGGGTTAGGGTTAGGTTTATTGTTAGGCTTAGGTTTAAGCTGAGGGTGAGGGTGAATGTGAGGGTTAGGGTTATGTTGAGTGTGAGCATTAGGGTTAGTTTTAGGTTGAGGGTGTGTTTGAGGGTTAGGGTTTGGGTTAGGGTGAGGGTTAGATGAGGGTGAGGGTTAGGGTTAAGGTGAGGGTTCGGGTTAGGGTGAGGTTGAGGGTTATCGTTAGGGTTAGGGTTAGGGTTATGGTGCAGATGTGGGTGAGTGTTGTTACCCTGATATTTATGGTGAGGGTGAGGGTTGGTTTGAGGGTTTGCGTTAGTTTTAGGTTGAGGTTGGGTGTGAGGGTGAGGATAAGGGTTGGTTTTAGGGTGAGGGTGATTCTGAGGGTTAGTGTTAGGGTTAGGCTTTAGGCTGTTGGTTAGGCTGAGGTTGAGGGTGAGAGTTAGTGTTAGGGTTAGGGTTAATTATAGAGTGATATTTAGGGTGAGGGTTAGTGTGAGAGTTAGTGTTAGGATTAGGTTTAGTGTTAGAGTGAGTGTAAGGGTTAGGTTGAGGGTTAGGTTTAGGAATAGGGTGAGGGTGGGAATGTGGGTTAGGGTGAGGGTATGGTTTAGGGTGAGGGTTATGGTGAGTGTGAGGGTTAGGTTTAGGGTTAGGGTGAGGGTGAGGGTGAGGGTGAGCGTTCAGTTGAGGGTTTTTGTTAGGGTTAGGGTGAGGTTGAGGGTGAGGGTGAGACTCAGGGTTCGGTTTAGGGTGATGGTGTGAGGATTAGGGATAGGGTTAGGCTTAGGTTTAGGGTTAGGCTGAAGGTGACTGTGAGCGTGAGGGTTAGGGTTAGGGTGTGGGTTACGTTTAGGGTGAGGGTTAGCGATAGGGTTAGGGTTAGGTTTAGGTTGGAGGTTATGTTTAGGGTGAGGGTTAGCGTTAGGGGTAGGGATAGGTTGAGGGTGAGGGGGAGGGTAGGGTTAGGATTAGGTTTAGGGTGATCCTGTGGGTGAGGGTGAGGGTGAGGTTTAGGGTTAGGGTGAGGGTTAGGCTAAGGTTTAGGGTGAGGGTTAGGTTTAAGGTGATGTTTAGGTTGAGAGTTTGGGTTAGGGTTAGGGTGAGTGTGACGGTGAGTGAGAGGGTTAGGATTAGGGTTAGGGTTAGGTTTAGGGTGAGGGTGAGTGTGAGGGTTAGGGTTCATGTTATTGTTAGGCTTAGGTTTAAGCTGAGGGTGAGGGTGAGTGTGAGGTTTAGGGTTATGTTGAGTGTGAGCATTAGGGTTAGGTTTAGGGTGAGGGTGAGGTTGAGGGTTAGGGTGAGGGTTAGGGTTTGGGTAGGTTGAGGGTTAGATGAGGGTGAGGGTTAGGGTTAGGGTGAGGGTTAGGCTTAGGGTGAGTGTGACGGTTAGTGTTACGGTGAGGGTTAGGTTTATGGTGCGGATTAGGGTGAGTGTTAGGGTTACGGTGATGTTTATGGTGAGGGTGAGGGTTGGTTTGAAGGTTTGCGTTAGGTTTAGGGTGAGGTTGGGGGTGAGGGTGAGGCTTAGAGTTAGGGTTAGGTTGAGGGTGACTCTGAGGGTTAGGGTTAGGGTTAGGCTTTAGGCTGAGGGTTAGGCTGAGGGTGAAGTTGAGGGATAGGGTTAGGGTTAGTGTTAATGATAGGGTGATATTTAGGGTGAGGGTTAGTGTGAGAGTTAGTGTTAGGGTTAGGCTTAGTGTTAGAGTGAGTGTAAGTGTTAGGTTGAGGGTTAGGTTTAGGGATAGGGTGAGGGTTGGGTCAGGGTTAGGGTGAGGGTAAGGTTTAATTTGAGGGTTATGGTGAGTGTGAGGGTTAGGGTGAGTGTTAGGGTGAGGGTGAGGGTTCAGTTGAGGGTTTGGGTTAGGGTTAGGGTGAGGTTGAGGGTGAGGGTGAGACTTAGGGTTAGGTTTAGGGTGACTGTGAGTGTGAGGATTAGGGATAGGGTTAGGCTTAGGTTTAGGGTTAGGCTGAGGGTGACTGTGAGGGTGAGGGTTAGGGTTAGGATGAGGGTCAGGTTTAGGGTGAGGGTTAGAGATTGGGTTAGGGTTAGGTTTAGGTTGGAGATTAGGTTTAGGGTGAGGCTTAGCATTAGGGGTAGGGTTAGGTTGAGGGTGAGTGTGAGGGCTAGGGTTAGGATTAGGTTTCAGGTGAGGGTTATGGTCAGAGTGAGGGTTAGGGTTAGGTTTAGATTTACGGTGAGAGTAAGGGTTAGCGTGAAGTTTAGGGTGAGTGTGAGGGTTAGAGTTCACATTAGGATTAGGGTGACGTTTAGGGTGAGGGTGAGGGTGAGGTTTAGGGTTAGGTTGAGGTGAGGGTGAGGGTGATTGTGAGGTTTATGGTTAGGGTGAGAGATAGGTTTAGCGTGAGGGTTAGGGTTAGGGTTAGGGTTATTGTGAGGGTGAGCATGAGGGTGACAGTGAGGCTTAGGTTGTGGGTGAGGGTGAGTGTGAGGGTTAGGGTTAGGGTTAGTGTGAGGGTGAAGTTGAGGGTTAGTGTTAGGAGTAGCGTTAGGTTTAAAGTTAGGCTGAGGGTGAGCATGAGTGTGAGGGTGACGGTTAGTGTTAGGGTTAGGCTGAGGGTTGGGTTTAGTGTGAGTGTTAGGGTGAGGGTAAGGCTAAAGTTTAGCGAGAGGGTGAGGGTTAGGTTTAGGGTTAGGGTGAGGGTTAGGGTGAGGTTTAGGGTTAGGTTGAGGGTTAGTGTGAGGGTGAGGGTTAGGGTTAGCATTAGGGCTAGTGTGAGGGTTAGGGTGAGTGTTAGGGTTAGGTTAGGGTGAGGGTTAGGGTTAGGGTGAGGGTTAGGCTGAGGGTTAGGGTTGGGTTAGGGTGAGGGTTAGATGAGTGTGAGGGTTAGGGTTAGGTTGATGGTTAGGGTTAGGATGAGGGTTATGGTTAGGATTAGGGTTAGCATTAGGGTTAGTGTGAGGGTTAGGGTGAGTGTCAGGGTTAGGTTAGTGTGAGACTTAGGGTTAAGGTGAGGGTTAGGGTGAGGGTTATGTTTGGGTTAGGGTGAGGGTTAGATGAGGGTGAGGGTTAGGGTTAGGTTGAGGTTTAGGTTTAGGGTGAGGTTTATGGTTAGGATTAGGGTTAGGGTGAGGGCTATGGTGAGGGTGAGAGTTAGGGTGTAGGCTAGGGTGAGGGTGAGGGTTAGGGTTAGGGTGAGGGTTAGGGTGAGGTTAAGGTTAAAGGTTAGAGTGAGGGTGAGTGTTAGGGTTAGTGTTAGGGTGAGGTTTAGGGTTAGAGTTATGGTTAGGGTTAGGGTGAGGGTGAGCGTGAGTGTGACAGTGAGGCTTAGGGTCAGGGTGAGGGTGAGGGTGAGTGTGAGGCTTAGACTTAGGGTTGGTTTAGGATTAGGGTTAGTGTGAGGGTGAAGGTGAAGGTTAGTGTTAGGAATAGGGTTAGGTTTACAGTTAGGCTGAGGGTGAGGGTGACGGTTAGAGTTAGGGTTAGGTTGATGGTTAGGGTTTGTGTGAGGGTTAGGGTGAGCGTAATGTTAAAGGGTAGGGTGAAGGTGAGGGTTAGGCTTAGGGTTAGGGTGAGGGTTACGGTGAGGTTTAGGGTTAGGGTTACAGTTAGGTTTAGGTTGAGGGTGAGGGTTAGGTTGAGTGTAAGGGTGAGGTTAGGGTGAGGGTTAGGGTTAGGGTGAGGTTTAGGGTGAGTCTGAGTGTGAGTGATAGAGTGAGGGTTAGGGTTCGGGAAAGTATGAGGTTTAGGGTTTGGTTGAGTGTTAGGTTTGGGTGAGTGTTAGGGTGACGGTGAGGGTGAGGGTTCAGGTTGGGTTAAGGGTTAGAGTGAGGGGTAGGGTGAAGGGTAGGTTTAGTATTAGGGTTAGGGTGAGGGTTAGGGTTAGTGTAAGAGTTAGGGTTAGGGTGAGGTTTAGGGTTACTTTGAGGGTTTAGGCTTAGTGTTAGGGTTAGGGTTACGGTTAGGTTGAGGGTTAGGTTTAGGGTGAGGTTTAGGGTTAGTATGAGGGTGAGTGTAAGGGTGAGGGTTAGGGTTAGGGTGATGTTTAGGGTGAGGGTGAGGGTTAGGGTTAGGGTGAGTGTGAGGGTTAAGTTGAGTGTTTGGGTTAACGTTAGGGTGAGGTTGAGGGTGAGGGTGAGTCGTAGGTTTAGGTTTAGTGTGAGGGTGTGTTTGAGGGTTTGGTATGGGGTTAGGCTTAAGTTTAGGGTTAGGCTGAGGGTGACTGTGAGCGTGAGGGTTAGGGTTAGGGTGAGGTTTAGGGTTAGGGTGAAGGTAAGTGCTGGGGTGAGTGTTAGGGTTAGGGTGAGGGTTAGCGTTAGGGTTAGGGTGAGGGTTAGCGTTAGGTTGGAGTTTAGGGTTAGGGTGAGTGTTAGTGTTAGTGTTAGGGATAGGATTAGGTTGGAGTTTAGGGTTAGGATGTGTGTTAGCGTAAGGGGCAGGGTTAGGTTGAGGGTTAGGGTGAGTGTTAGGGTTAGGTTGAGGGTTAGGTTGAGGGTGAGGTTGAGGGTGAGGGTTCGGTTAAGGGTTTCGGTTAGGGTTAGAGTGAGGTTGAGGGTGAGTGAGAGGGTTAAGTTTATGGTTAGGATTAGGTTTAGGGTGAGGGTGAGTGTGAGGGTTAGGGTTAGGGTTATTTTTAGGCTTAGGTTTAAGCTGAGGGTGAGTGTGAGTGTGACCTTTATGGTTATGTTGAGTGTGATAATTAGGGTTAGGTTTAGGGTGAGGGTGAGGTTGAGGGTTAGGGTGAGGTTTAGGATGAGGGGTAGTGTGAGAGTTAGGTTTAGTGTTAGTGTTAGGGTTAGGGTTGGGGTTAGGGATAGGCTTAGTGTTAGGCAGAGGGTGAAGGTGAGAGTGAGGGTTAGGGTTTGGGTGAGGATGCGGTTTAGGTTTAGAGTTAGCATTAGGGTGAGGGTTAGTGTTAGGGTTAGGGTTAGTGTTACAATTAGGTTTAGGTTGAGAGTGAGTGTGAGGGTTAGGGTTAGGATTAGACTTAGGTTGAGGGTGAAAGTGAGGGTAAGGGTGAGGGTTAGGCTTAGGCTTAGGGATAGAGTAAGGTCTAAGATGAGGGTGAGGGTTAGTGTTAGGGTTGGGGTGAGGGTTAGGGTGAGTGTGAGGGTTACGGTGAGTCTTAGTCTTAGGCTTAGGCTTAGGCCGAGCATGAGTGTGAGGGAGAGGGTTAGGGTTAGGATGAGGGTTAGGGTTTTAGGGTTAGGGTGAGGGTGAGGATGAGGTTTAGGGTTAGGATTAGGGTTAAGTGAGGGCTAGAGTGAGGGTGAGGGTTCGGGTTAGCGTTAGGGTGAGGTTTAGGTTTAGGGTTAAGTTGAGGGTGAGGGTTAGGGTTAGGGTGAGGGTTAGGGTTAGGGTTAGGGTGAGGGTGAGGTTTAGGATTAGGTTTAGGGTTAGGGTTAGGTTTAGGATAAGGGTTACAGTGAGGTTGAGTGTGTGGATTAGGGTTAGGCTTAGGATTAGGCTGAGGGTGATAATGGGGATGAGAATTCGCTTATGAGTGATGGTTAGGGTTATGGTTAGGTTGAGGGATAGGATGAGGGTTAGGGTTAGGATTAGGGTTAGGGTGAGGGCTAGGATGAGGGTGATGTTTAGGGTTAGGGTTAGGCTTAGGCTTAGGGATAGGCTGAGGCTGAAGGTGAGGGTGAGTGTTAGGATGAGGATTACGGTTAGGGTGAGGGTTAGGGTAAGGGTGACAGTAAGGGTAAAGGTGAGGAATAGTCTGAGGGTGAGTGTTATGGTAATGGTGAAGGTTCAGGGTTAGGGTGAGGGTTAGGGTGAGGGTTAGGGTGAGGGTTAGGTTTAGCGTTAGTGTTACCGTTAGGGTGAGGGTTAGTGTGATGGTTTGGGTTAGGGTTAGGGTTACGATTAGGGTTAGGGTGAGGGTGAGTGTGAGGGTTAGGGTTAGTCTTAGGCTTATGCTTAAGCTTAGGCCCAGCTTGAGGTTGAGGGTGGGGGTTACGGTTAGGGTGAGTGTTAGGGTTAGGGTAATGGTTAGGGTTAGGGCAAGGTTGAGGGTTAGGGTTAGGGTTAGGGTGAGTTTTAAGTTTAGGGTGATGCTTAGGGTTAGTGTGAGGGTTAGTGTTCGGGTTAAGGTGAGTTTTAGTGTGAAGGTAAGTGTTAGGGTGAGGTTTAGGGTTAGGGTGAGGTTTAGGGTTAGATTTAGTGTAGGGTGAGGGTTAGGGTAATGGTTAGTGTTAGGGTTAGGGTTAGGTTTGGATTAGGGTTAAGGTGAGGGTGAGTGTCAGGGCTAGGGTTAGGGTTAGGGTTAGGATTAGAGTTATGGTGAGGGTGAGGTGAGGGTTAGGGTTAGGGTGAGGGTTGGGGTTAGGGTTAGAGTGAGGTTTAGGGTGAGGGTTAGGTTTAGGCTTAGGGTTAGGGTATGGACTTAGGTGAGGGTGAGGGTTACGTTCAGGGTTAGAGTGAGTGTTAGGGTGAGGGTCACGTTTAGGGTTAGTTTTAGGGTTAGGGTTGGGGTTAGGGATAGTCTTAGTGTTAGGCGGAGGGTGAGGGTGAGGGTGAGGGTTAGGGTTGGGGTTTGGGTGAGGTTTATGGTTAGTGTTAATGTTACGGTGAGGGTTAGTGTGAGGGTTAGGGTTAGGGTGACTGTTACTTTTAGGGTTAGGGTGAGGGTGAGTTTGAGGTTAAGGGTTAGTCTTCGTCTTAGGCTTAGGCTTAGTCCGAGCCTAAGGGAGAGGGTGAGGTTTAGGGTTAGGGTGAGGGTTAGGGTTAGGGTGAGGATTATGGACAGGGTGAGGGTTAGGGTCAGGGTTAGGGTTATTGTTAGGATTATCGTTAGGTTTAAAGTTACTGTGAGGTTGAGGGTTTGGGTTACGGTTAGGGTTAGAGTGAGAGTTAGGATGAGGGATAGGGTTAGGGTTAGGGTGAGGGTTAGGGTTAATGTGAGGGTTAGGGTTAGGGTGAGGTTTAGGGATACTGTGAGGGTTCATGTTAGGTTTAGGCTTAGTGTTAGGGTGAGTGTAAGGGTTAGGTTGAGTGTTAGGTTTAGGGTGAGGTTTAGGGTTAGTATGAGGGTTAGTGCTAGGGTGAGGGTAAGGGTGAGGGTTAGGATTAGGGTGATGTTTAGGGTGAGGGTGAGGGTTAGGGTGATTGTGATGGTGAGGGATAAGTTGAGGGTTTGGTTTAGGGTTAGGGTGAGGTTGAGGGTGAGGGTGAAACTTAAGGTTGGATTCAGGGTGACGGTAAGTGTGAGGATTAGGGATAGGGTTAGGCTTAGTTTTAGGGTTAGGCTGAGGGTGACTGTGAGCATGAGGGTTAGGGTTAGGGTTAGGTTGGGGGTTAGGTTTAGGGTGAGGTTTAGGGTTAGGTTGGAGGTTAGGTTTAGAGTGAGGGTTATCATTAGGGGTAGGGTTAGGTTGAGGGTGAGAGTGAGTGTTAGGGTTAGGAATAGGTTTAGTGTGAGCTTGTTGGTGAGGGTGAGGGTGAGGGTTAGGGTTAGGGTGAGGGTTAAGCTAAGGTTTAGGTTTAGGGTGATGTTTAGGTTGAGGGTTTGGGTTAGGGTTAGGGTGAGTCTGAGGGTGAGAGAGAGGGTTAGGATTAGGGTTAGGGTTAGGTTTAGGGTGTGGGTGAGTGTGAGGGTTAGGGTTATGGTTAATGTTTAGCTTAGGTTTAAGCTGAGGGTGAGGGTGAGTGTGAGGTTTAGGGCTATGTTGAATGTGAGCATTACTGTTAGTTTTAGGGTGAGGTTGAGGTTGAGGGTTAGGGAGAGGTTTAGGGTTTGGTTTAGGGTGAGGGTTAGATGACGGTGAGGTTTAGGATTAGGGTGAGGGTTAGGGTTAGGGTGAGGGTGAGGTTTAGCGTTAGGGTGACTGTTAGGGATTTGGTGCCGATTAGGTTGAGTGTTAGGGTTACGGTGATGTTTATGTTGAGGATGAGGGTTGGTTTGATGGTTTGCGTTAGGTTTAGGGTGAGATTGAGAGTGAGGGTGACGCTTAGGTTTATGGTTAGGGTGAGGGTGATTGTGAGGGTTAGGGTTAGGCTTTAGGCTGAGGGTTAGGCTGAGGGTGAGGGTGAGGGTGATGATTAGGTTTAGGGTGAGGGTTAGGGTTAGGGTTAGGGTGAGGGTTAGTCATAGTGTGAGGGTTAAGTTTAGTGTGAGGTTTAGGGTTACTGTAAGTGCTCATGTTAGGTTTAGCCTTAGTGTTAGGGTGAGGGTAAGGGTTAGGTTGAGGGTTAGGTTAGGGTGAGGTTTAGGGTTAGTATGAGGGTTAGGGCTAGGGTGAGGGTAATGGTGAGGGTTAGGGTTAGGGTGAGGGTGAGGGTTAGGGTGAGGGAGAAGGTGAGGGTGAGGGTTCAGTTGAATATTTGGGTTAGGTTTAGGGTGAGGTTGAGACTGAGGTTTAGGTTTAGGGTGAGGGTGAGGGTTAGGGTTAGGGTTAGTGTTATCGTTAGGGTTAGGGTTAGAATAACGGTGAGGGTGAGGATTAAGGTTAGGGTTAGGGTGAGTTTTAGGCTTAATGTTATTGATTGTGTTAGGGTTAGGTTTAGGGTGAGAGTTAGGAGGAGGGTTGGGGTTAGGGTTAGGGTTAGGATTAGGGTTAGGTTGAGGGTGATTGTGAGGTTTAGGGATAGGGTTAGGCTTTGGTTTAGGGTTAGGCTGAGGGTGACTGTGAGCTTGAGGGTTAGGGTTATGGTGAGCATTAGGTTTGGGGTTAGGGTGAGGGTAACGGTTAGGGTGAGTGTTAGGGTTTGGGTGAGGGTTAGCGTTAGGTTTAGGGTTAGGGTTAGGTTGGAGGTTAGTGTTAGGGTGAGGGTTAGCGTTAGGGGTAGGTTTAAGTTGAGGGTGAGGATGAAGGTTAGAGTTAGGATTAGGTTTAAGGTGAGCCTGAGGATGAGGGTGAGGGTGAGTGTTAGGGTTAGGGTGAGGGTTAGGCTAAGGTTTAGGGTGAGGGTTAGGTTTAGGGTGATGTTTAGGTTGAGCGTGAGGGTTAGGGTTAGGGTGAGGGTGAAGTTTCAGTTGAGGGTTTGTGTTAGGGTTAGGTTGAGTGTGAGGGTGTGTGAGTGGGTTAGGTTTAGGGTTAGGATTCGGTTTAGGGTGAGGTTGAGTGTGAGTGTTAGGGTTAGGTTTATTGTTAGGCTTAGGTTTAAGCTGATGGTGAGGGTGTGTGTGAGGTTTAGGGTTATGTTGAGTGTGAGAATTAGGTTTAGGATTAGGGTGAGGGTGTGGTTGAGGGTTAGGGTGAGGGTTAGGGTTTGGGTTAGGGTGAGGGTTAGATGAGGGTGAGGGTTAGGGTTAGGGTCAGGGTTAGGGTTAGGGTGAGGGTTCGGGTTATGGTGCGGATAAGGGTGAGTGTTAGGGTTACGGAGATGTTTATGTTGAGGGTGAGGGTTGGTTTGAGGATTTGTGTTAGGTTTAGGGTGAGGTTGAGCGTGTGGGTGACGCTTAGCGTTTAGCTTAGGGTGAGGGTGACTCTAAGGGTTAGGGTTAGGCTTAGGCTTTAGGCTGAGGGTTAGGCTGAGGGTGAGCGTGAGGGTTAGGGTCAGGGTGAGGGTTAGGTTTAGGGTTAATGATAGGGTGATATTTAGGGTGAGGGTTGGTGTGAGAGTTAGTGTTAGGGTTAGGTTTATTGTTAGAGTGAGTGTAAGGGTTAGGTTGAGGGTTAGGGTTAGTGATAGTGTGATGGTTGGGATGAGGGTTAGGGTGAGGGTAAGGTTAAGGGTGAGGGTTATGGTGGGTGTGAGGGTTAGGGTTAGGGTTAGGGTTAGGGTGAGGGTGAGGTTTAGGGTCCTGGTAAGGGCTAGGGTTAGGGTTAGGATGAGGGTTAGGGAGAGGGTTAGGATGAATGTTAGGGTGAGGGTGAGGGTTAGGGTTCAGGCTAGTGTTAGGGTGAGGGTTAGGGTTAGGGTTAGTTTTAGGTTGAGGGTGATGTTTAGGGCTATGGTAAGGGCTAGGGTTAGGGTTAGGATGAGGGTTAGGGAGAGGGTTAGGATGAGGGTTAGGTTGAGGGTTTGGTTTAGGGTTCGGGTTAGGGCTAGGGTGAGGGTGGGGGTGAGGATGAGAGTGAAGTTTAGGTTTAGAGTTAGGATGAGGGTGAAGTTTAGGGTTAGGATTAGGTTTAGGGTTAGTTTTAGGCTGAGGATGAGGCTGAGGGTGTGGGTGAGAATTAGGGTTAGGTTGAGAGTTAGGGTTAGGGTTAGGGTGAGGGTTTGGGATAGGGTTAAGTTTAGGATGAGAGTTAGTTTGAGGGGTATGGTTACGGTTAAGATGAGCGTTAGGGTTATGGTTATGGTTAGGGTTAGGGTTAGGGTTAGGGTTAGGGTTAGTGATAGCTTTATGGTGAGAGTAAGGGTTAGCGTGAGGTTTAGGGTGAGTGTGAGAGTTAGAGTTAGCATCAGGTTTAGGGTGAGGTTTAGGGTGAGGTTTGGGTTAGGGTGAGGTGAGGGTGAGGGTGATTGTGAGGTTTATGGTTAGGGTGAGAGATAGGTTTAGCGTGAGGGTTAGGGTTAGGGTTACGGTGAGGGTGAGCCTGAGGGCTTAGGGTGTGGGTGAGGGTGAGTGTGAGGGTTAGGGTTAGGGTTAGGGTTAGTGTGAGGGTGAAGTTGAGGGTTAGTTTTAGGAGTAGCGTTAGGTTTAAAGTTAGGCTGAAGGTGAATGTGAGGGTGAGGGTGACGGTTAGGGTTAGGGTTAGGTATAGGCTGAGGGTTAGGGTTAGTGTGAGGGTTATTGTGAGGTTCAGGGTTAAGGTTAAGGTTAGGGTTACAGTGAGGGTTAGGGTTAGGGTTAGGGTTATTTTTAGTGTTAGGTTAGTGTTAAGTTTGCGGTGAGGGTGAGGCTGAGGGTGAAGTTTATGGTTAGGTTTAGGGTTAGGGTTTTTGTTAGGGTTAAGGTTAGTGTGAGGTTTATGGTGAGGGTTAGGGTTAGGGTTAGGATTAGAGTTATGGTGAGGGTGAGAGTGAGGGTTAGTGTTAGGGTGAGGGTTGGGTTTAGGGTTAGAGTGAGGCTAAGGGTGACGGTTAGGATTAGGCTTAGGGTTAGGGTATGGGCTAGGGTGAGGGTGAGGGTTAGGTTTAGGGTTAGTGTTAGGTTTAGGGTTGGGGTTAGGGATAGGCTTAGTGTTAGGCGGAGGGTGAGGGTGAGGGTGAGGGTTATGGTTAGGGTGCGGGTGAGGTTTACAGTTAGTTTTAGCATAGGGTAAGGTTTAGTGTAAGGGTTAGGGTTAGGGTGAGTGTTACTGTTAGGGTTAGGGTGAGGGTGAGTGTGAGGGTAAGGGTTAGTCTTAGGCTTAGGCTTAGGTTTAGGCTGAGCCTAAGGGAGAGGGTGAGGGTTAGGATTAGAGTGAGGGTTATGGACAAGGTGAGGGTTAGCATTAGGGTTAGGGTTATTGGTAGGATTAGGTTTAGGTTGAAAGTTACTGTGAGGGTGAGTGTTAGGGTTAGGGATAGGGTGAGATTTAGGTTTAGGGATAGGGTTAGAGTTAGGGTTAGGGTAAGGGTCAGATTTGGGGTTAGAGTTAGGGTTAGTGTTAGGGTTAGGGTTAGGGTTAGGGTGAGGTTTAGGGTGAGGGTTAAGGTTAGGGTTAGGGTTAGGCTTAGGCTTAGGCTTAGGCTTAGGCTTAGGCTTAGGCCTAGCATGAGGGTGAGTTTTAGGTTTAGGTTTAGTGTGAGGGTTAGGGTTAGGGTGAAATTGAGTGTGAGGTTTAGGGTTAGTCTTAGGCTTAGGCTTAGGCCGAGCATATGGGTGAGGGTGAGGGTTAGGGTTAGGGTCAGGGTTAGGGTGAGGTTTAGTGTGAGTGTTAGGTTTAAGGTTAGTGTTAGGGTTAAGGTTGGGGTTAGGGATAGTCTTAGTGTTAAGTGGAGGGTGAGGTAGAGGGTGAGAGTTAGGGTTATGGTTAGGGTTAGGCTTAGGGTGTTAGGATTTGTTTGAGGGTTAGGATGAGGTTCAGGGTTAGGATTAGGGTTAGGGTGAGGGCTAGTGTGAGGGTGAGGATTAGGGTTAGTATTAGGGTGAAGTTAGGGTTAGGGTTAGGGTTAGGGTTACATTGAGGATGAGTTTTAGGGTTAGGGTGAGGGTTAGGGTTAGGGTTAGGGTGATGGTGAGGGTTAGAATTAGGGATATGGTTAGGGTTATTGTTAGTGTTATGGTTAGGGTTAAGCTTATTTTGAGGGTGAGGCTGAGGGTGAGCGTTAGGGTTAGGGTTAGGGTGACGTTTAGTGTTAGGGTTAGGGTTAGGGTTAGGAGGAGGGTTTGGTTTAAGGTGAGGGTGAGGGTAAGGGTTAGGGTTAGGGTTAGTGTTATCGTTATGTTTAGGGTTAGAATAACAGTGAGGGTGAGGATTAGGGTTAGGGTTAGGATGAGGTTAAGGGTTAGTGTTAGTGTTAGGGTTAGGGTTAGGGTTAGCGTTAGGGTGAGAGGTAGGAGGAGGGTTAGGGTTAGGCTTAGGGTTAGGATTAGGGTTAGGGTGAAGTTGAGGGTGTCGTTTAGGGTTACGGTTGGGGTTAGGCTGAGGGTGAGGCTGAGGTTGAGGGTGAGGGTTAGGCTTAGTGTTAGAGTTAGGGTTAGGGTAAGGGTGAGGGTTAAGTTTAGGGTTAGGATTAGCGTTAGGGTGAGTGTGAGGTTTAGGGTTAGTGTTAGGGTTAGGCCTAGGTTTAGGCTGAGGGTGAGTGTTAGGTTGTGGGTTAGGATTAGGTTTAGGGTTAAGGTATGGGCTAGGGTGAGTGTGAGGGTTAGGGTCAGGGTTAGGGTGAGGGTTAGTGTGAGGGTTAGGTTTAGGGTTAGTGTTAGGGTTAGGGTTGGGATTAGGGATAGTCTTGTTGTTAGGCGGAGGGTGAGGTTGAGGGTGAGGGTTAGGGTAAGGGTTAGGGTGAGGATGAGGTTTAGGGTTAGATTTAACATTAGGGTGAGGTTTAGTGTTAGAGTTAGGGTTAGTGTTAGAGTTAGGGTTAGGGTGAGGGTGAGTGTGAGGGTTAGGGTTATGTTTAGACTTAGGGTGAGGGTGAGGGTTAGGCTTAGGCGTAGGGTTAGAGTATGTGCTAGGGTGAGGGTGAGGGTTAGTGTTAGGTTTAGGGTGAGGGTTAGGGTGAGTGTGAGGTTTACAGTTAGTCTTAGTCTTAGGCTTAGGCTTAGGCCGAGCATGAGTGTGAGGGAGAGGGTTAGGGTTAGGAAGAGGGTTAGGGTTTTAGGGTTAGGGTGAGGGTTAGGATGAGGTTTAGGGTTAGGATTATTGTTAGTTTGAGGGCTAGAGTGAGGGTGAGGATCAGGGTTAGCGTTAGTGTGAGTTTTAGTGTTAGGGTTAGGATTACGTTGAGGGTGAGGGTTAGGGTTAAGGTGAGGGTTAAGTTTAGGCATAGGGTGAGGGTGAGGGTTAGGATTAGGTTTAGGGTTAGGGTTATTTTTAGTTTTATGGTTAGGGTTAAGTTCACAGTGAGGGTGAGGCTGAGGGTGAGGGTTAAGATTAGGGTTAGGGTTAGGGTGTGGGTTAGGCTGAGGGTTAGGGTTAGGCTGAGGGTAAGTGTGGGGATGAGGATTAGCTTTTGAGTGATGGTTAGGGTTATGGTTAGGTTGAAGTTTGGGATTAGGATTAGGGTTAGGATTAGGGTTAGGGTGAGGGCTAGGATGAGGGTGAGGGTTAGGGTTAGGGTGAGTGTGAAGTTTCGGTTGAGTGTTTGGGTTAGGTTTAGGTTGAGGGTGAGAGTGAGTGAGAGGGTTAAGTTTAGGGTTAGGGTTAGGGTTAGGGTGAGTGTGACGGTGAGTGAGAGGGTTAGGATTAGGGTTAGGGTTAGGTTTAGGGTGAGGGTGAGTGTGAGGGTTAGGGTTCGTGTTATTGTTAGGCTTAGGTTTAAGCTGAGGGTGAGGGTGAGTGTGAGGTTTAGGGTTACGTTGAGTGTGAGCATTAGGGTTAAGTTTGGGGTGAGGTTGTGGTTGAGTGTTAGGGTGAAGGTTAGGGTGAGGGTTAGGGTGAGGGTTAGATGAGGGTGAGGGTTAGGGTTAGGATGAGTGTGAGGGTTAGCGTTAGGGTGAGGGTTAGGGATAGTGTGAGGGTTAGGGTTAGGATGAGGTTTAGGGTTACTGTGAGGGTTCATGTTAGGTTTAGCCTTAGTGTTAGGGTGAGGGTAAGCGTTAGGTTGAGGGTTAGGTTAGGGTGAGGTTTAGGGTTAGTATGAGGGTTAGGGCTAGGGTGAAGGTAAGGGTGAGGGTTAGGGTTAGGGTGATGTTTAGGGTGAGGGTGAGGGTTAGGGTGAGGGTGAAGGTGAGGATTCAGTTGAGGGTTTGTGTTAGGGTTATGGTGATTTTGAGACTTAGGGTTAGGTTTAGGGTGAGGATGAGTTTTAGGGTTAGGGTTAGGGTTAGTGTTATCGTTAGGGTTAGACTTAGAATAAGGGTGAGGGTGAGGATTAGTTTAGGGTTAGGGTGAGTTTTAGGATAATGTTAGTGATAGTGTTAGGGTGAGAGTTGGGAGGAGCGTTAGGGTTAGGGATAGGTTTACGATTAGGGTTAGGTTGAGGGTGAATGTGAGGTTTAGGGATAGGGTTAGGCTTAGTTTTAGGGTTAGGCTGAGGGTGATTGTGAGCTTGAGGGTTAGGGTTATGGTGAGAATTAGGTTTGGGGTCAGGGTGAGCGTAAGGGTTGGGGTGAGTGTTAGGGTTTGGGTGAGGGTTAGGGTTCGGGTTAAGGTTAGGGTTAGGTTGGAGGTTAGTGTTAGGGTGAGGGTTAGCGTTAGGGGTAGGGTTAGGTTGAGGGTGAGGGTGAGGGTTAGGGTTAGGATTAGGATTAAGGTGAGCCTGAGGATGAAGGTGAGTGTGAGGGTTAGGTTTAGGGTGAGGGTTAAGCTAAGGGTTAGGGTGAGTGTTAGGTTTAGGGTGATGTTTAGGTTGAGGGTGAGGGTTAGGGTTAGGGTGAGGGTGAAGGTTCGGTTGAGGGTTTGTGTTAGGTTTAGGTTGAGTGTGACGGTGAATGAGAGTGTTAGGTTTAGGGTTAGTATTAGGTTTAGGGTGAGGGTGAGTGTGAGGGTTAGGGTTAGGTTTATTGTTAGGCTTAGATTTAAGCTGAGGGTGATGGTGAGTGTGAGGTTTAGGGTTATGTTGAGTGTGAATATTAGGGTTAGGTTTAGGGTGAGGGTGTGGTTGACGGTTAGGGTGAGGGTTAGGGTTTGGTTTAGGGTGAGGGATAGATGAGGGTCAGGGTTAGGATTAGGGTGACGGTTAGGTTTAGGGTTAGGGTGAGGGTTAGCGTTAGGGTGAGGGTTCGGGTTATGGTGCGGATTAGGGTGAGTGTTAGAGTAACGGTGATATTTATGGTGAGGGTGAGGGTTTGTTTGAGGGTTTGCTTTAGGTTTAGGGTGAGGTTGAGGGTGAGGGTGAGGCTTAGGGTTAGGGTGAGGGTGAGGGTGACTCTTAGAGTTAGTGTTAGGGTTAGGCTTTAGGCTGAGTTTTAGGCTGAGGGTGAGGGTGAGGGTTACGGTTAGGGTGAGTGTTAGGATTAGGGTTAATGATAGGGTGATATTTAGGGTGAGGGTTAGTGTGAGAGTTAGTGTTAGGGTTAGGCTTAGTGTTAGAGTGAGTGTAAGGGTTAGGTTGAGGGTTAGGTTTAGGGATATGTTGAGGGTTGGGTGAGGGTTAGGGTGAGGGTAAGGTTTAGGGTGAGGGTTATGGTGAGTGTGAGATCTAGAGTTAGGGTTAGGGTTTGGGTGAAGGTGAGATTTAGGGTTATGATAAGGGTTAGGGTTAGGGTAAGGATGAGGGTTTGGGAGAGGGTTAGGAAGAGGGTTAGGGTGAGGGTTCGTGTTAGGGTTCGGGTTAGGGTTTGGGTGAGGTTTGAAGTTTAGGTTGAGAGTGAAGTTTAGGGTTACAGTTAGGATGAGGGTGAGGATTAGTTTAAGATTAGGGTTAGGGTTAAGTTTAGTCTGAAGATGAGTCTGAGAGTGTGGGTGAGGATTACGGTTAGGTTGAGTGCTATGGTTACGGTTAGGGTGAGGGTTAGTGTTAGGGTTAAGTTTAGGATGAGAGTTAGTTTGAGGGGTAAGATTATGGTTAGGATGAGCGTTAGGGTTAACGTTAGGGTTGGGGATAACATTAGGGTTAGGGTGAGGTTTAGGATGAGGGTTAGGGTTAGGTTTAAGGTTAGGGTCAGGGTTCGGGTGAAGGTTATGGTTAGGGTTAGGGTTAGGGTGAGAGTTAGGGTCAGGGTGAGGGTTAGGGTTAGGGTTAGATTTATGGTGAGAGTTAGGGTTAACGTGAGGTTTAGGATGAGTGTGAGGGTTACAGTTAGCATTAGGGTTAGGGTGAGGTTTAGGGTGAGGGTTAGGATTATGTTTAGGTTTTGGGTGAGGTGAGGGTGAGGGTGATTGTGAGGTTTATGGTTAGGGTGAGAGATAGGTTTAGTGTGAGGGTGAGGGTTAGTTTTAGGGTGAGGGTGAGCGTGATGGTGACAGTGAGGCTTAGGGTGTTGGTGAGGGTGAGTGTGAGGGTTAGGGTTAGGGTTTGGGTT
Source organism: Dipodomys merriami (assembly GCF_024711535.1). Lineage (NCBI taxonomy): Eukaryota > Metazoa > Chordata > Mammalia > Rodentia > Heteromyidae > Dipodomys > Dipodomys merriami. Next base: position 693,344 of record NW_027202849.1, read on the forward strand.
AGTGTTAGGGTGAGGGTGAAGTTGAGGGTTAGTTTTAGGAGTAGCGTTAGGTTTCAATTTAGACTGAGGTTGAGCGTGAGGGTGAGGGTGACGGTTAGGGTTAGGGTTAGGTTGAGGGTTAGGGTTATTGTGAGGGTTATGGTGAGGGTAAGGCTAAAGGTTAAGGTTAGGGTTACAGTGAGGGTTAGGGTTAGGGTTAGGGTTATTGTTAGTGTTAGGTTAGTGTTAATTTTGCGGTGAGGGTGAGGCTGAGGGTGAGGTTTATGGTTAGGTTTAGGGTTAGGGTTAGGGTTAGGGTTAGGATTAGGCTTATGGTTAAGTTATGGGCTAGGGTGAGGGTGAGGGTTAGGGTGAGAGTTAGGTTTCGGGTTAGTTTTAAGTTTAGGGTTGGGGTTAGGGATAGGCTTAGTGTTAGGCGGAGGGTGAGGGTGAGGGTGAGGGTTAGGGTTAGGGAGAGTGTTACTGTTAGAGTTAGTGTGAGGGTGAGTGTGAGGGTAAGGTTTGTCTTAGGCTTAGGCTTAGTTTTAGGCTGAGCCTAAGGGTGAGGGTGAGGGTTAGGGTTAGGTTGAGGGTTATGGACAGGGTGAGGGTTAGCGTTAGGGTTAGGGTTATTGGTAGGATTAGGTTAGGTTGTAAGTTACTGTGAGGGTGAGTGTAAGGGTTAGGATTAGGGTGAAATTTAGGTTTAGTGATAGGGTTAGAGTTATGGTTAGGGTAAGGGTGAGGTTTAGGGTTAGAGTTAGGTTTAGTGTTAGGGTTAGGTTTAGGGTTAGGATGAGTGTGAGGGTGACAGTGAGGCTTAGGGTGTGGGTGAGGGTGAGTGTGAGTGTTAGGCTTAGGGTTAGGGTTAGGTTTAGTGTGAGGGTGAAGTTGAGGGTTAGTGTTAGGAGTAACGTTAGGTTTAAAGTTAGGCTGAGGGTGAGCGTGAGTGTGAGAGTGACGGTTAGGGTTAGGTTTAGGTTGAGGGTTAGGGTTATCGTGAGGGTTATGGTGAGGGAAAGTCTAAAGGTTAAGGTTACAGTGAGGGTTAGGGTTAGGATTAGGATTATTGCTAGTGTTAGGTTAGTGTTAATTTTGCGGTGAGGGTGAGGCTGAGGGTGAGGTTTATGGTTAGGTTTAGGGTTAGGGTTAGGGTTAGGGTTAGGATTAGGCTTAGGGTTAAGATATGGGCTAGGGGAGGGTGAGGGTTAGGGTGAGGGTTAGGTTTCGGGTTATTGTTAAGTTTAGGGTTGGGGTTAGGGATAGGCTTAGTGTTAGGCAGAGGGGGAGGGTGATTGTGAGGATTAGGGTTAGGGAGAGTGTTACTGTTAGGGTTAGGGTGAGGGTGAGTGTGAGGGTAAGGTTTAGTCTTAGTCTTAGGCTTAGGTTTAGGCTGAGCCTAAGGGTGAGGGTGAGGGTTAGGGTTAGGGTGAGGGTTATGGACAGGGTGAGGGTTAGCGTTAGGGTTAGGGTTATTGGTAGGATTAAGGTTAGGTTGAAAGTTACTGTGAGGGTGAGGGTTAGGATTAGGGTTAGGGTGAAGTTTAGGTTTAGGGATAGGGTTAGAGTTAGGGTTAGGGTAAGGGTGAGGTTTAGGTTTAGAGTTAGGTTTAGTGTTAGGGTTAGGGTTAGGGTGAGGATGAGTGTGATGGTGAGAGTGAGGCTTAGGTGTGGGTGAGGGTGAGTGTGAGGGTTAGGCTTAGGGTTAGGTTTAGTGTTAGTGTGAGGGTGAAGTTGAGGGTTAGTGTTAGGAGCAGCGTTAGTTTTAAAGTTAGGCTGAGTGTGAGCGTGAGGGTGAGAGTGAGGGTTAGGATTAGGGTTAGGTTGAGGGTTAGGGTTATTGTGAGGGTTATGGTGAGGGTAAGGCTAAAGGTTAAGGTTAGGGTTACAGTGAGGGTTAGGGTTAGGGTTATTGTTAGTGTTAGGTTAGTGTTAAGTTTACAGTGAGGGTGAGGCTGAGGGTGAGGTTTATGGTTAGGTTTAGGGTTAGGTTTAGTGTTAGGGTTAGGGTTAGGCATAGGGTTAGGGTATCGGCTAGGGTGAGGTTGAGGGTTAGGATGAGGGTTAGGCTTAGCGTTAGTGTTAAGTTTAGGGTTGGGGTTAGGGATAGGATTAGTTTTAGGCGGAAGGTGAGGGTGAGGGTGAGGGTTAGGGTTAGGTTGAGGGTTATGTTTAATGTGACAGTTAGGGTTAGGGTTAGGGTTAGTGTGAGGTTAGGTGGGGCTTAGGGTGAGAGTGGGGATTAGGGTTAGCTTTAGTGTTAGGGTGAGGGTTAGGGTGAGGGTTAGGATGAGGGTGAGGCTTAGGTTGAGGGTGAGGGTTAGAGTTAGGTTTAAGTGAGGGTTAGGGTTATGGTGAGGTTTAGGATTAGGTTTAGGGTGAGGGTTAGGGTTCAGGTGAGCTTGAGTGTTAGGGTGTGGGTGATGGTTAGGGTTAGATTGAGAGTTAAGGTGACAGTTAGGGTTAGGGTGAGGGTGAGAGTTACGGTTAAGGTGAGCATTAGGGTGAGGATTAGGATTAGGGTATGTGTGAGGATTAGGGTTAGGGTTAGGGTTATGGTGATGGTAATGGTTAAGGTGAGGTTTAGGGTGAGGTTGAGGGTGAGGGTTAGTGTTAGTTTTATGGTTAGGGTGATGTTACGGTGAGGTTTAGGCTTATGGTGAGGGTGAGGATTAGGGTTAGGGTTAGGGTGAGGGTTGGAGTTAGTGTGAGTGTTCGGGATAGGGTTGGGTTTAGGGTGAGGGTCAGGGTTATGGTGAGGTTTAGAGTTAGGTTGAGGGTGAGGGTGAGGTTTAGGGTTAGGATTAGGGTTAGGGTTAGGGTTAGGCTGAGGGTGAGTCTGAGGGTGAGGGATAGGGATAGGTTGAGGATTAGGGTTAGTGTAAGGGTCAGGTTGAGGCTTAGGGTTAGAATTAGGAAAAGGGTTTGGTTGAGGGTTAGGGTTAGGGTGAGGGTGAGTGTTAGGGTTAGTGTGGGGGTTAGGGTGAGGGTTAGTTTGAGAGGTAGGTTTAGGGATAGGGTTAGGGTGAGTTTTAGGTTTAGTGTGAGGGTTAAGGTTAGGTTTAGGGTGAGGGTTAAGTTGAGCATTAGAGTGAGGGTTAGGGTTAGGTTTAGGGTTAGGGTGAGGGTTAGGGTGAGGTTTAGTGTTAGTGTTAGGGTTAGGGTTAGTGTGAGCGTTAGGGGGAGGTTTAGGGTTAGAGTGAGGGTTAGGGAGAGGTTGAGGGTTAGGGATAGTGTAAGGGTTAGGATTAGGTTTACAGTTAAGGTTAGGGTTAGGTTTGGGATTAGGTTGAGGGTGAGGGTTATGGTTATCCTTACGGTTAGGGTTAGGTTTAGGGTGAGGGTTAGGGATAGGGTTAGGGTTAGGATGAGGGTGAGGGTGAGGGTTAGGGTTAGGTTTAGGGTGAGGGTTAGGATTAAGGTGAGGGTTAAGGTTAGGGTGACGGTGAGGGTAAGGGTTAGGGTGAGGGCTAGGTTTAGGGTTAGGGTTAGGTTGAGGTTAAGGTTTAGGGTGAGTGTGAGGTTGAGGGTTTGGTTTAGGATGAGGCTTAGGTTTAGGGTTAGGCTTTGGGTGAGGGTGAGGTTGAGGGTAAGAGTTAGGTTTAGCGTGAGGGTTAGTGTTATGGTTAGGGTTACGGTGAGGGTGAGGGTTTGGGTGATGGTAAGGGTGAGGGTGAGGTTGAGGGTTAGGTATAGAGTGAGGGTTAGGGTTATGATTAAAATGAGGGTGAGGTTTAGGGTGAGTGTTAGGGTGAGTTGAGGTTTAGGGTTTGCATTAGGATAAGGGTTAGGGTTAGGTGAGTTTTAGCGTTAGGATTAGGGTGAGGGTGAGGTTGAGGATGAGTGTTAGGTTTAGGCTGAAGTGTAGGGTTAGGGTTAGGGATAGGGTAAGGATTAGGGTTAGGGTTAAGTTTAGGGTGAGTGTTATGCTGAAGGGTAGGTTTCGGGTTAGGGTGAGGGTTAGGGTTAGGGTTAGGGTTAGGGTTAGCGTTAGGGTGAGGTTGAGGTTGAGGGTAAGGTTTAGGGTGATGGTTAGGGTGAGGTTGAGGTTTAGGGTTAGCATTAGGTTTAGAGTTAGCCTTAGGCTAAGTTTTAGGGTTAGGATTAGGGTTGGGGTGTGGGTGAGGGCTAGTGTTAGCAATAGGGTTAGGTTTAGGATTAGGGTTAGTGTGAGGGTTAGGGATAGGCTTATGGTAAGGATGAGGGTAAGGGTTAGGGTTATGGTGAGGGTGAGGGTGAGGGTTAGGGTTAGGGTTAGTTTTAGCGTGAGGGCTAGGGTGAGGTTGAGGGTTTGGTTGAGGGATATTGTGAGGGTATTAGTTTCGGTTAGGAAAGGGTTAGAGTTAGGGTTAGGGTGAGGATTTGGGTGAGGCTGAGGTTTAAGTTGAGGATTAGGGTTAGGGTGAGGATTAGGGTTAGGGTTAGGTTAAGGGTGAGAATTAGGGTGATGTTTAGGGTGAGGGTAAGGTTTAGGGCGTGGGTGAGGGTGAGGGTGAGGGTTAGGGTGTAGGTGAGGGTTATGGTTAGGGTGAGGGCTAGGGTTAGGGTTATGGTTAGGGTGAGGTTTAGGTTTAGCGTGAGGGTGAGGGTGAAGGTTAGGTATAGGATTACGCTTGGGTGTAGGGTTAGGCTTAGTGTGAGGGTCAGAGTTAGGGTTTAGGGTGAGGTTTAGGGTTATGGTTCGGGTTAGGGCTAGGGTGAGGGTTAGGGTTAGGGTGAGGTTTAGGGTGAGGTGAGGGTTAGGATTGGGATTACGGTTAGTTTTAGGGTGAGGGTAAGTGATAGGGTTAGGGTTAGTCTGAGGGTGAGGGTTAGGGTTAGGTTTAGAGTTAGGGTGAGGGTGAGGGTTAGGGTTAGGTTTTGTATTAGGTTTAGGGTTAGTGTAAGGCTGAGGGTGAGGTTGAGGGTGAGGGTGACGGTTAGGGTGAGGGTTAGGTTTAGGGTTAGGTTTAGGATGAGGGTTAGGCTGAGCGTTAGGGTTATTGTTCGGGAAAGGATAAGTGTTAGGGTGGGAGTGAGGTTTAGGGTTAGGCTTAGGGTTAGGGTGACGGTTAGTGTGAGGTTTAGTGTTTGGTTTAGGTTTAGGGTTAGTGTGAGTGTTAGCGTTAGGGTAAGGGTTAGTATGAGTGTTAAGGTGATGGTGAGGGATAGGGTTAAGGTGAGGGTAAGGGTTAGGGCGAGTTTTAGGGTGAGGCTGAGGGTTAATGTAGCATTAGGTGTAAGGTGAGGGTGAGGGTGATGGTGAGGCTTAGCATAAGTGTTAGGGATTGGGTGACTATTAGGGTTAGGGTTAGGTTTAGGGTGACGCTTATGCTAAGGGGTAGGGTTAGGGTTAGTGTTAGGGTGAGGGTTAGGGTGTGGGTTAATGTTAGGGTTAGGGTGAGGTTGAGGGTGAGGGTAAGGGTTAGGTGAGGGTTATGGTGAGGTTGAGGTTAAGGGTTAGCATTAGGGTTAGGGTTAGGGTTAAGATTAGGGTTAGGGTGAGGGTGAGGGCTAGTGTAACCATTAGGGTTAGGATTAGGGTTAAGGTGAGGGTGAGGTTTAGGGTGAGGGAGAGGGTTAGTTTGAGGGTTAGGGTGAGGGTGAGGTATTTGGTTAGGAAAGGCTTAGGGTTAGGGTTAGGGTGAGGATTAGGGAGAGTGTGAGGTTTAAGTTGAGGATTAGGGTTAGGGTGAGGATTGGGGTTAAGGTTAGGGTTTGGGTTAGGGTTAGGGTGATGTTTAGGGTGAGGGTGATGGTTAGGGTGAGGGTGAGGCTGAGAGTGTGGGTGAGGGTGTAGGTGAGGGTTAGGGTGATGTTGATGGTTGGGGTGATGGTGAGAGTTAGGGTAAAGGTGAGGGTGAGGGTTCGGTTAGGGTTAGGGTGAGGGTTAGGGTTAGGGTTAGGGTTAGTGTGAGGATACGGGTTAGGGCGAAGGTGAGGGTTAGGGTTAGCGTTAGGGTTAGGGTTAGGTTTAGGATGAGGGTTAAGGTGAGGTTTAGGGTTAGTATGAGGTTGAGGGTTAGAGTTAGGTTTAGGGTGAGGGTTAGGGTTAGGGTTAGGGTTAGAGTGAGGGTTAGTGTGAGGGTTAGGGTTAGGATGAGGGTTAGGCTGAGAGTTAAGTTTTGGGTTAGGGTGAGGGTGAGGTTAGGTTTTGGATTAGGGTTAAGGTTAGGGATAAGGTTATGATTAGTGTGAGGGTTTTGGTTAGGTTTAGGTTTAGAGTTAGGGTGAGGGTTAGGGTTAGTGTTTGGATTAGTGTTAGGATTAGGGTTAGGCTGAGGGTGAGGTTGAGGGTGAGGGTGAGGGTTAGGGTTAATGTGAGGTTTAGGGTTAGGATTAGCTTTAAGGTTAGGCTGAGGGTTAGGTTTAGGTTTAGGGTTAGAATGAGGGTTAGGCTGAGGGTTAGGTTTAGGTTTCAGGTGAGGGTAAGGGTTAGGGTGAGTTTTAGGGTGAAGGTGAGGGTTAGGTTAAGGCTTAGGGTTAGGGTGAGGGTTAGGGTTAGGTTAAGGGTGAGGGTGAGGTTTCGGGTGACGGTGAGGGTGAGGGTTAGGGTTAGGTGAGGGTTAGGGATAGGGTTGGGGTTAGGTTGAAGTTTAGGGTTAGGGTTAGGGTTAGAGTTAGGGTGAGGGTGAGTGTGAGGTTTAGGGTTAGGTTAGGGTTAGGCTGAGGGTTAGGGTGAGGGTGTGGGTGAGGTTTAGGGTTAGGATGAGGGTTAGATTTTGGGTTAGGGTTAGGGTTGGGTTGAGGGTTAGGTTTAGGGTTAGGAAGTGGGTTTGGCTGAGGGTTATGTTTATGGTTAGGGTGAGGTTTAGGGTTAGTGTGAGGTTTAGGATGAGTGTTAGGGTGATGGTGAGGGATAGGTTTAAGGTGAGGGTAAGGGTTAGGGCGAGTTTTAGGGTGAGGCTGAGGGTTAATGTAGCATTAGGTGTAAGGTGAGGGTGAGGGTGATGGTGAGGCTTAGCATAAGTGTTAGGGATTGGGTGACTATTAGGGTTAGGGTTAGGTTTAGGGTGACGCTTATGCTAAGGGGTAGGGTTAGGGTTAGTGTTAGGGTGAGGGTTAGGGTGTGGGTTAATGTTAGGGTTAGGGTTAGGGTGAGGTTGAGGGTGAGGGTAAGGGTTAGGGTGAGGGTTATGGTGAGGTTGAGGTTAAGGGTTAGCATTAGGGTTAGGGTTAGGGTTAAGATTAGGGTTAGGGTGAGGTGAGGGCTAGTGTTACCATTAGGGTTAGGATTAGGGTTAAGGTGAGGGTGAGGTTTAGGGTGAGGGAGAGGGTTAGTTTGAGGGTTAGGGTGAGGGTGAGGTATTTGGTTAGGAAAGGCTTAGGGTTAGGGTTAGGGTGAGGATTAGGGAGAGTGTGAGGTTTAAGTTGAGGATTAGGGTTAGGGTGAAGATTGGGGTTAAGGTTAGGGTTTGGGTTAGGGTTAGGGTGATGTTTAGGGTGAGGGTGATGGTTAGGGTGAGGGTGAGGCTGAGAGTGCGGGTGAGGGTGTAGGTGAGGGTTAGGGTGATGTTGATGGTTGGGGTGATGGTGAGGGTTAGGGTAAAGGTGAGGGTGAGGGTTCGGTTAGGGTTAGGGTGAGGTTTAGGGTTAGGGTTAGGGTTAGTGTGAGGATACGGGTTAGGGCGAGGGTTAGGGTGAGAGTGAGGGTTAGGGTTAGCGTTAGGGTTAGGGTTAGGTTTAGGATGAGGGTTAAGGTGAGGTTTAGGGTTAGTATGAGGGTGAGGGTTAGAGTTAGGTTTAGGGTGAGGGTTAGGGTTAGGGTTAGGGTTAGAGTGAGGGTTAGTGTGAGGGTTAGGGTTAGGATGAGGGTTAGGCTGAGAGTTAAGTTTTGGGTTAGGGTGAGGGTGAGGGTTAGGTTTTGGATTAGGGTTAGGGATAGGGTTAGGCTGAGGGTGAGGGTTTTGGTTAGGTTTAGGTTTAGAGTTAGGGTGAGGGTTAGGGTTAGTGTTTGGATTAGTGTTAGGATTAGGGTTAGGCTGAGGGTGAGGTTGAGGGTGAGGGTGAGGGTTAGGGTTAATGTGAGGTTTAGGGTTAGGATCAGCTTTAAGGTTAGGCTGAGGGTTAGGTTTAGGTTTAGGGTTAGAATGAGGGTTAGGCTGAGGGTTAGGTTTAGGTTTCAGGTGAGGGTAAGGGTTAGGGTGAGTTTTAGGGTGAAGGTGAGGGTTAGGTTAAGGCTTAGGCTTAGGGTGAGGGTTAGGGTTAGGGTTAGGGTGAGGGTGAGGTTTAGGGTGAGGGTGAGGGTGAGGGTGAGGGTTAGGTTTAGGTGAGGGTTAGGGATAGGGTTGGGGTTAGGTTGAAGTTTAGGGTTAGGGTTAGGGTTAGAGTTAGGGTGAGGGTGAGTGTGAGGTTTAGGGTTAGGTTTAGGGTTAGGTTAGGGTTAGGCTGAGGGTGAGGGTGAGGGTGAGGTTTAGGGTTAGGATGAGGGTTAGATTTTGGGTTAGGGTTAGGGTTGGGTTGAGGGTTAGGTTTAGGGTTAGGAAGTGGGTTTGGCTGAGGGTTATGTTTATGGTTAGGGTGAGGTTTAGGGTTAGTGTGAGGGTTAGGATGAAGGTTAGGCTGAGTGTTAGTGTTAGGGTTGGGGTGAGGGTAAGGGTTAGGGTGAGAGTGAAGTTTAGTTTTAGGATTAGGTTTATGATTAGGGTGAGGGTAAGGGATAGGGTTAGGATTAGGGTGAGGGTTAGGGTAAAGGTTAGGGTTAGGGTTAGCATTCGGGTGATGGTGAGTTTTAAGGTGAGGGTTAGGGTTAGGATGATGACTAGGATTAGGTTTAGGGTGAGGTTTATGATTAGGGTTATACTTAGAGTGAGGGTGAGGTTTAGTGTGAGGGTGAGGTTGAAGGTGTAGTTGAGGGTTAGGGTTAGGGTGAGGGTTAATGTGACGGTGACGGTGAGGGTTAGGGTGAAGTTGAGGGTTTGGGATAGGGTTAGTGTGTGGGTTAGGATTAGGGTTAGTATTAGGGTGAGGGGTAGGGTGAGGGGTAGGGTTCGGGTTAGGTTGAGGGATAGCGTTAATGTGAGGATTACGGTTAGGGTTAGGGTTAGTGTGAGGATAAGGATAATATTGAGGTTTAGGGTGAGAGTGAGTTTTAGGGTTAGCGTTAGGTTTAAGGTGAGGGTTATTGTGAAGGTTAAGGTGAGGGTTAGGTTTAGTATGAGGGTGAGGGTTAGAGTTAGGTTTAGATTGAGGGTTAGTGTTAGGGTGAGGTTTAGGTTCCGGTTAGGGTGAGGGTGAGGGTTCGGGTTCGGGTGAGTTTTAGGGTGTGGGTGACGGTTAAGGTTAGGGTGAGGGTTAGGGTTACGGTGAGGATTAGGGTTAGGGTTAGGGTTAGGGTTATAGTGAGGGTAAGGGTTAGGATGAGGTTTAGGGTGAGGGTGAGTTTTAGGGATAGCGTTAGTGTTAGGGTGAGGGTTAGGGTGAGGGTTAGGATCCAGGTTAGGTTAGGTGAGGGTGAGGGTTATCGTTAGGTTTAGGGTTAGGTTTAGGGTGAGGGTAAGGTTTAGAGTGAGAGTTTGGGAGAGGGTGAGAATTAGGTTGAGGGTGAGGTTTAGGGTTAGCGAGAGAGTTAGGTTTAGGTTTAGGTTTAGGGTAGTGTGAGCGTTCAGGTTAGGTTGAGGGTTAGGGTTAGGTTTAGGGTTAGTATAAAGGATAGGGTGATGGTTAGGGTTACGGTTAGTGTGATTGTTAGGTTTATGGTTAGGATTTGGGTTAGGTTGAGGGTAAATGTTAGGGTGAGGGTTAGGGTGATGCTGAGGGTTAGGGTTAGGGTGAGGTTAGGTTCAGGGTTAGGATTAGGGTTACAGTTAGGGTAAGGCTGAGGGGGAAGGGGAGGTTGAGGGTGAAGGTTAGGGTTAAAGTTAGGGATAGGGTGAGGATTTGGGTTACAGTTAGATTTAGGTTTAGGGTTAGGCTGAGGGGTAGGGTTAGGGTTAGGGTTGAGTGTTAGGTTTATTGTGAGGTTTAGGGTTAGGGTTAGGGTGAGGGTTAGGTTTAGTGTGTTGGTTAGGGATAGGGTTAGGGTGAGGGTAAGGGTTAGGGAGAGGGTGAGGTTTAGGGTTAGCATTAGGTAAAAGGTTAGGATTAGGATGAGGTTTAGGGTTGTGGAGAGGGTGAGGGTGAGGTTTAGGGTTAGGATGAGGGTTAGGGTTAGTGTGAGGGTGAGGTTTAGGTTTAGGGTGAGGGTTAGGGTTAGGGTGAGGGTTAGGGTGAGGGTTAGGCTTAGGGTGAGAGTCAGGGTGAAGGTTAGGTTTATGTTGAGGCTTAGGGTTAGGGTGAGGTTTAGGGTTAGGGTTAGGCGAGAGGTATGGTTAGGGTGATATTTATTGTGAGGGTGAGTGTTCGTGTGAGGGTGGGTGTTCGTGTGAGGGTGAAGGTTCTGGTGAGGGTGAGGATTAGGGTGTGGTGAGGGTTAGGTTTAGGATGAGAGTCAGGGTGAGGTGTAGGGATAGGGTTAGGGTTAGGGTTAGTGTGAAGATTAGGGTTAGGGTTAGGGTTAGGGTTAGTGTGAGGATAAGAGTTAGGGTGTGGTTTAGTGTGAGGGTGAGCGTTAGGGTTAGCTTAAGGGTTAGGGTGAGGTTTAGGATGAGATTTAGTGTTAGGGTGAATGTTATGTTTAGGGTTAGTGTGAGGGTTAGGGTTAGGGTGATGTTTAGGGTGAGGTTGAGGATTAATGTGAGGGTGAGGGTGAGGGTGGGGGTGCGTGTGAGGCTGAGGGTGAGGGTGAGAGTTAGGGTTAGGTTTAGGTTGAGTGTGAGGGATAGTGTTAGGATTAGGGTTAGAGTTAGGCTGAGGGTGAGGATGAAATTGAGGGTGAGGTTTAGGGTTAGAGTTAGGGTGAGGTATCAGGTTAATGTGAGGGTTAGGGTGAGGCTGAGTGTGAGTTTGAGGGTTAGGATTATGGTTAGGGTGAGGGTGAGGGTTTGGTTTAGGTTTAAGGTGAGGGTTAGGGTTAGTGTGAGGGTTAGGGGGAGGGGGAGGGTTAGTGTGATGGTGAGGGTCAGGATGAGGGTGAGTGTTAGAATGAGGGTGAGGGTAAGGGTTAGGATTAGGTTAGGGTGAGTTTTAGTGTTAGGGTTAGGGTTATTGTTAGGGTTGGGAATAGGGTTAGGTGAGGGTAAGGGTGAGTGTTAGTGTTTTGGTTAGGGTTAGGGTTAGGGTGAGGGTGTGGTTGAGGGTTAGGGTTAGGATTAGGGTTAGGGTTAGGGTAAGGCTGAGGGTGAAGGGGCTGTTGAGGGTGAGGTTTACAGTTAGGGTTAGGGTTAGCATGAATGTTACTGTTAGGTTAAGGGTTAGTGTAAGTGTTAGGCTGAGGGTGAGGGTTATGGTTGGTGTGAGTGTTAGGTTTAGGCTTAGGGTTTGGGTTAGGTTGAGGGTAAAGATTAGGGTGAAAGTTAGGGAGAGGGTGAGGTTTAGTGTTATGTTGAGGGTTCGGGTGAGGGTTAGGGTTAGGGTTATGGTTAAGGTTGGCGTGAGGGTTAGGGTGAAGGTTAGGTTTAGGTTTAGGGTGAGGGTGAGGCTTAGGTTTATGATGAGGGTTAGGGTGAGTGTTCGGGTTTGGGTTAGGGTTAGGGTGAGGGTGAGTGTGAGGTTTAGGGTTAGGGTTTTTGTTAGGCTGAGGTGAGGGTGAGGTGAGTGTTAGGGTTGGGGTTAGGTTGAGGGTTAGTGTTAGTGTGATTGTTAGTGTGAGGGTGACTATAACGTTTAGGGTGATGATTAGGGTGAAGTGAGGGTTCGGTTTAGGGATATGGTTAGGGTGAGGTTTTGTGTTAGGGTGAGGGTTAGGTTGCATGTGAGGGTTAGGGTTAGGATGAGGGTTATGGTTGGTGAGAGGTTTAGGGTGAGGGTGAAGGTTAGGGTTAGCATTAGGGTTAGGATGAGGGTTAGGGTTAGGTTAGGGTGAGGGTGAGGGTGAGGGTGAGAGTGAGGGTTAGGTTTGGTGTTAGTTTTAGTGTTAGGGTTAGGGTGAGGGTTAGGGTGAGGTTGAGTGTTAGGGTTAGCATTAGGGTTAGGGTTAGGATGAGGGTTAGGTTTAGGTTAGGGTGAGGGTGAGGGTGAGGGTTAGGGTTGGTGTTAGTTTTAGTGTTAGGGTTAGGGTGAGGGTTAGGGTGAGGTTGAGTGTTAGGGTTAGCATTAGGGTTAGGGTGAGGGTGAGGGTTAGGGTTAGCATTAGGGTTAGGGTGAGCGATAGGGATAGGTTTAAGGTTAGGGTTAGGGTGAGGGTGAGTTTTAGGGTGAGGCTGAGTGTGAGGTTGAGGGTTAGGATTATGGTTCAGGTGAGGGTGAGGGTGTAGGTGAGGGTTAGGGTTAGGATTAGTGTTAGCGTTAGGGTTAAGCTGAGGGTGAGCTTGCGGGTGAGGGTGAGGGTTTGGTTTAGGTTTAAGGTGAGGGTTAGGGTTAGTGTGAGGGTTAGGCTGAGGGGGAGGGTTAATGTTACGGTTAGGGTGAGTGTTAGTGTGAGGGTTAGGGTTAGGGTTAGGGTTAGGTTGTGGATAAGTGTTAGAGTGATGGTTAGGATGAGGGTTAGGGTTAGTTTGAGGGTTAGAGTTAGGTTTAGGGTTAGGGTGAGGGTTAGGGTTAGTGTGAGCGTTAGAGTTAGGGTTAGGGCTAGGATGAGGGTAAGGCTTAGGGTTAGGTTTAGGGTGAAGTTGAGGGTTAGTGTGAGGGTTATTGTTAGGTTTAGGGTAAGGTTTATGGTGAGGTCTAATGTGAGGTTGAGGGTTAGGATGAAGGTGAGGGTGAGGGTGAGCTTTTCGGTTAGGTAAGTGTTAAGATTAGGGTTAGGGTGAGGATGAGGGTGAAGGTCAGGGATAGGATGAAGTTTAGGGTTAGAGTGATGGTTAGGGTTAGTGTGAGGTTTAGGGTTAGGGTTAGGGTTAGGGTGAGTTTTAGGGTTCGGGTTTGCATTAGGGTTAGGGTGAGGGTTAGGGTGTTTTTGAGGGTTAGGGTTAGGGTTAGGATTAGTGTTAGGGTGAGGGTGAGGGTTAGGGTTAGGGTTAGGATGAGGGTTAGGATAAGGGGTAGGGTTAGGATTAGGGTGAATGTTAGGATTAGGGTGATGGTTAGGGTAATGGTAAGGGATAGGGTTAGGGTGAGGTTAAGGATTAGAGTGAGGGTTAGGGTTAGTGTTAGGTTTAGGGTGATGGTGAGGGTTAATGGTGAGGGTGAGGCTGAGGGTGAGGGTTAGGGATAGGGTAATGATTAGTGTTAGGGTTAGTTTGAGGATTAGGCTGAGGGTGATGGTGAGGGTGAGGGTGGGGTTGAGGTTAAGGGTGAAGGTTAGGGTTAAGGTTAGTTTTAGGGTGAGGGTAGGGTGAGGATGAGGGTTAGGGTGAGGTTTGGGGTAGGGTTAGGGTGAGGGTGAGGGTTCGGTTAGTGTGAGTTTTAGGGTGTGGGTGACAGTTCGGGTTAGGATGAGGGTTAAGGTGATGTTGAGGGTTAGGGTGAGGGTGAGGGTTACGGTTACGGTGAGGATTAGTGTTCGGGTTGGTTTTAGGGTTATTGTGAGGTAAGGGTTAGTATGAGGTTTAGGGTGAGGCTGAGGTTTAGGGATAGCGTTAGAGTTAGGGTGTGGGTTAGGGTGAGGGTTAGATTAGGGTGAAGGTGAGGGTTAGAGTTAGGGTTAGTGTTTTGGTTAGGTGAGGGTTAGGTGAGCTTTAGGGTGAGGGTTAGGTTTAGGTTTAGGTTTAGGGTGAGGGTTAGGGTGAGGTTTAGTGTTAGTGTTAGGATGAGGGTTAGGCTGAGGGTTAAGGTTAGGATTAGTGTGAGGGTAAGGGTTAGGGTGAGGGTGAGGGTTAGGTTTAGGTTTAGGGTTAGGCTAAGGATGAGGGTGGGGAATTGGGTTATGTTTAGGGTGAGGGTTTTGGTTACGGTTAGGTTTAGAGTTAGGGTAAGGTTGAGGGGTTGTGTTTGGATTAGTGTTAGGGTTAGGGTTAGGCTCAGGGTGAGGTTCAGGGTGAGGGCGAGGGTTAGGTTTAAGGTGAGGGTTAGGGTTAGGGTTAGAGTTAAGGTTAGGGTGAAGGTTAGGGTTAGGTTTAGGTTTAGGATGAGGGTTTGTCTGAGGGTGAGAGTTAAGGTTCGTGTGATGGTAAGGGTTAGGGTGAGGTTTAGGGTGAGGGTGAGGGTTAGGGTGAGGGTGCAGTTGAGTGTTAGTGTTAGGGTGAGGGTTAGGGTGAAGGTTAGGGTTAAGGTTAGAGTGAGGGTTAGGGTGAGGGGAAGCGTTAGGGTGAGGGTTAGTGTGTGGGTGAGTGATAGGGTTAAGGTGAGTGTAAGGGTTAGGGCGAGGTTTAGTGTGAGGTTGAGGATTAATGTTAGCATTTGGGTTACGGTGAGGGCGAGGTTTAGGGTGAGTGTTAGGGTTATGGTTAGGGATACCTTGAGGATTAGGGTTAGGGTTAGGTTTAGGGTGAGGGTTAAGCTGAGGGTTAGGGTTAGGCTTAGGTTGAGGGTTAGGGTGAGGTTTAGGGTTAGGGTTAAAGTTATGGTGAGGCTGAGGTTGAGGGTGAGTGTAAGGGTTAGGATGAGGGTTAGGGTGAGTTTGAGGTTTAGTGTTAGCATTAGGGTTAGGTTTAGGGTTAGGGTGAGGGTTAGGGTTATGATTAGGGTTAGGGTGAGGGTGAGGGATTGTGTTAGCATTAGGGTTAGGGTTATGGTTAGGGTTAGAGTGGGGCTCAGGGTGAGGGTTAGGGTTAGGGTTAGGATTAGGTTTAGGGTTAAACTGGGGGGGTGAGGTTGAGGGTGAGGATTAGGTTTAGGGTTATTTTTAGCGTGAGGGCTAGGGTGAGGGTGAGGTTTAGTGTGAGGGTTAGGTTGAGGGTTTGGGTTAGGAAAAGCTTAGTGTTAGGGTTAGTGTGAGAGTGAGGATTAGGGTGAGCTTTTAGGTGAGCATTAGTGTTAGGGTGAGGATTACGGTTAGGTTTAGTGTGAGGGTTAGGATTAGGGTAACGTTTAGGGTGAGGGTATGGGTTAGGGTGAGGGTGAGGGTGAGGGTGAGGGTGATATTGAGGGTAGTGCGAAGGGGAGGGTTAGGGATAGGGCTAGGCTGAGGGTTAGTGTTAGGGTTAGGGTGAGGTTTAAGGTAGGGTTAGGGTGAGGGTCGGGTTCTGGAGAGGGTGAGTTTTAGGGTGAGAGTGATGGTTAGGGTTAGGGTGAGGGTTAAGGTGATGGTGAGGATTAGAGTGAGGTTCAGGGTTAGGGTTTCGGTGAGGATTAGGGTTAGGGTTAGTGTTAGGGTTAGGGTGAGGGTAAGTTTTAGGGTAAGGGTTAGGGTGCGGCTGTAGTATAGGTTTAGGTGAGGGTTAGGGTGAGCGTTAGGGTGAGGGTTAGGTTTAGGTTTAGGGATAGTGTGAGGGTTAGGGTGAGGTTTAGTGTTAGTGTTCAGGTTAGGTTTAGGGTGAGGGTTAGGGTTAGGGTAAGGGTTAGAGTGAGGATTAGGGTGAGGGTGAGTGTTATGAATAGTATTAGGGTTAAGGTTAGGTTTAGGGTGAGGGTTAGGGTTAGGGTTATGGTGAGGGTGAGTGTTAGGGTTAGCATTCGGGTTAGGGTTAGATTTAGGGTGAGGGTTAGGGTTAGGGTTAGGTTTAGGGTGAGGGCTAGGTTTAGGCTTAGGGTAAGGTTTACGTTTAGGGTGAGAGTGAGGGTGAGGGTTAGGTGTAGGATTAGGCTTAGGTGTAGGTTTAGGCTTATGGTGAGGATGAGGGTGAGTGTCAGAGTTAGGTTTAGTTTGAGGGTTAGGGTTATGGTTAGGGTTAGGGTAAGGTTGAGGGTGAGGGTTAGGGTGAGGGTGAAGCTGAGGTTGAGGGTAAGTGTGAGGGTTAGGGTTTGTGTGAGGGTTAGGGTTAGGGTTAAATTTAGGGTGAGGGTTAGGTTTAGGGTTAACATTAGGGTGAGTGCTAGGGGGAGGGTATGGTTTAGGTTTAGGTTAAGGGTTAGGGTGAGCTTTAGGGTGAGGGTTAGGTTTAGGTTTAGGGATAGGGTGAGGCTTAGGGTGAGGTTTAGTGTTCGTGTTAGGGTTAGGGTTAGAGTGAGGGTTAGGGTTAGGGTAAGGGTTAGAGTGAGGTATAAGGTGAGGGTTAGGGTTATGGATAGTATTAGAGTTAAGGTTACGTTTAGGGTGAGAGTTAGTGTTAGGGTTACTGTGAGGGTGAGTGTTAGGGTTAGCATTAGGGTTAGGGTGTGGGTGAGGGTTAGGGTTAGGGTTAGGGTGAGGTTGAGGGTTAGGGTTAGGGTTAGGGTGAGGTTTAGGGTTAAGATTTGGGTTCGAGTTAGGGTTAGGGTGAGGGTGAGGGTGAGGTTTAGTGTTAGAGTTAGGCATAGGGTGAGGGTTAGTTTGAGGTTTAGGGTTAGGGTTAATGTTAGGGTTAGGGTGAGGGTTAGAGTCAGGGTTAGGGTTAGAGTCAGGGTTAGGGTTAGGGTGAGGGTGAGGGTGTGTCTGTGGGTTAGGGTTAGGTTAAGGTTAGGCTTAGATTTACACTAAGGGTGAGGTTGAGGGTGAGGGTTATGTTTAGAGTGAGGGTTAGGCTTAGGGTTAGGTTGAGGGTTAGGATGAGGGTTAGGTTTAGAATTATGGTTAGGGTCAGCGCTGGGGTGACGTTTCGTGTGAGGGATAGGGTTAGGGATAGTGCTAGGTTTAGGATTAGGGTTAGGTTCAGGGTGAGTCTGAGGGTTAGGTTTAGGGTTAGGATTAGGCTTAGGCTTAGGGTTAGGGTTAGGGTTTGGTTTAGGTTAAGGGTGAGGTTGAGGATTAGGGTTAGTGTTAGTGTTAGGGTGAGGGTTAGGGTTAGGGTTAGAGTGACGGTTAGGGTTAGTATTAGGGTTAGGTTTAGGCTTAGGCTTAGGGTTAGGCTTATGGTGAGGGTGGGGATGAGGTTAAGGTTTAGAATGATTTATAGGGTTATGGTTACATTGAGTGTTAAGGTGAAGGTTTGGGTTAGGATTAGGGTTATGGTGACTGCTAAGGTGAGGGTGAGGTTTAGGGTGAGGGTTAGGTTTAGGATTAGGGTTATGCTGAGTCTGAGGGTGAGGGTGAGGGTTAGGTTTAGAGTGATGGTTAGGGTTACCTTTAGGGTGAGGACTAGGATTAAGGTTAGGGTTAGGGTGAGGGATTGGGTGAGTGTTAAGCTTAGGGTTAGGGTGAGGGTTAGGGTGAGTGTTAGGGTTAGGGTTAGGGTGAGGTTGAGGTTTAGATTGAGGGTTAGGGTTATGTTGAGGGTTATGTTTAGGGTAAGGGTTATGTTTAGGTTTAGGGTTATTGTTAGCATTAGGATTAGGGTTACGGTTAAGGTGAGGGTGAGGGTGAGGGTCAGGGTGAGGGTTAGGGTGAGGTTTAAGTTTAGGGTTAGGGTTAGAGTTAGGGTTATGGTGAGGGTGAGGTTTAGGGTTAGAGTTAGGGTTAGTGTTAGGGTTAGGGTTACGGTGAGGGTTAGGGTGAGGGTTAGAGTTCAGGTTAGGCTTAGGCTTAGGCTGAGCATGAGGGTGAGGGTTAGGGTTAGGTTTAGGGTTACGTTTAGGTTGAGGGTTAGGATGAGGTTTAGGGTTAGGGTTAGGGTTAGTGTTAGGGTTGGGTTTAGGGTTAGGGTTAGGTTTAGGATTAGGGTTAGGGATAGGGTGAGGGTTAGGGTTAGGGTTTGGGTTAGGGTGAGGGTGAGGGTGAGGATTATGGTTAGGGTTAGTGTTAGGGTTAGGGTTAGGGTTAGGGTTACAGTGAGGGTTAGGGTTAGGTTTAGGGTTATTTTTAGTGTTATGTTTAGGGTTAAGTTTGGGGTGAGGGTGAGGCTCAGGGTGAGGGTTATGGTTAGTGTTAGGGTTAGGGTTAGGTTTAGCATTATTGTTGGGTTAGGATTAGAGTTACGGTCAGGGTGAGAGTGAGGGTGAGGTTTAGGGTTAGGGTGAGGTTCAGCGTGAGGTTTAGGGTTAGGGTTAGGTTTAGGGTGCTGGTGAGGTTTAGGTTTAGAGTTAGGGATAGGGGGAGGGTTAGGGAAAGAGTTAGATTTAGGTTTAGTGTTAGCATTAGGGTGAGGGTGAGGGTTAGGTTGAGGTTTAGGGATAGGGTTAGGGTTAGGATTAAGGTTAGCGTGAGATTGAGGGTGAGGGTTAGGGTTAGGGTTAGGCTTAGGGTTACGGTTAGGCTGAGGGTGAGTGTGGGGGTGAGGATTAGGGTTAGGTTGATGGATAGGTTTAGGGTTAGTGTTATTGTTAGGGTATGGGTTAGAGTTACGGTGAGGGTGAGGTTGCAGGTGCGGGTTAGGGTTAATGTTAGGGTGAGGTTTAGGGTTAGGGTTAGAGATAGGGTTAGGCTGAGTGTGAGGGTGGGGGTGAGGATTAGGGTTAGGGTTAGCTTCTGGGTTAGAGTTATTGTTAGTGTTATGGTTAGGGTTAATTTTGCAGTGAGGGTGAGTTTGAGGTTGAGGTTTATGGTTAGGGTTAGGTTTAGGGTTAGGGTTAGGGTTACTGTTATTGATAGGGTTAGGGTTATAGTCATGTTGAGGGTGAGGGTGAGGTTTAGGGTTAGGGTTAGGTTGAGGGTGAGGTTTAGGGTTAGAGTGAGTGGTAGTGGGACAGTTAGTGTGAGGGTTAGGTTTAGAGTTAGTGTTAGTCTTAGGGTGAGGGTGAGTGTTAGGTTGAGGTTTAGGGATAGTGTTCGGGTTAGGATTAGGGTTAGGTGGAGTGTGAGTGTGAGGGTTAGGGATAGGATTAGGCTTAGTCTTTGGGTTAGGCTGAGGGTGAGGGTGGGGGTGAGGGTTAGTGTTATGGTGAGGGTGAGGATTAGTGTTAGGGTGAGGGTTAGGATGAAGGTAGTGTTAGGGTTAGGATTTGGTTTAGGGTGAGGGTGAGGGTGAGGATTAGGGGTAGGGTTATGGTTAGGGTTAGGGTTACAGTAGGGTTAGGTTTAGGTTTAGGGGTATGGTTAGGCTTAGGTTAGGCTGATGGTGAGTGTGGGGATGAGGATTAGGTTTAGAGTGATGGTTAAGGTTATGGTTATGTTGAGGGTTAGGGTGAGGGTTAGGGTTAGGATTAGGGTTATGGTGAGGGCTAAGGTGTGGGTGAGGGTTAGGGTTAGGGGTAGGCTTAGGATTAGGGTTAGGCTGAGACTGAGGTTGAGATTAAGTGTTAGGGTTAGGGTGATTGTTAGGGTTACGGTTAGGGTGAGGGTTAGGATGAGAGTTAGGGTTAGGGAGTGGGTTAGGGTGAGGGTGACGGTAAGGGTAAAGATGAGGGTTAGGATTAGGGTGAGGGTTAAGGTGAGGATGAGGGTTAGGGTTAGGCTGAGGGTTAGGGTGATGTTGAGGGTTACGGTTAGGGTGAGGGTGAGGTTTAGATTGAGGTTTAGGGTTATGTTGAGGGTTATGTTTAAGGTGAGGGTTAGGTTTAGTTTTAGGGTTATTGTTAGGGTTAGGGTTAGGGTTACGGTTAAGGTGAGGTTGATGGTGAAGTTTGGGTTAGGGTTAGTGTGAGGTTTAGGTTTAGTGTTAGGGTTAGAGTTAAGGTTAGGGTGATGGTGAGGTTGAGGGTTAGGGTTAGGGTTAGAGTTAGGGTTAGGGTGATGGTGAGGTTTAGGGTTAGGTTTAGGGTGAGGTTTAGGGTGAGGGTTAGAGTTCAGGTTAGGCTTAGGCTTAGGCTTAGGCTTAGGCCGAGCATGATAGTGAGGGTTAGGTTTAGGGTTAGGGTGAGGGTTAGCGTTAGGTTTAGAGTGAGTGTTAGGATGAGGTTTATGGTTAGGCTTAGGGTTAGGTTTAGGATTAGGGTTAGGTTTGGGTTTAGGGTTAGGCTTAGGGTTTGGGTGAGGGTTAGGGTTAGGGTTAGGGTTAGGGTTAGGGTTATTGTTAGTGTTATGGTTAGTTTTAAGTTTGCATTGAGGGTGATGCTCAGGGTGAGGTTTATGTTTAGTGTTAGTCTTAGGGTTAGGTTTAGTGTTAGGGTTAGGGTTGGGTTTAGGGTTACGCTTAGTGTTAGGTGGAGGGTGAGGGTTAGGGTGAGGGTTAGGGTTAGGGGTAGGGTTAGGATGAGTGTTAGGGTTCGGGTTACGGTGAAGGTGTGGGTTAGTTTTGAGCTGAGGGTTAGGGTGAGGACTAAAGTGAGGGTGAGGGTTAGGGTTAGGGTGAGGGTTAGGTTGGGCTTTAGGTTTAGGTTTAGGGTTAGGGTTAGGGTTAGGGTTAGGATTAGGGTTAGGCTGAGGGTGAGTGTGAGGGTTAGTTTAAGGGTTAGGCTTAGGCTTAGGGTTAAGCTGATGGTGAGGGTGGGGATGAGGATTAGGTTTAGAGTGATGGTTCTGATTATGGTTATGTTGAGGGTTAGGATGAGGGTTAGGGTTAGGATTAGTGTTAGGGTGAGGGCTAGGGTGAGTGTGAGGTTTAGGGTTAGTTTTAGGCTTAGGCTTATTGTTAGGCTGAGGCTGAATGTCAGGGTGAGGGTTAGGGTTAGGGTGATGTTTAGGGTTACAGTTAGGGTGAGGGTTAGGATGAGGGTTAGGTTTAAGCTGAGGGTTAGGATGAGGGTGACAGTAATAGTAAAGATGAGGGTTAGGGTGAGGATGAGGGTTATTGTTAGCGCGAGGGTTAGGGTTAGGGTGAGGGTGAGGGTTAGATTGAGGATTAGTGTTAGCATTAGTGTGAGGTTTAGGTTGAGGATGAGTGTTAGGTTTAGGTGGGGCTAGGGTGAAGTTGAGGGTTAGGGTTAGGATTAGGGTGAGGTTTAGGTTTAGCGTGATGGTTAGCATTAGTGTGAGCGTTAGTGTTAGGTTCAGTGTTAGTGTTAGGGTGAGGGTAAGTGTTAGGGTAAAGTTTAGGTTTAGGGTGAGGTTTAGGATTAGGGTTAGTGTTAGGGTTAGGGTGAGGGTGAGGTTTAGGGTTAGAGTTAGGGTTACGGTGTGGTTTCGGGTTAGGCTTAGGGTTAAGTTTATTGTTAGCGTTAAGGTTAGGGTGAGGTTTATTGTAGGGGTGAGGGTTAGTGTTAGGTTTAGGATAAGGGTTAGGGTTAAGGTGAGGGTGAGTATGAGGGTTACAGTTAGGGTTAGGGTTAGGATTAGAGTTAGGGTGAGCGTGAGTGTGAGGGTTATGGTTAGGGTGAGTGTTGGGGTTAGGTTTAGAGTGAGGGTTAAGGTGAGGGTTAGGCTTAGGCTTAGGGTTTGGGTATGGGCTAGGCTGATGGTGAGGGTTAGGGTTAGGGTTAGAGTGAGGGGTAGGGTGAGGGTTAGGGTTAGTGTTAGTGTTAATGTTGGGGTTAGGGTAAGGCTTAATGTTAGGCGGAGGTTGAGGCTGAGTGTGAGGGTTAGGGTTAGGGTGAGTGTGAGGTTTGGGGTTAGATTTAGCATTAGGGTGAGGGTTAGTCTGAGGGTTAGGGTTAGGGTTAGTATTAAGGTTAGGGATAAGGTGAGGGTGAGTGTGAGGGTTAGGGTTAATCTTAGGCTTAGGCTAAGGCTTAGGCTGAGTGTAACGGTGAGGGTGGGGGTTAAGGTTAGGGTTGTAGGGTTAGGGTGAGTGTTAGGATAAGGGTTAGGGTTAGCATTAGTGTGAGGGTGAGGGTTAGAGTTAGGGTGAGGGTTATGGTTAGCGTTAGGGTGAGGTTTATGGTTAGGATTTGGGTTAGGGTTACAGTGAGGGTGAGGGTTAGGGTGAGGGTGAGGGTTAGGATTAGGGTTAGGGTGAGGGTTTGGGTTAGCGTTAGAGTTACGGTGAGGGTCAAGGTTTGGGATAGGGTTAGGGTTAGTGTTACAGTTAGGGTTAGGGTTAGAGTAACAGTGAGGGTGAGGGTGAGGGTGAGGGTGAGGGTTAGGATCACGGTTAAGGTGAGGTTTAGGATTAGGGTTATGGTTAGGGTGAGGGTGAGGTTTAGGGTTAGAGTTAGGGTTAGGGGGAGGGTTTGGCAGATGGTTAGGGTTAGGGTTAGAGTTAGAATTAGGGTGAGGTTTAGGTTTAGGTTTAATATTAGAGTTAGGGTTAGGTTTAGGATTAGGTTTGCAGTAAGGGTGAATGTGAGGGTTAGGGTTAGGGTTTGGCTTAGGCTTAGGGTTAGGCTTAGGGTGTGGGTGGGGATGAGGATTAGGTTTAGAATGATGGTTAGGTTTAGGGTTAGGTTGAGGGCTAGGTTGAGGGTGAGGGTTAGGGTTAGGGTGAGGTTTAGGGTTAGGGTGATGGTTAGGGTTAGTGTGAGGGTGGGTGTTAGGGTGAGGGTTAGGTTTAGGGTGAAGGTTATGGTTAGGATGAGGGTTATTGTTAGGGTTAGGGTTAGGGTTAGGGTTATGGTGAGGGTGAGGGTGAGGGTTAGGTTTAGGCTTAGGTTTAGGTTTTGGGTTAGGGTTATAGTTAGGGTTATGGTGAGTGTGAGGTTTAGGGTTAGAGTTAGGGTTAGTGTTAGTATTAGGGTTAGGGTGAGGGTTAGGGTTAGGGTTAGGCTTATGCTTATGCTTAGGCTTAGGCCGAACATGAGGTTGAGTGCTAGGGTTAGGGTTAGGGTGGGGTTTAGGGTTAGGGTTAGGGTTAGGGTGAGGGTCAGGTTCAGGGTTAGATATAGGGTTAGGGGGAGGGTTAGGGTGAAGGTTTGTTTTTGGGTTAGAGTTTGTGTTAGGGTGAGGGTAAGTTTTAGGTTGAGGATTTGGTTTTGGGTGAGGTTTATGGTTAGGGTGAGGGTTAGGAATAGGGTTAGGGTTATTGTTAGGGTTAGGTTTAGGGTTAAGGGTAGGGTGAGGGTGAGGGTAAGGATGCGGTTTAGGATTAGTGTTAGGGTGAGGTTTAAGGTTTGGGTTAGGTTTAGAGTTAGGGTTAGGCTGAAGGTGAGATTTAGGGTTAGAGTAGGGTTAGGATGAGGGTTAGGTTGAGGGTTAGGTTAGGGTTAGTGATAGCGTTAGGGTTAGGGTGAGAGTTAGGGGGATGGTTAGAGTTAGGGTTAAGGTTAGCGTTAGGATTAGGATTAGGATGAGGGTGAGTGTGTGTATTAGGGTTAGATTTAGCGTTCGGTTTAGGGTTAGGCTGAGGGTGAGGTTGAAGTTGAGGGTTAGGGTTAAGGTTAATGTTAGGTTTAGGGTTAGTGTGAGGGTTAGGGTTAGTGTTAGGCTTAGGCTTAGGGTAATGCTGAGGGTGAGAGTGAGGGTGAGTGTTAGGGTTAATGTGAGGGTTAGTGTTAGGGTTAGGGTGAAGTTTAGTGTTAGGGTTAGGTTTATAGTTAGGGTTAGGGTGAGGGTGATGTTTATGGCTAGAGTTAGGGTTAGGGTGAGGGTTAGGGATAGGGTGAGGGTTAGATTGAGGATTAGTGTTAGGATTAGGGTGAGGTTTAGGGTGAGGATGAGGCTTAGGGTTTAAGGTGAGGGCTTGGGTGAGGGTGAGGGTTAGTGTTAGGGTTAGGTTGAGTTTTAGGATTAGGGTGATGGTTAGGGTTAGTTTGAGAGTTAGTGTGAGTGTTAGGATTAGTGTTAGGGTGAGGGTTATTGTTAGGGTGAGGGTTACTGTTAGGGTTAGGGGTACTGTTAGGTTTAGGGTTAGGGTTACGGTTCAGGTTAGGTTGAGGATGAGGGTTAGGATGAGGTTTAGGGTTAGGGTTAGATTTAGTGTCAGCGTGAGAGTGAGGTTTAGGGTTAGAGTTCGGGTTAGTGGTAGGTTTAGGGTTCTGGTGAGGTTTAGGGTTAGGGTTAGGCTTAGGTTTAGGCTTAGGCCGAGCATGAGGGTGAGGGTTAGGGTTAGGGTTAGAGTGAGAGTTAAGATGAGGTTTAGGGTTAGGATTAGGGTTAGGGTGAGGGCTAGGTTGAGGGTTACAGTGAGGGTTAGGTTTAGGGATAAGGTTAGGTTTAGGATTAGGTTTAGGGTAGAGTTTGTTTGAAGCTTAGGATTAGAGTTAGGGTTAGGCTTAGGGTTAGGGTGAGGGTTCAGATTAGGGTTTGCATTAGGGTGAGGGTTAAGCTGAGGATTAGGGTTAGGTTTAGTGTCAGGGTTAGGTTTAGTGTTAAGGTTAGGTATAGGGTTAGGGTTAGGGTTAGGTTTATGGTCAGGGTTAGGGTTAGGGTTAGGTTTAGGGTTAGGCTGAGGATGAGGCTGAGGGTGAGGTTTATGGTTACCCTTAGGGTTACGGTTACGGTTAGGGTTAGTGTTACTGTTAGGGTTAGTGTTATTGTTAGGATTAGGTTTCGAGGTACGGTGAGGTGGAGGGTGAGGTTTAGGGTTAGAGTGAGGTTTAGGGTGAGGTTTAGGGTTAGGGTGAGGGTGAGGTTTAGGGTTAGAGTTAGTGTTAGAGGGAGGGTTAGGGTGAGGTTTAGGGATAGCATTAGTGTTAGGGTTAGGGTGATGGTGAGGTTTAGGTTGAGGTTTAGGGATAGGATTAAGTTTAGGATTAGGGTTAGGGTGAGGTTGAGTGTGAGGGTTAGGGTGAGGGTTAAGTTTAGGCTTAGGGTTAGGCTGAGGGTGAGGGTTGGGGTGAGGATTAGGGTTAGGTTGATGGTTAGGGTTAGGGTTAATGCTATTGTTAGGGTTAGGGTTAGAGTTACAGTGAGCATG
This sequence comes from Dipodomys merriami, assembly GCF_024711535.1. Lineage (NCBI taxonomy): Eukaryota > Metazoa > Chordata > Mammalia > Rodentia > Heteromyidae > Dipodomys > Dipodomys merriami. The sequence goes on from NW_027202849.1 coordinate 717,778, forward strand.
AGGGTTCGGGTGAGGGTTAGGGTTAGGGTTAGGGTGGGGTTTAGGGTTAGGGTTTGAGTGAGGGTGAGGGTGAGGTTTATGGTTAGATATAGTGTTAGGGTGAGGGTGAGGGTGAGCTTTAGTGATAGGGTTAGTGTTAGGTTTAGGGTGAGGGTGAGGGTTACATTGAAGTTTAGGATTAGGCTTAGGGTTAGAGTTAGTGTGAGGGTTAGTTTTAGGGTTAGGTTTAGTGTTAGTGTGAGTGTAAGTGTTAGGGTGAGGTTTTGGGTTAGGGTGATGTTTATGGTTAGGGTGAGGGTTAGGATTTGTGTTAGCGTTATTGTTAGGGTTAGGTTTAGGGTTTGGGTTAGGGTTAGAATGAGGTTTCGGGTGAGGGTGAAGTTTAGGGTTAGAGTTAGCGTTAGGGTGAGGGTCAGGGGTAGGGTTAGTGTTAGGGTTCGGGTTAGTATTAGGGTGAGAGTTAGGGGGAGGGTTAGGGTAAGGGTTAGGTTTAGGGTTATGATTCAGGTAAGGGTGAAGGTGAGTGCGAAGTTTAGGGTTAGGCTTAGTGATAGGTTTATTGTTAGTGTTAGGGTTAGAGTGAAGTTGAGGGTAAGGGTGAGGGTGAGGATTAGGTTTAGGGTTAGGGTGAGGTTTAGGGTTAGGTTTAGGGTTAGGGTGAGGGTTAGGGTTAGGGTTAGGGTGAGGGTTAGGATGAGGATTAGGGTTAAAATTAAGGTTAGGTTGAGAGCTATGGTGAGGGTGAGGATTAGGGTTAGTGTTAGGGTAAGGTTTAAGGTTAGGGTTAGGTTTAGGGTGAGAGTTAGTATGAGGGTTAGAGTTACTGTGAGGGTGAGGGTTAGGGTGAGGATTAGGGTCAGGGTGAGGGTGAGTGTTTGCATTATGGTTAGGGTTAGGGTTAGGTTTAGGGTAAGGATTAGTGTTATTTTCAGTGTTAGGGTTAGAGTTATGGTGAGGGTGAGGGTGAGGTTGAGGCTTAGGTTTAGGGTTAGGGTGAGGTTTAGTTTTAGGGTTAGGATTAGGGTGAGGCTGAGGGTGAGGTTTAGGGTTAGGTTTAGGGTTAGTTTGAGGGTTAGGTTGAGGGTTAGGGTTAGGGTTAGTTTTAGGGTTAAGGTTAGGGTGAGGGTTAGGTTGAGGTTTAGGGTTAGTGTTAGAGTTAGGGCTAGGATTAGGGTTAGGGTTAGTGTGAGTGTGAGGCTTAGGTTGACAGTTAGAGTTAGGGTGATGTTTAGGCTGACGGTTAGGTTTCGGCTGAGGATTAGGGTTAGGGTGAGTATTACGGTTAGGGTGAGGGTGAGGGTTAGGATTAGGGTTATGTTTAATGTGAGGGTAAGGGTTAGGGTGAGGGTTATGGAGAGGTTGAGGTTTAAGGTTAGCATTAGGGTTAGGTTTAGGATTAGGGTTAGGGTTCTGATTAGGGTTAGGGTGAGGGTGAGGGATTTGCTTAGGAAAGGCTTAGGGTTAGGGTTAGGTTGAGGATTAGGGTGAGGGTGAGGTATAAGTTGAGGATTAGGTTTAGGGTGAGGATTAGGGCTAACGTTAGTGTTTGGGTTAGGGTTAGAGTGATGTTTAGGGTGAGGGTGATGGTTAGGGTGGGGGTGAGCCTGAGAGTGAGTGTGAGGGTGTAGGTGAGTGTTAGGGTGGTGGTGATGGTTGGGGTGATGGCGAGGGTTAGGGTAAAGGTGAGGGTGAGGTTTCGGTTAGGGTTAGGGTGAGGGTTAGGGTTAGGGTTAGGGTTACTGTGAGGATAAGTGTTAGGGTGAGGGTTAGGGTTAGCGTTAGGGTTAGGGTTAGGTTTAGGATGAGGGTTAAGGTGAGGTTTAGGGTTAGTATGAGGGTGAGGGTTAGAGTTAGGTTTAGGGTGAGGATTAGGGTTAGGGTTAGGGTTAGAGTGAGGGTTAGTGTGAGGGTTAGTGTGAGCATGAGGGTGAGGTTGAGGGTGAGGTTGAGGGTTAGGGTTTAGGTGAGGGTCAGGTTTACGGTTAGGGTTAATGTTAGGGTGACGGTTAGGGTTAGGATGAGGGTTAGGCTGAGGGTTACGTTTAGGGTTAGGGTGAGGGTAAGGTTTAGAGTGAGGGTAAGGGTTACAGTGAGGGTGAGGGTTAGGTTTTGGATTAGGGTTAGAGTTAGGGTGAGGGTTTAGGGTTAGATTTATGATTAGTGTGAGGGTTTTGGTTTGGTTTAGAGTTATGGTGAGGGTTAGAGTTAGTGTTTGGATTAGGGGTAGGCTTAGGGTTAGGATGTGGGTGAGGTTGAGGGTGAGGTTGAGGGTTAGGGTTAATGTGAGGGTTAGGGTTAGGATTAGCGTTAAGGTTGGGGTGAGGGTTAGGTTTAGGGTTAGGGTTAGGATAAGGTTAGGCTGAGGGTTAGGTTTAGGGTTCAGGTGAGGGTAAGGGTTAGGGTGAGATTTAGGGTGAGGGTGAGGTTTAGGTTAAGGCTTAGGTTTAGGGTGAGTGTTAGGGTTAGGTTTAGGGTGAGAGTGAGGTTTAGGTTGAGGGTGAGGGTGAGGGTTAGTGATAGGGTTGAGGTTAGGGTCAGGGTCATTGTTAGGGTTAGTGTTAGAGTTAGGGTGAGGGTGAGTGTGAGGGTTAGGTTTAGGTTTAGATTTAGGGTTAGGGTTAGGCTGAGGGTGAGGGTGAGGGTGAGGGTGAGGTTTAGGGTTAGGATGAGGGTTAGAGTTAGGGTTAGGGTTAGGGTTGGGTTGAGGGTTAGGGTTAGGTTTAAGAAGTGGGTTTGGCTGAGGTTTACGGTTATGGTTAGGTTGAGGTTTAGGGTTAGTGTGAGGGTTAGGATGATAATTAGGCCGAGTGTTAGTTTTAGTGTTAGGGTGAGGGTAAGGGTTAGGGTGAGGGTGAGGGTTAGGTTTAGGGTTAGGTTTAGGGTTAGGGTGAGCGTTAGGGATAGGGTTAGGATTAGGGTGAGGGTTAGGGTGAGGGTTAGGGTTAGGGTTAGTGTTAGGGTGAGGTGTAGTTGAGGGTTAGGTTTAGGGTGAGGTTTAGGGTGACGGTGACAGTAAGGGTTAGGGTGAAGTTGAGGGTTTGGGATAGGGTTAGTGTCAGAGTTAGGCTTAGGGTTAGGGTTAGGGTGAAGGGTAGGTTGAGGGGGTAGGGGTAGGGTTAGGGTGAGGTATAAGGTTAATTTGAGGTTTAGGGTTAGGGTTAGGGTTAGTGTGAGGATAAGGATAAGAGTGAGGGTTAGGGTGAGAGTGAGGTTTAGGGTTAGCGTTAGAATTAGGGTGAGGGTTAGTGTGAAGGTTAAGGTGAGGTTTTGGTTTAGTATGAGGATGAGGGTTAGAGTTAGGTTTAGACTGAGGGTTAGGGTTAGGGTGAGGTTTAGGATCGGTTTAGGGTGAGGGTGAGGGTTCGGGTTCGGGTGAGTTTTATGGTGTGGGTGACGGTTAGGGTTAGGGTGAGGGTTAGGGTTATGGTGAGGATTAGGGTTAGGGTTAGGGTTAAGGTTATAGTGAGGGTAAGTGTTAGGATGAGGTTTAGGGTGAGGGTGAGGTTTAGGGATAACGTTAGAGTTAGGGTGAGGGTTAGGGTTAGGGTTAGGGTGAGGGTTAGGGGTAGGGTGAGGTGTAGGGTTAGGGTTAGGGTTAGTGTGAGGATAAGGATAAGTGTGAGGGTTAGGATGAGAGTGAGGTTTAGTGTTAGCATTAGGGTTACGGTGAGTTTTAGGGTGAGGGTTAAGGTGAGGATTAGGGTTAGGGTTAGGGTTATAGTCAGGGTAAGGGTTAGGATGAGGTTTAGTTTGAGGGTGAGTTTTAGGTATAGCGTTAGAGTTAGGTTGAGGTTTAGGGTGAGGGTTAGGATCCAGGTTAGGTTAGGTGAGGGTGAGGGTTATCGTTAGGTTTAGGGTTAGGTTTAGGGTGAGGGTAAGGTTTAAGGTGAGGGTAAGGGTGAGGGTGAGGGTGAGGGTTAATTTGAGGGTTAGGGTGAGCGTTAGGGTGAGGGTTCAGTTGAGGGTTTGGGTTAGGGTTAGGGTGAGGTTGAGGGAGAGGGTGAGACTTACGGTTAGGTTTAGGGTGAGGATGGGGTTTAGGTTTAGTGTTAGGGTTAGGGTTAGGGTGAAGGATAGGGTGAGGGTAAGGGTTAGAGGGAGGTTTAGCGGAAGGGTGAGGGTTAGGGATAGCATTAAGGTTAAGGATAGGTTTACGGTGAGAGTTAGGGTTAGTGTTAGGGTTAGGGTGAGGGTTAGGTTTAGGGTTAGGGTGACGGTGAGGGTAAGGGTTAGGGTGAGTACTAGGGTTAGGTTTAGGGTTAAGGTAAGGTTTAGGTTTAGGGTCAGGGTGAGAGTGAGAGTTAGGTTTAGGATTAGGCTTAGGTGTAGGCTTAGGCTTAGGTTGAGGGTGAGGGTGAGTGTCAGAGTTAGGTTTAGTGTGAGGGTTAGGGTTATGGTTATTTTTAGGGTGAGAATGAGGGTGAGGGTTAGGGTGAGGTTGAGGGTGAGGTTGAGGGTTAAGGTTTTGGTGAGGGATAGTATTAGGGATAAGGTTAGTGTGAGGGTTAGGGTTATGTTTAGTGTTAGGATGAGGGTTAGGTTTAGGGTTAGGGTGAGGGTAAAGTTTAGTGTGAGGGTGAGGGTTAGGGGTAGGATTAGGGTTTGGGTTAGGGTGAAGGTCAGGGATAGGGTTAGGATTATGGTGAGGGTTTTGTTTAGGGTTAGGTTTAGAGTCAGGGTGAGAGTGAGGGTGAGGGTTAGCGTTTGGATTAAGGTTAGGGTTAGGGTTAAGCTGAGGTTGATGTTGAGGATGAGGGTTAGGGTTAATGTGAGGTTTAGCGTTAAGGTTAGGGTGAGGGTTAGGTTTAGGGTTAGGATGAGGGTAAGGGTTAGGGTGAGGGCTAGGGTGAGGGTGAGGGTTAGGGATAGGGTTAGGTTGAGGTTTAGGGTTCAGGTGATGGTTAGGGTTAGTGTGAGTGTTAGTGTTAGGACTAGGGTTAATTTTAGGGTGAGGGTTAGTGTTAGGGTGACTTATAGCGTTAGGGTGAGTGTTATGGTTAGGGTTAGGGTTAGTGTTAGCTTTAGAGTTATTGTTTGGGTTAGGGTTAAGGTTACGTTGAGGGTGAGGGTGAGGTTAAGTGTTAGGGTGAGGGTTACCATTAGGGTGAGGGTTATGGTTAGCATTAGGGTTAGTGTTAGGTTAAGGGTTTTTGTTAGGGTTAGGGTTAGGGTTAAGGTTACGGTGAGGGTGAGGGTGAGGGTAAGTTTTAGGGTTAGGTGGAGGTTTAGGTTTAAGGTTAGGGTTAGAGTTAGGGTTAGGGTGAGGGTGAGGGTGAGGGTGAGGTTTAGAGTTAGTGTTAGGGGGAGGGTTAGGGTGAGGGTTAGGGTTGGGGTTAGGGTTAGTGTTAGGATTAGGGGTAGGGTGAGGTTGAGTGTGAAGGTTAGGGTTAGGGTTAGTCTGAGGGTGAGGGTGAGGGTTAGGTTTAGGATTTGGGTGAGGTTTAGGATGAGGTTAAGGTTAGGATTAGGGTTAGGATGAGGGCAGGTGTGAGGGTGAGGTTTAGGGTTAGCATTATGGTGAGGTTTAGGATTAGGGTTAGGTTTATGGTTAGGGTGAGGGTTACTGTTAGGGTTACAGTGAGGGTGAGGTTTAGTGTTAGGGTGATGGTTAGTGGTAGGGTTAGGGTGAGGGTGAGGTTTAGGGTTAGAGTTAGGGTTAGTGTTAGGGTTAGAGTTAGGGTGAGTGTTAGGGTGTGGGTTAGGGTGAGGGTTAGAGGTCGGGTTAGGCTTAGGCTTAGGCTTAGGCTGAGCGTGGGGGTGAGGTTTAGGGCTAGGTTTAGGGTGAGTGTTAGGGTTAGATTTAAAGTGAGGGTTAGGATGAGGTTTGTGGTTATGGTTATGGTTAGGGTTAGTTTTAGGGTTACAATTAGGGTTAGTTTTAGGGTTAGGGTTAGGGTGAGGTTTTGGGTTAGGTTTAGGGTTAAGTTTAGGATTAGGGTTAGAGTTAGGGTTATTGTTAGTGTTATGGTTAGTGTTAAGTTTGCGGTGAGGGTGAGGCTCAGGGTGAGGGTTATGGTTAGTGTTAGAGTTTAGGTTAGGGTTAGTATTATTGTTAGGGTTCGGGTTAGAGTTACGGTCATGGTGAGAGTGAGGGTGAGGGTTAGGGTGAGGTTTAGGGTAAGGTTTATGGTTAGGGTAAGGGTTAGGGTGCTGGTGAGGTTTAGGGTTAGAACTAGGGTGAGGGGGAGTATTAGGGTGACGGTTAGGGTTAGGTTTAGTGTTAGCATTAGGGTGAAGGTGAGGGTTTGGTTGAGGTTTAAGGATAGGGTTAGTGTTAGGATTAGGGTTAGGGTGACTGTGAGGGTTAGGGTTAGGCTTAGGCTTAGGGTTAGGCTGAGGGTGAGGCTGGGGGTGAAGATTAGGTTTAGAGTGATGGTTAGGGTTAGGGTTAGTGTTATTGTTAGGGTTAGGGTTAGAGTTAAAGTGAGGGTGAGGGTGCGGGTAGGGTTAGGGTTAGGGTTAAGCTGAGGTTTAGGTTTAGGTTTAGAGATAGGGTTAGGGTGAGGGTGAGGTTTAGGGTTAAAGTTAGGGTTAATGTTAGGGTTAGGCTTAGGGTTAGAATGAGACTGAGCGTGGGCGTGAGGATTCGGGTTAGGGTTAGGGTTAGGGTTAGAGTTAGGGTTAGGGTTAGGGTTAGGGTAAGGGTTAAGGTTAGTGTTATGGTTAGTGTTAGGTTTAAGTTTGCAGTGAGGGTGAGGCTGAGTGCGAGGTTTATGGTTAGGGTTAGGGTTATGGTTAGTGTTATTGTTAGGGTTAGGGTTAGAGTTACGGTGAGGGTGAGGGTGAGGGAGAGGGTTAGGGTTAGGTGACATTTAGGGTGAGGTTTAGGGTTAGGGCTAGGTTGAGGGTGAGGATTAGGTTTAGAGTTAGGGTTAGTGGGAGGGTTTGTGGGAGGCTTAGGGTTAGGTTGATTTTTAGGGATAGGGTTAGGATTAGGATTAGGGTTAGTGCGAGGTTGAGTGTGAGGGTTAGGGTTAGGGTTAGGCTTAGGCTTAGGGTTAGGCTGAGGGTGAGGGTGGGAGTGAGCGTTTGTGTTACACTGACGGTGAGGATTAGATTTAGGGTAAGGGTTAGGATGAGGGTTAGGGTTACAGTGAGGGTGAAGGTTAGGGTTAGGGTGAGGGTTACCTTTAGGATTAGGGTTAGGGTGAGGGTGAGGGTTAGGATTAGGGTTAGAGTTAGGTTTATTGTTAGTTTTATGGTTAAGGTTACTTTTGGAGTGAGTGTGAGGCTGAGGGTGAGGGTTAGGGTTAGGATTAGGTTTAGGGTTAGGATTAGTGTTAGGGTGAGGGTGAGATTGAGGGTGAAGTTTAGGGTAAGGGTGACGTTTAGTGTTACGGTTAGCTTGAAGGTTACGATGAGGGTTAGGGATTGATTGATTGTTAGGGTGAGGGTGAAGGTAAGGGTAAAGTTGAGGGTTAGGCTATGGGTGAGGGTTAAGAAAAGGGTCAGGGTTAGGGTTAGGGTGAGGGTTAGGGTAAGTGTGAGGGTTAGGGGTTAGGGTGAGGGTGAGGGTTAGATTGAGGATTAGGGTTAGGGTTAGTGTGAGGTTTAGGGTGAGGATAAGGGTTTAGGGTTAGGTGAGGATAAGAGTTAGAATTAGGGTTAGGGTTAGGGTGAGGGCTAGGGTGAGGCTGGGGGTTAGGGTTAGTGTTAGGGTTAGGGTGAGGTTTAGGGTTAGGATGAGTGTTAGGGTTAGTGTGAGGGTTAGTGTTAAGGTTATGGTTAGTGTTAGGGTGGGGGTATGTGTTAGCGTGATGGTTAGGGTTAGGGTGAGGGTTACAGTTAGGTTGAGGGTTAGGGTTCGTGTTAGGGTTATTTTTAATTTTAGGTTAAGGGTTAGGTTGAGGGTGAGGGTGAGGGTGAGGGTTAGGGTTAGTGTGAGGTTTAGGGTTAGGATTAGGGTTAGAGTTAGGGTTAGGGTTAGGGTGAGCGTTAGCGTTAGAGTTAGGGTTAAGGTTAGGGTGAGGGTTAGTGTGAGGGTTAGGGTTAGAGTTAGGGTTAGGGTTAGGATTATGATTAGGGTGAGGGTGAGTGTGTGGGCTAGGCTTAGGTTTAGAATAAGGCTTAGCATTAGGCTGAGGGTGAGGTTGAAGGTGAGGGTTAGGTTTAGGCTGAGTGTTAGGATTAGGGTTAGGGTGAGGGTAAGGGTGAGGGATATGGGTTAGGATTAGGGTTAGGCTGAGGGCTAGGGTGAGGGTGAGGTTTAGGTTTATGCTTAGGGTGAGGTTTAAGGTTAGGTTTAGGTTGAGGGTGAGGTTTAATTTTAGAGTTAGTGTTAGGGTGAGGGTTAGGGTTAGGGTTAGTGTTAGGGTAAGTGTGAGGGTTAGGGTTATGGTTAGGATTAGGATTAGGGTTACTGTGAGGGTGAGTGTGAGGGTTATGGTGAGGGTTAGGGTTGGTCTTAGGGTTAGCCTGAGGGTGATTATGAGGGTGAGAGTTCGGTTAGGGTGAGGTTGAGGTTTAGGGTTAGAGTTAGTGTTAGTGTGAGGGTTAGTGTGAGAGTGAGTGTTAGGTTTAGGTTGTGGGTGAGGGTCAGGATTAGGGTGATGCTTAGGCTTATGGTCAGGGTGAGGGTTAGGATGAGGGTTAGGCTTATTGTGAGGATTAGGGTGAGGGTGACAGTAAGGGTAAAGTTGAGGGATAGGCTGAGAGTGAGGATTACGGTAAGGGTGAGTGTTGGGGCTAGGGTGAGTGTTAGGGTTAGGGTTAGGTTTAGGGTGTGGTTTAGATTGAGGATTCGTTTTTGGGGTTAGTGTGAGGTTTAGGGTGAGGATGAGGGTTAAGGTTGGGTTGAGGGCTAGGGTGAGGATGAGGGTTAGGATTAGGGTTAGGGTGAGTGTTAGGTTTTGGGTGATCTTTAGGGTTATTGTGAGGGTTAGTGTTAGGGTTAGGGTTAGTGTTAGGGTGAGGGTAAGTGTTAGGGTGAGGTTTAGGGTTAGGGTGAGTGTTATGGTTAGAATGAGGGTTAGGGTTAGGTTTAGGGTTATTTTTAGGGTTAGGGTTAGGGTTAGGATGAGGGTCAGGGTTAGGATTAGGGTTAGGGTGAGGGCTAGGGTGAGAGTGAGGATTAGGTTTAGGGTTAGGCTTAGGCTTAGTGTTAGGCTGAGGCTGAGGGTGAGGTTGAGGGTTCGGGTTAGCATGATGGTTAGGGTCATGGTTAGGGTGAGGGTTAGGATGAGGGTTAGGTTTAGGGTGAGGTTTAAGGTGAGGGTGACAGTAAGGGTCAAGATGAGGGTTAGAGTGAGGATTAGGTTTAGGGTTAGGGTGAGGGTGAGGATAAGATTGAGGATAGTGTTAAGGTTAGAGTGAGTTTTAGGGTGATAATGAGGGTTAGGGTTAGGGTGAGGGCTACGGTGAGAATGAGGGTTAGGGATAGGTTTAGGTTGAGGTTTAGGGTTAAGGTGATGATTAGGGTTAGTGTGAGGGTTAGTGTTAGGACTAGGGTTAGTTTTAGGGTGAGGGTTAGTGTTAGGGTGAGTTATAGCGTTAGGGTGAGTGTTATGGTTATGGTTAGGGTTAGTGTTAGCTTTAGGGTTATTGTTTGGGTTAGGGATAAGGTTACGTTGAGGGTGAGAGTTAGGGTAAGTGTTAGGGTGAGGGTTACCGTTAGGGTGAGGGTTATGGTTAGGGTTAGGGTTAGTGTTAGGTTTAGGGTTATTGTTAGGGTTAGGGTTAGGGTTAAGGTTACGGTAAGGGTGAGGGTGAGGTTAAGGTTTAGGGTTAGGTTGAGGTTTAGGTTTAGGGTTAGGGTTAGAGTTAGGTTTAGGGTGAGGGTGAGGTTTAGGTTATAGTTAGTGTTAGGGGGAGGGTTAGGGTGAGGGTTAGGGTTAGGGTTAGGGTTAGTGTTAGGATTAGGTTTAGGGTGAGGTTAGGGTTAGGGTTAGGGTTAGGGTTAGTCTGAGGGTGAGGGTGAGGGATTGGTTTAGGATTTGGGTGAGGTTTAGGATGAGGTTAAGGTTAGGATTAGGGTTAGGATGAGAGCAAGTGTGAGGGTGAGAGTTAGGGTTAGCATTATGGTGAGATTTAGGATTAGGGTTAGGTTTATGGTTAGGGTGAGGGTTACTGTTAGGGTTACAGTGAGGGTGAGCTTTTGGGTTAGGGTGAGGGTTAGAGTTAGGGTTAGGGTGAGGGTGAGGTTTAGGCTTAGAGTTAGGGTTAGTGTTAGAGTTAGGGTTAGGGTGAGGGTTTGTGAGGGTTAGGGTGAGGGTTAGAGTTCGGGTTAGGCTTAGGCTTAGGCTTAGGCCGATCGTGGGGGTGAGGGTTAGGGTTAGGTTTACGGTGAGGGTTAGGATGAGGTTTGTGGATATGGTTATGCTTAGGGTTAGTTTTAGGGTTACGATTAGGGTTAGTTTTAGGGTTAGGGTTAGGGTGAGGGTTTGGGTTAGGGTTAAGGTTAAGTTTAGGATTAGGGTTAGGGTTAGGGTTATTGTTAGTGTTTTGGTTAGTGTTAAGTTTGCGGTGAGGGTGAGGCTCAGAATGAGGGTTATGGTTAGTGTTAGGGTTTGAGTTAGGGTTAGTATTACTGTTAGGGTTAGGGTTAGATTTACTGTCATTGTGAGAGTGAGGGTGAGGGTTAGGGTTAGGATTAGGGTTAGGGTGAGGGTGAGGGTTAGGGTTAGGCTTAGGCTTAGGGTTAGGCTGAGGGTGAGGCTGGGGGTGAGGATTAGGGTTAGGGTGATGGTTAGGGTTAGGGTTAGTGTTATAGTTAGGGTTAGGGTTAGAGTTAAAGTGAGGGTGAGGGTGCGGTTAGGGTTAGGGTTAGGGTTAAGCTGAGGTTTAGGGTTAGGTTTAGAGATAGGGTTAGGGTGAGGGTGAGGTTTAGGGTCAAAGTTAGGGTTAATGTTAGGGTTAGGCTTAGGGTTAGAATGAGGCTGAGCGTGGGAGTGAGGATTAAGGTTAGGTTTAGGGTTAGGGTTAGAGTTAGGGTTAGGGTTAGGGTTAGGGTTAGGGTAAGGGTTAATGTTAGTGTTATGGTTAGTGTTAGGTTTAAGTTTGCAGTGAGGGTGAGGCTGAGTGTGAGGTTTATGGTTAGGGTTAGGGTTATGGTTAGTGTTATTGTTAGGGTTAGGGTTAGAGTTACGGTGAGGGTGAGCGTGAGGGTGAGGGTTAGGTGAGATTTAGGGTGAGGTTTAGGGTTAGGGTTAGGTTGAGGGTGAGGATTAGGTTTAGAGTTAGGGTTAGTGGGAGGGTTAGGGTGAGGGTTAGGGTTAGGTTGATTTTTAGGGATATGGTTAGGGTTAGGATTAGGGTTAGGGTGAGGGTGATTGTGTGGGTTAGGGTTAGGTTTAGGCTTAGGCTTAGGGTTAGGCTGAGGGTGAGGGTGGGAGTGAGCGTTTGTGTTACAGTGACGGTGAGGATTAGAGTTAGGGTGAGGGTTAGGATGAGGGTTAGGGTTACAGTGAGCATGAGGGTTAGGGTTAGTGTGAGGGTTAGGGTTAGGATTAGGGTTAGGGTGTGGGTGAGGGTTAGGATTAGGTTTAGAGTTAGGTTTATTGTTAGTGTTATGGTTAAGGTTATTTTTGGAGTGAGGGTGAGGCTGAGGGTGAGGGTTATGGTTAGGATTAGGGTTAGGGTTAGGATTTGGGTTAGGGTGAGTGTGAGATTGAGGGTGAGGGTGAGGGTTTGGGTTAGGTTTAGGGAGAGATTTAGGTTTAGGATTAGGGTTAGAATTAGGGTTAGGGTTAGGGTGAGGGTAAGTGTTAGGGTGAGGGTTAGGTTTAGGTTTAGGGTTACAGATTGGTTGAGGGTTAGGTATCCTGCTAGGATTATTTTTAATTTTAAATTTAGGGTTACGCTGAGGGTGAGGGTGAGGGTGAAGGTTAGGGTTAGGGTTAGGGTGAGGTTTAAGGTTAGGATTAGGTTAGAGTTAGGGTTAGGGTTAGGGTCAGGTTTAGGGTTAGAGTTAGGCTTAGCATGAGGGTTAGTGTGAGGAATAGGGTTAGGGTTAGTGTTAGGTTAGGGTTAGGGTGAGGGTTAGTGTGAGGGTTAGGGTTAGGTTTAGGTTGAGGTTTAGGTATAGGGTTAGGGTTAGAGTTAGGGTTAGGTTGATTGTGAGGTTTAGGGTTGGAGTTAGGGTTAGTGTTAGTGTTAGGTTTAGGGTGATGATTAGTGTGAGGGTTAGTGTTCGGGTTAGGCTTAGGCGGATTGTGAGGGTGAGGGTTAGGATTAGGGTGAGGCTTAGCGTTAGGTTTAGGGTGAGGTTTTGGATGAGGTTTTTGGTTATGGTTAGGGTTAATGTTACTTTTAGGGTTAGGGTTAGTGTTAGGTTTAGGTTTATGGTTAGGGTTAAGGTGAGGTTTAGGGTTAGGGTTAGGCCTAGGGTTAAGGTTAGGTTTATTGTTAGTGTTAATTTTGCAGTGAGGGTGAAGCTCAGGTTGAGGGTTATGGTTAGTGTTAGGGTTAGGTTTAGGGTTAAGGTTAGTGTTATTATTAGGGTTAGGGTTAGAGTTACGGTCACGGTGAGAGTGAGGGTGAGGGTGAGGGTTAGGGTGAGGTTTAGGATGAGCTTTAGTTTTAAGGTTAGGGTTAGGGTGCTGGTGAGGTTTAGGTTTAGAGTTAGGGTTAAGGGGAGGGTTAGGGTAAGGGTTAGGTTTAGGATTAGGGTTAAAGATAGGTTGAGGGTTAGGGTTCCTGCTAGGGTTATTTTCAATTTTATGTTTAGGGTTATGTTGAGGATGAGGGTGAGGGTTAGGGTTAGGGTTAGGCTTAGAGTGAGGGTTAGTGTGAGGGTTAGGGTTAGGGTTAGTGTTAGGTTAGGGTTAGGGTGAGGGTTAATCTGAGGGTTAGGGTTAGGTTTAGGTTGAAGTTTAGGTATAGGGTTAGAGTTAGAGTTAGGGTTAGGTTGATCGTGAGATTTAGGGTTAGAGTTAGGGTTAGTGTTAGGGTTAGGTTTAGGGTGAGGGTTAGGGTGAGGGTTAGAGTTCGGGTTAGGCTTATGCGGATTGTCAAGGTGAGGGTTAGGGTTAGGGTGAGGGTTAGCCTTAGGTTTAGGGTGAGGGTTTGGATGAGGTTTTTGGTTATGGTTAGGGTTAGTGTTACTTTCAGGGTTAGGGTTAGGTTTATGGTTAGGGTTAAGGTGAGGGTTAGTTTTAGGGTTAGGCTTAGGGTTAAGGTTAGGGTTATTGTTAGTGCTATGGTTAGTGTTAATTTTGCAGTGAGGGTGAGGCTCATTTGAGGGTTATGTTTAGGGTTAGGTTTAAGGTTACTGTTATTGTTAGGGTTAGGGTTAGAGTTACGGTCACGGTGAGAGTGAGGGTGAGGGTGAGGGTTAGGGTGAGTTTTAGGGTGAGGTTTAGGTTTAAGGTTAGGGTCAGGGTGCTGGTGAGGTTTAGGTTTAGAGTTAGGGTTAAGGGGAGGGTTAGGGTGAGGGTTAGGTTTAGGTTTAGTGTTAGCATTAGGGTGAGGGTTAGGTTAAGGTTCAGGGATAGGGTTAGGGTTAGGGTTAGGGTTAGGGTCAGTGTGAGGGTGAGGGTTAGGTTTAGGCTTAGGCTTAGGCTTAGGCTTAGGCTAAGGGTGAGGATGGGAATGATGATTAGGGTTAGGGTGATGGTTATTCTTAGGGTTAATATTATTGTTAGGGTTAGGGTTAGAGTTACGGTGAAGGTGAGGGTGCGGGTGAGGTTTAGGGTTAGGGTTAAGGTGAGGTTTAGGGTTAGGTTTAGAGATAGAGTTAGGGTGAGGGTGAGGTTTAGGATTAGAGTTAGGGTTAGTGTTAGGGTTAGGCTTAGGGTTAGGCTGAGGCTGAGGGTGGGGGTGAAGATTAGGGTTAGGGTTAGGTTTAGGGTTAGAGTTAGGGTTAGGGTTAGGGTTAGGGTTAGAGTTTGGGTTATTGTTAGTGTTATGGTTAGGGTTAAGCTTGCAGTGAGAGTGAGGCTGAGGGTGAGGTTTATGGTTAGGGTTAGGGTTAGGATTAGAGTTACTGTGACTGTGAGTGTGAGGGTTAGGGTTAGGGTTAGGCTTAGGCTTAGGGTTAGGCTGAGGGTGAGGGTGGGGGTTAGGGTTAGTGTCATGTTGAGGGTGAGGATTAGGGTTAGGTTGAGTGTTAGGATGAGGGTTAGTGTTATGGTGAGGGTAAGGTTTAGGGTTAGGGTGAGGGTTAGGGTTAGGATTAGGGTTAGGGTGAGGGTGAGGGTTAGGGTTAGGGTTAGGGTTAGGGTTATTGTTAGTGTTATGGTTAAGGTTACCTTTGAAGAGAGGGTGAGGGTTAGGGTTAGGATTAGGGTTAGGGTGAGGTTGAGGGTTAAGGGTGAGGTTGAGGGTTAGGGTTAGGTTTAGGGTGAGGTTTAGGTTTAGGGTGAGGGTTAGGGTTAGTGTGAGGGTTAGTGTTAGGGTTATGGTTAAGTTTAGGGTCAGGGTTAGGGTTAGGGTCAGGGTTAGGGTTAGGGTTAGTGTTAGGGTTAGGGTTAGGGTGAGGGTTAATTTGAGGTTTAGGGTTAGGGTAAGGTTTAGGATTAGGTTTGGGTGAGGGTGAGTGTGAGGGTTAGGGTTACACTTAGGCTTAGGCCGAGGGTGAGGGTGGGTGTGAGGATTAGTGTTTGGTGATAGTTAGGTATAGAATTAAAGTGAGGGTTAGGATGAGGTTTAGGGTTACGATTAGGGTGAGGGCTAGGGTGAGGGTGAGAGTTAGTGTTAGGGTTAGGCTTAGGCTGAGGTTTAGGCTGAGGGTGAGATTGAGGGTGAGGGTTATGGTTAGGTTGATGGTTAGGATTACGGTTAGCTTGAAGGTTAGAATGAGGTTTAGGGATAGGGTGTGTGTTAGGGTGAGGCGATGGTAAGGGGAAAGTTGAGGGTTAAGGTGTGGCTGAGGGTTAAGATAAGGTTGAGGGTTAGGGTTAGGGTGAGGGTTAGGGTAAGTGTGAGGGTTAGGGGTTAGGGTGAGGGTGAGGGTTAGGTTTAATGTGAGGCTTAGGATGAGGATGAGGGTTAGGGTTAGGTGAGGATAAGGGTTAGAATTAGGGTTAGGTTGTGGGCTAGGGTGAGGGTGAGGGTTAGTGTAAGGGTTAGGGTTAGGGTGAGGTTTAGGGTTAGGGTAAGTGTTAGGGTTAGTGTGAGGGTTAGTGTTAGGGTTAGGGTTAGGGTTAGGGTGAGGGTAAGTGTTAGGGTGAGGGTTATGGTTAGGGTGAGGGTTACAGTTAGGGTGAGGTTTAGGTTTAGTGTTAAGGTTATTTTTAATTTTAGGTTTAGGGTTATATATAGGGTGAGGGTCAGGGTGTGGGTTAGGGTTAGGGTTAGGGTGACCTTTAGGGTTAGGATTAGTGTTAGAGTTAGGGTTAGCTTTAGGGTGAGGTTTAGGGTTAGATTGAGGCTTACGGTGAGGGTTAGTGTGAGGGTTAGGGTTAGGGTTAGTGTTATGTTACAGTTAGAGTGGGGGTTAGTGTGAGGGTTAGGGTTAGAGTTAGGGTTAGTGTTAGGATTAGGGTTAGGGTGAGAGTGAGAGTGTGGGTTAGAGTTCGGTTTAGGGTTAGGCTTAGGTTTAGGCTGATGATGAAGTTGATGGTGAGGTTTTGGTTTAGGGTGAGTGTTAGGATTAGGGTTAGGTTGAGGGTTAGGATGAGGGTTAGGGATAGGATGAGGGTTAGGGTGATTGCTGGGGTGAAGGTGAAGTTTTGGGTTAGGGTTAGGGTGAGGTGTAGGGTTAGGGTTAGGGTGAGGGTGAGGTTTAATTTTAGAGTTAGGGTTAGGGTGAGGGTTAGGGTTAGGGTTAGTGTTTGGGTTAGGTTTAGGTTTAGTGTTAGTGTTAGGTTGAGGGTTAGGGTTATGGTTAGGATTAGGTTTAGGGTGAGAGTGAGGGTCAGTGTGACGGTTCGGGTTATGGTTAGGCTTAGTGTTAGGTTAAAGTTAGGGTGAGGGTGAGGGTTAGGGTTTGGGAGAGGTTTAGGGTTAGAGTTAGTGTTAGTGTGAGGGTTAGTGTTAGGGTTAGGTTTTGGGTGTGGTTTAGGGTTAGGGTGATGCTTAGGGTAACGGTCAGGGTGAGGTTTAGAAGGAGCGTTAGTGTTAGTGTGAGGGTTAGGGTGAGGGTGACTGTAAGGTTAAAGGTGAGGGTTAGGCTGAGAATGAGGATTACAGTAAGGGTGAGGGTTAGGGTTACCGTGAGGGTTAGGGTTAGGGTGAGGTTTATGGTTAGAATGAGGGTTAGGGTTAGGTTTAGTGTTATTTTTAGGGTTAGGGTTAGGGTTAGGTTTAGGGTTAGGCTGAGACTGAGGGTGAGGTTGAGGGTTAGGGTTAGCATGATGGTTAGGGTTATGGTTAGGGTTATGATGAGGTTTAGGGTTAGGGTGAGGGTTAGGATGAGGTTTAGGGTTAGGATTAGGGTTAGGATGAGGGCAAGGGTGAGTTTGAGGGTTTGGGTTGGCATTATGGCAAGGTTTAGGATTAGGGTTAGGTTTAGGGTTAGGGTGACTGTTATGGTTAGGGTTACGGTGAGGTTGAGGTTTAAGGTTAGGGTGAGGGTTAGGATTAGGGTTAGGGTTAGGGTGAGGGCTTGAGTTAGGTTTAGGTTTACAGTGAGGATGAGGGTTAGTGTTAGTGTTAGGGTTAGGTTTATTTTTAGGGTTTGGGTTAGAGATATGGTGAGCGTGAGGGTGAGGGTGAGGTTTAGGATTAGGGTGATGGTGAGGTTTCGGGTTAGAGTTAAGGTTATGGGAAGATTTAGGGTGAGGGTTATGGTTAGGGTTAGGGTTAGTGTTAGGTTTAGGGTTATTGTTAGGGTTAGGGTTAGCGTTAAGGTTGCGGTGAAAGTGAGGGTGAGGATAAGGGTTAGGATTAAGGTGAGGCTTAGGTTTAGGGTTAGGGTTAGAGTTAGGGTTAGGGTGAGGGTGAGGTTTAGGTTTAGAGTTAGGGTTAGGGTGAGCGTTAGGGTGTCTGTAAGGGTTAGCGTTAGGGTTAGGTTTAGTGTTAGGATTAGGTTTAGGGTGAGGTTGAGTGTGAGGGTTAGTGTTAGGGTTAGGCTGAGTGTGAGGTTGAGGGTTAGGGTTAGGGTGAGGGATGGGTTAGGGTTAGGATTAAGGTGAGGTTTGGGATGAGGTTTAGTGTTAGGATTAGGGTTAGCATGAGGGCAAGTGTGAGGGTGAGGGTTAGGGTTAGAATTTTGGCGAGGTTTAGGATTAGGGTTAGGTTTAGTGTTAGGGTGAGGGTTAGGGTTGGGGTTAGTGTTAGGGTGAGTGTGAGGGTTAGGATTAGGTTTAGGGTTAGGGTTATTGTTAGTGTTATGATTAATGTTAAATTTAAGGTGAGGGTGAGGCTCAGGGTGAGGTTTAGGGTTAGGGTTATGGTGAGGTTTCGGGTTAGGTTTAAGGTTAGGTTTAGGGTGAGGGCTTGGGTTAGGGTTAGGGTTACGGTGAGGGTGAGGATTAGGGTTAGGGTTTGGGTTAGGGTTATTTTAGGGTTTGGGTAACGGTTAAGCTGAGGGTAAGGGTGAGGGTTAGGTTAGGGTTAGGGTGAGGTTTAGGTTTAGGGTTAGGGTTAGAGTTAGGTTTAGGGTGATGGAGAGGTTTAAGGTTAGAGTTAGGGTTAGTGTTAGGGTTAGGGTTAGTGTGAGGGTTAGGGTGTGGGTTAGAGTGACGGTTATGGTTAGCTTTAGGGTGAGGGTTAGGGTTATGTTTAGGGTGAGGTTTAGGATGAGGTTTAGGGTTAGGTTTAGGGTTAGGGTTAGTTTTAGGGTTAGGATTAGTGTTAGGGTTAGGGTTAGGGTGAGGGTTAGGGTTAGGGTAAGGGTTAGGGTTTGGCTTAGGGTTAGGGTTAGGGTTATTGTTAGTGTTATGGTTAGTGTTAAGTTTGCGGCGAGGGTGAGGCTCAGGGTGAGGGTTATGGTTAGTGTTAGTGTTTGGTTTAGGGTTAGTATTATTATTAGGGTTTGGGTTAGAGTTACGGTCATGGTGAGAGTGAGGGTGAGGGTTAGGGTGAGGTTTAGGGTGAGGTTTAGGCTTAGGGTTAGGGTTAGGTTTAGGGTACTGGTGAGGTTTAGGGTTAGAGTTAGGGGGAGGGGGAGGGTTAGGGTGAGGGTTAGGGTTAGGTTTAGTGTTAGCATTAGGGTGAGGGTGAGGGTTAGGTTGTGGTTTAGGGATAGGGTTAGGGTTAGGATTAGGGTTAGGGTGAGGGTGATGGTAAGGGTTATGGTTAGGCTTAGGCTTAGGGTTAAGCTGAGGGTGAGACTGGGGTTGAGTATTTGGTTTAGGGTGATTGTTAGGGTTAGGGTTAGGGTTAGGGTAAGGGTTAATGTTAATGTTATGGTTAGGTTTAAGTTTGCAGTGAGAGTGAGGCTGAGGGTGAAGTTTATGGTTAGGGTTAAGGTTATGGTTAGTGTTATTGTTAGGGTTAGGGTTAGATTTTGGTGAGGGTGAGGGTGATGGTGAGGGTTAGGGTTACAGTGAGATTTATTGTAAGGTTTAGGGTTAGGGTTAGGTTGAGAGTGAGGATTAGGTTTAGAGTTTGGGCTATTGGGAAAGTTAGGTTGAGGGTTAGGGTTAGGTTGATTCTTAGGGATAGGGTTAGGGTTAGGATTAGGGTTAGGTGAGGTTGTGTGTGAGGGTTAGGGTTAGGGTTAGGGTTAGGCTCAGGCTTAGGCTGAGGGTGATGTTGGGGGTGAGGGTTAGTGTTACACTGAGGCTGAGGATTAGGGTTAGTGTGAGGGTTAGGATGAGGGTTAGAGTTACAGTGAGGGGGAGCGTTAGGGTTAGGGTGAGGGTTAGGGTTAGGATTGAGGTTAGGGTTAGGTTTATTGTTGGTGTTATGGTTAAGGTTACTTTTGGAGTGAGCATGAGGCTGAGGGTGAGGGTTAGGGTTAGCATTAGGGTTATGGTTAGGATTAGAGTTAGGGTGAGGGTGAGATTGAGGGTGAGGGGTAGGGTTAGGGTGATGGTTAGTGTTATGGTTAGCTTGAAGGTTAGGATGAGGTTTAGGGATAGATTGAGTGTTAAGGTGAGGGTGAAGGTAAGGGTAAAGTTGAGGGTTACCCTGTAGGTGAGGGTTAAGATAAGTGTGACGGTTAGGGTGAGGGTTAGGGTAAGTGTGACGGTTAGGGGTTAGGGGGAGGGGGAGGGCTAGATTGAGGATTAGGGTTAGGGTTAGTGTGAGGTTTAGGGTGAGGATAAGGGTTGAGGGTTAGGTGAGGGTAAGAGTTAGAATTAGGGTTAGGGTGAGGGCTAGGGTGAGGTTGATGGTTAGGGTTAGGGTTAGTGTTAGGGTGAGGTTTAGGGTGAGGGTGAGTGTGAGTGTTAGGGTTACAGTGAGGGTTAGTGTTAGGGTTAGGGTTAGTGTTAGGGTGATGGTTAGGGTTACGGTGAGGGTTACAGTTAGGTTGAGGGTTAGGGTTCGTGTTAGGGTTATTTTTAATTTTAGGTTTAGGGTTATGTTGAGGGTGAGGGTGAGGGTGAGGGTTAGGGTTAGGGTAAGTGTGAGGTTTAGGGTTAGGATTAGAGTTAGAGTTAGGATTAGGGGTAGGGTGAGGTTTAGGGTTTGATAGGCTTAGGGTGAGGGTTAGGTTGACGGTTAGGGTTAGGGTTAGTGTTTAGTTAGGGTTAGGATGAAGGTTAGTGTGAGGGTTAGGGTTAGAGTTAGGGTTAGAGTTAGGATTAGGGTAAGGGTGAGGGTGAGTGTGTGGTTTAGGGTTAGGTTAATGGTTAGGCTTAGGGTTAGGCTGAGGGTGAGGTTTAGGTTTAGGGTGAATGTTAGAATTAGGTTTAGGGTGTGGGTTAGGGTGAGGCTTAGGGTGAGGTTTAGGGTGAGGGTTAGGTTTAGGATTAGGGTTAGGTGAGCGCTAGGGTGAGGGTGAGGTTTAGGGTTAGGTTTAGTGTGAGGTTTAGAGTTAGGGTTAGGTTGAGGGTGAGGTTCAATTTTAGAGTTAGTGTTAGGGTGAGGGTTAGGTTTAGGATTAGTGTTAGGGTTAATGTTATGGTTAGTGTTAAGGTTACGGTGAGGGTTAGGGTTATGTTTAGGATTAGGTTTAGGGTTACTGTGAGGGTGAGTGTGAGGGTTAGGGTGAGGGTTAGGCTTAGGTTTAGGGTTAGGCTGAGGGTGAGTGTGAGGTTGAGGTTTAGGGTTAAGGTGAGGGTGAGGTTTAGGGTTAGAGTAAGTGTTAATTTGAGCGTTAGTGTGAGAGTGAGTGTTAGGGTTAGGTTGTGGGTGAGGGTTAGGATTAGGGTGATGCTTAGGGTTATGATCAGGGTGAGGGTTAGGATGAGGGTTAGGGTTAGTTTGAGGGTTAGGGTGAGGGTGACAGTAAGGGTAAAGGTGAGGGTTAGGCTGAGAATGAGGATTACAGTAAGGGTGAGGGTTAGGGTTAGGGTGAGGTTTAGGGTTAGGGTTAGGGTGTGGTTTAGATTGAGGATTCGTTTTTGGGGTTAGTGTGAGGTTTAGAGTGAGGATGAGGGTTAGGATTAAGTTGAGGTCTAGGGTGAGGATGAGGGTTAGGTTTAGGGTTAGGGTGAGTGTTAATGTTAGGGTGATTGTTAGGGTTAGTGTGAGGGTAAGTGTTAGGGTGAGAGTTAGTGTTAGGGTGAGGTTTATGTTTAGAATGAGGGTTAGTGTTAGGTTTAGGGTTATTTTTAGGGTTAGCGTTTGGGTTAGGATGAGAGTCAGGGTTAGGATTAGGGTTAGGGTGAGGGCTAGGGTGAGGGTGAGGTTTAGGGTAGATTTAGGCATAGGCTTAGTGTTAGGCTGAGGCTGAGGGTGAGGTTGAGGGTTAGGGTTAGCATGATGGTTAGGGTCATGGTTAGGGTGAGGGTTAGGATGAGGATTAGGGTTAGGGTGAGGGTGACATTAAGGGTCAAGTTGAGGGTTAGGGTGAGGATTAGGGTTACGGTTAGGGTGAGGGTGAGGATTAGATTGAGGAGTAGTGTTAAGGTTAGAGTGAGGTTTAGGGTGAGGATGAGGGTTAAGGTTATGGTGAGGGTTAGTGTTAGGACTATTGTTAGTTTTATGGTGACGGTTATGGTTATGGTTAAGGTTAGTGTTAGGTTTAGGGTTATTGTTAAGGTTAGGGTTAGGGTTAAGGTTACGGTGAGGGTGAGGTTAAGGGTAAGGTTTAGGGTTAGGGTGAGGTTTAGGTTTAGCGTTAGGGTTAGGGTTATTGTTAGTGTTATGGTTAGTGTTAAGTTTGCGGTGAGGGTGAGGCTCAGGGTGAGGTTTACGGTTAGTGTTAGGGTTAGGGTTAAGGTTAGTATTATTGTTAGGGTTAGGGTTAGAGTTAAGGTCATGGTGAGAGTGAGGGTGAGGGTTTGGGTGAGTTTTAGGGTGAGGTTTAGGGTTAGGTTTAGGGTTATGGTTAGGGTGCTCGTGAGGTTTAGGGTTATAATTCGGGTGAGGGTGAGGGTGAGTGTGAGGGTTAGGGTTAGGTTTAGTGTTAGCATTAGGGTGAGGGTGAGAGTTAGGTTGAGGTTTAGGGATAGGGTTATTGTTACAATTACGGTTAGGGTGAGGGTGAGGGTTAGGGTTAGGCTTAGGCTTAAAGCTAGGCTGAGGGTGAGGCTGTGGGTGAGGATTAGGGTTAGGGTGATGGTTAGGGTTAGGGTTAGTGTTATTGTTAGGGTTAGAGTTAGAATTACCATGAGGGTGAGTGTGCGGGTAGGGTTAGGGTTAGGGTTAGGCTGAGGTTTAGGGTTAGGTTTGAGATAGGGTTAGGGTGAGGGTGAGGTTTAGGGTTAAAGGTAGGGTTAGGGTTAGGGTTAGACTTAGGGTTAGGCTGAGGGTGAGGGTGGGGTTAGGATTAGGGTTAGGGTTAGGGTTAGAGTTAGTGTTAGGGTTAGGGTTAGGGTAAGGGTTAATATTAGTGTTATGTTTAGGTTTAAGTTTGCAGTGAGAGTGAGGCTGAGGGTGAGATTTATGGTTAGGGTTAGGGTTAGGGTTAGTGTTATTGTTAGGGTTGGGGTTAGAGTTATGGTTAGGGTGAGGGTGAGGGTGCGGGTTAGGCTTAAGGTGAGATTTAGGGTGAGGTTTAGGGTTAGGGTTAGGTTGAGGGTGAGGATTAGGTTTAGAGTTAGGGTTAGTGGGTGGGTTAGGGAGAAGGGTAGGCTAAGGGTTAGGGTTAGGCTTAGGGTTAGGCTGAGGGTGAGGATGAGGGTGAGGGTTAGGGTTAGGTTGAGGGTGAGGTTTAGGTTTAGGGTTAGGTTTGGGGGAGGGTTAGGGGGAGGGCTATTGTTAGGGTTAGTGTTAGTGTTAGGATTAGGATTAGGGTTAGGATGAGGTTGAGTGTGAGGGTTAGGGTTAGGGTTAGGCTTAGGGTTAGGCTGAGGGTGAGGATGAGGTTTAGGGTTAGGGTGAGGTTTAGGGTTAGGATTAGGGTGAGGGATAGGATGAGGTTTAGGGTTAGGATTAGGGTTAGGATGAGGGCAAGGGTGTGTGTGATAGTTAGGGTTAGCATTATGGCAACGTTTAGGATTAGGATTAGGTTTAGGGCTTGGGTGAGTGTTAGGATTAGGGTTACGGTGAGGTTGAGGTTTAGGATTAGGGTGAAGGTTAGGGTTAGGTTTAGGGTGAGGGTGATGGTTAGGATTAGGGTTAGGATTAGGGTTATTGTTAGTGTTATGGTTAAGTTTTCAATGAGGGTGAGGCTGAGGGTGAGTGTTAGGGTTAGGGTTAGGTTTAGGGTGAGGGCTTGGTTTAGGTTTAGGGTTAAGGTGAGGGTGAGGGTTAAGGTTAGTGTTAGGGTTAGTGTTATTGTTAGGGTTAGGTTTAGAGTTATGGTGAGGGTAAGGTGAGGGTGAGGTTTAGGGTTAGGGTGAGGGTTAGGTTTATTGTTAGAATTAGGGTTAGGGGGAGAGTTAGGGTGAAGGTTAGGGTTAGGTTTAGTGTTAGGGTTAGGGTTTTTGTTAGGATTAGGGTTAGAGTTATGGTGAGGGTGAGGGTGAGTTTGAGGTTTAGGTTGAGGGTGAGGGTAAGTTTTAGGTTTAGAATTAGGGTTAGGGAGATAGTTAGGGTGAAGGTTAGGGTTAGGTTTTGTGTTATTGTTAGGGTTAGGGTGAGGGTTAGGTTTAGGTTTAGGGTTAGGGTTAGGGTTAGGTTTAGGTTTAGGGTTATGGTGAGGGTGAGTGTGAGGGTTAGTGTTAGGGATAGGCTTAGACTTAGAGTTAGGCTGTGGGTGAGAGTGGGGATTAGGATTAGGTTTTGGGTGATGGTTAGTGTTAGTGTTAGGTTTAGGGTTATGATTAAGTTTAGGGTTAGGATTAGGGTTAGGGTGAGGGCTAGGGTGAGGGTGAGGGTTAGTGTTAGGGTTAGGCTCAGGCTTTAGGGTTAGGCTGATGGTGAGGTTGAGGGTCAGGGTTAGTGTTAGGGCGATGCTTAGGATTATGGTCAGGTGAAGGTTAGGATGAGGGTTATGGTTAGGGTGAGGGATTTGGGTGAGGGTGATGGTAAGGGTAAAGCTGAGGGTTAGGCTGAGTGTGAGGATTAAGGTAAGGTCTAGGGTTAGGGTGAGTGTTAGTGTTAGGGTGAGGGTGAGGTTAAGATTGATGATTAATTTTAGGGTTAGTGTGTGGTTTAGAGTGAGGATGAGGGTTAGGGTTAGGGTGAGGGTAGGTTGAGGGTGAGGGTTAGGGTTAGGCTAAGGGTGAGGTTTAATGTTAGGATGATGGTTAGGGTTAGTGTGAGTGTTATTGTTAAGGTTAGGGTTAGTGTTAGGATGAGGGTAAGAGTTAGTTTGAGGGTTAGGTTTAGGGTGAGGGTTATGGTTAGAATGAGGGTTAGGGTTAGGGTTAGGGTTACTGTTAGGTCAGGGTTAGTGTTACATTTACGGTGAGGGTGAGAGTTAGGGTTTGGGTCAGGGTGTGGTTTATGTTTAGGGTTAGGGTTAGAGTTAGGTTTAGGGTGAGGGTTAAGTTTAGAGTTAGAGTTAGCATTAGTGATAGTGTTAGGGTTAGGGTGAGGGTCAGTGTGAGGGTCAGGGTTAGGCTTAAGCTTAGGGTTAGGCTTAGGCTTAGACCGAGCGTGAGTGTTAGGGTTAGGGTTAGGGTTAGGGTTTGGGTTAGTGTTAGGGGTAGGGTTAAGGTGAGGGTGACAGTAAGGGTAAAGGTGAGGGTTTGGGTTAGGATCAGGTTTAGATTGAAGGTGAGTGTGAGGGTTATGGTTAGGGGTAGGGTTAGGCTTAGGGTTAGGGTGAGAGTTAGGGTTAGGGTTAGGGCTGGTGTTGGTGTTAGGGGTAGGGTTAGGGTGAGGGTTAGGGTGAAGGTGAGGATTAGGGTTAGGATTAGGATTAGGATTAAGTTGAGGGTGAGTGTGAGGGTTCGTGTTAGTGTTAGGGTTAGGGTGAACTTGAGGGTTAGGGTTAGGGTTAGGGTGAGGTTTAGGGTTAGGGTCAGTGTTAGTGTTAGGGTTAGGGTGAGGGTTAGGGTAAGGGTTAGTGTTAGGGTTAGGGTTAGGGTGAGGGTTAGGATGAGGGTGAGGGTTAGGGTTAGGGTTAGGATTATGATTAGGGGTAGTGTTAGGGTGAGTGCTTGGGTTAGGCTTAGGGTTAGGATTAGGCTTAGCATTAAGCTGAGGGTGAGGGTGAGTGTTAGGTTTAGGGTTCAGGTTAGGGTTAGCATTTGGGTGACAGTTAGTGTTCGGGTTAAGTTTAGGGTTAGGGTGATGGTTTTGAATTAGGTTTTCGGTTAAGGATTAGGGGGAGTGTTAGGATGAGGATTAGGTTTAGGATTATTGTTAGGGCGATGGCTAGGTTGAGGGTGAGGATTAGGTTATTGTTAGGGAGAGGTTAAGGGTTAGGGTTAGGGTTAGGGTGAGGGTTAGGATGAGGGTTAGGGTTATGGTGAGAGAGAGGGTTAGGGTTAGGGTGAGAGTTAGGTTGAGGATGAGGGTCAGGGTGAGGGTGAGGGTTAGGATTAGGGTTATGGTTAGGATTATTGTTAGTGTTATGGTTCTGGTTACCTTGGCAGAGATGGTGAGGCTGAGGGTGAGGGTTAGGGATAGGATTAGGGTTAGGTTTAGGTTTCGAGTTAGGATTAGTGTTATTGTTAGGGTTAGGGTTAGAGTTCCGGTGAAGGTGAGGGTGAGGGTAAGCATGAGGGTTAGGGTTAGGGTTAGGGTGAGGTTTAGTGTCAGGGTTAGGCTTAGGTTTAGGGTGAGGGTGAGTATGAGGGTTAGGGTTATGATTAGGGTTTGGCTTAGGTTTAGGCTAAGGGCGAGGGTGAGTGTGAGGGTTGGTGTTAGTTTGAGGTTTAGGGTTAGGATTACAGTGAGTGTCAGGGTTAGCATTAGTTTGAGGGTTACAATTAGGTTTAGGATTAGGTTGAGGTTTAAGGTTAGGGTTAGGGTTTGGGTTAGAATGAGTTTTAGGGTTACAATTAGGGTTAGGGTGAGGGCTAGGGTGAGGGTGAGGTTTATTGTTAGGGTTAGGGTGAGGTTTAGGTTTAGGGGGAGTGTTAGGGGGAGGGTTAAGTTTCGGGTTACATTGAGGGTGTGGGTTAAGTTTGAGGTGAGGGTTATGTTGAGTACTAAAGTGAGGGTGAGGGTTAGGATTAGGGTTAGGGTGAGGGTTAGGTTGAGGTTTAGGTTTAGGGTTAGGGTTAGGTTTAGGAATAGGGTTGGGCTGAGGGTGATGTTGGGGATGAGGATTAGGTTTAGAGTGATGGTTCCGTTAATGGTTAGGTTGAGAGTTAGGATGAGGGTTAGGATTAGGCTTAGGCTTAGGGTTAGGCTGAGGCTGAAGTCGAGGGTGAGGGTTAGGGTTAGGGTGATGGTTAGGGTTACGGTTAGTGTGAGGGTTAGGATGAGGGTTAGCTTTGGGGTGAGGGTTAGGATGAGGGTGACAGAGTAAAGGTGTGGGTTAGGCTGAAGGTGAGGATTATTGTAAGGGTGAGGGTTCTGGTTAGGGTTAGGGTGAGGGTGAGGGTTAGATTGAGGATTAGTGTTAGGGTTAATGTGAGGTTTAGGGTGAGGATGCGTGTTAGGTTTAGGGTGAGGTCTAGGGTGAAGTTGAGGGTTAGGGTTTGGGTTAGGGTGAGGTTTAGGTTTAGGGTGATTGTTAGCGTTAGTGTGAGGGTTAGTATTAAGGTTAGTGTACATGTTAGGGTGAGGGTAACTGTTAGGGTAAGGTTTAGGTTTAGGGTGAGGTTTAGGATTAGCGTTAGGGTTAGGGTTAGGGTGAGGGTGAGGTTTAGGGTTAGAGTTAGGGTTAGGGTGAGGCTGAGGTTTAAGGTTAGGGTTAGGGTTAGTGTTAGGGTTAGAGTTAGGGTGAGGTTTAGTGTGGGTGTGAGGGTTAGTGTTAGGGTTAGGATTAGGGTTAGGGTTAAGGTGAGGGTGAGTGTGAGGGTTAGGGTTAAGGTTAGGTTTAGGTTTAGAATTAGGGTGAGGGTGAGGGTGAGGGTTACGGGTAGGGTGAGTGTTGGGGTTAGGGTTAGAATGAGGGTAGGTTGAGGTTTAGGCTTAGGCTTAGGGTTTGGGTATGGGCTAGGTTGAGGGGGAGGGTTAGTGTTAGGGTTAGTGTGAGGGGTAGGGTGAGGGTAAGGGTTAGTGTTAGGTTTAGGGTTAGGGATAGGGTGAGTTTTAGTGTGGGGTTGAGGGTTAGTGTTAGTTTGAATTAGGGTTAGGGTTAAGGTGAGGGGGAGTGTGAGGGTTAGGGTTAGGGTTAGGGTTAGGGTTAGGTTTAGAGTTACGGTGAGGGTGAGTGTGAGGGTTACGGTTAGGGTGAGTGTTGGGGTTAGGGTTAGAGTGAGGGTTAGGGTGAGTGTTAGTCTTAGGCTTATGGTTTGGGTATGGGCTAGGGTGAGGGTGAGGGTTAGGGTTTGGGTGAGGGGTAGGTTAAGGGGTAGGGTTAGTGTTAGGGTTAGGGTTGGGGTTAGGCTTAGGCTTAATGTTAGGCGGATGGGGAAGGTGTGGGTGAGGGTTAGGGTTAGGGTGAGGGTGAGGTTTAGGGTTAGAGTTAGCGTTAGGGTAAGGGTTAGTGTGAGGGTTAGGGTTAGGGTTAGTGTTACTGTTAGGGTTAGGATGAGGGTGAGTGTGAAGGTCAGGGTTAGTCTTAGACTGAGGCGGAGGCTTAGTCAGAGCGTGAGGGTGAGGGTGAGGGTTAGGGTTAGGGTTTTAGGGTTAGGGTGAGTGTTAGGATGAGGTTTAGGGTTAGCATTAGGGTTAGGGTGAGGGCTAGAGTTAGGGTGAGGGTTAGGGTTAGCGTTAGGGTGAGATTTAGGGTTAGGGTTAGGGTAAAGGTTAAGGTGAGGCTGAGGGTAAGGATTAGGGTTAGAGTTACAGTGAGGGTCAGGGTTTGGGTTAGGTTTAGGGTTAGTGTTATAGTTAAAGTTAGGATTAGAGTTACAATAAGATGAGGGTGAGCGTGAGGGTTAGGATCAGGGTTAGGGTGAGGTTTAGGGTTAGGATTATTGTTAGGGTGAGGGTGAGGATTAGGGTTAGAGTTATGGTTAGGGGGAGGGTTAGGTTGAGGTTTAGGTTTAGGGTTAGTGTTAGGCTTAGGCTTAGGGTTAGGCTGAGGCTGAGGGTGATGTGAGGGTTAGGGTTAGGGTGATGGTTGGGTTTGCCTTTACGGTGAGGGTTAGGATGAGGATTTAGGTTATGGTGAGGATTAGGGTGAGGGTGACCGTAAGGGTAAAGGTGAAGGTTAGGCTGAGGGTGAGGGTTACGGTAAGGGTGACGGTTAGGGTTAGGGTGAGGGCGAGGGTTAGATTCAGTATTAGTGTTAGGGTTAGTGTGAGGTTCAGGGTGGGAATCAGGGTTAGGGTTAGGTTGAGGGCTAGGTTGAGGGTGAGAGTTAGTGTTAGGGTGAGGTTTAGGGTTAGGGTGATGGTTAGGGTTAGTGTTATGGTTAGGGTTAGTGTTAGGGTGAGGGTAAGTGTTAGGGTGAGGGTTAGGTTTAGGGTGAAGGTTATGGTTAGGATGAGGGTTAGGGATAGGTTTAGGTTTATTGTTAGGGTTAAGGTTAGGGTTATGTTGAGGGTGAGGGTGAAGGTGAGGGTTAGATTAGGGTTAGGGTTAGGGTTATTGTTAGTGTTATGGTTAGGGTTAAGTTTACAGTGAGAGTGAGGATGAGGGTGAGGATTAAGGTTAGGGTTAGGGTGAGGTTTAGGGTTAGGGTTAGGGTTAGGGTTATGGTGAGGGTTTGGTTTAGGGTGAGGGTTAGGCTGACGGTGGGGCTGAGGGTAGGGGTTAAGGTTAGTGTGAGGTTTAGGTTTAGGGTTAGGTTAGGGTTAGGGTGAGGGTGAGGTTTAGGGTTAGATTTAGGGTTAGGGTGATGGTTAGGTTGAGGGTTAGTGTTAGGGTTAGGGTGAGGGTTAGGATGAGGGTGAGGGTTAGGGTTTGGGTTAGGATTAGGATTAGGGTTAGTATGAGGGTGAGTGTTTGGGTTAGGCTTAGGGTTAGGGTTAGTCTAATGCTTAAGCTGAGAGTGAGGTTAAGGTTGAGGTTTAGGGTTAGGGTTTGGGTTAGGGTTAGCGTTAGGGTGAGAGTTAGGGTTTGTGATTAGTTTAGGGTTGGATGAGGTTTAGGGTTCGGGTTACGGTGAGGGTGAGGGTTAGGGTTAGGTTGAGGGTTAGGGTTAGGATTAGGGTTAGGGTGATTGTTAGGGTTAGGGTTAGGGTGAGTGTTAGAATGAGGATTAGGGTTAGGATTAGGTTTAGGGTGAGGGCTAGGGTGAGGGTGAGGGTTAGGGTTATTGTTAGGGTGAGGTTTAGTTTTAGAGTTAGGGTTAGGGCGAGGGTTAGGATGAGGTTTAGGGTTATGGTGAGAGTGAGGGTTAGGGTTAGGGTGAGGGTGAGTGTGAGGATGAGGGTTATGGTGAGTGTGAGGTTTATGGTGAGGTTTAGGGTTAGGGTTAGAGTGAGGGATAGGGTTAGGATTAGGATTAGGGTGAAGGCTAGGGTGAGGGTGAGGGTTAGGGTTATTGTTAGGGTAAGGGTTAAGATGAGGGTTAGGGTGAGGGTGATAGTTAGGATTAGGGTTAGGGTTAGGATTATTTTTAGTGTTATGGTTCTGGTGACTTTTGCAGTGATGGTGAGGCTGAGGGTGATGGTTATGGATAGGATTAGGGTTAGGTTTAGGTTTCGAGTTAGGATTAGTGTTATTGTTAGGGTTAGGTTTAGAGTTATGGTGAGGGTGAGGGTGAGGGTAAGGGTGAGGGTTAGGGTTAGGTTTAGGGTGAGATTTAGGGTCAGGTTTAGGATTAGGGTTAGGGTGAGTGTGAGGTTTAGGGTTAGAGTTAGGGTTAGGGGGAGGGTTAATGTGAAGGTTAGGGTTAGGGTTAGTGTTATGGTTAGGGTTAGGATGAGGGTGAGTGTGAGGGTCAGGGTTAGTCTTAGGCTGAGGCGGAGGCTTAGGCGGAGCGTGAGGCTGAGGGTGAGTGTTAGTGTTAGGGTTTTAGAGTTATGGTGAGTGTTAGGATGATGTATAGAATTAGGGTTAGGGGGAGGGCTAGAGTTAGCGTGAGTATTAGGGTTTGCGTTAGGGTGATGTTTAGGGTTAGGGTTAGGGTTATGTTGAGAGTGAGGGTTAGGGTTATGGTTAGGGTTAGGGTTAGGGTTAAGGTGAGGCTGAGGGTTAGGATTAGGATTAGGGTGAGGGTTTGTGTTAGGGTTAGAGTTACGGTGAGGTTCAGGGTTTGGGTTAGGTTTAGGGTTAGTGTTATAGTTAAGGTTAGGGTTAGAGTTACAGTAAGGGTGAGGGTGAGGGTGAGTGTTAGGATCAGGATTAGGGTGAGGTTTAGTTTTAGGATTATGGTTAGGGTGAGGGTGAGGTTTAGGGTTAGAGTTAGGGTTAGGGGGAGGGTTAGGTTGAGTTTTAATGTTAGGGTTAGGATTAGGTTTAGGGTTAGGTTGACGGTAGGGTGAGTCTGAGGTTTAGGGTTAGGGTTTGGCTTAGGCTTACGGTTAGGCTGAGGGTATGGGTGGGGATGAGGATTAGGTTTAGAATGATGGTTAGGGTTATGGTAGGTTAAGGGTTAGGATGAGTGTTAGGGTTAGTATTAGGGTTAAGGTTAGGGCTAGGCTGAGGGTGAGGTTTATGGTACGGTGAGTGTTAGGGTTAGGGTGAGGTTGAGGGTTAGATTCAGGATTAGTGTTATGGTTAGTGTGAGGTTAAGGGTGAGGATGAGGGTTAGGGTAGGTTGAGGGGTAGGTTGAGGGTGAGAGTTAGGGTTAGGGTGAGGTTTAGGGTTAGGGTGATGGTTAGGGTTAGTGTAAGGGTTAGTGTAATGGTTAGGGTTAGTGTTAGGGTGAGGGTAAGTATTAGAGTGAGGGTTAGGGTTAGGGTGAAGGCTATGGTTAGGATGAGGGTTAGTGTTAGGGTTAGGGTTATTGTTAGGGTTAGGGTTAGGGTTATGTTGAGGGTGAGGGTGAGGGTTAGAGTTAGGATGAGTTTTAGGTTTCAGGTTAGGGTTAGAGTTAGGGTTAGGGTGAGGGTGAGGTTTAGGGTTAGAGTTATGGTTAGTGTTAGTGTTCTGGTTAGGGTGAGGGTAAGTGTGGGGGTTAGGGTTAGGGTTAGGTTTAGGCTTAGGTTTAGGCTCAGGGTGAGGGTGGGGATGAGGAATAGGTTTAGGGTGATGGTTAGGGTTAGGGTTAGGTTTTGGTTTAGAATTAGCGTTAGGGTTAGGATTAGGGTAAGGGTTAGGGTGAGGGTTATGGTGAGGGTTAGGGTTACGTTTAGGGTTAGAGTGAGGGTGAGGGTTAGGGTTAGGGTTAGGGTGAGGGTGAGGGTTAGATTGAGGGTTAGGGTTATGTGGAGGGTTATGTTTAGGGTGAGGGTTAGGTTTAGTGTTAGGGTTATTGTTAGGGTTAGGGTTAGGGTTACGGTGAGGTTGAAGGTGAGGGTTAGGTTTAGGATTAGGGTGAGGTTTAGTTTTAGGGTTAGGGTTAGAGTTAGGGTTAGGGTGAT
The DNA here is from genome assembly GCF_024711535.1 of Dipodomys merriami. NCBI lineage: Eukaryota > Metazoa > Chordata > Mammalia > Rodentia > Heteromyidae > Dipodomys > Dipodomys merriami. The sequence continues at coordinate 748,579 of NW_027202849.1, forward strand.
GGTGAGGTTTAGGGTTAGAGTTAGAGTTAGTGTTAGGGTTAGGGTTAAGTTGAGGGTTAGGTTGAGGTTTAGAGTTCGGGTTAGGCTTAAGCTTAGGCTTAGTCTTAGGCCGAGAGTGAGGGTTAGGGTTAGGTTTAGGTTTAGGATGAGTGTTAGGATGAGGTTTAGGGATTAGGGTTAGGTTTAGGTTTAGTGTTAGGGTTAGGGTTAGGGTGAGGGTTAAGGTGTGGGTTAGGCTTAGGCTTAGGGTTAGGCTTAGGCTTAGGGTTATGTTTAGGGTTATTGTTAGTGTTATGGTTAGTGTTACATTTGCGGTGAGGGTGAGGCACAGGGTGAAGTTTATGGTTATTGTTAGGGTTAGGGTTAGGGTTACTATTATTGTTAGGGTTAGGGTTATAGTTATGGGCTTGGTGAGAGTGAGGGTGAGGATGAGGATTAGGGTGAGTTTTACGCTGAGGTTTAGGTTTAGGGTTAGGGTTAGTGTTAGGGTGCTGTTGAGGTTTAGGGTTACAGTTCAGGTTACGGGGATGGTTAGGGTGAGGGTGAGGGTTAGGTTTAGTGTTAGCATTAGGGTAAGGGTGAGGGTTAGGTTGAGGTTTAGGGATAGGGTTAGGGTTAGGATTAGGGTTAGGGTGAGAATGAGGGTGAGGGTTAGTGTTAGGGTTAGCCTTAGGCTGAGGGTTAGGCTGAGGTTGAGGGTGGGGGTGAGGGTTAGGCTTAGGGTGATCGTTAGGGTTAGGGTTAGTGTTATTGTTAGGGTTAGGGTTGGAGTTACATTGAGGCTGAGGGTGGGGGTGAGGGTTAGGATTAGGGTCAGGGTGAGGTTTAGGGTTAGGTTTAGAGATAGGGTTAGGGTAAGGGTGAGGTTTAGGGTTAGCGTTAGGGTTAGTGTTAGGGACAGGCTTAGGGTTAGGCTGAGGGTGAGGGTGGGGTTGAGGATTAGGGTTCGGGTTAGGGTTCGGGTTAGGGTTAGAGTTTGGGTTAGGGTAAGGGTTAGGGTTAGGATTAGGATTAAGGTTAAGGAGAGGGTGAGTGTGAGGGTTAGAGTTAGGGTTAATGTTAGGATTAGGGTTAGGGTATGTGCTACCATGAGGGTTAGGGTTAGGGTAAGGGTTAGGGTGACATTTAGCGTTAATTTTAGTGTCAGAGTTCGGGTTAGGATGAGGGTTTGGGTTAGGGTTAGAGTAAGGGTGAGGGTGAGGTTTAGGGTTAGTTTTAGGGTTAGGGTTATTTTTAGGGTTAGGGTTAGGGTTAAGGTCAAGGTAAGGGTGAGGTTGAGGGTGATGTTGAGGGTTAGGGTTAGGGTTAGGGTCAGGGTGAGGTTTAGGGTTAGAGGTAGGGTTAGGGTTAGGGTTAGTGTGAGTGTTAGGGTTAGGGTTACTGTTACAGTTAGGGTTATGGTGAGGGCTAGTGTGAGGGTGAGTGTTAAGGTTAGGGTTAGGCTATGGCTTTGGGTTAAGCTGAGGCTCAGGGTGAGAGTGAGGGTTAGGGTGAGGGTGAGGGTGAAATTTAGCGTTAGAGTTAGTGTTAGGGTGAGAGTTAGGGTTAGGGTTAGGGTGAGGGTTATGGTTATGATAAGGGTGCGGCTTAGGTTTAGGGTGAGGGTTAGGGTTAGGATGAGGGTTAGGGTGAGGGTGAGGGTTAGGATTAGGGTTAGGGTTAGGATTATTGTAAGTGTTATTGTTCTGGCTACCTTTGCAGCGAGGGTGAGGCTGAGGGTGAGGGTTAGGGATAGGATTATTGTTAGGGTTTGGTTTAGGGTTAGGATTAGTGTTATTGTTATGTTTATGGTTAGAGTTACGGTGAGGGTGAGGGTGAGGGTAAGGGTGAGGGTTAGGGTTAGGGTTAGGGTGAGGTTTAGGGTCAGGGTTAGGATTTGGGTTAGGGTGAGTGTGAGGTTTAGGGTTAGAGTTAGGGTTAGGGGGAGGGTTAGCGTGAGGGTTAGGGATAGGTTTAGTGTTAGGGTTAGGATTAGGGGGAGGGTTAGGTTGAGTTTTAGGGTTAGGGTTAGGGTTAGTGTTAGGATTAGGGTTAGGGTGAGGGTGAGTGTGAGGGTTAGGGTTAGCATTTGTGTTAGGCTTAGTGTTAGCCTGAGGGTGAGATTGAGCTGAGGGTTATGGTTAGGGTGAGGGTCGGGGTTAGGGTTAGGGTGAGGGTGAAGTTTAGGTTGAGGATTAGTGTTACGGTTAGTGTGAGGTTTAGGGTGAGGATACGTGTTAGGGTTAGGTTGAGGGCTAGGGTGAAGGTGAGGGTTAGCTTTAGGGTTAGGGTGAGGTTTAGGTTTAGGGTGATTTTTTAGCGTTAGTGTGAGGGTTAGTGTTAGGTTTAGTGTTAGTGTTAGGGTGAGGGTAAGTGTTAGGGTAAGGTTTAGGTTTAGTGTGAGATTTAGGATTAGGGTTAGGGTGAGTGTGAGGGTTAGGGTTAGGGTTAGGGTTAGGGTTAGAGTTAGGGCAAGTGTGAGGGTGAGGTTTACGGTTAGGGTGAGTGTTGGGGTTAGGGTTAGAGTGAGGGTTAGTGTGATGGTTAGGCTTAGGCTTAGGATTTGGGTATGGGCTAGGTTGAGGGTGAGGTTTAGGATTAGGGTTAGGGTGAGGGATAGGGTGAGGGTTAGAGTTAGTGTTAGGGTTAGATTTGGGGATAGGGTGAGGTTTAGTGTGGGGTTGAGGATTAGTGTTAGGGTTAGGATTAGGGTTAGGGTTAAGGTGAGGGTGAGTGTGAGGGTTAGGGTTAGGGTTAGGATTAGAATTTGAGTTAGGGTGAGGATGAGGGTTAAAGTTAGCGTGAGTGTTGGGGTTAGAGTTAGAGTGAGGATTAGGGTGAGGGTTAGGCTTAGGCTTAGGGTTTGTGTATGGGCTAGGGTGAGGGTGAGGGTTAGGGTTAGGGTTAGGGTGAGGGGTAGGGTGAGGGTTAGGGTTAGTGTTAGGGTTAGGGTTGGGGTTAGGGTTAGGCTTAATGTTAGACAGAGGGTGATGGTCAGGGTGAGATTTAGGGTTAGGTTGACGGTGAGGTTAAAGTTTATAGTTAGCGTTAGAGTGAGGGTTAGTGTGAGGGTTAGGGTTAGGGTTAGTGTTAGGGTTAGGGTTAGGGTGAGGGTGAGTGTGAGGGTCAGGGTTAGTCTTAGGCTGAGGCGGAGGCTTAGGCAGAGCTTGAGTGTGAGGTTAAGGGTTAGTGTTAGGGTTTTAGGGTTAGGGTGAGTGTTAGGATGAGGTTTATGGCTAGCATTAGGGTTAGGGGGAGGACTAGAGTTAGGGGGACGTTTAGGGTTAGCGTTACGGTGAGGTTTAGGGTTAGGGTTAGGGTTATGGTGAGGGTGAGGTTTAGGGATAGGGTTAGGGTTAGGGTTAAGGTGAGGCTGAGGGTTAGGATTAGGATTAGGGTGAGGCTTGGTGTTAGGGTTAGAGGTAGGGTGAGGTTCAGGGTTAGTGTTAGTGTTCAGGGTTAGTGTTATAGCTAAGGTTAGGTTTAGAGTTACAGTAAGGGTGAGGGTGAGTGTGAGGGTTAGGATCAGGGTTAGGATGGGGTTTAGGGTTAGGATTATGGTTAGGGTGAGTGTGAGGTTTAGGGTTAGAGTTAAGTTTAGGGGGAGGGTTAGGTTGAGTGTTAGGGTTAGGGTTAGTGTTAGGGTTAGGGTGAGGGTTAGGTTGAGTTTTAATATTAGGGTTAGGGTTAGGTTTAGGATTACGTTGATGGTGAGGGTGAATGTGAGGGTTAGGGTTAGGGTTTGGCTTAGGCTTACAGATAGGCTGAGGGTATGGGTGGGGATGAGGATTAGGTTTAGTATGACGGTTAGGGTTATGGTTAGGTTAAGGGTTAGGATGAGGGTTAGGGTTAGTATTAGGGTTAGGGTGAGGGCTAGGGTGAGGGTGAGGGTTAGGGTTAGGCTTAGGCTTAGTCTTAGCGTTAGGCTTAGGCTGAGCGTGAGGGTGAGGGTTAGGGTTAGGGTGATGGTTGGGGTTGCCGTTAGGGTGAGGGCTAGGATGAGGATTTATGCTATGGTGAGGGTTAGGGTGAGGGTGACCGTAAGGGTAAAGGTGAAGTTTAGGCTGATGGTGAGGGTTAAGGATTAAGGTGAGGGTGAGGGTTAGATTCAGGATTAGTGTTAGGGTTAGTGTGAGGTTAAGGGTGAGGAAGAGGGTTAGGGTTAGGCTGAGGGCTAGGGTGAGGGTGAGAGTTAGGGTTAGGGTTTGGTTTAGGGTTAGAGTGATGGTTAGGGTTAGTGTGAGGGTTAGTGTTATGGTTGGGGTTAGTGTTAGGGTGAGGGTAAGTGTTAGGGTGAGGGTTAGGTTTAGGGTGAATGTTATGGTTAGGATGAGGGTTAGGGTTAGAGTTATTTTTATGGTTAGGGTTATGTTGAGGGTGAGGGTGAGGGTGAGAGTTAGGGTTAGGTTTAGGTTTAGGTTTCAGGTTAGAGTTAGAGTTAGTGTTAGGGTTAGGGTGAGGTTTAGGGTTAGAGTTAGGGTTAGTGTTAGTGTTAGAGTTAGGGTCAGGTGAGGGTGAGGTTGAGGGTTATATATAGCGGTAGGGGGAGTGTTAGGTTTAGGGTTAGGTTTAGGGTTATTGTTAGGGATAGGGTGAGGTTTAGGGTTCGCGTTAGGTTTAGGGGTAGGGTTCGGGTTTGGGTTAGGTTTAGGGTTACGGTGAAGGTGAGGGTTAGGGCGAGGTTTAGGGTTAGGGTGTGTGTTAGGATGAGGGTGAGGTTTAGAGTTAGAGTTAGGGTTATGGGGAGGGTTAGGTTGAGGGTTAGGGCTAGGGTTAGTGTTAGGGTTATGATTAGGGGGAGGGTTAGGTTGAGGCTTAGGGGTAGGGTTATGCTTAGGTTTAGGATTAGTGTTATGATGAGGATGAGTGTGAGGGTTAGGGTTAGGTTTAGGGTTAGATTTAGGCTGAGGGTTAAGGTGAGGGTAAGGGTTACGTTTAGCGTTAGGGTTAGGGTGAGGGTTAGGGTTAGGGTTAGGGTGAGGGTGAGGGTTAGATTGAGGGTTAGGGTTATGTTGAGGCTTATGGTTAGGGTGAGGGTTAGGTTTAGTGTTAGGGTTATTGTTAGGGTTAGGGTTAGGTTTAAGGTGAGGTTGAGGGTGAGGGTTAGGTTTAGGTTTAGGGTGAAGTTTAGTTTTAGGTTTAGGGTTAGAGTTAGGGTTAGGGTGATGGTGAGGTTTAGGGTTAGTGTTAGGGTTAGGTATAAGGTGAGGGTTAGGATGAGGTTTAGAGTTCGGGTTAGGCTTAGGCTTAGGCTTAGGCTTAGGCCGAGTGTGAGGGTTAGGGTTAGGGTTAAGGTTAGGGTGAGGATTAGGGTTAGGTTTAGGGTGAGGGTTAGGATGAGGTTTAGGGTTAGGTTTAGGGTGAGGGTTAGGTTTTGTTTTAGGGTTAGAGTTAGTTTTAGGGTTAGGGTTAGGTTAGGGTGAGGGTTAGGGTTAGGGTTAGGGTTAGGGTTAGGCTTAGGCTTAGGCTTAGGCTTAGTGTTAGGGTTAGGGTGAGAGTGAGAGTGAGGGTTAGTGTTAGGGTTAGGGTAGGCTTAGGATTAGGCTGAGGGTGAGGGTGGGGGTGAGGATTAGCTTTAGGGTGATCGTTAGGTTTAGGGTTAGTGTTATTGTTAGGGTTAGGGTTAGAGTTACGGCGAGGCTGAGGTTGCAGGTGAGGGATAGGGTTAGGGTCAGGGTGAGGTTTAGGGTTAGGTTTAGAGATAGGGTTAGGGTGAGGGTGAGGTTTAGGGTTAGAGTTAGGGTTAGTGTTAGGGACAGGCTTAGGGTTAGGCTTAGAGTGAGGGTAGGGTTGAGGATTAGGGTTAGTGTTAGTGTTAAGGTTAGGGTTATAGTTAGGGTTACAGTTAGGGTTAGGGTTGGGATTAGGATTAAGTTTAAGGTGAGGGTTAGTGTTATGGTTAGGGTTAGGATTAGGGTTAGGGTGAGGGTGAGGTTAAGGGTTAAGGTTAGGTTTAGAGTGAGGTTTAGGGTCAGGGTTAGGGTTAGGGTTAGTATTAGGGTTAGGTTTGGAGTTAGTGTTAGGATTAGGGTAACTGTGACTGTGAGTGTGAGGGTTAGGGTTAGGGTTAGTGTTAGGCTGAGGCTGAGGGTGAAGTTGAGGGTTAGATTTAGGGTTAGGGTATGGTTTATGTTTAGAGTGAGGGTTAGAGTGAGGGTTAGGGTTAAGATTAGGGTTAGGGTATGTGCTAGGGTAAGGGTTAGGGTTAATTTTAGGGTTAGGGTGATGTTTAGCATTAGGTTTAGTGTCAGAGTTTGGGTTAGTGTGTGAGTTTGTGTTAGGGTTATAGTTACGGTGAGGGTGAGGTTTAGGGTTAGGTTAAGGGTTAGGGTTATTCTTAGGGCTAGGGTTAGGGTTAAGGTTAAGGTAAGGGTAAGGGTGAGGGTGATGTTGAGGGTTAGGGTTAGGGTTAGGATGAGGTTTAGAGTTAGGGTTAGGGTTAGGGTCAGGGTGAGGTTTAGGGTTAGAGTTAGGGTTAGGGTTAGGGTTAGTGTGAGTGTTAGGGTTAGGGTTAGTGTTACAGTTAGGGTTATGTTGTGGGCTAGTTTGAGGGTGAGGGTTAGGGTTAGCGTTAGGCTTTGGCTTTGGGTTAAGCTGAGGGTGAGGGTGAGGGTGAGGGTTAGGGTAAGGGTGAGGGTGAGATTTAGGGTTAGAGTTACGGTTAGGGTGAGGGTTAGGGTGAGGGTTAGTGTTAGGGTTAGGGTTAGGGTTAGTGTTACAGTTAGGGTTATGTTGAGGGCTAGTGTTAGGGTGAGGGTTAGGGTTAGCGTTAGGCTTTGGCTTTGGGTTAAGCTGAGGGTGAGGGTGATGGTGAGGGTTAGGGTGAGGGTGAGGGTGAGATTTAGGGTTAGAGTTACGGTTAGGGTGAGGGTTAGGGTGAGGGTTAGTGTTAGTGTTAGGTTTATGGTTAGGGTTAGTGTTAGTGTTAGGGTTAGGGTGAGGGTTAGGATTTGGGTGAGGGTTGGGGTTAGGGTTAGGATTAGGATTAGGGTTAGTGTTAGGGTGAGTGCTTGTGTTAGGCTTAGGTTTAGGGTTAGGCTTAGCATTAAGCTGAGGGTGAGGGTGAGGGTTAGGGTAAGTGTTCCGCTTAGGGTTAGCATTTGGGTGAGAATTATGGTTCGGGTTAATTTTAGCGTTAGGGTGAGGGTTAGGGTTAGGGTTACAGTGAAGGTGAGGGGTCGGGTTAGGTTGATGGTTTGGGTTACTATTAGGGTTATGGTGAGGGTTAGGATTAGGGTTAGGGTGAGTGTTAGGATGAGGATTAGGTTTAGGATGGTGGTTAGGGTGAGGGCTAGGTTGAGGGTGAGGATTTGGGTTAGTGTTAGGGTGAGGTTTAGGGTTAGGGTGAGGGTTAGGATGAGGGTTAGGGTTACGGTGAGGGTTAGGGTTAGGGTTAGAGTGAGGGTTAAGTTTAGGATTAGGGTTAGGGTGAGGGTGATTGTTAGGATTAGGTTTAGGGTTAGGATTATTGTTAGTGATATGGGCATGGTTACATTTGCAGTGAGGGTGAGGCTGAGGGTGAGGATTAGGGATAGGATTAGGGTTAGGGTTAGGTTTAGGGTTAGGATTAGTGTTATTGTTAGGTTTAGGGTTAGAGTTACCATGAGGGTGAGGGTGAGGGTTATGGTTAGGGTAAGGGTTTGGATTAGGGTTAGGGTGAGGGCTAGGGTGAGGGTGAGTGTTAGGGTTAGTGTTAGGGTGAGGTTTATGTTTAGGGTTTGGGTGAGGTTTAGGGTTATGGTGAGGGTGAGGGTGAGGGTAAGGGTGAGGGTGAGGTTTAGGGTTAGGATTAGGGTTAGGGTGAGGGTTAGGGTTAGGGTTAGGGTGAGTGTTAGGATGAGGATTAGGGTTAGGATTAGGGTTAGAGTGAGGGCTAGGGTGAGGGTGAGTGTTAGAATTAGTGGTAGGGTGAGGTTTAGTGTTAGGGTTAGGGTGAGGGTTAGGGTTATGGTGAGGGTGAGGGTGAGGGTAAGGGTGAGGGTTAGGGTTAGGGTGAGATTTAGGGTCAAGGTTAGGATTTGGATTAGGGTGAGTGTGAGGTTTAGGGTTAGAATTATGTTTAGGGAGAGGGTTAGGGTGTGGGTTAGGGTTAGGGTTAGTGTTAGGGTTAGGGTTAGGGTGAGGGTTAGGTTGAGGTTTAGGGTTCGGGTTAGGGTTAGTGGTAGGATTAGGGTTAGGGTGAGGGTGAGTGTGAGGGTTAGGGTTTGGGTTAGGCTTAGTGTTAGGCTGAGGGTGAGGTTGAGGTAAGGGTTATGGTTAGGGTTATGGTCTGGGTAGATTTAGGGTGAGGGTTAGAATTAGGTTTAGGGTTAGCGTAAGGGTTAGTGTAAGGGTGAGGGTGAGGTTTCGGATGAGTTTTAGGGTTACAATTAGGGTTAGGATGAGGGCTAATGTGAGGGTGAGGGTTAGTGTTAGGATTAGGGTCAGGTTTAGTGTTAGGGTTAGGGGTAGGGTTAGGGTCAGGTTTAGCGTTTGGGTTACGGTGAAGGTGTGGGTTAGTTTTGAGTTGATGGTTAGGGTGAGGACTAAAGTGACGGTGAGGTTTAGGGTTAAGGTTAGGGTTAGGGTGAGGGTTAGGTTGAGGCTTAGGTTTAAGGTTAGTGTTAGGGTTAGGTTTAGGGTTAGGCTGAGGGTGAATGTGAGGGTTATGGTTAGGGTTAGTCTTAGGGTTAGGGTTACACTGAAGGTGAGGGTGGGGATGAGGATTAGGTTTAGAGTGATGGTTCTGGTTATGGTTAGGTTGAGGGTTAGGATGAGAGTTAGAGTTAGGATTAGGGTTAGGGTGAGGGCTACGGTGAGTGTGAGGTTTAGGGTTAGGTTTAGGCTTAGGCTTAGGGTTAGGGTGAGGCTAAAAGTGAGGGTGAGGGTTAGGGTTAGGGTGATGTTTAGGGTTAAGGTTAGGGTGAGGGTTAGGATGAGGGTTAGTTTTAGATTTAGGGTTAGGATTAGGGTGATGTTAGGTTTAGGGTGATGGTTAGCGTTAGTGTGAGGGTTAGTGTTAGTATTAGTGTTACTGTTAGGTTGAGGGTAAGTGTTAGGGTAAGGTTTAGGTTTACGGTGAGGTTTAGTATTAGGGTTAGGGTTAGGGTCAGCGTGAGGTTTAGGGTTAGAGTTAGTGTTAGGGTGAGGTTTTGGGTTAGGGTTAGGGTTAGGTTTAGTGTTAGGGTTAGGGTTAGGGTGAGGTTTAGTAGGGAGTGAGGGTTAGTGTTAGGGTTAGGATGAGGGTTAGGGTTAGTGTGAGGGTTAGGGTGAGGGTGACAGTAAGGGTAAAGTTGAGGGTTAGGCTGAGAGTGAGGATTACGGTAAGGGTGAGTGTTAGGGTTAGGGTGAGGGTTACGGTTAGGTTTAGGGTGATGGTGTGGTTTAGATTGAGGATTACTTTTAGGGTTAGTGTGAGTTTTAGGATCAGGGTGAAGGTGGGGGTTAGGATTAGATTTAGGTTTAGGGTTATTCTTAGGGTAGGCTTATTTTTAGTGTTATGGTTAGCGTTAATTTTGTGGTGAGGGTGAGGCTGAGGGTGAAGGTTAGAGTTAGGGTTAGGGTTAGTGTTATTTTTAGTGTTAGGGCTAGTATTACGGTGAGGTTAAGGGTGAGGATGAAGTTTAGTGTTAGGGTGAGTTTTAGGGTTAGGGTAAGGTTACGGGTGAGTGTGAGGTTTAGGGTTAGAGTTAGGGTTAGGTATAGGGTTAGGTTGAGGGTTAGGGTTAGGGTTAGGGTTAGGGTGAGGATTAGATTGAGGATTAGGGTTAGGGTTAGTGTGAGGTTTAGGGTGAGGATGAGGGTTAGGGTTAGGGTAAGGGTGAGGGTAGGACTTAGGGTTAGGGTGAGGGCTAGTTTGAGGGTTAGGGTTAGAGTTAGGTTTAGGTTTAGGATTAGGTTTAGAATTAGGGTGAGGTTTAGGGTTAGTGTGAGGGTTATTGTTAGGGTTAGGGTTAGTGTTAGTGTGAGGGTAAGTGTTAGGTTGATGTTTAGGGTTAGGATGAGGGTTATGGTTAGGGTGAGTGTTAGGGTTAGGGTCATGATTATTGTTAGGTTTATTGTTAGGGTTATGGTTACATTGAGGGTGAGGGTGAGGGTTAGGGTTAGTGTTAGAGTGAGGTTGGTTTAGTGTTAGTGTTAGTGTTAGAGTTAGGGTTAGGGTGAGCGTGAGGTTTAGGTGTAGAATTAGGGTTAGGGTGAGCGTTAGGGTTAGGGTGAGGGTTACGGTGGGGTTGACGGTAAGGGTAAAGATGAGAGTTAGGCTGAGGGTGAGCGTTACAGTAAAGATGAGGGTTAGGGTTAGGGTGAGGGTTAGGTTTAGGGTTAGGGTGAGGGTGAGGGTTAGATTGAGGATTAGTGTTAGAGTTAGTGAGAGGTTTAGGGTTAGGATGAGGGTTAGGGTTAGGGTGAGTGATAGGGCGAGGTTGAGGTTTAGGGTTAGTGTTAGGGTGAGGTTTAGGGTAAGGGTGATTTTTAGGTTTAGTGTGAGCGGTAGTGTTAGCATTAGGGTTAGTGTTAGGGTGAGGCTAAATATTAGGGTGAGGGTTAGGGTTAGGGTGAGGGTTATGGTTAGGGTGAGTGTTAGGGTTAGGGTTAGGGTTATTGTTAGTGTTAGGGTTATACGGTTACGGTGAGGGTGAGGGTGTGGTTTAGTGTTAGGTTTAGGATGAGGTTTAGCTTCCGGGTTAGTGTTAGAGTTAGGGTGAGGGTGAGGGTGAGTTTTAGGGTTAGAGTTAGGGTTAGTGTTAGAGTTAGGGATAGGAAGAGGGTTAGGGTTAGGCTTTGGCTTAAGCTAAGGCTTAGGCCAAGCATGAGAGGGAGGTTTAGGGTTCAGGTTAGGGTGAGATTTAGGGTTAGGGTTAGCGTGAGTGTTAGGATGAGGTTTAGGGTTAGGATTAGGTTTAGGGTGAGGGTTAGGGTGAGGGTGTGGGTGAGGGTTAGGGTTAGGACAGTGTTAGGTTTAGGATTTGAGTTAGGGTGAGGGTGAGTGTGAGGGTTATGGTTATGGTGAGGGTTAGGGTTAGGGTTAGGGTTAAGTTAGGATTAGGCTGAGGGTGAGGGTGAGGGTGAGGATTAGGGTTATGGTTATGTTTAGGGTTAGGGTTATTGTTAGTGTTATGGTTAGGGTTAAGTTTGCAGTGAGGGTGAGGCTGCGGGACAGGGTTATGGTTAGGGTTAGGGTTAGGGTGAGGGTGAGGGTGAAGGTTAGGTTGAGGTTTAGGGATAGATTTACATTTAGGACTAGGGTTAGTGTAAGGGTGAGTGTGAGGGTTAGGTTGAGGGTTAGGCTGAGGCTTAGGGTTAGGCTGAGGGTCACGGTGGGTGTGAGGATTAGGGTTAGGGTGTTGGTTAGGGTTAGGGGTAGGGTTATTGTTAGGGTTAGGGTTAGGGTGAGGGTTAGGATGAGGGTTAGGGTTAGGGTTAGGATTAGGTTTAGTATGAGGGCTAGGGTGAGAATGAGGTTTAGTATAAGTGTTTGGGTGAGGTTTACGGTTAGCATTAGGGTTAGGATGAGGGTTAGAGTTATGGTGAGCATGAGGGTTAGGGTTAGGGTGAGGTTAAGGGTTACATTTAGGTTTAGGGTGAGGGTTAGGTCGAGGGTTAGAGTTAGTGTTAGGGTTAAAGTTAGGGTGAGGGTTAGCTTGGGGTTTAGGGTTAGGTTTAGGATTAGGATTAGGGTGAGGGTGAGTGTGAGAGTTAGGGTTAGGTTTAAGCTTAGGCTTAGGGTTAGGCTGAGGGTGTGGGTGGGGGTGAGGATTAGGGTGTGGTTGATGGTTAGGGTTAGGGTGAGGGTTAGGATGAGGGTTAGGTTTAGGTTTAGGGTTAGGGACAGTGCTAGGGTGAGGGTGAGTTTGTGTGTTAGGGTTAGGTTTAGTGTTAGGCTTTGGATTAGGCTGAGGGTGAGGTTGTGGGTGAGGGTTAAGGTTAGGTGTAGGGTTAGGATGAGGGTTAGCGTTAGGATTACGGTTAGGGTCAGGTCTAGGGTGAGAGTGAGGTTTAGGGTTAGCGTTAGGGTGAAGTTTAGGGTTAGCGTTAGGGTTAGGGTTAGGGTGAGTGTGAGGTTTAGGGTTAGAGTTAGGGTTAGGGTGAGGCTGAGGGTGAGGTTTTGGGTTAGGGTTAGTGTTAGGTTTAGGCTTGGGTGAGGGTGGGGGTTAGGCTGAGGGTGAGGGTTAGGTTTAGGATTAGGATTAGGGTTAGGGTAAGGGTGAGTATGAGGGTTAGGTTTAGGGTTAGGTTTAGGCTGAGGGTTAGGGTGAGGGTGAGGATTAGGGTTAGGGTGTGGGTTGGGGTTAGGATTATGGGGAGGGTTAGGATGAGGGTTAGTGTTAGCATTAGGGTTAGGGTGAGGGCTATGGTGAGGGTGAGGTTTAGGCTTGGGGTTAGGGTGCGGTTTAGAGTTAGGGTTAATTTTAGGGTTAGGGTGAAGGTGAGGTTTACGGTTAGAGTTAGGGTTAAGTTGAGGCTGAGGGTGAGGGTTAGGGTTAGGGTTAGAATTAGGATTAGGGTACGGGTTAGAGTGAATGTCAGTGTTAGGGTTAGGGTTCGGGTTTGTCTTAGGGTTACACTGACAGTGAGGGTGAGGGTGAGGTTTAGGGTTAGCATTAGGGATAGGTTGAGGGTGAATGTGTTTGTTAGGTTTAGGTTTAGCGTTAGACTTAGGGTTAGGCTGATGGTGAGGTTGAAGGTGAGGGTTAGGGTTAGTGTGAGGGTTAGGTTAAAGGTTACAGGGAGGGATAGGATGAGAATTAGGGTTAGGTTGAGGTTTAGGGTTAAGATTAGGGTTAGGGTGAGGGTGAGGGTTAGGGTTAGGTAAGGGTTACTGTGAGGGTGAGGGTTAGGGTTAGGTTGATGGTTAGGGTTAGGATTTGTGTTAGGCTGAAGGCTAGGATGAGGGTGAGGGTTAGGGTAAGGGTTTGGCTTAGGCTTAGGGTTTAGCTGAGGTTGAGTTTGAGGGTGAGGGTTAGGGTTAGTGTTAGTGTGAGTTTTAGGGTTAGGGTTAGGGTTAGGATTAGGGTTAGGGTTAGGGTTAGGGTTATGGTTAGGTTTAGGATTAGGGTTAGGGTGAGGGTGAGTGTGAGGTTTAGGGTGAGGGTTAGGGTTAGGCTTAGAGTTAGGGTGAGGGTTAGCGTTAAGGTTTGGGTTCTGTTGCAGATGAGGCTGAGGATTAGGTTTAGGTTTAGGTTTAGATTTAGGGTTAGGATTAGGGTTAGGGTTAGTGTTCGGGTTAGGGTTAGGTTTAGGGTTATGATGAGGGTTAGGTTTAGGTTTAGGGTTAAGATGAGGGTGACTGTGTGGGTGAGGATTAGAATTAGTGTTAGGGTTAGGCTTAGAGTTAGGGTTATTGATAGTGTTATGATTAGGCTAAAGTTTGCTGTGAGGGTGAGGCTGAGGGTGAGGGTTAGGGTTGGGCTTAGGTTTAGGGTTATTGTAAGGGTTAGAGCTAGAATTACGGTGAGGTTGAGGGTGAGGGTGAAGGTTAGTGTTAGGGTGAGTTTTAGGGTTAGGGTTAGGGTTAGGGTGAGTTTAGGGTTAGGGTTAGTTTGAGGGTTCGTGTTGGGGTTAGGTTAGTGTTAGGTTGAGGGTAAGTGTTAGGGTCAGGTTTTGGGTTAGGGTGAGGTTTATGGGTAGGTTGAAGGTTAGGATTAGGTTTAGGATTATTGTTAGGGTGAGGTTTAGGGTTAAGGTTACGGTGAGGGTGAGGGTTAGGGATAGACTTAGGGTTATGGTGAGGTTTAGCGTTTGCATTAGGGTTAGAGTTAGGTTTTGGGTGAGGGTGACGTTTAGGTTTAGAGTTAGGGTTAGGGTGAGGGTTAGGTTAGGGTTATGTTTAGGGTTAGTAATAGGGTTAGGGTTAGGGTGAGAGTAGTAGGGTTAGGGTTAGCGTTAGGTTTAGGATTAGGGTTAGGGTGAGTGTGAGTCTGTGTGTTAGGGTTAGGGTTAGGGTTAGGCTTAGAGTTTGGCTGTGGGTGAGGTTGTAGGTTAGGGTTAGGGTTAGGGTTAGGGTTAGGGAAAGTTTTAGGGAGAGGGATAGGATGAGTGTTAGGTTTCGGATTAAGGATAGGGTGAGGGCTAGGCTAAGGGTGAATATTAGGGTTAGGTTTAGGGTGAGGGTTAGGGTTAGGGTGAGGGTGAGAGTTAGGGTTCGGGTTAACTTTAGTGTTACGTTGAGGGTTAGGGTAAGGTTTATGTTGAGGGTGAGGGTTAGGTTTAGGTTGAGGGTTAGGGTTAAGATTAGGGTTAGGCTGATGGTGAGGGTGACATTTAGGGTTAGTGTTAGGGTGAGGATTAGGATGAGGGTTAGGATTAGGATTAGGGTTAGGGTGAGGGCTAGGGTGAGGTTGAGGTTTAGGGTTAGGTTTAGGATTAGGGTTAGGGTTAGGGTTATGGTGAGTGCGAGGGTTAGGGTTAGGATTAGGATTAGGGTTAGGGTTAGGGTGGTGGACAGGGTTAGGTTGAGGGTTAGGGATAGTGTGAAGGTTAGGATGAGGGTTAGGTTTAAGATTAGGGTAAGCGAGAGGGCTCTCCTGAGTGTTAGGGCCAGGGTTAGGCTTAGGCTTAGGGTTAGGCTCAGCATGAGGTTGAGGGTGAGGTTTAGGGTTAGGGTGATTGTTAGGTTTATGGTTAGGGTGGGGGTTAGGATGAGGTTTATGGTTAGGGTGAGGATGATGGTAAGGGTAAAGTTGAGATTTAGGCTAAGGGTGAGGGTTAAGATAAAGGTGAGGTTTAGGGTTAGGTTTAGGGTAAGTGTTAGGGTTAGAGTGAGGGCTAGATTGAGGATTAGGGTTAGTGTGAGGTTTAGGGTGAGGATGAGGGTTAGGGTTAGGGTAAGGGTGGGGGTAGGTCTTAGGTTTGAGGTGAGGGCTAGGGTGAGGTTTAGGGTTAGAGTTAGGGTTATTATTAGGGTTACGTTTAGGATTAGGGTGAGGGTTAGGGTTAGTGTGAGGGTTAGTGATAGGGTTAGGGTTAGTGTTTTGGGGGAGAGTAAGTGTTAGGGTGAGGGTTAGGGTTAGGGTAAGAGTTATGTTTAGGCTGAGGTGAGGGTTAGGTTTAGAGTTATGGTTATTGTTAGGTTTAGGGTTAGGTTTACAGTTACGGTGAGGTTGAGGGTGAGGGTTAGGGTTAGGGTTAGGGTGAGGTTTAGTGTTAGGGTTAGAGTTAGAGTTAGGGTTAGGGTGAGGGTGAGGTTTAAGGGTAGAATTAGGTTTAGGTGAGGGTTAGGGTGAGGGTTAGGGTTACGGAGAGGGCTAGGGTGGGGGTGACGGTAAGGGTAAAGATGAGGGTTAGGCTGAGGATGAGCGTTACGATAAAGATGAAGGTGAGCGTTAGGTTTAGTGTTAGGGTGAGGATGAGGATTAGATTGAGGATTAGTGTTAGGGTTAGTTTGAGGTTTAGGGTGAGGATGATAGGGTTAGGGTGAGTGGTAGGGTGATTTTGAGGGTTAGGGTTAGTGTTAGGGTGAGGTTTAGGCTTAGAGTGATTTTTAGGGTAAGTGTGGGCGGTAGTTTTAGCGTTAGGGTTAGTGTTAGAGTGAGGGTAAATATTAGCATGAGGGTTACGGTTAGGGTGAGGGTTATGGTTAGGGTGAGGGTTAGGGTTACGGTTAGGGTTAGGGTTAGGGTTAGGGTTAGGGTTAGGGTTAGAGTTATGGTGAGGGTGAGGGTGCGGGTTAGGGTTAGGTTAGGGTTAGGGTTATTGTTAGGGTTAGGGTTAGAATTATGGTGAGGGTGAGGGTCCGGGTGAGGGTTAGGTTTAGGGTTAGGGTGGGGTTTAGGGTTAGGGTTAGGGTGAAGATGAGGGTGAGGTTTAGGGTTAGATATAGTGTTAGAGGGAGGGTTAGGGTGACGGTTAGTTTTAGGGTTATTGTTAGGGTTAAGTTGAGGGTAAGGGTTAGGGTTAGGCTTAGGGTTAGGGTTAGAGTGAAGTTTAGGGTTAGCGTTTGGGTTAGGGTTAGAGTTACTGTGAGGGTGAGGGTGCGGGTGAGTGTGGGGGTTATTGTTAGGTTTAGGGTTAGGCTTAGGTTTAGGCTTAGGATTAGGCTGAGTGTGAGGGTGGGGATGAGGGTTAGGGATAGGGTGAGGTTTTTGGTTAGGGTTATAGGGAGGGTTAGGATGAGGGTTAGGGTTAGGATTAGAATTAGGGTGAGAGCTAGGATGAGGGTGAGTTTTAGGGTTAGGGTGATGTTTAGGGTTCGGGTTTGGGTTAGCATTAGCGTTACTGTGAGGGTGAGGGTGCGGGTGAGTGTGAGGGTGAGGGTGAGGCTTAGGATTAGTGTTAGGGTTAGTGTTAGGGTGAGAGTTAGGGTTCAGTTTAAGTTTAGGGTTAGGGTGAGGGTTAGCGTTAGGCTTAAGTTGAGCGTGAGGGTTAGGGTTAAGTTGAGGGTAAGGGATAGGGTTAGGGTTAGGGTGAGATTTTGAGTTAGGGTTAGGGTGAGGGTTAGGATGAGGATTAGGGTGATTTTTAGGGTTAGTGTGAGCGGTAGTGTTAGCGTTATGGTTAGTGTAAGCGTGAGGGTAAATATTACAATGAGGGTTAGGGTTACGGTGAGGGTTAGGGTTAGGGTTAGGATTATTGTTAGGGTTAGGGTTATATGGTTACGGTGAGGGTGAGGGTGTGGGTTAGGTTTAGGGTTAGGATGAGGTTTAGGTTTCGGGTTCGTGTTAGAGTTAGGGTTAGGGTAAGGGTGAGGTTTAGGGTTAGAGTTAGGGTTAGTGTTAGGGTTCGGGATAGGGTGAGGGTTAGGCTTAGGCTTAGGCTTAGGCCGAGCATGAGGGGGAGGGTTAGGGTTCGGGTTAGGCTGAGGTTTAGGGTTAGGGTTAGGGTTAGGGTTAGGGTTTGTGTTAGGGTTAGGGTTAGATATAGGGTTACGGTGAGGGTTAGGGTTAGGTTTAGGGTTTGTGATAGGGTTAGGGTTAGGGTTACGGTGAGGGTTAGGGTTGGGTTAGGCTTATGGTTAGGGTGAGGGTTAGGGTTATGTTTTGGGTTAGGGTGAGGGTGAGGCTGAGGATTAGGTTTAGGTTTAGGGTTTGGTTTAGGGATAGGGTTTGTGTTAGGGTTAGGGTTACGGTTAGGGTTACGGTGAGGGTTAGGTTTTTTTTTAGGGTCAGGGTTAGGGTTAGGGTTCTGGAGAAGGTTAGGTTTAGGGTTAGGGTTAGGGTTAAGTTAGCGTTAGGCTGAGGGTGAGGGTGGGGGTGAGGATTAGGTTTATGGTTATGGTTAGGGTTAGGGTTAGGGTGAGGGTGAGTTGAGGGTTAGGTTGAGGGTTAGGCTGAGGCTTAGGGTTAGGCTGAGGGTGAGGTTGGGGTTGAGTATTAGGGTTAGAGTGATGGTTACGGTTAGGGTTAGGGTTATTGTTAGGGTTAGGGTTAGAGTTATGGTGAGAGTGAACGTGTGGGTGAGGGTTAGGGTTTGGGTTAGGGTGGGGTTTAGGGTTAGGGTTAGGGTGAGGGTGAGGGTGAGGTTTAGGGTTAGATATAGGTTTAGGGGAGGGTTAGGTTGAGGGTTAGGTTTAGGGTTATTGTTAGGGTTAGGGTGAGCGTGAGGATTAGGGTTAGGCTTAGGGTTAGGGATAGAGTGAGGTTTAGGGTTTGGGTTCGGGTTAGAGTTACTGTGAGGGTGAGGGTGCGGGTGAGAGTGAGGGTTAGATTGAGGATTAGTTTTAGGGTTAGAGTAAGGTTTATTTTGAGTATGAGGGTTAGGGTTAGGGTGAGGGCTAAGGTGAGGCTGAGGGTTAGGTATAGGGTTAGGTTGAGGTTTAGGGTTAAGGTGGTGGTTAGGGTTAGTGTGAGGGTTACTGTTAGGATTAGGGTTAGTTTTAGTGTGAGGTTAAGGGCTAGAGTTAGCGTTAGGGTGAGGGTGAGGTTTAGGTTTATAGTTAGGTTGGGGGGAGGGTTAGGTGAGGGTTAGGGTTAGGTTTAGTGTTAGTTTTAGGGTTAGGGTTAGGGTGAGGTTGAGTGTGAGGGTTGGGTTAGGGTTAGGCTTAGGCTTAGGGTTAGGCTGAGGGTGAGGGTGAGGGTTAGGTTTAGGGTGAGGTTTAAGGTTAGGATTAGGGTGAGGGATAGAATGAGCTTTAGGCTTAGGATTAGGGTTAGGATGAGGGCAAGGGTGAGTGTGAGGGTTAGGGTTAGCATTATGGCAAGGTTTAGGATTAGGGTTAGGTTTAGGGTTAGGGTGAGTGTTAGGGTTAGGGTTACGGTGAGGTTGAGGTTTTGGGTTAGGGTGAGGGTTAGGGTTAGGGTTAGGGTTAGGGTGAGGGTGAGGGTTAGGATTAGGGTTAAGGTTAGGGTTATTGTTAATGTTATGGTTAAGTTTTCGGTGAGGGTGAGGCTGAGGGTGAGGGTTAGGGTTAGGGTTAGGGTTAGGGTGAGGGTGAGGGTGAGGTTTAGGGTTAATATGAGCATGAGGTTTAGGGTTAGAGTAAGGGTTAGGGGGCGTGTTAGGGTGAGGGTTAGGGTTAGGTTTAGTGTTAGGGTTAGGATTATTGTTAGGGTTAGGATTAGAGTTATTGTGAGGGTGAGGGTGAGGGTGACTTTTAGGGTTAGGGTGATGGTGAGGTTTAGGGTTAGAGTTAGTGTTAGGGGGACAGTTAGGTGAGGGTTATGGTTAGGTTTAGTGTTAGGGTTAGGGTTAGGGTGAGGGTTAGTTTGAGGTTTAGGTTTAGGGTTAGGGTTAGGTTTAGGATTAGCGTTATGGTGAGGGTGAGTGTGAGGTTTAGGGTTAGGTTTAGGCTTAGGCTTAGGTTTAGGCTGTGGGTGAGAGTGGGGATGAGGATTAGTTTTTGGGTGATGGTTAGGGTTAATGTTAGGTTTAGTGTTATGATTAAGGTTAGGGTTAGGATTAGGCTTAGGGTGAGGGCTAGGGTGAGGGTGAGGTTTAGTGTGAGTTTTTGGCTTAGCCTGTAGGGTTAGGCTGATGGTTAGGTTGAAGGTGAGTGTTAGGGTTAGGGTGATGGTCAGGATTATGGTCAGGGTGAAGGTTAGGATGAGGGTTAGGGTTAGGGTGAGGGTGACGGTAAGAGTAAAGCTGCGGGTTAGGCTGAGAGTGAGGATTAAGGTAAGGTCTAGGTTTAGGGTTAGGGTTAGGGTTAGGGTGAGGGTGAGGTTAAAATTGATGCTTAGGTTTAGGGTTAGTGTGAGGTTTAGAATGAGGATGAGGGTTAGGGTTCGAGTGAGGGCTAGGTTGAGGGTTAAGATTAGGGTTATTCTTAGGGTGAGGTTTAATGTTAGGGTGATGGTTAGGGTTAGTGTGAGTGTTAGTGTTAGGGTTAGGGTTAGTGTTAGGGTGAGGGTAAGTGTTAGTTTCAGGGTTAGGTATAGGGTGAGGGTTATGGTTAGAATGAGGGTAAGGCTTAGGTTTAGGGTTATTGTTAGGTTAGGGTTAGGGTTACATTTATGGTGAGGGTGAGGGTTAGGGTTATGGTGTGGTTTATGTTTAGGGTTAGGATTAGAGTTAGGATTAGGGTGAGGGTGAAGTTTAGGGTTAGAGTTAGCGTTTGTGATAGGGTTAGGGTGAGGGTGAGGGTCAGTGTGAGTGTTAGGGTTAGGCTTAAGCTTAGGGTTAGGCTTAGGCTTAGACCGAGCCTGAGTGTGAGGGTTATGTTTAGGGTTAGGGTGAGGGTTAGGTTTAGGGTTAGGGTGAGAGTTAGGGTGAGGGTTAGTGATAATGTTAGGGGTAGGGTTAAGGTGAGGGTGACAGTAAGGGTAAAGGTGAGGGTTAGGATCAGGTTTAGATTGAAGGTGAGTGTGAGGGTTATGGTTAGGGGTAGGGTTACGCTTAGGGTTAGGGGGAGAGTTAGGTTTAGGGTTAGGGTTAGTGTTAGTGTTAGGGGTAGGGTTAGGGTGAGGGTTAGGGTGAAGGTGAGGATTAGGGTTAGGATTAGGATTAGGATTAAGTTGAGGGTGAGTGTTAGTGTTAGTGTTAGGGTTAGGGTTAGGTTGAGTGTGAGGGTTAGGGTTCGGGTTAGGGTGAGGTTTAGGGTTAGGCTTAGTGTTAGGGGTAGGGTTAGGTTGAGGGTTAGGATGAGGGTGAGGGTTAGGGTTAGGGTTAGGATTACGATTAGGGGTAGTGTTAGGGTGAGTGCTTCGGTTAGGCTTAGGTTTAGGATTAGGCTTAGCATTAAGCTGAGGGTGATGGTGAGGTTTAGGGTTAGGGTGAGATTCAGGGTGAGGGTGAGGGTTAGGCTTAGGGTTACGATTAAGATTATGGTAAGGGTTAGGGTGAGTGTGAGGGTTAGGGTTAGGGTTAGGGTGACAGTATGTATTAGGGTGAGGGTTATATTTAGAGTGAAGAATATGGTTAGGATGAGGGTTAGGGTTAGGGTTATTGTTAGGGTTAGGATTGGGGTTATGGTTACGGTGAGGATCAGGGTTGAGGTTTAGGTTTAGGGTTAGGGTTAGAGTTTGGGTTAGGGTTAGGGTTAGTGTTAGGTCTATGGTTAGGTTGTGGTTTAGGGTGAGGTTGAGGGTTAGGGTTAAGGTTAGGTTTAGGACTAGGGTTAAGGTGAGGGTGAGTGTGAGGGTTAGGATTAGGGTTTGGGTTAGCATTAGAGTTAGGGTGAGGGTGAGGATGAGAGTTAGGGTTAGGGTGAGGGTTGGGGTTAGGGTTAGAGTAACGGTTAGGGTGAGGGTTAGGCTTAGGCTTAGGTTTAGGGTGTGGGTTAGGGTGAGGGTGAGAGTTAGGGTGAGGGTTAGGCTGAGGGTGACGGTTAGGGTTAGTGTTAGGGTTAGGGCTGGGGTTAGGCTTAGGCTTAGTATTAGGCGGAGGGTGAGGGTGAGGGTGAGCTTTAGGGTTAGCTGAGGGCGAGTTTTAGGGTTAGATTAAGCATTAGATTGAGGGCTAGTTTGAGGGTTAGGGTTAGGGTTAATGTTAGGTTTAGGGTGATGGTGAGTGTGAGGGTTAGGTTTAGTCTTAGTCTTAGGCTTAGGCTCAAGGCCAAGCATGAGGTTGAGTGTGAGGGTTAGGTATAGTGTCAGGGTTAGGGTTTTAGGGTTAGGGTGAGGGTTATGATGAGGTTTAGGGTTAGGATGAGGGTTAGGGTGAGGGCTAGAGAGAGGGTGAGCCTTATGGTTAGCATTAGGGTGAGGTTTAGGGTTTGGGTTATTGTTAGTGTTAGGGTTAGAGTTAAGTTCAGAGTTAGGGTGAGGGTGAGGATTAGGTTTAGGGTTAGGGTGAGATTTAGGGTTACGGTTAGGGTGAGGGTGAGGGTTAGGGTTAGGGTTAGGGTGAGTTTTAGGATGAGGTTTAGGGTTAGGATTAGGGTTAGGGTGAGGGCTAGGGTGAGGTTTAGTGTTAAAGTTAGGGTTAGGGGGAGGGTTAGGGTGAGGGTTAGGGTTAGGTTTATTGTTAGGGTAAGGGTGAGGGTTAGGTTGATGTTTAGGGATAGGTTTAGGGTTAGGATTAGGGTTAGGGTGAGGCTGATTGTGAGGGTTAGGGCTATGATTAGGCTTCGGCTTAGACTAAGGCTGAGGGTGAGTGTGGGGTTGAGGATTAAGATTAGGGTGATAGTTAGGGTTATGGTTAGTGTTATTGTTTGGGTTAGGGTTAGAGTTACTGTGTGGGTGAGGGTGCGGGTGAGGTTTAGGTGTACGGTGAGGTTTGGGGTTATGGTTACGGTTTGTGTTAAGGTGAGGGTGAGGGTGAGGTTTAGGGTTAGAGTTGGGATTAGGGGGAGGATTAGGGGGGAGGTTTACTGTTAGGGTTAGTGTTATGGTTTGGGTGAGGCTTAGGATTAGGGTTAGGGTTATTATTAGGGTAAGGTTTATGTTTATGGTTATGGTTAGGTTGAGGGTTAGAGTTAGGGTTAGGGTGAGTTTTAGGGTTTGAGTTAGGGTGAGGGTGAGGGTGAGGTTTAGGGTTAGAGTCAGGGTTAGGATCAGCATTAGGTTGAGGGTTAGGTTTAGAGTTAGGATTAGGGTTAGGGAGAATGTGAGTGTGTGAGATAGGGTTAGATTTAGGTTTGGGCTTAGGGTTAGGCTGAGGAAAAGTGTGTGTGTGTTAGGGTTAGGGTTAGGTTTAGGTTTAGGCTTAGGCTGAGAGAGAGGGTGAGGGGTAGGGTTACGGTTAGGGTTAGGGTTAGGGTTAGTGTGAGAGTTATGGTTCGGGTTAAGTTTAGGGTTAGGGTGAAGGTTTGGGTAAGGGTTACTGTGAGGGTGAGGGTGAGGGTTAGGTTGAGGGTTAGGGTAAGGGTTAGGGTTAGGGTCAGGGTGAGGGTGAGGGTTAGGGTTAGGTTTAGGGTGAGGGTTAGGTTTAGGATTAGGGTTAGAGTGAGGCTAAGGGTGAGGTTTAGAGTTAGGGTTAGTGTTAGATTTAGGGTTAGGGTGACGTAAGGGTTAGGCTTAGGGTTAGGATTAGGATTAGGGTAAGGTTTAGGTGAGTGTGAGGGTTAGGGTTAGGGTTAGGGTTAGGCTTAGGGTTAGGCTGAGGGTGAGGGTGAGGTTGAGGTTTAGGGTTAGGGGGATGGTTAGGGTTAGGGTGAGGGTGCGGTTTAGGGGTAGAATTAGGGTTATGGTGAGGTTTAGGGTGATTGTTAGGGTTAGTGTGAGCGGTAGTGTTAGCGTTAGGGTTAGTGTTAGGGTGAGGGTAAATATTAGGCTGAGGGTTAGGCTTAGGGTGAGGGTTAGGGTTAGGGTTAGGTTTATACGGGTACGGTGAGGGTGAGGGTGTGGGTTAGGTTTAGGGTTAGGATGAGGTTTAGGTTTCGGGTTCATGTTAGCGTTAGGGTTAGGGTGAGGGTGAGGTTTAGGGTTAGAGTTAGGGTTAGTGTTAGGGTTAGGGATAGGGTGAGGGTTAGGGTTAGTCTTAGGATTAGGCTTAGGCTTAGGCCGAGCATGAGGGGGAGGGTTAGGGTTCGGTTAGGGTGAGGTTTAGGGTTAGGGTTAGCGAGAGTGTTAGGATGAGGTTTACAGTTAGGATTAGGTTTAAGGTGAGGGCTAGGGTGAGGGTTAGGGTGAGGGTTAGGGTTAGGATAGGCTTAGGTATATGATTTGGGTTAGGGTGAGGGTGAGTGTGAGGGTTAGGGTTGGGTTAGGCTTAGGGTTAGTGTGAGGGTTAGGGTTATGTTTTGGGTTAGGGTGAGGGTGAGGCTGAGGATTAGGTTTAGGTTTAGGGTTTGGTTTGGGGTTAGGGTTTGTGTTAGGGTTAGGGATAGGGTTAGGGTTATGGTGAGGGTTAGGGTTTGTGTTAGGGTTAGGGTTAGCGTTAGGGTTACGGTGAGGGTTAGGGTTAGGGTTAGGGTTCAGTTAGGGTTAGGCTGAGGGTGAGGGTTGGGTTGAGGATTAGGGTTAGGGTTAAGGTTAGGGTTAGGGTTAGGGTTAGGGTTAGGATTATTGTTAGTGTTATGGTGAGGGTTAAGTTTGCAGGTAGGGTGAGGCTGAGGGTGAGGGTTATGGTTAGGTTGAGGGTTAGGGTTAGGGTTACTGTTATTGTTAGGGTTAGTGTTAGAGTTACAGTGAGGTTGAGGGTGAGGGTGAGGATTAGGGTTAGGGTTAGTATTAGGATTAAGTTTAGGGTTAGGTTTAGGGTGAGGGTGAGGTTTATGGTTAGAGTTAGGGTTTGGGGGAGGGTTACGGTGAGGTTTAGGGTTAGGGTTAGTGTTAGGGTTAGGGTGAGGGTGAGGGTTAGGTTGAGGTTTAGAGATAGGATTACCTTTAGGACTAGGGTTAGGGTGAGGGTGAGTGTGAGGGTTAGGCTGAGGCTTAGGCTGAGGCTGAGGGTTAGGCTGAGGGTGAGGTTGGAGGAGAGTATTAGGGTTAGGGTGATGGTTCGGGTTAAGGTTAGTGTAATTGTTAGTGTTAGGGTTAGAGTTACAGTGAGGGTGAGGGTGCGGGTGAGGGTTAGGTTTAGATTTAGGGTGGGGTTTAGGGTTAAGGTTAGGGTTAGAATGAGGGTGAGCTTTAGAATTAGGGTTAAGGTGAGGGAAAGGGTAAGGGTGAGGTTTGGGGTTAGGTTTAGGGTGAGATTTAGGTTTAAGGTGAGGGTTAAGGTTAGTGTGAGGTTTAGTGTTAGGATTAGGATTAGTGTTAGGGTGAGGGTAAGTGTTAGGGTGAGGGTATGGGTTAGGGTGAGGGTAATGGTTAGGGTGAGGTTTAGGATTAGGGTTAGCGTTATTGTTAGGATTAGGTTTAGTGTTAAGGTTAGGTTGAGAATGAGGGTGAGGTTTAGGGTTAGGGTTAGGGTGAGGTTTAGGGTTTGGGTTAGTGTTAGAGTTAGGGTTAGGGTGAGGGTGAGGTTTAAGGTTAGAGTAAGGGTTAGGGTGAGGGTTGGGTTGAGGGTTAGGGTTAGGGTTATTGTTAGGGTTAAGGTTAGGGTGAGAGTTAGGGTTGGATTAGGGTTAGGGATAGGATTAGGTTTAGGGTGAGGGTAAGTGTTTGTGTTAGGGTTAGGTTTAGTTTTAGGCTTAGGGTTAGGCTGAGGGTGAGGTTGAGGGTGAGGGTTAAGTTTAGGGGAAGGGTTAGGATTAGGGTTAGGGTTAGGATTAGGGTTAGGGTAAGGGCTAGTGTGAGATTTAGGGTTAGCGTTAGGGTGAAGCTTAGGGTTAGGTTAGGGTTAAGGGTAGGGTGAGGGTGAGGTTTAGGGTTAGAGTTAGGGTTAGGCTGAGGCTGAGGGTGAGGGTTAGGGTTAGGGTTAGTGTTAGGTTTAGGGTTAGGGTTAGGGTGAGTGTTAGGCAGTGGGTGAGGGTAGGGTTAGGGTTAGGATTAGGATTAGGTTTAGGGTTAGGGTGAGTGTGAGGGTTAGGGTTAGAGTTAGGGTTAGGCTTAGGGTTAGGCTGAGGGTTAGGGTGAGGGTGAGGGTTAGGGTTAGGGTCAGGGTTAGTTTTAGGGTAATGGGGATTGTTAGGATGAGGATTAGGGTTAGGATTAGAGTTAGGGTGAGGGCTAGGGGAGGGTGAGGTTGAGGTTTAGGGTTAGGGTAAGGTTTAGGTTTAGGGTTAGGTTTAGGGGTAGGGTGAGGGTGAGGTTTAGGGTTAGAGTTAGGGTTAAGGTGAGGCTGAGGGTGAGGGTTATGCTTCGGGTTAGCATTAATATTAGGGTCAGGTTTAGGCGGAGTCTTAGGATGAGGGTTAGTTTTAGGATTAGGGTTAGGGTGAGCATGATAGTGAGGGTGAGGGTTAGATTGAGGATTAGTGTTAGGGTTAGTGTGAGGTTTACAGGGAGGATGAGTGTTAGGGTTAGGGTTAGGGCTAGGGTTAGGTTGAGGTTTAGGGTTAGTGTTAGAGTGAGGTTTGGGGTTAGGGTGATGGATAGTGTTAGTTTGAGGCTTAGTGTTCGGGTTACGGTTATTGTTAAGGTGAGGATAAATGTTAGGGTGAGGGTTAGGTTTAGGGTTAGGGTAATGGTTAGGGTTAGTGTTAGGGTTAGGTTTAGTGGTTTTGTTAGGTTTAGGGTTAGGGTTAAGGTTACTGTGAGGGTGAGGGTTAGGTTTAGGGTTAGGATTAGGATTAGGGTTAGGGTTAGGTTGAGGGTGTTAGGGTGAGGGTTAGTGTTACGGTGAAGGTTATGCTTAGGTTGAAGTTCAGGGTTAGGGTTAGGGTTACGTTGAGCATGAGGGTTAGGCGTAGGTTGAGGGTTAGGGTTGGGGTTCAGGTTAAGGTGAGGTTAGGGTTAGAGTTAGTGTGAGGGTAGTGTTAGGGTTAGGGTTAGTGTTAGGGTGAGGGTAAGTGTTAGGTTGAGGTTTAGGGTTAGGGTGAGGATTATGATTAGGGTGAGTGTTAGGGTTATTGTTAGGGTTAGGTTTAGGTTTAGAGTTAGGGTTAGGGTTATTGTGAGATTTAGGGTTGGATTTAGGTTTAGTGTTAGGGTTAGTGTTAGGGTGAGGGTTAGACTTAGGCTTAGGCTTAGGCTTAGGCTTAGGCAGAACATGAGGGTGAGGGTTAGGGTTAGGGTTAGGGTGAGGGTTAGGGTTATGGTTAGTGTCAGGTTTAGGATGAGCTTTAGGGTTAGCTTTAGGGTTAGGGTGAGGGCTAAGTTGAGGGTTAGGGTTAGTGTTAGGGTTAGGGATAGGGTTATGTTTACGAATAGGGTTAGGGTGAGGGTGAGTGTGAGGCTTAGTGTTAAGGTTAGGGTTAGGCTTAGAGTTAGGGTGAGGGTTAGGGTTTGGGTTATAGGGTGCAGGTGAGGCTGAGGTTTAGGGTTAAGTTTAGGTTTAGATTTAGGGTTAGGTTTAGTGTTAGGGTTAGTGTTAGTGTTAGGGTTAGGTTTAGGCTTAGGGTTAGGGTTAATGTTAGTGTTATGGTTAGGGTTAAGTTTGCAGTGCGGGTGAGGCCGAGGGTGACGTTTAGAGTTAGGGCTAGGGTTAGGGTTAGTATTATTGTTAGGGTTAGGGCTAGAGTTATGGTGAGGTTGAAGGTGAGGGTGAAGGTTAGGGTTAGGTTGAGTTTTAGGGTTAGGATTAGGATTAGGGTGAGGTTGAGTTTTAGGGTTAGATTTAGGGTTAGGGTTAGGGTTAAGGTGAGGTTTCCGGTTAGGGTTAGTGATGGGGTTATGATGAGGGTTAGGTTTAGGTTTAGAGTTAGGGTTAGGGTGAGGCTGAGTGTGAGGGTTAGGGTTAGTGTTAGGTTTAGGGTTAAGGTTAGGGTGAGGGTTAGGGTGAGGGTGAGGTGAGGGTTAAGGTTAGGATTAGGATTAGGGTTAGATTTAGGGTGAGTGTGAGGGTTAGGGTTACGGTTAGTATTAGGGTTAGGCTTAGGGTTAGGCTGAGGGTGAGTGTGAGTGTGAGGCTTAGGGTTAGGGTGAAGGTTAGGGTTAGGGTTATGGGGAGGGTTAGGATGATTGTTAGGGTTAGGATTAGGGTTAGGTTGAGGGCTAGGGTGAGGGTGAGGTTTAGCGTTAGGGTTAGGGTTAGGGTGAGGGTGAGTTTTAGGGTTAGAGTTAGGCTTAAGTTGAGGCTGAATGTGAGTGTGAGGGTTAGGGTTAATATTAGGATTAGGGTAAGGGTTAGGGTTAGGGTTAGGATTATGCTTAGGGTTACACTGAGGGTGAGGGTGAGGGTGAGAGTAAGGGTTAGGATTAGGGTTAGTGTGAGGGTGAGTGTGTGTGTTAGAGTTGGGTTTAGGGTTATGCTTTGGGTTAGGATGAGTGTTAGGTTGAGGGTGATGGTTTGGGTTAATGTCAGGATTAAGGTAAGGGTTACAGGGAGGGTTAGGATGAGGGTTAGGGTTAGGATTAGTGTTAGGGTGAGGACTAGGCTGAGGGTGACCTTTAGGTTTAGGGTTAGGTTGAGAGTTATGGATAGGGTTAGGGTGAGAGTTAGGATTCGTTTTAAGTTTATGTTTAGGGTGAGGGTTAGGGTAAGTGTTAAGGTGAGGTTGAGGGTGAGGGTTAGGGTTAGGTTGAGGTTTAGGGTTAGGATTAGGGTTAGGGTGAGGGTGAGGGTGAGTGTTAGGGTTAGTGTTAGGGTGAGGGTTAGGATGATGTTTAGGATTAGGTTTAGGGTGAGGGCTAGGCTGAGGGTGAGGTTTAGGGTTAGGTTTAGGGTGAGGTTTAGGTTTAGGGTTAGGGTTAGGTTTAGGGTGAGGGTGAGGTTTAGGTTTAGAGTTAGGGTAAGGGTGAGGCTGAGGTTGAGGGTTAAGTTTAGGGTTAGTGTTAGAGTTAGGGTTAGGGTGAGGGTTAATGTGAGGGTGAGGGTTAGGCTTACGGTTAGGATTAGGTTTAGGGTAATGTTTAGGGTGAGTGTGAGGTATAGTGTTAGGGTTGGGCTTAGGCTTAGAATTAGGTTGAGGGAGAGGATGAGGGTGAGGTTTAGCTTTAGGTTGAGGGTTAGGTTTAGGGTTAGCTTGAGAGTTAGGTTTCAGTTTAAGTTTAGAGTTAGGGTGAGGGTTAGGTTTAGGGAACTGTGAGGGTGATGATTAGGGTTAAGTTGAGAGTTAGGTTTAGGGTTAGGGTTAGGGTGAGGGTTTGGATTAGGATTAGGGTGAATGTTAGGATGAGGATTAGGCTTAAAATTAGGGTTAGGTTGAGGGCTAGGGTGAGGGTGAGGATTAGGATTAGTGTTAGTGTAAGGTTTAAGGTTAGGGTCAGGTTTAGGGTGAGGGTTAGGATGAGGGTTAGGGTTATGGTGAGGGTGAGGGTTAGGGTTAGGGTGAGGGTTAGGGTTAGGATTTTAGGGTTAGGGTGAGGGTGAGTGTTAGCTGTAGGGTTAGTGTTAGGGTTAGGTTTAGGGTTAGGATTAGTGTTATTGTTAGGGTTAGGGTTAGATTTATGGTGATGGTGAGAGTGATGGTGAGGGTGAGGTTTAAGTTTAGGTTTAGGGTGAGGTTTAGGTTTGGGGTTAGGTTTAGGGTTAGGGTGAGGGTGAGGTTTAGGGTTAGTTGGAGCATTAGGTCGAGGGTTAGGTTGAGGCTTAGTTTTAGGGTTAAGGTTAGGGTGAGGGTTAGGTTGAGGTTTAGGGTTAATGTTAGAGTTAGGTTTAGGATTAGGGTTAGGGTGAGGGTGTGAGGGTTAGGGTTAGGTTTAGTATTAGGCTTAGGGTTAGGCTGAGGGTGAGGGTGGGGGTGAGGATTAGAGTTAGGGTGATGTTTAGGGTTAGGGTTAGGGTGAGGGTTAGGATGAGGGTTAGGATTAGGGTTAGGGTGAGGAGTAGGGTGAGGGTGTGGGTTAGGGTAAATGTTAGGCTTAGGTTTAGGCTGAGGATTTGGTTGAGGATAAGGGTTAGGGTGAGTTTTAGTGTTAGGGTTAGTATTAGAGTTAGGGTTAGAGTGAGGGTGAGGTTTAGGGGTAGAGTTAGGGTTAGGGTTAGGGTTAGGTTTAGGGTCAGGGTTAGGGTGGGGGTTACAGTAAAGGTAAAGGTGAGGGTTAGACTAAGGGTAAGGGTTAATGTAATGGTGAGGGTTAGGGTCAGGGTGAGGGTTAGGGTTAGGGTTAGAGTGAGGGTGAGGGTTAGATTGAGGATAAGTGTTAGGGTTAGTGTTAGGGTGAGCTTAGGGTTTGGGTGAGGGTTATGGTTAGGGTGAGGGTGAGGGTTAGGGTTATTGTTAGCGTTAGGGTTAGGCTTATGGTGAGGGTAAGTCTTAGGATGAGGGTTAGGGTTAGGGTGAGGATTATGGTTATGGTTAGGGTTAGGGTTGTTGTTAGGGTTAGAATTACAGTTAGAGTTAGGTTTAGGGTGAGGGTAAGGGTGAGATTTAGGGTTCGAGTTAATGTTAGTGTTAGGTTTAGGGTTAGGGTTCGGGTTAGGTTGCGGGTTAGGGTTATGATTAGTGTCAGGTTTAGGATGAAGTTTAAGGTTAGGGTTAGGGTGAGGGTGAGGGGTAGGGTTAGGGTAAGTGTTAGGGTTAGGGATAGGGTTAGGTTTAGGTTTAGGGTTAGGGTGAGGGTGAGTGTGAGGCTTAGGTTTAGGGTTAGGGTTAGGCTTAGAGTTAGAGTGACGGTTAGGGTGTGGTTTAGGGTGCAGGTGAGGTTGAAGATTAGGGTTAGGTTTAGGGTTAGATTCAGGGTTAGGTTTAGGTTTGGGGTTAGTGTTAGTGTTAGTGTTAGGGTTAGGTTTAGGGTTAGGCTGAGGGTGATTGTGGGGGTGAGGATTAGACTTAGAGTTAGGTTTAGGTTTATGGTTAGGGTTAATGTTATTGTTATGTTTAGGGTTAAGTTTGCGGTGAGGGTGAGGATGAGGGTGAGGGTGAGGGTTAGGGTTAGGGTTAGTATTATTGTTAAGGTTAGGGCGAGAGTTACAGTGAGGTTGAGGGTGAGGGTGAAGTTTAGGGTTAAGGTAAGTTTTAGGGTTAGGGTTAGGGTTAGGGTGAGGGTGAGGGTGAGGTTTAGGGTTAGAGTTAGGGTTAGGGTTAGGGTTAGGGTGAGGTTTCGGGTTAGGGTTAAGGTTGGGGTTATGGTGAAGGTGAGGTTTAGGGTTAGAGTTAGGGTTAGGGTGAGGCTGAAGGCGAGGGTTAGGGTTAGGGTTAGTGTTAGGCTTAGGGTTAGGTTTAGGGTGAGTGTTAGGGTGAGGGTTAGGGTGAGGGTGAGTTTTAGGATTAGAGTTAGGCTTAAGGTGAGGCTGAGGGTGAGGGTGAGGGTTAGGGTTAGGATTAGGTTTAGGGTAAGGGTTAGGGTGAGTGTGAGTGTTAGGATTAGGGTTAGGATTAGGCTTAGGATTACACTGAGGTTGAGGCTCAGGGTGAGGGTAAGGGTTAGGTTTAGGGTTAGGGTGAGGGTGAGGGTTATGGTAAGGGTTAGGGGGAAGTTTAGGATGAGGGTTAGGGTTAGGATTAGGGTTAGGGTGAGGTCTAGGGTGAGGGTGAGGTTTAGGGTTAGGGTTAGGGTGAGCTTTAGGGATAGGGATAGGGTTAGGGTGATAGTTAGGATTTGTGTTAATTATATGTATTGGGTGAGAGTTAGGTAAGGGTTACGGTGAGGGTGAGGGTGAGGGTTAGGTTTAAGTTGAGGGGTAAGGTTAGGATTAGGGTTTGGGTGAGGGGTAGGGTGAGGGGTAGGGTTATTGTTAGGGTGAGGGTTAGGATGAGGGTTAGGATTAGGCTTAGGGTGAGGGCTAGGCTGAGGGTGAGGTTTAGGGTTAAGATTAGGGTGAGGTTTAGGATTAGGGTTAGGGTGAGAGTGAGGTTTAGGTTTAGAGTTAGGGTAAGGGTGAGGCTGAGGATGAGGGTTAGGGTTAGAGTTAGTGTTAGAGTTAGTATTAGGGTGAGGGTTAAGGAGAGTGTGAGGGTTAGGCTTAGTGTTATATTTAGGTTTAGGGTAATGTTTAGGGTGAGTGTGAGGTATAGGGTTAGGGTTAGGCTTAGGCTTAGGGTTAGGCTGAGGGAGAGGGTGAGGGTTAGCTTTAGGTTGACGGTTAGGGTTAGGGTTAGCTTAAGAGTTATGTTTCAAGTTAAGTTTAGGGTTAGAGTGAGGGTTAGGATTAGGGTTATGGTGAGGGTGATGTTTAGGGTTAGGTTGAGTGTTTGCGTTAGGGTTAGGGTGAGGGTTAGGGTTAGGGTTAGAGTGAGGTTTAGGATGAGGATTAGGTTTACGATTAGTGTTAGGTTGAGGGCTAGGGTGAGGGTGAGGCTTAGGGTTAGAGTTAGGGTAAGGTTTAAGGTTAGGGGTTGGTTTAGGGTGAGGGTTAGGATGAGTGTTAGGGTTACGGTGAGGGTGAGGGTTAGGGTTAGGGTGAGGGTTAGGGTTAGGATTAGGGTTAGGTTGAGGGTGAGATTTAGCATTAGGGTTAGGGTTAGGGTTAGGTTTAGGGTTAGGATTAGTGGTATTGTTAGGGTTAGGGTTTGAGTTATGGTGAGGGTGAGGGTGAGTGTGAGGGTGAGGGTTAGGTTTAGGGTTAGGGTGAGGTTTAGGTTTAGGGTTAGTTGGAGGCTTAGGTCGAGGGTTAGGTTTAGGGTTCGTTTAGGGTTAAGTAAGGGTGAGGGTTAGGTTGAAGTTTAGGATTACTATTAGAGTTAGGGTTAGGAATAGGTTTAGGCTGAGGGTGAGGGTGGGGGTGAGGATAAGAATTAGGGTGATGGTTAGGGTTAGGGTTAGTTTGTGAATTAGGATGAGGGTTAGGGTTAGGATTAGGTTTCAGGTGAGGGCTAGGGTGAGGGTGTGGGTTAGGGTAAGTGTTAGGCTTAGGCTTATGGTTAGGCTGTGCATTTGGTTGAGGATAAGGGTTAGGGTTATGTTAGGGTATGGTTTAGTGTTAGGGTTAGAGTTAGGGTTAGAGTGAGGGTGAGGTTTAGGGGTAGAGTTAGGGTTAAGGTGAGGGTTAGGGTTAGGGTTAGGCTTAGGCTTAGGGTTAGGATGAGGGAGAGGGTGAGGTTTAGCTTTAGCTTGTCCGTTAGGGTTAGGGTTAGCTTGACAGTTAGGGTTCAGGTTAAGTTTAGGGTTAGGGTGAAGGTTAGGGTTAGGGTTACAGTGAGGGTGCTGTTTAGGGTTAGGTTGAGGGTTAGGTTTAGGGTTAGGGTGAGGGATAGGATTAGGGTTAGGGTGAGGGTTAGGATGAAGATTAGGGTTAAGATAAGGTTTAGGTTGAGGGCTAGGGTGAGGGTGAGGATTAAGGTTAGTGTTAGGGTAAGGTTTAAGGTTAGGGTTAGGTTTAGGGTGAGGGTTAGTATGAGGGTTAGGGTTATGGTGAGGGTGAGGTTTAGGGTTAGGGTGTGGGTCAGTGTTAGGATTAGGGTTAGGGTATGGCTGAGTGTTAGCATTAGGGTTAGGGTTAGGGTTAGGGTTAGGATTAGTGTTATGGTTAGGGTTAGGGTTTGAGTTATGGTGAGGGTGAGGGTGAGGGTGAGGGTTAGATTTCGGGTTAGGGTGAGGTTTAGGTTTAGGGTTAGGATTAGGGTTAGGGTGAGGATAAGGTTTAGGGTTAGGTTTAGGGTTAGTTGGAGGGTTAGGTCGAGGGTTAGGGTTAGGGTTAATTTTAGGGTTAAGGTTAGGGTGAGGGTTAGGTTGAGGTTTAGGATTAGTGTTAGAGTTAGGGCTAGGATTAGGGTTAGGGTGAGGGTGTGTGTGAGGGTTAGGGTTAGGCTTAGGCTTAGGCTTATGGTTAGGCTGAGGGTGAGGGTGGGGCTGAGGATTAGATTTAGGTTGATGGTTAGCGTTACGGTTAGGGTGAGGGTTAGGATTAGGATTAGGGTTGGGTGAGGGCTAGGGTGAGGATGTGGGTTAAGGTAAGTGTTAGGCTTAGGGTTAGGGTTAGGCTGAGCGTTTGGTTGAGGATAAGGTTTAGAGTTAGGGTTAGGGTGAGGTTTAGTGGTAGGGTTAGGGTTAAGTGAGGGTGAGGTTTAGGGGTAGAGTTAGGGTTAGGGTGAGGGTTAGAGTTATGGTCAGGATTAGGGTGGGGGTTACTGTAAGGGTAAAGGTGAAGGTTAGACTGAGGGTGAGGGTTATGGTAAGGGTGAGGGTTAGGGTTAGGGTGAGGGTTAGGGTTAGGGTTAGAGTGAGGGTGAGGGTTAGATTGAGGATAAGTGTTAGGGTTATTGTGAGGTTTAGGGTAAGGATGAGGGTTAGGGTTAGGGTGAGGGCTAAGGTGAGGGTTAGGTTTAGGATTAGTGTTAGGGTGAGCTTTAGGATTAGGGGGATGGTTAGGGTTAGTTTGAGGGTTAGTGTTAAGGTTAGGGTTAGTGTTAGGGTGAGGGTAATTGTTAGGCTGAGGGTTAGTTTTAGGGTGAGGCTTGTGGTTAGGGTGAGGCTTAGGGTTAGGTTTAGGGTTATTGTTAGCGTTATTTTTAGGGTTATGATTACGGTGAGGGTGAGGGTGAGGTTGAGGGTGAGGGTTAGTGTTAGGGGAAGTGTTAGGATGAGGGTTGGGGTTAGGATTAGGGTTAGTTAAGGGCTAGGGTAAGGGTGAGCTTTAGGGTTAGCGTTAGGGTGAAGTTTAGGGGTTGGGTTAGGTTTAGGGTGAGGGTGAGGTTTAGAGTTAGAGTTAGGTTTAAGGTGAGGCTGAGGGTGAGGGTTAGGGTTAGGGTTACTGTTAGGTTTAGAGTTAGGTTTAGGGTGAGGTTTAGGCTGAGGGTGAGGGTTAGGGTTAGGTTTAGGATTTGGTTTAAGGGTAGGGTTAGGGTGAATGTGAGGGTTAGGGGTAGGGTTAGGGTTAGGGTTAGGCTTAGGGTTAGCCTGAGGTTTAGGGTGAGGGTGAGGGTTAGGTTTAGGGTGAGGGTTAGGTTTATGGTTATGGGGAGGGTTAGAATGAGTGTCAGGGTTAGTATTAGGGTTAGGGTGAGGGCTAGGGTGAGGGTCAGGTTTAGGGTTAGGGTGAGGGTGAGGTTTCAGTTTGGGTTAGGTTTAGGGTTAGGGTGAGGGTGAGGTTTAGGGTTAGAGTTAAGGTTAAGATGAGGTTGACGGTGAGGGTTAGTGTTAGGGTTAGGATTAGGATTAGGGTAAGGTTTAGGGTGATTTTGAGGGTTAGGGTTAGGGTTTGGGTTTGGCTTAGGGTTACACTGTGGGTGAGGGTGAGGGTGAGGTTTAGGGTTAGGATTAGGGTTCGGGTGAGTGTGAGTGTGTGTGTTAGGGTTAGGTTTAGGGTTAGGTTTAGGGTTAGGCTGATTGTGAGGGTGAGGGTGAGTTTCAGTTTTAGTTTGAGGGTAAGGTTACAGGTTAGGGGGAGAGTTCGGATGAGGGTTAGGGTTAGGATTAGGGTTAGGGTGAGGGCTAAGGTGAGGTTGAGGTTTAATGTTAGGGTTAGTGTGAGAGTTAGTGTTAGGGTTAGTGTGAGAGTAGGATTCAGGTTAAGTTTAGGGTTAAGGTGAGGGTTAGGGTAAGGGTTACGGTGAGGTTGAGGGTTAGGGTTAGGTTGAGGTTTAGGGTTAAGATTAGGGTTAGGGTGAATATGAGGGTTAGGGTTAGGTAAGGGTTACGGTGAGGGTGAGGGTTAGGTTGAGGGTTAGGGTTCGGATTTGTGTTAGGGTGAGTGCAAGGGTGAGGGTGAGGGTTAGGGTAAGGGTTTGGCTTAGGCTTAGTTTTAAGCTGAGCGTGAGGTTGAGGGTGAGAGTTAGGGTTAGGGTTAATGTGAGGTTTAGTGTTAGTTTTAGGGTTACAGTTAGGATTAGGGTGAGGGTGAGGTTTAGGTTTAGAGTTAGTGTTAGTTTGAGTGTTAGGGTTAGGATGAGGGTTAGGGTGGGGGTGACAGTAAGGGTAACGTGAGGGTTAGGTTGAGGGTGAGGGTTACGATAAGGGTGTGGTTTAGGTTTAGAGTGAGGCTTAGGGTTAGGGTTAGGGTGAGGGTGTGGGTTAGACTGAGGATTAGTGTTAGGGTTAGTGTGAGGTTTACCGTGAGGATGAGTCTTAGGGTTAGGGTTAGGGCTAGGGTTAGGTTGAGGTTTAGGGTTAGTTTTAGGGTGAGGTTTAGGGTTAGGGTGATGGTTAGGGTTAATGTGAGTCTTAGTGTTCGGGTTACGATTAGTGTTAAAGTGAGGGTAATTGTTAGGGTGAGGTTTAGTTTTAGGGTGAGGGTAATGGTTAGGGTGAGGGTTAGGGTTAAGGTTAGGGTTTTTGTTAGGATTATGGTTTGGGTTACTGTTACTGTGAGGGTGATTGTTAGCGATAGGATTAGGATTAGTATTAGGGTTAGTGTTAGGATGAGGGTAAGTGTTAGGGTGAGGGTTAGGGTGAGGGTGAGGGTTATGGTTATGGTGATGGTCAGGGTTAGGGTTAGGGTTACATTGAGCGTGAAGGTTAGGGTTAGGTTGAGGGTTAGGTTTAGGGTTAGGGTTCGGGTGAGTTTAGGGTTAGGCTTAGTGTGAGGGTTAGTGTTAGGGTTAGGGTTAGTGGTAGGTGAAGGTAAGTGTTAGTGTGAGGTTTAGGGTTAGGGTGAGGATTATGTTTAGGGTGAGGGTTAGGGTTATTGTTAGGGTTAGGGTTAGGGTTAGAGTTAGAGTTAGGGTGAGGATAAGATTTAGGGTTAGAGTTAGGGTTAGGGTGAGTGTGAGGGTTAGGGTTAGGCTTAGGCTTAGGCCAAGCATGAGGTTGAGGGTTAGGGTTATGGTTAGTGTCCGTTTAAGGATGAGGTTTCGGCTTAGGTTAGGGTTAGGGTGAGGGCTAGTGTTAGGGTTAGGATGAGGGCTAGGGTTAGGGTTAGGGTGAGGGTTAGGGTTAGGGATAGGTTTAGGGTTAGGTTTAGGGTTAGGGTGAGGGTGAGTATGAGGCTTAGGGTTAGGGTTAGGATTAGGCTTAGACTTAGGGTGAGGGTTAGGGTTAGAGTTTCACTTAGGGTGCAGGTGAGGCTGAGGATTAGGTTTAGGTTTAGGGTTAGATTTAGGGTTAGGTTTAGGGTTAGGTTTAGTGTTAGGTTTAGGGTTACGGTGAGGGTTAGGGTGAGGGTTAGGGTTAGGGATAGTGTTAGGTTTAGGATTAGGGTTAGGGTTAGGGTGAGTGTGAGGGGTAGGGTTAGGGTGAGTATTAGGGTTAGGCTTAGGTTTTGGCTGAGGCTGAGGGTGAGTGTGAGGATTAGGGTTAGTGTGAGGGTTAGGGTTAGGATTATGGGGAGGGTTAAGATGATTGTTAGATTTAGGATTAGGGTTAGGATGAGGGCTAGGTTGAAGGTGAGGTTTAGAGTTAGGGTTAGGGTTAAGGTGAGGGTGAGTTTTTAGGTTAGAGTTAGGCTTAAGGTGAGGCTGAGGGTGAGGGTGAGTGTTAGGGTTAGGATTAGGATTAGGGTAAGGGTTAGGATGACTTTGAGTGTTAGGGTTAGGGTTAGGGTTATGCTTAGGGTTACACTGAGGGTGAGGGTGAGGGTGAGAGTAAGGGTTAGGTTTAGGGTTAGGTTGAGGGTGAGTGTGTGTGTTAGGGTTAGGTTTAGTGTTAGGCTTAGGCTTAGGTTGAGGGCTAGGTTGAGGGTGAGCTTTAGGGTTAGGATTAAGGTGAGGTTGAGGATTAGGGTTAAGTTTAGGTTTGGGGTGAGGGTGAGGTTTAGGTTTAGAATTAGGGTAAGTGTGAGACTGAGGGTGAGGGTTAGGGTTAGGGTTAGTGTTAGAGGTAGGGTTAGGGTGAGGGTTAAGGTGAGGGTGAGGGTTAGGCTTAGGTTTAGGTTTAGGTTTAGGGTAATAGTTAAGGTGAGTGTGAGGTTTAGGGTTAGGGTTAGGCTTAGGCTTAGGTTAAGGCTGAGGGAAAGGGTGAGTGTTAGTTTAGGTTGACGGTTATTGTTAGGGTTAGCTTGAGAGTTAGGGTTCAGGTTAAGTTTAGGGTTAGTGTGAGGGTTAGGGTTAGGGTGAGGGTTAGGTTTAGGATTAGGGTTAGGGTGAGGGTGAGTTTTAGCATTAGGTTTAGTGTTAGGGTTAGATTTGGGGTTAGGATTAGTGTTATTGTTAGGTTTAGGGTTAGAGTTATGGTGAGGGTGAGGGTGAGGGTGAGGGTTAGGGTTAGGTTTAGGGTTAGGGTGAGGTTTAGGTTTAGGGTCAGGATTAGGATTAGGGTGAGGGTGAGGTTTAGGTTTAGGTTTAGGTTTAGTTGTTGGCTTAGGTCGAGGGGTAGGTTTATGGTTAATTTTAGGGTTAAGGTTAGGGTGAGGGTTAGGTTGAGGTTTAGAGTTAGTGTTAGAGTTAGGGTTAGGATTAAGGTTAGGGTGTGGGTGAGTGTGAGGTTTAGGGTTAGGCTTAGGCTTAGGTTTAGGGTTAGGCTGAGGGTGATGGTGGGGTTGAGGATTAGAGTTAGGGTGATGGTTAGGGTTAGGGTTAGGGTGCGGGTTAGGATGAGGGTTAGGATTAGGATTAGAGATAGGGTGAGGTTTAGGGTGAGGGTGCGGGTTAAGGTAAGTGTTAGGCTTAGGCTTAGGGTTAGTCTGAGCGTTTGGTTGAGGATAAGGGTTAGGGTTAGGCTTAGGGTGAGGTTAGTGTTAGGGTTAGGGTTAGAGTTAGGGTTAGAGTGAGGGTGAGGTTTAGGGGTAGAGTTAGGTTTAGGGTGAGGGTTAGGGTTAGGGTCAGGGTTAGGGTGGGTGTTACGGTAAGGGTAAAGGTGAAGGTTAGACTGAGGGTGAGGGTTATGGTAAGGGTGAGGGTTAGATTGAGGATAAGTGTTAGGGTTAGTGTGAGGTTTAAGGTAAGGATGAGGGTTAGGGTTAGGGTGAGGGCTAAGTTGAGGGTTATGTTTAGGGTTAGTGTTAGGGTGAGGTTTAGGGTTAGGGTGAGGGTTACGTTAGGGTTAGTGTTATTGTTAGCGTTATTGTTAGGGTTATGGTTACGGTGAGGATGAGTGTGAGGTTAGTGTTAGGGGATGAGGGTTACGGTTAGGATTAGGGTTAGGGTAAGGGCTAGGGTGAGGGTGAGCTTTAGAGTTAGCGTTAGGGTGAAGTTAGGTTTAGGTTTAGGGTGAGGGTGAGGTTTAGAGTTAGAGTTAGGTTTAGGTTGAGGCTGAGGGTGAGGGTTAGGGTTAGGGTTAGTATTAGGTTCAGGGTTAGGGTTAGGGTGAGGGTTAGGCTGAGGGTGAGGGTTAGGGTTAGGTTTAGGATTTGGTTTAGGGGTAGGGTTAGGGTGAATGTGAGGTTTAGGGATAGGGTTAGGGTTAGGGTTCGGCTTAGCGTTAGGCTGAGGGTTAGGGTGAGGGTGAGGGTTAGGGTTAGGGTGAGGGTTATGTTTATGGTTATGGGGAGGGTTAGGATGAGGGTTAGGGTTATTATTAGGGTTAGGATTAGGGTTAGGGTTATTATTAGGGTTAGGGTGAGGGCTAGGGTGAGGGTCAGGTTTATGGTTAGGGTTAGGGTGATGTTTTGGGTTAGGGTTAGGGTGAGGGTGAGGTTTAGGGTTAGAGTTAGGGTTAAGGTTAGGCTGAGGGTGAGGGTTAGGGTTAGGGTTAGGATTAGGATTAAGGTGAGGTTTAGGGTGATTGTGAGGCTTAGGGTTAGGGTTCGGGTTTGGCTTAGGGTTACACTGAGGGTGAGGGTGAGGTTTAGGGTTAGGATTAGGGTTCAGGTTAGGGTGAGTGTGTGTGTTAGTGTTAGGTTTAGGGTTAGGTTCAGGGTTAGGCTGATGGTGCGGTTGAGGCTGATGTTTAGGGTTAGTTTAAGGGTTAGGTTAAGGGTTAGGGGGAGGGTTAGGATGAGGCTAAGGGTTAGGATTAGGGTTAGGGTGAGGGCTAGGGTGAGGTTGAGGTTTAATGTTAGGGTTAGTGTGAGAGTTAGTGTTAGGGTTAGTGTGAGAGTAGGATTCGGGTTAAGTTTAGGGTTAAGGTGAGGGTTAGGGTAAGGGTTAAGGTGAGGTTGAGGGTTAGGGTTAGGTTGAGGTTTAGGGTTAAGATTAAGGTTAGGGTGAGGGTTAGGGTTAGGGTCAAGGTTACGTTGAGGGTGAGGGTTAGGGTTAGGTTGAGGGTTAGGTTTGGATTTGTGTTAGGGTGAGGGCTATGGTCAGGGTGATTGTTAGGGTAAGGGTTTGTCTTAGGGTTAAGCTGAGCATGAGGTTGAGGGTGAGGGTTAGGGTTAAGGTTAGTGTGAGGTTTAGTGTTAGTTTTAGGGTTACAGTTAGGATTAGGGTGAGGGTGAGGTTTAGCGGTACAGTTAGTGTTAGTGTGAAGGTTATGGTTAGGGTGAGGGTTAGGGTGGGGTTGACAGTAAGGGTAAGGTGAAGGTTAGCCTGAGGGTGAAGGTTATGGTAAGGGTGAGGTTTAGGTTTAGGGTGAGGGTTAGGGTTAGGGTGAGGGTGAGGGTGTGGTTTAGAATGAGGATTAGTGTTAGGGTTTGTGTGAGGTTCACCATGATGATGAGTGTTAGGGTTAGTGTTAGGGCTAGGGTTTAGTTGAGGTTTAGGGTTAGTGATAGGATGAGTTTTAGGGTTAGGGTGATGGTTAGGGTTATTGTGAGGCTTAGTGTTCGTGTTAAGGTTAGTGTTAAGGTGAGGGTAAGTGTTAGGGTGAGGGTTGGTTTAGAGTGAGGTTAATGGTTAGGGTGAGTGTTAGGGTTAAGGTTAGGGTTTTTGTTAGGA
Organism: Dipodomys merriami; assembly: GCF_024711535.1. Classification (NCBI taxonomy): domain Eukaryota; kingdom Metazoa; phylum Chordata; class Mammalia; order Rodentia; family Heteromyidae; genus Dipodomys; species Dipodomys merriami. The sequence continues at coordinate 787,847 of NW_027202849.1, forward strand.
TTATGGTTAGGATTACTGTTACTGTGAGGGTGAGTGTTAGCGATAGGTTTAGGATTAGTATTAGGGTTAGTGTTAGGGTGAGGGTAGGTTTTAGGGTGAGAGTTAGGGTTAGGCTGAGTGCTAGGGTTAGGTTGAGGGTTAGGGTTAGGGTTACGGTGAGTTTAGGTTTAGGGTTATTGTGAGGGTTAGTGTTAGGGTAAGGGTTAGTGGTAGGTGAGGGTAAGTGTTAGTGTGAGGTTTAGGATTAGGGTGAGGATTATGTTTAGGGTGAGTGTTAGGGTTATTGTTAGGGTTAGGGTTAGGGTTAGAGTTAGGGTTAGGGTCAGGGTGATATTTAGGGTTAGAATTAGGGTTAGTGTTAGGTTAGGGTGAGGGTTAGGATTAGGCTTAGGCTTAGGCTTAGGCTTAGGCCGGGCATGAGGGCGAGTGTTAGGGTTTGGGTCAGGGTTAGAGTTAGGGTTATGGTTAGTGTCAAGTTTAGGATGAGGTTTAGGATTAGGGTTAGGGTGAGGGTGAGTGTGAGGCTTAGGGTTAGGTTTAGGATTAGGCTTAGAGTTAGGGTGAGGGTTAGGGTTATAGTTTGGTTTAGGGTGCAGGTGAGGCTGAGGATTAGGGTTAGGTTTAGGGTTAGATTTAGGGTTAGGTTTAGGGTTAGGGTTAGTGATAGGTGTAGGATTACGGTGAAGGTTAGGGTTAGGCTTAGGGTTAGGCTTAGGGTTAGGCTGAGGGTGTCTGTGGGTGTGAGAATTAGAGTTAGGGTTAGGGTTAGGCTTAGGGTTAGGTTTATTGTTAGTGTAATGGTTAGGGTTAAGTATCCAGTGAGGGTGAGGCTGAGGGTAAGGTTGAGGGTTAGAGTTAGGGTTAGGGTTAGTGTTATTGTTAGGGTTAGGGCTAGAGTTATGGTGAGGTTGAGGGTGATGGTGAAGGTTAGGGTTAGGGTGAGTTTTAGGGTTAGGGTTAGGGTTATTGTTAGGGTGAGGGTGAGTTTTAGGGTGAGGGTGAGGTTTATTGTTAGGGTTAGGGTTAGATTTAGGGTTAGGGTTAGGGTGAGAGTAGGATTCGGGTTAAGTTTAGGGTTAGACTGAGTGTTAGGTTAAGGGTTACGGTGAGGTTGAGGGTTAGGTTTAGGTTGAGGTTTAGGGTTAAAATTAGGATTAGGGTGATGGTGAGGTTTAGGGTTAGGGTAAGATTTACGGTGAGGGTGAGGCTTTGGGTTAGGGTTAGGTTTAGGATTTTTGTTAGGGTGAGGGCTAGGGTGAGGGTGAGGGTTATGGTAAGGCTTTGGCTTAGGCTTAGGGTTATGCTGAGCGTGAGGTTGAGGCTGAGTGTTAGGGTTAGGGTTAGAGTTAGGATTAGGGTGAGGTTTAGGGGTAGAGTTAGTGTTAGGGTAAGGGTTAGGATGAGGGTTAGGATTAGGCTTAGGGTGAGGGCTAGTTTGAGGGTGAGGTTTAGAGTTAGGGTTAGGGTGAGGTTTAGGGTTAGGGTTAGGGTGAGGGTGCGGTTTAGGTTTAGAGTTAGGTTAACGGGGAGGCTGAGGTTGAGGGTTAGGGTTAGGATTAGTGTTAGAGTTAGGGTTAGGGTGAGGGTTAAGGTGAGGGTGAGGGTTAGGCTTAGGGTTAGGTTTAGGATTAGGGTAATGTTTAGAGTGAGTGTGAGGTTTAGGGTTAGGGTTAGGCTTAGACTTAGGGTTAGGCTGAGGGAGAGGGTGAGGTTTAGCTTTAGACTGATGGTTAGGGTTAGGGTTAGCTTGAGAGTTAGGGTTCAGGTTAAGTTTAGGGTTAGGGTGAGGGTTAGGGTTACGGTTACGGTGAGGGTGATGTTTAGGGTTAGTTTGAGGGTTAGGGTTAGTCTTAGGGTGAGGGTTAGGATTAGGGTTAGGGTTAGGGTTAGGATGAGGATTAGGGTTAGGATTAGGGTTAGGTTGAGGGCTAGGGTGAGGGTGAGGTTTAGGGTTAGTGTTAGGGGAAGGTTTAAGGTTAGGGTTAGGTTTAGGGTGAGGGTTAGGATGAGGCTTAGATTTACGGTGAGGGTTAGAGTTAGTGTGAGGGTTAGGGTTAGGATTAGGGTTAGGGTGAGGGTGAGTTTTAGCATTATCGTTAGGGTTAGGGTTAGGTTTAGGGTTAGGATTAGTGTTATTGTTAGGGTTAGGGTTGGAGTTATGGTGAGGGTGAGGTTGAGGGTGAGGGTTAGGCTTAGGGTTAGTGTGAGGTTTAGTGTTAATTTTAGGGTTACAGTTAGGATTAGGGTGAGGGTGAGGTTTAGGGGTTGAGTTAGTGTTAGGGTGAGTGTTAGGCTTAGGGTGAGGGATAGGGTGGGGTTGACAGTAAGGGTAAGGTGAAGGTTAGGCTGAGGGTGAGGTTTACGTTAAGGGTGAGGTTTAGGTTTAGGGTGAGAGTTAGGGTTAGGGTTAGGGTGAGTTTTAGTGTTAGGGTTAGGGTTAGAGTTAGGATTAGGGTGAGGTTTAGGGGTAGAGTTAGTGTTAGGGTAAGGGTTAGGATGAGGGTTAGGATTAGGCTTAGGGTGAGGGCTAGCTTGAGGGTGAGGTTTAGAGTTAGGTTTAGGGTGAGCGTTAGGGTTAGGGTTAGGGTGAGGGTGCGGTTTAGGTTTAGACTTAGGTTAACGGTGAGGCTGAGGTTGAGTGTTAGGGTTAGGATTAGTGTTAGAGTTAGGGTTAGGGTGAGGGTTAAGATGAGGGTGAGGGTTAGGCTTAGGGTTAGGTTTAGGATTAGGGTAATGTTTAGGTGTGAGTGTGAGGTTTAGGGTTAGGGTTAGGCTTAGACTTAGGGTTAGGCTGAGGGAGAGGGTGAGGTTTAGCTTTAGATTGACGGTTAGGGTTATGGTTAGCTTGAGAGTTAGGGTTCAGGTTAAGTTTAGGGTTAGGGTGAGGGTTAGGGTTACGGTTACGGTGAGGGTGATGTTTAGGGTTAGTTTGAGGGTTAGGGTTAGGCTAAGGGTGAGGGTTAGGATTAGGGTTAGTGTTAGGGTTAGGATGAGGTTTAGGGTTAGGATTAGGGTTAAGTTGAGGGCTAGGGTGAGGGTGAGGTTTAGGCTTAGTGTTAGGGGAAGGTTTATGGTTAGGGTTAGGTTTAGGGTGAGGGTTAGAATAAGGCTTAGATTTACGGTGAGGGTTAGAGTTAGGGTGAGGGTTAGGGTTAGGATTAGGGTTAGGGTTAGGGTGAGTTTTAGCATTATCGTTAGGGTTAGGGTTAGGTTTAGGGTTAGGATTAGTGTTATTGTTAGGGTTAGGGTTAGAGTTATGGTGAGGGTGAGATTGAGGGTGAGGGTTAGGTTTAGGGTTAGTTTGAGGTTTAGTGTTAGTTTTAGGGTTACAGTTAGGATTAGGTTTAGGGTGAGGTTTAGGGGTAGAGTTAGTGTTAGGGTGAGGGTTAGGCTTAGGGTGAGGGATAGGGTGGGGTAGACAGTAAGGGTAATGTGAAGGTTAGGCTGAGGGTGAGGGTTATGGTAAGGGTGAAGTTTAGGGTTAGGGTGAGGGTTAGGGTTAGGGTTAGGGTGAGGGTGAGGGTTAGATTGAGGATTAGTGTTAGGGTTAGTGTGAGGTTTACTGTGAGGATCAGTGTTAGGGTTAGGGATAGGGCTAAGGTTAGGTTGAGGTTTAGGGTTAGTGTTAGGGTAAGGTTTAGGGTTAGGGCGATGGTTAGGGTTAGTGTGAGGCTTAGTGTTCGGTTTGCAGTTAGTGTTAAGGTGAGGGTAACTGTTAGGGTGAGGGTTAGGTTTAGGGTGAGGGTAATGGTTAGGGTTAGGGTTAGGGTTATGTTTAGGAAATTTGTTAGGATTATGGTTTGGGTTACTGTTACTGTGAGGGTGAGTGTTAGGGTTAGGGTTAGGATTAGTATTAGGGTTAGTGTTAGGGTGAGGGTAAGTGTTAGGGTGAGGGTTAGGGTTAGGGTGAGGTTTATGGTTAGGGTGAAGGTCAGGGTTAGGGTTAGCGTTACATTGAGCGTGAGGGTTAGGGTTAGGTTGATGGTTAGGGTTAGGGTTAGGGTTCGGGTGAGTTTAGGTTTAGGGTTAGTGTGAGGGTTAATGTTAGGGTTAGGGTTACTGGTAGGGTGAGGTTAAGTGTTAGTGTAATGTTTAATGTTAGGGTGAGGATTATGTTTAGGGTGAGGGTTAGGGTTATTGTTAGGGTTAGGGTTAGGGTTAGAGTTAGGGTTAGGGTGAGGGTGAGATTTAAGGTTAGAGTTAGGGTATCTGTTAGGGTTAGGGTGAGGGTTAGGCTTAGGCTTAGGCTTAGGCCGAGCATGAGTGTGAGTGTTAGTGTGCGGGTTAGGGTGAGGGTTAGGTTTATGGTTAGTGTCAGGTTTAGGATGAGGTTTAGGGTTAGGGTTAGGGTTAGGGTGAGGGCTAGGGTGAGGGTTAGGGTGAGGGTTCAGGTTAGGGTTAGGGTTAGGTTTAGGATTAGGGTTAGGGTGAGGGTGAGTGTGAGGATTAGGGTTAAGGTTAGGATTAGGCTTAGAGTTAGGGTGAGGGTTAGGGTTAGAGTTTGGGTTAGGGTGCAGGTGAGGCTAAGGATTAGGGTTAGGTTTAGGGTTAGTTTTAGGTTTAGGTTTAGGGTTAGGGTTAGTGTTAGGTTTAGGGTTATGGTGAGGGTTAGGGTAAGGGTTAGGGTTAGGCTTAGGTTTAGGCTGAGGGTGTCTGTGGAGGTGAGAATTAGAGTTAGGGTTAGGCTTAGGCTTAGGGTTAGGTTTATTGTTAGTGCTATGTTTAGGGTTAAGTTTGCAGTGAGGGTGAGGCTGAGGGTAAGGGTGAGGTTTAGGGTTAGGTTTAGTGTTATTGATAGGGTTAGGGCTAGAGTTATGGTGAGGTTGAGGGTGAGGGTAAAGGATAGGTTTAGGGTGCGTTTTAGGGTTAGGGATAGGGTTAGGGTGAGGGTGAGTTTTAGGGTGAGGGTGAGGTTTAATATTAGGGTTAGTGTGAGAGTTAGGGTTAGGGTTAGGGTGAGAGTAGGATTCAGGTTAAGTTTAGGGTTAGAGTGTGGGTTAGGGTTAGGGTTACGGTGAGGTTGAGGGTTAGGGTTAGGTTGAGCTTTAGGGATAAGATTAGGTTTAGGGTAGGGTGAGGGTTAGGGTTAGGATAAGGTTTAGGGTGAGGGTGAGGGTGAGGATTAGGTTTAGAGTTAGGATTTGTGTTAGGGTGAGGGCTAGGGTGAGCGTGAGGGTTAGGGTAAGGGTTTGGCTTAGGATTAGGTTTAAGCTGAGTTTGAGGTTGAGGGTAAGTGTTAGGGTTAGGAGTAGTGTGAAGTTTAGTGTTAGGGTTAGGATTACAGTTAGGATTAGGGTGAGGGTGAGGTTTAGGGGTGGAGTTAGTGTTAGGGTGAGGATTAGGATAGGGTTAGCGTTAGGGTGGGGGTGACAGTAAGGGTAAGGTGAAGTTTTTGCTGAGGGTAAGGGTTGCGGTAAGGGTGAGGTTTAGGGTTTGGGTGATGGTTAGTGTTAGGGTTAGGGTGAGGATGAGGGTTAGATTGAGGATTAGTGTTAGGGTTAGTTTGAGGTTTACCGTGAGGATGAGTGTTGGGGTTAGGGTTAGTGCTAGGCTTAGTTTGAGGTTCAGGGTTAGTGTTAGGGTGAGGTTTAGGGTTAGGGTGAAGTTAGGGTTTGTGTTAGGGTTAGAGTTAGGTTTTGGGTGACGGTGAGGTTTAGGGTTAGAGTTAAGGTTAGGGTGAGGGTTTGGGTGTGGGTTAGGTTAGGGTTAGTGTTATGGTTAGGGTTGGGTTGAGAGTTAGTAGGAGGGTTAGGGTTAGGGTTAGGGTTAGGTTTAGGGTGAGGGTTAGGATGAGGGTGAGGGTTAGGGTTAAGTTTAGGATTAGGATTAGGGTTAGGGTTAGGGTGAGAGTGAGGGTTAGGGTTAGGGTGAGGGTGAGGTTTAGGGTTATGGTGAGGGTTAGGATGAGGGTTAGGGTTAGGATTAGAGTTAGGGTGAGGGCTAGGGTGAGGGTGAGGTTTAGGGTTAGGGTTAGGGTTAGGGTGAGTGTTAGTTTTAGGGTTAGAGTTAGGCTTAAGGTGAGGCTTCGGGTGAGGGTGAGGGTTAGGGTTAGGATTAGGATTAGGGTAAGGGTTACACTGACAGTGAGGGTGAGGGTGAGGGTAAGGTTTAGGATTAGGGTTAGGGTGAGGGTGAGTGTGTGTGTTAGGGTTAGGCTTAGGTTTATGCTTAGGGTTAGGGTGAGGGTGAGGTGGAGGGTGAGGTGTAGGGTTAGGGTGAGGGTTAGGGTAAGGGTTAGGGGGAGGGTTAGAATAATGGTTAGGATTAGGATTATGGTTAGGGTGAGGGCTATGGTGAGGGTGAGGTTTAGGGTTAGGGTTAGGGTGAGGGTTACGGTTAGGGTGAGAGTTGGGATTCAGGTTAAGTTTATGTTTAGGGTAAGGGTTAGAGTAAGGGTTATGGTGAGGGTGAGGGTTAGGGTTAGTTTGAGGGTTAGGGTTAGTTATTAGCGTTAGGGTGAGGTTGAGGGTGTGGGTTAGGGTTAGTGTTAGGGTGAGGGTTAGGATGAGGGTTAGGATTAGGGTTAGGCTGAGGGTGAGGTTTAGGGTTAGATTTAGGGTAAGGGTGAGGCTGAGTTTGAGGGTTAGGTTTAGGGTTAGTGTTAGAGTTAGGGTTAGGGTGAGGGTTAATGTGAGGGTGAGGGTTAGGCTTCGGATTAGGATTAGGATTAGGGTAATGTTTAGGGTGAGTGTTAGGTTTAGGGTCAGGGTTAGGCTTAGGCTTAGGGATAGGCTGAGGGAGAGGGTGAGGGTGAGGGTTAGCTTTAGGTTGAGGTTTAGGGTTAGGGTTAGCTTGAGAGTTAGGGTTCAGGTTAAATAAGGGTTAGGGTGAGGGTTAGGGTTAGGGTTACCGAGAGCGTGAGAGTTAGGGTTAAGTTGAGGGTTAGAGTTAGGTTAGGGTGAGGGTTAGTATTAGGGTTAGGATGAGGGTTAGGATGAGGATTATAGTTATGATTAGGGTTAGGTTGAGGGCTAGGGTGAGGGTGAGGATTAGGGTTAGTGTTAGTGTAAGTTTTAAGATTAGAGTTAGGTTTAGGGTGAGGGTTAGGATGAAGGTTAGGGTTACCGTGAGTTTAAGGTTTAGGGTTAGGGTGAGGGTTAGGGTTAGGATTAGGTTTAGGGTGAGGGTGAGTGTTAGCATTAGGGTTACGGTTAGGGTTAGGTTTAGGGTTAGGATTAGTGTTAATTTTAGGGTTAGTTTTAGAGTTATGTTGAGGGTGATGGTGAGGGTGAGGCTGAGGGTGAGGGTTAGGTTTGGGTTAGGGTTAGGGTTAGGGTTAGTGTGAGGTTTAGGGTTAGATATAGGGTTAGGAGAGGGTTAGGGGGAGGGTTTGGTTTAGGGTTAGTGTTAGGGTTAGGGTGAGGGTGAGGGTTAGAGTTAGGGTTAGGGTTAGGGTTAGAGTGAGCTTTAGGGTTAGGGGTTGTGTTAGGGTTAGAGTTACGGTGAGTGTGAGGGTGCAGGTGAGTGTGAGGGTTAGGGTTAGAATTAGGTATATGGTTAGGGTTAGGGTGAGGGCTAGAGTGAGGGTGAGGGTTAGGGTTAAGGTTAGGGTGAGGTTTAGTGTTCGGGTTAGGTTTAGGGTTAGGGTGAGTGTGAGTTTTAGGGTTAGAGTTAGGGTTAAGGTGAGGCTGAGGGTGAGGTTTAGGGTTAGGGTGAGGGTTACTGTTAGGTTTAGGTTTAGGGTGAGGGTTAGGGTGAGGTTTAGGGTTTGGGTTAGGATTAGGCTTAGGGTTAGGTTTAGGTTGAGTGTGAGGGTTATGGTTTCGGTTAGGCTAAGGCTTAGGGTTAGGCTGAGGGTGAGGGTGACGTTGAGGGTTAGGGTTAGGGTGAGGGTTAGTGTTAGGTTTAGGGTTTGTTGGAGGGTTAGGTCGAGGTTTAGGGTTAGGGTTAGTTTTAGGGTGAGGGTTAGGTTGAGGTTTAGGATTAGTTTTAGAGTTAGTGTTAGGATTAGGGTTAGGGTGAGGGTGATTGTGAGGTTTATGGTTAGGCTTAGGCTTAGACTTAGGTTTATACTGAGGGTGAGGGTGGGGCTCAGGATTAGAGTTAGGGTGATGGTTAAGGTTAGGGATAGGGAGAGGGTTAGGATGAGGGTTAGGTTTAGGATTAAGGTTAGGGTGAGTGCTAGGTTGAGGGTGTGGGTTAGGTTAAGTGTTAGGCTTAATCTTAGGGTTAGGCTGAATGTTTGGTTGAGGATAGGGGTTAGGGTTAGGTTTAGGGTGAGATTTAGTGTTAGGGTCAGTTTAGAGTTAGGGTGAGGGTGAGGGTGAGGTTTAGGGGTAGAGAGGGTGTTAGGGTGAGGGTTAGGGTTAGGGTGAGGGTTAGGGTGGGGTTTACGGTAATGGTAAAGATGATGGTTAGAGTGAGCGTGAGGGTTATTGTAAGGGTGAGAGTTAAGGTTAGGGTGAGCATTAGGGTTAGGGTTAGAGAGAAGGTGAGGTTTAGATTAAGGAAAAGTTTTAGGGTTAGTGTGAGGTTTAGGGTGAGGATGAGGGTTAGGGTTAGGGTGAGGGCTAAGGTGAGGGTGAGGTTTAGGGTTAGTTTTAGGGTGAGGTTTAGGGTTAGGGTGATGGTTAGGGTTAGTGTGAGGGTTAGTGTTAGGGTTAGGGTTAGTGTTATGGTGAGGGTAATTGTTAGGATGAGGGTTAGTGTGAGGTTACAGTTAGGGTTACTGTGAGGGTGAGGTAAGTGTTAGGGTCAGAGTTTGGGATAGGGTGAGGGTTATGGTTAGGTTGAGGGTTAGGATTAGGGTTACAGTTATTGTTAGGGTTAGGTTTGGGATTAAGGTTACAGTGAGTATGAGGGTGAGGGCTAGGTTTAGGGTTAGGGTGAAGTTAGGGTTTGCGTTAGGGTTAGAGTTAGGTTTTGGGTGAGGGTGAGGTTTAGGGTTAGAGTTAGGGTTAGGGTAAGGGTTTGGTTGTGGGTTAGGTTAGGGTTAGTGTTATGGTTAGGGTTGGGGTGAGAGTTAGTAGGAGGTTTAGGTTTAGGGTTAGGGTTAGGGTGAGGGTGAGGGTTAGGGTGAGGGTGAGAGTTAGGGTTAAGTTTAGAATTAGGATTAGGGTTAGGGTTAGGGTGAGAGTGAGGGTTAGGGTTAGGGTGAGGGTGAGGTTTAGGGTTATGGTGAGGGTTAGGATGAGGGTTAGGGTTAGGATTAGGGTTAGGGTGAGGGCTAGGGTGAGGGTGAGGTTTAGGGTTAGGGTTAGGGTTAGGGTAAGGGTGAGTTTTAGGGTTAGAGTTAGGCTTAAGTTGAGGCTGAGGGTGAGGGTGAGGGTTAGGGTTAGGATTAGGATTAGGGTAAGGGTTAGGGTGAGTGTGAGGGTTAGGTTTAGTGTTAGGATTAGACTTAGGGTTACACTGAGAGTGAGGGTGAGGGTGAGGGTAAGGTTCAGGATTAGGGTTAGGGTGAGGGTGAGTGTGTGTGTTAGGGTTAGGCTTAGGTTTATGCTTAGGGTTAGGGTGAGGGTGAGGTGGAGGGTGAGGTTTAGGGTTAGGGTGAGGGTTAGGGTAAGGGTTAGGGGGAGGGTTAGAATAATGGTTAGGATTAGGATTATGGTTAGGGTGAGAGCTATGGTGAGGGTGAGGTTTAGGGTTAGGGTTAGGGTGACGGTTAGGGTTAGGGTGAGAGTTGGGATTCAGGTTAAGTTTATGTTTAGGGTAAGGGTTAGAGTAAGGGTTATGGTGAGGGTGAGGGTTAGGGTTAGTTTGAGGGTTAGGGTTAGTTATTAGCGTTAGGGTGAGGGTGAGGGTGTGGGTTAGGGTTAGTGATAGGGTGAGGGTTAGGATGAGGGTTAGGATTAGGGTTAGGCTGAGGGTGAGGTTTAGGGTTAGAGTTAGGGTAAGGGTGAGGCTGAGGTTGAGGGTTAGGTTTAGGGTTAGTGTTAGAGTTAGGGTTAGGGTGAGGGTTAATGTGAGGGTGAGGGTTAGGCTTAGGGTTAGGATTAGGATTAGGGTAATGATTAGGCTGAGTGTTAGGTTTAGGGTTAGGGTTAGGCTTAGGCTTAGGGTTAGGCTGAGGAAGAGGGTGAGGGTGAGGGTTAGCTTTAGGTTGAGGTTTAGGGTTAGGGTTAGCTTGAGAGTTAGGGTTCAGGTTAAGTTAAGGGTTAGGGTGAGGGTTAAGGTTAGGGTTACGGTTAGGGTGAGGATTAGGGTTAGGTTGAGGTTTACAGTTAGGTTAGGGTGAGGGTTAGGATTAGGGTTAGTGTTAGGGTAAGGTTTAAGGTCAGGGTTAGGTTTAGGGTGAGGGTTAGGATGAAGGTTAGGGTTACCGTGAGTTTGAGGTTTAGGGTTAGGGTGAGGGTTAGTGTTAGGTTTAGGGTTAGGGTGAGGTTGAGTGTTAGCATTAGGGTTAGGGTTAGGGTTAGGTTTAAGGTTAGGATTAGTGTTAATTTTATGGTTAGTTTTAGAGTTATGTTGAGGGTGATGCTGAGGGTGAGGCTGAGGTTGAGGGTTAGGTTTAGGGTTAGGGTTAGGGTTAGGGTTAGTGTGAGGTTAAGGTTAGATATAGGGTTAGGAGAGGGTTAGGGGGAGGGTTTGGTTTAGGGTTAGTGTTAGGGTTAGGGTGAGGGTGAGGGTGAGGGTTAGAGTTAGGGTTAGGGTTAGGGTTAGAGTGAGCTTTAGGGTTAGGGGTTGGGTTAGGGTTAGAGTTACGGTGAGGGTGAGGGTGCGGGTGAGTGTGAGGGTTAGGGTTAGTTTTAGGTTTAAGGTTAGGGTGAGGGCTAGGGTGAAGATGAGGTTTAGGGTTAGGTTTAGGGTAAGGTTTAGTGTTAGGGTTAAGTTTAGGGTTAGGGTGAGTGTGAGGTTTAGGTTTAGAGTAAGGGTTAAGGTGAGGCTGAGGGTGAGGGTTAGGGTTAGGGTTAGGGTTATTGTTAAGTTTAGGGTTAGGTTGAGTGTTAGCGAGAGTTTTAGGGTTTGGGTTAGGATTAGGCTTAGGGTTAGGGTTAGGGTGAGTGTGAGTGTTAGGGTTTGGGTTAGGCTTAGGCTTAGGTTTAGGCTGAGGGTGAGGGTGAGGTTGAGGGTTAGGGTTAGGGTGAGGGTTATGGTTAGGTTTAGGGTGAGAGTTAGGTTTTGGTTAGGGTTAGGGTTAGGGTTAGGGTTAGGGTTAGGGTTAGGGTTAGGTTTAGGGTGAGGGTTAGGGTGGGGATTAGGGTTAGGTTTAGGGTTAGGGTGAGGGTTTGGATGAAGGTTAGGTTTAGGATTATGGTTAGGGTGAGTGATAGGTTGAGGGTGTGTGTTAGGTTAAGTGTTAGGCTTAGCCTTAGGGTTAGGCTGAACGTTTGGTTGAGGATAAGGGTTAGGGTTAGGTTTAGGGTGAGATTTAGTTTTAGGGTGGGTTTAGAGTTAGGGTGAGGTTGAGGGTGAGGTTTAGGGGTAGAGTTCGGGTTAGGGTGAGTGTTTGCGTTTGGGTGAGGTTTAGGGTGGGGGTTACGGTAATGGTAAAGATGATGGTTAGACTGAGGGTGAGGGTTATTGTAAGGGTGAGAGTTAAGGTTAGGGTGAGCATTAGGGTTAGGGTTAGAGTGAAGGTGAGGGTTAGATTGAGGAAAAGTTTTAGGGTTAGTGTGAGGTTTAGGGTGAGGATGAGGGTTAGGGTTAGGGTGAGGGCTAAGGTGAGGGTGAGGTTTAGGGTTAGTTTTAGGGTGAGGTTTAGGGTTAGGGTGATGGTTAGGGTTAGTGTGAGGGTTAGTGTTAGGGTTAGGGTTAGTGTTATGGTGAGGGTAATTGTTAGGATGAGGGTTAGTGTGAGGTTACAGTTAGGGTTACTGTGAGGGTGAGGTAAGTGTTAGGGTCAGAGTTTGGGATAGGGTGAGGGTTATGGTTAGGTTGAGGGTTAGGATTAGGGTTACAGTTATTGTTAGGGTTAGGTTTGGGATTAAGGTTACAGTGAGTATGAGGGTGAGGGCTAGGTTTAGGGTTAGGGTGAAGTTAGGGTTTGCGTTAGGGTTAGAGTTAGGTTTTGGGTGAGGGTGAGGTTTAGGGTTAGAGTTAGGGTTAGGGTAAGGGTTTGGTTGTGGGTTAGGTTAGGGTTAGTGTTATGGTTAGGGTTGGGGTGAGAGTTAGTAGGAGGTTTAGGTTTAGGGTTAGGGTTAGGGTGAGGGTGAGGGTTAGGGTGAGGGTGAGAGTTAGGGTTAAGTTTAGAATTAGGATTAGGGTTAGGGTTAGGGTGAGAGTGAGGGTTAGGGTTAGGGTGAGGGTGAGGTTTAGGGTTATGGTGAGGGTTAGGATGAGGGTTAGGGTTAGGATTAGGGTTAGGGTGAGGGCTAGGGTGAGGGTGAGGTTTAGGGTTAGTGTTAGGGTTAGGGTAAGGGTGAGTTTTAGTCTTAGAGTTAGGCTTAAGTTGAGGCTGTGGGTGAGGGTGAGGTTTAGGGTTAGGATTAGGATTAGGGTAAGGGTTAGGGTGAGTGTGAGGGTTACGTTTAGTGTTAGGATTAGACTTAGGTTTACACTGAGAGTGAGGGTGAGGGTGAGGGTAAGGTTTAGGATTAGGGTTAGGGTGAGGGTGTGTGTTAGTGTTAGGCTTAGGTTTATGCTTAGGGTTAGGGTGAGGGTGAGGTTGAGGGTGAGGTTTAGGGTTAGGGTGAGGGTTAGTGTAAGGGTTAGGGGGAGGGTTAGAATAATGGTTAGGATTAGGATTATGGTTAGGGTGAGGGCTATGGTGAGGGTGAGGTTTAGGGTTAGGGTTAGGGTGAGGGTTAGGGTTAGGGTGAGAGTTGGGATTCAGGTTAAGTTTATGTTTAGGGTAAGGGTTAGAGTAAGGGTTATGGTGAGGGTGAGGGTTAGGGTTAGTTTGAGCGTTAGGGTTAGTTATTAGCGTTAGGGTGAGGTTGAGGGTGTGGGTTAGGGTTAGTGTTAGGGTGAGGGTTAGGATGAAGGTTAGGATTAGGGTTAGGCTGAGGGTGAGGTTTAGGGTTAGAGTTAGGGTAAGGGTGAGGCTGAGGTTGAGGTTTAGGTTTAGGGTTAGTGTTAGGGTTAGGGTGAGGGTTAAGGAGAGGGTGAGGGTTAGGCTTAGGTTTAGGATTAGGATTAGGGTAATGGTTAGGGTGAGTGTTAGGTTTAGGGTTAGGGTTAGGCTTAGGCTTAGGGTTAGGCTGAGGGAGAGGGTGAGGGTGAGGTTTAGCTTTAGGTTGAGGGTTAGGGTTAGGGTTAGCTTGAGAGTTAGGGTTCAGGTTAAGTTAAGGGTTAGGGTGAGGGTTAGGGTTAGGGTTAAGGTTAGCGTGAGGGTTAGGGTTAGGTTGAGGGTTACAGTTAGGTTAGGGTGAGGTTTAGGATTAGGGTTAGTGTTAGGGTAAGGTTTAAGGTTAGGGTTAGGTTTAGGGTGAGGGTTAGGATGAAGGCTAGGGTTACCGTGAGTTTGAGGTTTAGGGTTAGGGTGAAGGTTAGGGTTAGGATTAGGGTTAGGGTGAGGGTGAGTGTTAGCATTAGGGTTAGGGTTAGGGTTAGGTTTAGGGTTAGGATTAGTGTTAATTTTTTGGTTAGTTTCAGAGTTATGGTGAGGGTGATGGTAAGGGTGAGGCTGAGGTTGAGGGTTAGGTTTAGGGTTAGGGTTAGGGTTAGGGTTAGTGTGAGGTTTAGGGCTAGATATAGGGTTAGGAGAGGGTTTGGGGGAGGGTATGGTTTAGGGTTAGTGTTAGGCTTACGGTGATGGTGAGTCTTAGAGTTAGGGTTAGGGTTAGTGTTAGAGTGAGCTTTAGGGTTAGGGGTTGGGTTAGGGTTAGAGTTACGGTGAGGGTGAGGGTGCGGGTGAATGTGAGGGTTAGGGTTAGTTTTAGGTTTAAGGTTAGGGTGAGGTCTAGGGTGAAATTGAGGTTTAGGGTTAGGTTGAAGGTAAGGTTTATTGTTATGTTTAGGGTTAGGGTTAGGGTGAGGGTTAGCGTGAGGTTTAGGGTTTGGGTTAGGATTAAGCTTAGGGTTAGGGTTAGGGTGAGTGTGAGGGTTAGGGTTTGGGTTAGGCTTAGGCTTAGGGTTAGGCTGAGGGTGAGGGTGAGTTTGAGGGTTAGGGTTAGGGTGAGGGTTACGGTTAGGTTTAGGGTGAGTGTTAGGTTTTGGTTAATTTTAAGGTTAGGGTGAGGATGAGGGTTAGGATTAGGGTTAGGGTGAGGACTAGTGTGAGAGTGAGGGTTAGGGTTAGTGTTAGGGTAAGGTTTATGGTTAGGATTAGGATTCGGGTGAGGGTTAGGATGAGGGTTAGGCTTTTTGTGAGGGTTACGGTTACGGTTAGGGTTAGGGTTTATGTGAGGATAAGGGTTAGGGTGAGGGTTAGGGTGAAACTCAGGGTTAGGGTTAGCCTTAGGGTTTGGTTTAAAGTTAGGATGGGGGTTAGGGTGAGGGTTAGTATGAGGGTTAGGGTTGGGTGAGGGTTAGGGTGATTGTAAGGGTTAGGGTGAGGGTTAGGTTGAGGTTGAGGAATAGGGATTTTGTGAGGTCAAGGTTTAGGGCGACGGTTAGGGTGAGGTTGAGGGTTAGGGTTAGCATTAGTGTTAGGGTGAGGGTGAGAGTTAGGGTGAGGGTGAGGGGTAGACTGAGGGTTAGGGTTAGGTTTATGGTTAGTGTTATCGTGTGGTTTAGAGTTAGGGTTAGGGTGAGGGTGAGGGTTAGGGTAAAGGTTAGGGTCACTGTTAGGGTGAGGGTGAGGTTTAGGGTTAGCATTACGGTTAGGGTTAGGTTTAGGTTGAGTGTTACAGTTAGGGTGAGGATGAAGGTTAGGGTTAGCATTAGGGTAAGGGTTAGGGTTAGGATGCAGGTTAGGGTTAGGGTTAGAGTGAGGGTAAGGGTCAGGTTTAGGGTTAGGATTAGGTGTAGGTTTAGGGTGAGGCTGAGGGTGAGGGTGAGCATTAGGGTGAGTGTGAAGGTGAGGGTTAAGTTTATGGTTATGTTTAGGGTGAGGTATAGGGTGAGGGTGAGGGCTAGGGTGAGGGTGAGGGTGAAGGTGAGGTTTTCGGTTTGGAAAGGGTTAGGGTTAGGTTTAGGGTGAGGATTAGGGTGAGGGTGAGGTTTAAGGTGAGGGTTAGGGTTAGGGTGAGGGTTAGGGTGAGGGTTAGGCTTAGGGTGATGTTTAGGGTGAGGGTGAGGTTGAGAGTTAAGGTTCGGGTGAGGGTGTGGGTTAGGGTGTTGGTGAAGGTTAGGGTGAGAGTGAGGGTGAGAGTGAGGGTGAGGGTTAGGGTGTTGGTGAGGTTTCGGATTAGGATGAGTTTTAAAGTTAGGGTGAGGTTTAGGGTGAGGGTGAGGGTTAAGGTTAGGGTTAGGATTAGGGTTAGGGTTAGGGTGAGGGTTAGGGTGAGGGTTATGGTTAGGGTTAGGTTGAGGATTAGGGTGAGAGTGAGGGTTAGGATTTGATTAAGGGTTAGGTTGAGGTTTAGGGTAAGGGTTTGGGTTAGGGTTAGGGTGAGTGTGAGGGTTAAAGTTAGGGTTAGGGTGAGGGTCATGGTTGGGGTTAGGGTTAGGTTAGGGCTAGGGTGAAGGTTAGGATGAGGTTGAGGGTGAGTGTGAGTGTTAGGGTGTGGGTTACGGTTAGGTTTATGGTGAGGGTTAAGATAACGGTGAGTGTTAATGTGAGGGTGAGTGTTAGGGTTAGGGTGAGTGATAGGGTGAGGGTTAGGGTCAGATTGAGTGTGAGGATTAGGGTTCGGATTACCCTTAGGTTTATGGTGAGGGTATCAGTTAGGGTTAGATTTAGGGTGAGGGTGAGGTTTAGGGTGAGTGTTAGGGTTAAGTTGAGATTAGGGTGAGGGTTAGAGTTAGGGTGAGGATTTGGGCTAGGGTTAGGGTGACGTTTAGGGTTAGGGTGTGTGTTAGGGATAGGTTTATGTATAGGGTGAGAGTTAGGTTTATGGTTAGGGTTCAAGTTAGGGTGAGTGTGAGTGTGAGCGTTAGGGTTAGGATTAGGGTTTGTGTTACTGTTAGGCTGAGGGTGTGGGTGAGAGTGACGGTGAGGTTTAGGTTTAGGGTAATGTTTAGGGTTAGGGATAGTTTGAGGGTTAGGGTTAGGGTTAGGATGAGGGTTAGGGTGAGGATTATGGTTAGGGTTAGGGTAAGGGTTAGGTTTAGTTTGATTTTTAGGGTTAGTGTGAGGGTAAGCATTAGGGTGAGGGTTAGGGTGAGGGTGAGGTATAGGTTTACTGTTAGGGTGAGGGTGAGCGTTTGGGTGATGATTAGGATTGGGTTTAGGGTGAGGATTAGGGTTAGGTTTGAGATTAGGGTTAGGGTTAGTGTGAGGTTTAGTGTTAGGTTTTGGGAGAGGATTAGCGTTAGTGTGAGGTTTAGGGTTACGTTTAGGTTTAGTGTGAGGATAAGGGTTAGGGTGAGGGTTAGGGTGCGGGTGAGGGATAGGGTGAGTGTAAGGGTTAGGGTGACTATTTGGTGAAGGTTAGGTTTAGGTTTAGGGTTAGGGTGAGGGGTTGGCTGAGGGTAAGTGTTAGGGTGAGTTTTCGGGTGAGGTTGAGTATTAGGCTTAGAATTAGTCTTAGGGTAAGTGTTAGGGTTAGGTATAGCATTAGGGTTACGGGTAGGGTGAGGGTGAGGGTTAGGATTAGGGTAAAGTTGAGGGTAAGGTTTAGGGTTAGCATTAGGTTTAAGGTTATCGTTAGAGTGAGGGTTAGGGTGAGGATTAGGTTTAGGATTAGGTTTAGGGTTAGGGTGAGGCTGAGGTTGAGGATGAGCTTGAGGGTGAGTTTTTGGGTTAGGGTTAGGTTTAGGGTGAGGGCTAGGGTGAGGGTGAGATTTAGGGTGAGGGTTAGGGTGAGGGAGAAGTTGAAGGTGAGGTTTAGGGTTAGGGTGATGTTTAGGGTTAGGGTGATGGTGAGGGTGAGTTTTAGGGTATAGGTGAGGGTTAGTTTTAGGGTGAGGGTTAGGGAGACGGTGAGGGTTAGGGTGTGGGTGTGGAAAAGGGTTAGGGTTAGGTTCAGGGTGAGGGTTAGGGTTAGGGTTAGGGTGAGTGTTCGGGTTAGTGTGAGGGTTAGGGTTCGGGTTAGTGTGAGGAAAAGGTTTAGGGTGAGGATTAGGATGAAAGTAAGAGTTAAGGTTAGGTTTAGTGTTAGGGTTAGGGTGAGGTTTAGGGTTAGGATTAGGGTTAGGGTTAAGTTGAGGGGGAGGGTTAGAATTAGGGTTAGGTTGAGGGTTAGGTTTGGGGTGAGTGTTAGGGTTTCGGTTAGGGTGAGGGTGAGGTAGAGGTTTCGGTTTCGGGTGAGGGTTAGTGTGTGGGTGATGGTTAGTGTTCGGGTGAAGTTTAAGGTGACAGTGAGGGTTAGGGTGAGGGTGATGGTTAGAGTTAGTGTGAGTATTAGGTTTAGGGTTAAGGTTATGGTGAGGGTAAGGTTTAGGGTGCGGTTTAGGGTGAGGGTGAGGGATAGGGTTACCATTAGGGTTACGGTGGGGGATAAGGTTAGGGTTAGGGTGAGATAGAGGGTTAGGTTTAGGGTTAGGATGAGGTTTAGGATTAGGGTGAGAATTAGGGATAGGGTTAGGGTTAGGGTTAGTGTTTGAGTTAGGGTGAGTATGAGGGTGAGAGTTAGGGTTAGGATTAGGGTTACGGTTAGTGTTAGGCAGAGGGTGAGTGTGAGGGTGAGGGTTAGGGTTAGGGTGATATTTAGGGTTAAAGTTAGAGTGAAAGGTAGGGTTAGGGTTAGGGAGATTGTTATGGTTAGGGTGAGAGTTTGGGTTAGTTTGAGGGTTAGGGTGAAGGTAAGTTTGAGATTGAGGGTTAGGGTGAGGGTGATGGTGACGGTGAGGGTTAGGGTTAGGATTCTGGTTAGGGTTAGGGTGAGGGTTAGGGTTAGGTTTAGGGTTAGGGTGAGGGTAAGTTTGAGGGTAAGGGTTAGGGTTATGGTTAGGTTTAGCGTTAGGGTTAGGTTTCAGGTAAGGTTTAGGGTTAGGATGAGGGTTAGATTTAGGTTTAGGGTGAGGGTTAGGTTTAGGGTGAGGGTTAGGTTTAGGGTGAGGGTTAGGGTGTGAGTTAGTGAGAGGTTTCGGGTTAGGGTAAGGGTAAGGGTTAGGTTCAGGGTGAGAATTAGTTTTAGGTTTAGGTTTAGGGTTTAGGGTTAGGGTGATGCTGAGGGTTAGGGTTAGGGTTAGTGTGAGGATAAGGGTTAGGGTTAGGGTTAGTGTGAGGATAAGGGTTAGGGTGAGGATTAGTGTGAGGATGAGAGTTAGGGTTAGCATAAGGTTTGGGGCAAGGGTTAGGGTTAGTGTTAGGGTTAGGGTTAGGGTAGGGTAAGGGTTAGGGTTAGCGTGAGGGTTAGGGGTAGGGTGATGTTTAGGTTGACAGTGAGGGTTAGTGTGAGGGTGAGGTTGAGCGTGAGGGTTAGGGTGAGGGTGAGCATGAGTGGGAGGGTGACCATGAGGGTTAGGGTTAGGGTTAGATGTAGGGTGAGGATAAGAGTTAGGGTACTATTAGGGTTAGGGTAAGGGTTAGGCTGTGGGTGAGGGGGAGGGTGAGGTTTCGGTTTTGGTTAGGTAAGGGTTAGGTAAGGGTGAGGATTATGGTGAGGGAGAGGATTAGGGTTAGGTTGAGGGTTAGGCTTAGTGTGAGGGTTACTGTTAGGATTAGGGTTAATGTGAGGATAAGTTTTAGGATGAGGGTTAGGTTGAGAGTGAGGTTTAGGGTTAGCGTTAGGGTTAGGGTGAAGGTTAGTGTGGGGGTTAGGGTGTGGGTTAGGGTTCAGTTAGGGTTGGGTGAGGGTTAGGCTGAGCATAAGGTTTAGGGTGAGGGTTAGGTTGAGAGTGAGGGATAGGGTTATGGTGAAGGTAAGGGTTAGGGTTAGGGTGAGAGTGAGGGTGATGGTAAGGGTAAGGGTTAGGGTTCAGGTTAGGGTGAGGGTGAGGGTTAGGGTTAGCATTAGGGTTAGGGTTTGGTTTAGGTTGAGTGTTAGGGTCAGGGTTAGGGTTAGGGTTAGGGTGAGGGTAAGGGTTAGGATGACAGTTAGGGTGAGGGTGAGGGTTAAGTTTAGGTTTAGGGTTAGGGTGAGTTTGAGGGTGAGGGTTAAGGTTAGGGTTAGGGTGAGTGTTATGGTGAGGCTTAGGGTGAAGGTTAGGATTAGGGTTTGGCTTTGGGTTAGGGTGAGGGTTAGGGTGAGGGGAGGGGGTAGGGTGAGTGTTAGGGAGAGGGGAGGGATAGGGTTATGGTGAGGGTAAATGTTAGGCTGAGGCTTAGGTTGAGAGTGAACATTTGAGTTAGCATCAGGTTTGGGTTAAGGGTGAGGGTTAGAGTTAGGCTGAGGGGTAGTTTAAGGGTTTGGGTTAGGGTTAGGTTTCGGGGGAGGTTAAGGGTTAGGGTGAGGGTGAGGTTTAGGGTTAGACATAGGGTGAGGGTGAGGATTAGGTTTAGGGTAAGAGTGAGTGTGAGTGTGAGGGTTAGGTTTAGGATTAGGGTTAGGGTTAGGCTGAGGTTGAGGGTATGAGTGAGGATGAGGGCTAGGGTTCGGGGTAGAGGTAGGGTTAGGGTTAGGTTTAGAGTTAGTATTAGGGTTAGGGTTAGGATTAGGCTGAGGGTGAGGGTGAGGGTGAGGGTGAAGATGAGGTTTAGGGTTAGAGTTAGGATTAGAGTTAGGGTTATGTTGAGCACTAGGATGAGGTTGAGGGTTAGGGTTTGCATTAGGGTTAGGGTGAGGCTTAGGGTGAGGGTTGAGTGTTAGGGTTTGGCTTAGGTTGAGGGTGACGGTTAGGATTAGGGATAGGGATAGGGTTAGGCTGAGGTTGAGGATGAGGGTGAGGTTTAGGGTTAGGGTTACGGTTAGGGTGAGGGCTAGGGAGAGGGTGAGGGTTAGGGTGAAGGTGAGTGTGAGGGTGAGGGTCTTGGTTAGGTAATGTTAGGGTTAGGGTGAGGATTAGGTGAGTGTTAGGGTGAGGGTGTGGGTTCGGTTGATGGTGAGGGTTTGGGTTAGCATTAGTGTTAGGGTTAAGGTTAGGTTGAGTGTTAGGGTTAGGGTTAGGGTTAGGGTGAGGGTATGCGTTAGGGTGAGGGTTACGGTGAGGGTGAGGGATAAGGTTAGTGTTAGGGTTAGGGTGAGCATTTGGATGAGGATTAGGTTCAGGTTTAGTGTTAGGGTGGGGGTTAGTTTTAGGGTTGAGTTAAGGGTTAGCGTTAGTGTGAGGTGTAGGGTTAGGGTTAGTGTAAGGATAAGGGATATGTTGAGTGTTAGGGTGAGGGTGAAAGATAGGGTTACTGTAAGGGTTAGGGTGAGTGTTTGGATGAGGATTAGGTTCAGGTTTAGGGTTAAGGTGAGGGTTAGAATGAGGGTAAGTGTTAGGTTGATGTTTAGTTTGTGGTTGAGTATTAGGGTTAGCATTAGTCTTAGTGTGAGGGGTAGGGTTAGGTATGGCATTAGGCTTAGGGTTAGGGTTAGGGTGAGGGTTAGGATTAGGGCTAAGGTGAGGGTGAGGTTTAGGGTTAGCATTAGGTTTACAGTTAGGGTTATAGTTTGGGTTTGTGTGAGGGTTAGGTTTAGGATTAGGTTTAGGGTTAGGGTGAGGCTGAGTTTGAGGATGAGGTTGAGGTTGAGGGTTAGGGTTAGGGTTAGGCTTAAGGTGAGGGCTAGGGTGAGGGCAAAGGTTAGGATGAGGGTTAGGGTGAGGGTGCGGTTTTCGGTTAGGAAAGGGTTAGGGTTAGGTTTAGGGTGAGGATTAGGCTGAGGGTGAGGTTGAAGGTGAGGGTTAGGGTTAAGGTGAGGGTTAGGATTAGGGTTAGGCTGAGGGTTTGGGTTATGGTGATTTTTAGGGTGAGGGTGAGGGTGAGGGTTAGGGTGTAGGTGAGGGTTAGGGTTAGGGTGAGGTTTAGGGTGACAGTGAGGGTTAGGTTGACGGTTAGGGCTAGTGTGAGGGTTAGGATTAGGGTTAGTGTGAGGAAAAGGTTTAGGGTGAGGATTAGGATGAGACTAAGATTTAGGGTTATGTTTAGCATTAAGGGTAGTGTGAGGTATAGGGTTAGAGTTCGGGTGTAGGTTAGGTTGACGGTGAGGGTTAGAGTTACGGTTAGGGTGAGTGTTAGGGTTCGGGTGAGTGTTAGTGTTACGGTTAGGGTGAGGGTGAGGGTGAGGGTTTGGTTTCGGGTGAGGGTTAGGGTGTGGGTTAGGGTTAAGGTTGTGGTGAGGTTAAGGGTTAGGGTGAGATTTAGGTTGGGGTTAGGGTTAGGTTGAGGGTTAGGGTGACGTTGAGTGTTAGAGTGACAGTGAGGGTTAGGTTCAGGGTTAGGCTTAGAGTGAGGGTTAAAGTGAGGGTTAGGGTTAGGTTTAGGTTTAGGGTTAGTGTGAGGATTAGGGTTAGTTTTAAGTTTATAGTGAGGGTAAGGGTTAAGGTGAGGTTTAGGCTGATGGGTAGGTTTAGCGTAAGGGTGAGGGAAAGGGTGAGGGCAAGGATTAGAGTGAGGGTTAGGGTGAGGTTGAGTGTTAGGGTTAGCATTAGGGTTAGGGTTTGGTTTAGGGTGAGGTGTAGGGTTAGGCTTAGGGTGAGGATGAAGTTTACGGTTAGCATTAGGTTTAGGGTTAGGTTGAGGGTGAGGGTTAGGGTTAGTTTTAGGGTGAGTGTTAGGTTCAGGTATAGGGTCAGGGGTAGAGTGAGGGTTAAGGTTAAGGTGTGGGTTCCAATTAGGTTGAGCGTGAGGGTAAGGATTCGGGTGAGGTTTAAGGTGTGGTTGAGGGTTAGGGTTTGAATTAGAGATAGGGTTACGGTGAAGGTGAGGGTGAGGGTTAGGGTGAGGGTTAGGGTTAGATTGAGGGTCAGGGAGGGTGAGGGTTAGTTTTAGGGTTAGGATTAGTGTAAGGTTGAGCGCTAGATGAGGGTGAGGGTTAGGGTTTGGGTTAGGGTGTGGGTTAGGGTTAGGGTAAGGTTAAGGGTTAAAGTGAGGGTTAGGGTGAGAGTGAGTGCTAGGGTTAGCGTGAGTGTGAAGGTGAGGTTTAGGGTGATGTTTAGGGTGACAGTGAGCGTTAGGGTGAGGGTTAGGTTTAGGTTTAGTGTTAGCGTTACAGTGAGGGTTAGGGTCAGGGTTAGGATTAAGGTGAGGGTTAAAGTGAGGGTGAGGGTTAGGGTTAGGTTTAAGGTGTGGGTTATGGTTAGGGTTAGGATTAGGGTGAGTTTTAGGGTGAGGGGTTGGGTCAGGGTTAGTGTGAGGTTTAGGGTTAGTGTGAGGTTTTGGGTTAGGTTTAGGGTAAGTGTGAGGATAAGGTTTAGAGTGAGGGATAGGGTTATTGTAAGGGTTAGGGTTAGGGTGAGGGTGAGGGTTCGGGTTCGGTTAGGGTTAGGGTTAGGGTGAGGTTTAGGGTTAGGGTAAGGCATAGGGTTGGGGTTAGGGTAAGGGTGCGTGCGAGGGTGATGGTTAGTGTTAGGTTTATGGTGAAGGTGAGGGTTTGGTTTAGGATTAAGGTTAGGGTTAGTTTTAGGATGAGTGTGAGGGTTAGGTTTAGGATTAGGGTTAGGGTTAATCTTAAGTTGAGGGTGAGTGTGAGGGTGAGGGCTAGGGAGAGGATTAGGGTTAGGTTTAGGGTTAGCGTGAGAGTGAGGGTTAGGTTGAGGTGAGGGTTCGGGTTTGGGTGAGGGTGAGGGTTAGGGTTAGAGTTAGGGTAAGGTTTAAGGTTAATGTGAGGGGTAGGGTTAGAGTTAGGGTGAGGGTGAGGTTTAGGTTTAGTGTGAGGGTTAGGGTTAGTGTGAGGGTTAGGGTAAGGTTAAGGGTTAGGGTGTGGTTTAGGGTAAGAATGAGGGTTAGGGTTAGCGTGAGTTTGAGGGTGAGGGTTAGGGTTAGGGTGAGGGTTAGGTTGAGGGAGAGGCTTATGTTTAGGGTTAAGGTGAGGGTTAGGATGAGGGTGAGGTTTAGGGTGAGGTTGAAGGTTAGGGTGAGGGTGAAGTTTAGGGTTAGGGTTAGGTTTAGGGTGTGGGTTAGGTTTAGGTTTAGGGTTATTCTGATGGTTAAGTTTGGGGTTAGGGTAAGGGTGAGGATGACGGTGAGGGTTAGTGTTAGTTTCAGGGTGAGTGTGAGGGTTAGGTTTAGGATTAGTGTTAGTATGATGGTGAGGGTGAAGTTTACAGTTAGTGTTAGCTTTGGGGCGAGGGTGAGCGTGAGGGTGAGGTTTAGGGTGTGGGTGACGGTTAGGTTTAGGGTGAGGGTTAGGGTGATGGTGAGGGTTAGGTGAGGGTGAGATGTAGGTTTAATGTTAGAGTTAGGCTGAGGTTTAAGATCAGGGTCAGGATTAAGGTGAGGGTTAAGGTGAGGGTTAGGGTTAGAGTTAGGTTTAGGGTTAGTGTGAGGATTAGGTTTAGGGTGAGGGTAAGCTTTAGTGTGAGGGTTAGACTGAGGGTGAGGGATAGGTTTAGTGTTAGTGTTAGGGTGAGCATTTGGGTGAGGGTTAGGTTCAGGGTTAGGGTTAGGGTGAGTGCTAAGGTGAGGGCAAGTGTTAGGGTTAGGTTTAGGTGGACGGTGAGGGATAGGGTTATGGTGAGGTGAGGGTGAGGGTGAAGGTGAGGGTTAGGGTTAGTGTTAGGTTGAGGGTAAGGTATAGGTTGAGGGTAAGTACTAGTGTTAGGCTGAGGGTGAGGGTGAGGTTGAGGTTTAGGGTTAGAGTAAGGTTTAGGGTTAGTGGGAGGGTTAGTGTTAGTGTTAGGGTTAGGGTTAGTGTGAGGGTAAGTGTTAGGGTGAGGGTATGGGTTAGGGTGAGTGTTATGGTTAGGGTGAGGGTTAGGGTCAGGTTTATTTTTAGGGTTAGTGTTACGGTAACGGTGAGGGTGAGGTTGAGTGTTAATGTTAGGTTAGGATGAGATTTAGGTTTAGGGTTAGGATGAGCGTTAGGCTGAGGGTTAGGTTTAGGGTTCAGTGTGAGGGTTAGGGTTAAGGTTAGGGTGAGGGGGAGGATTCGGGTTAGGGTTAGCTTGAGGTTAGGTTTAGGGTTAGAGTTAGGGTGAGCGTGAGGGTTGGGTTGAGGCGTAGGGTTAGGGTTAGGATGAGGGTGAGGGTTAGGTTTAGGGTGAGGTTTAGGGTTAGGATTAGGGTGAGGGTGCGGGTTAGGTTTAGGGTGAGTGTTAGGGTTAGGGTGAGGGTGAGGGTTACGGTTAGGATGAGGGTGATTGTTAGGATTAGGTTTAGGGTGAGGGTGAGTGTTAGATTTAGGATGAGGGTTAGGGTGAGGGTGAGGGTGAAGGTTACGTTTAGGATTAGGTTTAGGGTGAGGGTGGGGATTAAGTTTAGGATTAGGGTTAGGGTTAGGCTTAGGGTGAGGGTGAGGGTGAGGGTGAGGTTGACGGTGAGGGTTAGGGTAAGTGTTAGGATTACGGTAAGTGTGAGGGTGAGGGTTAGGGTTAAGGTGAGTGTGAGGTTTAGGTTTAGAGTTAGGGTTAGCGTGAGGGTTTTGGTTAGGGTGATGGTGAGGGTTAGGGTGAGTGTGAGGTTGAGGTTGAGGGTGAGGGTGAGGGTTAGGGTGTGGGTTAGTGTTAGTGTTAAGGTGAGGATTAGGGTTAAGGTGAGTGTGAGGTTTAGGTTTAGAGTTAGGGTTAGCGTGAGGGTTTTGGTTAGGGTTAGGGTTAGGGTGATGGTGAGGGTTAGGGTGAGTGTGAGGTTGAGGTTGAGGGTGAGGGTGAGGGTTAGGGTGTGGGTTAGTGTTAGTGTTAAGGTGAGGATTAGGGTTAAGGTGAGTGTGAGTGTTAGGTTTAGAGTTAGGGTTAGCATGAGGGTTATGGTTATGGTTAGTTTTAGGGTGATGGTGAGGTTGAGGGTGAGGTTGAGGGTGAGGGTGAGGATGAGGGTTAGGGTGAGGGTGAGCGTTAGGGTGAGAGTGTGGTTTCCGGTGAGGGGGAGGGGGAGGGGGAGGGTTATGGTTAGTGTTCGGGTTAGAGTTAGGTTGAGGGTGGAGGTGAGGGTTAGGTTTAGGATTAGGGTTAGGTTTAGGATTAGGTTGAGGGTGAGGTTAGAGTTCGGGTTAGGGGGAGAGTTAGGTTAATGTTAGGGTTAGGGTTAGGGTGAGTGATAGGGTTAGGGTTAGGGTTAGGATGAGGTTTAGGCTGTGGGGTAGGGTTAGGGTTAGGGTGAGGGTTAGGTTTAGTGTGAGTTTTAGGGTTAAGGTTAGGTTCAGGGTTAGGTTTATGGTGAGGAGAAGGTTTAGGGTGAGGGTTAGGATGAGGGTGAGTTTTAGGGTTTGGGATAGGGTTAGGGTAAGTTTAGGGTGAGGGCTAGCGTGGGTGTGAGGTTTAGGGTTAGGGTTAGGGTTAGGGTTCGACTGAGTCTTAGGCTGAGGGGTGGGGTTAGGGATAGGGTGAGGGGTAGGTGTAGTGTGAGGGTTAGGTTTTGGGGTAGGGTTAGGTTTAGGGTTAGGATGAGGTTTAGGGTGAGGATTATGGTTAGGGTTAGGGTGTGGGTTAGGTTTAGTGTGAGGGTTATGGTTAGGTTTAGGGTGAGGGTGTGGGTAAAGGTTAGGGTGAGGGTCAGGGTGAGGGTGAGGTTTAGGGTAAAGTTTAGGGTGAGTGTTTGGGTGAGGTTTAGGTTTAGGTTTAGGGTTAGGTTGAAGGTTAAGATGAGGGTAAGTGTTAGGGTGAGGTTTAGGTTGTGGTTGAGTATTAGGGTTAGCATTAGTCTTATTGTGAGTGTTAGGGTTACGTATAGCATTAGGGTTAGGGTTAGGGTTAGGGTGAGGGTTAGAATTAGGGTTAAGGTGAGGGTGAGGTTTAGGGTTAGCATTAGGTTTACAGTTAGGGTTAGAGTGAGGGTGAGGGTGAGGGTTAGGGTTAGGAATATGTTTAGGGTTAGGTTGAGGCTGAGGTTGAGGATGAGGTTGAGTTTGAGGGTTAGGGTTAGGGTTTGGCTTAGGGTGAGGGCTAGGGTGAGGGCGAGGGTTAGGGTGAGGGTTAGGTTGAGGGTGGGGTTTTCGGTTAGGAAAGGGTTAGGTTTAAGTTTAAGGTGAGGATTAGGCTGAAAGTGAGGTTGAAGGTGAGGGTTAGGGTTAAGGTGAGGTTTAGGGTTAGGGTTAGGCTGAGGGTTAGGGTTAAGGTGATGTTTAGGGTGAGGGTGAGGGTGAGGGTGAGGGAGAGGTTTAGGGTGTCGGTGAGGGTTAGGGTTAGGGTGAGGGTTAGGGTGATGCTGAGGTTTAGGTTGAGGGTTAGGTTTAGTGTGAGGGTTAGGATTACGGTTAGTGTGAGGAAAAGGGTTAGGGTGAGGATTAGGATGAGAGTAAGAGTTAGGGTTAGGTTTAGCCTTAGGGTTAGGTTGAGGTATAGGGTTAGAGTTCGGGTTAGGGTTAGGTTGAGGGTGAGGGTTAGACTTAGGGTTAGAGTGAGGGTTAGGGTTGTGGTGAGTCTTAGGCTTACAGTTGGGGTGAGGGTGAGGGTGACGGTGAGGTTTCGGGTGAGGTTTAGGCTGTGGGTTAGGGTAAGGGTTAGGGTGAGGTTTAGGGTGAGGGTTAGGGTTAGGGTGACATTGAGTGTTAGGGTGACAGTGGGGGTTAGGGTGAGGGTGAGGTTTAGGTTTAGTGTTAGTGTTACAGTGAGGGTGAGGGTCAGGGTTAGGATTAGGGTGAGGGTTAAAGTGAGGGTTAGGGTTAGGCATAGGTTTAGGGTTAGTGTGAGGATTAGGGTTAGTGTTAGGTTTATAGTGAGGGTAAGGGTTAAGATGAGGGTTAGGCTCATGTGTATATTTAATGTAAGGGTTAGGGAGAGGTTGAGGGTAAGGGTTAGGGTGAGGGTGAGGGTTAGGTTTAGCATTAGGGTTAGGTTTTGGGTTAGGATGAGGGGTAGGGTTAATGTTAGGGTGAGGATGAGGGTTAGGGTTAGCATTAGGTTTAGGGTTAGGGTGAGGGTGAGGTTTGGGGTTAGAGTTAGGGTGAGTGTGAGGTTAAGGGTTAGGGTTAGGGGTAGAGTGAGGGTTAAGTTTAAGGTGTGGGTTCCGGTTAGGGTGAGGGTGAGGCTAAGGATTAGGGTGAGGTTTAGGGTCTCGGTGAATATTAGGGTTTGAATTAGAGTTAGGGTTAGGGTGAGGGTGAGGGTTAGGGTTAGGGTTAGGTTAAGGGTTAGGGTGAGGGTCAAGGTGAGGGTTAGGGTGAGGGTAAGGTTTAGGGTTAGGGTTAGGGTTAGGATTAGTGTTAGGGTGAGGGCTAGGGTGAGGGTGAGGGTTAGGGTTTGTGTTAGGGTGAGGTTAAGTGTTAGGGTGAGGGGTAGTGTGAGCGGTAGGGTTAGGGTTAGGGTGAGGGTGAGGGTTAGGGTTAGCGTGAGTGTGAGGGTCAGGGTTAGGGTGAGGGTTCATGTTAGGATTAGGATTAGGGTTGGGGGGAGGGTGAGAGTTATGTTTAGGGTTAGGGTGAGGGTTAGGTTTAGGGTGATGTTTAGGGTGAGGGTGAGGGTTAGGGTGACAGTGATGGTTCGGGTGAGGGTGAGGATTAGGGTGTGGATGAGGGTTAGGGTGAGGGTGAGGGTTAGGGTTAGATTTAGGGTGTGGGTTAGGGTTAAGGTTAGGATTAGGGTGAGGGGTAAAATCAGGGATAGGGTGAGTTTTGGGGTTAGTGTGAGGTTTAGGGTTAGGTTTAGGGTAAGTGTGAGGATAACGGTTAGGGTGAGGGATAGGGTTATTGTTAGGGTTAGGCAGAAGATTAAGGTTAGGTTTAGGGTTAGGGTGAGAGTGAGGGTTAGGTTGAGGTGGGGGTTCGGGTTTGGGTGAGTTTTAGGGTGATGGTGATGGTTAGGGTTAGGGTTAAGTTGAGGGTGAGGATCAGAGTAATGGTTAGTGTTAGGTTTAGGGTGAGGGTGATGTTTTGGTTTAGGATTAGGGTTAGGGTTAGGCTTAGTGTGAGGGTGAGGGTGAGGATGTGGGTGAGGGTTAGGGTTAGGGTGAGGGTTAGGGTTATGGTTATGGTTAGGGTGAGGATTATGGGTATGGTTAGGGTTAGGATGAGCGTTATGCTGAGGGTTAGGGTTAGGGTTAGTGTGCAGGTTAGGTTTAGGGTTAAGGTTAGGGTGAGGGTGAGGGTTTAGTTTAGGTAACGTTTAGGGTAAGATTAGGGTGACGTTTAGGATGAGGTTGAGGGTTAAGGTGAGGGTTTCGGTTAGGGTGAGCGTTAGGGTTAGGATTAGGGTGAGGGTTATTGTTACGGTGATGTTTAGTGTGAGGGTGAGGGTGAAGGTTCGGGTGAGGGGGAGGCTTAGGGTTAGGGTTAGCTTAAGGGTTATGGTTATGGTTAGGGTGATGGTGAGGGTTAGGGTGAGTGTGAGGTTGAGGGTGAGGGTTAGGATGAGAGTTAGGGTGAGGGTGAGAGTGAGGGTTCAGGGGAGGGTGCGGGGCAGTGGGAGTGTTATGGTTAGGGTTCGGTTTAGAGGTAGGGTGAGGGTGTGGTTGAGGGTTAGGTTTAGGATTAGTGTTAGGGTTATGGTAAGGCTGAGGGTGAGTGTGAGGGTGAGGGTGAGGGTGAGGGTTAGGGTGAGGGTTAGGGTTAGGGTTAGGGTTAGGTTGAGGCATAGGGTTAGGGTTAAGGTTAGGATGAGGGTTAGGCTGTGGGGTAGGGTTAGGTTTAGAGTAAGGGTTAGGTTTAGTGTGAGTTTTAGGATAAAGGTTAGGGTCGAGTTAGGATTAGTGTGAGGAGAAGGGTTAGGGTGAGGGTTAGGATGAGGGTGAGGTTTAGGGTTACGGATAGGATTAGGGTGAGGTTAGGTTGAGGGCTAGGGTAAGTGTGAGGGTTAGGGTTAGGGTTAGGGATAGGGTGAGGTTTAGGGTTAGGGTTAGGGTTAGGGTTAAGGTGAGTCATAGGCTGAGGTTTAGGGATAGGTATAGGGTGAGGGTTATGTTTAGTGTGAGGTTTAGGGTTTGGGATAGGGTTAGGGTGAGGGCTAGGGTGAGTGTGAGGGTTAGGGTTAGGTTTAGGGATAGGGTGAGGTTGAGATTTAGGGTTAGGCTTCGGGTGAGGTTTAGGCTGATTGGTAGGGTTACATTTAGGGTGAGGGTTAGGTTTAGTAGGAGTGTTAGGGTTAGGTTTAGCGTTAGGGTTAGGGTTCGGGTTCGGGTGAGGGTTTGGGTTAAGGTGTGGATGAAGGTTAGGGTTAGTGTGAGGACTATTTTTAGGGTTAGGGTTACTCTTAGGTTTAGGTTTAGGGTGAGGGTAAGGGTTAGGGTTAGGGTGATTGTGATGGTAAGGGTTAGGGTTAGTGTTACCGTTAGGGTGAGGGTTCGGGTTAGTGTGAGGGTTAGGGTTAGGTTTAGGTCAAGGTGAGTGTAAGGGTTAGGGTGAGGGTTAGGGTGAGGGTGAGGGTTAGGATTAGAGTTAGGGTTAGAATTAGGGTTAGGGTGAGGTTGAGGTTTAGTGTTAGGGCGAGGGTTAGGGTTATTGTTAGGGTTAGGGTGCAGGGGAGGGTGAGGGTTAGGGTTAGGGTAGGGTTAGGTTTAGGCTGAGGGTGAGGGTGAGGGTGAGGTTGATGGTTAGTGTTAGGGTTAGGGTGAGGGTGAGGCCTAAGGTGAAGGTGAGGGTTAGTGTGAGATTGAGGATGATGCTTTCGTTTAAGTCAGGGTTAGGGTTAGCGTGAGGATTAGGGTGAGGGTGAGGGTGAGGTTTTCGTTTACATCAGGGTTAGGATTAAGCTGAGGTTAGGGTTAGGGTGAGGGTTAGGGTTAGGGTTAGGGTATGGGTTAAGTTTAGGGTGAGGGTGAGTGTTAGGGTCAGAGTTAGGATGAAGTTTAGGGTTAGTGTTAGGATTAGGGTTAGGGTGAGGGTGAGGTTTAGGGTTAGAGTTAGGGTTATGGGGAGGGTTAAATTGAGGGTCAGGGTTTATGTTAGTGTTAGGGTTAGGGTTAGCATGAGGGTTAGGCTGAGGATTAGGGTTACGGTTATTGTGAGGGTTAGGGTTAGGTTAGGGTTAGGATTACGGTTTGGTTAGGGTGAAGGTTAGTTTTAGGTATAGGGTTAGTATAAGGTTTAGGCTGAGGGTTAGGTTTAGGTTTAGTGTGAGGGTTAGGTTTAGGGTTAGGGTGTGGACTATGGTGAGGGTGAGGGTTAGGGTGAGGGTTAAGGTTAGGGCTGAGGTTAGCGTCAGGGGTAGGCTGAGGGTTAGGATTAGGGTATAGACTAGGGTTAGGCTGAAGTTGTGGGTGAGGTTGAGGGTGAGGGTTACTGTTAGAGTGAGGGTTAGAGTGTGGGTGAGGGGGAGTGGGAGTGTTTGGTTTAGGGTTAGAGTTAGGTTGAGGGTGAGTGTTATGATTAGGGTTAGCACTAGGTTTAGGCTGAGGGTTAGGGTGAGTTTGAGGGTGAGGTTTAGGGTTAGGGTGAGGGTTAGGGTTAGGGTTAATTTTAGGGTAACTGTAAGGGTTAGGGTTAGGGTTAGGATGAGCATTAGACTGAGGGTTAGGGTTAGGGTTTGGTTAGAGTGAAGGTTGCTTTTAGGTTTAGGGTTAGGATAAGGTTTAGGATAAGGTGAGGGTGAGGGGTAGGGTGAGGTTGTGGGTTTGGGTTATGGTTAGGTTTAGGGTTAGGGTAAGGGTGAGGGGAAGGGTTAGAGTGAGCTTTAGGCTGAGGGTGAGTTTTAGGGTTAGGGTTAGGATTAGGGTGAGGGCTAGGGTGAGTGTGAAGGTTAGTGTGAGGGTTTCTTTTAGCCAAGGTTTAGTGTTATGGTGAAGATTAGGGTGAGATTGAGATTTAGGGTTAGGGTTAAGGTTATGGTGAGAGTTAGGGCAAGGGTTAGGGTGTGGGTTAGGGTTTGGTTGTTGTTTAGTGTGAGGGTGAGGATGAGGGTTCGAGTGAGGGTAAGGGTTCGAGTGAGGGTGAGAGTTAGGGTGTGGGTGAGGATTAGTGTTAGGTTGAGTGTTAGGGTTAGGTTTAGGATTAGTGTTAGTGTGAGGGTTAGGGCTAGGGATAGGGTTAGGTTGACGGTTAGGATTAGGGTTAGGCTTAGTATGAGGGTTAGGGTGAGGTTGAGGGTTAGGGTGAGGGTGAAGATTAGGGTGAGGGTGTTGGTGAGGTTTAGGGTTAGGTGTAGGGTTAGGGTGAATTTGAGGGTGAGCCTTAGGTTTAGGATTAGGATTATGGTTAGGGTTAGGAAGAGAGTTTGGGTGTCGGTGAGGGTTTGGGTGAGGGTCTGGGTTAAGGTGTGGGTGAGGGTTAGTTTTAGGGTGAGCATTAATGTTAGAGTTAGGTTTATGGTGAGGATAAGGGTTAGGGTGAGGTTTAGTGTGAGGGTTAGGGTTAGGGTTAGGGTAATGGTGAGGGTGAGGTATAGGGTTTGGGTTAGGGTTAGGGTGAGGGTTAGGGATAGGTTTAGGGTTAGGGTGAGTGTGAGGGTGAGGGTTAGGGTTAGGGTTAGGTTTAGTGTTAGAGTTAGGGTGAGGGTGAGGGTTAGTATTAGGGTTAGTTTTAGAGTTAGCCTGAGCATGAGGGTAAGGTTTAGGTTTAGGGTGAGTGTTAGGGTTAGGGGTACGGTGAAGGTGAGGGTTAGGATTAGGGTAAGGGTTAGGATGAGCGTTAGGCTGAGGTTTAGGGTTTGAGTTAATGTGAGGTTTAGGTTTAGGGTTAGGGTGAGGGTTAGGGTTAGGTTTAGGTTTAGGATAAGGGTTAGGTTGAGGGTTAGGTTTAGGGTTAGTGTGAGGGTTAGGTTTAGGTTTAGGGTTAGGGTTAGGGTCACGGTAAAGGTTAGGGTGAGGGTTAGGGTGATGGTGAGGGTAAAGATTACGGTGAGGCTTAGGGTCAGGGTGAGTTTCAGGGTGAGTGTGAGGGGGAGTGTGAGGGTTTGGTTTAGGGTTAGAGTTAGGGTGAGTGTGAGGGTTAGGATTAGGGTTAGCACTAGGTTTAGCGTGAGGGTGAGGTTGAGGTTGAGGGTGAGGTTTAGGGTTAGTGTGAGGGTTAGGGTTAGGATTAGGTTTAGGGTAAGGGTTAGGGTTAGGATTAGGATGAGCATTAGGCTGAGGGTTAGGGTTAGGGTTAGTGTGAGGGTTAGGGTTAGGGTGAGGTTTAGGGTTTGGTTAGGGTGAAGATTTGTTTTAGGTTTAGGGTTAGGATAATGTTTATTCTGAGGGTTATGGTTAGGGTTAGTGTGAGGGTTAGGTTTAGCGTTAGGGTTAGGGTGTGGGCTAGGGTGGGGGTGAGTGTTAGGGTGAGTGTAAGGGTGACGGTTTAGTTTAGGTAAGGGTTAAGGTAAGGTTAGGTTGAGGATTAGGGTGAGGATGAGGGTTAAGGTGAGGGTTAGGGTTAGGGTGAGGGTCAGGGTTACTGTGAGGTTTAGGTTTAGGGTGAGGGTGAGGGTAAGGGTTAGGGTGAGGGTTATGGTGAGGTTGAGGGTTAGGATTAGAGTTAGGGTTAGGATTAGGGTGAGGGTGAGGGTGAGGGTTAGTGTTAGGGTGAGGTTTAGTGTTGGGGTGAGGGTTAGGGTTGGGGTGAGGGTGAGGGTGAGGTTTAGGGTTAGGGTTAGGATTAGGTTTAGGCTGAGGTTGAGGGTGAGGTTGAGGGTTATAGTTAGGGTTAGGGTGAGGGTGATGGCTCGGGTGAAGGTGAGCGTTAGGGTGAAGGTGAGGATAAAGTTTAGTGTGAGGGTTAGGGCGAGGCTGAGGTTTAGGTTTAGGGTGAGGGTTATTGTGAGGGTTATGTTAAGGGTAAGGGTTAGGGTGATTGTAAGATTGAGTTTGAGGGATAGGATTATGTTGTGGGTAAGGGTTAGGGTGAGGGTTTGGGTTAGAGTGGGGGTTAGGTTTAGGGTTAGGTTGAGGGTTAGGGTTAAGGTAATGTTTAATGTGAGAGTATGGTTTGGGGTTAGGGTGAGTGCTCGGGTCAGCATGAGGTTTAGGATGAGAGTGAGCGTTAGGTTTACAGTTAGGGTTAGGGACAGGGGTAGGGTGAGCATTAGGGTTAGGATTAGGGTTATGATTAGGGTTAGAGTGAGGATCAGTGTGAGAGTTAGTGTGTGGGTAAGTGTTATGGTTAGGGTTAGTGTTAGGGCTAGGGTGAGGGTGAGTGTTAGTGTGTGGGTGAGGGTTTTGTTTAAGTTAGGGTTAGGGATAGGGTGAGGATTAGGTTGAGGGTGAGGGTTAAGCTGAGGTTAGGTTTAGGGTGAGGGTTAGGGTTAGGGTGATATTTAGGGTGAGGGTGAGTGTTCCGTGAGGTTGAGGGTGAGGGTTAGTGTTAGGGTTAGGTTTAGGTTGAGGGTGATTGTGAGGCTTAGGATTAGGAATAGGGTTAGGGTTTGTGTGAGGGTCAGTGTGAGGGTGAAGCTTAGGGTTAGGGTTAGGGTTATGGTTAGTGTGAAGGTTACGGTTAGTGTGAGGGTTATGATTAGGGTTAGGTTTAGGGTTACAGTAAGGGTAAGGGTTAGGGTGAAGGTGAGTGTTAGGGTTCGGGTTCGGGTTAGGGTGAGGGCTAGGGTGAGGGTGAGGGTGTGAGGGTTTCTCTTAGGTCATAGTTAGGTTTATGGTGAGGATTAGCTTGAGGGTGAGGGTTAGATTTAGGGTAAGGGTTAGGGTTAGGGTTAGGGTGAGAGTTTAGGTTTGGGTGATGTTTAGGGTGAGGGTGAAGGTTAGGGTGTGTTTAAGGATTATTGTTAGAGTTAGGTTTAGGGTTATGTTGAGGGTATGGTATAGGGTGAGGTTTATTGTGAGGGTTATTGTTAGTGTTTGGTTTAGGATGAGGTTTAGGGTGAGGGTTAGGCTGAGAGGTAAGGTTAAGGATAGAGTGACTGTTAGGTTTAGTGTGAGGATTAGGGTTAGGGTGAGGTTTAGGTTTAGTGTAAGGTTTAGGATTAGGGTTAGGGTAAGGATGAGTGTTAGGGTTAGGTTGAGGGTGAGTGTGAGGGTGAGGGCTAGGGTTAGAGTTAGTTTGAGGTTTAGTGTTAGAGTGAGCGTTAGGTTTTACGTGAGGGTTAGGGTTAAAGAAAGGGTTAGGGTGAGGGTTAGAGTTAGGATTAGGGTTAGGGTGAGGGTCAGGGTGAGGGTTAGGTTTAGGGTGAGGGTTAGGTTTAGGGTGAGGGTTAGGGTTAGGGTGAGCATTAGGGTGATGGTGAGGGTTAGGGTAAGGGTGAGGGTTAGGTTTAGAGTTAGGGTTAACATGATGTTTGGGGTGAGGTTGAGGGTTAGTGTGAGGGTGAGGGTGAGGGTGAGGGTTAGGGTTAGGATTAGGGTTAGGGTGAGTTTTAGGGTTCGGGTTAGGGTTAGAGTTATTGTTAGGGTTAGGGTTAGGATGAGGGTGAGGGTAATTGTTAGGGTTAGGGTTAGGGTTAGGGTGAGGGTGATGTTGAGGGTTAGTGTTAGGATTAGGGTTATGGTTAAGGTAAGGCTGAGGGGGAAGGGGAGTTTGAGGGTGAGGGTTAGGGTTAAGGTTAGGGTTAAGTTGAGGGCTTGAGTGAGGGTGAGGGTTAGGCTGAGGGTGAGGGTGAGGTTTTATGTTACATAAAGGTTAGGGTTAGGGTCAGGATTAGGGTGAGGATTAAGTTGAAGTTAGGTTCAGGGTTTGGGTTCGGGTTAGGGTTAGGGTTCGGGTTAGGGTTTGGGTGATGTTTAGGCTGAGGGTGAGGGTTAGGGTGAGCCTGAGGGCTATGATTAGGGTTAGGATTAAACTTAGTGTGAGGATCAGGGTGAGGGTGAACGTTAGGCTCAGGGTTAGGGTTAGGGTTAGAGTGAGGGTTACGGTTATTGTGAGTGTTATGGTTAGGGTTAGGGTGAGGTTAAGGGTTAGGGTGAGGGTAAGGGTTAAGGTGAGGGTTAGGGTGAGTGTGAGGGTTTGGATTAGGGTTTGTGTTAGGGTTAGGGTGAGGTTAAGTGTTTGGGTGATATTTTGAGTGAGGGTGAGGGTTAGGGTGAGGATGAAGGTTTGGGTGAGCGTGAGGGTTCGGTTGACTGTGAGGGTTAGGGTGTGGGTGAGGAATAGGCTTAGGGTGAGGGTAAGCGTTAGGGGTAGGGTTAGGGTTAGGTTTAGGGTTAGGGTAAGAGTTAGGGTGAGGTTAAAGGTAAGGGTGAGAGTCAGGGGAAGGGTGAGGTTTAGGGTTAGGGTGATGGTGAGGGTAAGGGTATGGGTAAGTGTTAGGGTAAGGTTTAGGGTGAGGGTGAGTGTTAGCATCAAGGTTAGGTTTAGGGTCTGTTTAGGGAGAGGGTTAGGTTTTGGGTAATTGTTAGGGTGAGGTTTAGGTTGAGGGTGAGGGTTATGGTTAGGGTGAGGGTAAGTGTTAGGGTGAGGGTTAGGGTGAGTCTTAGGGTTAGGGTTAGCATTAGGGTGAGGGAGAGGGTTAGGGTTAGTGTTAGGATTAGAGTTAGGGTGAGGGTAAGGCTTAGGGTGAGGGTTAGGGTGAGGTTGAGGGTTAGGGTTAGGGTGAGGGTGAGGGTAAGTGTTAGGGTGAGGACTATGGTTAGGGTTAGGATTAGGGTGAGTGATAGGGTTAGGGTGAGGGTGTGGGAAAGTGTTAGGTTGAGGGTTAGGGCGAGGTTGAGGGTTAGGGTTAGGGTGAGGATAAGGGTTAGGGTGAGGGTAAGGGTTAGGTTGAGGGTTAGGTTCTGGGTGAGGGTTAGGGTTAGCATTAGGTTTAGGGTGAGGTTGAGGTTTAGGGTGAGGGTTAGGGTTAAGTTTAGGGATATGGTGAGGATTAGGGTTAGAGTGTGGTTTAGTTTTAGTGTGAGGTTTAGGTTTAGGGTTAGGCTTAGGATGAGTGTTAGGATTAGGTTGAGGGTGAGGGTGAGGTTGAGGGCTAGGGTTAGTGTTAGTTTGAGGCTTAGTGTTAGGGTGAGCGTTAGGTTTAATGTTAGAGTTAGGGTTAAAGTAAGGGTTAGGGTGA
This sequence comes from Dipodomys merriami, assembly GCF_024711535.1. Classification (NCBI taxonomy): domain Eukaryota; kingdom Metazoa; phylum Chordata; class Mammalia; order Rodentia; family Heteromyidae; genus Dipodomys; species Dipodomys merriami. The sequence goes on from NW_027202849.1 coordinate 823,517, forward strand.
GGGTTAGCGTTTGGGTTAGTTTTAGGGTGAGGGTCAGGGTGAGGGTTAGGTTTAGGTTGAGGGTTAGGTTTTGGGTGAGGGTTAGGGTTAGGGTGAGCGTTAGGGTGATGTTGAGGGTTAGGGTAAGTGTTAGGGTTAGGGTTAGGTTAAGGGTGAGAGTTAGGGTGAGGTGTCGGGATACAGTTAGGTTGAGGGTTAGGGTTAGTGTGAAGGTTAGGGTTAGGATTAGTGTGAGGATAATGTTTAGGGTGAGGTTTAGTTTTAGGGTGAGAGTTAGAGTGAACGATCGGGTTAGGTTCAGTGTGAGGGTTAGGGTTAAGGTGATGTTTAGGGTGAGGTTGAGGGTTAGTGTGAGGGTGAGGGTGAGGTTGAGGTTTAGGGTTAGGAGTAGGGTTAGGGTGAGTTTTAGGGTTAGGATTAGGTTTAGAGTTATTGTTAGGGTTAGGGTTTGGGTTAGGTTGAGGGTGAGGGTTATTGTTATGGTTAGGGTTAGGGTGAGGGTGGGGTTGAGGGTTAGTGTTAGGATTAGGGTTATTGTTAGGGTAAGTCTGAGGGGGAAGGGGAATTTGAATGTGAGTGTTAAGGTTAAGGTTAGGGTTAGGGTGAGGGCTTGGGTGAGGGTGAGGGTTAGGCTGAGGGTGAGGGTGAGGGTTTCGGTTAGTTTAAGGTTAGGGTTATGGTGAGGATTAGGGCGAGGGTGAGGATTAAGCTGAGGTTAGGTTCAGGGTGAGGGTTCGGGTTAGGGTTAGGGTGAGGGTTAGGGTTAGGATGATGTTTAGGGTGAAGGTGAAGGTTAGAGTGAGGGTGAGGGTTAGGGTTAGGGTTAGGTTTAATGTGAGGCTGAGGGTTAGGAATAGGAATAGGATTAGGGTTAGGGTTCAGCTGAGGGTGAGGATCAGGGTGTGGGTGAAGGTCAGGGTCAGGGTTACGTTTAGGGCTAGAGTGAGGGTTACGGTTATTTTGAGGGTTATGGTTAGGGTTAGGGTGAGGTTAAGGGTTAGGGTGAGGGTAAGGGTTAGGGTGAGTGTTAGGGTGAGTGTGAGGGTTTGGAATAGGGTTTGGGTTAGGGTTAGGGTGAGGGTTAGGTTTTGGGTGATGTTTAGATTGAGGGTGATGGTTAGGGTGAGGATGAGGGTTCGGTTGAGGGTGAGGGTTAGGGTGGGGGTGAAGATTAGGGTTAGGGTGAGGGTTCGGTTGAGGGTGAGGGTGAGGGTTAGGGTTAGGGTTTGGGTTAGAGATAGGGTGAATTTGAGAGTGAGGGTTAGGTTTAGGATTAGGGTGAGGGTTAGGGTTAGGTTGAGGGTTAGGTATATTGTTAGGGTTAAGGTAAGGGTGAGGGTGGGTGTTAGGGTTAGGTTTAGGGTTAGAGTTAGGGTGAGTGTGAGGGTGAGGGTTATGATTAGTTTAGGATTGGGGTTAGGCTGAAGGTGAAGGAGAGGGTGAGGGTGAGGGTTATGTTTAGGGTGAGGTTTAGGTTTACGGTTAGGGTTAGGGTGAGGGTTAGGATTAGGGTTAGGTTTAGGATGAGGGTTAGGCTGAGGGTTAGGGTTAGGATTAGGGTGAGGTTTAGGGCTAGGTTTATGGTTAGGATAAGGGTTAGGCTGAGGGTTAGGGTTAGGGTTAGTTTGAGGGATAGGCTTAGGGTTAGGGTGAGGGTAAAGGTTAGGGTGAGAGTTAGAGTGAGGGTGAGGTTTACGGTTAGGGTGAGGGTTAGGGTAAAATTTAGGTTTAGGGTTAGGGTTAGGGTGAGGGTAAGGGTGTGAGTAAGTGTTAGGGTGAGGTTTAGGGTGAGGATGAGGGTTAGCGTCAAGGTAAGGTTTAGGGTGATAGTTAGGGTTTGGGTAAGTGTTAGGGTGAGGTTTAGGGTGAGGGTGAGGGTTAGGGTTAGGGTGAGGGTAAGTGTTAGGGTGAGGGTTAGTGTGAGTCTGAGGGTTAGGTTTAGCATTAGGGTGAGGGTGAGGGTTAGGGTTAGGATTAGAGTTAGTGTGAGAGTAAAGCTTAGTGTGAGGGTTAGGGTGAGGTTGAGGGTTAGTGTTAGGGTGAGTGGGAGGGTAAGTGTTAGGGTGAGGACTAATTTTAGGGTTAAGATTAGGGTGAGTGTTAGGGTTATTGTGAGGGTGAGGGTGAGGGTTAGGTTCAGTATTAGGTTTAGGGTTAATGTGAGGGTTTGTGATAGGGTTAGGGTTAGGGTGAGGGTCATAGTTAGGGTTAAGGTGAGGGTTAGTCTGAGAGGTAGGGTTAGGGTTAGGGTGAGGGTTAGGCTTAGTGTGAGGGTTAGGTTTAGGTTTAGGATTAGGGTGAGGGTGAGTTTGAGGGTGAGGGTGAGGGTTTGGGTTAGGGTGAGGGTTAGTGTTGGGGGAGGGCTAGGTTGAGGGTAAGGGTTTGGCTGATGGTGAGGATTTCGTTTAGGTAATGTTTATGGTTAGGGTTATTGTGAGGATTAGGGTGAGGTTGTGGGTTAGGTTTAGGGTGAGGGTGAGGGTCAGTGTTAGTTTTAGGATGAGGGTTACCGTTAGCCTTAGGGTGAGTGTGAGGGTTCGGGTGAGGGTTCGGGTGAGGGTTAGGGTGTGGGTTAAAGTTCGGTTTAGGGTGAGGGTTAGGGTGACAGTGAGTGTTAGGGTGAGGGTGAGGTTGAGGATGAGGGTTAGGGTTTGGTTTGGCGATAGGATTAGGGTTAGGTTTAGGGTAAGGGTTAGGGTCAGGTTGAGGGTTAGGTTTAGGGTTAGGGTGAGGGTTAGGGTTTGGTTTAGGTTTAGGGTGAGGGTTAGGGTTAGGATTAGGGTGACCGTGAGTGTTAGGTTGAGGGGTAGGTTTAGGGATAGGGTAAGGGTTAGGGTTAGGGTGAGGGTTAGGTTTAGGGTTAGGGTTAAGATGAGGGTGAGGGTGAGGATTAGGGTTAGGGCTAGGATTAGGTTTAGGTTTAGGGTAAGGGTTAGGTTTATGGTGAGGGTTAGTTTCAGGTTTAGGGTTAGGGTGAGGTTGATGCTGAGGGATAGGGTTAGAGTTAGTGTGAGGATAAGGGTTAGGGTGAGGATTAGGGTGAGGGTGAGTGTTAAGTTTAGCATAAGGTTTAGGGTGAGGGTTAGGGTTTGGGTTAGGGTTATGGTAAGGGTTAGGGTTAGGCTTATTGTTACGGTTAGTGTTAGTGTTAGGGTTAGGGTTAGGCTTATGGTTACGGTTAGTGTTAGGGTTAGGGTGAGGGTTAGGCTTAGGGTTAGGTTTAGGGTGAGGGTTAGGCTGAGGGGTAGGGTAAGGGATAGAGTGACTGTTAGGTTTAGTGTGAGGTTTAGGGTTAGGGTGAGGTTTAGGTTGAGGGTGAGGGTGAGGGTGAGGGTATTTGTAGGGTTAGTTTGAGCGTTAGTGTTAGGGTGAGCGTTAGGTTTAAGGTGAGTGTTAGGGTTAAAGTAAGGGTTAGGGTGCGGGTTAGCGTTAGGGTTAGGGTTAGGGTGAGGGTCAGGGTGAGGGTTATGTTTAGGTTGAGGGTTAGGTTTAGGGTGAGGGTTAGGGTTAGGGTGAGGGTTAGGGTGAGCGTTAGGATGATGGTGAGGTTTAGGTTTAGGGTGAGAGTTAGTATTAGGGTTAGGGTTAGGATGAGGGTTAGGCTGAGGCTTAGGGTTAGTGTTTGGGTGAGGTTTAGGGTTAGGATAAGGTTTGAGCTGAGGGTTAGGGTTAGGGTTAGTGTGAGCATTAGGTTTAGAGTTAGGGTAAGAGTTAGGGTGAGGGTAAATGTTAGGGTGAGAGTTAGGGTGAAGGTGAGGTTTAGGGTTAGGGTGAGGGTTAGGGTCAAGTTTAGGTTTAGGGTTAGGGTTAGCGTGAGTGTAAGGGTTTTGCTAAGTGTTAGGGTGAAGTTTAAAATGAGGGTGAGGTTTAGCGTCAAGGTTGGGTTTAGGGTTAGGGTTAGGGTGAGGGTTAGGGTTTGGGAAAGTGTTAGGGTGAGGTTTAGGTGAGGGTGAGGGTTAGGGTTAGGGTGAGGGTAAGTGTTAGGGTGAGGGTTAGGGTGAGTCTGAGGGTTATGGTTAGCATTAGGGTAAGGGTGAAGGTTAGGGTTAGGGTTAGGATTAGAGTTATGGTGAGGGTATAGCTTAGGGTGAGGGTTAGGGTGAGGTTGAGGGTGAGGGTAAGTGTTAGGGTGAGGACTACGGATAGGGTTTGGGTTAGGGTAAGTGTTAGGGTTATGGTGAGGGTGAGGGTTAGGTTCAGTATTAGGGTTAGGGTTAGTGTGAGGGTTAGTGATAGGGTTAGGGTTAGGGTGAGGGTTAGTCTGAGAGGTAGGTTTAGGGTTAGCATTAGGGTTAGGGTTAGGTTTAGGGTTAGGGTGAGGGTGAGTGTGAGGGTGAGGGTTAGGGTTAGGGTGAGGGATAGTGTTGGGGGGGCTAGGTAGAGGGTTAGGGTTTGGGTGATGGTGAGGTTTTCGGTTAGTTAAGGTTTAGGGTTAGGGTTAGGGTGAGGCTTTGGGTTAGGGTTAGTGTGAGGGTGAGGGTGAGGGTTAGTGTTAGGATGAGGGTTAGGTTTAGGTTTAGAGGGAGGGTGAGGGTGAGGGTGAGGGTGAGGGTTAGGGTGTGGGTTAAAGTTCAGTTTAGGTTGAGGGTTAAGGTGATGGTGATGGTTAGGGTGAGGGTGAGGTTTAGGATAAGGGTTAGGGTGAGGGTTAGGGTTAGGGTGAGGGTTAGGGCGAGGAGTAGGGTTAAGGTTAGGGAGAGGGTTAGGGTTTGTGTGAGGGTTAGGGTTAGGGTTAGAGTTAGCTTTAGTATGAGGATAAAGGTTAGGGTGAGGTTTAGGGTGAGGGTTAGGCTTAGTGTGAGGGTTAGGGTTAGGGTTAGGTTTAGGGTAAGTGTTAGAGTTAGGGTGAGGGTTAGGTTTAGGGTTAGCGTTAGGGTTATGGTTAGGGTTGGGTTTAGGGTGAGTGTCAGGGTTCGGGTTTGGGTGAGTGTGAGGTTTAGGGTGAGGGGTAGGGTTAGGGTTAGGGTAAGGGACAGGGTTAGGCTGAGGGTTATGTTTAGGGTTAGGTTTAGGGTGAGGGTTAGGGTTAGGGTTATGGTTAGGGTGAGGATTAAGGTTAGGTTCAGGCTTAGAGTAAGGGTTACGGTTAGAGTGAGGGTTATGTTTATGGTTAGGGTTAGAGTGAGGGTGAGGCCGAGGTTTAGGGTTAGGGTTAGTTTGAGGATAAGGATTAGGGTGAGGTTTAGGGTGAGGTTGAGGTTTAGGGTTAGCATTAGGGTTAGGGTGATTTTTAGTGTGATGGTGAGGGTTAGGGTGAGGGTGAGATTGAGCATGAGGGTTAGGGTGAGGGTGAGGGTGAGTGTGAGGGTGACGGTTAGGGTTAGGTTTAGGGTGAGGATAAGGGTTAGGGTTAGGATTAGGGTTAGTGTAAGGGTTAGGATGAGGGTGAGGGTGAGGGTTAGGGTGAGGGCTATGGTGAGAATGAGGGTTAGGGAGAGGGTGAGGTTGAGGTTGAGTGTTTCGGTTAGGTAAGATTTAGGGTTAGGGTTAGTGTGAGGTTTAGGGTGAGGGTGAGGTTTAGGCTGAGGGTTAGGTTTAGGGTGAGGGTTAGGGTGAGGCTGAGGTTTAGGGTGAGGGTTAGGGTTACAGTGAGGTTTAGGGTTAGGGTTAGGTTGAGGATGAGGTTTAGGTATAGGTTAAGGGTTCGGGTTATGGTGAGGGTTAGGGTTAGGGCAAATGTTAGGGTGAGGATGAGGGTTAAGTTTAAAGTTAGGGTGAGGTTTAGGGTTAGGCTTAGGGTTTGTGTAAGTGTTAGAGTTAGGGTAAAGGTTAGGGTTAGGGTTAGAATTAGGGTTAGGGTTCGGGTTCGGGTGAGGGTTAGTGTTAAGCTTAAGGTTGGGGTTAGGTTGAGGGTAAGTGTTAGGGTGAGGGTTAATGTTAGGGTGAGAGTTTGGTTTAGGGTTAGGGTTAGGGTAGGGGTTAGGTTAGCGTGAGGGTTAGGTTTAGAGTGATGTTTAGGGTGACGGTGAGGGTTAGGGTGAGGGTGAGTGTGAAGGTGAGTGTTAGGGTGAGGGTGAGGGTGAGTGGGAGGGTGACGGTGAGGATTAGTGTTAGGGTTAAGTTTAGGGTGAGGGTAAGATTTAGGGTTAGGTTTAGGGTTAGGGTAAGGTTTAGGCTGAGGTTGAGGGAGAGGATGAGGTTGTGAGTGAGGGTTTCGGTTAGGTAAGGGTTAGGGTTAGGTTTAGGGTGAGGATTATGGTGGGGGGCAGGGTTAGGTTGTGGGTGAGGTTGAGTTTTAGGTTGAGGGTAAGTGTTAGGGTGATGTTTAGGGTGAGGGTGAGTTTTAGGGTGAGAGTTAGGGTTCAGGGAAGTGGAAGGGTTAGGGTGTAGGTGAGGGTTCGGGTTCGGGGGCGAATTAGGGTTAGGGTTCAGGTTAGGGATAAGGTTAGGGTTAGGGTGAGTGTTAGGGTGAGAGGTAGGGTTAGGGTTAGGATGAGGATTAGTCTTAGTGTGAGGGTTAAGCTTAGGGTTATTGTTAGGGTTAGTGTGAGGATAAGAGTTAGGGTGAGGGTTAGGGTGAGACTGAGGGTTAGGGTTAGCATTAGGGTTAGGGTGAAGGTTAGGGTGAGGTTAGGGTGAGGGTTAGTGTTAGGGTTAAGTTTGGGTGAGGGTTAGGGTGAGTGTAAGGGTTAGGGTGAGGGTTAGGTTGAAGTTGAGGGATAGGGTTATGGTGAGGGTAAGGTTTAGGGCGACGGTTAGGGTGAGGTTGATATTTAGGGTTAGCATTAATGTTAGGGAGAGGGTGAGGGTTAGAGTGAGGGTAAGGGTTAGGCTGAGTGGTAGGATTAGGTTTAGGATTAGAGTTAGGGTTAGGGTGAGTGTTAGTGTTATAGATAGGGTGAGAGTGAGGGTTAGGATAAGGGTTAGGTTCAGGATTAGAGTTAGGGTGAGGGTTAGGGTTAACATTAGGGTTAGTGTTAGGTTTAGTTTGAGTGTTAGGGTTAGGTTTAGGGTGAGGTTGAAGGTTAGGGTTAGCATTAGGGTTAGGGTTATGCTAAGGGTGCAGGTTAGGATTAGGTTTAGAGTGAGGGTGAGGGTCAGGTTTACTGATAGGATTAGGTTTTGCGTTAGGGTTAGGGTTTGGTTTAGGGTTAGGGTGAGGGTGAGGTATAGGGTGCGTGTTAGTGTTAGGGTCAGGGTTAGGTTTATGGTTAGGGTGAAGATGAGGGTTAGGTTTAGAGTTAGGGTGAGGGTGAGTGTTAGGATTAGGGTTAGGGTTAAGGTTAGGGATAGGGTGACGATTAGGGTTAGGGTTAGGTTTAGGGTGAGTGTTAGGCTGAGGGGCAGGGTTAGGGTTAGAGTGACAGTTAGGTTTAGTGTGAGGATTAGGGTTAGGGTGAAGTTTAAGTTTAGTGTGAGGTTTAGGTTTAGGGTTAGGGTTAGGATGAGTGTTAGGGTTAGGTTGAGGGTGAGGGTGAGGGTGAGGGCTAGGGTTAGGGTTATTGTGAGGGTTATTGTTAGGGTGAGAATTAGGTTTAGGGTGAGGGTTAGGGTTAAAGTAAGGGTTAGGGTGAGGGTTAGCGTTATGGTTAGGGTTAGGGCGAGGGTCAGGGTGAGAGTTATGTTCAGGTTGAGGGTTAGGTTTAGGGTGAGGGTTAGGGTTAGGGTAAGCGTTAGGGTGATGGTTAGGGTTAGGGTGAGGGTGAGGTTTAGGTTTAGAGTTAGGGTTAGGGTGAGTGTTAGGGTTAGGGTTAGGGTTAGGGTGAGAGTTAGGGTGAGGTGTCAGGATACGGTTAGCTTGAGGGTTAGGGTTAGTGTGCAGGTTAGGGTTAGGGTTTGGTTTAGTGTGAGGATAATGTTTAGGCTGAGGGTTAGTTTGTGGGTGAGAGTTAGGGTGAGAGTTAGGGTTAGGTTCATTGTGAAGGTTAGGGATAAGGTGATATTTAGGATGAGGTTGAGGGTTAGTGTGAAGGTGAGGTTGGGGTTGAGATTTAGGGTTAGGATTAGGGTTAGGATGAGTTTTAGGGTTAGGTTTAGGGTTAGAGTTATTGTTAGGGTTAGGGTTAGGGTTAGGATGAGGGTGAGGGTTATAGTTAGGGTGAGGGTTAGGGTTAGGGTGAGGTTGGGGTTGAGCGTTAGTGTTACGATTAGGGTTATGTTTAGGGTAAGGCTGAGGGTGTAGGGGAGTATGAGGTTGAGGGTTAGGGTTAAGGTTAGGGTTAGGGTGAGTTCTTCGGTGAGGGTGAGGGTTAGGCTAAGGATGAGGTTGATGGTTTCGGTTAGGTAGAGGTTAGGGTTAGGTTGAAGATTATGCTGAGTTTAGGTTCAGGGTGAAGCTTCGGGTTAGGTTTAGGGTTAGTGTTAGGATTAGGGTGATGTTTAGGGTGAGGCTTAGGCTTAGGGTGAGGGTGAGGGTGAGGTTTAGGGTTAGGGTTAGGTTTAGGGTTTAGGGTGAGGGTTAGGTTTAGGGTTAGGGTTAAGCTGAGTGTGAGGATCAGGGTGTGGATGAAGGTTAGGGTGAGGGTGAGGGTTAGGGTTAGATGAGCGTTACGGTTATTGTGAGGGTGATGGTTAGGGTTAGGGTGAGGGTAAGGGTGAGGATGATGGTTAGGTTTAGAGTTAGGGTGAGGGTGAGGGTTAGGATTAGGGTTAGGGTTAAGGTTAGGGATAGGGTGACGATTAGGGTTAGGGTTAGGTTTAGGGTGAGGGTTAGGCTGAGGGGTAGAGTTAGGGATAGAGTTACTGTTAGGTTTAGTGTGAGGATTAGGGTTAGGGTGAAGTTTAAGTTTAGTGTGAGGTTTAGGTTTAGGGTTAGGGTTAGGATGAGTGTTAGGGTTAGGTTGAGGTTGAGGGTGAGGGTGAGGTCTAGGGTTAGGGTGAGTGTGAGGGTTATTGTTAGGGTGAGCATTAGGTTTAGGGTGAGGGTTAGGGTTAAAGTAAGGGTTAGGGTGAGGGTTAGCGTTAGGGTTAGGGTTAGGGCGAGGGTCAGGGTGAGGGTTATGTTTAGGTTGAGGGTTAGGTTTAGGGTGAGGGTTAGGGTTAGGGTAAGCGTTAGGGTGATGGTGAGGGTTAGGGTGAGGGTGAGGGTTAGGTTTAGAGTTAGGGTTAGGGTGAGTGTTAGGGTTAGGGTTAGGGTTTGGGTGAGAGTTAGGGTGAGGTGTCGGGATACGTTTAGCTTGAGGGTTAGGGTTAGTGTGAAGGTTAGGGTTAGGGTTTGGTTTAGTGTGAGGATAATGTTTAGGCTGAGGGTTAGTTTGTGGGTGAGAGTTAGGGTGAGCGTTAGGGTTAGGTTCATTGTGAAGGTTAGGGTTAAGGTGATATTTAGGGTGAGGTTGAGGGTTAGTGTGAGGGTGAGGATGAGGTTGAGATTTAGGGTTAGGATTAGGGTTAGGATGAGTTTTAGGGTTAGGTTTAGGTTTAGAGTTATGGTTAGGGTTAGGGTTAGGGTTAGGATGAGGGTGAGGGTTATAGTTAGGGTTAGGGTTAGGGTTAGGGTGAGGTTGGGGTTGAGTGTTAGTGTTACGATTAGGGTTATGGTTAGGGTAAGGCTGAGGGTGTAGGGGAGTTTGAGGGTGAGGGTTAGGGCTAAGTTTAGGGTTAGGGTGAGTTCTTCGGTGAGGGTGAGGGTTAGGCTATGGGTGAGGGTGAGGGTTTTGGTTAGGTAAAGGTTAGGGTTAGTTTGAAGATTATGCTGAGTTTAGGTTCAGGGTGAAGCTTCTGGTTAGGGTTAGGGTGAGTGTTAGGATTAGGATGATGTTTAGGGTGAGGGTTAGGGTTAGGTTGAGGGTGAGGGTGAGGTTTAGGGTTAGGGTTAGGTTTAGGGTTTAGGGTGAGGGTTAGGTTTAGGGTTAGGGTTAAGCTGAGTGTGAGGATCAGGGTGTGGATGAAGGTTAGGGTGAGGGTTAGGGTTAGGGTTAGAGTGAGGGTTACGGTTATTGTGAGTGTTATGGTTATGGTTAGGGTGAGGGTAAGGGTTAGGCTGAGGGTAAGGGTGAGGGTGAGGGTTTAGATTAGGGTTTGGGTTAGGGTTAGGTTGAGGGTTAGTGTTTGGGTGACATTTACAGTGAGTGTGAGGGTTAGGGTGAGGATGAGTGTTTGGGTGAGGGTGAGGGTTCGGTTGAGGGTGAGGGTTAGCTTGTGGGTGAGGATTAGGTTAGGGTGAGGGTTAGCGTTAGGGGTAGGGTTAGGGTTAGGTTGAGGGTTAGGATGAGGGGTAGGGAGAGGGGAGAGCTTATGGTAAGGGTGAGGTGAGTGTTAGGGTTAGGTTTAGGGTTAGAGTTGGGATTAGGGTTAGGCTGACGGTGATGGGGAGGGTGAAGGTGAGGGTTAGGGTTAGGGTGAGGTTTAGGTTTACGGTTAGGTTTAGGATGAGGGTTAGGATTAGGGTTAGGGTTAGGATGAGGGTTAGGCTGAGGGTTAGGGTTAGGGTTAAGGTGAGGTTTAGGGCTAGGTTTAGTGTTAGGATAAGTGTTAGGCTGAGGGTTAGGGTTAGGGTTAGTGTGAGGGTTAGGTTTAGTGTTACAGTAAGAGTTAGGGAGAGGGTAAACATTAGGGTGAGAGTTACGGTGAGGGTTAGGGTCAAGTTTAGGTTTAGGGTTAGGTTTAGGGTGAGGGTAAGTGTTTGGGTAAGTGTTAGGGTGAGGTTTAGGGTGAGGGTGAGGGTTAGCGTCAAGATTAGGTTTAGGGTTAGGGTTAGGGTGAGTGCTAGGGTTTGGGTAAGTGTTTGGGTGAGGTTTAGGGTGAGAGTGAGGGTTAGGGTTAGGGTGAGGGTAAGTGTTAGGGTGAGGGTTAGGGTGAGTCTGCTGGTTAGGGTTAGCATTAGGGTGAGGGTGAGGGTTAGGGTTAGGATTAGAGTTAGGGTGACGGTAAGGCTTAGGGTGAGTGTTAGGGTGAGGTTGAGGTTTAGGGTTAGGGTGAGTTTGAGGATAAGTGTTAGCGTGAGGACTATGGTTAGTGTTTGGATTAGGGTGAGTGTTAGTGTTATGGTGAGGGTGAGGGTGAGGGTTAGGTTCAGTATTAGGGTTAGGGTTAGTGTGAGGGTTAGTGATATGGTTAGGATTAGGGTGAGTGTTAGAATTAGGGTTAAGGTGAGGGTTAGTCTGAGAGGTAGGGTTAGGGTTAGGGTGAGGGTTAGGCTTAGTGTGAGGGTTAGGGTTAGGGTGAGGGTTAGGGTTAGATTTAGGGTGAGGGTGAGGGTGAGTGTGATGGTTAGGGTTAGGATGAGCATTAGTGTTAGAGGGAGGGCTAGGTTGAGGGTTAGGGTTAGGGTGAGGGTTACTGTTAGGTTTAGGCTTTGTATATAGGTTAGGCTGAGGGTAAGGCTTAGGGTTAGTTTGAGTGTTAGGTTTAGGGTTAGGGTTTGGGTTATGTTGAGGGTAAAGGTTAGGGTGAGGGTTAGGGAAAGGGTGAGGATTAGAGTTATGGTGAGGGTTCGGGTTATGGTTAGGATTAGGGTTATTTTTAGGGTTAGCGTGAGGGTAAGGGGAAGTTTAGGTTTATTTTTAGGGTTAGGGTGACGGTTAGGGTGTCAGTAAGTGTTAGAGTGAGGGTTAGGGTGAGGTTAGTGTTAGGGGGAGGGGGAGGGTTAGTGTTAGCATTAGGGTTAGGGTGAGGGTGAGGGTTAGGTTGAGGATTAGGGTTGAGTTTAGGGATAGAGTGTGGATTAGGGTTAGGGTTATTTATAGGGTGAGGTCAGGGCTGAGGGTTAGGGTTAGGTTTAAGGTGAGGGTTAGGTTTAGTGTGAGGGTTAGGGTTAGGGTTATGGTGAGGGTAAGGGTTAGGTAGAGGTTTAGGGTGAGCCTGAGGTTTAGGGTTAGCATTAGGTTTAGGTTTAAGGTTAGGATGAGGGTTAGGTTTAGGGTGAGGCTGGGTGTTAGAGTTACAGTGAAGGTGAGGGTGAGGATGAAGTTTAGGATTAGGGTTAGGGTTAGGGATAGAATCAGGTTGAGGATGAGGGATAGGGTGTTTTTGAGGGTTAGGGTTAGGGTGAGAGTGAGGGTTAGGATGAGTGTTAGGGAAAGGGGTAGGGTTAGGGTTAGGCTGAATGTTAGGATTAGGGTGAGGGTTAGGGTCAAGGTAAGGGTTAGGGTTAGGGTGAGGTTAAGGATTAGTGTGAGGGTGAGGGTTAGGGTTAGGGTTAGGATTAGGGTGAGGATTAGGTTGAGGGTGAGGTTGAGGGTGAGGGTGAGGGTGAGGGTGATGTTGAGGGTTAGGGTGTTCTTTAGGGTTCAGTTTAGGGTGAGGGTTAGGGTGAAGGTGAGCGTTAGTTTGAAGGTGAGGGTTAGGATAAGTGTTAGGGTGAGGGTTAGAGTGCGGGATAGGGTTAAGTTTAGGGAGAGAGTTAGGGTTTGTGTGAGGGTTAGGGTTAGGGTGAGGGTAAGCGTTAGGGTGAGGGTTAGGGTGAGGGTGAGCGATAGGGTGATTGTTAAGGTTAGGTTGAGCGTATGGATGAGGGCTAGGGTGAGGGTGAGGATTAGGGTTTGGGTTAGGGTTATGGTAAGTGTTATTGTGAGGGGTAGAGTTAGGGTAATGTTTAGGGTGAAGGTTAGGATGAGAGTGAGGGTTAGGGTTAGTGTGAGTGTGCGGTGAGCGTTACGGTGAGAGTTCGTGTTTGAGTTAGGATTAGGGTTGGGGTGAGGGTGAGGGTTATGTTTAGGGTTAGGGTGCGGGTTAGGTTTAGGGTGATTTTCCGAGAGAGTTGAGTGTTAGGGTGACTGTGAGGGTTCGGGTTTGGGTTCAGATTAGGGTGTGGATGAGGGTTAGGGTGAGGGTGAGGGTTAGGGTTAGGTTTAGGGTGTGGGTTAGGGTTAGGGTTAAGATTAGGGTGAGGTTTAGGGTGAGGGGTAGGTTCAGGGTTAGGGTGAGGTTTAGGGTTAGTGTAAGGTTTAGGGTTAGGTTTAGGGTAAGTGTGAGGATAATGGTTAGGGTGAGGGATAGGGTTATTGTTAGGGTTAAGGTGAGAATGAGGGTGAGGGTTATGGTTAGGGTAAGGGTTCGGGTGAGGGTTGGGGTTAGGGTAAGGCTTAGGGTTAAGGTTAGGGTAAGGGTGCGTGTGAGGGTGATGGTTACTGTTAGGTTATGGTGAAGGTGAGGGTTCGGTATACGATTAGGGTTAGGGTTAGGTTTATGGTGAGAGTGAGGGTTGGATTAGGATTAGGTTTAAGGTTAGGCTTTAGGTAAGGTGAGGGTGAAGGTGAGGGATAGGGAGAGGATTAGGGTTAGGTTTATGGTTAGGGTGAGTGTGAAGATTAGGTTGAGGTGAGGGTTCAGGTTTGAGTGAGGGTTAGGGTGACGGTGACGGTTAGGGTGAGGGTGAGGTTTAGGTTTAGTGTTAGCTTTAGGGTGATGGTTAGGATCAGGTTTAGGATTAGGGGGAGGGTTAAGGTGAGGGTTAGGGTTAGGTTTAAGGTTAGGGTGAGGGTGAGGGTTAGGGTTAGGGTTAGATTTAGGGTGAGGGTGAGGGTGAGGGTTAGGTTTATGGTTAGGGTTAGGGTAAGTGTTAGGATTAGGGTAAGGGTGAGGGCTAGGTTAAGGGTGAGGTTTAGGGTTAGGCTGAGGTTTAGGGTGAGGGGTAGGGTTAGTGTTTGTGTGAGGGTGAGGGTTAGGTTTAGTGTGAGGCTCATGTTTAGTGTTAGGGTTATGGTAAGTTTAAGGGTTAGGGTGAGGTTTAAGGTAAGAGTGAGGTTTAGGGTTAGCATGAGTTTGAGGGGGAGGGTTAGGGTTAGGGTTAGTGTTTGGGTGAGGGTGAGAGTTATGTTTAGGGTTAGAGTGAGAGTTAGGGTTAGGGTGATGTTTAGGGTGAGGGTGAGGGTTAGGATGAGGGTGAGGTTTCGTGTGAGGGTGAAGGTTAGGGTGAGGGTGAGGTTTAGGGTAGGGTTAGGTTTAGGGTGTGGGTTAGGGTTAGGGTTAGGTTTATGGTGAGGTTTAGGGTGAGGGTTAGGGTTATAATTAGGGTTAGGGTGAGGGGGAGTTTGAGGGTTAGGGTGAGGGTTAGGGTTAGGCTGAGGGTTAGGTTTGGGTTTAGGGTAAGGGTGAGGGTGAGGGTGAAGCTGAGGTTTAGCGTGTGGTTGAGGCTTAGGTTTAGGGTGAGGGTTAGGGTGACGGTGAGGGTTAGGTGTGGGTGAGGTTTAGGTTTAGTGTTAGAGTTAGGGTGACGGTTAGGGTCAGGGTTAATATTAATGTGAGGGTTAAGTTGAGGGTTAGGGTTAGGGTTAGGTTTAGGGTTAGTTTGAGGATTAGGTTTAGTGTGAGGGTAAGCGTTAGTGTGAGGGTTAGACTAAGGGTGAGGGTTAGGTTTAGTGTTAGGGTTAGGTTGAGCATTTGGGTGACTGTTAGGTTCATGGTTAGGGTTAGGGTGAGGGTTAGGGTGAGGGCAAGTGTTAGGGTCAGGTTTAGGTTGAGGGTGACGTATAGAGTTATGGTAAGGTGAGGGTGAGGATGAGGTTGAGGGTTAGGGTTAGGGTTAGGGTTAGTTTGAGGGTGAGATATAGCGTGAGGGTTAGGACGAGGATTAGGCTGAGTATGAGGGTGAGGTTTAGGGTGAGGTTTAGTGTTAGGGTGAGGGTTAGGGTGAGTGGGAGTCAGAGGGTGAGGGTTAGGTTTAGGGTTAGAGTAAGGGTGAGGTTGAGGGTTAGGATTAGTTTAGGACTAGGTTTAGGCTGATGGTGAGGTTGAGGTTGAGGTTGAGGATTAGGATTAGGGTGAGGTTTAGGGTTAGGGTTAGGGTTAGGGTTTGTATAGGGTGAAGGTTAGTTTTAGGTTTAGGGTTAGGATAAAGTTTAGGCTGACGGTTAGGGTTAGGGTTAGTGTGAGGGTTATGTTTAGCGTTAGGGTTAGGCTGTGGGCTAGTGTGAGGGTGAAGGTTAGGTTGATTGTTTAGTTTAGGTAAGGGTAAAGGTTATGTTAGGGTGAGGATTAGCGTGAGGTTGAGGGTTAAGGTGAGGGTTAGGGTTAGGGTGAGTATTAGGGTTATGATTAGGTTTAGTGTTAGGGTGATGTTTAGGGTGAGGTTGAGTGTGAAGTTTCGGGTGAGAGGGAGGGTTAGGGTTAGGGTTAGAGGTAGGGTGAGCGTGAGGGTTAGGGTGAGGGGTAGGTTTATGGTTAGGGTGAGGGTGAGGGTTAGGTTTAGTGTTTGGGTTAGGGTTAGGGTGAGGGTGAGGGTTAGTGTGAGGATTAGGGTTAGTGTGAGCATGAGCGTGAGATTGAGGGTAATGGTTAGGGTTAGGTTTAGGGTGAGGGTGAGCATTAGGGTGAGAGTGAGGGTTCAGTTGAGGGTGAGGGGTAAGGGAAGGGTTATGGTTTGGTTTCGGGTTAGAGTTAGGCTGAGGGTGTGGGTGAGGGTTAGGTTTAGGATTAGTGTTAGGGTTAGGGTTAGGCTGAGTGTTAGTGTGAGGGTGAGGGTGAGGTTTAGGGTTAGGTTGAGGGTTATGGTTAATGTCAGGGTTAGGGTTAAGCTGAGGGATAGGGTTAGGGTTAGGTTTAGGATGAGGGTTAGGCTGTGGGGTAGGGTTAGGGTTAGGGTGTGGGTTAGGTTCAGTGTGAGTTTTAGGGTTAAGGTTAGGGTCAGGGTTAGGATTAGGGTGAGGGTAAGGGTTAGCTTGAGGGTTACATTGAGGGTGAGGTTTAGGGTTAGGGGTAGGATTATGGTCAGGTTAAGGTGAGAGCTAGGTTGAGTGTGAGGGTTAGGGTTAGGGTTAGGGATAGGGCTAGGATTAGGTTTAGGGTTAGGGTTAGGGTTAGGGTGAGTCTTAGGCTGAGGTGTAGGGTTAGGTATAGGGTGAGGGTTAAGTTTAGTGTGATGGTTAGTGTTTGGTGTAGGGTTAGGGTGAGAGCTAGGGTGAGTGTGAAGGTGAGGGTTAGGTTTAGGGATAGGGTGAGGATTAGGGTTAGGTTTAGGGTTAGGGTGAGGTTTAGGCTGATGGGTAGGGATACAGTTAGTGTGAGGGATAGGTTAAGTGGGAGGGTTAGGTTTAAGTTTAGGGTTAGTATTAGGGTGAGGGTTTGGGTGAGGGTTCGGGTTAAGGTGTGGTTGAGGATTAGGGTTAGTGTGAGGACTAGTTTTTGGGTTAGGGTTACTGTTAGGGTTAGGGTTAGGCTGAGGGTAAGGGTTAGGGTTAGCGTGATTTTGAGGGTAAGGGTTAGGGTTAGTGTTACGGTTAGGGTGAGTGTTTGGGTTAGTGTGAGGGTTAGGGTTAGGGTTAGGTGAAGGTGAGGGTAAGGGTTAGGGTGAGGGTTAGGGTGAGGGTGAGGGTTAGGATTAGAATTAGGGTTAGGTTTAGGGTTAGGGTGAACTTGAGGTTTAGTTTTAGGGTGAGGGTTAGGGGTATTGTTAGGGTTAGGGTGCGGGTGAGGGTGCGGGTGAGGGTGAGGGTTAGGGTTAGGGTAGGGTTAGGTTTAGGCTGAGGGTGAGGTTGATGGATAGTGTTCGGGTAAGGGTGAGGGCTAGGGTGAGGGTGAGAGTTAGTGTGAGGGTGAGGGTGAGGGTTTCCTTTATGTCAGGTTTCGGGTTAAGGTGAGGATTAGGGTGAGGGTGAGGGTGAGGGTTTCGTTTACATCAGGTTAGGGTTAAGTGAGGTTAGGGTTACAGTGAGGGTTAGGGTTAGGGTTAAGGTATGGGTTAAGGTTATTGTGATGTTTAGGGTGAGGGTGAGGGTTAGGGTGAGAGTTAGGGTGAGGTTTAGGGTTAGTGTTAGGATTAGGTTTAGGATGAGGGTGAGGTTTAGTGTTAGAATTAGGGTTATGGGGAGGGTTAAATTGAGTGTAAGGGTTAGGGTTAGTGTTAGGGTTAGGGTTAGGATGAATGTTAGGTTGAGGTTTAGGGTTAGGGTTAGGTTTAGGGTTAGGATGATCGTTAGGCTGAGGGTTAGGGTTAGGGTTAGTGTGAGGGTTAGGTTTAGTTTAGGGTTAGGGTTAGGGTTTGTTTAGGGTGAAGGTTAGTTTTAGGTTTAGGGTTAGCATAAGGTTTAGGCTGAGGGTTAGGGTATGGGTTAGTGTGAGGGATAGGTTTAGGGTTAGGTTTAGGGTGTGGACTATGGTGAGGGTGAGGGTTAGGGTTAGTGTTAGGGTTATGGTTAGGTTCAGGGGTAGGTTAAGGATTAGGATTAGGTTAAGGACTAGGGGTTAGGCTGAGGGTGAGGGTGAGGTTGAGGGTGAGGGTTAGGGTTAGAGTGAGGGTTAGATTAAGGGTGAGAAAGAGGGGGAGATTTTGGTTTAGGGTTAGAGTTAGGTTGAGGGTAAGGTTTAGAATTAGGGTTAGAACTAGGTTTAGGCGGAGGGTGAGGGTGAGGTTGAGGGTGAGGTTTAGGGTTAGGGTGAGGTTTAGGGTTAGGGTTAGTTTTAGGGTGAGGTTTAGGGTTAGGGTTAGAGTTAGGGTTTGGTTAGGGTGAAGGTTAATTTTAGGTTTAGGCTTAGATTAAGGTTTAGGCTGAGGTTTAGGGTTAGGGTTAGTGTGAGGGTTAGGTTTAGGGTTAGAGTTAGGGTGTGGGCTAGGCTGATGGTGAGGGTTAGGTTGAGGATGAGGGTGAAGGTTTAGTTTAGGTAAGTGTTAAGATTAGGTTAGGATGAGGATTATGATGAGGTTGTGGGTTAAGGTGAGGGTTAGGGTTAGGGTGCGGGGTAGGGTTAATGTGAGGGTTAGGATTAGGGTTAAGGTGAGGGTGAGGGTAAGGGTTAGTGTGAGGGTTAGGGTGAGGGTGCTGTTTAGGATTAGAGTTACGGTTAGGATTAGGGTGAGGTAGAGGATTAGGGTTAGTGTTAGGGTGAGGGTTAGGGTTGGGGTGAAGTTTAGGGTTAGGGTTAGGGTTAGGGTGAGGGTGAGGTTTAGGGTTAGGGTTAGTGTTAGGAATAGGCTGAAGGTGAGGGTGAGGGTGACGTTGAGCTTTAGGGTTATGGTTAGAGTGATGGTGAGGGATAGGGTGAGGGTGATGGTTATTGTGAGCATGAGGGTGAGGTTTTCGTTTATGTCAAGGATAGGGTTAATCTGAGGTTAGGTTTAGGGTGAGTGTTAGGTTTAGAAGTAAGGTGAGGTTTAGTGTTAGGTGATGTTTAGGGTGAGGGTGAGGATTACGGTATGGGTGAGGGTGAGGATTACGGTATGGGTGAGGGTGAGGGTTAAGATTGGGAATACGGTTAGGGTTAGGGTTAGACTGAAGTTGAGGGTGAGGGTGAGGGTGAGGGTTTGGGATAGGTTAGGTTTAGGGTTAGGGTGAGGGTTACGGTTTCTGTGAGGGTTAGGGTTAGGGTTAGGGTTAGGGTTAGGGTGAGGGGAAGGGTTCGAGTGAGGTTTAGGGTGAGGGTGAGGTTTAGGGTTAGGGTTAGATTTAGGGTGAGGGCTTGTGTGAGGGTGAGGGTTAGTGTAAACGTAAGGGTGAGGTGTTCTTTTAGCCAGAGTTTAGTGTTATGGTGAGGATTAGGGTGAGGGTGAGGGTTAGGTTGAGGGTTAGGTTTAGGGTGAGGGTTAGGGCAAGGGTTAGAGTGAGGGTTATGGTTTGGGTGATGTTTAGCATAAGGGTGAGGGTTATGGTGAGGATGAGTTTTCGGGTGAGGGTCAGGGTTCGAGTGAGGGTAAGAGTTAGGGTGTGGTTGAGGATTAGTGTTAGGTTGAGTATTAGCATTAGATTTAGGGTTAGTGTGAGGGTGAGGGTTAGGGCTAGGATTAGGTTTAGGTTGATGGTTAGGATTAGCGTTAGGTTAAGTAGGATTGTTAGGGTGAAGGGTAGGGTTAGGGTTAGTGTTAGGAAGAGTGTTAGGGTGTCGGTGAGTGTTAGAGTGAGGATCAGGGTAAGGGTATGGGTGAGGGTTAGGTTTAAGATAAGGATTAGGGTTAGAGTTAGGTTAATGGTGAGGGTAAGGGTTAGGGTGAGGTTTAGTGTGAGGCTTAGGGTTAGGGTTAGGGTTAGGGTGAGGGTGAGGGTGAGGTATAGGGTTTGGGTTAGGGTTAGGGTGAGGGTTAGTGATAGGTTTACGGTTAGGGTGAGAGTGAGGGTGAGGGTTAGGGTAAGGTTTAGGGTTAGAGTTAGGGTGAGGGTGAGGGTTAGTATTAGGGTTAATATTTGAGTTAGCCTGAGGGTTAGGGTGAGGGTTAGGTTTAGGGTAAGTGTTAGGGTTAGGGGTACGTTTAGGGTGAGTGTTAGGGTTAGGGTTAGGGTTAGGATGAGCGTTAGGCTGAGGTTTATGTTTAGGGTTAGTTTGAGGGTTAAGAATTAGGGTTAGGGTTAGGGTTAGGGTGAGGGCTGGGGTTAGGTTTAGGATTAGGATAAGGTTTAGTTTGAGAGTTAGGTTTAGTGTTAGTGTGAGTGTTAGGTTTAGGGTTAGAGTTAGGTTTAGGGTCAGGGTAAATGTTTGGGTGAGAGTTAGGGTGAGGGTGAGGGTTAGGGTTAGGCTGAGGGTTTGGGTGAGGGTTAGGGTGAGGGTGAGGGGGAGTGTGAGGGTTTGGTTTAGGGCTAGAGTTAGGGTGAGTTTGAGGCTTAGTAGTAGGGTTAGAACTAGGTTTAGGCTGAGGGTGAGGGTGAGGTTGAGTGTGAGGTTTAGGGTTAGGGTGAGGGTTAGGGTTAGGATTAGGTTTAGGGTGAGTGTTAGTGTTAGGGTTAGGGTTAGGATGAGCGTTAGGCTGAGGGTTAGGGTTAGGGTTAGTGTGAGGGTTAGGATTAGGGTTAGGGTTAGGATTAGGGTTTAGTTAGGGTGAAGTTTTGTTTTAGGTTTAGGGGTAGGATAAGTTTTATCCTGAGTCTTATGGTTAGGATTATTGTGACAGTTAGATTTAGGGTTAGGGTTAGGATGTGGGCTAGGGTGAGGGTGAAGGTGAGGGTGAGGGTTTAGTTTATGTAAGGGTTAAAGTAAGGTTAGGTTGAGGATTAGGGTGAGGTTGAGGGTTAAGGTGAGCGTAAGGGTTAGGGTTAGGGTTAGGTTTACTGTGAGGTTTAGGGTTACGCTAAGCGTGAGGGTGAGGGTAACGGTTAGGGTGAGGGTTACGGTGAGGGTGATGGTTAGGATTAGAGTTAGGGTTAAGATTAGTGTGAGGTTGTGGGTGAGGGTTAGTGTTAGGGTGAAGGTTAGGGTTGGGGTGAGTCATAGGGTTCGGGTTAGGGTTGGGGTGCGGGTGAGGGTGAGGGTGAGGGTGAGATTTTTGTTTACGTGAGGTTTCGGGTTAAGATGACGTTAGGGTTAGGGTAAGGGTTAACCTGAGGTTTACGGTTAGTGTGATGTTTAGGGTGAGGGTGAAGGTTAGGGTGAGGGTGAAGATTAGGGCAAGTGTCAGGGTGAGGTTTTGGATTGGGAATAGGTTAGGGTTAGGGTTGTGCTGAAAGTGAGGGTGAGGGTGAGGTTGAGGCTGAGGGTTAGGGTTAGGGTTAATGATAGGTTTAGGGTTAGGGTGAGGGTAATGGTTACTGCGAAGGTTATGGTTAGGGTTAGGGTTAGGGTTATTGTTAGGGTTAGGGTGAAGGCTAGGGTGAGGGTGAGTGTTAGTGTGAGTTTTAAGTTGAGGGTTTATTTTAGCCAAGGATTTGGGTTATGGTGAGGAATAGGGTGAGGTTGAGAATTATGTTTTGGGTTAGGGTTAGGATGAGGGTTAGGGCTAGGGTTAGGGTGAGGGTTAGGTTTTGGGTGATGTTTAGCATGGGGGTGAGGGTTAAGGTGAGGGTGAGGGTCAGGGGGTGGGTGAGGATTAGGGTTAGGTTGAGTGTTAGTGTTAGGTTTAGTTTCAGTGTGAGGGTGAGGGTTATGGGTAGCATTAGGGTTAGGTTGAGGGTTTGGATTAGGGTTAGGGTGAGTCTGAGGGTGAGGGTGAATGGTAGGTTTAGGGTTTGGGTGAGGTTTAGGGTGAGGGTCAGGGATAGGGTGAGGGTGTGGGTTAGGGATAATGTTAGGTGTAGGGTTAGGGTTAGTTTAAGGGTGAGGTTTAGGTTTAGGAATAGGGTTAGGGTTAGGGTGCGGGTGAATGTTAGGTTTAGGGTGAAGATTAGGGTTAGAGTTAAGTTTATGTTGAGGGTAAGGGTTAGGGTGAGGTTTAGTGTGAGGTTTAGGGTTAGGGTTAGGGTGAGGGTGAGGTATGGGTTTTGGGTTACAGTTAGGGTGAGGGTTAGGGATAGGTTTAGGGTTAGGTTGAGGGTGAGGGTGAGGGTGAGGGTTAGGGTTAGGTTTAGGGTTAGAGTTAGGTTGAGGGTGAGGGTTAGGGTTAGTATTAGAGTTAGCCTGAGGGTGAGGGTGAGGGTTAGGGTTAGTGTGAGGATTAGGGTTAGGGTTAGGGCGAGGGTTAGGTTTACGTTTAGGGTTAGGATCAGGGTTAGGTTGAGGGTTAGGTTTAGGTTTAGTGTGAGGGTTAAGTTAAGGGTTAGGGTAGGGTTAGGGTCAGGGTAAAGTTAGGGTGAGGTTTAGGGTGAGGGTGAGGGTAAAGGTTAGTGTGAGGGTTAGGGCGAGGGTGAGGGTGAGGGTTAGGGTGAGGGTTAGGATAAGGGTTAGGGTGAGGGTAAGGGTTAGGGTGATGGTAAGGTTGAGGGTGAGGGATAGGATTATGTTGTGGGTAAGGGTTAGGTTGAGGGTTAGCGTGAGGTTTAGGGTTAGGGTGGGGGTTAGGGTTAGGGTTAGATTGAGGGTTAGGGTTAGGGTGATGTTTATTGTGAGAGTATCGTTTAGTGTGAAGGTGAGTTTTTGGGTGAGCATGAGGGTTAGGATGAGGTTGAGGGTTAGGGTTACAGTTAGGATTAGGGAGAGGGGCATGGTGAGCATTAGGGTTAGGATTAGGGTTAGAGTGAGGATGAGGGTGAGGGTTAGGTTGTGGTTAAGTGTTATGGTTAGGGTTAGGGATAGGGCTAGGGTGAGGGTGAGGGTTAGTGTGAGGGTTAGTGTGAGGGTGAGGGTTTCCTTTACATTAGTGTTACGGTTAGGGTGAGGATTAGGTCTCTGAGGTTAGGGTTAGGGTGATGGTTAGGGTTAGGGTGATGTTGATTGTGAGGGTGAGTGTACGGTGAGGGTGAGGGTGAGGGTGAGGGTTAGTGTTAGGGTTAGGTTGAGGTTGAGGGTGATTGTGAGGGTTAGGATTAGGAATAGGATTAGGGTTAGGGTTAAGGTGATGCTGAGGGTCAGGGTGAGGGTGAAGGTTAGTGTCAGGGTTAGGATTAGGGTTAGAGTGAGGGTTACGGTTAGTGTGAGGGTAATGGTTAGGGTTAGGGTGAGGGTAAGGATTAGGGTGAGAGTAAAGATTAGGGTGAGGGTTAGGGTGAGTGTGAGGGTTTGGATTAGGGTTTGTGTTAGATTTAGGGTGAGGGTTAGTATTTGGGTGATGTTTAGAATGAGCGTGAGGGTTAGGGTGAGGATGATGGTTCGGGTGAGGGTGAGGGTTCGGTTGAGGGTGAGGGTTAGGGTGTGGGTGAGGATTAGGTTTAGGGTGAGGGTTAGCATTAGGGGTAGATTTAGGGTTAGGTTGAGGGTTAGGGTTAGGGTTAGGGTGAGGGGTACGGACAGGGGTAGGGTCAGGTTTAGGGTGAGGTTTAGGGTGAGTGTGAGGGTTAGGTTGAGGGTGAGGGTGAGGGTTAGGGTTAGGGTTTGCGTTAGACTTAGGGTGAGTTTGAGGGTGAGGGTTAGGTTTAGGATTAGGGTGAGTGTTAGGGTTAGGTTGAGGGTTAGAGATAGTGTTAGGGTTAGGGTAAGGTTGAGGGTGAGTGTTAGGTTTACATTTAGGGATAGAGTTAGGGTGAGGGTGAGGGTGAGGGTTAGGATTAGGTTAGATTTAGGGTTAGGCTGAGGTTGATCGAGAGGATGAGGGTGAGGGTTAGGGTTAGGGTGAGGTTTAGGTTTCCGGTTAGGGTTAGGGTGAGGGTTAGGATTAGGGTTATGGTTAGGATGAGGGTTAGGCTAAGGGTTAGGGTTAGGGTTAGGGTGAGGTTTAGGGTTAGGATAAGGATTAGGCTGAGGATTAGGGTTCGGGTTAGTGTGAGGGTTAGGTTTAGTGTTAGGGTAAGAGTTAGGGTGAGGGTAAAGTTTAGGGTGAGGGTTAGGGTGAGGGTTAGGTTTAGGGTTAGGGTGAGGGTTAGGGTCAATTTTAGGTTTAGGGTTAGGGTTAGAGTGAGGGTAAGGGTGTGGGTAAGTGTTAGGGTGAGGTTTAGAGTGAGGGTGAGGGTTAAGGTTAAGATTAGGATTAAGGTTAAGGTGAGGGTTAGGGTTTGGGTGAGTGTTAGGGTGAGTTTTAGGGTGAGGGTGAGGGTTAGGGTGAGGGTAAAGTGTTAGGGAGAGAGTTACGGTGAGGCTGAGGGTTATGGTTAGACTTAGGGTGAGGGTGAGGCTTAGGGTGTAGCTTTGGGTTAAGGTTAAGGACACGGTGAGGATTAGGGTTAGGGTTAGGTTGAGGGTGAGGGTTAGGGTTAGGGGTAACATTAGAGTATGGGTGAGGGTTAGGTTTGCTTTGAGGGTTAGGGTTGATTTAGGGTGACGGTAAGGGTTAGGGTGACGGTTAGGTTGAGTGTGAGGTAGGATGAGGGTTAGGGTTAGGGTGAGGTTTAGGGATAGGTTTAGGGTTAGGGTGAGGGTTAGGGTTAGGGTTAGGATTAGAGTTAGGGTGACGGTAAGGCTTCGGGTGAGGGTTAGGGTGAGGATGAGAGTTAGGGTTAGGGTGAGGGTGAGGCTAAGTGTTAGCATGAGGACTAGTGTTAGGTTTAGGATTAGGGTGAGTGTTAGGGTTATGGTGAGGGTTAGTGTGAGGGTTAGTGATAGGGTTAGGGTTAGGGTGAGGGTTAGAGTTAGGGTAAAGGTGAGGGTTAGTCTGAGAGTTAGGGTTAGGTTTAGGGTGAGAGTTATTCAGAGTGTGAGGGTTAGGGTTAGGGTGAGGGTTAGTTTTAGGGGGAGGGCTAGGTTGAGGGTTAGGTTGAGGGTGAGAGTGAGTGTGAGGTTTTCAGTTAGGTAAGTTTTAGGGTTAGGGTTAGGGTGAGGATTAGGGTGAGGTTGTGGGTTAGGGTTAGGGTGAGGGTGAGGGTGAGGGTCAGGGTTAGTGTTAGGATGAGGGTTAGGGATAGGGTTAGGGTGAGGTTGCGGTTGAGGGTGAGGGTTAGGCTTAGGGTTAGTGTGAGGTTTAGGTTTACGGTGAGGGTTATGGTTAGGGTGAGGGTTAGGGTTAGGGTTAGGTTGAGGATTAGTGTTAGGTTGATGTTTAGTGTGAGGGTGAGGATTAGGGTGTGGGTGAGTGTTCAGGTAGAGTTAGGGTTAGGGTTAGGGTTAGGGAT
The DNA here is from genome assembly GCF_024711535.1 of Dipodomys merriami. NCBI lineage: Eukaryota > Metazoa > Chordata > Mammalia > Rodentia > Heteromyidae > Dipodomys > Dipodomys merriami. The sequence goes on from NW_027202849.1 coordinate 847,666, forward strand.
AGGGTTAGGTTTTAGCTAAAGTTTAGGGTGAGGGTGATGATTAGGGTTAGCTTGAGTTTTAGGGTTAGGTTTAGGGTTAAGATGAGGTTTAGCCTGAGGGTTAGGGTTAGGTTTAGGGTTAGTGTGAGGGTTCAGGTTATGGTGAGGGTTGGATTTAGGTTTTGGGTTAGTATAAGGGATAGGGTGAGGGTTAGGGTTACGGTTAATATGAGTGTTAGGTTTAGGTTAGGTTGAGGGTAATGGTTAGGGTGAGGGTTAGGGTGAGGCTGAGGGATAGGTTTATGGTGAGGGTTAGGTTGAGTGTTAGGATTATGGTTATGGTTAGGGTAAGGCTGAGTGGGAAGGAGAGGTTGAAGGTGAGCGTTAGGGTTAAGGTTACTGATAGGGTGAGGATTCGGGTTAAGGTTAGATTTAGGGTGAGGGTTAGGTTCAGCGGTAGGGTTAGGGTTAGGTTGAGGGTTAGGTTTAGTGTGACGTTCAGGGTTAGGGTTAGAGTGAGGGTTAGGTTTAGTGTGTTGGTTAGGGTTAGGGTTAGGTTGAGGGTAAGGGTTAGGGTGAGGGTGAGGTTTAGGGTTAGCATTAGGTTTAAGGTTAGGGTTAGGATGAGGGTTAGGGTGAGGGAGAGGGTGAGGGTGAGGATAAGGGTTAGGATGTGGGTTAGGTTTAGTGTGAGGGTGAGGATTAGGTTTAGTGTGAGGGTGAGGGTTAGGTTTAGGGTGAGTATTAGGGTTAGGGGAAGGGTGAGGGTTAGGGTTAGGGTTAGGATTAGGATGAGGGTCAGGGTGAGGTATAGGTTTAGGTTGAGGATTAGATATAGGGTGAGGTTTAGGGTTTGGGTTAGGGTGATGTTTATTGTGAAGGTGAGTGTTAGGGCGAGTGTGAGTGTTCGGGTGAGGGTGAGTGTTCGGGTGAGGGTGAGGATTAGGGTGTGGCTGAGGGTTAGGGTTAGTATGAGAGTCAGGGTGAAGTGTAGGTATAGGGTTAGAGTGAGGGTTAGGGTTAGTGTGAAGGTTAGAGTTAGGGTTAGGTCTAGCGTTTGTGTGAGGATAAGAGTTAGGGTGTGGGTTAGTGTGAGGGTGAGGGTTAGGGTTAGCGTTAGGGTTAGGGTGAGCATTATGGTGAAGTTTAGGGTTAGGGTGAGGGTTAGGATTAGGGTTAGTGTGAGGGTTAGTGTTAGGGTGATGTTTAGGATGAGGTTGAGGGTGAGAGTGAGGTTAAGGGTTAGTGTGAGGGTGCGGGTGCGGGTGAGGGTGAGGGTTAGTGTTAGGTTTAGGGTGAGGGTGAGGGTTAGGGTTAGGATTAGTGTTAAGGTTAGGCTGAGGGTGAGGATGAAAGTGAGGGTGAGGGTTAGGGTTAGTGTTAGGGAGAGGATTCGAGTTAGTGGGAGGGTTAGTGTGATGGTGAGGGTCAGGCTGAGGGTGAGTGTTAGAATGAGGTTGAGGTTGAGGGTGAGGTTTAGGGTTAGGATTAGATTAAGGTGAGTTTTAGGGTGAGGGTTAGGGTTAGGTTTATTGTTAGGTTTAGGGTTTGGGTTAGGTGAGGGTGAGGGTGAGGGTTAGCGTTAGGGTTAGGGTTAGGGTTAGGGTTAGGGTGAGGGTGGGGTTCAGGGTTAGGGTTAGGATTATGTAAAGGGTAAGGCTGAGGGGGAAGTGGAGGTTGAGTGTGAGGTTTTGGGTTAGGATTACGGTTAGGGTGAGGGTTACTGTTAGGTTTAGGGTTAGTATAAGGTCTAGGCTGAGGGTAAGGGTTAGGGTTACTGTGAGTGTTAGGTTTAGGGAAAGGGTTTGGGTTAGGTTGAGGGTAAAGTTTAGAGTAAGGTTTATGGAGAGGATGAGGGTTAGGGTTACCGTGAGGGTTCGGGTGAGGGTTAGGGTTAGGGTTATGGTTAGGGGTAGCGTGAGGGTTTGGGTGAAGGTTAGGTTTAGGGTTAGGCTTCGGGTGTGGGTTAGGGTGTGGGTAAGTGTTAGAGTGAGGGTTAGGGTGAGGGTGAGGGTTAGGAGGAGGGTGAGGGTTAGTGTTAGCATTAGGGTTAGGGTGAGGGTGAGGGTTAGGTTTAGGGTGAGTGTTAAGGTGAGGGTTAGGGTTAAGGTTAGGGATAAGGTGAGGATTAGGGTTAGAGTTAGGAATAGGTTGAGGGTTAGGCTGAGGGGTAGTGTTAGGTTTAAGGTGAGGGTTAGGTTTAGTGTGAGGATTAGGGTTAGGTTTAGGGTGAGGTTTAGGTTTAGTGTAAGGGTTAGTGTTAGGGTGAGGGTAAGGGTTAGGGTGAGTTTTAGGGTGAGGGTGAGGTTTAGGGTTAGCGTTAGGTTTAGGTTTAAGGTTAGGATGAGGGTTAGGGTTAGGGTTAGGGTGAGGGTGAGGGTGAGGCTGATGTTTAGGATGAGGGTTAGGGTTAAGGTGAGGGTTCGGGTTAGGTTTAGGGTGATGGTTAGGGTCAGGGTAAGTGTTAGGGTGAGGGTTAGGGTTATGGTTAGGTTTAGTGTGAGGGTCAGGGTGAGATTTAGTGTTAGGTTTAGGGTGACGGTAATTGTTAGGGTGAAGGTTAGGGTGATTGTGTGGTTTATGGTTAGCATTAGGTTTAGAGTTAGGGTTAGGTTGAATGTTAGGTTTATGTTTAGGGTTAGGCTTAAGGTGAGGGTGAGGGTTAGGGTTAGGTTTAGGGTTAGGGTTAGTTTTAGGGTGAGGGCAAGGGTGAGGGTGAGGTTAAGGGTGAGGGTGAGGGTTAGGGTGACGTTTTCATTTAAGTAAGTGTTAGGGTTAGAGTTAGGGTGAGGTGTAGGGTGAGGGTGTGGGTTGGGGTTAGGGTTAGGGTTAGGGTGAGGCTGAGGGTCAAGGTTAGTGTTAGGATGAGGATTAGGGTTAGGGTTAGGGTGAGGGTGAGGGTAAGGTTTAGGGTTAGGGTTAGTGTGAGATTTAGGGTTACGGTGAGGGTTAGGGTTAGGGTGAGGAGTAGGGTTATGGTTACGGTGAGGGTTAGGGTTGAGTGATGTTTAGTGTGAGGGTGACGGTTAGGGTGAGGGTGAGTGTTCTGTTGAGAATTAGGGTTAGGGTTAGGGATTGGGTTAGTGTGAGGGTAAGTGTTAAGGTGAGGGTTAGGGTGAGGGTGAGGTTTAGGGTTAGGGTGAGTGTTAGGTTTAGGGTTATGATGAGGGTGAGGGTTAGGGTGAGCCGTAGGTTTAGGGTTAGGGTTAGTTTGCGGGTTAGGGTGAGGTTAAGGGTGAAGGTGTGTTTTAGGGTTAGGGTGAGATTAAGTTTTAGGGTGAGGGTTAGGGTGAGGATTAGGGTTAGGGTTAGTGATAGGGTAAGGATTAGTGTTAGTGTGAGAGTTAGGGTGAGGGTTAGGATTAGTGTCTGTGTGAGGATAAGTGTTAGGGTGAGGGTTAGGGTGAGGGTGAGGGTTAAGTTTAGGGTGATGGTTAGGGTTAGGGTTATGCTTAAGGTGAGGGTTAGGGTGAGCTGTAGGTTTACCGTTAGGCTTATTTTGCGAGTTAGGTCGAGGGTAAGGATTAGGGTGAATTTTAGGTTTAGGGTGAGGGTTATGGTTAGGGTGAGGGTAAGGGTTAGGGTGAGGGTTAGGGTGACGTTTCGGGTCAGGGTTAGGGATAGGGTGAGGATTAGGGTTAGTGTGAGGGTTAGGATTAAGTTTATTGTGAGGATAAGGGTTAGGGTGGGGGTTAGAGTGAGGGTGTGGTGTTGGGTTAGTGTTAGGGATAGGGTGAGCTTAAGGGTGAGGGTTAGGTTTAGGGTGAGGGTTATGGTTAGGTTTAGGGTGAGGGTCAGGGTGAGGTTCAGCATTAGGGTTAGGTTTAGTGTTAGGGTGAGGGTCGGTTGAGGGTTAGGGTTAGGATTAGTGTTAGAGTTAGGGTGAGGGCTAGGGTGAGTGTGAGGTTTGGGTGAGGGTGAGGGTGAGCGTTTCAGTTATGTAAGTGTTAGGGTTAGTGTGAGGATTAGGGTGAGGGTGAGGGTTAACCTGAGGTTAGGTTTAGCCTGATGGTTAGGGTTAAGGTGAGGGTGAGGGTTAGGGTTAGGGTGATGGTTAGGGTGAGGGTGAGGCTGAGAGTTAGGATTAGGAATAGGGTTAGTGTTAGGATCAGGCTGAGGTGAGGGTCAGGGTGAGGGTGAAGGTTCGAGTTAGGGTTATAGTTAGAGTGAGGGTTAAGCTTAGCGTGTGGGTTAGGGTTAGGTTTATGTTTTGGGTGAGGGTTAGGATTTTATTTAGGGTTAGCATAAGGGTTAGGCTGAGGGTTAAGGTTAGGGTTAGTCTGAGGGTTAGGTGTAGGGTTAGGGTAAGTCTAATGTTTAGGGTGAGGGTTAGGGTGAGTGTGAGGGTTAGGGTTAGGGTGAGGGTTAGGGTGAAGGTTAGGTTTACGGTTAGGGTTAGGGTGAAGGTTAGATTGTGGGTTAGTGTAAGGGTGAGGGTTAGGGTGAGGGTTAGGATTAGGGTTAGCATTAAGTTTAGGGTGAGGGTTAGGGTTAGGGTGAGGGTTTGGGTTAAGTTTAAAGGTAGGGTGAGGATTAGCTTTAGAGTTAGTTTTAAGTTGAGGGTTAGGAGGAGGGGTAGGATTAGGGTTAGGGTGAAGGTTAGGTTTAGTGTGAGAGTTAGGGTTAGGGTTAGGTTGATGGTAAGGTTTATTATGAGGGTTAGGTTGAGTGTGAGGTTTAGGGTTAGCATTAGCTTTAGCGTTAGGTTTAGGATGAGTGTTAGGGTTAGGTTTAGGGTTAGGGTGAGGGTGAGGGTGAAGGTTAGAGTTAGGATGAGGGTAGGGGTTAGGGGTAGGGTGAGCGTTAGGGGTAGGGTTACTGTGAGGGTTAGGATTATGGTGAGGTTTAGGGTGAGGGTGAGGGTTAGGTTTAGCATTAGGGTGAGGGTTAGCTTTAACCCTAAAGCTAACACTCAACCTAACTCTAACCCTCACACTCATCCTAAACCTCACCCTAACCCTAACATTACCCCTCTCCCTAACCATCACCCTAAACCTAGTGTCCAGGTGAGGGTTAGGATGAGGGTGAGTGTTCTGCTGAGAGTTAGGATTAGGGTTAGGGTCAGGGATAAGTTTAGTGTGAGGGTAAGGGTTAGGGTGAGTGTTAGGGTGAGGGTCAAGTTTAGGGTTAGGGTGATCGTTAGGGTTAGGGTTAGGGTTATGTTTAGGGTGAGGGTTAGGGTGAGCGGTAGGTTTAGGGTTAGGTTTACTTTGTGGGTTATGGTGAGGGTAAGGGTTAGGGGGAGGTTTAGGTTGAGGATGAAGGTTAGGGTTAGGGTAAGGGTAAGGGTTAGGTTGAGAGTGAGTGTGAAGGTGAGGGTTAGGGTTAGCATTGGAGTTAGGGTGAGGGTGAGGGTTAAGGTGAGGTTTAGTTTGAGGATGAGGATTAGGGTTAGTATGAGGGTTAGGGTGAGTGTTAGGGTGAGGGTTAGGGTTAGGGTTTGGGTTAGGGTGAGGGTGAGGTATAGGGTGAGGGTTAGTGTTAGGGTGAGGGTTAGGGATAGGGTTAGAGTTAGGGTGAGGTTGAGGGTGAGTGTTAGGGTTTGGTTTAGGGTGAGTGTGAGGGTGAGAGGATTAGGAATAGGTTTAGGGTTAGGGTTAGGCTGAGAGTGAGGGTCAGGGTTAGGGTGAGGGTTAGGGTTTGGGTGATGTTTAGGGTGAGGATGAGGGGTAGGGTGAGGATGAGGATTTGGGTGAGGGTGAGGGATCGGGTTATGGTGTGGGTGGGATTAGGGTGATGGTGAGGGTTAGCATTAGGTTTAGGGTTAGTGGGACAGTGAGGGTGAGGTGTAGGGGTAGGGTTAGATTGAGTGTTAGGGTTAGGTTTAGGGTGATGGTTAGGGAGAGGGGTAATGTTAGGGTTAGGGTGAGGTTTAGGATGAGTGTGAGGGTTAGAGTTAGGTTGAGTGTTAGGTTTAGGGTTAGGGTTATGGTGAGGTTTAGGGTTAGAGTTAGGGGTAAGGTGAGTTTGAGGGTGAGGGTTAGGTTTAGGTTTAGGCTTAGGGTTAAGGTTATGGTGAGGGTAAGTGTTAGGGTGAGGTTTAGTGTGTGGATGAGGGTTAGGGTTATTATTAGGGCTAGGGTGAGGGTTAGGGTGAGGGTTAGGGTTAGGGTTAGCGTTAGGGTGAGGGTGAGGTATAGGGTGAGGTTTAGGGTTAGGGTGAGGGTTAGGGATAGTGTCAGGTGAGGGTGAGTGTTAGGTTTAGGTTTAGGTTTAGAGTTAGGGTGAGGGTGAGGGTGAGGGTTAGGATTAGTGTTAGGGTTAGGGTTAGGATGAGGGTTAGGCTGAGGGTTAGGGTTAGGGTTAGGGTTAGCATAATATTTAGGCTGAGGTTTAGGGTTAGGCTTAGGTATAGGTTTAGGATGAGGGTTAGGCTGACAGTAAGTGTTAGGGTGAGGTTGAGTATTAGGCTTAGCATCATTCTTAGGGTGAGGTTTAGGTTTAGGTATAGCATTAGGATTAGGGTTAGGATTAGGGTGAGGTAAGGATTAGGTCTAAGGTGAGTGTGAGGTTTAGGGTTAGCATTAGGTTTAGGGTTAGGGTGAAGGTTAGGATTAGTGTGAGAGTTAGGGTTAGGGTTAGGGTGATGGTAAGGGTTAGTGTGAGGTTTAGGGTGAGTGTGAGTTTTAGGGTTAGCATTAGTTTTAGCGTTAGGTTTAGGATGAGTGTTAGGGTTAGGTTTAGGGTTAGGGTGAGGGTGAGGGTGAAGGTTAGAGTTAGTATGAGGGTAGGGGTGAGGGGTAGGGTGAGCGTTAGGTTTAGGGTTACTGTGAGGGTTAGGATTATGGTGAGGTTTAGGGTGAGGGTGAGGGTTAGGTTTAGCATTAGGTTGAGGGTTAACTTTAGGGTGATGTTTAGGGTCCGTGTGAGGGTTAGGATGAGGGTGAGTGTTCTGCTGAGAGTTAGGATTAGGGTTAGGGTCAGGGATAAGTTTAGTGTGAGGGTAAGGGTTAGGGTGAGTGTTAGGGTGAGGGTCAAATTTAGGGTTAGGGTGAGCGTTACGGTTATGGTTAGGGTTATGTTTAGGGTGAGCGGTAGGTTTAGGGTTAGGGTTAGTTTGCGGGTTATGGTGAGGGTAAAGGCTAGGGTGAGGTTTAGGTTGAGGATGAGGGTTAGGGTTAGGTAAGGGTAAGGGTTAGGTTGAGAGTGAGTGTGAAGGTGAGGGTAGGGTTAGCATTAGAGTTAGGGTGAGGGTGAGGGTTAAGGTGAGGTTTAGTTTGAGGATGAGGATTAGGGTTAGTGTGAGGGTTAGGGTGAGTGTTAGGGTGAGGGTTAGGGTTAGGGTTTGGGTTAGGATGAGGGTGAGGTATAGGGTGAGGGTTAGTGTTAGGGTGAGGGTTAGGGATAGGGTTAGAGTTTGGGTGAGGATGAGGGTGAGTGTTAGGGTTAGGTTTAGGGTGAGTGTGAGGGTGAGAGTTAGGATTAGGAATAGGGTTAGGGTTAGGGTTAGGCTGAGAGTGAGGGTCAGGGTTAGGGTGAGGGTTAGGGTTTGGGTGATGTTTAGGGTGAGGATGAGGGTTAGGTTGAGGATGAGGATTTGGGTGAGGGTGAGGGATCGGGTTAGGGTGTGGGTGGGATTAGGTTATGGTGAGGGTTAGCATTAGGTTTAGGGTTATTGTGACAGTGAGGGTGAGGGGTAGGGGTAGGGTTAGGTTGAGTGTTAGGGTTAGGTTTAGGGTGATGGTTAGGGAGAGGGGTAATGTTAGGGTTAGGGTGAGGTTTAGGATGAGTGTGAGGGTTAGGGTTAGGTTGAGGGTTAGGTTTAGGGTTAGGGTTAGGGTGAGGTTTAGGGTTAGAGTTAGGGGTAAGGTGAGTTTGAGGGTGAGGGTTAGGTTTAGGTTTAGGCTTAAGGTTAAGTTTATGGTGAGGGTAAGTGTTAGGGTGAGGTTTAGTGTGTGGATGAGGGTTAGGGTTATTATTAGGGCTAGGGTGAGGGTTAGGGTGAGGGTTAGCATTAGGGTGAGGGTGAGGTATAGGGTGAGGTTTAGGGTTAGGGTGAGGGTTAGGGATAGTGTTAGGTTAGGGTGAGAGTGAGGGTGAGTGTTAGGTTTAGGTTTAGGTTTAGAGTTAGGGTGACGGTGAGGGTGAGGGTTAGGATTAGTGTTAGGGTTAGGGTTAGGATGAGGGTTAGGGTTAGGGTTAGTGTTAGCATAATGTTAAGGCTGAGGGTTAGGTTTAGGCTTAGGGATAGGGTTAGGGTGAGGGTTAGGCTGACGGTAAGTGTTTGGGTGAGGTTTAGGGTGAGGTTGAGTATTAGGCTTAGCATCATTCTTAGGGTGAGGTTTAGGTTTAGGTATAGCATTAGGGTTAGGGTGAGGGTTAGGATTAGGGCTAAGGTGAGGGTTAGGTTTAGGGTGAGCATTAGGTTTAGGGTTAGGGTGAGGGTTTGGGTTACGGTGAAGGTTACCTTTCATGTGAGGGTTAGGTTTAGGTTGAGGGTTAGGGTTGGTGAGAGGGTTAGGGTGAGGGTACAGGTTAGGGTTAGCGTCAACGTTAGGGTGAGGGTGAGGGTTAGGGTTAGGTTAGGATGAGGGTCAGGGTGAGGGTGAGGGTTAGGGTTGTGTTAGTGTTAGTGTTAAGGTTAGAGTTAGGGTTAGGGTTAGGGTTAGGGTTAGCATTAGGGTTAGGGTTAGGGTTAGGGTGAGCGATCGGGATAGGGTTAGGGTTAGGGTTAGGGTGAGGGTGAGTGTTATGTTGAGGCTGAGGGTGAGGTTGAGGTTTAGGGATAGGGTTAGGGTGAGGGTGAGGGTGTGGGTGAGGGTTAGGGTTAGGATTAGTGTTAGGGTTAGGGTTCCCTGATGGTGAGCTTGAGGGTGAGGGATAGGGTTAGGTTTAGATTTAGGGTGAGGGTTAGGGTTAGTGTGAGTGTTAGGATTAGGGTGAGGGTTAGGTTTACGGTTAGGGTGCTTGTTAGTGTGAGGTTTAGGGTTAGGGTTAGGTTTAGGTGAGGGTTAGGGTGAGGGTTAGGGTTAATGTTCGGGTTAGGTTGAGGGTGAGGGTTAGGGTGATGGTCAGAGTTAAGGTTTGGTTTTAGGGTTAGGGTTAGTTATAGGGTGAGGCTTAGGGTGAGGGGTAGGGTTAGGAAGAGGGTTAGGGTTAGTGTGATGGTTAGAGTTAGGGTTAGGGTTAGGGTGAGGGTATGGATTAGGGTGAGGTTTAGTGTGAGGGTGAGGGTTAGTGTGAAGGTTTTTGTTAGGTTTAGTGTAAGGTTTATGGTGAGGTCTAATATGAGGTTGCGGGTTAGGGAGAGCAAGAGGGTGAGGGAGAGCATGTCAGTTAGGTAAGTGTTAGGATTCGGGTCAGGGTGAGGATTAGGGTGAGAGTTAGGGATAGGATGAAATTTAGGGTTAGGCTGATGGTTAGGGTTAGTGTGAGGTTTAGGTTTAGGGTTAGGGTTAGAGTGAGTTTTAGGGTTCGGGTTTGCATTAGGGTTAGGGTGAGGGTTAGGTTGTTTTTGAGGGTTAGGTATAGGGTTAGGGTTAGTGTTAGGGTGAGGGTTAGGGTTAGGATTAGGTTTAGGATGAGGGTTAGGGTAAGGGGTAGGTTTAGGGGTAGGGAGAAAGTTAGGATTAGGGAGAGGGTTAGAGAAAGGTTAAGGGTTAGGTTTAGGGTGAGGTTAAGGATTAGGGTGAGGGTGAGGTTTAGTGTTAGGTTTAGGGTGATGGTGAGCGTGAGGGTTAGGGTTAGGTTTAGGCTTAGTTTGAGGGATAGGATGAGGGTTTTGTTTAGTGTTAGTGTTAGGGTTAGGGTGAGGTTTAATATTAGTTGTGAGGGTTAGGGTGAGGGTGAGGGTGAGAGTAAGGGTTTGGGTGAGGGTTAGGGTGAGTTTTAACGTTCTGGTTAGGGCTAGGGTGAGGCTTGTGGTGAGAGTCAGGGTTAATGTTATGTTTAAGGTGAGGTTTAGGGTTAAAGTTAGGGTTAGGGTGAGGGTGAGGGTTAGGATGAAGGTTAGGGTTAGAGTGAGTATTAGGGTTAGGGTTAGGGTTAGATTAAGGTTTAGGGTGAGGGTTAGGGTAAGGGTTAGGGTTCGGGTAAGGGTGAGTATGAGGGTTAAAGTTAGGGTTAAGGTGAGGGTTATGGTTGGGATGAGGGTTATGGTTAGGTTTAGGGTGAGGCTTAGGGTGAGGTTTCCGGTGAGTGTGAGTGTTAGGTTGTGGGTGACGGTTAGGGTTAGGGTGAGGGTTAAGGTGACGTTGAGTGTTAGGTTGAGGGTGAGGGTTAGGGTTAGGGTGAGTGTGAGGATTAGGGTTAGGGTTACCCTTAGGGTTATGGTGAGGTTATGGGTTAGGGTGAGGTTTAGGGTGAGGGTGAGGTTTAGGGTTAGTGTTACCCTTAGGTTTATGGTGAGGGTATAGGTTAGTTTGAGGTTTAGGGTGAGGGTGAGGGTTAGGATTAGCGTTAGTGTTAAGGTGAGGGTTAGGGTTAGGGTTAGGCTGAGGGTTAGGTTTAGGTTGATGATTAGGGTGAGGGTAAGTGTGAGGGTGAGGGTGAGGGTTAGGGTATAGGTGAGGTTTAGGTTTCGGGTGAGGGTTAACGTGACGGTAAGGGTTAGGGTGAGGGTGTGGAAAAAGGTTATGTTCGGTTCAGGGTGAGGGTTAGGGTTAGGTTTAGGGTGAGGTTTTGAGTTAGTGTACGGGTTAGGTTTAGGGTTAGTGTGAGGAAAAGGGTTAGGGTGAGGATTAGGATGAGAGTAAGATTTACGGTTAGGTTTAGCTTTAGGGTTAGGGTGAGGTTTAGGGTTAGGGTTCAGGTTAGGGTTAAGTTGAGGGTGAGGGTTAGAGTTAGGGTTCGGATGAGGGTTAGGTTGGGGTGAGTGTTAGTGCTACGGTTAGGGTGAGGGTGATGGTGAGGGTTGGGTTTCGGGTGAGGGTTAGGGTGTGGGTGACGGTTAGTGTTAGGGTGAGGTTCAAGGTGACAGTGAATGTTAGGATGAGGGTGATGGTTAGAGTTAGTGTGAGCATTAGCTTTAGGGTTAGGGTTAAGGTTATGGAGAGGGTAAGGATCAGGGTGAGGTTTAGGGTGAGGGTGAGAGTTAGAGTTAGTGTTAGGGTTATGGTGAGGGGTAGGGTTAGGGTTAGGGTTAGGGTGAAGTTGAGGTTTAGGATTAGGGTTAGGATGAGGTTTAGGGTTAGGGTGAGGGTTAGGGACAGGGTTAGGGTTATGGTGAGGGTTAGGGTTAGGGTTACGTTTTGAGTTGGGTGAGTATGAGGGTGAGCTTTAGGGTTAGGATTAGGGTTAGTGTTAGTGTTAGGCAGAGGGTGAGGGTGAGGGTGAGGGTGAGGTTTAGGGTTAGGGTCAGGTTTAGGGTTAGGGTGAGGGTGAGGGGTAGGGTCAGGGTTAGGGAGAGGAATAGGTTTAGGGTGAGGGATAGGGTGAGGGTTAGGGTCACGGGTAGGTTTAGGATTAGGTTGAGGATTAGGGTTAGTGTGAGGGTTAGGGTTAGTGTTAGGGTGAGGGTAAGGGTTACTGTGAGGTTTAGGGTGAGGTTGACAGTTAGGGTTAGCTTTAGGTTGAGGGTGAGTTGAGGTTTCGGGTTTGCATTAGGGTTAGGGTGAGGGTTATGGTGAGGGTTAGGGTTAGGGTTAGGGTCAGGGTGAGGGTGAGGGTTAGGATTAGGTGAGGGTGAGGGTGAGGGTGTGGTTTAGCATGAGGGTGAGTGTGAGGTTTATGTTTAGGTTTAGGTATAGGGTTAGGGTTAGATTTAGGGTGAGGGTGAGGGTGAGAGTTAGGATTAGGGTGAGGGTGAGAGTGAGGTTTAGTGTTAGGGTTAGTATCAGTTTGAGGGTTAAGGTTAATGTGAGGTTTAGGGTGAGGGTGAGGGTAAGGGTTAGTGTGAGGGTTAGGGTGAGGGTTAAGTTTATGGTGAGGGGTAGAGGTAGGGTTAGGTTTAGGTTTAGCTTTAGGATTAGGCTGAAGGTGAGAGTGAGGGTTAGGGTGAGGTTAAGTTTGAGGGTGAGGGTGAGGGTTAGGGCTAGGTTTAGGGTGAGGGTGAGGGTGAAAGTAAGGGTTAGGATGAGGGTGAGGGTTAGGGTTAGGGTTAGTGTTAGTTTGAGGGTTAGGGTTAATGTGAGTTTAGGGTGAGGTTGTGGGTAAGGGTTAGTGTGAGGGTTAGGGTGAGGGTGAGGGTTAGGGTTAGGGTCATGGTTAGCGTTAAGATTAGTTTGAGGATTAGGGTGAGGTTTTGGGTTAGGGTGGCCGTTAGGTATAGGCTGAGTGTTAGGTTTAGGGTTAGGGTGAGGGTTAGGATTAGTGTGATATTTAGGCTGAGGGTGAGAGTTCGGGTTCTCATGAGGGTTAGCTTTTGTGTGACGGTTAGGGTTAGGGTTAGGGTTAGGGTGAGGTTGAAATTTAGGGTGAGGGGGAGGGGTAGGGTTAGGGTTAGGGTGATTTTTAGGTTTAGGGTTAGTGTTAGGTGAGGGTTATGGGGAGGGTTAGGGTGAGGGTTAGGGTTAGGTTTAGGGTTAAGTTTAGGGTGAGGGTTATGGTGAGGTTTAGGGTTAGGGTTATGGTGAAGGTAAGGTTTAGAATGAGGGTTAGATTGAGGGTGAGGGTTAGGTTAGGGTTTGGGTGAGGGAAAGGGTGAGGGTTAGGGTTAGGTTGATGGTGAGGTTAGGGTGAGAATTTTGGTTAGTGTTAGGGTTTAGGGTTAGTGTTAGTGTGAGGGTGATGGTTATGGTTAGGGTTAGTATTAGGGTGAGGTCTAGGGTGAAGGTGAGGTTTAGTGTTAGTGTTAGGGTTAGGTATAGGGTGAGTATTAGTGTTATGCTTTGTGTGATGGTTAGGCTGAGCGGTAGGGTTAGGGTTAGGTTTAGTGTGAGGATTCGGATTAGGGTTAGGATTAGGGTTAAGGTGAGGGTTAGGGTTAGGTTGAGGGTTAGGGTGCGGGTGAAGTTTAGGGTTAGCATTAGGGATAGGGTGAGGGTTAGGTTGTGGGTAAGGGTTTGGGTAAGGGTTAGGGTGAGGGTGAGGTGTAGGGTTAGGGTTAGATAGAAGTATAGTGTTAGGGTGAGGGTTTGGGTTAGTTTGAGGGTTAGGGTGAAGGTGAGTATGAGGTTGAGAGTTAGGGTTAGGGTGAGGGTGACGATAAGGTTTAGGGATAGCATACGGGTTAGGGTTAGGGTTTGGTTTAATGTTAGGGTGAGGTTGAGGGTGAGGGTGAGGGTTAGGGTTAGGGTTAGGTTTAGGATTAAGGTGAGGTTTAGGGTAAGGGATAGCGTTAGGGTGAGGGTTAGGTTTAGGGTTACGGTGAGTGTTAGGGTTAGTTTTAGGTTTAGGTGAGGGTTAGTGTTAGGATAAGGGTGAGGATGAGGGTTAGGTTGAGGGGCAGGGTTAGGGATAGGGTAAGGGTTAGTGTTAGGGTGAGGGTTAGGGTAAAGATTAGGGTTAGGGTGAGGGTGAGGGTGAGGGTTAGGGAGAGGGGTAATGTTAGGGTACGGGTGAGGTTTAGGGTGAGTGTGAGGGTTAGGGTTAGGTTGAGGGTTAGGGTTAGGGTGAGGGTTAGGGTTAGAGTTAGGGGTGGGTTGAGTTTGAGGGTGAGGGTTAGGTTTAGGTTTAGGCTTAGGGTTAAGGTTATGTTGAGGGTAAGTGTTAGGGTGAGGTTTAGTGTGTGGATGAGTGTTAGGGTTATTGTCAGGGTTAGGGTGAGGGTTAGGTTGAGGGTTAGAGTTAGGGTTAGCTTTAGGGTGAGTGTGAGGTATAGGGTGAGTTTTAAGGTTAGGGTATGGGTTAGGGATATTTTTAGGTTAGGGTGAGGGTGAGGGTGAGTGTTAGGTTTAGGTTTAGGTTTAGAGTTAGGGTGAGGGTTAGGGTGAGGGTTAGTGTTAGAATTAGGATTAGGGTTTGGGTTAGGATGAGGGTTAGGATTAGGGTTAGGATGAGGTTTAGGGTTAGGATGAGGTTTAGGGATAGGGTTAGGGTTATTGTGAGGTTTAGGGTTAGGGTTACGGTTTGAGTTAGGGTGAGTATTAGGGTGAGCTTTAGGGTTAGGATTAGGGTTATGGTTAGTGGTAGGCAGATGGTGAGTGTGAGGGTTAGGCTTAGGGTGAGGTTTAGGGTTAGGTTTAGGATGAGGGTTAGGGTTAGGTTTAGGGAGAGGGATAGGGTTAGGGTGAGGGATAGGGTGAGGGTTAGGGTCACAGGTAGGTTTAGGGTTAGGTTGAACGTTAGGGTTAGTGTGAGGGTTAGGGTTAGAGTTAGGGTGAGGGTAAGGGTTACTGTGAGGTTTAGGGTGAGGATGACAGTTTGGGTTAGCTTTTGTTTTAGGGTGGGGTGAGGTTTCGAGTTTGCATTAGGGTTAGGGTGAGGGTTATGGTGAGGGTTATGGTTAGGGTTAGGGTGAGGGTGAGGTTGAAGTTTAGGTTTAGGGTTATGTTGAGTGTTAGGTTTAGGGTGAGGGTTAGGGTTAGGATTAGGGTGAGGGTGAGGGTGAGGGTGAGGGTGAGGTTTAGGGTGAGGGTGAGGGTGAGGGTGAGGGTTAGGGTTAGGTTTAGGGTGAGGGTGAGAGTGAGGTTTAGGTTTATGTTTAGGTTTAGGGTTAGGGTTAGGGTAAGGGTTAGGTTTAGGGTTAGGGTGAGGGTGTGGGTGATGGTTAGGGTTAGGGTGAGGGTGAGGGTGAGGGTTAGGGTTAGGGTTAGGGCTAGTTTTGTGTTAGGATTAATGTGATGTTTAGGGTGAGTGTGAGGGTAAGGGTTAGTTTGAGGGTTAGGTTGAGAGTTAGGTTTAGGGTGAGGGATAGAGGTAGGGTTAGGGTTAGGTTTAGGGTTAGGTTTAGGCTGAGGGTGAGGGTGAGGGTGAGGGTGAAGGTGAGGTTTAGAGTTAGGGTTAGGGTGAGGGTGAGGGTGAGGGTTAGGTTTAGGGTTATGGTGAGTGTTAGGTTTAGGTTGAGGTTTAGGTTTAGGGGTAGGTTTAGGTTGAGGGTGAGGGTGAGGGTCAGGGTCAGGGTTAGGGTTAGGGTGAGGGTGAGGTTGAAGTTTAGGGTTAGGGTGAGGGTGAAGGTTAGGGTTAGGGTTAGGGTTAGGGTTAGGGTTAGTTTGAGTATTAGGGTGAAGTTTTGGGTTAGGGTGACCGTTAGGTATAGGCTGAGTGTTAGGTTTAGGGTTAGGGTTAGTGTGATGTTTAGGGTGAGGGTGAGGCTCAGGGTAAGGGTTCGGTTTCTCATGAGAGTTAACGATTGTGTGACGGTTAGGGTTAGGGTGCGGGTTAGGGTGAGGTTGAAGGTTAGGTTGAGGGTGAGGGGTAGGGTTAGGTTGAGGTTTAGGTTTAGGGTTAGTGTTAGGTGAGGGTTATGGGGAGGGTTAGGGTTAGGGTTAGGGTTAAGTTTAGGGTGAGGGTTATGGTGAGGGTTAGGGTTAGGGTTAGGGTGAGGGTAAGGTTTAGAGTGAGGGTTAGAGTGAGGGTGAGTGTTAGGATTAGGGTTTGGGTGAGGGAAAGGGTAACGGTTAGGGTTAGGGTGAGGGTGAGGGTTAGGGTGAGAGTTTAGGTTAGTGTTAGGTTTGGGGTTAGTGTGAGTGTTAGTGTGAGGGTGATGGTTAGGGTTAGGGTTAGTATTAGGGTGAGGTCTAGGGTGAGGGTGAGTGTTAGGGTTAGGGTTAGGGATAGGGTGAGAATTAGTGTTATGATTTGGTTGAGAGTTAGGCTGAGCGGTAGTGTTAGGGTTAGGTTTAATGTGAGGATTCGGGTTAGGCTTAGGGTTAGGGTTAAGGTGAGGTTAAGGGTTGGGTGAGGGTTAAGGTTAGATTTAGCATTAGGGATAGGGTGAGGGTTAGGGTGTGGGTAAGGGTCTGGGTAAGGCTTAGGGTGAGGGTGAGGGGTAGAGTTAGGGTTAGGAAGAAGGTTAGTGTTAGGGTGAGGGTTTGGCTTAGTTTGAGGGTTAGGGTGAAGGTGAGTTTGAGGTTGAGAGTTAGGGTGAGGGTGATGGTGACGGTAAGGTTTAGCGATAACATACGGGTTAGGGTTAGGGTGAGGGTTAGGGTTAGGTTTAGGGTTAGGGTGAGGGTGAGGGTGAGGGTGAGGGTTAGGTTTAGGGTTAGGTTTAGGATTAGAGTTAGGTTTAGGGTAAGGGTTAGGGTTAGGTTGAGGTTTAGGTTTAGGGTTAGGATGAGGGTTAGGGTTAGAGTTAGGTTTAAGGTGAATGTTAGTGTTAGGATTATGGTGAGGATGAGGGTTAGTTTGAGGGGCAGGGTTAGAGATAGGGTAAGGGTTATGGTTAGGGTTAGGGTTAGGGTGAGTGAGGGATAATTTTAGGGTGAGGGTTAGTGTGAGGGTTAGTGTGAGGTTTAGGTTTAGGGTTAGGGTAAGGGTTAGGTTTAGGGTGAGCGATAGTTTTACGTTTAGGAATAGGTTGAAGTTAATGCTGAGGGTTATGGTTAGGTTTTGTGTGAGGATAAGGGTTAGGGTAAGGATTAGGGTGAGGATGAGGGTTAGGGTTAGCATAAGGTTTAGTGTGAAAGTTAGGGTTAGGGTTAAGTTTAGGGTAAGGGTTAGGGTTAAGGTAAGGATTAGGGTTCGGCTTAGGGTAAGGGTTAGTGTTAGGGTTAGGGTGATGTTTAGGCTTAGGGTTAGAGTTAGGTTGAGGTTTAGGGTTAATTTTAGGGTTAGGGTAAGGGTTAGGGTTAGTGTGAGGTTTAGGGTTAGGGTGATGTTTAGGGTGACGGTGAGGTTTAGGGTGAGTGTGAATTTGAGAGTGAGGGTTAGGGTAAGGTTGAGGGTGAGTGGGATGGTGACGGTGAGGGTTAGGGTTAGGTTTAGGTTTAGGGTAAGGGTAAGCATTAGGGTTAGGATTAGGGTTAGGGTAAGGGTTAGGCTGAGGGTGAGGGAGAGGGTGCGGTTGAGGGTGAGGTTTTTGGATAGGTAAGTGTTAGGATTAGGTTTAGGGTGAGGATTAGGGTGACGTTAGGGTTAGGGTTAGGTTGAGTGTTAGGGTTAGGGTTAGGGTTAGGGTTAGGGTTAGGGTGAGGGTTAGGGTGTGAGGTAGGGTTAGGGTTACGATGAGGATTATGTTGAGGGTGAGGAATAGGGTTTTGGTGAGGGTAAGTGTTAGGGTTATGGTGAGAGTGAGGGTGAGGGTAAGAGTAAGGGTTAGGGTCAGGGTTAGGGTGAGGGTGAGAGTTAGGGTTAGCATTAGAGTTAGGGCTGGGTAAGGTTGAGTGTTAGGATTAGGGTTAGGGTTAAGGTTAGGGTGCAGGTTAGGGTTAGGGTTACGCTTAGAGTGAGGTTCAGAGTTAGGGATAGGATTAGGTTTAGGGTTAGGTTGAGGCTGAGGTTGAGGGTGAGAATGAGGATTAAGTTTAGGGTTAGGTTTAGGGTGAGGGCTAGGATGAGGGTGATATTTTTGGTTAGGAAAGGTTTAGGGTTAGGTTTAGGGTGAGGATTAGGGTGAGGGTGAGGTTTAAGGTGAAGTTTAGGGTTAGGGTTAGGGATAGGGTGAGGGTTACAATGAGGGTTGGGTTGTGGGTAAGTGTTAGCTTGAGGGTTAGAATGAGGGTGAGGGTTAGGGTTAGGGTGAGGGTAAGGGTTATTGTGAGGGTTAGGGTGAGGCTGAGGGTTAGGGTTAGCTTTCGGGTTAAGGTGAGGGTGAGGTTTAGGGTTTGCATTAGGGTTCGGTTGAGGGTTAGGGTGAGGTTTAGGTTTAGGGTGACGGTGAGGGTGAGGGTGAGGGTTATGGTTAGGGTTATGGTGAGTGTTAGGGTTAGGGTTAGGGTTAGGGTGAGTGCGAGGGTGAGGGTGATGTTGAGGTTGTGGGTTAGGTTTAGGTGTAGGATGAGGGTGAGTGTTTGGTTTAGGGTGAGTGTTTGGTTTAGGGTGAGGGTGAGGATTGGAGTTAATGTGAGGTTTAGGGTGAGGGTGAGGTAAGGGTGAGGGTGAGGGTGAGGGTTAGGGTTAGGGGTAGGGGTAGATGTAGATTTAGTGTTAGGTTTAGGGTTAGTATTAGGGTTAGGGTTAGGATTAGGCTTAGGGTGAGGGTGAGGGTGAGGGTGAAGGTGAGGTTTAGAGTTAGGGTTAGGTTAGAGTTATGGTTAGGTTGACCGCTAGGATGAGGGTTATGGTTAGGGTGAGGGTGAGGTTGAGGATATGATTGAGACTCACCCTAGCTTTCATGGCTATGGTTAGGGTGAGGGTATGGGGGACGGGTAGATTTAGTGTTAGATTTAGGGTGAGGGTTAGGTTTTGTGTGAGAGTTAGGGTTAGGGTTAGGGTTAGGGTGATGTTAAGTGTTAGAGTGAGGGTTAGAGTAAGAGTGAGGGTTAGGGTGATGTTTAAGGTGAAGGTAAAATTTAGAGAGAGTGAGAGGTTTCCGGTGATGGTGAGGGTTTGGGTGTGGGTGAGGGTGAGGGTTAGGGTGAGGGTAAGGGTTAGGGTGATGTTTAGAGTGAGGGTGAGGTTTAGGGTGAGAGTTAGGGTTCAGGGTAGAGGAATTGTTAGGGTGTAGGTGAGGGTTAGGGTAAGGGTGAGGCTTAGGGTGACCGTGAGTGTTAGGGTTCAGGTGAGGATTAGGGTTAGGGTTAGGGCTTGGGTTGGGGTTAGGGTTAGGGTTAGGGTGAGTGTTAGGGTGAGAGGTAGGGTTAGGGTTAGTATGAGGGTTAGGCTTAGTGTGAGGGTTTCGGGTTAGGGTTAGGATTAGTGTGAGGATAAGGGTTAGGGTGAGGGTTAGGTTGAGACTGAGGGTTAGGGTTACCCTTAGGGTTAGGGTGAAGTTTAGGGTGGGGGTTAGCGTGAGGGTTAGGGTTAGGGTTACGGTTGGGTGAGGGTTAGGGTGAGCGAAAGGGTTAGGGTGAGGGTTAGGTTGAGGTTGAGGGATAGGGTTATGGTGAGGGTAAGGGTTAGGGAAACGGTTAGGGTGAGGTTGAGGATTAGGGTTAGCATTAGTGTTAGGGTGAGGGTGAAGGTTAGGGTGAAGTTGAGGGGTAGGCTGAGGGGTAGGGTTATTGTTAGGGTCAGGGTTAGGGTGAGGGTTATGGTTAGCATTAGGGTTAGGGTTAGGTTTAGGATGAGTGTTAGGGTTAGGGTTATGATAAGGTTGAGGGTAAGGTTTAGCATTAGGGTTAGGGTTAGGGTTAGGTTGCAGGTTAGGGTTAGGGTTAGAGTGAGGGTAAGGGTCCGGGTTAGGATTAGGTTTAGGTTTAGGTTTATGGTGAGGCTGAGGGTGAGGGTGAGCGTGAAGGTGAGGGTTAAGTTTAGCATTAGGTTTAGGGTGAGGTCTAGGGTTAGGGGGAGGGCTAGGATGAAAGTTAGGGTGAAGGTGAGGTTTTCGGTTAGGAAAGGGTTAGGGTTAGGGTTATGGTGAAGATTGGGGTGAGGGTGAGGTTTAAGGTGAGAGTTAGGGTTAGGGTGAGGGTTAGGGTTAGGTGAGGTTGATGTTTAGGGTGAGGGTGAGGGTGAGAGTGAGGGTTCGGGTGAGGGTGTGGGTTAGGTTGTTGGTGAGGGTTAGGGTGAGGGTGAGGGTGAGAGTGAGGGTTAGGATGTTGGTGAGGTTTCAGGTTAGTGTGAGGTTTAACGTGAGTGTTATGGTTAGGGTTAGGGTGAGGGATAGGGTTAGTGTGAGGTTTACAGTTAGGCTTAGTGTAAGGATAAGTGATAGGTTGAGGATTAGGGTGAGAGTGAGGCTTAGGGTTAGATTAAGGGTTAGGGTTAGGGTAAGGGTTAAGGATAGGGTTAGGGTTAGGGTGAGTGTGAGGCTTAAAGGTAGGGTTAGTGTGAGGGTTAGGGTTGGGGTGAGTGATAGGGTTAGGGTTATGGTGAGGGTGAGGGTGAGGTTTCGGGTGAGTGTGAGTGTTAGGGTGTGGGTGAAGGTTAGGGTTAGGGTGAGGGTTAGGGTGACGGTGAGGGTTAGGGTGAGGGTGAGGGTTAGGGTTAAGGTGAGCGATAGGTTGATGCTTAGGGTTAGGGTGAGTGTGAATATTAGGTTTAGGGTTACCCTTAGGGTTATGGTGACAGTATGGGTTAGGGTGAGTTTTAGCGTGAGGGTGAGGGTTAGGGTTATCGTTAGGGTTAAGGTAAGAGTTAGGGTGAGGGTTATGGTTAGGGTGAGGGTGAGGGTTAGGTTTAGGGTTACGGTGATGTTTAGGGTTAGGGTGTGGGTTAGGGTTAGTTTTATGGTTAGGGTGTGGGTTAGGTTTACGATTAGGGTTCGAGTTAGGGTGAGTGTGAGGGTGAGTGTTAGGGTTAGGATTAGGGTTAGGGTTATTGTTAGGCTGAGGGTGAAGGTGAGGTTTAGTGTTAGTGTTAATGTAATGTTTATGGTTAGGGTTAGGTTGAGGGTTAGGGTTAGGCTTAGGATGAGGGTTAAGGTGAGGATTATGGTTAGGTTTAGGGTGACGCTTAGGTATAGTGTCACGGTTAGGTTTATTGTGAGAGTAAGTGTTAGGGTGAGGTTTAGGGTGAGGGTGAGGATCAAGGTTAGGGTTAGGATTAGGTTTAGTGTTATTGTGAGGCTGAGGGTGAGGCTGAGTGTGAGGGTGAGTGTGAGGGTTAAGGTTAGGGTTAGGTTTAGGGTGAAGGCTAGGGTGAGGGTGATATTTTTGGTTAGGGTTAGGTTTAGGGTGAGGATTAGGGTGAGCATGAGGTTTGAGGTGAGGGAAAGTTTTAGGGTGAGGGTTAGGGTTAGGTTTAGGGTGAGGGTTAGGGTTAGGGTGATGTTTAGGTTGAGGGTGCAGGTGAGAGTGAGGGTTCGGGTGAAGGTTAGGGTTAGAGTGAGGGTTAGGGTTTGGGTTAGGGTTAGGGTGAGAGTAAGGGTTAGGATGACAGTTGGTGTGAGGGTGAGGGTTAGGGTTAGGTTTAGGCTGAGTATGACAGTTAGGGTGAGGGTTAGGTTTAGGGTCAGGGTGAGGGTTAGGGTGAGGGTTAGGGTTTATGTTAGGGTTCGGGTTAGGGTAAAAGTTAGGGTTAGGTTGAGTGTTAGGGTGAGTGGTAAGCTTAGGGTTAGTATAAGGGTTATGCCTATTGTGAAGTTTATGGTTACGGTTAGGGTTAGTGTGAGCATAAGGGTTAGGGTGATGGTTAGGGTGAGACTGAGGGTTAGGGTTAGCCTTAGGGTTATGGTGAAGGTTAGGGTGGGGGTTAGGGTGAAGGTTAGGGTTAGGGTTAGGGTTGGATGAGGGTTAGAGTGAGTGTAAGGTTTACGGTGAGGGTTAGGTTGAGGTTGAGGGATAGGGTTATGGTGAGGGTAAGGGTTAGAGTGAGGGTTAGGGTGAGTTTGATGGTTAGAGTTAGCATTAATGTTAGTGAGAGGGTGAGAATTAGTGTGAGTGTTAGGGTTAGGGATAGAGTGAGGGTGAGGGTTAGGGTAAGGGTTATGGTTAGGGTTATGGTGAGGGTGAGGGTTAGGGTTAGCATTAGAGTTAGGATTAGGTTTAGGTTGAGTGTTATGGTTAGGGTTAGGGTGAGGTTGAGGGTTAAGGTAAGCATTAGGGTTAGGGTTAGGCTTAGGATGCAGGTTAGGGTTAGGTTTAGAGTGAGGGTGAGGGTCAGGGTTAGGCATAGGATTAGGTTTAGGGTTAGGGTGAGACTGAGAGTGAGGGTGAGGGTGAGGGTGAGCATGAGGGTGAGGGTTAAGTTTAGCGTTAGGTTTAGGGTGAGGGCTAGGGTGAGGGTGAGGGATAGGGTGAGGGTTAGGGTGAAGGTGAGGTTTTCGGTTAGGAATAGTTTAGGATTAGGTTTAGGGTGTGGGTGAGGTTTAAGTTGAAGATTAGGTTTAGGGTGCGGGTTAGGGTTAGGGTTAAGTTGAGGGTTTGGGTTAGGGTGATGTTTAGGGTGAGGGTGAGAGTGAGCATTCGGTTGAGTGTGTGGCTTAGGTTGTTGGTGAGGGTCAGGGTGAGAGTGAAGGTTAGGGTGAGGGTTAGAGTTAGGGTGCTGGTGAGGATTAGGTTTAGGGTGAGAGTTAGTTTGAAGGTGAGGGTTAGGGTGAGGGTGAGGGTTAGGTTTAGGGATAGGATTAGGGTTAGGGTTAGGGTTAGGGTTAGGGTAAGGGTGAGGGTTATGGTTATGGTTAAGGTGAGGATTTGGTTTAGTGTGAGGGTTAGGGTTAGGGTTAGTGTAAGGATAAGGGTTAGGTTGAGGATTAGGGTGAGAGTGAGGGTTAAGGTTAGATTAAGGGTTAGGGTGAGGGTTAGGGTAAGGGTTAGGCTTAGGGTTAGGGTGAGTGTGAGGGTTAAAGTTAGGGTTAGGGTGAGGGTTAGGGTCGGGGTGAGGGTTAGGCTTAGGGTTAGGGTGAGGCTGAGGGTGAGGGTTCGGGTGAGTGTGAGTGTTAGGGTGTGGGTCACGGTTAGGTTTAGGGTGAGGGTTAAGGTGACGTTGAGTGTTAGGTTGAGGGTGAGGGTTAGGGTTAGGGTGAGGGTGAGCGTTAGGGATAGGTTTAGGGTGATGTTTAGGGTTAGGGTGTGGGTTAGGGATAGGTTTATGGTTAGGTTGAGGGTTAGGTTTACAGTTAGGGTTCGAGTTAGGGTGAGGGTGAGTGTTAGGGTTAGGATTAGTTTTAGGGGTAGTGTTAGGCTTAGGGTGAGGGTAAAGGGTGAGGGTTAGGGTGAGGGTGAGGGATACGGTTAGTGTTGGGGTTAGGGTGAGCGTTTGGATGAGGGTTAGGTTTAGGGTTAGGGTGAGGGTTAGGGTTAGGGTTGAGTATAGGGTAAGAATTAGGATGAGGTGTAGGGTAAGGGTTAGGGTTAGTGTGAGGAAAAGGGATATGGTGAGGGTTAGGGTGAGGGTGAGGAATAGGGTTAGTGTAAGGGTTAGGGTGAGTGTTTGGGTGAGCGTTAGGTTTATGTTTAGGGATAGGGTGAGGGTTAGGTGAGGGTAAGTGTTAGGGTGAGATTTAGGTTTTGGTTGAGTATTAAGGTCAGCATTAGTCTTAGAGTGAGGGTTAGGTTTAGGTATAGCATTAGGGTTAGGATTAGGGTTCGGGTGTGGGTTAGGATTAGTGTTAAGGTGAGGGTGAGTTTTAGGGTTAGCATTAGGTTTAGGGTTAGGATTAGTGTGAGGGTGAGGGTGAGGGTTAGGGTTAGGATTAGGTTTAGTGTTAGGGTGAGGCTGCGGTTGAGGATAAGGTTGAAGGTGAGGGTTAGGGTTTGGCTTAGGCTTAGGGTTAGGGTGAGGGCTAGGGTGAGGGCGAAGGTGCGGTTTTCTGTTAGGAAGGGTTAGGGTTAGGTTTAGGGAGAGGATTAGGCTGAGGGTGAGGTTGAAGGTGAGGTTTAGGGTTAAGGTGGGGGTTAGGGTTAACGTTAGGCTGAGCGTTAGGGTTTGGGTGATGATTAGGGTGATGTTTAGGGTGAGGGTGAGGTTGAAGGTGAGGGTTAGGGTGTAGGTGAGGGTTAGGGTGAGGGTGAGGGTTAGGGTGATGGTGAGGGTTAGGTTTAGGGTTAGTGTGAGGAAAAGGCTTAGGGTGAGGATTAGGATGAGATTAAGTGTTAGGGTTACATTTAGAGTTAGTTTTAGGGTGAGGTTCGGGTTAGGGTTCAGTTGAGGGTGAGGGTTAGAGTTCGGGTTAGGGTGAGGGTTAGGGTTGGGGTGAGGGTTAGGGTTACGTTTAGGGTGAGGGTGAGGGTGAGGGTTCAGGTGAGGGTTAGGGTGTGGGTTAGGATTAAGGTTATGGTGAGAGTAAAGTTTAGGGTGAGGTTTAGGGTGAGGGTTAGGGTTAGGGTTAGGGTTAGGATGAGCAATAGGCTGAGGGTTCGGTTTAGGTTTTGTGTGAGGGTTAGGGTTAAGGTTAATGTTAGGGTTAGGATTTGGTTAGGGTAAAGGTTAGTTTTAGGTTTAGGATAAGGTTTCGGCTGACGGTTAGGTTTAGAGTTAGTGTGAGGGTTACATTTAACGTTAAGGTTAGAGTGTGGGCTAGGGTGAGGGTGAGGGTTAGGTTGAGGTTTTAGTTTAGGTAAGAGTTAAGGTTAGGTTAGGGTGAGGATTAGGGTGAGATTGAGGGTTAAGTTGAGGGTTAGGGTTAGGGTGAGACGTAGGGTTACGATTAGGGTGAGGGTTAATGTTAGGGTGATGTTTAGGGTGAGGGTAAGGGTGAAGGTTCGGGTGAGGGGGAGGGTTAGGTTTAGGGTTAGTGTGAGGGTTAGGGTTAGGTTTAGGGTTAGAGTTAGGGTGAGCATGAGGGTTAGGGTGAGGGGTAGGGTTAGGGTTACGGTGAGGGTGAGGGTTAGGTTTAGTGTGAGGGTCACGGTTAGGGTTAGGGTGAGGGTTAGGGTTAGGTTAAGGGTGAGGATGAGGATGAAGGTGATGGTTAGCGCTACGTTTAGGGTTAGGGTGAGGCTTAAGTTTAGGATGAGGGTTAGGATAAGGGTGAGTGTGAGGGTTATGGTTAGGATTAATTTTAGGGTGAGGGTGAGGGTTAAGTTTAGGATTAGGGTTAGGGTCAAGGTGAGGGTGAGGGTTAGGGATAGGGTGAGGGTTAGGATTTTGGTTAGGGTTAGGGTGAGGGTTAGGGTTAGGGTAAGGTTTAGGAGGAACGTTAGGCTGAGGATTAGGGTTAGGGTTAGTATGAGGTTAGTTTTAGGGTTGGGTTAGGGTGAGGGTGAGGGTTTACCTTAGGTAAGGGTTAGGGTAAGTTTAGGGTGAGGATTAGGATGAGGTTGAGGGCTGAGGTGAGGGTTAGGGTTAGGGTGAGTGTTAGGGTTAGGATTAAGGTGATGGTTATTGTTAGGGTGAGGGTGAGGGTGAAGTTTCAGGTTAGGGGAGGGGTTAGGTTTAGGGTTAGCGTGAGGTTTATGGTTAGGGTTAGGGTTAGGGTGATGGTGAGGGTTAGGGTGAGTGTGAGGTTGATGGTGAGTGTGAGGTTTAAGGTTAGGGTGAGGGTTAGGGATAGGGTTAGGGTTAGGGTGAGGGTCAGCATTAGGGTGAGAGTGAGAGTTCTGGTGAGGGGGAAGGGGAGGGGGAGGTTTATGGTTAGTGTTCGGGATAGAGTTAGGGTGAGTGTGTGGGTGAGGTTTAGGTTTAGGATTAGGGTTAGGGTTAGGTTTAGGCTGAGGGTGAGTGTGAGGGTGAGGGTGAGGGTTAGGGTTAGTGTGAGAGTTAGGCTTAATGTTAGGGTTAGGGTGAGGGTGAGGGATAGGGTTAGGATTAGTTTTAGGATGAGGGTTAGTGTTAGGTTGAGGGTTAGGGTTAGTGTGAGATTTAGGGTTAAGATTTGGGTCAGGGTTAGTATTAGGGTGAGGGTAAGGGTTAGTGTGAGGGTTAGGATGAGGGTGAGGTTTATGGTTAGGGATATGGTTAGGCTGAGGTTAGGGTGAGGGCTAGGGTTAGTGTGAGGTTTAGGATTAGGGTCAGGGATAGGGTGAGGGTAAGTGTTTGGGTTACTATTAGAGTTATGGTAAGGGTTAGGTTGATTGTGAGGTTGAGGGTGAGGGTGAGGGTGAGGGTCTCGCTTACGTAAGTGTTAGGGTTACGTTTAGGTTGATACTGAGGGTTAGGGTTAGCGTTAGGGTTAGGGTGAAGGTTAGGATGGGGGTTAGGGTTCGGGTTAGGGTTCGGTTTAGGGTTGGGTGAGGGTAAGGGTGAGCATAAGGTTTAGGGTGAGGGTTAGGTTGAAGGTGAGGGATAGGTTTATCGTGAGGGTAAGGGTTAGGGTTAGGTTGAGAGTGAGAGTGAAGGTAAGGGTAAGTGTTAGGGTCAGAATTAGGGTGAGGGTGAGGGTTAGGGTTTCCATTAGGGTTAGGTTTAGGATTAGGTTGAGTGTTAGGGTTAGGGTTAGGGTTAGGGTGAGGGTGAGGGTTAGTTTTAGGATTAGGGTTAGGGTTAGGCTTAAGGTGAGGGTCAGGTTGAGAGTTAGGGAGAGGATTAGGGTTAGGGTTACGGTTAGGGTGAGAGTGAGGGTTAGGTTGAGATGAGGGTTCATGTATGGGTGAGGGTTAGGGTGATGGTGGGGGTTAGGGTGAGGGTGAGGTTTAGGTTTAGTGTTAGCTTTAGGGTGAGTGTTAGGATCAGGGTTAGGATTAGGGTAGGGGTGAGGGCTAGGTTGAGGGTAAGGGGTAGGGTGAGGGGTAGGGTTAAGGTTAGGGTGAGGGTGAGGGTTAGGTTTAGTGTGAGGGTTAGGGTTAGTGTGAGTTTGAGGGTGAGGGTGAGGGTTAGGGTTAGGGTGAGGGTTAGGGTTAGGGGTAGGGGTAGGGTGAGGGTTAGCGTTACGTTTAGATTGAGGGTTAGGGTGAGGGTAAGGTTACGGTAAGGGTGAGGGTGAGGCTTAGGTTTAGTGTGAGGGTTAGGGTTAGTGTAAGGTTAAGGGTTAGGGTGAGGTTTAGGGTAACAGTGAGGCTTAGTGTTAGCGTGAGTTTGAGGGTGAGGGTGAGGTTTAGGGTTAGGTTGAGGGTTAGGTTTAGGGTTAAGGTGAGGGTGAGCCGTAGCGTGAGAGTGAGGGTTCGGGTGAGGGTTTGGGTGAAGGGGGAGGTTTATGGTTAGGGTTGGGTTTAGAGTTAGGGTGAGGCTGTGGGTGAGGGTTAGGTTTAGGATTAGGGTTAGTGTTAGGATTAAGCTGAGGGTGAGTGTGAGGGTGAGGGTAAGGGTTAGGTTTTGGGTGAGGGTTCGGGTTAATGTTAGGGTTAGGGTTAGGTTGAGGGATAGGATTAGGGTTAGTATTAGGATGAGTGATAGGCTGTGGGGTAGGGTTAGGTTTAGGGTGAGGGTTAGGGTTAGTGTGAGTTTTAGGGTTAAGGTTAGGGTCAGGGAGAGGATTAGGTTAGGGGTAAGGGTTAGGGTGAGGGTTAGGATGAGGGTGAGGTTTAAGTTTAGGGATAGGGTTAGGATGAGGTTAGGGTGAGGGCTAGGGTGAGTGTGTGGGTTAGGTTTAGGGTTAGGGATAGGGTCAGGATTAGGTTTAGGTTTAGGGTTAGGGTTAGGGTCAGTCTTAGGCTGAGGTGAAGGGTTAGGGATAGGGTGAGGGTTAGGTTTAGTGTGAGGATTAGGGTTTGGGGTAGCGTTAGGGTGACGGCTAGGGTGAGTGTGAGGGTTAAAGTTTTATTTAGGGATAGGGTAAGGATTAGCGTTAGGGTTAGTGTTAGGGTGAGGTTTAGGCTGATGTGTAGGGTTACAGTTAGGGAGAGGGTTAGGTTTAGTGGGAGTGTTAGGATTAGGTTTAGGGTTAGGGTTAGGGTGAGGGTTCGGGTGAGTGTTTGGGTTAATGTGTGGGTGAGGGTTAGGGTTAGTGTGAGGACTAGGTTTAGGGTTAGGGTTACTGTTAGGGTTAGGGTTAGGGTGAGGGTAAGGGTTAGGGTTAGTGGTATGGTTAGGGTGAGGGTTCGGGTTAGTGTGAGGGTTAGGGTTAAGGTTAGGTAAAAGAGAGGTTAAGGGTTAGGGTGAGGGTTAGTGTGAGGGTGAGGGTTAGGATTAGAGTTAGGGTTGGGATTAGGGTTAGGGTGAGGGTGAGGTTGAGGTTCAGTGTTAGTGTGAGGGTTAGGGTTATTGTTAGTGTTAGGTTGCGGGTGAGGGTGAGGGTTAGTGTTAGGGTAGGGTTAGGTTTGGCTGAGTGTGAGGGTGAGAGTGAGGGTGAGGGTTAAGGTTAGGGTTAGTTTTAGGGTGAGGGCTAGGGTGAGGGTGATATTTTTGGTTAGGAAAGGTTTATTGTTAGGTTTAGGGTGAGGATTTGGGTGAGGGTGAGATTTAAGATGAGGGTTAGGGTTAGGGTGAGGGTTAGGGTTAGGGTTAGCGTGAGGTTTAGGGTTAGGGTGATGTTTAGGGTGAGGGTGAAGGTGAGAGTGAGGGTTCAGGTGAGGGTTAGGGTGAGGGTGAGGGTTAGGGTTAGGGTTAGGGTGAGGATAAGGGTTAGGATGACAGTTAGGGTGAGGGTGAGGGGTAGGGTTAGGTTTGGGTTAGGGTGATGTTTATGGTGAGGGTGAGGGTGAGAGTGAGGATTCGGTTGAGGGTGTGGCTTAGGGTGTTGGTGAGGGTTATTTTGAGATTGAGGGTTCGGGTGAGGGTGAGAGTTAGTGTGTTGGTGAGGGTTAGGGTGATGGTGAATGTTAGGGTTAAGGGTAGGATTAGGATGAGGGTTAGGGTTAGGGTTAGGGTGAGGGTTAGGGTGAGGGTTATGGTTAGGGATAGTGTGAGGATTAGGGTTAGTGTGAGGGTTAGGTTAGGGTTGGTGTAAGGATAAGGTTTAGGTTGAGGATTAGGGTGAGAGTGAGGGTTAGGGTTAGATTAAGTGTTAGGATGAGGGTTAGGGTAAGGGTTAGGGTTGGGGTTAGGGTGAGTGTGAGGGTTAAAGTTAAGGTTAGGGTGAGGGTTAGGGTTGGGGTGAGGGTTAGGGTTAGGGGTTGGGTGAGGGTTAGGGTGAGTGTGAGTGTTAGGGTGTGGGTGACGGTTAGGGTTAGGTTGAGGGATAAGGTGACGGTGAGGGTTTGGGTGAGGGTTAGGTTTAGGGTGAGGGTAGGGTTAGGTTTAGGCTGAGGGTTAGGGTTAGGTTGATATTTATGGTGAAGGTGAGTGTTAGGGTGAGGGTTAGGGTGAAGGTTAGGTTAAGGGTTAGGGTTAAGTTTAGGGTGAGCGTGAGGATGAGGGTTAGGTTTAGGATTAGGGTTAGGGTTTTGCTTAGTGTGAATGTTAGGGTCAGGATGTGGGTTCGGGTGATGGTGAGGGTTAAGGTGTGTGTGAGGGTTAGGGTTAGGCTGAGGATTAGGTTTAGGGTTAGGATTAAGGTGAAGGTTAGGGTGAGAGGTAGGCTTAAGGTTAGGATGAGGGTTAGGCTTACTGTGAGGGTTACGGTGAAGATGATGGTTAGGGTTAGCATTAGAGGTAGGATGATGGTTAGGGTGAGGGTTAGGATTAGGGTTAGGGTTAGGGTGAGTTTGAAGGTGAGGGTGAGATTTAGTGTTAGGATTAGTGTTAGGGTTATTGTTAGAGTGAGGTTGAGGGTTTTGGTTAGGGTGAGGGTTAGGGTTAGGGTGAGGGTTATGGTTAGGGTGAAGTTTAGCGTTAGGGTGATGTTTATTGTGAGGGTGAGTGTTAGGGTGAGGGTGAGTTTCAGGGTGACGGTGAGGGTTTGGTTGATCGTGAGGGTTAAGCTGTGGTTGAGAGTTAGGGTTAGAGTGAGGGTAGGGTGACTGTGAGTGTTAGGGTGCGGGTTAGATTTAGTGTTAGGGTTAGTGTGATGCTGAGGGTGACGGTTAGGGTGAGTGTGATTGTAAGGGTTAGGTTTAGGATTAGGGTTAGGGTGAGTTTTATGGTTACGGTTAGGGTTAGGGTGTGGGTGAGGCATTATGGTTAGGGTTAGGGTTATTATTAGGGTTAGAGTTAGGGTTAGGGTGAGGGTGAGGGTGAGGTTGAGCATTAGCGTTAGTGTTAGGGTTACGGTGAGGATGGGGGTGAGGGTTAGGGTTAGGATTAGGGTTAGGGTTAGGGTTAGGCTGAGTGGGAGGGGGAGATTTAAGGTGAGGGTTAGGGTTATGGTTAGGTTAAAGCCTAGGGTGAGGTTGAGGGTTAGGCTGAGGGTGAGGGTAAGAGTTTCGGTTAGGTAAGGTTTAGGGTTAATTTTAGGGTAAGGATTAGGTTGAGCTTGAGGGTTAGTGTGAATGTTAGTGTTAGGTTGAGGGTTAGGGTTAGGATTTGGGTGAGTGTTGGTGTTAGGGTTATGTTTAGAGTGAGGTTTAGAGTTAGAGTGGGGTTAGGGGTCCGGTGAGGGTGAGGGTTAGGGTGTGGGTGAGGGTTAGGTTTAAGTTGAGTGTTAAGGTGACGGTGAGGGTTAGGTTGAATGTGAGGGTTAGGGTTAGGTTGAGGGTGAGGTTTAGGGTTAGGGTTAGGGTTAGGGTGAGGGTTAGTGTGAGGGGGTAGGGTTAGGGTTAGGGTGAGGGTTAGGATTAGTGTGAGGGTTAGGGTTATGGTGAGGGTAAGTGTTAGGTTGAGGGGTACGGTTACGGATAGGGTGAGGGCTAGGGTGAGGGTGAGGTTTAGGTTGAGTGTGAGGGTGAGTGTTTCGGTAGGCAAGCGATAGGGTTAGGGTTAGGGTGAGGATTAAGGGAGGGGGAGGGTTAGGTAGAGGGTTAGTGTCAGGGTGAGTGTCAGGGTTAGGGTTAGGGGGAGGGGTAGGGTTAGGGTTAGGGTGAGGTTTAGGTTTAGTGTGAGGGTTAGGTTTAGCGTTAGGGTTAGGGTTAGTATGAGGATAAGGGTTAGGATGAGGGTTAGGTTGTGGGTGAGGTTTAGGCTTATCGTTTGTTTTAGGTTGGGTTAGGGTGAGGTTTAGGGTCAGGGTTAGGGTAAGGGTTAGGGTTAGGGTTAGGGTTAGTGTGAGGGTTAGTTTTAGGGTTAGGGTTTGTGTGAGGATAAGGGTTAGGGTGAGGGTTAGGGTGAGAATGAGGGGTAGGGCTAGCGTTAGGTTTATGGTAATGGTCAGGGTAATGGTTAGGGTTAGGGTTAGGGTTAGGGTGAGGGTATGGGTTAGAGTTAGGGTTAGGGTTGGGTGAGGGTTCGGGTTAGGCTTAGGGTGAGAGTGAGGGTTCGGGTGAGGGTGAGGGTGAGTGTGTGGGTGACGGTTAGGTTTAGGGTTTAAGTGATGGTAAGGTTTAGGATGAGGGTGAGGATTAGTGTTAGGGTGACTGTGAGGGTGCCGGTTAGTGTTAGGGTTAGTGTTAGATTTAAGGTTAGGGTTAGGGTTATTGTTATGGGGAGGGTAAGTGCTAGG
The DNA here is from genome assembly GCF_024711535.1 of Dipodomys merriami. Taxonomy (NCBI): domain Eukaryota; kingdom Metazoa; phylum Chordata; class Mammalia; order Rodentia; family Heteromyidae; genus Dipodomys; species Dipodomys merriami. The sequence goes on from NW_027202849.1 coordinate 878,237, forward strand.
GTAAGGTTTAGGGTGAGTGTGAGTGTTAGTGTTAGTGTTAGGGTGAGGGTGAGGGTAAGGTTTAGGGTTAGGGTTAGTGTGAGTGTTAGGATTAGGGTGAGGGTTAGGGATAGGGTTAGGGTTAGGGTGAGATTTAGGGCTTAACTTAGGTTTAGAGTCAGGGTATGGGTAAGGCTTATTGTGAGGGTTAAGTTCAGGTTGAGGGTTAAGGTTAGGTTGAGGGTGAGGGTAAGTTTTAGGGTGAGGGCTAGGGTTAGGTTTAGGGTTAGAGAGTTAGGGTTATGGTGAGGGTGAGGGTGATGGTTAGGTTTAGGATTAGGGTTAGGGTTAGGGTGAGGTTTAGGGATAGGCTTAGGGTTAGGGTTAGGGTTAGATTTAGAGTTAGGGTGAGGTTCAGTGTGAGGGTTAGTGTTTGGATTAGAGTTAGAGATAGGGTTAAGGTGAGGCTTAGACTGAGGGGTAGGATTAGTGTTAGAGTGAGGGAAAGGGGGATGGTAAAGGTTTTGGTGAGGGTTAGGGTGAGGGAGAGGTTTAGGGATAGCATTAGGTTTAGTGTTAGGGTTAAGGTGAGGGTTAGTGTTAGAGTTAGGTTGAGGGTGACATTTAGAGTTAGCATTAGGGTTACGGTTAGGTTTAGTTAGAGGGTTAGGATTAGGGTAGGGTTAGGATTATGGTTAAGGTTAGGGTTAGGCTGATTATGGGGATGAGGGTGAGGGTTAGGGTTAGGATTAGGTTTATGGTGTGGGCTAGGGTGAGGGTTAGGGTGAGGGTGAGGTTTTAGGTTAGGAAAGGCTTAGGGTTCGGTTTACGGTGAGGATTAGGGTGAGGGTGAGGTTTAAGGCGAGGATTAGGGTTAGGGTGAGGATTAGGGTTAGGTTTAGGGTGAGGTTTAGGTTTAGGGTGATGTTTAGTGTGAGGGTGAGGTTGTTGGTGAGGATTAGGGTTAGGGTTAGGGTTAGGGGACAGTGAGGTTTAAGGTGAAGGTGAGGATTACGGTTAGGTTTAGGGTGAGGGTTAGGGAAAGAATTAGGGTGAGAGGGAGGGTTAGGGTTAGGGTGAGGGTTAGGTTTAATGTGACGTTAGGGTTAGGGTTAGGGTTAGTGTGAGGATAAGGGTTCGGGTGAGGGTTAGGGTGAGACTGAAGGTTAGGGTTAGCGTTACGGTTAAGGTGAGATTTAGGGTGAGGGTTAGGATGAAGGTTAGGGTGAGGGTGAGGGTGAGGGTGAGGGTATGTTTTACAATGTGGGTGAAGTTTAGGGTTAGGGTGATCGTTAAGGTGATGTTGAGTGTTAGGTTGAGAGTGAGTGTTAGGTTTAGGTTTAGGGTCAGGCGAAATGTGAGGATTAGGGTTAGATTAGGGTTATGGTGAGGGTACGGGTTAGGGTGAGGTTTATGGTGAGGGTTAGGGTTAGGGTGAGGGTGCCTGTTAGGGTTAGGGTTAGGGTGAGGTTTAGGGTTAGGGTGAGATCTAGGGATAAGGTTAGGGTTTGGGTGAGGGTCAGAGTTAGGGGTCGGGTTAGAGTTAGGGAGAGGGTGAGGGTTAGAGTTAGGTTTAGGATTAGGTATATGGTTAGGCTGAGGGTGAGGGTTAGGTTTAGCGTGAGGGTTAGGGTGAGGTTTAGGGTTAGGGTTATGTTGATTGTTAGGGTTAGGTTTAGGATGAGGGTTTGGCTGAGGGTTAGGTTTAGGGTTAGGGTGAGGCTTAGTGTTAGTGTGATGGTTAGGGTTAGGGTTTTGTTTACGGTGAGAGTGAGGGTTAGGGTTAGGTTTAGGGTTAGGGGAGGGATTGGTTGAGGGTTTGGGTTAGGTTTAGTATTAGGATGATGGTTATGGTGAGGGTTAGTGTTAGGGTTAGGGTTTGGGTGAGGGTTAGGGTTAGGGTTAGAGTTAGGATGAGGGTGAGGTTGAGGGTTAGCGTTTGAATTAGGGTTAGGTTTAGGGTTATGCTGAGGGTGAGGTTGAGGGTGAGGGTGAGTTTTAGGGTTTGGGTGAGGGTTAGGGTTATGGTTAGGGTTAAGGTGAGGGTGAGGGTTAGGGTTAGGGTTAGGGTTAGGATGAGGGGTAGGCTGAGTGTTAGTTTTAGGCTTAGGGTGAGGGTAAGGGTTAGCGTGATGGTGAGGGATAGGTTTAGGCTTCAGTTTAGGGTTAGTGTGATGGTTAGGGTTAGGTTTATGCTGAGGGTGAAGGTTAAGGTGGGGGGTAGGGTTAGGGTTAATGTTAGGGTGAGGATTAAGGTTAGGGTGAGGGTAAGGGTGAGGGGTAGGTTTAGGTTTAGGGTTAGTGGGAGGGTAAGGGTTAGGGAGAAGGTTAAGGTGAGGGTGAGGATGAGGGTGTGGGTTAGTGTGAGGGTGATGGTTAGGGTTAGGTATAGAGTTAAGATGAGAGTGAGGGTGAGTATTAGGTTTTGGATTAGGGTTAGGTTTAGGTTTACTCTGAGGATGAGGATAAGGGTGAGGGTGAGTTTGAGAGTTAGGGGTAGGGTTAGGGTTAATGTTAGGGTGAGGGATAGGGTTAGGGTTAGGGTTTGGATCAGGATTAGGCTGAGGGTTAGGATTAGTGTTAGGGTGAGGATAAGGGTTAGGGTGAGGGTTATGGTGAGGGTGAGGGTTAGGGTTAGCTTAGGGATAGGGTGAGGGTTAGGGTTAGGGATAGGGTTGGGTGAGGGAAAGTGTTAGGGTGAGGGTTAGTGTGGGGATGAAGGATATGGTTATGGTGAGGGTAAGGGATAGGGCTAGGGTTAGGGTGAGGGTTTTGGTTAGGGTTAGGTTTAGAGTGAGAGTGAGGGTGAGGGTAAGGGATAGGTTTTGTATTAGGGTTAGGTTTAGGGTTAGGCTGAGGGTGAGGTTGAGGTTTAGGTTTAGGGTTCGGTAAGGGTAAGGGTTAGGGTGAGAGTGAGGGTTAGGCTTAGGCTTAGGGTGAGGGTGCCGGTTAGGGTGAGGTTTAGTTTTAGTGTTAGGGTTAGGGTTAGAGTGAGGGTTAGGGTGACGGTAAGGGTTAGGGTTAGGGTTAGGTTGTTTGTGATGGATAATATTAAAGTGAGGGTAAGGGTTAGGGCGAGGTTTAGGGTGAGGCTGAGGGTTAATGTTAACATTAGGGGTATGGTGAGGGTGAGGGTTAGGGTGAGGGTTAGAGTTAGGGTTAGGGATAGGGTGAAGATTAAGGTTAGGGATAGGTTTAGAGTGAGAGTTAGGCTGAGGGGTAGGGTTAGGGTTAGTGTTAGGGTGAGTGTTAGGGAGTGGGTTAATGTTAGGGTTAGGGTTAGGGTGTGGTTCAGGGTGAGGGTTAGGGTTAATGTGAGGGTTATTGAGAGGTTGAGGTTTAGGGTTAGCATTAGGTTTAGGCTTAGGGTTACGGTTAGGGTGAGGGTGAGGGCTAGTGTTAGTATTAGGGTTAGGGTTTGGGTTAGGGTGAGGATGAGGTTTAGAGTGAGGGTAAGGGTTAGGGCGAGGTTTAGCGTGAGGTTGTGGAATAATGTTAGCATTAGGGTTACTGGGAGGGTGAGGGTTAGGGTGAGTGTTATGGTTATGCTTAGGGATACAGTTTGGATTAGGGTTAGGGTTAGGTTTAGGGTGAGGGTAAGGCTGAGGTCTAGGGTTAGGTTTAGCGTTACGGTGAGGGTTAGGGTTAGTGTGAGGGTTAGGATTAGGGTTAGGTTCAGGTTGAGGTTGATAGTGAGGGTAACGGTTATGTTTAGGGTTAGAGTGAGGTTGAGGTTTAGGGTTAGCATCAGGGTTAGGGTGAGGGTTAGGGTTAGGCTTACGGTTAGGGTAAGGGTTAGGGTTAGGGTGAGGGTTAGGGTTAGGGTGATTTTTAGGGTGACGGTGAGGGTTAGGGTGAGGGTGAGGTTGAGCATGAGGGTTAGGTTGAGGGTGAGGGTGAGTGTGAGGGTGACGGTGAGGGTTACCGCTAGGGTTAGGTTTAGGGTGAGGGTAAGGGTTAGGGTTAGCTGAGGGTTAGTGTAAGTGTTAGGCTGAGGGTGAGGGTGAGGGTGAGGGTTAGGGTTAGGTTTAGGGTGAGGGTTAGGGGTAGTGTGAGGGTTAGGGTGAGGTTGAGGGTCAGCGTGAGGTTGAGAATGACGTTGAGGGTGAGGGTTAGGGTTACGGTTATATTTAGAGTGAGGTGAGGGTGAGGGTTAGGGTTAGGGTGAGGGTTAGGGTGAGGTTTAGGGTTAATGTTTCGGTTAGGGTAAGGGTGAGGGTAAGGATTACAGTGAGAGTTATTTTGAGGGTGAGTGTTAGGGTTAGGGTGAGGGTAAGGGTTAGGGTGAGGGTTATTGTGAGGGTTTGGGTTCGGGTTAGCATTAGGGTTAGTTTGAGGGTGAGGGTTTTGGTGAGGGTTAGGGTTACGGTTAGGGATAGGTGGAGGTTTAGGGTTAGTGTGAGGTTTAGGGTCTGGGTAAGGGTTAGGGTTAGATTTAGGGTGAGGGTGAGGGTGAGCATTAGAATTAAGAATGGGGTTAGGGTTAGAGTAAGGTGAGATTCAGGGTGAGGGTTAGGGTTTGGGATAGAATTAGGGTGAGGGTGAGCGTGAGGTTTAGGTTTAAGATTAGGGTTAGGGTTATGGTGAGGGTTACGGTGAGGGTGAGAGTGAGGCTTAGGCTTAGAGTTAGGATGAAGGTTAGGTTTACGGTGAGGGCTACAGTGCGGGTGAGTTTTAGGGTGAGTGTGCGGGTGAGGTTGAGGGTTTTGGTTAGGTAAGGGTTATGTTTAGGGTTAGGGTGAGGATTAGGGTGAGGGTGAGTGTTAGGGTGAGGCTCAGGGTTGGGTGAGAGTTAGGGTTACGGTGAGGGTTACGGTTAGGGTTAGGTTGAGGCTGAGGGTTAGGTATAGGGTAAGGGTTAGGGTTAGTTTGAGGCTGAGGGTTAGGTATAGTGTAAGGGTTATGGTTAGTTTGAGGCTGAGGGTTAGGTATAGGGTAAGGGTTAGGGTTATGGTGAGGGTTAGGGTTAGGGTAAGTGTTAGGGTGAGGGTGAGGTTTAGGGTTAGGGTTAGGGTTAGTGTAAGGGTTGGTGTTACGGTGAAGGTTAGGGTTAGATTTAGGATTAGGGTTAGGGTGAGGGTGAGGGTTAGGGTTAGGGTTAGGGTTAGGGTGAGGTTGAGGGTGAGGATTAGGGTGAGGGTGAGGGTTATGGTTAGGGTCAGGTTTAGGATGAGGTTAAGTGTTAGGGTGAGGGTGAGTGTGAGTGTGAGTGTGAGGGTGAAGGTGATGGTTTCGGTTAGGTAAGGTTTAGGGTTATGGTTATGGTGAGGATTAGGGTAAGAGTGAGGTTTAGGGTGAGGTTAGTTGAGGCTGAGGGTTAGGGTGTGGGTGAGGATTCAGGTGAGGGTGAGGGTTCGGGTGAGGGTGAGAGTTAAAGTTAGGTTTAGGGTGAGGGTTAGGGTTGAGGTGAGGGTTAGGGTTAGGGTTAGGGTGAGGATGAGGATTCGGGTTCAGGTGAGTGTGAATGTTAGGGTGTTGGTGACGTTTAGGGTTAGGGTGAGGGTGATGCTGAGGGTTAGGGTTAGGGTTAGTTTGAGGATAAGGGTTAGCTTGAGGATTAGGGTGAGTGTGAGGGTTAGGGTTAGCATAAGGTTTAGGGTGAGGGTTAGGGTTAGGGTAAGGATTAGGGTTAGGTAAGGGTTAGGGTTAGGGTTAGGGTTAGTGTTAGGTTGAGTGTTAGTCTTAGAGTTAGGGTTAGGGTTAAGTTTAGGGTTAGGGTAAGGTTAGGGTTAGCATGAGGTTTAGGGTTAGGGTGATGTTTAGGGTGACGGTGAGGGTTAGGGTGATGTTGAGGTTGAGCTTGAGGGTTAGGGTGAGGGTGAGGGTTAGGTTTATGGTGAGGGTAAGATTTAGGGTTAGGATTAGGGTTAGGGAAAGGGTTAAGCTGAGGGTGAGGGTGAGGTTAGGTAAGTGTTAGGGTTAGGTTTAGGGTGAGGATTAGGGTGAGGGTGAGGGTTAGTGTTACGTTGAGGGTTAGGGTTAGGGTTAGGGTAAGGGTTATGGTGAGAGTTAGGGTTAAGGTTAGGATGAGGTTTAGGCTTAGTGTGAGTGTTCTGGTTAGGTTTAGGGTTAGTGTGAAGATAAGGGTTAGGGTGAGTGTTAGGTTGAGACTGATTGTTAGGGTTAGCGTTAGGGTTAGTTTGAAGGTTAGAGTGGGGATTAGGGTGAGGGTTAGGTTTCAGGTTAGGGTTGGGTGAGGTTTAGGATGAGGGTAAGGGTTAGGGTTAGGGTGAGAGTGAGTGTGAGGGTAAGGGTTAGGGTTAGGGTCAGGGTTAGGGTGAGGGTGAGGTTTAGAGTTTGCATTAGGGTTAGGGTTAGGGTTAGGTTGAGTGTTAAGTTTAGGGTTAGGGTGCAGGTTAAGGTTAGGGTTAGAGTGAGGGTGAGGGTCAGGGTTAGGGTTTGGATTAGGTTTAGTGTTAGGGTGAGGCTGAAAGTGAGGCTGAGGGTGAGGGTGATGGTGAGGGTTAAGTTTAGGGTTAGATTTTGGGTGAGGGCTAGGGTGAGGGTGATGTTTTTGTTTAGGATAGGTCTAGGGTTAGGTTTAGCGTGAGGATTAGTGTGGGGGTGAGGTTTAAGGTGAGGGTTAGGTTTAGGGTTAGGGTGAGGGTTAGGGTTTGGGTGAGGGTTAGGGTTAGGGTGATGTTTAGGTTGAGGGTGAAGGTGAGAGTGAGGGTTCGGGTTAGGGTTAGGGTTAGGGTGATGGTTAGTGTTAGGGTAACGGTTAGGTTTAGGGGAAGTGTAAGTGTTAGGATGACAGTTAGTGTGAGGTTGAGGGTTAAGTTTAGGTTTAGGATTAGGGTGAGTGTTAGGGTGAGGGTTAGTTTTAGGGTTAGGGTGAGGGTTAGGGTGAAGGTTAGGGTGAAGGTTAGGTTTAGGGTTTGGGTTAGGGTGAGGGTTAGGTGAGAAGGAGTAGGGTGACGGTTAGGGAGAAGGTGAGGCATAGGGTTATGGTGAGGGTAAGATTTAGGCTGAGGCTTAGGTTGAGAATGAGCATTTGTGTTAGCATCAGGGTTGGGTTGAGGGTGAGGGTTACTGTTAGGCTGAGGGGTAGTTTTAGGGTTAAGGTGAGGGTTAGGGTTAGGGTTAGGGTGAGGTTAAGGGTTAGGGTGTGGGTGAGGGTGAGGTTAAGGCTAGACTTAGGGTGAGGATGAGGGTTAGGTTTAGGGTTAGGGTGAGTGTGAGTGTGAGGGTTAAGTTTAGGTTTAGGGTTAGGGTTAAGGTTAGGCTGAGGTTGAGGTTATGAGTGAGGGTGAGGTCTAGGGTTAGGGGTAGAGGTAAAGTTAGGGTTAGATTTAGGGTTAGGATTAGGGTTAGGGTTAGGATTAGGCTGAGGTTGAGGGTGAGGGTGAGGGTGAATGTGAGGTTTAGGGTTAGGGTTATGGGTAGAGTTAGGGTTAGGTTGAGCGGTAGGATGACGGTGAGGGTTAGGGTTAGCGTTAGTTTTAGGGTGAGGTTTAGGGTGAGAGTTGAGTGTTAGGGTTAGGGTTAGGGTGAGCGTGTGGGTTAGGGTTAGTGTGAGGTTGAGGATCTGTGTTAGGGTTAGGGTTAGGCTTAGATTTAGGATGAGGGTGATGGTGAGGGTTAGAATTAGGATTAGGGTTAGGGTTAGAGTTAGGTGAGAGTGAGGATGAGGGTTAGTTAGGGTTTGGGTTAGAATTAGGGTGAGGGTGAGCATAAGGGTTAGGGTTAGGATTAGTGTTAGAATTATGGTTAGGGTTAGGGTGAGAGTGAGGGTGAGGCTTAGGGTTAGGATTAGGGTTAGGGTTAGTGTGAGGATCAGGGTTAGGGTGAGAATTAGGGTGAGGGTGCAAAGGAGGTTGAGGGTTAGGGTGAGCTTTAAGGTTAGGGTTAGGGTGAGGGTTAGGGTGAGTTTTAGGGTTACGGTGAGGGTTAGGGTTAGGGTTAGGTTGAGGCTAAGGTTTAGGCTGAGGGTTAGGGTAGGTTTAGGGTGAGTTTTAGGTTTAGGGTGAGGGCTTTGGTGAGGGTGAGTATTAAGGTGAGTCTGAGGGTGAGGTTGAGGGTTTTGGTTAGGTAAGGGTTACGGTTAGGGTTAGGGTGAGGATTAGGGTGAGGATGAGGTTTAGGTTGAGTGTTAAGTTGAGGGTGAGGGTTAGGGTGAGGGTGAGGGTGAGGGAGAGCATGAGGGTTCGGGTGAGCGTGAGAGTTCGGGTGAGGTTGAGGGTTGGGGTGTGGGTCAGGTTTAGGTTTAGGGTGAGGGTTAGGGTGACGGTGAGGGTTATGATGAGGGTGAGGTTTAGGATTGGGGTTAGGGTGAGGGATAGGTTTAGGGTGAGTGTTAGGGTGAGGGGTAGGGTTAGGGTTAGGAAGAGGGTTAGGGTTAGGGTGAAGGTTAGGGTTAGTTTGAGGGTTAGGGTGAAGGTGAGTTTGAGGTTGACGGTTAGGTTGAGGGTGATAGTGACGGTGAGGGTTAGGGTTAGGATTCGGGTTAGGGTTAGGTTGAGAGTTAGGCTTAGGGTTAGGTTTAGGATGAGGGTGAGGGTGAGGGTGAGGGTTAGGGTTAGGGTTAGGTTTAGGATTAGGTTTACGTTTAGGGTAAGGGTTATGGTCAGGGTTAGGGTGAGGGTTAGGTTTAGGGTTAGGGTGAGGGTTAGGGTTAGGGTTATGTTTAGAGTGAGGGTTAGGCTTAGGATTAGGACGAGGGTGAGGGTTAGGTTGAGGGGTAGGGTTAGGGATAGGGTAAGGGTTAGGGTTAGGGTGAGGGTTAGGTTTAGGGTTAGGGTGAGGGTTAGGATGAGGGTGAGGGTTAGGGTGAGGTTTAGGGTAAGCGTTAGGTTTAGGGTGAGGATTAGTTTTAGGTTTAGGTTTAGGGTGAGGGTGATGCTGAGGGTTAGGGTTAGGGTTAGTGTGAGGATAAGGGTTAGGGTGAGGATTAGGGTGAGGGTGAGGGTTAGGATTAGCATAAGGTTTAGGGTGAGGGTTAGGGTTAGTGTTAGGGTTAGGGTTAGGGTAAGGGTTAGTGTTAGGCTTAGGGTTAGGGTTATGGTTAGGGTTAGGGTCAGGGTTAGGCTTAGGGTTAGGGTTAGGGTGAGGGTTAGGGTTAAGTTTAGGGTTAGGGTAAGGTTAGGGTTAGTGTTAGGGTTAGTGTTAGGGTGATGTTTAGGATGATGTTGAGGGTTAGGGTGAGGGTGAGGTTGAGCGTGAGAGTTAGGGTGAGAGTGAGTTGGAGGGTGACAGTGAGGTTTAGGGTTAGGTTTAGGGTGAGAATAAGAGTTATTATTAGGATTAGGTTTAGGGTAAGGGTTAGGCTGAGGGTAGGGTGAGGGTGAGGTTTTCAGTTAGGGAACGGTTAGGGTTAGGTTTAGGGTGTGGATTAGGGTCAGGGTGAGGGTTAGGGTTAGAGTTAGGGTTAGGGTGAGGGTTAAGCTTAGGGTTAGGATGAGGGTTAGGCTTACTGTGAGAGTTATGGTTAGGGTTAGGGTTGGTGTGAGGGTAAGTGTTAGGATGAGTGTTAGGTTGAGACTGAGGGTTAGGGTTAGAGTTAGGGTTAGGGTGAAGGTTAAGTTGGGGGTTAGGGTTCTGGTTAGGTTTGGGTGAGGGTTAGGGTGAGCGTAAGTGTTAGTGTGAGGGTTAGGTTGAGGGTGAGGGATATGTTTATGGTGAGGGTAAGGGTTAGGGTTAGGGTGAGAGTGAGGGTGGTGGTAAGGTAAGGGTTACGGTCAGGGATAGGGTTAGGCTGAGGCTTATGTTGCGAATGAGCATTTGTATTAGCATCAGTGTTGGGGTGAGGGTGAGGGTTAGGGTTAGGCTGAGGGGTAGTTTTAGGGCTGGGTGAGGGTTAGGGTTAGGGTTAGGGTTAGGGTGAGATTAATGGTTAGGGTGTGGGTGAGTGTGAGCGTTAGGGTTAGCCTTAGGGTGGGTGTGAGGTTTAGGGTTAGGGTTAGAGTGAGTGTGAGTGTGAAGGTTAGGTTTAGGATTAGGGTTAGGGTTAGGATTAGGCTGAGGTTGAGGGTGAGGGTGAGGGTGAAGTTGAGGTTTAGGGTTAGGGTTAGGGTTAGAGTTAGATTTAGGTTGTGCGCTAGGATGAGGATGAGGGTTAGGGTTAGTTTTAGGGTGAGGTTTTTGGTGAGGGTTGAGAGTTAGGGTTAGGGTTAGGGTGAGGGTGAGGGTTAGGGTTAGGGTGAGGGTGAGGATTAGTAATAGGGTGGGGGTTAGAGTTACAGTGAGGGTGAGGGTGAGGGTGAAATTTAGGATTATGTTTAGGGTTAGGGATAGGGTGAGGGTGAGGGTTAGAGTGTTTTTGAGGGTTAGGGATAGGGTTAGGATTAGTTTTAAGGTGAGGGTTAGGGTTAGGATTAGGGTTAGGATGAGGGTTAGGGTAAGGGATAGGGTTAGTGTTAGGCTGAATGTTAGGATTAGGGTGAGGGTTAGGGTAAGGGTAAGGGTTAGGGTTAGGGTGAGGTTAAGAATTAAGGAGAGGGTGAGGGTTAGCGTTAGGTTTAGGTTGAGGGTTAGGATGTGGCTTAGGGTTATGGTTAGGGTTAGGGTGAGGGTTAGGGTTAGGGTTAGTGTGAGGTTTAGTTTAAGGGTGAGGGTGAGGGTGAGGGTAAAATTTAGGTTGTGGGTTAGGGTTTGGTTTAGGGTGAGGGTTAGTGTTAAGGTGAGGGTTAGTGTGAGGGTGAGATTTAGGTTATGGTTTAGGGTGAAGGTTAGGGTTAGGGTGAGGGTTATGGTGAGGGGTAGGGTTAGGTTTAGGGAGAGGGTTAGGGTTTGTTTGAGGGTTAGGGTTACGGTTAGAGTTAGGTTTAGTATGAGGATAAAATTTAGGGTGAGGTTTAGGGTTAGGGTTAGGGTTAGGGTTAAGGTTAGGGTTAGGGTTAGGTTTAGGGTAAGTGTTAGGGTTAGGGTGAATGTGAGGTTTAGGGTGAGGGATAGGGTTAGGGTTAGGGTAAGGGTTAGGTTTAGGGTGAGTATTAGGTTTAGGGTTAGGGTTAGGGTGAGGGTGAGGATTAGGGTTAGGGTGAGGGTGAGGGTGAGTTTTAGGGTTAGGGTTACAGTTAGGGTGAGGATTAGGTTTAGGTTTATAGTTGGGGTAAGATTTAGGATTAGGTTGAGGGTTAGGTTTAGGGTTACGGTTAGGGTGAGGGTGAGTCTGGGGGTTAGGGTTAGTGTGAGGATAAGGGTTAGGGTGAGGATTAGGGTGAGGTTGAGGGTTAGGGTTAGCATTAGGGTTAGGGTGAAGGTTAGGGTTAGTTTTAGTTTGAGGATTAGGGTTAGGGTTAGGGTAAGGGTTAGGTTTAGGCTTAGGGTTAGGGTTAGCATTAGGGTGAGGGTGAGGCTTAGTGATAGTGTTAGGTGAGGGTTAGGGTTAGGCTTAGGGTTAGGGTAAGGGTTAGGGTTAGGCTTAGGGTTAGGGTTAGCATTAGGGTGAGGGTGAGGCTTAGTGATAGTGTTAGGTGAGGGTTAGGGTTAATCTTAGGGTTAGGGTAAGGGTTAGGGTTAGGGTGAGGGTGATTTTTAGGGTGACGGTGAGGGTTAAGGTGAGGGTGAGCTTGAGCATGAGGGTTAGGTGGAGTGTGAGTGTGAGTGTGAGTGTGATGATGAGGGTTATGTTTAAGGTTAGGTTTAGGGTGAGGGTAAGATTTAGGGTTAGGATTAGGGTTAGTGTAAGGGTTAGGCTGAGGGTGAGGGTTAGGGTTAGGGTGATTTTTAGGTTGACGGTGAGGGTTAGGGTGAGGGAGAGCTTGAGCATGAGGGTTAGGTTGACTGTGAGTGTGAGTGTGAGGGTGACGATGAGGGTTATGGTTAAGGTTAGGTTTAGGGTGAGGGTAAGGGTTAGGGTTAGGATTAGGGTTAGTGTAAGGGTTAGACTGAGGGTGAGGCTGAGGGTTAGGGTTAGGGTTAGGGTGAGGGTTAGGGGTAGTGTGAGGGTTAGGTTGAGGGTGAGGTTGAGGGTCAGGGTGAGGTTGAGGGTGACGTTGAGGGTGAGGGATAGGGTTAGGGTTATGGTTAGGGTGAGGGTGAGGGTGAGGTTTAGGGTTAGGGTTAGTGTTATTGTTATGGTTAGGGTTTTAGGGTTAGGATTAGTGTGAGAGCGAGGGTGAGGGTTAAGTTTAGAGTTACGGTTAGGGTGAGGGTGAGGGTGAGTGTTAGGGTTAGGGTTATGGTGAGGGATAGGGTGAGGGGTAGGATTAGGGTTAGGGTGAGGGTTAGCATTAATGTGAGGATTAGGGTTAGGGTTATGGTTAGTGTGAGGATAAGGGTTAGGGTGAGGTTTAGGGTGGGAGTGAGAGTTAGGGTTAGCTTTAGGGTTAGGGTGAGGGTTAGGGTGAGGTTTAAGGTGAGGGTTTGGGTTAATATGGGGGTGAGGTTTATAGTTCGGATTAGGGTGAAGGTTAGGGTTAGGGTGAGGTTTAGGGTATGGTTAAGGTGAGGGTTCGGGTTCAGGAGAGGTTGAGTTTTAGGGTGAGAGTGATGGTTCGGGTTCGGGTGAGGGTTAAGGTGACAGTGATGGTTAGGGTGATGTTCAGGCTTAGGGTTACTGTGAGGATTAGGGTGAGTGTTATTGTTAGGGTTAGGGTGAGTGTAAGTTTTAGGGTGAGGGTTAGGGTGAGGTTGTGGTTTATGTTTAGTTTGAGGGTTAGGTTGAGCGTTAGCGTGAGGGTTAGGTTTAGGTTTAGGGATAGGGTGAGGGTTAGGTTGAGGTTTAGTGTTAGTGTTAGGGTTAGGGTTAGGGTTATGGTAAGGGTTACAGTGCGGTTTAAGGTGAGAGTGAGGGTTACATATAGTATTAGGGTTAAGGTTAGGTTTAGGGTGAGGCTTAAGGTTAGGGTTATGTTGAGGGTGAGTGTTAGGGTTAGCATTAGAGATAAGGTTAATGTGAGGGTGAGAGTTAGGGTTAGGGTTAGGGTTAGGATTAGGTGAGGGCTAGGATTATGGTTAGGGTAAGCTTTAGGTTTAGGGTGAGGGTAAGGGTGAGGGTTAGGTGTAGGATTAGGCTTAGGTATAGGGTTAGGCTTAGGGTGACGGTGAGGGTGAATGTCAGAGGTAGGTTTAGGGTGAGGGTTAGGGTTATGGTTAGGGTTAGGGTGAGGGTGAGGGTGAAGGTTAGGGTGAGGTTGAGGGTGAGGTTGAGGCTGAGGGTTCGGGTTAGGGTTTGGGTGACAGTTAGGGTTAGGTTTAATGTTAGGGTGAGGGTTAGGGTTAGGGTTAGGTTTAGGAGGAGGGTTAGGCTGAGGGTTAGGGTTAGGGTTAGAGTGAGCATAAGGTTTATGATGATGGTGAGGCTTAGCTTTAGGATTAGGTTTAGGGTTAGCATGAGGGTTAGGGATAGGGTTAGGATTAGGGTGAGGGTTTTGGTTAGGGTTAGGTTTAGAGCTAAGAAGAGGTTGAGGGTGAGGGTTAGGGTTTAAATTAGGGTTAGGGATAAGGTTAGGCTGAGGGTGAGGTTGAGGGTGAGGGTGAGGTTTAGGGTTAATATGAGGGTTAGGTTTATGGTTAGTGTTAAGGTTAGGGTGAGGGGTAGGGTTAGGGTTAGAGTTAGGATGAGGGTTAGGCTGAGAGTTAGGGTTCGTGTGAGGGTAAGAGTTAGGGTGAGGGTTAGGGTGAGGGTTAGGATTATTGTTATTGTTAGGTTTAGTGTTATGTTGAGTGTGAGAGTGCGGGTGAGGGTTAGGGTTAGGTTTAGGGTGAGGTTTAGGGTTAGGGTTAGAGTTAGGGTAAGGGTGAGGGTGAGGTTTAGGGTTAGAGTTAGGGTTAGTGTTAGGTTTAGGCTTAGCGTTAGGCTAAGGATGAAGGTGGGGGTGAGGATTAGGGTTAGGTTTAGGGTTAGGATTAGAGTTAGGGTTAGGGTTAGGGTTAGGGTTAGGGTTATTGTTAGTGTTATGGTTAGGGTTAAGTTTGCGGTGAGGGTGACGCTGAGGATGGTTTATGGTTAGGGTTATGTTTAGGGTTAGGGTTAGGGTTAGTGTTATGGTTAGGGTTAGGTTTAGAGTTACAGTGAGGGTGAGGGTGAGTGTTAGGTTTAGGGTGGGGTTTACAGTGAGGTTTAGGTTTAGGCTTAGGTTGAGGTTGAGGTTGAGGTTTAGGGTTAGAGTAAGGGTTAGTGGGAGGGTTAGGGTGAGGGTTAGGTTTAGGGTTAGTGTTAGACTTAGGGTGAGGTTGAGGTTAGGTTGGGGTTTAGGGATAGATTTAGGGTTAGGCTTAGGCTTCGGGTTAGGCTGAGGGTGAGTGTGGGGGTGAGGGTTAGTGTTACAGTGAGGGTGAGGATTAGGATTAGGGTTAGGGTTAGGATGAGGGTTAGGTATAGGGTTAGGTTTAGGGTTTGGTTTAGGGTGAGGGTTAGGGTAAGTGTGAGGGTTAATGTTAGGATTAGGGTGAGAGTTAGGGTTTGGTTAAGTTTAGGGTTAGGGTGAGGGTTAGGGTTAGGGTTAGGATGAGGTTTAGGTTTAGATTTAGGGTTGGGGTGAGGGCTAGGGTGAGGCTGTGGGTGAGGGTTAGGGTTAGGGATAGGGTTAGGTTTAGGATTAGGTTTCGGGTGAGGGTGAGTTTGAGCGTTAGGTTTTGGGTTAGGGTTAGGCTTATGGTTAGGGTGAGGGTTAGGGTTAGTATTTGTGTTAGGGTGAGGGTGCGGCTGAGGATTAGGGTTAGGTTTAGAGTTAGGGTTAGGGTTAGGGTTAAAGTGAGGATTAGGGTTAGGTTAAAAATGAGGGTTATGCTTAGGGTTAGGGTGAGGGTTAGGGTTAGGATTAGGGTTACAGTTATATTGAGGGTGAGGGTGAGGGTTAGGGTTAGAATGAGGTTTAGTTTTAGGGTTAGGTTTAGAGTTAGGTTTTGGATGAGGGTGAGATTTAGGGTTAGAGTTAGGGTTAGTGTTAGGGTTAGGCTTAGGTTGAGGGTTAATGTTAGGGTTAGGCTTAGGCCGAGCATGAGGGTGAGGGTTAGGCTTCGGGTTATGGTGAGGGTTGGAGTTAGGTTTAGGGTGAGGTTTAGGATGAGATTTAGGGTTTGGATTATGGTAAGGGTGAGGGCTAGGGTGAGGGTTATGGTGAGGCTAGGGATAGGGGTAGGGTTAGGTTTAGGTATAGGGTTAGGGTGAGTGTGAGTGTGAGAGTTAGGGTTAGGTTTAGGATTAGGCTTAGAGTTAGGGTGAGGGTTAGGGTTAGGGTTAGGGTTAGGGTGAGGGTGAGGCTGAGGATTAGGTTAGGTTTAGGGTTACGTTTAGGGTTATGTTGAGGTTTTGGGTTAGTGTTAGTGTTAGGGTTAGGGTTACGGTGAGGGTTAGGGGTAGGGGTAGGGTAAGGGTTAGAATTAGGCTTAGGTTTAGGCTGAGGGTGAGGGTGAGGGTAAGGGTTAGGGTTAGGTTTATTGTGAGGGTTAGGTTTAGGTTTAGGGTTAGGGTGAGGTTAGGATTAGGGTTAGGGTTAGGGTGAGGTTTAGGGTTTGGGTTAGGGTTAGAGTTAGGTTTAGGGTGAGCGGGAGGTTTAGGGTTAGGGTTAGGGTTAGGGTTAGAGTCACAGTTAGGTTGAGGGTTAGGTTTAGTGCTATGGTTAGGGTTACAGTGAGAGGTGGAGGGTTAGTGTTTGGGTTAGGTTTAGGTTTAGGATTAGTTTTAGGGTGAGGGTTCCTGTGTGTGTTAGGGTTAGGTTTACGTTTCAGCTTATGGTTAAGCTGAGGGTGAGGTTGAGGTTGAGGGTTAGGTTTAGGGTGAGGGGTAGGGTTTGGGTTGATTTTAGGGATGGGGTGATGGTTAGGGTAAGGGTTATGGTGAAGTTGAGGGTTAGGGTAAATTTGATGGTTAGTGTTAGAATTAGGGTGATGGTGAGGGTGAGGTTTAGCGTTAGGTTAAGAGTGAGGGTTAGGATGATTGTTAGGGTTAGGATTAGGTTATGGTGAGGGCTATAGTGAGGGTGAGGTTTAGGGTTAGGGTTAGGGTGAGGTTTAGGTTTAGGGTTAGGGTTAGGGTGAGGGTGAGGTTTAAGGTTAGAATTAGGGTTAGGGTGAGGCTGAGGGTGAGGGTTAGGATTAGGGTAAGGGTTAGGGTGAGTGTGAAGGTTATGTTTAGGATTAGGGTTAGGCTAGTTTTAGACTGAGGGTGAGGGTGAGGGTGAGGGTTAGGGTTAGCGAGAGTGTTAGGTTTAGTGTTAGGGTGAGACTTAGGGTTTGGGTTAAGTTAAGGGTTAGGGTGAGGATTAGGGTTAATAATAGGGTTAGGGTGAGGGTTAAGGTTTGGCTTAGTGTGAGGGTTAGGATGCGGATTAGGGTTAGGATTAGGGTTAGAGTGAGGGCTAGTGTGAGGGTGAGGGTGAGGGTTAGTGTTAGGATGGGGTTTAGGTTTAGGGTTAGGGTTAGGGTGAGGGTTAGGATGAGAGTTAGGGTTACGGTGATGTGAGTGTTAGGGTGAGGGTGAGGTTTAGGGTTAGTGTTAGGGTTAGGTTGATGGTGAGTGTTACGATTAAGGTTAGGGTTAGGGTTAGGTTTAGGGTTAGGATTAGTGTTATTTTTAGGTTTATGGTTAGAGTAACAGTGAGGGTGAGGGTGAGGGTGAGGGTGTGGGTTAGGGTGAGGGTTAGGGTGAGGTTTATGGTTAGGGTTAGGATTAGGGTTAGGGTGAGGCCTAGGGTGAGGGTGAGGATTAGGGTTAGTGTGAGGGTTCGTGTTAGGGTTAGGGTTAGTGTTATGGTGACGGTAAGTGGTAGGGTGAGGGTTAGGGTTAGGGTGAGGGTTATGGTTAGGGTGAGGGTGAGGGTTTGGTTGAGGGTGAGGGTGAGTGTGAGAGTTAGGTTTAAGGTTAGGCTTAGGGTTATGGTGAGGGTTAGGGTTAGGATTTGGTTTAGGGTAGGGTTCTGCTTAGGGTTCGCGTAAGGGTGAAGGTTAGATTGAGTGTTAGGGTTAGGGTAAGGGTGAGGGCTTGGGTTAGGGATAGGTTTAGGTTTAGGATTAGGGTTAGGGTGAGGGTGTCGGTAAGGTTAAAGGTGAGGGTTTGCCTGAGCTTGAGGGTTAAGGTAAGGGTGAGGGTTAGGCTTAGGGTGAGGGTTAGGTTTAGGGTTGTGGTGAGAGTTAGGGTTCGGGTTCAATTTAGGGTTAGGTTGAGCGTTAGGGTAAGGGTTACGGTGACGGTGAGGGTTAGGGTTAGGTTCAGTGTTAGTGTTAGGATTAGGGTTAGTGTGAGGTGAAGTTTAAGGTTAGTGTTAGGGTGAGGGTTAGGATGAGGGTTAGGGATAGGATTAGGGTTAGGGTGAGGGCTAGTTTGAGGTTGAGGTTTAGGGTTAGCGTTAGGGTGAGGTTTAGGGTTAGGGTTAGGGTTCGGGTTAGGATGAGGTTGAGGTTTACGGTTAGAGTTATGGTTAGGGTGAGGCTGAAATTGAGGGTTAGGGTTAGGATTAGTGTTAGAGTTAGGGTTAGGTTGAGGGTTAGGTTGAGGCTGAGGGTTAGGCTAAAGGTTAGGATTAGGATTAGCATAAGGGTTAGGGTGAGTGTGAGGGTTAGGGTTAGGGTTAGGCTTAGGGTTAGGCTGAGGGTGAGATTGAGAGTGAGAGTTAGGGTTAGGTTTACGGTGAGAGTTAGGGTTCGGGTAAATTTAGGGTTAGGGTGAGGGTTAGGGTTAGGTTTATGGTGAGCTTGAGTTTTAGGGTAAGGTTGAGGCTTAGGGTTAGGATTATGGTTAAGGTAAGGGTTAAGGTTAGGGTTAGGGTAAAGTTAAGAATGAAGATTAGTGATAGGTTGAGGGCTAGGTTGAGGGTGAGGTTTAGTGTTAGTGTTAGATTAAGGTTTAGGGTTAGAGTTAGGCTTAGGGTGAGGGTTAGGTTGAGGGTTAGGTTTATGGTGAGGGTGAGGGTTAGGATTAGGGTGAGGGTTAGGGTGAGGATGATGGTAAGGGTAAAGTTGAGGTTTAGGCTGAGTTTGAGTGTTAGGGTGAGGGTTAGGGTTAGGTTTAGGGTTAGGGTAAGGGTTAGGGTTAGGTTCAGGATGAGTGTTAGATTGAGGATTAGGGTTAGGGTTAGTGTGAGGTTTAGGGTGAGGATGAGGGTTAGTTTGAAGGTGAGGGTTAAAATTAGGGTTATGGTGAGGGCTAGGGTGAGGGTGAGTGTTAGGGTTCGGGATAGGGTTATGGTGAGGTTTAGGATTAGGTTGAGGGTTAGGGTTAGTGTGAGGGTTAGTTCTCGGCTTAGGGTCAGTGTTAGGGTGAGGGTAAGTGTTAGGGTGAGTGTTAGGTTTTGAGTGAGGGTTATGGTTGGGTGAGGGTTAGGGTTAGGGTTATTGTTAGGGTTAGGTTTAGAGATACGTTTACGGTGAGTGTGAGGATGAGAGTTAGGGTTAGGTTTAGGGTGAAGTTTAGTGTTAGTGTTAGGGTTAGGGTTAGGGTTAAGGTGAGGGTGAGGTTTAGGAGTAGAGTTAGGTTTAGGGTGAGAGTTAGGGTCAAGGTTAGGGTTAGGGTGCGGGTTAGGGTGGGGTTGAGGGTAAGGGTAAATTTGAGGGTTTGGCTGAGGGTGAGGGTTACAGTAATGGTGAGGGTTAGGGTTAGGGTGAGGGTTAGTGTTAGGATTAGGATGAGGATGAGGGTAAGATTGAGGATTAGTGTTAGGGTTAGTGTGAGTTTTAGGGTGAGCTTGAGGGTTAGGGTTAGTGTTAGGATGAAGTTTACTGTTAGGGTGATGCTTAGGGTTAGTGTGAGCGTTAGTGTTAGCGTTAGGGTTTATGTTAAGGTGAAGGTAAGTGTTTGGGTGAGGGTTAGATTTAGGGTGGGAGTTATGGTTAGGGTGAGTGTGAGGGTTAGGGTTAGGTTTATTGTTAGGGTTAGGTTTAGGGTTATGGTTAGTGTTAGTGTTAGGGTTAGGGTTATGGTTAGGATGAGGTTTAGTTTTAGTCTTAGGATTAGAGTTAAGCTTAGGGTGAAGGTGAGATTTAGGGATAGAGTTAGCTTTAGTGTTAGTGTTAGTGTTAGTGTGAGGGTTAAGGTTAGGTTTAGGCTTAGGCTTAGGCTTAGGCATGGGCTTATGCCGAGCATGAGGGTGAGGGTTAGGGTTCGGGTTAGGGTTCGGGTTAGTGTGAAGTTTAAATTGAGGTTTAGGGTTAGGATTAGGGTAAGGGTGAGGGCTAGGGTTAGGGTTAGGGTATGGGCTAGGGTTAGGGATAGGGTTAGGTTTAGGATTAGGGTTAGGGTGAGGGTGAGTGTGAAGTTTATGGTTAGGGTTAGGCTTAGAATTAGGGTGAGGGTTACGGTTAGGGTTTGGATTAGTGTGAGGGTGAGGTGAGGATTAGGGTTAGTTTTAGGGTTAGGTTTAGGGTTAGAGTTATGGTTAGGCTTAGGCTTAGGATGAGGGTGAGGGTGGGGTTGAGGATTAGAGTTAGGGTTTGGGTTAGGCTTAGTGTTAGGTTTATTGTTATTGTTATGATTAGGGTTAAGTTTGAGGTGAGCATGAGGCTGAATGTGAGGGTTATGGGTAGGGTTAGGGTTAGGGGGAGGGATAGGAGGAGGTTTAGGGTTAGGGTTAGTGTTAGGGTAAGTGTGAGGGTGAGGGTTAGGTTGAGGTTTAGGGATAGGGTTAGGTTTAGGATTAGGGTTAGGGTGAGACTGAGTGTGAGGTTTAGGGTGAGGATTAGGCTTAGGCTTATGGTTAGGCTAAGAATGAGGGTGGCGGTGAGGATTAGGGTTAGGACTAGGCTTGGGCTTATGGTTAGGCTGAGTGTGAGGATGGAGGTGAGGATTAGGGTTAGTGTGATCGTTTGGATTAGGGTAAGGGTGAGGGCTCGGGTGAGGGTAAGGGTTAGGGTAAGGCTTAGGCTTAGGCTTCCAGTTAGGCTGAGGGTGAGTTTGAGGGTGAGGGTTAGGGTTAGCGTGATGGCTAGGTTTATTGTTAGGGTGAGGGTTAGGATGAGGTTTAGGGTTCGGGTGAGGTTAGGGTGAGGATGATGGTAAGGGTAAAGGTGAGGTTTATGCTGAGGGTAAGGGTTAAGATGAGGGTGAGGGTTAAGGTGAGGGTGAGGGTTAAGTTAAGGGTGAGGGTTAGGTTTAGGGTGAGGCTGAGTGTGAGGTTTAGGCTGAGGATTAGGCTTAGGCTTACAGTTAGGCTAAGGGTGAGGGTGGGGGTGAGGGTGGGGGTGAGGATTAGGGTTAGGGTGATGGTTAGGGGTAGTGTTATTGTTAGGGTTTGGGTTAGAGTTACGATGAGTGTGAGGGTGCGGGTGAGGGTTAGGGTTAGGGTTAGGGTGGGGTTTAGGGTTGGGATAGGATTATGGTTAGGGTGAGGGTGAGGTTTAGGGTTAGATACAGTGTTAGGGGGATGGTTAGGGTGAGGGTCATGGATAGGGTTATTGTTAGGGTTAGGGTGAGGGTGAGGGTTAGGTTGAGGTTTAGGGTTAGGGTTAGGATTACGGTTAGTGTGAGGGTTAATGTTATGGTTAGGGTTAGTTTTAGGGTGAGGGTTGTTAGGGTTTGGGTTATTGTGAGGGTTATCGTTGGGATGAGGGTTAGGATAAGGGTTAGGGTTATTGTTAGGGTTAGGTTTAGTGTTTCGGTTACGGTGAGAGTGAGGGTTAGGGTTAGGGTTAGAGAGAGGTTTAGGGTTTGGTTTAGGGTTAGAGTGAGGGTTAGGGTGAGTGTGAGGATTAGGGTTAGAGTTAGGGTTAGGGTGAAGGTTACTTTGACGTTTAGGGTTAGGGTTAGTGTTATGGTTAGGGTTAGGCTGAGAGTTAGGGGGAGGGTTGGGATTACAGTTAGGGTTAGGTTTATAGTTAGGGTTAGCCTTAGTGTTAGGGTGAGGGTGAGGTTTAGAGTTAGAATTAGGGTTAGGGTGAGGCTGAGGGTGAGAGTGAGGTTTAGGATTATTGTTAGCATTAGGATTAGGGTTTGGGTTAGGGTGAGATTGAGGGTTAGGGTTAGGGTTAGGGTTAGCCTTAGGTTTAGGCTGAGGGTGAGGGTGAGGGTGAGGGTTAGGGTTAGTTTAAGGGTTAGGGTTAGGGTTAGGGTGAGGTTTAGTGCTAGGGTTAATGTTAGAGTTAGGGTTAGAGTGAGGGTGAGGTTTAGGGGTAGAGTTAGGGTTAGGGTGAGGGTTAGGTTGAGAGTTCGGGTTAGGGTTAGGGTTGTTGTGAAGGTAAGGGTAAAAGTGACAGTTAGGCTGAGTGTGAGGGTTATGGCAAGGGTGAGAATTAGGGTTAGGGTGAGAGTTAGGGTTAGGGTTAGTGTGAGAGTTAGGATTCGGGTTAAGTTTAGGGTTAGGGTTAGTGTTAGGCTAAGAGTTTCGGTGAGGGTAAGGGTTAGTGTGAGTTTGCGAGTTAGGGTTAGGATTAGGGATAGGGTGAGGGTTAGTGTTAGGGTTAGTGTTAGGGTGAGGGTTAGGATGAGGGTTAGGGTGTGGGCTTGTGGCAGGTGAGGTTTACGGTGAGGGTTAGGGTGAGGTTTACGGTTAGGTTAGGGTTAAGGTTAGGGGGAAGTTGAGTTTAGGGTTAGAGTTAGGGTTAGGGTGAGGCTGAGGTTGAGGGTTAGGGTTAGGGTGAGGTTTAAGTTTAGGGTTAGGGTTAGGGTTAGGCTAAGAGTTTCGGTGAGTGTGAGGGTTAGTGTGAGTTTGAGAGTTAGGGTTAGGATTAGGAATAGGGTGAGGGTTAGTGTTAGGGTTAGTGTTAGGGTGAGAGTTAGGATGAGGTTTAGGGTTAGGATTAGGGTTAGGGTGTGGGCTAGTGGCAGGTGAGGTTTACGGTGGGGGTTAGGGTGAGGTTTACGGTTAGGTTAGGGTTAAGGTTAGGGGGAAGTTGAGTTTAGGGTTAGAGTTAGGGTTAGGGTGAGGCTGAGGTTGAGGGTTAGGGTTAGGGTGAGGTTTAGTGTTAGGATTAGTGTTAGAGTTAGGGTTAGAGCAAGGGTTAGGTTGTGGGTGAAGGTTAGGCTTAGCATTAGGATTAGGTTTAGGCTGAGGGTGAGTGTCAGTTTGAGGGTTAGGGTTAGGTTGAGTGTTAGGGTTAGGTTGAGGGTTAGGTTTAGGATTAGGGTTAGGGTGAGGGTTAAGTTTAGGGTTAGGGTGAGGGTAAGGATGAGGATAAGGGTTAGGATTAGGGTTATGGTGAGGGCTAGTATGAGGGTGAGGGTTAGGGTTAGTGTTAGATTAAGGTTTAGGGTTAGGGATAGCTTTAGGTTGAGGGTTAGGTTGAGGTTAGGGTTACAGTGAGTGTGAGGGTTAATGTTAGGGTGAGGGTTAGGGTTAGGATTAGGGTTAGGGTGAGAGTGAGTGTTAGGATTAGGGTTCGGTTTAGGGTTAGGTTTAGGTTTAGGTTTAGGGTGAGGGTTAGGGTGAGGATGATGGTAAGGGTAAAGGTGAGGTTTAGGGTGAGGGTGAGGGTTAAGATAAGGGTGAGGGTTAGGTTTAGGCTGAGGTTTAGAGTAAGGGGTAGTATTAGGGTCAGGGGGATTGTTAGGTTGAGGATGAGGGTTAGCGTTATTGTGGGGTTTAGAGTGAGGATGAGGGTTAGGGTTAAGGTGAGGGTGAAGGTTAGAATTAGGGTTAGGGTGAGGGCTAGGGTGAAGGTGAGGGTGAGGGTAAGGGTTAGGCTTAGGCTTAGGATTAGGCTGAGAGTGAGATTGAGGGTGAGTGTTAAGGTTAGGGTGATGTTTAGGTTTACAGTTAGGGTGAGGGTTAGGATGAGGTTTAGGGTTAGGGTGAGGGTTAGGTTGAGGTTTAGAGTTAGGGTTAGGGTTAGACTTAGGGTTATGGTGAGGATGAGGTTCAGGGGTACAGTTAGGGTTAGGATGAGGTTTAGGGTTAGGTTGCAGGTTAGCCTAGGGGTGACGGTAAGGGTAAAGGTGAGGGTTAGGCTGAGGGTGAGGGTTCCGGTAAGGGTGAAGGTTAAGGTTAGAGTGAGGGTTAGTGTTAACATTAGGGTGAGGGTGAGGGTTAGATTGAGGATTAGTGTTAGGGTTAGTGTGAGATTTAGGGTGAGGATGAGGGTTAGGGTTAGGGTGAAGGCTAGGGTGAGTGTGAGGTTTAGGGTTAGGTTTAGGGTGAGGGTAAGTGTTAGGGTGAGGGTTAAGGTTAGGGTGAGGGTTATGCTTAGGGTGAGGGTTAGGGTTAGGGTTAGGTTTATTGTTAGGTTTCGGGGTAGGGTTACGGTTGCTGTGAGGGTGAGGGTGAGGATTAGGGTTAGGGTTAGGATGAGGTTTAGGTTTAGGTTTAGGTTTAGAGTCAGGGTTAGGGTGAGGGTTAGGCTTAGGCTTAGGCTTAGGCTCAGGCTTTGGCCGAGCATGAGGTTGAAGGTTCGGGTTCGGGTTCGGGTGAGGGTTAGGGTTAGGTTTAGGGTTAGGTTGAGAATTAGGTTGAGGTTTAGGGTTAGGATAAGTTTAAGGGTGAGGGGTAGGCTGAGGTTTAGGGTGAGGGTTAGGATTAGGGATAGGGTTAGGTTTAGGATTAGGGTTAGGGTGAGGGTGAGTGTGAGGGTTAGGATTAGGGTTAGGGTTAGGTTTAGAGTTAGGATGAGTGTTAGGGTTAGGGTTTGGGTTAGGGTGATATTGAGGCTGAGGATTAGTGTTAGGTTTAGTGTTAGGTTTAGGTTGAGGACGAGGTTTAGATGTAGGGTTAGGGGGTGGGTTAGGGTGAGGGTTAGGGTTAGGGGTAGTGTTAGGTTTAGGTTGAGGGTGAGGTTTATGTTGAGGTTTAGGGTTAGGGTTAGGGTTAGGGTCATTGTGAGGGTTAGTGTTAGTGTTAGTGTTAGTGTTAGGGAGAGGGTAAGTTTTCGGGTGAGGTTATAGGTTAGGGTGACGGTTATGGATAGGGTTAGGGTTAGGGTTAGGGTTAGGGTTATTGTTAGGTTTAGGTTTACGGTTACGGTGAGGGTGAGTGTGAGGGTTAGGGTTAGGGTTAGCTTGAGGTTTAGTGTTTGGGTTAGGGTTATAGTTAGGGTTAGGGTGAGGGTGAGGTTTAGGGTGAGAGTTAAGTTTATGGTGATGGTTAGGGTTAGGTAGGGAGAGAGTTAAGTTGAGGGTAAGGCTTAGTGTTATGGTTAGGGATAGGATTACGTTTAGGGTTAGTGTGAGGGTCCGTGTGTTTGTTAGGGTTAGTTCTGGGGTTAGGCTTAGGTTTAGGCTGAAGGTGAGGGTGATGGTTAGGGTTAGGGTTAGGGTTAGTGTTAGGTTTAGGGGGAGTGTTAGGATGACGGTTAAGGTTAGGATTAGGGTTAGGGTAATGGCTAGGGTGAGGTTGAGGTTTAGGGTTAGAGTTAGGGTGAGGTTTATGGTTAGGGTAAGGATTAAGGTGAGGGTGAGGTTTAGGGTTAGAGTTAGGGTTAGGGTGAGGCTGAGGGTGAGGGTTAGGGTTAGGGTTAGGGTTAGGTTTATGGTTAGGGTTAGGGTTAGGGTGAGGGTTAGGCTTAGGTTTAGGGTTAGGTTTAGGCTGAGGGTGAGGGTGAGGGTGAGGGTTAGGGTGAGGATGAGGGTTAGGGTTAGGGTGAGGGCTAGGGTTGGGTGAGGGTTAAGGATAGGGTTATCGTAAGTTTTAGGGTTAGGGTGATGTTTAGGGTTAGTGTGAGGGTTAGTGTTAGGTTTAGGGTTATTGTTAGGGTTGGGGTAAGTGTTAGGGTGAGGTTTAGGGTTAGGGTGAGGGTTATAGTTAGGGTGAGGGTTAGGGTTATGGTTAAGGTTATTGTTAGGGTTAGGCTTAGGGTTATGGTGAGGGTGAGGGTGAGGGTTACGGTTAGGGTTAGGATGAGGTTTAGGTTTAGGGTTAAGGATAGAATTAGGGTTCGGGTGACAATGAGGTTTAGGGTTAGAGTTAGGGTTTGTGATAGGGTTAGGGTTAGGGTGAGGGTTAGGGTTAGTCTTATGCTTAGGCTTAGGCTGAGCATGAGGGTGAGGGTTAGGGTTAGGGTGATGCTTCTGGTTAGGATTAGTGTTATTGTTAGGGTTAGGGTTAGAGTTACAGTGAGGGTGAGGGTGCAGGTGAGAGTTAGGGTTAGGGTTAGGGTGGGGTTTACCGTTAGAGTTAGGGTTAGTGTTAGGTTGAGGGTGAGGTTTAGGGTTAGATTTAGGGTTAGTTTTAGGGTGAAGTTTAGTGTTAGAGTTAGGGTTAGGGTGCGGCTGAGGGTGAGGGTTATGGTTCGGATTAGGGGTTGGGTGAGGGTGACGGTGAGGGTTAAGTTTAGTGTTAGGGTGAGGGTTAGGATAAGGGTTAGGGTTAGGATTAGTGTTAGGGTGAGGGCTAGGGTGAGGGTGAGGTTTAGGGTTAGAGCTATGGTGAGGTTTAGGGTTAGGGTTAGTGTTAGGGTTAGGGTGAGTGTAAGGTTTAGGGTTAGTGTTAGGGTTAGGGGGAGGCTGAGTTTGAGGGTTAGGGTTAGTGTTAGTGTTAGATATAGGGTTAGGGTGAGGGTTAAGTTGAGTGTGAGGGTTAGGCTTAGGGTTAGGTTTCGGTTTAGTGTAAGGGTTAGGGTGAGTGTGAGCGATATGGTTAGGGTAAGGGTTAGGCTTAGGGTTAGACTGAGAGTGAGGGCTGGGGTGAGGGTTAGGTTAAGGGTGAGTGTGAGGGTTAGGGTTAGGGTGAGGGTTAGGGTTAGGGTTACAGTGAGCGTGAGGGTTAGGGTTAGGTTGATAGTTAGGGTTAGTCTTATGGTTAGGGTGAGGGTTAAGGTTAGCGTTAGGGTGAGGGTAAGGATGAGGATTAAGGTTAGGATGAGGGTTAGGGTGAGGGCTAGGGTGAGGTTGAGGGTTAGGGTTCGTGTAAGATTAAGGTTTAGGGTTAGGATTAGGGTTAGGGTGAGGATTAGTTTGAGGATTAGGGTTACAGTGAGGGTGAGGATTAGGGTTAGGGTTAGGGTTATGATTAAGGTTAGCTTGAGGGTGAGTAAGCATTAGTTTTAGGGTGAGGGTTAGGTTTAGGTTTAGGGTTAGGATTAGTATTGTTAGGGTTAGGGTTAGAGTTATTGTGAGTGTGAGGGAGAGGGTGAGGGTTAGGGTTAGGGTTAGATTTATTGTTAGGATTAGGGGTAGGGTTACAGTTACTGTGAGGGTGAGGGTGAGGATTAGGGTTAGGGTTAGGATGAGGTTTAGGTTTAGGGTTAGGGTTATAGTTAGGGTTCGAGTCAGGGTTAGGGTTAGTGTTAGGCTTAGGCTGAGGGTTAGGGTTAGGGTTAGGGTTAGGGTTAGGCCGAGCATGAGGGTGAGGTTTAGGGTTAGGGTGATGGTTCTGGTTAGGATTAGTGTTATTGTTAGGGTTAGGTTTAGAGTTACAGTGAGGTTGAGGGTACAGGTGAGGGTTAGGGTTAGGCTTAGGGTTAGGCTGAGGGTGAGGTTGAGGGTGAGGGTTAGGGTTAGGGTTAGGGTTAGGATTAGGTTTAGGGGGAGGGCTAGGATGAGGGTTAAGTTTAGGATTAGGGTTAGGGTGAGGGCTAGGGTGAGGGTAAGGTTTAGGGTTAGGGTAAGGGTGAGGGTTAGGCTTTTGTTTAGGGTGAGCGTTTAGGTTTGGGTTAAGTATAGGGTTAGGGTGAGCGTTATGGTAAGGGTTACACTGAGGGTGAGGTTTAGGATTAGGTTGAGGGTTAGGGTTAGGATTAGGGTTAGTGTGAGGGTGTGGATGAGGGTTAGGGTTAGGTTTAGGGTGATGGTTAGGATGAGGTTTAGGGTTAAGATTAGGGTTAGGGTTAGGGCTAGGTTGAGGGTGAGGGTTAGGGTAAGTGTAAGGTTTAGTCTTAGTGTTAGGCTGAGTGTGAGGTTGAGGGTGAGGGTTAGGGTTAAGGTGATGGTTAGGTTTACAGTTAGTGTTAGAGTTAGTATGAGGTTTAGTGTTTGGAGGATTTTTAGGGTGAGGATGATGGTAAGGGTAATGGTGAGTTTTAGGCTGAGGGTGAGGGTTAAGATAAGGGTGAGCGTTAGGGTTAGGTTTAGGGTTAGATTAAGGGCTAGAGTTAGGGTTAGGGTGAGGGTTAGATTGAGGATTAGGGTTAGGATTAGTGTGAGGTTTAGAGTGAGGATGAGGGTTAGGGTGAGGGTGAGGGTTAGTGTGAGAGTTATTGTTAGGTTGAGGGTTAGGGTTAGCGTTAGGGTGAGGTTCAGTGTTAGGGTTAGGGTTAGAGTTAGGGTTAAGGTGAGGTTGAGGTTTAGGGTGGAGTTAGGTTTAGGGTGAGGGTTAGGATGAGGGTTAGTGTTAGTGTTAGGGTTAGGGTGAGAGTCAGGGGGAGGGTTAGGGTTAGGGTTAAGTTTAAGATTAGGGTTAGGATGAGGGTGAGTGTGTGTGTTAGGGTTTGGTTTAGGGTTAGGCGTAGGGTTAGGCTGAGGGTGAGGTTGAGGGTGAGGGTTAATGTTAGGATTAGGGTTAGGGGGAGGGTTAAGATGAGGGTTAAGTTTAGGATTAGGTTTAGGGTGAAGGCTATGGTGAGGGTAAGGTTTAGGGTTAGGGTTAGGGTGAGGGTTAGGGTTTTGTTTAGGGTGAGTGTTAGGGTTCGGGTTACGTTTAGGGTTAGGGTGAGCGTTAGGGTAAAGGTTACAGTGAGGGTGAGGTTTAGGGTTAAGTTGAGGGTTAGGGTTAGGATTAGGGTTAGTGTGAGGTTGTGGGTGAGGGTTAGTGTTAGGGTTAGGGTGAGGGTTTGGATGAGGGTTAGGGTTAAGATTAGGGTTTGGGAGAGGGCTAGGGTGAGGGTGAGGGTTAGGGTAAGTGTAAGGCTTAGTCTTAGTGTTAGGCTGAGTGTGAGGTTGAGGGTGAGTGTTAGGGTTAGGGTGATGGTTAGGTTTACAAGTAGTGGTAGAGTTAGTATGAGGTTTAGGGTTAGGGGGATTTTTAGAGTGAGGATGATGGTAAGTGTAATGGTGAAATTTAGGCTGAGGGTGAGGGTTAAGATAAGGGTGAGCGTTAGGGTTAGGTTTAGGGTTTGATTAAGGGCTAGAGTTAGGGTTAGGGTGAGGGTTAGATTGAGGATTAGGGTTAGGGTTAGTGTGAGGTTTAGAGTGAGGATGAGGGTTAGGGTGAGGGTTAGGGTTAGGGTGAGAGTTATTGTTAGGTTGAGGGTTAGGGTTAGGGTTAAGTTGAGGTTCAGTATTTGGGTTAGGGTTAGAGTTAGGGTTAGGGTGAGGGTGAGGTTTAGGGTGGAGTTAGGGTTAGGGTGAGGGTTAGGATGAGGGTTAGTGTTAGAGTTAGGGTTACCGTGAGGTTTAGGGTTAGGGTTAGTGTTAGTGATAGGTTGAGAGTTAGGGGGAGGTTAGAGTTAGGGTTAGGGTTAGGGTTAGGTTTAGGTTTTCGGTGAGGGTGAGGGTGAGGGTTAGGATTAGGTTTAGGGTGAAGATGAGGTTTAGGGTTAGAATTAGGGTTAGGGTGAGGCTGAGGGTGAGGGTGAGGGTTAGGGTTAGGGTTAGGATTAGGATTAGGGTTAGGGTTAGGGTGAGGGTGAGGGTTAAGTTTAGGGTTAGGGTTAGCATTAGGTTTAGGCTGAGGGTTTGGTTGAGGGTGAAGGTTAGGGTTAGTTTGAGGGTTAGAGTTAGGGTTAAGGTGAGGTTTAGTGTTATGGTTAGGGTTAGAGTTATGGTTTGGGTGAGGGTGAGGTTTAGGCGTAGAGTTAGTTTTAGGGTGAGGGTTAGGGTGAGTGTTTGGGTTAGGGTGAGGGTTAGGGTAGGGGTGACGGTAAGGGTAAAAGTGAGGGTTTGGCTGAAGGTGAGGGTTACGGTAAGGTTGAAGGTTAGGGTTAGGGTGTGGGTTAATGTTAGGGTTAGGGTTAGGGTTAGAGTTAAGGTTC
This sequence comes from Dipodomys merriami, assembly GCF_024711535.1. Lineage (NCBI taxonomy): Eukaryota > Metazoa > Chordata > Mammalia > Rodentia > Heteromyidae > Dipodomys > Dipodomys merriami. The sequence goes on from NW_027202849.1 coordinate 906,866, forward strand.
GGGTTAAGCTTAGGGTTAGGGTGAGGGTTAGAGTAAGGGTTATGGTGAGGTTGACGGTTAGGTTTAGGTTGACGGTTAGGGTTAGGATTATGGTTAGGGTGATGGTGAGGTTTAGGGTTAGTGTTAGGGTGAGGGCTAGGAAGAGGTTTAGGGTTAGGATTAGGGTTAAGGTGAGGGCTAGGGTGAGGGTGAGGTTTAGGGTTAGGATTAGCGTGAGGTTTAGGGTTAGGGTTAGGGTTAGGGTGAGGGTGAGGTTTAGGGTTAGATTTAGAGTTAGTGTTAGGCTGACGTTGAGGGTTAGAGTTAGGGTTAGTGTTAGAATTAGGGTTAGTGTGAGGGTTAGGATGAGTTTTAGGGTTAGGATTAGGGTAAGGGTGAGGGCTAGGGTGAGGGTTAGGGAGAGGGCTAGGGTTATGGATAGGGTTAGTTTTAGGATTAGGGTTATGGTGAGGGTGAGTGTGAGGGTTAGGTTTAGGCTTAGGTTTAGGCTTAGAGTTAGGGTGAGGGTTAGGGTTAGGGTTTGGTATATGGTGAGGCTGAGGCTGAGGATTATGGTTAGGTTTAGGGTTAGGGTTAGTGTTAGGGTTAGGGTTAGGGTTAGGGTGAGGGTTACGATTAGGGTGAGGGTTAGGGTTAGGATTAGGATTAGGGTTAGGTTTAGGCTGAGGGTGAGAGTGAGGCTGAGGGTTAGGGTGAGGATGAGGGTTAGGGTTAGAGTGAGGGCTAGGGTGCGGTTGAGGGTTAGGGATAGGGTTAGCTTGAGGTTTGGCGTTAGGGTGATGATTAGGGTTAGTGTGAGTGTTAGTGTTAGGGTTAGGGTTAGTGTTAGGGTTAGGGTAAGTTTTAGGGTGAGGGTTAGGTTTAGGGTGAGTGTTAGGGTTAGGATGAGGGTTAGGGTTAGGGTGAGGGTGAGGTTTAGATATAGGGTTAGGTGGAGGATTAGAGTGACGGTTAGGTTTAGGGGTAGTGTTAGGGTTAGTTTGAGGGTGAGGGTTATGTTGAGGTATAGGGTTAGTGTTAGGGTTAGTGTGAGGGTTAGGGTTAGTGTTAGGGTGAGAGTAAGTGTTAGGGTGCGAGTATGGGTTAGGGTGCGAGTTATGTTTAGGGTGAGGGTTAGGGTTAGGAATAGGGTTAATGTTAGGTTTAGGTTTAGGGTTACGGTTACGGTAAGGGTGAGGTTGAGGGTTAGGCTTAGGGTTAGGTTGAGGTTTAGGGTTTGGGTTAGGGTTAGAGTTAGGGTTAGGCTGAGGGTGAGGTTTAGGGTTAGAGTTAGGGTTAGGGTGAGGGATTGGGTTAGTGTTAGTTTGAGTGTTAGGGGGAAGGTTATGGTTATGATTAGGGTTAGTGTGAAGTTGAGTGTGTGTGTTAGGGTTAGGTCTAGGGTTATGCTTAGGGTTAGGCAGAGGGTGAAGTTGAGTGTGAGGTTTAGGGTTAGGATGAGGGTTAGGGTTAGGATGAGGGATAGGGTTAGCATTAGGGTTAGGGCAAGTGCTAGGTTGAGGGTGAGTTTTAGGGTGAGGGTTAGGGTGAGGTTTATGGTTACGGTTAGGGTGAGAGTGAAGTTTAGTGTTAGATTTAGGGTTAGGGTGAGGCTGAGCTTGAGGGTTATTGTTAGGGTTAGTGTTAGGTTTAGGGTTAGGGTTAGGGTGAGGGTTAGGTATAGGGTTAGTGTTACGTTAAGGGTTACTGTTAAGGTGAGGGTTAAGGTTAGGGTGAGGATTATGCTTAGGATTAGGATTAGGGTTAAGGTTAGGCTGAGGGTGAGGGTGAGGGTGAGAGTGAGGGTTAGGGTGAGGTTGAGGGTTAGGGTGAGGGTGAGGGCTGAGGTGAGGGTGAGGTTTAGGGATATGGTTAGCGTGAGGTTTGGGTTTAGGGTGATGGTTAGGGTTAGTGTGAGGTTTAGTGTTAGGGTTAGGGTAGTGTTAGGGTTAGGGTAAGTGTTAGGGTGAGGGTTAGGGTTTGGTTTATGGTTAGGGTTAGGGTTAGGGTTTAGGTTTTAGTTAGGATGAGGGTGAAGTTTATGGTTAGTTTTAGGATGAGGTTTAGGTTTAGGTTTATGGTTAGAATTAAGGTTAGGTTGATAGTGATGTTTAGGGTTAGAGGTAGGGTTTGTGATAGGGTTAGGGTTAGGGTGGGGTTTACAGTTAGGGTTAGGATTAGGGTTAGGTTGAGGGAGAGGTTTAGGGTTAGATTTAAGGTTTGTGTTAGGTGAGGGTTAGTGTTAGGGTTAGGGTTAGTGTTAGGGTTAGGTTAAGAGTTAGGGTGAGGGTTTGGGTTTGGGTGAGGGTTATGGTTAGGGTGAGGGTTAGGATGAAGGTTAGGGTTATTGTTAGGGTTCGGGTTAAGTTTAAGTTTACTGTGAGGGTGAGGATGAGGATTAGGTTTAGGGTGAGGTTTAGGGTGAGTTTGATGTTTAGGGTTAGTGTTAGGTTTAGGGTGAGGGTTAGGTTGAGGGTTAGGGTTAGGGTTAGGGTTAGGGTGATAGTTAGGGGGAGGGTTAGGGTTAAGGTTAGGGTTAGGGTTAGGGTGAGGGTGAAGGTGAGTGTGTGTGTTATGTTTAGGTTTAGGTTTAGGCTTAGGGTTAGGCTGAGGGTGAGGTTTAGGGTGAGGGTTAGTGTTAGGGTGAGGGTTAGGTTTAGGGTTAGGGTTAGGGTGAGGGTTAAGTTTAGGATTAGGGTTAGGGTGAGGGTTAGAGTGAGGGTGAGGGTAAGGGTTAGGGTTAGGGTGAGGGTTAGGGTTAGATTTAGGGTGACAGTTAGGGTTCGGGTTAGGTTTAGGTTTAGGGTGAGGGTTAGGGTAAGGGTTATGGTGAGGGTGAGGTTTAGGGTTAGGTTGAGATTTAGGGTTAGGATTAGGGTTAGGGTGAGTGAGTGTGAGGATTAGGTTTAGGGTTAGGGTGAGGGCTAAGGTGAGGGTGAAGGTTAGAGTAAGGGTTAGGCTTAGTCTTAGGTTTAGGCTGAGTGTGAGGTTGAGGGGGAGGGTTAGGGTTAGGGTGATGGTTAGGATTACGGTTTGGGTTAGGATGATGTTTACGTTTAGGGGGAGGTTTAGGGTGAGGATGATTGTAAGGGTAATGGTGAGGTTTAGGCTTAGGGTGATGTTTAAGATAAGGGTGAGACTTAGCTTTAGGTTTAGCGTTAGGGTAAGGGTTAGGGTTAGGGTTAGGGTTAGTGTTAGATTGAGGATTAGGGTTAGGGTGAGGGTTAGGGTTAGGGTGAGGGTTATGGCTATGGTGAGGGTTAGCGTTTGTGTTAGGGTGAGGTTTAGGGTTAGGGTGACGTTTTAGGGTGGGGTTGATTATAAGTGTAAACGTGAGGGTTAGGCTGAAGGTGAGTGTTATGGTGGGGTGAGGGTTAGGGTTAGGGTGAGGTTAGGGTTAGGGGAAGGGTGTGGGTGAGGTTTAGATTGAGGATTAGTTTTAGGGTTAGTTTGGGGTTTAGGGTGAGAATGAGGGTTATGGTTAGTGTGAGGGTTAGGGTGAGGGTGAGGGTTAGGTTTAGGTTTAGGGTGAGGTTTAGGGTTAGGGTGATGGTTAGGGTTAGTGTGAGGGTTAGTGTTAGGGTGAGGGTAAATGTTAGGGTGAGGGTTAGGGTTAGGGTTAGGGTTAGGGTTATGGTTAGGTTGAGGGTTAGGGTTAGGTTTAGGATTATTGTTAGGGTTAGTTAGGTTTACGGTTACGGTTATGGTGAGGGTGAGGGTGAGGGTTAGTGTTAGGGTTAGGGTTAGTGTTAGGGTGAGGGTAAATGTTAGGGTGAGGTTTAAGGTTATGGTGAGGGTTATGATTAGGTTTAGGGTTAGGTTTAGGGTTAGGATGAGGTTTAGGTTTAGGGTTATGGTTAGAGTTAGGGCCAGGTTGAGAGTGAGGTTTATGGTTAGATTTAGGGTTAGTGTTAGGGTTAGGGTGAGAGTGAGGGTTAGGGTTAGGCTTAGGCTTAGGCTTAGGCCGAGCATGAGGGTGAGGGTTAGGGTTAGGGTTAGGTGAGGGTTAGGTTTAGCGTTAGGGTGAGTGTTAGGATGAGTTTTAGTGTTAGGATTAGGGTTAGGGTGAGGACTAGTGTGAGGGTTAGGGTGAGGGTTAGGTTTAGGGTTAGGTTTAGGATTAGGGTTAATGTGAGAGTGAGAGTAAGTTTTAGGGTTGGGGTTAGGCTTAGGGTTAGGGTGAGGGTTAGGGTTAGGGCTTGGTTTAGGGTCAGGGTGAGGAAGAGGATTAGTGTTAGCTTTAGGGTTAGGGTTAGGGTTAGGTTTAGGTTTAGGGTTAGGGTTAGGGTTACAGTGAGGGTTAGGGATAGGTTTAGGGTTAGGCTTAGTGTTAGGCTGAGGGTAAGGGTGGGGGTGCGGATTCGGGTTAGAGTTAAGTTTGCGGTGATGGTAGGGCTGAGGGTGAGGGTTATGGTTAGGGTTAAGATTAGGTTTAGGGATAGGGTTAGCGTTATTTTTATTGTTAGGGTTACAGATACAGTGAGGTTGAGGGTAAGGGTGAGGTTTAGGTTTAGGGTGAGGTTTACTGTGAGGTTTAGGGTTAGGGTTAGGGTTAGGGTGAGGGTGAGGTTTAGGCTTAGAGTTAGGATTAGAGGAAGGGTTAGGGTGAGGTTTCGGGTTAGGGTTAGTGTTAGGGTTAGGGTGAGGGTGAGGCTTAGGTAGAGGTTTAGGGATAGGGTTACGTTTAGGATTAGAGTTAGAGTGAGGGTGAGTATGAGTGTTAGGGTGAGGGTTAGGCTTAGGCTTAGGATTAGGCGGAGGGTGAGGGTAGGTGTGAGGATTAGGGTTAGGGAGATGGTTTGGTTTAGGGATAGTGTTATTTTTAGGGTTAGTTTTAGAGTTACGGTGAGTGTGAGGGAGATGCTTAGTGTTAGTGTTAGGGTGAGTGTTAGTTTTAGTGTTAAGGTTAGTGTTAGGGTGAGGTAAGTCTTAGGATGAGGGTTTTGGTTAGGATGAGGGTTATGGTTAGGGTGAGGGTTAGGATTAGGGTAAGGGTTATTTTTAGGTTTCGGTTTAAGGTTAAGTTTACGGTGAGGGTGAGGGTTAGGCATAGGGTTAGGGTGAGGTTTAGGGTGAGGGTGAGGTTTAGGGTTAGAAGTAGGGTTAGGGTGAGGGTTAGGTTGAGGTTTAGGGTTAGGGTTAGTGTTAGGGTTAGGGTTAGGGTGAGAGTTAGAGGGAGGGTTAGGATTAAGGTTAGGGTTAGGATTTGCGTTAGCATGAGGGTGAAGGTTAGGGTTAGCATTAGTACTAGGGGTAGGGTTAGGCTGAGTGTGAAGGTTAGGGTTAGGGTTAGGCTTAGTGTTAGGCTGAGGGTGAGGGTGAGGTTTAGGGTTAGGGTGAGGTTTAGGTCAAGAGTGAGGGTTAGGTTTAGGGTTAGGCGGAGGGTTAGGATGAGGGTTAGGGTTAGGATTAGGGTTAGGGTGAGGGCTATGGTGAGGGTGAGGCTTAGGGTTAGGGTTAGAGTGAGGTTTATGATTAGGGTTACTTTAGGGTTAGGGTGAAGGTGAGTTTTAGGGTTATAGTTAGGGTTAAGGTGAGGCTGAGGTTGAGGGTTAGGGTTAGGGTTAGGATTAGGATTAGGGTAAGGTTTCGGGTGAGTGTGAGTGTTAGGGATAGGGTTAGGTTTAGGCTTAGGGTTACACTGAGGGTGACGGTGAGGGTGAGGGTTAGGGTTATTCTTAGGGTTAGGGTGAGGATGAATGTGTGTGTTAGAATTAGGTTTAGGGTTAGGCTTAGGGTTAGGCTGAGGGTGAGGTTGAGGGTGAGGGTTAGGTTTAGGTTGAGGGTGAGGGTTATGGTTAGGTTTAGGGTGAGGGTTAGGGTTAGGATTCTGGTTAGTGTGAGGGCTAGTTTGAGGGCGAGGTTTAGGATTAGGTTTCAGGGTGAGGTTTAGTGTTAGAGTTAAGGTTAGGGTGAGGCTGAGGCTGAGGGTTAGGGTTAGGATTAATGTTAGGCTTTGGCTTAAGATGAGGGTTAGTTTGATGGTGAGGGTTAGGATTAGGATTAGGAGCAGGATTAGGGTTAGTGTGAGGGTGAGTGTTAGGATGAGGATTAGGGTTAGATTTAGGTTGAGTGTGAGGGTTCGGGTTATGGATTGGGTTAGGCTTAGGTTTAGGATGAGGGTGAGGGTGAGGGTTAGGGTTAAGGTGAGGGTTAGAGTTAGGGTTAGGGTGAGGGTTAGGGTTAGGGTTAGGGTGAGGGTTAGTATGAGGATTAGGGTTAGAATTAGGGTTAGGGTGAGAGCTAGGGTGAGGGTGACGGTTAGGGTTAGTGTTTGGGTGAGGTTTAGGGTTAGGGTTAGGGTTAGGGTGAGGGTTAGGATGAGGGTTAGAGTTACACTGAGGGTGAGGATTAAGTTTACCGTGAGGGTTAGTGTTAGGATTAGGGTTAGGGTGAGCTTGAGTATTAGCATTAGTGTTAGGGTTATGGTTAGGTTTAGGTTGAGGGTTAGGATTACTGTTATTGTTAGGTTAAGGGTTAGAGTTATGATGAGGTTGAGGGTGAGGGTGAGTGTTACCGTTAGGGTGAGGTTTAGGGTCAGGGTTAGGATTAGGGTTAGTGTGAGGGTGAGGTTTATGGTTAGATTTAGTTTTAGTTGGAGGATTAGGTCGAGGGTTAGGGTTAGGGAAAGTGTTAGGATTAAGGTTGAGGGTTAGGTTGAGGTATAGGGTTATGCTTAGCATTAGGGTGAGGGTGAGTGTGAGGTTTAGGGTTAGGGTTAGGCTTAGGTTTAGGGTTAGGCTGAGGGTGAGGGTTGGGGTGAGGATTAGGGTTAGGGTGATTGTTAGGTTTAGGGTTATGGTGTGGGTTAGTGTTAGTATTAGGGTTAGAGTTAGGCTTAGGGTGAGGGTGAGGTTTCGGGGTAAAGTTAGGATTAGGGTGAGGGTTAGGGTTAGAGTGAGGGTTAGGGTTGGAGGGACGGTAAGGGTAAATGTCAGGTTTAGGCTGAGGGTGAGGGTTACAGTAAGGGTGAGCGTTAGGTTAGGGTGAGGGTTAGGGTTAGGGTTAGGGCGAGCGTGACGATTAGATTGAGGATTAGTGTTAGGTTTAGTGTGAAGTTTAGGGTGAGGATGAGCTTTGGGGTTTAGGGCGAGGTCTAGGGAGAGTTTGAGGTTTAGGGTTAGTATTAGGGTGAGGTTTATGGTTAGGGTGATTGTTAGGGTTAGTGTGAGGTTTAGTGTTAGTGTTAGGGTTAGTGTTAGGGTGAGGGTAAGGGTTAGGGTGAGGGTTATGGTGAGGGTGAGGGTTATGTTTAGGGTGAAGTTTAGGGTTAGTGTTAGGGTTATTGTTAGTGTTAGGGTTAGGGTTAACGTTATGGTGAGGGTGAGGGTGAGGGTTAGGGTTAGGTCTAGGATGAGGTTAAGGGATAGGGTTAGGGTTAGGGTCAGGGTGAGGTTCAGTGTTAGAGTTAGTGTTAGGGTGAGGCTGAGGGTGAGGGTTAGGGTTAGGATTAATGTTAGTGTTAGGCTTAAGGTGAGGGTTAGTTTGAGGGTGAGGGTTAGGGTTAGGATTAGGAATAGGATTAGGGTTAATGTTAGGGTAAGCCTGGGTGTTAGGTTTAGGGACAGGCTTAGGGTTAAGCTGAGTTTGAGGGTCAGGGTTAGGGTTAGGGTGAGGTTTAGGGTTAGGGTTAGGGTGAGTGTGAGGGTTAGCGTTAGGGTTGGGCTTAGGATTAGGCTGATAGTTAGGGTGTGGATTAGGGTTAGGGTTAGTGTTAGGGTGAGGTTTAGGGTTTGGGTTAGGGTTAGAGTTAGGGTTAGGGTGAGGGTGAGTTTTAGGGTTAGAGTTAGGGTTAGGGTGAGGTTTAGGTTGAGGGTTATGGTAAGGGTTAGTTTTAGGGTTAGGGTTAGGGTGAGAGTTAAGGGAAGGGTTAGGGTTAGGGTTAGGGTTAGGGATAGGATTAGGGTTAGAGTGAGGGGGAGTTGTGTGTTAGGTTTTGGTTTAGGGATAGGCTTAGTGTTAGGCTGAGGGTGAGGTTGAGGGTGAGGGTTAGGGTTAGGGGGAGGGTTAGGATGAGGCTTAGGGTTAGGATTAGGGTTAGGGTAAGGTCTAGGGTGAGTGTGAGGGTGAAGTTTAAGGTTATGGTTAGGGTTAGGGTGAGGGTGAGGGTGAGGTTTAGGGTTAGATTTAGGGTTAGTGTGAGGCTGAGGGTAAGGGTTAGAGTTAGGGTTAGGATTAGGTTTAGGGTAAGGGTTAGGGTGAGTGTGAGGGTTACGGTTATGCTTTGGGTCAGGCTGAGGGTGAGGGTGATGGTGAGGTTTAGGGTTAGGGTTAGAGTGAGAGTTAGAGTTCGTTTATGTTTAGGGTTAGGGTGAGGGTTAGAGTTACGGGGAGCGTGAGGTTTAGGGTTTGGTTGAGGGATATTGTTAGGGGTAGGGTGAGGGTTAGGGTTAGAATTAGGGTTAGCAAGAAGGTGAGTGTTAGGATTACAGTTAGAGTTAGTGTTAGGGTTAGGTTTAGGTTTAGGATTAGTGTTATTGTTAGGGTTAGGGTTAGAGTTATGGTGAGGGTGAGGTTGAGGGTGAGGCTGAGGTTTAGGGTTAGGGTTAGGATTAGGGTTAGGTTGAGATTGAGGTTTAGGGTTAGATTTAGGGTTAGTCGGAGGGTTAAGTCGAGGTTTATGGTTAGGGTTAGTTTTAGGCTTAAGGTTAGAATGAGGGTTAGGTTGAGGTTTAGGGTTAGGGTTAGGATTAGGGTTAGGATCAGGGTGAGGTTGAGGGTTAGGGTGAGGCTTAGGCTTAGGCTTAGGGTTAGACTGAGCATGAGGTTCAGGGTGAGGGTTAGTGTTAGGGTGATGGTTAGGTTTACGGTTAGGGTGAGTGTTAGGATGAGGTTTAGCGTTAGGGTGAGCATTAGGGTGATTATGATGGTAAGGGTAAAGATGAGGTTTAGGCTGAGGTTGAGGGTTAACATAAGGGTGAGGGTTAGGGTTAGGTTTAGGGTTATGGTAAGGATTAGGGTTAGGTTAGGGTTAGGGTGAGGGTTAGATTGAGGATTAGGGTTAGGGTTAGTGTGAGGTTTAGGATGAGGATGAGGGTTAGGGTTAGGGTTAGGGTGAGGGTAAGTTTTAGGGTGATGGTTAGGGTTAGGGTGAGGGTTATGGTTAGGGTGAGGGTAAGGGTTAGGATTAGGGTTAGAGTGAGGTTTAGTGTTAGGTTTAGGGTTAGAGTTAGGGTTAGGGACAGGGTGAGGTTTAGGGGTACATTTAGGGTTAGGGTGAGGGTTAGGGTTAGGGTGCGGGTTAGCGTGGGGGTGACGGTAAGGGTAAAGTTGAGGGTTAGGCTGAGGGTGAGGGTTAGGATTAGGGTTATGAGTAGGATTAGGGTTAGGGTGATCATGAGTGTGAGGATGAGGATTAGGGTTAGATTTAGGATGAGTGTGAGGGTTCAGGTTAGGGTGTGGTTTAGACTTAGGGTTCGGTTGAGGGTGAGGGTGAGGGTTAGGGTTAAGGTGAGGGTTAGGGTTACCATTACCATGAGGCTTAGGTTTAGGATTAGGGTGAGGGTTAGGTTGAGGATTAGGGTTAGAATTAGGGTTAGGGTGAGGGCTAGGGTGAGGGTGATGGTTAGGGTTAGTGTTTGGGTGAGCTTTAGGGTTAGGGTTAGGGTGAGGGTGAGAGTTAGGATGAAGGTTAGGGTTAGGGTGAGGGTGAGGATTAGGGTTAGGGTGAGGGTTAGGGTTAGGATTAGGGTTACGGTGAGGTTGAGTGTTAGCATTAGTGTAAGGGTTATGGTTAGGGTTAGGTTGAGGGTTAGGATTACTGTTATTGTTAGGTTTAGGGTTAGAGTTATGGTGAGGGTGAGGGTGAGGGTGAGTGTTACGGTTAGGGTGAGGTTTAGGGTCAGGGTTAGGATTAGGGTTAGTGTGAGTGTGAGGTTTATGGTTAGATTTAGGTTTAGATGGAGGGTTAAGTCGAGGGTTAGGGTAAGGGTAAGTGTTAGGATTAAGGTTAGGTTGAGGGTTAGGTTGAGGTTTAGGGTTAGGATTAGCGTTAGGTTTAGGATTAGGGTGAGGGTGAGGGTGAATGTGAGTTTTAGGGGTAGGGTTAGGCTTATGCTTAGGGTTAGGCTGAGGGTGACGTTGGGGGTGAGGATTAGGGTTAGGGTGATGGTTAGGGTTAGGGTTATGGTGAGGGTTAGTGTTAGGGTTAGGGTTAGAGTTAGGGTTAGAGTGAGGGTGAGGTTTAAGGGTAGAGTTAGGGTTAGGGTGAGGAATAGGGTTAGAGTGAGGGTTAGGGTGGGGGTGACGGTAAGGGTAAAGGTCAGGGTTAGGCTGAGGGTAAGTGTTACAGTAAGGGTGCGGGTTAGGGTTAGGGTTAGGGTGAGGGTGAGAGTTAGATTGAGGATTAGCGTTAGGGTTAGTGTGAAGTTTAAGGTGAGGATGAGGGTTAGGGTTAGGATTAATGTTAGGGTTAGGCTTAAGGTGAGGGTTAGGTTGAGAGTGAGGGTAAGGGTTAGGATTAGGAGTAGGATTAGGTTTAGTGTTAGGGTGAGGTTTAGGATTAGGGTTAGGGTTAGGGTTAGGGACAGGCTTAGGGTCAAGCTGAGGTTGAGGGTGAGGGTTAGGGTTAGGGTGAGATTTAGGGTTAGATTTAGGGTGAGTGTGAGAGTTAGTGTTAGGGTTAGGCTTAGGATTAGGCTTAGTGTTAGGGTGTGGATTAGGGTTAGGCTTAGTGTTAGGGTGAGGTTTAGGGTTTGGATTAGTTTTAGAGTTAGGGTTAGGGTGAGGGTGAGGTTCAGGTTTAGAGTTAGGGTTAGGGTGAGGTTTAGGTTGAGGGTTATGGTAAGGGATAGTTTTAGGGTTAGGGTGAGAGTTAGGGGAAGGGTTAGGCTTAGGGTTAGGTTTAGGTATAGGATTAAGGTTAGAGTGAGGGGGAGTGTGTGTGTTATGTTTAGGTTTAGGGATAGGCTTAGGTTAGGTTGAGGGTGAGGTTGAGGGTGAGGGTTAGGGTTAGGGGGAGGGTTAGGATGAGGGTTAGGGTTAGGATTAGGATTAGGCTAAGGTCTAGGGTGAGTGTGAGAGTGAGGTTTAAGGTTATGGTTAGGGTTAGGGTTAGGGTGAGAGTGAGGTTTAGGTTAGAGTTAGGGTTTCGGTGAGCCTGAGGGTGAGGGTTAGAGTTAGGGTTAGGATTAGGTTTAGGGTAAGGGTTAGGGTGAGTGTGAGGGTTAAGTTTAGGGTTAGGGTCAGGCTGAGGGTGAGGGTGATGGTGAGGTTTAGGGTTAGTGTGAGGGTTAGTGTTAGGGTTAGGGTTAGTGTTAGGGTGAGGGTAAGTGTTAGGGTGATGGTTAGGGTTAGTGTGAGTGTTATGGTTAGGGTGAGGGTAAGGGTTAGGATTAGGGTTAGAGTGAGGTTTAGTGTTAGGGTTAGAGTTAGGGTTAGGGAGAGGGTGAGGTTTAGGGGTACATTTAGGGTTAGGGTGAGGGTTAGGGTTAGGGTGCGGGTTAATGTGGGGGTGATGGTAAGGGTAAAGATGTGGGTTAGGCTGAGGGTGAGGGTTAGGATTAGGGTTAGGAGTAGGATTAGGGTTAGGGTGAACGTGAGTGTGAGGATGAGGATTAGGGTTAGATTTAGGGTGAGTGTGAGGGTTCGGGTTAGGGTGTGGGTTAGGCTTAGGGTTAGGATGAGGGTGAGGGTGAGGGCTAGGGTTAAGGTGAGGGTTAGGGTTAGGATGACCATGAGGGTTAGATTTAGGGTTAGGGTGAGGGTTAGGTTGAGGATTAGGGTTAGAATTAGGGTTAGGGTGAGGGCTAGGGTGAAGGTGATGTTTAGGGTTAGTGTTTGGGTGAGCTTTAGGGTTAGGGTGAGGGTGAGGGTGAGGGTTAGGATGAAGGTTAGGTTTAAGATGAGGGTGAGGATTAGGGTTAGGGTGAGGATTAGGGTTAGGATTAGAGTTAGGGTGAGGTTGAGTGTTAGCATTAGTGTTAGGGTTATGGTTAGGGTTAGGTTGAGGGTTAGGATTACTGTTATTGTTAGGTTTAGGATTAGAGTTATGGTGAGGGTCAAGGTGAGGGTGAGTGTTACGGTTAGGGTGAGGGTTATGTTTAGGGTGAAGTTTAGGGTTAGCGTTAGGGTTATTGTTAGTGTTAGGGTTAGGGTTAAGGTTATGGTGAGGGTGAGGATGAGGGTTAGGTTTAGGTCTAGGATGAGGTTTAAGGATAGGGTTTTAGTTAAGCTTAGGGTTAGGGTGAGGTTTAGGGTTAGTGTTAGGGTTAGGGTGAGGCTGCGGGTGAGGTTTAGGATTAATGTTAGGGTTAGGCTTAAGGTGAGGGTTAGTTTGAGAATGAGGGTTAGGGTTAGGATTAGGAGTAGGATTAGGTTTAGTTTTAGGGTGACGGTTAGGGTTAGGCTTAGGCTTAGGCTTAGGGACAGGCTTAGGGTCAAGCTGAGGTTGAGGGTGAGGGTTAGGGTTAGGGTGAGGTTTAGGGTTAGGGTTAGGTTGAGTGTGAGGATTAGGGTTAGGGTTAGGCTTAGGATTAGGCTTAGTGTTAAGGTGTGGATTAGGGGTAGGCTTAGTGTTATGGTGAGGTTAACGGTTTGGATTAGGGTTAGAGTTAGGGTTAGGGTGAGGGTGAGTTTTAGGGTTAGAGTTAGGGTTAGGTTGAGGTTTAGGTTGAGGGTTATGGTAAGCGTTATTTTTAGGGTTAGGGTTAGGGTGAGAGTTAGGGGAAGGGTTAGGAATATTGTTAGGTTTAGGTATAGGATTAAGGTTAGAGTGAGGGGGAGTGTGTGTGTTAGGTTTAGGTTTAGGATAGGCTTAGTGTTAGGCTGAGGGTGAGGTTGAGGTTGATGGTTAGGTTTAGGGGGAGGGTTAGGATGAGGGTTAGCATTAAGAATAGGGTTAGGGTAAGGTCTAGGGTGAGTGTGAGAGTGAGGTTAAGGTTATGGTTAGGGTTAGGGTTAGGGTCAGGGTGAGGTTTAGGTTAGAGTTAGGGTTACAGTGAGGCTGAGGGTGAGGGTTAGAGTTAGGGTTAGGATTAGGTTTAGGGTAAGGGTTAGGGTGAGTGTGAGGGTTACAGTTACGCTTAGGGTCAGGCTGAGGGTGAGGGTGAGGGTGAGACTTAGGGTTAGGTGGAGGGTTAGGGTTAGGTTTAGGGTGAGAGTTAGAGTTCGTTTATGTTTAGGGTAAGGGTGAGGGTTAGAGTTACGGTGTGCGTGAGGTTTAGGGTTTGGTTGAGGGTCAGGGTTAGGATTAGGGTTAGGGTGAGGGTTAAGGTTAGGGTTAGGGTGAGGGTAAGGATGAGGATTAGGTTTAGCATTATGGTTAGGGTGAGGGCTAGGTTGAGGGTGAGGGTTAGGGTTAGTGTTAGGTTAAGTTTTAGGGGTAGGGTTCGGGTTAGGGTGAGGGTTAGGTTGAGGGTTAGGGTTACAGTGAGGGTGAGGATTAGGGTTAGCTTGAGGGTTTGGGTTAGGATTAGTGTAAACATGAGGGTGAGTGTTAGGATTACAGTTATGGTTAGGGTTAGGGTTAGGTTGAGGGTTAGGAGTAGTGTTATTGTTAGGGTTATGGTTAAAGATATGGTGAGGGTGAGGGTGAGGGTGAGGGTTAGGTTTACAGTTAGGGTGAGGTTTAGGGTTAGGGTTAGGTTTAGGGTTAGGGTGAGATTGAGGTTTAGGGTTAGATTTAGGGTTAGTTGGAGGGTTAGATCGAGGGATAGGTTTAGGATTAGTTTTAGGGTTTAGGTTAGAGTGAGGTTGAGGTTGAGATTTAGGGTTATGGTTAGGGTTAGTGTTAGGATTAGGGTGAGGGTGAGGGTGAGGTTGAGGGTTAGGCTTAGGCTTAGGCTTAGGCTTAGGGTTAGGCTGAGCGTGAGGTTGAGGGTGAGGGTTAGGGTTAGGGTGATGTTTAAGTTTACGGTTAGGGTGAGTGTTAGGATGAGGTTTAGCGTTAGGGTGAGGGTTAGGGTGATGATGATGGTAAGGGTAAAGATGAGGTTTAGGCTGAGGGGGAGGTTAAGATAAGGGTGAGGGTTAGGGTTAGGTTTAGGGTTAGGGTAAGGGTTAGGGTTACGGTTAGAGTTAGGGTGAGATTTTGATTGAGGATTAGGGTTAGTGTGAGGTTTAGGGTGAGGATGAGGTTTAGGGTTAGGGTTAGGGTGAGGTTTAGAATTAGGGTTAGGGTGAGGGCTAGGGTGAGGGTTAGTGTTAGGTTATGGTTAGTGTTAGAGTGAGGTTAAATGTTAGGTTGAGTGTTAGAGTTAGGGTGAGGGTTATGGTTAGGGTGAGGGTGAGGGTTAGGATTAGGATTAGAGTGAGGTTTAGTGTTAGGGTTAGGGTAAATGTTAGGGTTAGGGAGAGGGTGAGGTATAGGGGTACATTTAGGGTTAGGGCGAGGGTTAGGGTTTGGGTACGGGTTAATGTGGGGGTGACGGTAAAGGTAAAGGTGAGGTTTAGGCTGATGCTGAGGGTTACGGTAACGGTGAGTGTTAGGTTAGGGTGAGGGTCAGTGCTAGCGTTAGGGTGAGGTTGGGAGTTCGATTGAGGATTAGTGTTAGGGTTAGTGTGTGATTTATGGAGAGGATGAGGGTTGGGGTTACCCTGAAGTCTAGTGTGAGTGTGAGGGTTAGTTATAGTGTTAGGGTGAGGTTTAGGTTTAGGGTGATATTTAGGGTTAGTGTGAGAGTTAGTGTTAGAATTAGGGTTAGTGTTAGGGTGAGGGTAAGTGTTAGGGTGAGGTTTAGGGTTAGGGTAAGTTTTATTGTTAGGGTGAGTGTTAGGGTTAGTATAAGTTTAAGGGTGAGGACTAGGCTAAGGGTTAGGCTGATGGTTAGGGTTAGGGATAGGGATAGGTTTAGGATTAGGGTTAGGGTGAGGGTTATGACTAGGGTTATGATTAGGCTTAGAGTTAGGATGAGGTTTAGGGTTAGGCTTAGAGTTAGGATGAGGTTTAGGGTTAGGGTTTGGGTTAGGGTGAGGGTGAGGCTGAGGATTCGGGTTAGGTTTAGGGTTAGGTTTGGGTTAGGTTTAGCGTCAGTGTTAGTGTTAGGGTTAGTGTTAGGGATCCAGTGAGGGTTGGGATTAGGGGTAGGATTAGGTTTAGGCTTAGAGTTAGGGTGAAGGTTAGAATGAAGATTAGGCTTACGATTAGGGTTAGGGTCAGGGTTAGGGTGAAGGTGAGGATTAGGGTTAGTGTTAGGGTAAGATTTAGGGTTAGTGTTAGAGTTAGGGTGAGGGTTAGGATGAGCGTTAGGGTTACAGTGAGGATGAGGGTTAGGGTGAGGTTGAGGATTAGGGTTAGGTTTAGGGTTATGGTGAGGTTGAGTGTTAGCATTAGGGTTAGGGTTATGGTTAGGGTTAGGTTTAGGGTTAGGATTACTGTTATTGTTAGGGTTAGGGTTAGAGTTCTGGTGAGGGTGAGGGTGAGTGTTAAGGTTAGGGTGAGGTTTAGAGTTAGGGTTAGGATTAGGGTTAGGGTGAGGGTGAGGTTTATGATTAGATTTAGGTTTAGTTGGAGGCTTAGGTGGAGAGTTAGTGTTATGGTAAGTGTTAGGGTTAAATTTAGGTTGAGGGTTAGGTTGAGGTTTAGGGTTAGGGTTAGAATTAGGTTTAGAATTAGGGTAAGGGTGAGGGTGAGGGTGAGGTTTAGCGTTAGGCTTAGGCTTAGGCTTAGGGTTAGGCTGAGGGTGAGGGTGGGGGTGAGGATTAGGGTTAGGGTGATGGTTAGTGTTAGGGTTAGGTTTAGAGTTAGGGTTAGGGTGAGGGTTAGGGTTAGGATTAGGTTTAGTGTGAGGTTGAGTGTTAGCATTAGGGTTACGGTTAGGGATAGGGTTAAGTTTAGGGTTAGGATTATTGTTATTGTTAGGGTTAGGGTTAGAGTTATGGTGAGGGTGAGGGTTGGGGTGAGGGTTAGGGTTAGGGTTAGGGTGAGGTTTAGGGTTAGGGTTAGGATTAGGGTGAGGGTGAGGGTGAGGATTAGGTTAGATTTAGGTTTAGTTGGAGGGTTAGGTCGAGGGTTAGGGTTAGGGTTAGTGTTAGGCTTAAAGTTAGGGTCAGGGTGAGGTTGAGGTTTAGGGTTAGGGTTAGGTTTAAGGTTAGGATTAGGGTTAGGGTGAGGTTGAGTGTGAGGTTTAGGGTTAGGGTTAGGCTTAGGCTTATGGTTAGGCTGAGGGTGAGGGTTGGGGTGAGGATTATGGTTAGGGTGATGGTTAGGGTTAGGGTTATGGTGAGGGTTAGTGTTAGGGTTAGGATTAGAGTTAGTTTTAGGGTGTGGGTGAGGTTTAGGGGTAGAGTTAGGGTTAGGGTGAGGGTTAGCGTTAGAGTGAGGGTTAGGGTGGGGGTGACGGTAAGGGTAAAGGTGAGTTTCAGGCTGAGGGTGAGGGGTACAGTAAGGGTGAGGGTGAGGGTTAGGGTGAGCGTTAGGGTGAGGGTTAGGGTGAGGGTGAGGGTTAGATTGAGGATTACTGTTACGGCTAGTGTGAAGTTTAGCGTGAGTATGAGGGTGAGGGCTAGCGAGAGGGTGAGGTTTAGGGTTAAGGTTAGAGTGAGGTTTAGGGTTAGGTTGATGGTTAGGGTTAGTGTTAGGGTTAGGGCTAGTGTAAGGTTGAGAGTAAGTCTTAGGGTGAGGGTTAGCGTTAGGGTGAAGGTAAATGTTAGGGTGAGGGTTAGGGTTAGGGTGAGGGTTATGCTTAGGGTGAGGGTTAGGGTTAGGGTTAGGATTATTGATAGCATTAGGGTTAGGGTTAAGATTATGGTGAGGGTGAGGGTGAAGGTTAGGTTTAGGGCTAGGAAGAAGTTTAGGGATAGGGTTCTGGTTAGGGTTAGGGTCAGGGTGAGGTTTAGTGTTAGATTTAGGGGTAGGGTGAGGCTGAGGGTGAGGGTTAGGGTTAGGATTAATGTTAGGGTTAGGCTTAAGGTGAGGGTTAGGTTGAGGGTGAGGGTTAGGGTTAGGGTGAGGAGTAGGATTGGGGTTAGGGTTAGGGTGAGTGTGAGGGTTAGGGTTAGGTTTAGGGATAGGCTTAGGTTCAGGCTAAGGTTGAGGTTTAGGTTTAGGGTTAGGGTGAGTTTTAGGGTTAGGGTTAGGGTGAGTGAGAGGGTTAGGGTTAGGCTTAGGTTTAGGATTAGCCTGAGGGTGAGGGTGTGGGTTAGGGTGAGGGTTAGTTTGACAGTTAGGGTTAGGGTTAGGGTGAGGTTTAGGGTTAGGTTTAGGATTAAGGTTAGGGTGAGGGTGAGGTTTATGATTAGATTTAGGTTTAGTTGGAGGCCTAGGTCGAGGGTTAGGGTTAGGGTTAATGTTAGGGTGAGGTTTATGGTTTGGATTAGGGTTAGAGTTAGGGTTAGGGTGAGGGTGAGGTTTAGGTTTAGAGTTAGTGTTAGGGTGAGGTTTACGTAGAGGGTTATGATAAGTGTTAGTTTTAGGGTTAGTGTTACGGTAAGAGTTAGGGGGACGGTTAGGATAAGGGTTAGGTTTAGGGATAGGATTAGAGCTAGAGTGATGGGGAGGGTGTGTGTTAGGTTTAGGTTTAGGGTTGGGCTTAGGATTAGGCAGAGGTTGAGGTTGAAGCTGAGCCTTAAGGTTATGGGGAGGGTTAGGATGAGGGTTAGGGTTAGGATTAGGGTTAGGATAAGGGCTAGGGTGAATGTTAGGGTGAGGTTTAGGTTAGGATTAGGATTAGGGTTAGGGTGAGGGTGAAGTTTAGGTTAGATTTAGGGTTAGTTGCAGGGTGAGGTTGAGGGTTAGGGTTAGGGTTAGTTTTAGGGTTAAGGTTAGGGTGAGAGTTAGGTTGAGGTTTAGGGTTATGGTTAGGGTTAGGGGTAAGAGTAGGGTGAGGGTGAAAGTGAAGTTGAGTGTGTGGGTTAGGCTTAAGCTTAGGCTTAGGGTTAGGCTGAGGGTGACAGTGGGGTTGAAGATTAGGTTTAGGGTGATGGTTAGGGTTGGGGCTAGGGTGAGGGTTAGGATGAGGGTTAGGTTTAGGATTAGTGTTAGGGAGAGGGCTAGGTTGAGGGTCAGGGTTAGGGTAAGGATTAGGCTTAGTTTTAGGGTTAGGCTGAGCATGAGGTTGAGGTGAGTGTTATGGTTAGGGTGATGGTTAGGTTTACAGTTAGGGTGAGGATTAGGATGAGGTTTAGGGTTAGGGTGAGTTTTAGGGTGAGGATGTTGGTAAGGGTAAAGGTTAGGTTTAGGCTGAAGGTGAGGGTTAAGATAAGGGTGAGGGTTAGGGTTAGGGTTAGGGTTAGGGTAAGTGTTAGGGTTAGGGTTAGGGTGAGCGTGAGGGTTAGATTGAGGATTAGGGTTAGGGTTAGTTTGAGGCTTTGGGTGAGAATGAGGGTTAGGGTTAGGGTGAGGGTTAGGATGAGGTTTAGGGTTAGGATTAGGGTTAGGGTGAGGGCTAGGGTGAGGGTGAGGTTTAGGGTTAGGGTTAGAATTAGGTTTAGGGTGAGGGTGAGGTTTATGGTTACATTCAGGTTTAGTTGGAAAGTTAAGTCGAGGGTTAGGGTTAGGGTAAGTGTTAGGGTTAAGGTTAGGTTGAGGGTTAGGTTGAGGTTTAGGGTTAGGTTTAGGGTTAGGATTAGGGTTAGGGTGAGGGTGAGTGTGAGGTTTAGTGTTAGGGTTAGGCTTAGGCTTAGGCTTAGGCTGAGGGTGAGAGTGGGGGTGAGGATAAGGGTTACGGTGATGGTTTGGGTTAGGGTTAGGGTGAGGGATAGTGTTAGGGTTAGGTTTAGAGTTAGGGTTAGTGTGAGGGTGAGGTTTAGGCGTAGAGTTAGGGTTAAGTTGAGGGTTAGGGTTAGAGTGAGGGTTAGGGTGGGGGTGACCGTAAGGTTAAATGTGAGGGTTAGGCTGAGTGTGAGGGTTACGGTGAGAGTGAGGGTTAGGGTTAGGGTTAGGGTTAGGGTCAGGGTGAGGTTTAGTGTTAGAGTTAGGGTTAGGGTGCGGCTGAAGGTGAGGTTTAGAGTTAGGATTAATGTTAGGGTTAGGCTTAAGGTGAGGGTTAGTTTGAGGGTGAGGGTTAGGGTAAGGGTTAGGAGTTGGATTAGGGTTAGTGTTAGGGTGAGTGTACGAGTTATTGTTAGGGTTAGGGATAGGCTTAGTGTTAGGCTGATGTTGATGGTGAGGGTTAGGGTTAGGGTGAGATTGAGGGTTAGGGTTAGGGTGAGTGTGAGGTTTAGGGTTAGGGTTATCCTTAGGATTAGGCTGAGGGTGAGGGTGTGGTTTAAGTTTACGGTGACGGTTAGGGTTATGGGGAGGGTTAGGATGAAGGTTCGCGTTAGGATTAGGGTTAGGGTGAGGGTGAGTGTGTGTGTTATGGTTATGTTTAGGGTTAGGCTTAGGTTTAGGCTGAGGGAGAGTTTGAGGATGAGGGCTAGGGTGAGGGTGAGGTTTAGTGTTAGGGTTAGGGTGAGGGTTAGAGTTAGGTTAAGGGTGAGAGTTAGGGTTCGGTTTAAGTTTAGGGTTAGGTTGAGGGTTTGGGTTCAGATTAGGGTTAGGGTGCGGGTGAGGGTGTTGGTTAGGTTTAGTGTTAGGGTGAGTTTTAGGGTTAGGATTAGGGTTAGGGTTGGGGCTATTGTGAGGGTGAGGTTTAGAGTTAGGGTTAGGGTTGGGGTTAGTGTTAGATTTAGGGTTAAGTTGAGGGTGAGGGTTAGGCTTAGTGTAAGGATTAGTTTTAGGGTAAGGGTTAGGGTGGGTGTGAGCGTTAGGATTAGGGTTAGGCTTAGTGTTAGGCTGAGCTTGAGGTTTAGGGTTAGGTTGAGAATTAGAGTTAGGGTTAGGGTTTGGGTGAGGTTTAAGGTTAGGGTTAGGGTGAGGGTAAGGATGATGATTAGGGTTAGGATTACTGTTAGGGTGAGGGCTAGGGTGAGGCTGAGGGTTAGGGTTAGTGTTAGATTAAGGTTTAGGGTTAGGGTTAGTGTTAGGGTGAGGGTTAGGTTGAGGGTTAGGGTTACAGTGAGGGTGAGGATTAGGGTTAGTGTGAGGGTTAGGGTTAGGATTACGGTTAGCATGAGGGTGTGTGCTAGGATTAGGGTTAGGGTTAGGGTTAGGTTTCCGGTTAGGGTTAGTGTTATTGTTAGGGGTATGGTTAGAGTTATGGTGAGGGTGAGGGTGAGGGTTAGGGTTAGGATTAGGGTGAGGTTTAGAGTTAGGGTTAGGATTAGGGTTAGGGTGTGGGTGAGGATTAGGGTTAGATTCAGGTTAGTTGTATGGTTAGGTCGAGGGTTAGGGTTAGGGTTAGTTTTAGGGTTAAGGATAGGGTGAGGGTTAGGGTGAGGTTTAGGGTTATGGTTAGGATTACTGTTAGGATTGGGGTGAGGGTGAGTTTGAGGGTTATGGTTGGGATTAGGGTTAGCATGAGGGTGTGTGCTAGGATTAGGGGTAGGGTTAGGGTTAGGTTTCGGGTTAGAGTTAGTGTTATTGTTAGTGGTATGGTTAGAGTTATGGTGAGGGTGAGGGTGAGGGTTAGGGTTAGGATTAGGGTGAGGTTTAGGGTTAGGGTTAGGATTAGGGTTAGGGTGTGGGTGAGAATTAGGGTTAGATTTAGATTAGTTGGATGGTTAGGTCGAGGGTTAGGGTTAGGGTTAGTTTTAGGGTTAAGGATAGGGTGAGGTTTAGGGTGAGGTTTAGGGTTATGGTTAGGATTAGGGTTAGGATTGGGGTGAGGGTGAGTTTGAGGGTTATGGTTATGGTTAGGTTTAGGTATAGGGTAAGGCTGAGGGTGAGGGTGGGGGTGAGGTTTACGTTTAAGGTGATGGTTAGGGTTAGGGTTAGTTTGAGTTTAGGATGAGGTTTAGGATTTGGATTAGGGTTAGGGTGAGGGCTAGGGTGAGGGTGAGGTTTAGGGTTAGGGTGATGGTTAGGTTTACGGTTGGGGTGAGGGTTAGGATGAGGTTTAGGGTTAGGGTGAGGGTTAGGGTGAGGATGATGGTAAGGGTAATGGTGAGGTTTCGGCTGAGGGTGAGGGTTAAGGTAAGGGTGAGTGTTAGGGTTAGGTATAGGGTTAGGGTAAAGGTTAGGGTTAGGATTAGTGTGAGGGTTAGATTGAGGATTAGGGTTAGGGTTAGTCTGAGGTATATGGTGAGGATGAGGGTTAGGATTAGGGTAAGTGTGAGGGTTAGGATGAGGGTGAGGATTAGGGTTAGGGTTAGGTTTAGGTTGACTTTTAGGATTAGTGTGAGGATTAGGGTTAGTTTGAGGGTTAGGGTTAGGGTTAGGGTTAGTGTTAGGGTGAGGGTAAGTGTTAGGGTGAGGGTTAGGTTTGGGGTGAGTGTTATGTTTAGGGTGAGGGTTTGGGTTAGGTTGAGGGTTACTGTTAGGTTTAGGGTTAGGGTTACGGTTACGGTGAGGGTGAGCGTTAGGTTTAGGGTTACAGTGAGGTTTAGTGTTAGGGTTAGGGTAAGAGTAAGGGTTAGGGTGAGGGTGAGGTTTAGGGTTAGAGTTAGGGTTAAGTTCAGGCTGAGGGAGCGGGGTAGGGTTAGGGTTAGTTAAAGGATTAGGGTAAGGGATAGGGTGAGTGTGAGGGTTAAGTTTAGGGTTAGGGTTAGGCTTAGGGTTATGCTGAGGTTGAGGGTGAATGTGAGGGTTAGGGTTAGGGTGAGGGTGAGGGTTAGGTTTAGGGTTAGGGTGAGTGCTAGGATGAGGTTTAAGGTTAGGATTAGGTTTAGGGTGAGGGTTAGTCTGAGGGTTATGGTGAGTTTTAAGTTTAGGCATAGGGTTAGGTTTAGGATTAGCGTTAGGTTGAGGGTGAGTGTGAGAGTTAGGGTTAGGGTTAGGCTTAGGGATAGGGTTAGGTTTAGGATTAGGGTTAGGGTTACAGTGACGGTGAGGGTTATGGTTAGGATTAGGGCTAAGCTTATTGTTAGTGTGATGGTTAGGGTTAAGTTTGTGGTGAGGGTAAGTCTTAGGGTGAGGGTAAGAGTTATGTTTAGGGTTAGGGTTAGGGTTAGAGTTACAGTGAGGTTGAGGGTGAGGGTGAGGTTTAGGGTTAGTGTGACCTTTAGGTTGAGGTTTAGGGTTAGGGGTAGGGGTAGGTTGAGGGTGAGGTTTAGGGTTAGAGTTAGGTTAGGGGGAATGTTAGGGTGAGGTTTAGGGTTAGGGTTAGTGTTAGGGTGAGGGTGAGGGTTAGGTTGAGGTTTAGGGATAGGGTTAGTTTTATGATTAGGTTTAGGGTGAGGGTGAGTGTGAGGTTTAGGGTGAGGGTTTGGTTTAGGGTGCGGGTTATTTTTAGGGTGAGGGTTTGGATTAGGGTTAGGGTGAATTTTAGGATTTGAGTAAGTGTTAGAGTGAGGGTGAGGGTTAGGGTGAGGTTTAGGGTTAGAGTTAGGGTTCTGGTGAGGGTTAGGTTGAGGTTTAGAGTTAGTTTTAGGGTTAGGGATTATGGTGAGAGTTAGGGGGTGGGTTAGGGTTATGGTTAGGCTTAGCGTTAGGGTTAGGGTGAGGGTGAAGTTTAGGTTTAGAATTAGGGTTAGGGTGAGGCTGAGGGTGAAGGTGAGAATTCGGGTTAGGGTTAGGATTTGGATAAGGGTTAGGGTTAGGGTGAGTGTGAGGGTTAGGGTTAGGGTTAGGTTTAGCCTTAGGTTTAGGCTGAGGGTGAGGGTGAGGTTTAGGGTTAGTTTGAGGGTTAGGGTTATGGTTAGGGTGTGGTTTAGTGTTAGGGTTATTGTTAGGGTTAGGGTTATGGTGAGGGTGAGGTTTAGATTGAGGATTAGTGTTAGGGTTAGTGTGAGGTTTAGGGTGAGGATGAGAGTTAGGTTTAGGGTGAGGGCTAGGGTGAACGTAAGGTTTAGGGTTAGTGTTAGGTTGGGGTTTAGGGTTAAGGTGATGATTAGGGTTAGTGTGAGGGTTAGTGTTAGCATGAGGGTAAGTGTTAGGGTGAGGGTTAGGGTTAGCGTTATTGTTAGCGTTAGGGTTAAGGTTACGGTTACTGTGAGGGTGTGGGTGACAGTTAGGGTTATGGTTCAGATGAGGTTTAGGGATAGGGTTAGGGTTAGGTTTAGGGTGAGTTTTAGGGTTAGAGTTAGGGTTAGGGTGAGGCAGAAGTTGAGGGTTAGGGTAGGATTAGTGTTCGGGTTAGGCTTAAGGTGAGGGTTAGGTTGAGGGTGAGGGTTAGGTTTAGGGTTAGGATTAGGATTAGGGTTAGTGTTAGCATGAGTGTGAGGGTTAGAGTTAGGTTTAGGGTGAGGGTTAAGGTTAGGATTAGGGTGAGTTTTAGTGTTTGGGTTAGGGTTAGAGTTAGGGTTAGGGTGAGCATGAGGTTCAGGGGTAGATTTAGGGTTGGGGTTAGGGTTATTTTTAGGTTTAGAGTTAGGGTTAGTGTTAGGGTTAGGGGTAGGGTGAGGGTTAGGTTTAGCAATAGGCTTAGGCTTAGGCTTAGGCCAAGCATGAGGGTGAAGGTTAGGTTTAGGGTTAGTGTGAGAGTTAGGATGAGGTTTAGGGTTAGGATTAGGGTTAGGTTGAGGGCTAGGGTGAGGGTTATGGTGAGGGTTAGGTTTAGGCACAGGGTTAGGTTTAGGATTAGGGTTAGGGTTAGGGTTGTGGTGAGGTTTAGGGTTAGGGTTAGGGTTAGGGTTACATTTAGTCTTCGGGTTAGGTTGAGGGTGAGGGTGGGGGTGAGGTTAGAGTTACTATTAGGGTTAGGGTTAGGGTTATTTTTAGTGTTATGGTTAGGGTTAAATTTGAAATGAGGGGGAGGCTGTGGGTGAGGTTTATGGTTAGAGTTATGGTCAGGTTTAGGGTTAGTGTTATTCTTAGGGGTAGGTTTAGATTTAAGGTGAGGGTGAGGGTTAGGGTTGGGGTGAGGTTTAGGGTTAGGGTTAGGGTGAGATTTAGGGTTCGGTTAAGTTTAGGGTTAGCGTGAGGGTTAGGGTTAGGGTTAAGGTAAGCATGAGGGTTAGGATTATGGTTAGGATTAGTGTTATTGTTACTGTTAGGGTTAGAGTTATGGTGAGGGTGAGGGTGAGGGTTAGGCTTAGATTTCGGGTGAGGTTTAGGGTTAGGGTTAGGATGAGGGTTAGGCTGA
Source organism: Dipodomys merriami (assembly GCF_024711535.1). Classification (NCBI taxonomy): domain Eukaryota; kingdom Metazoa; phylum Chordata; class Mammalia; order Rodentia; family Heteromyidae; genus Dipodomys; species Dipodomys merriami. Next base: position 930,787 of record NW_027202849.1, read on the forward strand.
GGGTGAGGTTTAGAGTTAGATTTAGGGTTAGTTGGAGGATTAGGTCGAGGGTTAGGGTTAGGGTTTGTGTTTGGGATAAGGTTAGGGTGAGGGTTAGGTTGAGGTTTAGTGTTAGGGTTAGGTTTAGGATTAGGGTTAGCGTGAGGGTGAGTGTGAGGGTTAGGTTTAGGCTTACGCTTAGGGTTGAGGGTGAGTGTGGGGGTAAGGATTAGGGTTAGGATGATCATTAGGGTTAGGGTTAGGGTGAGGGTTAGAGTTAGGATTAGGATTAGGGTGAGTGCTAGGGTGAGGGTGAGGGTTACGGTAAGGGTTAGGCTTAGGCTTAGCGTTAGGCTGAGCGTGAGGTTGAGGGTGAGGGTTATGGTTAGGGTTAGGGTGAGGTTTAGTGTTAGGGTTAGTGTGGAGGAGATGGTAAGGGTAAAGGTGATGGTTAGGCGGAGGGTGAGGGTTACGGTAAGGGTGAGTGTTAATGTTAGGGTGAGGGTTAGGGTGAGGGTTATTGTGAGGGTGAGGGTTAGATTGAGATTTAGTGTTAGGGTTAGTGTGAGGTTTAGGGTGAGGATGAGAGTTAGGGTTAGGGTGAGGGCTAGGGTGAGGGTAAGGTTTACAGTAAGTGTTAGGGTGAGGTTTAAGGTTAAGATGATGATTAGAGTTAGTGTGAGTGTTAGTGTTAGGGTTAGGGTTACTGTTAGGGTGAGGGTAAATGTTAGGGTGAGGGTTAGGGTTAGGGTTAGGCTTATTGTTAGCATTAGGGTTAGGGTTAAGGTTACTGTGAGGGTGAGGGTGAGGGTTAGGGTTATGGTTCGGATGAGGTTTAGGGATAGGGTTAGGGTTAGGGTTAGGGTTAGGGTGAGGTTTAGGGTTAGATTTAGAGTTAGGGTGAGGCAGAAGTTGAGGGTTATGGTTAGGATTAATGTTAGGGTTAGGCTTAAGTTGAGGGTTAGGTTGAGGGTGAGGGTTAAGTTTAGGGTTAGGATTAGGATTAGGGTTAGGGTTATTGTTAGTGTGAGGGTTAGGGTTAGTGTTAGGCTTAGGGATAGGCTGAGGGTGAGGGTGAGGGTGAACGTTAGGGTGAGTGTTATGGTTAGGGTTATGGGGAGGGTTAGGATTAGGTTTAGGTTTAGGATTAGGGTTAGGGTGTGGGCTAGGGTGAGGGTGAGTTTTAGGGTTAGGGTTAGGGTGAGGTTTAGGTTTAGTTTTAGGGTTAGGGTGAGGGTGAGGTTTAGGGTTAGAGTTAGGGTTAAGTTGAGGCTGAGGGAGCAGGGTAGGGTTAGGATTAGTTTTAGGATTAGGGTAAGGGATAGGGTGAGTGTGAGGGTTAAGTTTAGGGTTAGGGTTAGGCTTAGGGTTATGCTGAGGTTGAGGGTGAATGTGAGGGTTAGGGTTAGGGTGAGGGTGAGGGTTAGGTTTAGGGTTAGCGTGAGTGCTAGGATGAGGTTTAATGTTAAGATTAGGTTTAGGGTGAGGGTTAGTCTGAGGGTTATGGTGAGTTTTAGGTTTAGGCATAGGGTTAGGTTTAGGATTAGCGTTAGGTTGAGGGTGAGTGTGAGAGTTAGGGTTAGGGTTAGGCTTAGAGATAGGGTTAGGTTTAGGATTAGGGTTACGGTGAGTGTTACAGTTAGGGTTAGGGCTAGGGTTATTGTTAGTGTGATGGTTAGGGTTAAGTTTGTGGTGAGGGTAAGTCTTAGGGTGAGGGTAAGATTTATGTTTAGGGTTAGGGTTAGGGTTAGGTTTAGTGTTATTGTTAGGTTTAGGGTTAGAGTTACAGTGAGTTTGAAGGTGACGGTGAGGGTTAGGGTTAGTGTGACCTTTAGGTTGAGGTTTAGGGTTAGGGTTAGGGGTAGGTTGAGGGTGAGGTTTAGCGTTAGAGTTAGGGTTAGGGGGAGTATTAGGGTGAGGTTTAGGGTTAGGGTTAGTGTTAGGGTGAGGGTGAGTGTTAGATTGAGGTTTTGGGATAGGGTTAGGTTTAGGATTATGTTTAGGGTGAGGTGTGAGATTTAGGGTGAGGGTTAGGGTGATGGTAAGTTTTAGGCTGAGGGTTTGGTTTAAGGTGAGGGTTATGGTTAGGGTGAGGGTTTGGATTAGGGTTAGGGTGAGTTTTAGGATTTGAGTGTTAGAGTGAGGGTGAGGGTGAGGGTGAGGTTTAGGGTTAGAGTTAGGGTTCTGGTGAGGGTTAGGTTGAGGTTCAGGGTTAGTGTTAGGGTTAGGGTCACGGTGAGAGTTAGGGGGAGGGTTAGGTTTATGGTTAGTGTTAGCGTTAGGGTTAGGGTGAGGGTGAAGTTTAGGTTTAGAATTAGGGTTAAGGTGAGGCTGAGGGTGAAGGTGAGGATTAGGGTTAGGGTTAGGATTTGCATTAGGGTTAGGGTTAGGGTGAGTATGAGGGTTAGTTTTAGGGTTAGGTTTAGGCTGAGGGTGAGAGTGGGGGTTAGGGTTAGTTTGACGGTTAGGGTTAGGGTTAGGGTGAGGTTTAGTGTTAGGGTTAGGGTTAGGGTTATGGTGAGGTTGAGGTTTAGATTGAGGATTAGTGTTAGGGTTAGTGTGAGGCTTAGGGTGCGGATGAGATTTAGGCTTATGGTAAGGGCTAGGGTGAGGGTAAGTTTTAGGGTTAGTGTTAGGGTGAGGTTTAGGGTTAAGGTGATGATTAGGGTTAGTGTGAGGGTTAGTGTTAGGGTGAGGGTAAGTGTTAGGGTGAGGGTTAGGGTTAGGGTTATTGATAGCTTTAGGGTTAGGGTTACAGTTACTGTGAGGGTGAGGCTCACCCTCACGGTTAGGGTTATGGTTTGCATGAGGTTTAGGGATAGGTTAAGGGTTAGGGTTAGGGTGAGGTTTAGGTTTAGTGTTAATGTTAGGGTGAGGGTGAGGTTTAGGGTTAGAGTTAGGGTTAAGTTGAGGCTGAGTGTGCCGGGTAGTGTTAGTGTTAGTTTTAGGATTAGGGTAAGGGATAGGGTGAGTGTGAGGGTTAAGTTTAGGGTTAGGGTTAGGCTTAGGGTTATGCAGAGGTTGAGGGTGAATGTGAGGGTTAGGGTTAGGGTGAGGGTGAGGGTTAGGTTTAGGGTTAGCGTGAGTGCTAGGATGAGGTTTAGTGTTAGGATTAGGGTTAGGGTGAGGGTTAGTCTGAGGGTTATGGTGAGTTTTAGGTTTAGGTATGGGGTTAGGTTTAGGATTAGCGTTAGGTTGAGGGTGAGTGTGAGAGTTAGGGTTAGGATTAGGCTTAGGGATAGGGTTAGGTTTTGGATTAGGGTTAGGGTTGGGTTTCGGTAAGGGTTACAGTTAGGGTTAGGGCTAGGGTTATTGTTAGTGTTATGGTTAGGGTTAAATTTGTGGTGAGGATGAGGCTTAGGGTGAGGTTAAGGGTTATGTTTAGGGTTAGGGTTAGGCTTAGGTATAGTGTTATTGTTAGGTTTAGGGTTAGAGTTACAGTGAGTTTGAGGGTGACGGTGAGGGTTAGGGTTTGTGTGACCTTTAGGTTGAGGTGTAGTGTTAGGGTTAGGGTAAGTTGAGGGTGAGGTTTAGGGTTAGGGGGAGTGTTAGGGTGAGGTTTAGGGTTAGGGTTAGTGTTAGAGTGAGGGGGAGGGTTAGGTTGAGCTTGGGGATAGGGTTAGATTTAGGATTAGGGTTAGGGTGAGGGTGAGTGTGAGGTTTAGGGTGAGGGTTAGGGTGATGGTAAGTGTTAGGGTGAGGGTTTGGTTTAGGGTGAGGGTTATGGTTAGGGTGAGGTTTTGGATTAGGGTTAGGTTGAGTTTTAGGATTTGAGTAAGTGTTAGAGTGAGGGTGAGGGTGAGGGTGAGGTTTAGGGTTAGAGTTAGGGTTCTGGTGAGGGTTAGGTTGAGATTTAGGGTTAGTGTTAGGGTTAGGGTTACAGTGAGAGTTTGAGGGAGGGTAAGGGTTAGGGTTAGGGTTATGGTTAGTGTTAGCGTTAGGGTTAGGGTGAGGGTGAAGTTTAGGTTTAGAATTAGGGTTAGGGTGAGGCTGAGGGTGAAGGTGAGGATTAGGGATAGGGTTAGGATTTGGATTATGGTTATGGTTAGAGTGAGTGTGAGGGTTAGGGTTAGGGTTAGGGTTAGCCTTAGGTTTAGGTTGAGGGTGCGGGTGAGGGTTAGGGTCACTTTGAGGGTTAGGGTTAGGGTTAGGGTGAGGTTTAGTGTTAGGGTTAGGGTTAGGGTTAGGGTTATGGTGAGAGTGAGGATTAGATTGAGGATTGTTAGGGTTAGTGTGAGGTTTAGGGTGAGGATGAGAGTTAGGGTTAGGGTGAGGGCTAGGGTGAAGGTAAGGTTTAGGGATAGTGTGAGGTTTAGGGTTAAGGTGATGATTAAGGTTAGTGTGAGGGTTAGTGTTTGGGTGAGGGTAAGTGTTATAATGAGGGTAAGAGTTAGGGTAAGGGTTAGGGTTAGGGTTTCGGTTACTGTGAGGGTGAGGGTTAGGGTTATGGTTCGGATGAGGTTTAGGGATAGTGTTAGGGTTAGGTTTAGGGTGTGGTTTAGGGTTAGGGTTAGGGTTAGGGTTAGGGTGAGGGTGAAGTTTAGGTTTAGAATTAGGGTTAGGGTGAGGCTGAGTGTGAAGGTGAGGATTAGGGTTAGGGTTAGGGTTAGGATTTGGATTAGGGTTAGGGTTAGGGTGAGTGTGAGGGTTAGTTTTAGGGTAAGGTTTAGCCTTAGGTTTAGGCTGAGTATGAGAGTGAGGGTTAGGGTGAGTTTGAGGGTTAGGGTTAGGGTGAGGTTTAGTGTTAGGGTTAGGGTTCGGGTTATGGTGAGGGTGAGGTTTAGATTGAGGGTTAGTGTTAGGGTTAGTGTGAGGCTTAGGATGAGGATGAGAGTTAGGCTTAGGGTGAGGGCTAGGGTGAGGGTAAGTTTTAGGGTTAGTGTTAGGGTGAGGTTTAGTGTTAAGGTGATGATTAGGGTTAGTGTGAGGGTTAGTGTTAGGCTGAGGGTAAGTGTTAGGGTGAGGGTTAGGGTTAGGGCTATTGTTAGCGTTAGGGTTGGGGTTACAGTTACTGTGAGGGTGAATGTGAGGGTTAGGGTTATGGTTTGGATGAAGTTTAGGGATAGGGTTAGGGTTAGGTTTATGGTGAGGTTTAGGGTTAGGGTTAGGGTTAGGGTGAGGCAGAAGTTGAGGGTTAGGGTTAGGATTAATGTTAGGGTTAGGCTTAAGGTGAGGGTTAGGTTGAGGGTGAGGATTAGGTTTAGGTTAGGATTAGGATTAGGGTTAGGGTTAGGGTGAGTGTGAGGGTTAGGGTTAGGGTTAGGCTTAGGGTTAGGCTGAGGGTGAGGGTTCGGGTTCGGGTTCGGGTTCGGGCGAGTGTTAGGGTTAGGGTTATGTGGAGACTTAGGATTAGGTTTAGGGTTATGATTAGGGTTAGGGTCAGGGCTAGGGTGAGGGTGAGGTTTAGGGTTAGGGTTAGGGTGAGGTTTAGGTTTAGTGTTAATGTTAGGGTGAGGGTGAGGTTTAGGGTTAGAGTTAGGGTTAAGTTGAGGCTGAGGGTGCGGGGTAGGGTTAGTTTTAGTTTTAGGATTAGGGTAAGGGATATGGTGAGTGTGAGGGTTAAGTTTAGGGTTAGAGTTACGCTTAGGGTTATGCTGAAGTTGAGGGTGAATGTGAGGGTTAGGGTTAGGGTGAGGGTGAGGGTTAGGTTTAGGGTTAGGGTGAGTGCTAGGATGAGGTTTAGGGTTAGGATTAGGTTTAGGGTGAGGGTTAGTCTGAGGGTTATGGGGAGTTTTAGGTTAAGGCCTAGGGTTAGGTTTAGGATTAGCGTTAGGTTGAGGGTGAGTGTGAGAGTTAGGGTTAGGATTAGGCTTAGGGATAGGTTTAGGTTTAGGATTAGGATTAGGGTTAGAGTTATGGTGAGGGTTATGTTTAGGTTTAGGGCTAGGGTTATTGTTAGTGTTATGGTTATGGTTAAGTTTGTGGTGAGGATGAGCCTTAGGTTGAGGGTAAGGGTTATGCTTAAGGTTAGGGTTAGGGTTAGGTTTAGTGTTATTGTCAGGTTTAGGGTCAGAGTTACAGTGAGTTTGAGGGTGTCGGTGAGGGTTAGGGTTAGTGTGACCTTTAGGTTGAGGTGTAGGGTTAGGGTTAGGGGTAGGTTGAGGGTGAGGTTTAGGTTTAGAATTAGGGTTAGGGGGAGTGTTAGGGTGAGGTTTAGGGTTAGGGTTAGTGTTAGGGGGAGGGTGAGGGTGAAGTTGAGGTTTAGGGATAGGGTTAGATTTAGGATTAGGTTTAGGGTGAGGGTGAGTGTGAGGTTTAGGGTGAGGGTTATTGTGATGGTAAGTGTTAGGATGAGGGTTTGGTTTAGGGTGAGGGTTATGTTTAGGGTGAGGGTTTGGATTAGGGTTAGGGTGAGTTTTAGGATTTGGGTAAGTGTTAGAGTGAGGATGAGGGTGAGGGTGAGGTTTAGGGTTAGAGTTAGGGTTCTGGTGAGGGTTAGGTTGAGGTTTAGGGTTAGTGTTAGGGTTAGGGTTACAGTGAGAGTTAGAGGGAGGTTAAGGGTTAGGGTTAGGGTTATGGTTAGTGTTAGCGTTAGGGTTAGGGGGAGGGTGAAATTTTGGTTTAGAATTAGGTTTAGGGTGAGGCTGAGGGTGAAGGTGAGGATTAGGGTTAGGGTTAGGATTTGGATTAGGATTAGGGTTAGGGTGAGTGTGAGGGTCAGGGTTAGGGTTAAGGTTAGCCTTAGGTTTAGGCTGAGGGTGAGGGTGAGGGTGAAGTTTAGGGTTAATTTGAGGGTTAGGGTTAGGGTTAGGGTGAGGTTTAGTGTTAGGGTTAGGGTTAGGTTTAGGGTTATGGTGAGGGTGAGGATTAGATTGAGGATTATTGTTGGGTTAGTGTGACGTTTAGGGTGAGGAAGAGAGTTAGGGTTAGGGTGAGGCCTAGAGTGAGGGTAAGGTTTAGGGATAGTGTTAGGGTGAGGTTTAGGGTTAAGGTGATTATTAGCGTTAGTGTGAGGGTTAGTGTTAGGGTGAGGGTAAGTATTATGATGAGGGTACCTTTTAGGGTGAGGGTTTGGGTTAGGGTTACGGTTACTGTGAGGGTGAGGTGAGGGTTAGTGTTATGGGTCGGATGAGGTTTAGGGATAGGGTTAGGGTTAGGGTTAGGGTTAGGTTTCGGGTTAGAGTTAGGGTTAGAGTGAGGCAGAAGTTGAGGGTTAGGGTTAGGATTAAGGTGAGCATTAGGTTGAGGGTGAGGGTTAGGTTTAGGGTTAGGATTAGGATTAGCGTTAGGGATAGGGTGAGTGTGAACGTTAGGGTTACGGTTAGGCTGAGGGTGAGGGTGAGGGTGAGGATGAGGGTGAGGATGAGGATTAGGTGAGGTTTTGGGTTAGGGTTATGGGGAGGGTTAGGTTTAGGTTTATGGTTTGTATTAGGGTTAGGGTGAGGGCTAGGGTGAGGGTGAGTTTTACTGTTAGCGTTAGGGTGAGGTTTAGGTTTAGTGTTAGGGTTAGGGTGAGGGTGAGTTTTTGGGTTAGAGTTAGGGTTAAGTTGAGGCTGAGGGTGCAGGGTAGGGTTAGGGTTAGGTTTAGGATTAGGGTAAAGCATAGGGTGATTGTGAGGGTTAAGTTTAGGTTTAGGGTTAGGTTTAGGGTTATGTTGAGGTTGAGGGTGAGGCTGAGGTTTAGGGTTAGGGTGAGGTTGAGGATTAGGTTTAGGGTTAGGGTAAGTGCTAGGATGAGTTTTAAGGTTAGGATTAGGGTTAGGGTGAGGGCTAGTGTGAGGGTTATGGTGAGCGTTAGGTTTAGGCTAGCGTTAGGTTTAGGATTAGGGTTAGGTTGTGGGTGAGTGTGAGGGTTAGGGTTAGGGTTAGGCTTAGGGATAGGGTTAGGTTTAGGATTAGGTTTAGGGTTAGGGTTATGGTGAGGGTTATGGTTACGGTTAGGGCTAGTGTTATTGTTAGTGTTATGGTTAGGGTTAAGTTTGTGGTGAGGGTAAGGCTTAGGGTGAGTTTTATGGTTATGTTTACAGTTAGTTTTAGGGTTAGAGTTACAGTGAGTTTGAGGGTGAAGTTGAGGTTTAGAGTTAGTGTGACCTTTAGGTTGAGGTTTAGGTTTAGGGTTAGGGGTAGGTTGAGGGTGAGGTTTAGGGTTAGGGGGAGTATTAGGGTGAGGTTTAGGGTTAGGGTTAGTGTTAGGGTGAGGGTGAAGGTTAGGTTGAAGTTTAAGGTGAGGGTTAGGGTGATGGTAATTGTTAGGGTGAGGGTTTGGTTTAGGGTGAGGGTTATGGTTAGGGTGATGGTTTGGATTAGGGTTAGGGTGATTTTTACGATTTGGGTAAGTGTTAGAGTGAGGGTTAGGGTGAGGGTGAGGTTTAGGGTTAGAGTTAGGGTTCTGGTGAGGGTTAGGTTGAGGTTTAGGGTTAGTGTTAGTGTTAGTGTTACGGTGAGAGTTAGGGGGAGGGTTAGGGTTAGGGTTATGGTTAGTGTTAGCGTTAGGGTTAGGGTGAGGGTGACGTTTCGGTTTAGAATTAGGGTTAGGGTGAGGCTGAGGGTGAAGGTGAAGAATAGGTTTCGGGATAGGATTTGGATTAGGGTTAGGGTTAGGGTGAGTGTGAGGGTTAGGGTTAGGGTTAGGGCTAGCCTTAGGTTTAGGCTGAGGGTGAGGGTGAGGGTGAGTGTTAGGGTTCGTTTGAGGATTAGGGTTAGGGTTAGGGTGAGGTTTAGTGTTAGGGTTAGGGTTAGATTTAGCGTTAGGGTGAGGCTGAGGTTTAGGTGTAGAGTTAGGGTTAGGCTGAGGATTAGGGTGAGTGTTAGGGTTACGGTGAGGGTGAGGGTTAGGTTTAGGGTGGGAGTTAGGGTTCGGTTAAGTTTAGGGTTAGAGTGAGGGTTAGGGTAAGTGTTACGGTGAGCGTGAGGGTTATTGTTAGGTTGAGGGTTAGGGTTAGGTTTAGGGTGAGGGTTAGTGTTAGGGTTAATGTTAGAGTTAGGGTTAGGTAGAGTGTTAGGTTGATGTTGAGGGTTAGGCTTATGATTACGATTAGGAGTAGGGTAAGGGTTAGGGTGAGTGTGACGGTTAGGGTTACGGTTAGGGTTAGTCTTAGGCTTAGGCTGTGGGTGTGGGTGAGGGTGAGGGTTAGGGTTAGTGTGAGGGTTATGGTTAGTGTTAGGGTGAGTGTTAGGGTTCGGTTAAGTTTAGGGTTAGAGTGAGGGTTAGGGTTAGGGTTAGGGTTAGGGTGATGTTTAGGATTAGGGTTAGAATTAGTGTTCTTATTGAGGTTAGGGTTAGGGTTATGGAGAGGGTGAGGGTGAGGGTGAAGTTGAGGGTTAGGGTTACGGTTAGGGTGAGTTTAGGGTTAGGATTAGGGTTATGGTGAGGGTGAGGTTTAAAGATAGATTTAGGGTTACTTGGAGTGTTAGGTCGAGGGTTAGGGTTAGGGTTATTGTTAGGGATAAGTTTTGGGTGACGGTTAGGTTGAGGTTTAGTGTTAGGGTTAGGGTTAGGTTTAGGATTAGGTTTAGGCTGAGCGTGAGGGTGGGGGTGAGGATTAAGGTTAGGGTGATGGTTAGGGTTAGGGTTAAGGTGAGGGTTAGGATTAGGATTAGAGTTAGGGTGATTGCTAGGGTGAGGGTCAGTGTTAGGTTAAGTGTTAAGCTTAGGGATAGGTTTAGGCTGAGCGTGAGTTTGAGGTTGAGGGTTAGGGTTAGGTTGATGGTTAGGTATACGGTTCGGGTGAGGGTTAGGATGAGGTTTAGGGTTAGGGTGAGGATGATGGTAAGAGTAAAGTTGAGGGTTAAGCTGAGCGTGACGTTTAAGATAAGGGTGAGATTTAGGGTTAGGTTTAGGGTTAGGGTGAGGGTTAGATAGGGGATTAGGGTTAGAGTTAGAGTTAGTGTGAGGTTTAGGGTGAGGATAAGTGTTAGGGTTAGGGTGAGGGTCAAGGGTTAGAATTAGGTTTACGGTGAGGTCTAGGGTGAGGGTCAGGGTTAGAGTTAGGGTTTGGGTTAGGATGAGGTTTAGCATTAGGGTGATGGTTAGGTTTAGTGTTAGGGTTAGTGTTAGGGTTAGGGTTAGTGTTATGGTTAGGGTAAGTGTTAGGGTGAGGGTTATGGTTAGTGTGAGTGTTAGATTGGGGATTAGGCTTAGAGATAGTGTTAGTATGAGTTTTATGGTGAGGATGAGTGTTAGGTTTATGGTGAGGGTTAGGGTTAGGGTTAGGGTTAGGGTTAAGGTTAGGGTGAGGTTTAGGTTGAGGTTTAGGGTTAGGGTTAGGGTTAGGGTTAGGATTAGGGTTAGGGTGAGGGTGAGTGTGAGGGTTAGGGTTAGGGTTTGGCTTAGGCTTAGGGTTAGGCTGAGGGTGAAGTTGAGTGTGAGGGTTAGGGACAGGGTTAGGGTGAGGTTTAGTGTTATGGTAAGGGTTAGAGTTAGGGTTAGGTTGAGGATGAGGTTTAGGGGTAGATTTAGGGTTAGGGTGAGGGTGAGGGTTAGGGTAAGGGTTGCGGTGCGGGTAACAGTAAGGGTAAAGATGAGGGTTAAGCTGAGGGTGAGGGTTACGGTAAGGGTGAGGTTTAGGGTTAGGGTTAGGGTTTGAGTTAGGGTTAGGGTGAGGGTGAGGGTTAGATTGAGGGTTAGTGTTAGGGTTAGTGTGAGGTTTAGGGTGAGGATGAGGGTTAGGTTTAGGGTGAGGGCTAGAGTGAGGGTGAGGGTTAGGGTTAGTGTTAGGGTGAGTTTAAGGGTTAGGGTGATGGTTAGGGTTAGTGTGAGCGTTAGTGTTAGCGTTAGGGTTAGTGTTAGGGTGAGGGTATATGTTAGGGTGAAGGTTAGTTTTAGGGTTAGGTTTAGGTTTAGGGTCAGAGTTAGAGTTGGGCTTAGTGTGAGGGTGACATTTAGGGTTAGAGTTAGGGTTAGTGTTAGGGTTAGGGATAGGGTGAAGTTTAGGGTTAGGGTTAGGCTTAGGTTTAGGCTTAAGCTTAGGTGGAGCATGAGGAAGAGGGTCAGGGTTCGGGTTAGGGTGAGGGTTAGGGTTAGGTTTAGGGTGACGGCTAGTATGACGGTTAGGTTGAGGGTTAGGGTTAGTGATACGGTTAGGTTTAGGATTTGGGTTAGGGTGAGAGTGAGTGTGAGGGTTAGGGTTAAGGATAGGTTCAGGCTTATGGTTAGGGTGAGGATTAGGGTTAGGGTTTGGGTTAGGCTTAGGTTTAGGGTCAGGGTTAGTGTTAGTTTTAGTGTTACTGTTAGGTTTACAGGGCGGGTTAGGGTTAGGGTTAGGCTTAGGGTTAGGCTGAGGGTTAGGGTGGGGGTGAGGATTAGGGATAGGGTTACTGTTAGGGTGAGGATTATTTTTAGTGTTATGGTTAGGGTTAAGTTTGCAGTGAGGGTGAGGCTGAGAGTGAGGGTTAGGGTTAGGATTAGAGTTAGTGTTATTGTTAAGGATAGGGTTAGAGTTACGGTGAAGTTGAGGATGAGCGTGAGGGTTAGGGTTAGGGTGAGGTTTAGGGTAGGTTTAGGGTTAGGGTTAGGGTGAGTGTGAGGTTTAGGGTTAGAGTTATGGTTTTCGGGAGGGTTAGGGTGAGGTTTAGGGTTTGGGTTAGTGTTAGGGATAGGGTGAGGGTGAGGGTTTGGTTGAGGTTTAGGGATAGGGTTATGTTTAAAATTAGGATTAGGGTGAGCGTGAGTGTGAGGGTTAGGGTGAGAGTTAGGTTTAGGCTTAGCATTAGGCTGAGGGTGAGGGTGGGGGTGAGGATTAGTGTTATTGTTATTGTTAGGGTTAGGGTTAGAGTTACGGTGAGGGTAAGGGTGCGGGTGAGGGTTAGGGTAGGGTTAGGGTGGGGTTTAGTGTTAGGGTTAGGGTTAGGGTTAGGGTGAGGGTGAGGTTTAGGGTTAGATATAGGCTTAGGGTTAGGGTGAGGGTTAGGGTTAGGATTTGGTTTAGGGTGAGGTTGAGGCTGAGGATTAGGGTTAGGTTTAGGGTTAGGGTTAGGGTTAGGGTTAGGGTTAAGGTTAGGGTGAGGTTTAGGGTTAGGGTTAGGGTTACGTTTAGGCTTCGGGTTAGGCTGAATGTGAGGGTGTGGGTGAGGTTAGAGTTAGGATTAGGGTTAGGGTTAGGGTTATTTTTTGTGTTATGTTTAGGGTTAAATTTACAGTGAGGGTGAGGCTGTGGGTGAGGGTTAATGTTATGGTTATGGTTAGGTTTAGGGTTAGTGTTATTCTTAGGGTTAGGGTTAGAGTTACAGTGAGATTGAGGGTGAGGGTGAGGGTTAGGTTTAGGTTTAGGGTGAGGTTTAGGATTAGGTTTAGGGTTAGGTTTAGGGTGAGGATGAGGTTTAGGCTTAGAGTTAGGGTTTGGGTGAGGGTTAGGTTCAGTTTTAGGTTTAGTGTTAGGGTTAGGGTTATGGTGAGAATTAGGGGGAGGGCTGGTATAGGGTTAGGGTTATGGTTAGTGTTAGTGTTAGGGTTAGTGTGAGGGTGAAGTTCAGCGTTAGAATTAGGGATAGGGTGAGGCTGAGGGTGAGGGTTAGGATTTCATTAGTGTTAGGGTTAGGGTGAGTGTGAGGGTTAGGTTAGGGTTAGGGTTAGCCTTTGGTTTAGGCTGAGGGTGAGGGTGAGCGTGAGGGTTAGGGTTAGTTTGAGGGTTAGGGTTAAGGTTAGGATGAGGTTTAGTGTTAGGGTTAGTGTTAGATTTAGGGTTAGGGTGAGGGTGAGGTTTAGGGGTAGAGTTAGGGTTAAGATGAGGGTTAGGGTGAGTGTTAGGGTTAGGGTTAGGTTTAGATTTAGCGTTAGAGTTAGAGTGAGGGTGAAGTTTAGGTTTAGAATTAGGTTTAGGGTGAGGCTGAGGGTGAAGGTGAGGATTAGGTTTAGGGTTATTATTGGGATTAGGTTTAGGGTTAGGGTGAGTGTGAGGGTTAGGTTTAGGGTTAGTGTTAGCCTTAGGTTTAGGCTGAGGGTGAGGGTGAGAGTGAGGGTTAGGGTTAGTTTGAGGGTTAGGGTATAGGGTTAGGGTGAGAGTTAGTGTTAGGGTTAGGGTTAGGTTGTGTGTTAGGTTGAGGTTGAGGGTTAGGCTTAGTTTTACTATTAGGATTAGGGTAAGTTTTAGTGTGAGTGTGATGGTTAGGGTTAGGGTTATGGTGAGGTTTAGGTTTAGGGTTATGGTTAGGGTGAGGGTAAGGTTTAGGGTTAGAGTTAGGGTTAAGTTGAGGCTGAGGGTGCAGGGTAGGGTTAGGGTTAGCATTAGGATTAGGGTAAAGTATAGGGTGAGTGTGAGGTTTAGCGTGACGGTTAGGGTGATAGGGTTTTGCTGATGTTTAGGGTGAGGGTGAGGGTTAGGATTAGGGTGAGGGTGAGGGTTTGTATTAGGGTTAGGTTGAGTGCTAGGATGAGGTTACGGTTAGGATTAGTGTTAGGGTTAGGGTGAGGTCTAGTGTGAGGGTTATGATGAGGATTAGGTTTAGGCATTGGGTTAGGTTTCGGATTAGGGTTAGGTTGAGGGTGAGTGGGAGGGTTAGGGTTAGGGTTAGGCTTAGGGAAAGGGTTAGGTTAAGGATCAGGGTTAGGGTTAGGGTTACTTTGAGGGTTACTGTTATGGTTAGGGCTAAGGTTATTGTTAGTGTTATAGTTAGGGTTAAGTTTGTGGTGAGGGTGAGGCTTAGGGTGAGGGTTATGGTTATGTTTAGGGTTAGGGTTAGGGTTAGAGTAACAGTGAGGTTGAGGGTGAGGGTGAGGTTTAGGGTTAGTGTGACCTTTTGGTTGCGATTTATGGTTAGGTTGAGGGGGAGGTTGAGGGGGAGGTTTTGGATTAGAGTTAGGGTTAGGGGGAGTATTAGGGTGAGGTTTAGGGTTGGGGTTAGTGTTAGGGTGAGGGTGAGGGTTAGGTTGAAGTTTAGGGATAGGGTTATTTTTAGGATTAGGGTTAGGGTGAGGGTGAGTGTGAGGTTTAGGGTGACGGTTAAGGTGATGATTAGTGTTAGGGTGAGGGTTTGGTTTAGGGTGAGGGTTATGGTTAGGGTGAGGGTTTGGATTAGGGTTAGGGTGAGTTTTAGGTTTTGGGTAAGTAGGTTTTGGGTTAGGTTTAGGGTTAGGTTTAGGGTGAGGGTTAGATTGGGAATTAGGGTTAGAGTTAAGGTTAGTGTGAGGTTTAGGGTGAGGATGAGTGTTAGGGTTAGGGTGAGGGTTAGCGTTAGAATTGTTTAGGGTGAGGTCTAGGGTGATTGTGAGGGTTAGAGTTAGGGTTAAGGTTAGGATGAGTTTTAGGATTAGGGTGATGGTTAGGGTTAGTGTTAGGGTTAGGGTTAGTGTTAGGGTGAGGGTAAGTGTTAGGGTGATGGGTAGGGTTAGGGTGAGGGTTATGGTTAGTGTGAGGGGTAGATTGGTGAGTAGGCTTAGAGTTAGGGTTAGTGTGAGTTTTATGGTGAGGATGAGGGTTAGGGTTATGGTGAGGGTTAGGGTTACGGTTAGTGTTAGGGTTAAGTTTAGGGTGATGTTTAGTGTTAGGGTGAGGTTTAGGGTTAGGATTAAGGTTAGGATGAGTGTGAGTGTGAGGGTTAGGGTTAGGCTTAGGCTTAGGTTTAGGGTTAGGCTGACGGTGAGGTTGAGGCTGAGGTTTAGGGTTCGGGTGAGGGTTCGGGTTAGGGTTTGGTTTAGGGTAAGGGCTAGTGTGAGGTTTAGGTTGAAGGTTAGTGTTAGGGATACGGTTAGGTTTAGGATTTGGTTTAGGGTGAGAGTGAGTGTGAGGTTTATGGTTAGGGGTTAGGGTTAGGCTTAGGTTTAGGGAGAGGATTAGAGTTAGGGTTTGGGTTACGGTTAGGTTTAGGGTCAGGGTGGGGGTGAGGATTAGGGTTAGGTTTAGGGTTAAGGTTAGGGTTATTTTTAGTGTTATGTTTAGGGTTAAGTTTGCAGTGAGGGTGAGGATGAGGGTGAGGATTATGGTTAGAGATAGGGTTAGGTTAATATTAGAGTTAGTGTTAATGTTAGGGTTAGGGTTAGACTTATGGTATGGGTGAGGGTGAGGGTGAGGGTTAGGATTAGGTTTAGGGTGAGGTTTAGAGTTAGGGTTAGGATTAGGGATAGGATGAGGGAGACTTTTAGGGTTAGAGTTAGGTTGAGGGGGAGGGTAAGGGTGAGGGTTAGAGTTAGGGCTAGTGTTAGGGTTAGCGTTAGGTTTAGGGTTAGTGTAAGATTGAGGTTTAGGGTTATGCTTAGGTTTAGGGTTATGATTAGGGTTAGGGTGAGTGTGAGGGTTAGGGTTAGGATTAGGCTAAGGCTAAGGGTTAGGCTGAGGGTGAGGGTGGGTGTGAGGATTAGGCTTAGGGTGATGGTTAGCCTTATGGTTAGGGTGAGAGTTAGGATGAGGGTTAGGGTTAGGATTAGGATTAGGGTGAGGGCTAGGGTGAGGGGAGGTTTAAGGTTAGGGTTAGGCTTAGGCATACTTTTATGCTGAGGGTGATGGTGAGGGTGAGGGTTAGGGTTATGGTGATGGATAGGGTTAGGGTTCCGGTTAGGGTGATCGTGTCAGTAAGAGTAAAGTTGAGGGTTGGGCTAAGGGTGAGGGTTATGTTAAGGGTGAGGGTTAGTGTTACGTTGAGGGTTATGGTAAATGTTAGGGTTAGGGTTAGGGTTAGATTGGGGATTAGGTTTAGGGTAATTGTGAGGCTTATGGTGTGGATGAGGGTTAGGTTAGAATTAGGGTTTGGGTGAGTTCTAGCGTGAGAGTAAGGGTTAGGGTTAGGGTTAAGTTTATGGTGAGGTTTAGGGTGAGGGGTAAGTTTAGGTTTAGGGTGAGGGTTAGGTTTACTATGAGGGTTATGGTTAGGGTGAGGGTGAGGGTGAGGGTAAGGGTTATGGTGAGGGTTACAGTGAGGGTGAGGGTTAGGGTTTGGATTTGGGATAGGGTTAGGTATAGGCTGAGGTTGAGGGTGAGGGAGACGGTGAGGTTTAGGGTTAGGGTTATGTTTAGGGTGAGGTCTAGGGTGAGGGTGAGGGTTAGGGTGAAGGTGAGGGTGATGGTGAGGGTCTTGGTTAGGTAATGGTTAGGGTTAGGGTGAGGATTAGTTGAGGGTTAGGGTAAGGGTGAGGTTGAGGTTTAGGGTGTGGGTGAGAATTAGGGTTAGGGTGAGGGTTCGGGTGATGGTGATGTTTAGGGTTAGGTAGAAGGCTAGGGTTAGGGTTAGGTGAGGGTTAGTGTTAGGGTTAGGGTTAGGGTGAGGGTTAGGATTAGGTTTAGGGTTAGGGTTAGTGTTAGGTTTAGGGTGAGGGTGAGGGTTAGGGTTAGGGTGAGGTTTAGGGTTAGGGCTTGGATTAGGATTAGTGTTAGTGTGAGGGTGAGTGTGAGTGTTAGGGTTAGGGTTAGGCTTAGGCTTAGGCTTAGGTTTAGGCTGAGGGTGAGGGTGAGGGTTAAGGTGAGGGTGAGGGTAAGGTTTAGGGTTACAGTTAGGGTTAGTGTGAGAGTTAGTGTTAGGATTGGTGTTAGGGTAAGAGTTAGGGTGAGGGTTAGGGTGAGGGTTATGGTTAGCGATAGGGTTAGATTTAGGATTAGGGTTAGGGTGAGTGTGAGTGTGAGGGTTAATGTTAGGGTGAGGGTTAGGGTTAGGCTGAGGGTGAGATTGAGTGTTAGGATTAGGATGAGGGTTAGAGTTAGGTTTAGGGTGAGGGTTAGGATGAGGTATAGGGTTAGGGTGAGAGCTAGGGTGAGGGTTAAGATTAGAGTTAGGTTTAGGGTGAGGTTTAAGTTTTGGGTAAGGTTTAGGGTTAGGGTCAGGGTTACGGTTAGGGTTACGGTGAGGGTGAGGGTTAGGGTTAGGTTGAGGGTTAGGGTTAGGGTTAGGTTAGGGTGAGGTTTGGGGTTAGGGTTAGGGTGACAGTTACCGATGAGGGTTATGGTTAGGATTAGGGTTACGTTGCGGGCTAGGGTGAGGGTGAGGGTTAGGTTTAGTGTTAGGTTTGGGTTAGGGTAGGCTGAGGGTGAGAGTGGGGGTTAGGAATAGGTTTTGGGTGATGGTTAGGGTTAGGGTTAGGGTGAGAGTGAGGATGAGAGTATGGGTTAGGATTAGGTTTAGGGTGAGGGCTAGGGTGAAGGTGAGGGTTATGGTTAGGCTTAGGCTTAGGCTTAGGTTTAGCTTGAGGGTGAGGGTGAGGGTGAGGGATAGGGTTAGGGTGATGCATAGGGTTAGCGTTAGGCTGAGTTTTAGGATGAGGATTAGGGTTAGGGTGAGGCTTAGGGTGAGCATGACGGTAACAGTAAAGGTGAGGTTTAGGCTGAGGGTGAGTGTTCCCCTAAGGGTGATTATTAGGATTAGGGTGAGGGTTAGTGTAAGGGTTAGGGTGAGGTTTAGGGTGAGGGTGAGGGTTAGATTGAGGAGTAGGGTTAGGGTTACTGTGAGGTTTAGGGTGAGGATGATTGTTAGAGTTATGGTGAGGGTTATGTTTAGAATTAGGGTTAGGGAGAGGGCTAGTGTGAGGGTTAGGATTAGGGTTAGGGTTATGGTGAGAGTGTGGGTTAGGGTTAGGGTGTGGTTTAGGATTAGGGTGAGAGTTACGGTTACTGTGAGTGTTAGTGTTAGAGTTAGGGTTAGGGTAAGGGTGAGGGTAAGTGTTAGGGTGAAGGTGAGGGTTAGGGTGAATGTTATGGTTACGGTGAGGTTTAGGGTTAGGTTTAGGGTTATTGTTAGGTTTAGGGTTAAGTTTACAGTGAGGGGGAGTATGAGGGTTAGGGTTAGGGTGAGGATTAGGGTTAGGGTTAGGGTTTGAGTTAGGGTTAGGGTGAGTGTGAGGTTTAGGGTTAGAGTTAGGGTTAGGGTGAGGGTTAGGTTGAGGTTTAGGATTAGGGTTAGTTTTAGGTTTAGGGTTAGGGTGAGGGTTAGTGTGAAGGGAAGGGTTAGGTTTATGTTTAGGACTAGGGTTAGGGTGAGGGTGAGTGTGTGGGTTAGGGTTAGGGTTAGGTTTAGGCTTAGGGTTAGGCTGAGGTAGAGGTTAAGTGTGAGGGTTAGGGTTAGGATGCTGGTTAGGGTTAGGGTTATGGTTAGAGTTAGCCTTAAGGTGAGGTTTAGTGTTAGGTTTAGAGTTTGGGTGAGGAATAGGGTTAGAGTTATGGTGAGGCTTAGGGTTAGGCTTAGGATTACGCTTAGGTTTAGGCTGAGTGGGAGGGTGGGGTTAAGGACTAGGGTAAGGGTTAGGTTTAGGGTTATTGTTAGTGTTATGTTTAGGGTGAAGTTTGTGGTGAGGGTGAGGCTGAGGGTGAGGGTTATGGTTATGGTTAGGGTTAGGGTTAGGGTAAGTGTTATTGTTATGGTTAGAGTTAGAGTTACGGTGAAGTTGAGGTTGAGGGTGAGGGTAAGGTTTATGGTGAGGTTTAAGGTTAGGTTTAGTGTTAGGGTTAGGGTGAGGGTGAGGTTTAGGGTTAAAGTTAGGGTTAGCTGGAGGGTTAGGGTGAGGTTTAGGGTTAGGTTTAGCGTTGGGGTTAGGGTGAGGGTGAGGGTTAGGATGAGGTTTAGGGATATGTTTAGGGTTAGGATTAGGGTTAGGGTGAGGGTGAGGGTTAGGCTTAGGCTTAGTGTTATGCTGAGGGTGAGTGTGGGTGTGAGGATTAGGGTTAGGGTGATGGTTCGCGTTAGGGGTACTGTTTTTGTTAGGGTTAGGGTTAGAATACCGGTGAGGGTGAGGGTGGGATTTAGGGTTAAGTTTAGGGTTAGGTTTAGGGTGAGGGTGAAGTTTAGGGTTAGATATAGGGTTAGGGGGAGGGTTAGGGTGAGTGTTAGTGTGCGGGTTAGTGTTAGGGTTAGGGTGAGGGTGAGGGTTAGTTTGAGTTTTTGGGTTAGGGTTAGGGTTAGTGTGAGGGTTAGTGTTAGGGTTAGGATTAGTGTTAGCGTCAGGGTAAGTGTTAGGGTGAGGGTTTGGATCAGGGTGCGGATTATGGTTAGGGTAAGGGTTATGGTTAAGGTTAGTGTAAGATTTAGGGTTTGGGTTAGGGTTAGAGTTAGGTTTTGGGTGAGGGTGAGGTTTTGGGATAGAATTAGGGTTAGGGTGAGGGTTAGGTTGAGGGTTGGTGTTAGGGTTAGGGTTAGGGTGAGGTTTAGGGTTTGGGTTAGGCTTAGAGTTAAGTTTAGGGTGAGGGTGAGGTTTTGGGTTAGAGTTAGTTTTTGGGTGAGGGTTACGTTGAGGGTTAGTTTTAGGGTTCGTGTTAGGGTTAGGTTTACGGTGAGAGTTAGGGGGAGAGTTAGCTTTAGCGTTAGGGTTAGGGTGAGGGTGCGTGTGGGTGTTAGGGTTAGGTTTAGGGTTAGGCTTAGGGTTAGGTTGAGGGTGAGGCTGAGGGTGTGGTTTAGGGTTACGATGAGGGTTATGTTTAGGGTTAAGTTTAGGGTTAGGGTGAGGGTTAGCATAAGGGCTTTGGTGAGGCTGAGGGTTAGCATTAGGTTGAGGGTTAGGGTTAGGGTTAGGGTTAGGGAGAGTGTTCTAATGAGGATTAGGGTTGGGAATAGGGTTAGAGTGAGGGCTAGGGTGAGGGTGGGCATTAGGGTTATTGTTAGGTTGATGTTTAGGATTAGTTAGGGTTAGGGTGAGGGTTAGGATGAGGGTTAGCATTACGGTGAGGGTGTGGGTTAGGGTTAGGGTGAGGGTTGGGGTTAGGACTAGGGTTAGTGTGAGGTTGAGGGCTAGGATTAGGGGTAGGGGTAGGGTTAGGGTTAGAGTTACAGTGAGGGTGAGGGTGAGATTCAGGTTTAGAGTTAGGGTTAGGGTGAGGATTAGTTTGAAGGCAGGTTTAGGGTTAGTGTTAGGGTTAGGGTTAGGGTGAGGGTTAAGTTGAGGTTTATTGTTAGGGTTAGGGTTAGAGTTACTATTAAGGTTAGGGTCAGGGTGAGTTTGAGGGTTAGGGTTCGGGTTAGGCTTAGGCTGAGGGTGAGGATGGGGGTGAGGATTAGGGTTAGGGTGATGGTTAGGATTAGGGTTAGTTTGAGGGGTAGGATGAGGGTGAGGGCTAGGGTGAGGGTGAGGGTTAGGATGAGGTTTACGTTTAGGATTGGAGTTAGGGTGAGTTCTAGTGTGAGGATTAGGGTTAGGGTTTGTGTTAGGGTGAGGGTGAGGCTGAGGATTAGGGTTAGGTTTAGGATTAGGTTTAGAGTTAGGGTTAGGCTGAGGGTGAGGGTTAAAATTAGGGTTATTTTTAATGTTGTGTTTTGGGTTTAGTTTGTGGTGAGGGTGAGCCTGAGGTTGAGGGTTATGGTTAGGGTTAAGCTTAGTCTTAGGGTTAGGTTGAGGGTGAGGGTGGAGGTGAAGAATAGGTTTTGGGTGATAGGGTGAGTGTTAGGATGAGGCTTAGCGTTAGGATTAGGTTTAGGGAGAGGGCTAGGGTGAGGGTGAGGGTTAGGCTTAGGCTTAGGCTTAGGCTTAGGGTTAGGCTTAGGGTGAGGGTGAGGGTTAGGGTTAGGCTTAGGCTTAGGCTTAGGGTTAGGCTTAGGGTGAGGGTGAGGGTGAGGTTTTGGGTTAGGGTGATGGATAGCGTTAGGGTTAGGCTGAGAGTTAGGATGAGGGTTAGGGTTAGGGTGAGGGTTAGGGTTAAGGTTATTGTGAGTGTGACGGTAAGAATAAAGGTGAGGGTTAGGCTGAGGGTGAGTGTTCCCCTAAGGTTGAGAGTTAGGATTAGGGTAAGTGTTAGGGTGAGGGTTAGGGTAAGGGTTAGGGTTAGTGTTAGGGTTAGAGTTAGGGTGAGGGTTAGGAGGAGGGTGAGGGTTAGGGTTAGGGTTAGGATTAGGATTAGGGTTAGTGTTAGGGTGAATGCTTAGGTTGGGCTTAGGGATAGGGATAGGGTGAGGGTTACGTTTAGGATTCGAGTTAGGGTTAGCGTTTGGGTGAGAGTTAGGGTTTGTGTTAATTTCAGGGTTAGGGTGAGGGTTAGTGTTAGGGTTACGGTGAGTGTTAGGGTTAGGGTTAGGGTGAGCGTCAGGTTTAGGATTAGGGTTAGGGTTAGGGTTATTGTTAGTGTTATGGTTAAGTTTAAGTTTACGGTTAGGGTGAAGCTGACGGTGAGGGTTAGGGTTAGGGTTAGGGTGAGGTTTAGGGTTAGGGTTAGAGTTACGGTTAGGGTGAGGGTTTAATTTAGGGTTAGGTTTAGGGTGAGGGTTTGGGTTAGTGTTATTTTTAGGGTTAGGGTTAGAGTTACGGTGAGGGTGAGGGTTAGTTTTAGATTTAGGGTGAGGGTTAGGGTGAGGGTTAGGTTTAGGGTTATTGTTAGGGTTAGGGTGAGGGTTAGGTTGAGGTTTAGGGTTAGTGTTAGGGTTGGATTTAGGATTAGGGTTATGGTGAGGCTGAGTGTGAGGTTTAGGGTTAGGATTAGGCTTAGGCTTAGTGTTAGGCTGAGGGTGAGGGTGGGTTTGAGGATTAGGTTAAGGGTGATGTTTAGGGTTAGGTTTAGGTTTAGGGTTAGGTTTAGGGTTAGGGTTAGGGTTAGGGTTAGGTTGATGTCTAGGGTGAGGGTGAAGGTTACGGTTAGGGAGAGGGTTAGGCTTATGTTTAGAGTTAGGGTTAGAGTTAGGGTTAGGGTGAGAGTGAGGTTTCGGGTTAGAGTTAACTTTTGTGTTAGGGTTAGGGTTAGTGTGAGCATTACTGTGAGGGTTAGGGTTAGGCTTAAGCTTAGGCTTAGGGTTAGGCTTAGGCCGAGCATGAGGGTGAGGGTTAGGGTTAGGGTTAGGGTTAG
The DNA here is from genome assembly GCF_024711535.1 of Dipodomys merriami. NCBI lineage: Eukaryota > Metazoa > Chordata > Mammalia > Rodentia > Heteromyidae > Dipodomys > Dipodomys merriami. The sequence goes on from NW_027202849.1 coordinate 952,380, forward strand.
GATTAGAGTTAGGGTAAGGGTGAGTGTGTGTGTTAGGGTTAGGATTAGGGTTAGGCTTAGGGTTAGGCTGAGGGTGAGGTTGAAGGTGAGGGTTAGGGTTAGGGTTAGTGTTAGGGTTAGGTTTAGGTTTAGGGTGAGGGTTAGGGTTAGGGTTAGGATTAGGATTAGGGTTAGGTTTAGGGTTAGTGTGAGGGTTAGGGTTAGGTTTAGGGTTAGGCTTAAGGTTAGGCTGAGGGTGAGGATGAGGGTGAGGTTTAGGGTTAGGATGAGGCTTAGGGTTAGGGTTAGGGTGAGGTTTAGTGTTAGGGTAAGGGTTAGAGTTAGGGTTCGTGTTAGTGTTTGGGTTAGGGTGATAGTTAGGGGGAGGGCTAGGGTTAGGGTTAAGTTTAGGGTTAGGTTTAGTGGTAGGGTTAGGGTGAGGGTGAAGTTTAGGGTTAGGATTAGGGTTAAGGTGAGGCTGAGGGTGAGGGTTAGGGTTAGAGTTAGGGTTATGGTGAGGGTTAGGGTTACGGTGAGGGTGAGAGTGAGGGTGAGGTTTAGGGTTAGGGTTAGGATTAGTATTAGGGTTAGGGTTTGGGTGAGTGTGAGGGTTAGTGTTAGGGTTAGGGTTAGGGTTAGGTTTAAGGTTAGTATTAGGGTGAGGTTTAGGGTTACGGTGAGGGTTAGGTTGAGGGTTAGGATTAGGATTAGGCTTAGGTTCAGGGTTAGTGTGAGAGTTATGGTTAGGGTTAGGGTTAGGCTTAAGTTTAGGCTGAGGGTGAGGATGAGGGTGAGGTTTAGGGTTAGGGTGAGGCTTAGGGTTAGGGATAGGGTGAGGTTTAGTGTTAGGGTAAGGGTTAGAGTTAGGGTTGTTGTTAGTGTTAGGGTTAGGGTGATAGTTAGGGGGAGGGCTAGGGTTAGGGTTAAGGTTAGGGTTAGGTTTAGCGGTAGGATTAGGGTGAGTGTGACGTTTAGGTTTAGAATTAGGGTTAAGGTGACGCTGAGGGTGAGGGTTAGGGTTAGGTTTGGGGTTAGTGTTAGGGTTAAGGTTAGGGTGAGGGTTATGGTTAGTGTGAGGGTTATGGTTAGGGTTAGGATTAGGATTAGGGTTAGGGTTAGTGTGAGTGTGAGGGTTAGTGTTAGGGTTAGGGTTAGCCTTAGGTTTATGCTGAGGGTGTGATTGAGTATGAGGTTTAGGTTTAGAGTTATGGTTAGTGTTAGGTTTAGGGTTAGGGTGAGGGTCAGGTTTACAGTTATGCTTGGGCTTAGGCTTAGGCATACGCTGAGCATGAGTGTGAGGGTTAGGGTTAGGGTGAGGGTTAGGGTGGGGGTGACCGTAAGGGTCAACATGAGGGTTAGGCTGAGGTTGAAGGTTACTGTAAGGGTCAGGGTTAGGGTTAGGGTGAGGTTTCGGGTTCGGGGTAGAGTGAGGGTGAGGGTTAGATTGAGGATTAGTGTTAGGGTTATGGTGAGGTTTAGGGGGAAGATGGGGGTTAGGGATAGGGTGAGGGTGAAGGTTAGGTTTAGGTTTAGGTTTAGGGTTAGTTTGATGGTTAGCTTAGTGTGAGGGTCAGTGTTAGTGTTAGGGTTTGTGTTAGGGTGAGGGTAAGTGTTAGGGTGTGGGTTAGGGTTAGGTTGAGGGTTAAGGTGAGGGTGAGGGTGAAGGTTAGGTTTAGGGTTAGGATGAGGTTTAGGTTTAGGTTTAGGGTTAGAGTTAGAGTTATGGTGAGAGTGAGGTTTAGGTTTAGAGTTAGGGTTAGTGTTAAGGTTAGGGTTAGGGTTAGGGTCAGGTGTAAGGTTAGCCTTAGGCTAAGGCTTAGGCTTAGGCCTAGCATGACGGTGAGGGTTAGGGTTAGGGTTAGGGTGAGTTTTAGGATGAGGTTTAGGGTTAGGATTAGGGTTAGGGTGAGGGATATTGTGAGGGTTACGGTGAGGGTTATGTTTAGGGATATGGTTAGGTTTAGGATTAGCGTTAGGGTAGATTGAGTGTGAAGGTTAGGGTTAGGGTTAGGGTTAGGCTTAGGGTTAGGGTGAGGGTTCGGGTTAGGGTTTGTGTTAGGGTGAGGGTGAAGCTTAGGATTAGTGTTAGGTTTAGTGTTAGGGTTAGGTTTAGGTTTAGGGTTAGGTATACGGTGAGGGTTAGGCTTAGGGTTAGGCTGAGGATGAGGGTGGGGGTGAGAATTAGGGTTAGGTTTAGGGTTAGGGTTATTGTTAGTGTTATGGTTAGGGTTAAGATTGCGGTGAGGGTGAGGTTGAGGGTGAGGGATATGGTTAGGGTTAGGGTTAGTGTTAGGGTTAGGGTTTGTGTTATAGTTAGGGTTAGGGTTACAGTTAAGGTGAGGTGGAGGGTGAAGGTGAGGGTGAGGATTAGGCTTAGGGTGCGGTTTAGGGTGAGGTTTAAGTTTAGGGTTGGGGTTAGGATGAGGGTGAGGTTTAGGTTTAGAGTTAGGGTTAGGGGGAGGGTTAGGATGAGGTTTAGGGTTAGGGTTAGTTTTATTGTTAGGGCGAGGGTGAGTTTTAGGTTTAGGGTTAGGGTGAGGCTTAGGGTTAGTGTCAGGGTGATGTTTAGGGTTAGAGTTAGGGTTAGGGTAAGGCTGTCTGTGTGGGTTAGGTTGAGGGTAAATGTTAGGGTTATTGTTAAGTTGAGGGTTAGGGTGAGGGTGAGGATTAGGGTTAGTGTCAGCATTAGGATTAGGGTTAGGGTTATGGTGAGTGTGAGGTTTAGGGTTAGGTTTAGGCTTAGGCTGAGGGTGAGGCTGAGGGTGAGGGTTAGTGTTAGGGTGAAAGTTAATGTTAGGGTTAGGGGGAGGGTTAGGATGAGGGTTAGGTTTAGGGGGAGGTCTAGGTTGAGGGTGAGGTTTATGCTTAGGTATAGGGTGACGTTTAGGGATAGGGTTAGGGTGAGGATGAGATTTAGGGTTAGAGTTAGGGTTAGGGTGAGGCTGAGGGTGAGGCTTAGGTTTAGGGTTAGTGTTAGGGTTAGGGTTAAGGTGAGGGATAGGGTGAGGGTGAGGGTTAGGGTTAAGTTTAGGAATAGGATTAGGGTTAGGGTTAGGGAGAATGTGAGGGTTAGTGTTAGGGTTAGGCTTAGGCTTAGGCTTCGACTGAGGCTGAGGCTGAGGGTGAGTGTTAGGCTTAGGGTGAGGGTTAGGGTTAGCGTTAGGGTGAGAGTTAGGGTTTGGGTTAAGTTTAGGGTTAGGATGAGGGGTAGGGTAAGGGTTTCAGTGAGGTTGAGTTTTAGGGTTAGGGTGAGGGTTAGGTTGAGGGTTAGGATTAGGGTGAGGGTGAGGGCTAGGTTGAGGATGAGGTTTAGGGTTAGGGTTAGGGTTAGGGTGAGGTTTAGGGTTAGGGTTAGGGTTAGGGTTATGGTGAAAGTGATTTTTATGGTTAAAGTTAGGGTTAGGGTGAGGCTGATTGTGAGGGTTTGGGTGAGGGTTATTGTTAGATTTATTATTAGGGTGAGGGTGAGGGTGAGGCTTAGGATTAGGCTGAGGGTTAGGGTTAGGGTTCGGGTGAGAGTTAGGGTTCCAGTTAAGTTTGGGTTTAGGGTGAGGGTTAGGGTTATGGTGAGAGTGACGGTTATGATTAGGTTGAGGGTTAGGGTTAGGGTTAGGGCTAGGGTTAGGGTGAGGGTTAGGTTTAGGGTTAGGGTGAGGTTTAGGATGAGGATTAATGTTAGGATTAGGTTTAGGCTGAGGGCTAGGGTGAGGGTGAGGGTTAGGGTTAGGTTGAGTTTTAGAGTTAGTGTTAGGTTTAGGGTTAGGGTGTGGGTGAGGTTTAGGGTTAGAGTTAAGGTTAGTGTTCATTTTAGGGTTAGGTGAGTGTTAGGGTTAGGCTTAAGCTTAGGCTTAGGCCTAGGCCTAGCATGAAAGTGAGGCTTAAAGTTAGGGTTAGGGTGAGGGTTTGGGTTAGGGTGAAGGTTAGGTTGAGGTTTAGGGTTAGGATTAGGGTTAAGGTGAGCACTAGGGTGAGGGTTAGTGTGAGGGTTAGGGTTAGGATTAGGGTTAGGTTTAGGATTAATTTAGGTTGAGGGTGAGTGTGAGGGTTAGGGTTAGGTTTAGAGTTAGGCTTAGGGTTTGGGTGAGGGTTAGGGTTAGGGTTTGATTTAGGGTGAGGGTGAGGGTTACGGTTAGGGTGAGGGTGTTGGTGAGGGTGAGGGTTAGGGTTAGGGTTAGAGTGAGTGTTAGGGTTAGGGTGAGGCTTATGGTTAAGGTGAGGGTTAGGGTTAGGTTTAGGCTTAAGCTTAGTCTTAGGGTAAGGCTGAGGTTTAGGGTGAGGGTGAGTGTGAGGGTTTGGGTTTGGGTTAGGTTTAGGCTTAGGGATAGGCTGAGGGAGAGGGTGAGGGTGAGGGTTAGGGTTAGGGTGGGGGTGAGGTTTAGGGTTAGAGCTTGACTTAAGGTGAGGGTTAGTGTGAGGGTTAGTGTTGGATTAGTTTTAGGTTTAGGTTTAGGTTGAGTTTTAGGGTGAGGTTTAGGTTAGGGTTTGGGTGAGGGTGAGTGTGAGGGTTAGGGTTCGGGTTAGGGTTAGAGGTAGGCTTAGGGTTAGGCTGAGAGTGAGGGTTAGGGTTAGGTTTAGGGTGATGTTTATAATGGGGGTTAGGTTTAGGATTAGGGTTAGTGTGAGGGCTATCATGAGGGTGAGGTTTAGGGTTAGGGTTAAGTTTAGGTATAGGTTGAGGTTTAGGAGTAGGGCTTGGTTTAGGGTGAGAGTTAGGTTTAGGGTTAGTGTGAGGGTTAACATGAGGGTTATGGTTAGGATTAGGGTTAGGATGAGGGCTAGGGTGAGGGTTAGGGTTAGGTTTAGGGTTAGGGTGAGGTTTAGGGTTAGGGTTTTGGTGAGGGTTAGGGTTAGGTTTAGTTTGAGGGTGAGAATCAGGTTTAGGTTTAGGGTGAGGGTTAAGGTTAGGTTTAGGGTGAGGGTTAGGATGAGGTTTAGGGTTACAAGTAGGGTTAGATTGAGGGCTAGGGTGATTGTTAGGGTTACTGTTAGGGTTAGGGTGAGGTTTAGGGTTAATGTTAGGGTTAGGCTTAGGGTGAGGGTTAAGGTTCGGGTTTGGGTGAGGGTGAGGGTTAGGTTTGGTGTGAGGGTTAGGGTGAGAACTAAGGTCAGGGTGAGGGTTAGGTTTAGGGTTAGGTTTACGGTGAGGGTTAGGATGAGGTTTAGGTTTAGGGTTAGGGTTAGGGTTAGGATTAGGTTTAGGGTGAGGGTGAGTGTGAGGGTTAGGATTAGTGTTAAGCTTAGGCTTAGGTTTAGGCTGAGGTGTGAGGGTGGGGATGAGGATTAGGTTTAGAGTGCTGGTTTAGTTTATGGTTAGGTTTAGGGTTAGGATGAGGGTTAGGGTTAGGATAAGAGTTAGAGTGAGGGCTACAATGACTGTGAGGTTTAGGGATAGGTTTAGGGTTAGGCTTAGGATTATGCTGAGGCTGAAGGTGAGCCGAGGGTTAGGGTTAGGTTGATGGTTAGGGTTACGGTTAGGGTGAGGGTTAGGATGAGGGTTAGGGTTAGGGTGAGGGTTAGGATGAGGGTGACAGAGTAAAGGTGAGGGTTAGGCTGAGGTTGAGGGTTATGGTAAGGGTGAGGGTCGGGTTAGAATTTAGGGTGAGGGTGAGGGTTAAATTGAGGATTAGTGTTAGGGTTAGTGTGAGGTTTAGGGTGAGGATGAAGGTTAGGCTTAGGGTGAGGGCTAAGGCGAAGTTGAGGTTTAGGGTTAGGGTTAGGGTGAGGTTTAGGTTTAGGGTGATGGTTAGCATTAGTGTGAGGGTTAGTGATAGGGTTAGTGTTAGTGTTAGGGTGAGGGTAAGTGTTAGGATAAGGTTTAGGTTTAGGGTGAGGTTTAGGATTAGGGTTAGTTTCAGGGTTAAGGTGAGGGTGAGGTTTAGGTTTAGAGTTAGTTTTATGGTGAGGGTTAGGTTAAGGTTAGGGTTACTGTTAGGGTAAGGATTAGGGTGAGGTTTAGTGTGTGGCTGAGGGTTCGTGATAGGGTTAGGATTAGGATTAGTGTTAAGGTGAGGTGAGGGTGAGGGTTAGGGCTAGGGTTAGGATTAGAGTTAGGGTGAGGGTGAGGGTGAGGGTTAGGGTTAGAGTGAGGGTTAGGGTTAATGTTAGGATTAGGCTGAGGTTGAGTTTGAGGGTGAGGGTTAGGATTAGTGTTAGGGTTAGGGTTAGGGTTAGGGGGAGGGTTAGTATGAGGGTTAGGGTTAGGATTGAGGTTAGGGGGAGGGCTAGGTTGAGGGTGAAGTTTAGGTTTAGGGTTAGGGTGAAGTTCACGTTTAAGGATAGGATTAGGGTCAGGGTAAGTGTGAGGGTGAGATTTAGGGTTAGAGTTAGGGTTAGGGTGAGGCTGAGGGTGAGGGTTAGGGTTAGGGTTAGTGTTAGGGTTAAGGTTAAGGTGAGGGTTAGGGTGAGGGTGAGGGTTAGGGTTAGGGTTAGGATTAGGTTTAGAGTTAGGGTGAGTGTGAGGGTTAGGGTTAGGTTTAGGCTTAGGCTTAGGCTGAGGCTGAGGGTGAGGGTTAGGGTTAGAGTTTTTGTGAGGGGTAGGGTTAGGGTTAGGGTGAGAGTTAGTGGGAGGAATATGGTTAGGGTTAGAATTAATGATAGGGTGAGTGTGAGTGTGTAGGTTAGGGTTAGGTTTAGGGTTAGGCTTAGGGTTAGGATGAGGGTGAGTGTGTGTGTTAGGGTTAGGTTTATGGTTAGGCTTAGGGTTAGGCTGAGGGTCAGGTTGATGTTGAGATAGTTAGGGTTAGGGTGAGGGTTAGGCTTAGGATTATGGAGAGGTTTAGGATGAGGTTTATGGTTAGGATTAGGGTTAGGTTGAGGGCTAGGCTGAGAGTGAGTTTGAGTTTTAGGGTTACAGTGAGGTGTAGGGTTAGGGTTAGGTTTAGGGAGACGGTCAGGATGACATTTAGGGTTAGAATTAGGTTTAGGGTGAATCTGAGGGTGTGGGTTAGGTTTGGGGTTAATGTTAGGGTTAAGGTTAAGGTGAGGGTTAGGGTGAGGGTGAAGGTTAGGGTTAGGGTTAGGTTTAGGATTAGGTTTAGTGTTAGGGTGAATGTGAGGGTTAGGGTTAGGGTTAGGCTTAGGCTTAGGCTGAGGCTGAGTGTAAGGGTGGGGGTGATAGTTAGAGTTAGGTTGATGGTGAGTGTTTGGATTAGGGTTAGGGTTAGGGTTAAGTTTAGGTTTAGGGTTAGGAATAGTGTTATTGTTAGGGTTAGGAATAGTGTTATTGTTAGGGTTAGGTTTAGAGTTACAGTAAGGGTGAGGGTGAGGGTTAGGTTTAGGGTTAGGGTGAGTTTTAGGGTTAGGGTTAGGATTAGGGTTAGGTTTAGGTTGAGGTTTATGGTTAGACTTAGCCTTAGGGGGAGAGTTAGGTCGAGGGTTAAGGTTAGGGTTAGTGTTAGGGTTAGGGTGAGTGTTAGGGTCAGGTTGATGGTTAGGCTTAGGGTTAGGATTAGGATTAGGATAAGGGTTAGGGTGAGTGTGAGGGTTAGGTTAAGGGTTAGGTTTAGGCTTAGGGTTTTGCTGAGGGTGAGGGTAAGTGTGAGGGTTAGGTTTAGGTTGAGTGTTAGGGTTAGGGATAGTGTGAGAGTTAGGGTTCGGGTTGAGTTTAGGGTTAGGGTTAGGGTTATGGAGAGCGTGAGGATTAGGGTTAGGTTGAGGGCTATTGTTAAGGTTAGGGTGAGGGTTAGGGTTAGGGTTAGGGTGATGGGAAGCATGAGGATTAGGGTTAGGTTTAGGGTTAGGGTGAGTGCTAGGGTGAGGGTGAGTGTTAGGGTGAGGTTTAGGATTAGGGTTAGGGTGAGGGTTAGGATGAGTGTTAGGGTTCCCTTAAGGGTGAGGGTTAAGGTTAGGGTGAGGGTTAGGGTTAGGGTTAGGATTAAGTTTAGGGTGAGGGTGAAGTTTAGGATTAGGGTTAGGGTAAGGGTTAGGGTTAGGTTTAGGGTGAGAATTAGATTGAGGATTATGGTTAGGGTTAGTGTGAGGTTTAAGTGAGGTTGATCGTGAGCGTTAGGGTTAGGGTTAGGGTGAGGTTTAGGGTTAGGTTTAGGATTAGGGATAGGGTCAGGGTGAGGTTTAGGGTTAGAGTTAGGTTGAGGGGGAGGGTTAGGTTGAGGGTTAGGGTTAGGGTTAGTGTTAGGGTTAGCTTTAGGGTTAGGGTGAGGGTTACTTTGAGGTTTGGGGTTAGTGTTAGGGTTAGGGTTAGGATTAGGTTTAGGGTGAGGGTGAGTGTGAGGGTTAGGTTTAGGATTAGGCTTAGGCTTAGGGTTAGGCTGAGGGTGAGGGTGGGGGTGAGGATTAGTCTTAGGGTGATGGTTATCCTTAAGGTTAGGGTGAGGTTTAGGATGAGAGTTAGGGTTAGAATTAGGGTTAGGCTGAATGCTAGGGTGAGGGTGAGGGTTAGTGTTAGGGTTAGGTTTAGGCTGAGGGTGATGGTGAGGGTGAGATTTAGGGTTATGTTGATGGTTAGGGTTAGGGTTAGGGTAAGGGTTAGGATGTGGGTTCGCGTTAGGGTGAGGGTTAGTATGAGCGTGATGGTAAGAGTAAAGGTGAGGGTTACAGTAAGGGTGAGGGTTAAGGTAAGGGATAGGGTTCGGGTTAAGTTTAGGGTGAGGGTTAGGGTGAGGGGTAGGGTTAGGTTTAGGGTGAGAGTTAGGTTTAGTGTGAGGGTTATGGTGAGGGTGAGGGTGAGGGTGAGGGTAAGGTTTATGGAGAGGGTTAGGGTGAGGGTGAGGGTTAGGGTTAGGGTTATGTTGAGGGTGAGGGTTATGATTAGGTTTAGGGTTACGGTGAGATTTAGGGTGAGTGTGAGGGTTAAGGTTAGGGTTAGGTTTGTGGTGTGGATAAGTGATAGCATGAGGTTTGGGGTGAGTGTTAGAGTTAGCATTAGGTTTAGGGTGAGGGTTAGGGTGAGGGTTAGGTTTAGGGTTAGGGTGAAGGTGCGGGTGAGAGTGAGGTTTAAGGTGAGGTTTAGGGTGAGTTTTAGGGTTAGGGTGAGCGTTAGGATTAGGTTTAGCATGAGGGTGACGGTGAGGGTGATGATTAGATTTAGAGTTAAGGTGAGGTTTCCGTTACGTGTGAGGTTTAGGGTGGGGCTGAGGTTAAGACTTAGATTGAGGGTTAGGATACGGGTGAGGGTTAGGGTTAGGGTTTGGGTTAGGGTGAGGGTTAGGGCTAGGTTTATACTTAGGGTTAGTGTAAGTGTTAGGCTGAGGTTTAGGATTAGGATTAGGGTGAGGGTTAGGGTGAAGGTTAGGGTGAGGGTGAGGGTGAGGCTTAGAGTTAGGGTTAATGTGAGAGTTAGGGTAAGGGGTAGCGTTATGGATAGGGAGAGATTTAGGTTTAGTGTGAGAGTTATGGTTAGGGTTAGGGTTAGGATTAGTGTGAGGTTAAGAATTAGGGTGACAGTTAGGGTGAAGTTGAGGTTTAGGGTTATGAATTTTGATGGGGTTAGTATTACGATGGGGGTGAGGGTGAGGGTGAGGGTTAGGGTTAGGGTTGTGGGAGGGCTATGGTGAGGGTTAGGGTAAAGGTGAGGGTTAGGGTGAGGGTGATTGTAAGGGTAAAGGTGAGGGTTAGGCTGAGGGTGAGGTTTAAGATAAGGGTGAGGGTTAGGATTAGAGTGAGGGTTAGGTTAAGGGTTCAGGTAAGGGTTAGGGTGAGGGTTAGATTGAGGATTAAGGATAGGGTTAGTGTGAGGTTTGGGGTGAGGATGAGGGTTATCGTTAGGTTGAGGGTTAGGTTTAGAATTAGGGTTAGGGTGAGGGCTTGGGTGAGGGTGAATTTTAGCGTTAGGGTTAGGGTGAGGTTTAGGGTTAGGGTGAGGGTTAGGGTTAGTGTGAGGGTTAGTGTTAGAGTAAGGGTTAGTGTTAGGGTGAGGGTAAGTGTTAGGGTGAGGGTTATGTTTAGGGTGAGGGTTATGTTTGGGGTGAGGGTTAATGTTAGGGTTAGGGTTATTCTTAGGGTTAAGATTAGGATTAGGGTTAGGGTGAGGGTGAGTGTGTGGGTTAGGGTTAGGTTTAGGTTTAGGCTTAGGGTTAGGCTGAGGGTGAGGTTGAGGTTGAGAGTTTGGGTTAAGGTGATGGTTAGGGTTAGGGTTAGGGTGAGGATTAAGATGAGGGTTAGGATGAAGGTTAGGTTTAGGGTTATGTTTAGGGTGGTTTAGGGTTAGGGTTAGGGTTAGGCTTAAGATGAAGTTGAGGTTTAGGTTTCGAGTTAGGGTTAGGTTGAGGGTTAGGTTTAGGGTCAGTGTTAGGTTTAGGGTTAGGGTGAGGATTAGGGTTAGGTTGAGGGTTAGGTTTAGGGCTGTCATTAGGGTTAGGGTGAGGGTGAGTGTGAGGATTAGTGTTAGGGTTAGGGTTAGGCCGAGGTTTAGGCTGAGGGTGAGGGTGAGGTTTAGGTTTAGGTTGAGGGTGAGGTTTATGGTTTGGATTAGGGTTAGGGTGCAGGGTAGGGTGAGGGTGAGGGTTAAGGTTAGGGTTACGCTTAGGCTTAGGGTTAGGCTGAGGGTGAGGGTGGGCGTGAGAAATTGGTTTTGGGTGATGGTTAGGGTTAGGGTTAGGGTGAGGGTTAGGATTAGGGTTATGGTTAGGATTAGGTTTAGGTTTAGGGCTAGGGTGAGGGTGAAGGTTAGGGTTAGGGATGGGGTTAGATTTAGGATTAAGGGTAGTTTGAGGTTGAATGTGAGGTTTAGGGTTAGGGTTAAGCTTAGGCTTAGGTTTAGGCTGAGGGTGAGGGTGAGGGTTATGGTTAGGGGGAGGGTTAGGGTTAGGGTTAGGGTGAGGGTTAGGATGTGGTATAGGTTTAGGATTCGGGTTAAGGTGAGGGCTAGGGTGAGGGTTAAGGTTAGGATTAGGTTTAGGGTGAGGTTTAGGGTTAGGGTTAGGCTTAGTTTTAGGGTGAGGTTTAGGGTTAGGGTTACGGTAAGGGTGAGGGTTTGGGTTAGGTTGAGGGTTAGGGTTAGGTTTATTGTGAGGTTTAGGGTTAGGTTTAGGGTGAGGGTTATGGTTTGGATTAGGGTTCGGGTGCGGGCTAGGGTGAGGATGAGGGTTAGGGTTAGGGTTAGGCTTAGGATTAGGGTTAGGCTGAGGGTGAGGTTGGGGGTTAGGAATAGGTTTTGATTGATGGTTAGGGTTAGGGTTAGGGTGAGGGTTAAGATGAGGGTTAGGGTTAGGCTTAGGTTTAGGTTTAGGGCTAGGGTGCGGGTGAGGGTTAGGGTTTTTCTTAGGCTTAGGGTTAGGCTGAGGGTGAAGGTGAGGATGAGGGTTAATGTTAGGGTGATGGATAGGGTTAGGGTTAGAGTGAATGTTAGGATGAGGGTTAGGGTTAGGGTGAGGGTTAGGGTGAGCGGACGGTAAGAGTAAAGATCAGGGTAAGGCTGAGGGTGAGTTTTCTTCTAAGTGTGATGGTTAGGATTAGAGTGAAGGTTAAGATAAGTGTTAGGGTGAGGTTAGGTGAGGGTAGGTTTAGGGTGAGGTTTAGGGTTAGGGATAGGGTTAGCTTTAGGATTAGTGTGAGGGTGAGGGTGAGTGTGAGCCTTAGCGTTATGGTTAGGGTTAGGCTTAGGGTTAGGCTGAGGGAAAGGGTGAAGGTGTAGGTTAGGCTGAGGGCGAGGGTTACGGTAAGGATGAGGTCTAGGTTTTGGGTGAGGTTTAGGGTAAGGTTTAGTGTTAGGGTTAGATTGAGGATTAGTGTTAGGCTTAGTGTGAGGTTTAGGGTGAGGATGAGGGTTAGGGTTAGTGTGAGGGCTAGGGTGAGGGTGAAGTTTAGGGTTAGTGTTAGGGTGAGGATTAGGGATAGGGTGATGGTTAGGGTTAGTGTGAGCGTTAGTGTTAGTGTTAGGGTTAGTGTTATGGTGAGGTTTAGGGTTAGGGTGAGGGTTATGGTTAGGTTGAGTGTTAGGATTAGGGTGAGGGTTATTGTTAGGGTTAGGGTTAGGGTTACATTACGGTGAGGGTAAGGGTGAGGGTTAAGTTTGGGGTTAGGATCAGGTTTAGGTTTAGGGTTAGGGTGAGGGTGAGGTTTAGGGTTAGAGTTAGGGTTAGTGTTAGGTTTATGGTTTGGGCGAAGGTTAGGGTTAGGGTTATGGTTAGGCTTAGGCTTAGGCTTAGTCCGAGCATGAGGGTGAGGGTTAGGGTTAGGGTTAGTGTGAGGGTTAGGGTTAGGGTTAGGGTGAGGGGTAGGATGAGATTTAGGGTAAAGGTTACGGTTAGGATTTGGTTTAGGGTTAGGATTAGGGTTAGGGTTAGGTTTAGGGTTAAGGTTAGGGTTAGGGTGAGGGTTAGGATTAGGGTTTGAGTTAGGGTGAGGGTGAGGGTAAGGATTAGGTTTAGGGTTAGGGTTAGGTTTAGGATTAGAATTAGGGTTAAGTTGAGGGTGAGTTTGAGGATTAGGGTTAGGGTTAGGCTTAGGAATTGAGTTAGGGTTAGGGTGAGGGTTAGGCTTAGGGTGTGGCTTTGGGTTAGGGTTAGAGTGAGGGTTAGTGTGAGGGGTAGGCTTTGGCTTAGGGTTAGGTTATGGACTAGGATGAGGGTGAGGGATAGGGTGTTATGATTAGGGTGAGGGTTAGGATGAGTTTTAGCATTAGGAATAGGGTTAGGGTGAGGGCTAGAGTGAGGGTGAGTGTTAGGGTTAGCATTAGGGTGAGTTTAGGGTTAGGGTTAGGGTTACATTGAGGGTGAGGGTTAGGGTTAGGTTTAGGGTGAGGGTTAGGATGAGGATGAGGGTTAGGGTGAGGGTTAGGGTGAGGGGGACAGTAGAGGTAAAGGTGAGGGTTAGGCTGAGTGTGAGTGTTATGGTAATGGTGAAGGATAGGGTTAGGGTGAGGGTGAGGGTGCGGGTTAGGGTTAGGGTTAGGGGGAGGGGGAGGGTTAGATTGAGGATTAGTGTTAGGATTAGTGTGAGGTTTAGGGTGAGGATGAGGATTAGGGTTAGGGTGAGGGCTAGGGTGAGGGTGAGGTTTAGGGTTAGGTTTAGGGTGAGGTTTAGGGTTAGTTTGATGTTTAGGGTCAGTGTGAGTGTTAGTTTTAGGGTTAGGGTTAATGTTAGGTTGAGGGTTAGTGGTAGGGTGAGGGTTATGGATAGGGTGAGGGTTAGGGTAAGGGTTGGGGTTATTGTTAGGATTGGGGTTAGGGTTACATTTTCGGTGAGTGTGAGGGTGATGGTTAGGGTTATGGTTAGGGTGAGTTTTAGGGTTAGGGTTAGGGTTAGAGTTAGAGTTAGGGGGAGGGGGAGGTTTAGGGTTAGAGTTAGGGTTAGTGTTAGATTTATGGTTAGGGTGAAGGTTAGGGTTAGGCTTAGGCTTAGGCTTCAGCCGAGCATGAGGGTGAGGGTTAAGATTAGGGTTAGGGTGAGGGGTAGGGTTAGGGTTAGGGTGAGGGTTAGGATAAGATTTAGGGTTAAGGTTATGGTTAGGATTAGGTTTAGGGTTAGGATTAGGGTTAGGATTAGTTTTAGGGTTAAGGTTAGGGTTAGGGTGAGGGTTAGGGTTAGGGTTTGGGTTAGGGTGAGGGTAAGGGTAAGGATTAGGTCTAGGGTTCGGGTTCAGGTTAGGTTTAGGGTTAGGGTTATGGTGAGGATTAGGGTTATTGTTAGTGTTATGGTTAGGGTTAAGTTTCCGGTGAGCGTGAGGCTGAGGGTGAGGGTTATTGTTATGGATAGGGTTAGAGTTAGGTTTAGCATTAGGTTGAGGGTTAGTGTGAGGGTTTGGGTTACGTTTAGAGTTAGGGTGAGGGTGAGTGTGAGGGTTAGGTTTAGTTTTAGGCTTATGCTTAGGCTTAGGCCCAGCTTGAGGGTGAGGGTGAGGGATAGGCTTAGGGTGAGGATTAGGGTTAGAGTTAGGGTTAGGGTGAGGCTTAGGGTTAGGGTTAGTGTTAGGGTTGGTGTTAGGGTAAGGTTTAGGGTGAGTGTTAGGTTTAGGGTTAGGGTTACTGTTAGGCTTAGATTTAGGCTGAGGGTGAGGGTGAGGGTGAGGGTTAGGGTGAGGGTTGGGGTTAGGGTTAGAGTGAGGGTTAGGGTGAGGTTTAGGAATAGGCTTAGGTTTAGAGTATGGGCTAGGGTGAGGGTGAGGGTTAGGGTCAGGGTTAAGGTGAGGGTTAATGTGAGGGTTAGGTTTCGGGTTAATGTTAGTGTTAGGGATAGGCTTAGTGTTCGGCGGAGGGTGAGTGTGAGGGTGAGTGTTAGGGTTAGGGTGAGGATGAAGTTTAGGTTTAGAGTTAGCTTTATGGTGAAGGTTAGTGTTAGGGTTAGGGTTAGTGTCACAGTTAGGGTTAGGGTGAGGGTGAGTGTGAGGTTTAGGGTTAGGATTAGAGTTAGGGTGAGGGAGAGGGTTAGCATGAGGTTTAGGCTTAGTCTTAGGTTTAGAGTATGGGCTAGGGTGAGGTTGAGGGTTAGTGTTAGGGTTAGGGTGAGGGTTAGGGTGAGTGTGAGGGTTATGTTTAGTCTTAGGTTTAGGCTTAGGCTTAGGCCGAGCATGAGTGTGAGGGAGAGGTTAGGGTTAGGATGAGAGTTAGATTTTTAGGGTTAGGTTGAGTGTTAGGATGAGGTTTAGGGTTAGGATTAGGGTTAGGGTGAGGGCTAGCTTGAGGGTGAGGGTTAGGGTTAACGTTAGTGTGAGGTTTAGGGTTAGGGTTAGGGTTACGTTGAGGGTGAGGGTTAGGGTTAGGGTAAGGGTTAGTGTGAAGGTTAGGGTGAGGGTGAGGGTTAGGATTAGGTTTAGGGTTAGGGTTATTGTTAGTTTTATGGTTAGGGTTAAGTTTACAATGAGGGTGAGGATGAGGGTGAGGGTTAGGATTAGGGTTAGGGTGAGGTTTAGGGTTAGGGTTAGGGTTAGGGTTAGGGTGAGGGTTTGGATTATGGTTAGGGTCACAGTGAGGCTGAGGGTTAGGCTGAGGTTTAAGGTTAGGGTGAGGGATAGGGTGATTGTTAGGATGAGGGTTATGGTTACAGTGAGGTTGAGGTTTAGGATTAGTGTGAGGGTTAGGGTTAGGATTAGGGTTAGGCTGAGGGTGAGGGTTAGGTTTAGGTTTAGGTTCAGGGTTAGGGTTAGCGTTAGGATTAGGGTTAGGAGGAGGGTGAGTGTGAGTGTGAGGGTTAGGGTTAGGCTTAGGCTTAGGCTTAGGGTTAGGCTGACGGTGAGGGTGGGGGTGAAGATTAGGTTTAGGGTGATGGTTAGGGTTAAAGTTAGGCTGAGGTTTAGGATGAGATTTAGGGTTAGGGTGAGGATGATGGTAATGGTTAAGGTGAGGTATAGACTGAGGGTGAGGGTTAAGATAAGGTTGAGTGTTAGGGATAGGTTTAGGGTTAGGGTAAGGGTTAGGGTTTCATTTCGGGTGAGGTTGAGGGTGAGGGATAGGTTGATATTTAGGGTTAGGGTTAGGGTTAGGCTGAGTGTTATTGTGAGCGTTAGGTTTAGGGGTAGGTTAGGGGTAAGGGTTAGGGTGAGGGGTAGGGTTAGGTTTAGGGGTAGGGTTAGGGTGAGGGTTTGGATTAGGTTTAGGGTCACAGTGAGGGTGAGGGTTAGGCTGAGGTTTAGGGTTAGGGTGAGGGATAGGGTGAGGGTTAGGATGAGGGTTATGGTTAAGGTGAGGGTGAGGGTTAGGATTAGTGTGAGGGTTACGGTTAGGATTAGGGTTAGGGTGAGGGTGAGGGTTAGGCTTAGGTTTTGGTTTAGGGTTAGGCTTAGGGTAGGCTGAGGGTGAGGGTGGGGGTGAGGATTAGGTTTAGGGTTATGGTTAGGGTCAGGTTTAGGATGAGATGTAGGGTTAGGGTGAGGATGATGGTATTGGTTAAGGTGAGGTTTAGGCTGAGGGTGTGGGTTAAGATAAGGGTGAGTGTTATGGTTAGGTTTAGGGTTAGGGTAACGGTTAGGGTTTCGGTTTGGGTGAGGTTGAGTGTGAGGGTTAGGTTGACGTTTAGGGTTAGGGTTAGGGTTAGGGTGAGGGTTATTGTGAGGGTTAGGTTTAGTGGTAGCGTAGGGGTAAGGATTAGGGTGAGGGGTAGGGTTTGGGTTAGGGTTAGGGTTAGGGTGGTGGTTAGAGTTAGGGATAGGTTTAGGGTTAGAGTTATGGTTAGAGTGAGGGTTAGTGTGAGGGTGAGGATTAGGGTTAGGGTTAGGGTGAGCTTAAGGGTTAGTGTGAGGGTTAGGGTTAGGGTTAGCGTTATGGTTAGGGATAGGTTGAGGGTGAGGGTTATGGTGAGGGTTGGTGATAGCGTTAGGCTAGGGGTAAGGGTTCAGGTTAGGGGTAGGTTGAGGGTTAGTGTGAGGTTTAGGATGAGAGTGAGGGTTAGGGTAATCTTGAGTGTTAGGGTGATGGTTAGAGTGAGGGTGAGTTTTAGGGTTAGGGTTAGGGTGAAGTTGAGGGTTAGGGTTTGGGTGAGGGTGAGGGTTAGTGTTATGTTTAGGGTTAGCCTTAGGGTGAGGGTGAGGGTTATGATTAGGATTTGGGTTAGGGTTAAGGTTATTGTTAGGGTTAGGTTTAGGGTTAGGGTGAGGGTGAAGTTGAGGGTGAGGATGAGGGTTAGGTTTAGGGTTAGGATGAGTACTAGGTTGAGGGTTAGGTTTAGAGTTAGGGTTAGGGTGAGGGTGAGGTTTAGGGATAGAGTTAGGGTTAGAGTTAGGTTTATGGTTAGGGTGAGGGTAAGGGTTTTGGCTATGGTTAGGCTTAGGCTTAGGCGGCGCATGAGGGTGAGTGTTAGGGTTAGTATTAGGGTGAGGGTTAGGGTTAGCGTTAGGGTGAGCGGTAGGATGAGATTTAGGGTTAGGATTACTGTTAGGGTTAGTTTTAGGGTTAGGATTAGGGTTAGGGTTAGGTTTAGGGATACGGTTAGGTTTAGGGTAAGGGTGAGGGTTAGGGTTTGGGTTAGGGTGAGCATGAGGGTAAAGATTAGGGTTAGGGTTATGGTGAGGGTTAGTGTTAGGGTTACGTTTAGGGTTATGGTGAGGTTTAGGGTTAGGGTTAGGGTTACGTTGAGGGTGAGGGTTAGGGTTAGGGTAAGGGTTAGTGTGAAGGTTAGGGTGAGGGTGAGGGTTAGGATTAGGTTTAGGGTTAGGGTTATTGTTAGTTTTATGGTTAGGGTTAAGTTTACAATGAGGGTGAGGATGAGGGTGAGGGTTAGGATTAGGGTTAGGGTGAGGTTTAGGGTTAGGGTTAGGGTTAGGGTTAGGGTGAGGGTTTGGATTATGGTTAGGGTCACAGTGAGGCTGAGGGTTAGGCTGAGGTTTAAGGTTAGGGTGAGGGATAGGGTGATTGTTAGGATGAGGGTTATGGTTACAGTGAGGTTGAGGTTTAGGATTAGTGTGAGGGTTAGGGTTAGGATTAGGGTTAGGCTGAGGGTGAGGGTTAGGTTTAGGTTTAGGTTCAGGGTTAGGGTTAGCGTTAGGATTAGGGTTAGGAGGAGGGTGAGTGTGAGTGTGAGGGTTAGGGTTAGGCTTAGGCTTAGGCTTAGGGTTAGGCTGACGGTGAGGGTGGGGGTGAAGATTAGGTTTAGGGTGATGGTTAGGGTTAAAGTTAGGCTGAGGTTTAGGATGAGATTTAGGGTTAGGGTGAGGATGATGGTAATGGTTAAGGTGAGGTATAGACTGAGGGTGAGGGTTAAGATAAGGTTGAGTGTTAGGGATAGGTTTAGGGTTAGGGTAAGGGTTAGGGTTTCATTTCGGGTGAGGTTGAGGGTGAGGGATAGGTTGATATTTAGGGTTAGGGTTAGGGTTAGGCTGAGTGTTATTGTGAGCGTTAGGTTTAGGGGTAGGTTAGGGGTAAGGGTTAGGGTGAGGGGTAGGGTTAGGTTTAGGGGTAGGGTTAGGGTGAGGGTTTGGATTAGGTTTAGGGTCACAGTGAGGGTGAGGGTTAGGCTGAGGTTTAGGGTTAGGGTGAGGGATAGGGTGAGGGTTAGGATGAGGGTTATGGTTAAGGTGAGGGTGAGGGTTAGGATTAGTGTGAGGGTTACGGTTAGGATTAGGGTTAGGGTGAGGGTGAGGGTTAGGCTTAGGTTTTGGTTTAGGGTTAGGCTTAGGGTAGGCTGAGGGTGAGGGTGGGGGTGAGGATTAGGTTTAGGGTTATGGTTAGGGTCAGGTTTAGGATGAGATGTAGGGTTAGGGTGAGGATGATGGTATTGGTTAAGGTGAGGTTTAGGCTGAGGGTGTGGGTTAAGATAAGGGTGAGTGTTATGGTTAGGTTTAGGGTTAGGGTAACGGTTAGGGTTTCGGTTTGGGTGAGGTTGAGTGTGAGGGTTAGGTTGACGTTTAGGGTTAGGGTTAGGGTTAGGGTGAGGGTTATTGTGAGGGTTAGGTTTAGTGGTAGCATAGGGGTAAGGATTAGGGTGAGGGGTAGGGTTTGGGTTAGGGTTAGGGTTAGGGTGGTGGTTAGAGTTAGGGATAGGTTTAGGGTTAGAGTTATGGTTAGAGTGAGGGTTAGTGTGAGGGTGAGGATTAGGGTTAGGGTTAGGGTGAGCTTAAGGGTTAGTGTGAGGGTTAGGGTTAGGGTTAGCGTTATGGTTAGGGATAGGTTGAGGGTGAGGGTTATGGTGAGGGTTGGTGATAGCGTTAGGCTAGGGGTAAGGGTTCAGGTTAGGGGTAGGTTGAGGGTTAGTGTGAGGTTTAGGATGAGAGTGAGGGTTAGGGTAATCTTGAGTGTTAGGGTGATGGTTAGAGTGAGGGTGAGTTTTAGGGTTAGGGTTAGGGTGAAGTTGAGGGTTAGGGTTTGGGTGAGGGTGAGGGTTAGTGTTATGTTTAGGGTTAGCCTTAGGGTGAGGGTGAGGGTTATGATTAGGGTTTGGGTTAGGGTTAAGGTTATTGTTAGGGTTAGGTTTAGGGTTAGGGTGAGGGTGAAGTTGAGGGTGAGGATGAGGGTTAGGTTTAGGGTTAGGATGAGTACTAGGTTGAGGGTTAGGTTTAGAGTTAGGGTTAGGGTGAGGGTGAGGTTTAGGGATAGAGTTAGGGTTAGAGTTAGGTTTATGGTTAGGGTGAGGGTAAGGGTTTTGGCTATGGTTAGGCTTAGGCTTAGGCGGCGCATGAGGGTGAGTGTTAGGGTTAGTATTAGGGTGAGGGTTAGGGTTAGCGTTAGGGTGAGCGGTAGGATGAGATTTAGGGTTAGGATTACTGTTAGGGTTAGTTTTAGGGTTAGGATTAGGGTTAGGGTTAGGTTTAGGGATACGGTTAGGTTTAGGGTAAGGGTGAGGGTTAGGGTTTGGGTTAGGGTGAGCATGAGGGTAAAGATTAGGGTTAGGGTTATGGTGAGGGTTAGTGTTAGGGTTACGTTTAGGGTTATGGTGAGGTTTAGGGTTAGGGTTAGGGTTACGTTGAGGGTGAGGGTTAGGGTTAGGGTAAGGGTTAGTGTGAAGGTTAGGGTGAGGGTGAGGGTTAGGATTAGGTTTAGGGTTAGGGTTATTGTTAGTTTTATGGTTAGGGTTAAGTTTACAATGAGGGTGAGGATGAGGGTGAGGGTTAGGATTAGGGTTAGGGTGAGGTTTAGGGTTAGGGTTAGGGTTAGGGTTAGGGTGAGGGTTTGGATTATGGTTAGGGTCACAGTGAGGCTGAGGGTTAGGCTGAGGTTTAAGGTTAGGGTGAGGGATAGGGTGATTGTTAGGATGAGGGTTATGGTTACAGTGAGGTTGAGGTTTAGGATTAGTGTGAGGGTTAGGGTTAGGATTAGGGTTAGGCTGAGGGTGAGGGTTAGGTTTAGGTTTAGGTTCAGGGTTAGGGTTAGCGTTAGGATTAGGGTTAGGAGGAGGGTGAGTGTGAGTGTGAGGGTTAGGGTTAGGCTTAGGCTTAGGCTTAGGGTTAGGCTGACGGTGAGGGTGGGGGTGAAGATTAGGTTTAGGGTGATGGTTAGGGTTAAAGTTAGGCTGAGGTTTAGGATGAGATTTAGGGTTAGGGTGAGGATGATGGTAATGGTTAAGGTGAGGTATAGACTGAGGGTGAGGGTTAAGATAAGGTTGAGTGTTAGGGATAGGTTTAGGGTTAGGGTAAGGGTTAGGGTTTCATTTCGGGTGAGGTTGAGGGTGAGGGATAGGTTGATATTTAGGGTTAGGGTTAGGGTTAGGCTGAGTGTTATTGTGAGCGTTAGGTTTAGGGGTAGGTTAGGGGTAAGGGTTAGGGTGAGGGGTAGGGTTAGGTTTAGGGGTAGGGTTAGGGTGAGGGTTTGGATTAGGTTTAGGGTCACAGTGAGGGTGAGGGTTAGGCTGAGGTTTAGGGTTAGGGTGAGGGATAGGGTGAGGGTTAGGATGAGGGTTATGGTTAAGGTGAGGGTGAGGGTTAGGATTAGTGTGAGGGTTACGGTTAGGATTAGGGTTAGGGTGAGGGTGAGGGTTAGGCTTAGGTTTTGGTTTAGGGTTAGGCTTAGGGTAGGCTGAGGGTGAGGGTGGGGGTGAGGATTAGGTTTAGGGTTATGGTTAGGGTCAGGTTTAGGATGAGATGTAGGGTTAGGGTGAGGATGATGGTATTGGTTAAGGTGAGGTTTAGGCTGAGGGTGTGGGTTAAGATAAGGGTGAGTGTTATGGTTAGGTTTAGGGTTAGGGTAACGGTTAGGGTTTCGGTTTGGGTGAGGTTGAGTGTGAGGGTTAGGTTGACGTTTAGGGTTAGGGTTAGGGTTAGGGTGAGGGTTATTGTGAGGGTTAGGTTTAGTGGTAGCGTAGGGGTAAGGATTAGGGTGAGGGGTAGGGTTTGGGTTAGGGTTAGGGTTAGGGTGGTGGTTAGAGTTAGGGATAGGTTTAGGGTTAGAGTTATGGTTAGAGTGAGGGTTAGTGTGAGGGTGAGGATTAGGGTTAGGGTTAGGGTGAGCTTAAGGGTTAGTGTGAGGGTTAGGGTTAGGGTTAGCGTTATGGTTAGGGATAGGTTGAGGGTGAGGGTTATGGTGAGGGTTGGTGATAGCGTTAGGCTAGGGGTAAGGGTTCAGGTTAGGGGTAGGTTGAGGGTTAGTGTGAGGTTTAGGATGAGAGTGAGGGTTAGGGTAATCTTGAGTGTTAGGGTGATGGTTAGAGTGAGGGTGAGTTTTAGGGTTAGGGTTAGGGTGAAGTTGAGGGTTAGGGTTTGGGTGAGGGTGAGGGTTAGTGTTATGTTTAGGGTTAGCCTTAGGGTGAGGGTGAGGGTTATGATTAGGGTTTGGGTTAGGGTTAAGGTTATTGTTAGGGTTAGGTTTAGGGTTAGGGTGAGGGTGAAGTTGAGGGTGAGGATGAGGGTTAGGTTTAGGGTTAGGATGAGTACTAGGTTGAGGGTTAGGTTTAGAGTTAGGGTTAGGGTGAGGGTGAGGTTTAGGGATAGAGTTAGGGTTAGAGTTAGGTTTATGGTTAGGGTGAGGGTAAGGGTTTTGGCTATGGTTAGGCTTAGGCTTAGGCGGCGCATGAGGGTGAGTGTTAGGGTTAGTATTAGGGTGAGGGTTAGGATTAGCGTTAGGGTGAGCGGTAGGATGAGATTTAGGGTTAGGATTACTGTTAGGGTTAGTTTTAGGGTTAGGATTAGGGTTAGGGTTAGGTTTAGGGATACGGTTAGGTTTAGGGTAAGGGTGAGGGTTAGGGTTTGGGTTAGGGTGAGCATGAGGGTAAAGATTAGGGTTAGGGTTATGGTGAGGGTTAGTGTTAGGGTTACGTTTAGGGTTATGGTGAGGTTTAGGGTTAGGGTCAGGGTTATTGTTAGTGTTATGGTTAGGGTTAAGTTTGCGGTGAAGGTGAGGCTGAGAGTGACGGTTTTGTTTAGGGTTAGGGTTAGGGTTAGCATTAGGGTGAGTTTGAAGGTTAGGGTTAGGGTTAGGGTTACGTTTAGAGTTAGGGTGAGGGTGAGTGTGAGGTTTAAGGTTAGTCTTAGGCTTATGCGTATGCTTAGGCCCAGCTTGAGGGTGAGGTTGAGGGTTAGGATTAGGGTGAGGTTTAGGGTTTGTTAGCGTTATGGTGAGGGTTAGGGTTAAGGTTAGTGTTAGGGTTAGCATAAGGTGGAGGTTTAGTGTGAGTGTGAGTTTTAGGGTTAGGGTTACTGTTAGGCTTAGGTTTAGGCTGTGGGTTAGGGTGAGGGTGAGGGTTAGGGTTAGGGTGAGGGTTGTGGTTAAGTTTAGAGTGAGGGATAGGGTGAGGGTTAGGATTAGGCTTAGGGTTAGGGTATGGGGTATGGTGAAGGTGAGGGTTAGTGTCAGGGTTAGGTTGAGGGTTAGGTTTAGGTTTAGTGTTAGGGTTAGGGTTTGGATTAGGGATAGGCTTAGTGTTAGGCTGAGGGTGAGGGTGAGGGTGAGGGTTAGGGTTAGGATGAGGATGAGGTTTAGGTTTAGAGTAAGCATTAGGGTGAGGGTTAGTGTTAGTGTTAGGGTTAATGTCACAGTTAGGGTTAGGGTGAGGGTGAGTCTGAGGGTTAGGGTTAGGAATAGACTTAGGGTGAGTGTGAGCGTTAGGGTGAGGGTTAGGATTAGGATTAGGTTTAGAGTATGGGCTAGGGTGAGGGTGAGGGTTAGTGTTAGGGTTAGGGTGAGTGTTAGGGTGAGTGTGAGGGTTACTGTTAGTCTTAGGCTTAGGCTTAGGCTTAGGCGGAGCATTCGTGTGAGGGAGAGGGTTAGGGTTAGGATGAGGGTTAGGGTTTTAGGGTTAGGGTGAGGGTTAGGATGAGGTTTAGGGTTAGGATTAGGGTGAGGGTGAGGGCTAGAATGAGGGTGAGGGTTAGGGTTAGCATTAAGGTGAGGTTTAGGGTTAGGGTGAGGGTTAGGATTAGGTTTAGTGTTAGGGTTATTGTTAGTTTTATGGTTAGGGTTAAGTTTACAGTGAGGGTGAGGCTGAGGGTGAGGGTTAGGGTTAGGGTTAGGATCAGGTTTAGGGTTAGGATGAGGGATAGGGTGAGGATTAGGATGAGGGTTAGCATTATGGTGAGGGTGAGGGTTAGGGTTAGGGTGAGGGTTAGGGTTAGGATTAGGGTTAGGGTGTGGGTGAGGGGTATGTTTAGGTTTAGGTTTAGGGTTAGGGTTATCGTTTGGATTAGGGTTAGGATGAGGGTGAGTGTGAGGGTTAGGCTTAGGCTTAGGTTTAGGCTGAGGGTGAGGGTGGGGGTGAGGATTAGGGTCAGGGTGATGGTTAGGGTTACAGTTAGGGTGAGGTTTAGGAAGAGGTTTAGGGTTAGTGTGAGGATGATGGTAATGGTAAAGGTGAGGTTTAGGCTGAAGGTGAGGGTTAAGATAAGGCTGAGTGTTAGGGTTAATTTTAGGGTTAGGGTAAGTGTTATGGTTTGGGTTTGGGTGCGTTTGAGGGTGAGGGTGAGGTTGACGTTTAGGGTTAGGGTTAGGTTTAGCGTGAGGGTTATTGTGAGGTTTAGGTTTAGGGGTAGGGTAGGGGTAAGATTTAGGGTGTGGGGTAGGTTTAGGGTTAGGCTTAGGGTTAGGGTGGTGGTTAGAGTTAGGGATAGGGTTAGGGTTAGAGTTATGGTTAGAGTGAGTTTTAGTATGAGGGTGAGGATTAGGGTTAGGTTTAGGGTTAGGGTGAGCTTAAGGGTTAGGGTTAGGGTTATGGTTAGCGTTATTGTTAGGGATAGGGTGAGGGTGAGGGTTATGGTGAGGGTTAGTGATTGCGTTAGGCTAGGGGTTAGGGTTCGGGTTAGGGCTAGGGTGAGTGTGAGGGTGAGGTTTAGGATGAGAGTGAGGGTTCGGGTAATTGTGAGTGTTAGGGTGATGGTTAGAGTGAGGGTGAGTTTTAGGGTTATGGTTATGGTGAAGTAAGGGTTAGGGTGAGGGTGAGGGTCAGGGTTAGGGTTAGGGATAAGATGAGTGCTAGTTTGAGTTTTAGGGTTAGATTTAGTGTTAGGGTGAGGGTGAGGTTTAGGGTTAGAGTTAGGGTTAAAGTTAGGTTTATGGTTAGGGTGAGGGTTAGGTTTATGGCTATGGTTAGGCTTAGGCTTATGCTGAGCATTAGAGTGAGGGTCAGGGTAGGGTGAGGGTTAGGATTAGGCTTATGTTTAGGGTATGGGCTAGGGTGAGGGTGAGGGTTAGGGTCAGGGTTAGGGTGACGGTTAGTTTGAGGGTTAGGTTTAGGGTTAGGGTTGGGGTTAGGGATAGGCTTAGTGTTAGGTGGAGGGTGAGGGTGAGGGTGAGAGTTAGGGTTAGTGTGAGGATGAGGTTTAGGGTTAGAGTTAGCATTAGGGTGAGGGTTAGGGTTAGGGTTAGTGTCACAGTTAGGGTTAGAGTGAGGGTGAGTGTGAGGGTTAGGTTAGGATTAGACTTAGGGTGAGGGTGAGGGTTAGGGTGAGGGTTAGGCTTAGGCTTAGGCATAGAGTATGGGCTAGGGTGAGGGTGAGGGTTAGTGTTAGGGTTAGGGTGAGTGTTAGGGTGAGTGTGAGGTTTAGGTTTAGTCTTAGTCTTAGGCTTAGGCTTAGGCGGATCATGAGTGTGAGGGAGAGGGTTAGGGTTAGGATGAAGGTTAGGGTTTTAGGGTTAGGTTGAGTGTAAGGATGAGGTTTAGGGTTAGGATTAGGGTTAGGGTGAGGGCTAGAGTGAGGGTGAGGTATAGGGTTAGCGTTAGGGTGTTGTTTAAGGTTAGGGTTAGGGTTTCTTTGAAGGTGAAGGTTAGGGTTAGGCTGAGGTTTAGGATTAGGTTAGGGTGAGGGTGAGGGTTAGGATTAGGTTTAGGGTTAGGGTTATTTTTAGTTTTACGGTTAGGGTTAAGTTTATATTGAGGGTGAGGATGAGGGTGAGGATGTGGGTGAGGGTTAGGGTTAGGGTTAGGGTCAGGGTTAGGTTTAGGGTTAGGGTGAGGGTTTGGATTAGGTTTAGGGTCACAGTGAAGGTGAGGGTTAGGATTAGGGATAGGCTGAGGTTTAGGTTTAGGGTGAGGGATAGATGAGGGTTTGGATGAGGGTTAGGGTTAAGGTAAGTATGAGGGTTAGTATTAGGGTGAGGGTTAGGGTTAAGATTAGGGTTAGGGTGAGTGTGAGGATCAGGTTTAGGTTTAGGTTTAGGGTTATGGTTAGCATTAGGATTAGGGTTAGGATGAGGGTGAGTGTGAGGGTTAGGGTTAGGGTTAGGCTTAGGCTTAGGGTTAGGCTGAGGGTTAGGGTGGAGATGAGGATTAGGTTTAGGTTGATGGTTAGGGTTATGGTTAGGGTGAGGTTTAGGGTTTGGGTGAGGATGATGGTAATGGTAAAGGTGAGGTTAAGGCTGAGGGTGAGATTTAAGATAAGGTTGAGTGTTAGGGTTAAGTTTAGGGTTAGGTTAAGGGTTAGGGTTTGGGTTTGGGTGAGATTACGGGTGAGGGTGAGTTTGACGTTTAGGGTTAGGGTCAGGGTTGCCGTGAGGGTTATTGTGAGTGTTAGGTTTAGCGGTAGTGTAGCTATAAGGGTTAGGGTGAGGGGTAGGGTTATGGTTAGTGTTAGGGTTAGGGTGGTGGTTAGATTTAGCTATAGGGTTATGGTTACAGTTACGGTTAGAGTGATTATTAGTGTGAGGGTGAGGATTAGGGTTAGCTTTAGCGTGAAGTTGAGGGTTAGGGTTTGGGTGAGTGTGAGGGTTAGTGTTATGTTTACGGTTAGCCTTAGGGTGAGGGTGAGGGTTAGGATTAGGGTTAGGTTTAGGGTTAGGGTGAGTTTTAAGTTTAGGGTGATGGTTTGGTTTAGTGTGAGGGTTAGCTTTCGGGATAAGGTTAGTTTTAGGGTAAATGTAAGTGTTAGGGTGAGGTTTAGGGTAAGGGTGAGATTTAGGGTTAGAGTTAGGGTGAGGGTTAGGGTTAGGGTGTTAGGTTAGTGTTAGTGTGATGTTTAGGGTGGGGGTGAGTGTTAAGGTTAGGGTTAGGATTAGGATTAGGGTTAATGTGAGGGTGAGTGTGAGGGTTAGGGTTAGGTTTAGGGTTTGGATTAGCGTTATGGTGAGGGTGAGGGTGAGGTTTAGGGTTAGGGTGAGGGTTGGGGTTAGGGATAGAGTTAGTGTCAGGGTAAGGCTAAAGATTAGGCTTAGGGTTAGGGTATGGGCTAGGGTGAGGGTGAGGGTTAGGGTCAGGGTTAGGGTGAGGGTTACGATGAGGGTTAGGTTTAGGGTTAGTGTTAGGGTTAGGGTTGGGGTTAGGGATAGACTTAATGTTAGGCGGAGGTTGAGGGTGAGGGTGAGGGTTAGGTTTAGGTTTTGGGTGAGGTTTAGGTTTAGTGTTAGTGTTAGAGTGAGGGTTAGTGTGAACATTAGATTTAGGTTGAGTGTTAGTATTAGGGTTAGGGTAAGGGTGAGTGTGAGGGTAAGGGTTAGACTTAGTCTTAGGCTTAGGCTTATTCCGAGCCAAAGGGTGAGGGTGAGGGTTAGGGTTAGGGTGAGGGTTAGGTTTAGGGGGAGGGTTATGGACAGGGTGAGGGTTAGGGTTAGGGTTAGGGTTATTGTTAGGATTAGGGTTAGGTTTAAAGTTACTGTGAGGGTGAGGGTTAGGGTTAGGGTTAGGGTGAGGATTAGGGTTAGAGTTAGGTTTAGGGTGAGGGTTAGGGTTAGGGTTAGTGTTAGGGTTAGGGTTAGGGTTAGGCTTAGGTTTAGGGTGAGTGTGAGGTTTAGGGTTAGGGTTAGGCTTAGGTTTAGGCTGTGGGTGAGGGTGAGGGTGAGGGTTAGCGTTAGATTCGGGTAGGTTTTAGGGTTAGAGTGAGGGTTAGGGTGAGGTTTAGGATTAGGCTTAGGGTTAGGTTATGGGCTAAGGTTAGGGTGAGGTTTAGGGTCAGGGTTAGGGTGAAGGTTAGTGTGAGGGATAGGTTAAGTGTTAATGTTATGGTTAGGGTTGGGGTTAGGGATAGGCTTAGTGTTAGGTGGAGGGTTAGACTGAGAGTGATTTTTAGGGTTAGGGTGAGGATGAGGTTTAGGGTTAGAGTTATCATTAGGGTGAGGTTTAGTGTTAGGGTTAGGGTTAGTGTCACAGTTAGGGTTAGGGTGAGGGTGAGTGTGAGGGTTAGGGTTAAGATTAGACTTAGGGTGAGGGTGAGGGTTAGGGTGAGGGTTAGGCTTAGGCTTAGGCTTAGAGTATGGGCTAGGGTGAGGGTGAGGTTAGTTTTAGGGTTAGTGTGAGGATTAGGTTGAGTGTGATGGTTAAGGTTAGTCTTAGGCTTAGTCTTAGGCTTAGGCCGCGCATGAGTGTAAGGGAGAGGGTTAGGGTTAGGATGAGGTTTAGGGTTTTAGGGTTAGGGTGAGGCTTAGGATGAAGTTTAGGGTTAGAGTTAGGTTTAGGGTTAGTGTGAGGGCTAGAGTGAGGGTGAGGGTTAAGGTTAGCGTTAGGGTGATGTTTAGGGTTATGGTTAGGGTTACGTTGAGGGTGAGGGTTAGGCTTAGGGTGAGGGGGACAGTAAGGGTAAAGGTGAGGGTTAGGCTGAGGGTGAGTGTTATGGTAATGGTGAAGGTTAGGGTTAGGGTGAGGGTTAGGTTTAGGGTTAGGGTGAGTGTGAGGGTTAGATTGAGCATTAATGTTAGGGTTAGTGTGAGGTTTAGGGTGAGGATGAGAGTTAGGGTTAGGGTGAGGGCTAGGGTGAGGGTGAGGTTTAGGGTTAGGTTTAGGGTGAGGTTTAGGGTTAGGGTTATGGTTAGGATGAGGGTGAGGTTTAGGGTTAGAATTAGGGTTAGGGTGAGGCTGAAGGTGAGGGTTAGGGTTATTGTTAGGATTAGGGTTAGGTTTACGTTTTTGGTGAGTGTGGGGGTGAGGGTTAGGGTTAGGGTTAGAGTGAGGTTTAGATTTTGGGTTAGGGTTAGAGTTGGAGTTAGGGTGAGGGTGAGGTTTAGGGTTAGAGTTAGGGTTAGTGTTAGGTTTATGGTTATGGTGATGGTTAGGCTTATGGTTATGGTTAGGCTTAGGCTTAGGCTTAGGCCGAGCATGAGGGTGAGGGTTAGTGTTAGGGTTAGGTTGAGGGTTAGGGTTAGGGTTAGGGTGAAGGGTAGGATGAGATTTAGGGTTAGGGTTACGGTTAGGATTAGGTTTAGGGTTAGGGTTAGGGTTAGGGTTAGGTTTAGGATTACTGTTAGGTATAGGGTGAGGGTTAGGTTTTCGGTTTGGGTTAGGGTGAGGGTGAGGATAAGGATTAGGGTTAGGTTTAGGGTTAGGGTTAGGTTTAGGGTTAGGGTTATGGTTAGGGTTAGTGTTAGGGTTAGGTTTAGGGTTATGGTGAGGATTAAGGTTAGGGTTAGGGTAATTCTTAGTGTTATGTTTAGGGTTAAGTTTACGGTGAAGGTGAGGCTGAGAGTGAGGTTTATGTTTAGAGTTAGTTTTAGTTTTAGGGTGAGGGTTAGTGTGAGGGTTAGGTTTAGGGATAGGGTTACGTTTAGGGTTAGGATGAGGGTGAGTGTGAGGGTTATGGTTAGTCTTAGACTTATGCTTAGGCTTTGGCCCAGCTTGAGGGTGAGTGTGAGGATTAGGGTTAGGATGAGTGTTAAGGTTAGTGTAAAGGTTAGCGTTAGGGCTATGTTGAAGGTTAGGGTTAGGGTTGGGGTGAGTTTTAAGTTTAGGGTGATGGTTAGGGTTAGTGTGAGTGTTAGTGTTCAGGTTAAGGTTAGTTTTAGGGTGAAGGTAAGTGTTAGGGAGAGGTTTAGGGTTAGGGTGAGGTTTAGGGTTAGAGTTAGGGTTAGGGTGAGGGTTAGGGTTAGGGTTAGTTTTAGGGTGAGGTTTAGGGTTGGGGTGAGTGTTAGGGTTCGGATTAGGATTAGGGTTAAGGTGAGGGTGAGTGTGAGGATTAGGGTTAGGGTTAGGGTTAGGATTAGAGTTATGTTGAGGGTGAGGTTGAGGGTTAGGGTTAGGGTGAGGGTTGCGGTTAGGGTTAGAGTGAGGGTTAGGGTGAAGTTTAGGATTAGGTTTAGGGTTAGGGTATGGGCTAGGGTGAGGGTGAGGTTTAGGGTCAAGTTTCGAATGAGGGTTAGGGTGAGGGTTAGGATTGGGGTTAGTGTTAGGGTTAGGGTTGGGGTTAGGAATAAGCTTAGTGTTAGGCGGAGGGTGAGGGTGAGGGTTAGGGTTAGGGTTTGGGTGAGGTTTAGGGTTAGTGTTAGTGTTAGGGTGAGGGTTAGTGTTAGGGTGTGTGTTACTGTTAGGGTTAGGGTGAGGGTGCGTGTGAGGGTAAGGGTTACTCTTAGTCTTAGGCTTAGGCTTATTCCGAGCCTAAGGGTGAGTGTGAGGGTTAGGATTAGGGTGAGGGTTATGGACAGGGTGAGGGTTAGGGTTATTTTTAGGGTTAGGGTTAGGGTGAGGGTTAGGGTTAGGGTTAGGGTTAGGCTTCAGCTTAAGCATATGCTTTGGCCGAGCATGAAGGTGAGGGTTAGGGTTAGGTTTAGTGTGAGGGTTAGGGTTAGGGTGAGGGTTCCGATGAGGTTTAGGGTTAGGGTTAGGTGTACGGTTAGGGTAAGGTTTAGGTTTTGGGTTAGGGTTAGGGTTAGGTTTAGCGTTTGGGTTAGGGTTATGGTGAGGGTTAGGGTTAGTGTTTGGTTTAGGGTGAGGTTGAGGGTGAGAATTAGGTTTAGAGTTAGGGTTAGGGTTAGGGTAAGTTTTAGGGTTACAGTTAGGATTAGGGTTAAGGGTAGGGTTACAGTGATGGTTAGGGTTATGGTTAGGGTTAGCGTTAGGGTTATTGTTAGTGTTATGGTTAGAGTTAAGTTTACAGTGAGGGTGAGGCTGAGAGTGAGGTTTATGGTTAGGTTTAGGGTTAGGGTTAGTGTTGGGGTTAGCGTTAAAGTGAGGTTAAGGTGAGGGTTAGGGTTGGTGATAGGATTAGAGTTATGCAGAGGGTGAGGGTGAGGGTTAGGGTTAGGGTGAGGGTTGGGGTTAGGGTTAGAGTGAGGTTTAGGGTGAGGGTTAGGATTAGGCTTAGGGTTAGGTTATGGGCTTGGGTGAGGGTGAGGGTTAGGGTGAAGTTTAGTGTGAGGGTTAGGTTTAGGGTTAGTATTAGGGTTAGGGTTGGGGTTAGTGATAGTCTTAGTGTTAGGCGGAGGGTGAGCGTGAGGGTGAGGGTTAGGGTTAGGGTGAGTGTTACTGTTAGCGTTAGGGTGAGGTTGAGTGTGAGGGTAAGGGTTAGTCTTAGTCTTAGGCTTAGGTTTAGGCCAAGCCTAAGGGTGAGAGTGAGGGTTCGGGTTAGGGTTCGGGTTAGGGTTAGGGTAAGGGTTATGGATAGGGTGAGTGTTAGGGTTAGGGTTAAGGTTATTGGTAGGATTAGGATTAGGTTTAAAGTTACTGTGAGGGTGAGATTTAGGGTTAGGGTTAGGGTTAGTGTTAGGGTGAGGTTTAGGGTTAGAGTTAGGGTTATTGTTAGGGTTAGGTTTAGGGTGAGGGTTAGGGTTAGGGTTAGGGTTAGGCTTAGGCCAAGCATGAGGGTGAGGTTTAGTGTGAGGGTTAGGGTTAGGGGTAGGGTGAGGGTTTGGATGAGTTTCAGGGTTAGGGTTAGGTTTAGGTTTATGGTTAGGATTAGGGTAGGTTTAGGGTTAGGGTTAGGGTTAGGGTGAGGGTTAGGGTTAGGGTTTGGGTTAGGGTGAGGGTGGGGGTGATGATTAGGGTTAGGGTTAGGGTTAGGGTTAGGGTAAGGTTTAGGGTTATGGTTAGGGTTAGGGTTAGGTTTACAGTGAGTGTTAGGGTTAGGGTTAGTTTTAGGATTATTGTTATTTTTATGGTTAGGGTTAAGTTTGTGGTGAGGGTGAGGCTGAGGGTGAGGTTTATGGTTAGGTTTATGGTTAGGGTTAGTGTTAGAGGTAGTGTTAGTGTGAGGTTTAGGGTGAGGGTTAGGGCTAGGATTAGGATTAGGATTAGGGTTAAGGTGAGGGTGAGTTTGAGGATTAGGTTTAGGGTTAGGCTTAGGATTAGATTTAGGGTGAGGGTCAGGGTGAGTGTTAAGTTTAGGTTGTGGGTTTGGGTTAGGGTTAGAGTGAGGTTTACATTGAGGGTTAGGCTTAGGCTTAGAGTTAAGGTATGGACTAGCGTGAGGGTGAGGGTTAGGGTTAGGGTGAGGGTTAGGTTGAGATTTATGGTTAGGGTTAGTGTTAGGGTTTGGCTTAGTGTTAGGCGGAGGGCTAGGGTGAAGGTGAGGGTTAGGGTTAGGGTGAGGTAGAAGTTACAGTTAGCTTTAGGGTGAGAGTTAGTGTGAGGTTTAGGGTAAGGGTTAGTGTTATGGTTAGGGGTAGGGTGAAGGTGAATGTGAGGCTTAGGGTTAGTCTTAGCCTAAGGCTTAGGCTTAGGCCGAGCATAAGTGTGAGGGTGAGGGTTAGGGTGTTAGGATTAAGGTGAGACTGAGGGTGAGGTTTAGGGTTAAGATTAGGGTTAGGTTGAGGGCTAGAGTGAGGGTGAGGGTTAGTGTTAGCATTAGGGTGAGGTTAGGGTTAGGGTTAGGGTTAGGATTAGGATGAAGGATAGGGTGAGGGTTAGGGTTAATATTAGGATTAGGGTGATGTTATGTGTTATTGTGAGTATTAGGGTTAGGTTGAGGTTTAGGGTGAGGGTGAGGGTTAAGTTTAGGGTTAGGCTGAAGGTGAGGGTGAGGTTTAGGATTAGTGTTTGGGTTAGAGTGAAGATGAGGGTTAGGGTGAGGAGTACGGTTAGGGTTAGAGTGAGGGTGAGGGTTAGGTTTAGCTTTAGGGTTACGGTTAGGCTGAGGATGAGGGTGAGGGTTAGGGTTAGGGTTAGGATGATGGTTAGGGTTAGTGTTAGGGTGAGGGTGAGGGTGAGGTTTAGGGTTAGGATATTTGTTAGGCTGAGGCTGAGGGTGAGAGTGAGTGGTAGGGTTGTGGTTAGGGTGAGGATTAGGGTTAGTGTGATTTTCACGGTGAGGGTGACAGTAACGGTTAGGGTGATGATTAGGGTGAAGTAAGGGTTATGGTTAGTGTTAGGGTTAGGGTTAGGGTTAGGGTTAGGGAGAGGTTTAGGGTTATGGTTAGGTTGTGGGTAAGTGTTAGAGTGAGGGTTAGGATGAAGGTTAGGGTTAGTTTGAGGGTTAGAGTCAGGGTTATGGTTATGTTGAGTGTAAGGTTTAGGGTGCGGTTTAGGGTGAGGGTGATGGTTAGGGTTAGGATGAGGGTTAGGGTTAGTGTGAGGGTTTGAGTTAGGGTTAGGGTTAGGTTGAGGGTAATGCTTAGGGTTAGGTTTAGGGTGACGGTGAGGGTTAGTGTGAGGGTTATTGTTTGGTTTAGCGTAAGGTTTATGGTGAGGTCTAATGTGAGGTTGAGGGTTTTGTTGAGGGTGACGGTGAGGGTGAGCGTTTCGGTTAGGTAAGGGTTAAGGTTAGGGTTAGGGGGAGGATTAGGGGGAGGATCAGGGATAGGATGAAGTTTAGGGTTAGAGTGATGGTTAGAGTTAGTGTGAGGTTTAGGGTGAGGGTTAGGAATAGGGTTAGGTTTAGGGTTCGGTTTGCATTAGGGTTAGGGTGAGGGATAGGGTGTTTTTGAAGATTAGGTGTAGGTTTAGAGTTAGTGTTAGGGTGATGGTTAGGGTTGGGTTAGGGTTAGGATGAGGGTTAGGGTAAGGGGTAGGGTTAGGGTTATGGTGAATATTAGGATTAGGGTGACGGTTAGAGTAAGGGTAAGGGTTAGGGTTAGGGTGAAGTTAAGGATTAGGGTGAGGGTGAGGGTTAGTGTTAGGTTTAGTATGATGGTGAGGGTGAGGGTTAGGGTTAGGGAAATGGTTAGCTTTTGGGTTAGTTTGAGGATTAGGGTGAGGTTTTGGGTTAGGGTGACCGTTCGGTTTAGGCTGAGTGTTAGGTTTAGCGTTAGGGTTGGTGTGATGTTTAAGGTGAGGGTGAGGCTGAGGGTGAGGGTTCGGGTTCTCGTGAGGGTTAGGGTTTGGGTGAGGGTTAGGGTTAGGGTGAGGGTGATGTTGAGGTTGAAGTTTAGGGTGAGCATTAGGGGTAGGGGTAGGGTTAGGGTGAGGTTTAGGCTTAGGGTTAGTGTTAGGTGAGTGTTACAGGGAGGGATAGGGTTAGGGTGAGAGTTAGGATTACTGTGTGGGTTAGGGTTATGTTTAGGGTGAGGGTAAGGATTAGGGTCAGGTTTAGTGTGAGGGTGAGGATTAGGGTTAGGGTTAGGGTTATGGGGAGGGTGAGGGTGAGGGTTAGGGTTAGGTTTAGGGTTAAGTTTAGGGTGAGGGTTTCGGTGAGCGTTAGGTTTAGGGCAAGGGTGAGGGTAAGGTTTAAAGTGAGGGTTAGAGTGAGGGTGAGGGATAGAGTTAGGATTATTGTGAGTAATAGGGTGAGGGTTAGTGTTAGGGTGAGGGTGAGTGTTAGGATGAGGGTTAGGGTTAGGGTTAGGGTTAGGATGAGGGTTAGGATGAGGGTTAGGGTTAGGGTGAGGTTAGCGTTAGGGTTAGGGTGAGGATTAGGATTAGGGTTAGGGTGAGGGTTAGGATGAGGATTAGGGTTACAATTAGGGTTAGGTTGAGGGCTAGGGTGAGGGTGAGGATTAGGGTTAGTGTTAGGGTAAGGTTTAAGTTTAGGGTTAGGTTTAGGATGAGGGTTAGGATGAGGGTTAGGGTTATGGTGAGGTTGAGGATTAGTGTAAGGGTGAGGGTTAGGGTGAGGTTTAGGGTTAGAGTGAGGTTGAGTATTAGCGTTAGGATTAGGGTTAGGGTGAGGGTGAGTGTTAGCATTAGGGTTAGGGTTAGGGTTAGGTTTAGGGTTAGGATTAGTGTTATTGTTAGGGTTAGGGTTAGAGTTATGGTGAGCGTGAGGGTGAGGGTGAGGGTGAGGGTTAGCATTAGGGTTAGGGTGAGTTTTAGGTTTAGGGTTAGGATTAGGGTTAGGGTGAGGGTGAGGTTTATGGTTAGGTTTAGTGTTAGTTGGAGGGTTAGGTCAAGTGTTCGGGTTAGGGTAAGTTTTTGGGTTAAGGTTAGGGTGAGGTTTAGGTGGAGGTTTAGGTTTAGTGTTAGATTAATGGTTAGGATTAAGGTTAGGGTGAGGGTGAGTTTGAGGGTTAGGGTTAGGCTTAGGCTTAGGATTAGGGATAGGCTGAGGGTGAGGGTGGGGGTGAGGATTAGGGCTAGGGTGATGGTTAGGGTTAGGATTAGGGTGAGGGTTAGGTTGAGGGTTAGGGTTAGGATTAGGGTTAGGGTGAGGGCTAGGATGAGGGTGTGGGTTAGGGTATGTTTTAGGCATAGGCTTAGTGTTAGGCTGAGCTTTTGGGTGAGGATAAGGGTTAGGACTAGGGTTAGGATGAGGTTTTGTGTTAGGGGTAGGGTTAGAGTTAGGGTTAGGGTGTTGGTGAGGTTTAGGGTTAGAGTTAGGGTTAGGTTGAGTGTTAGGGTGGGGGTGACGGAAAGGTTAAGTTGAGGGTTAGGCTGAAGTTGAGGGTTATGGTAAGGTTTAGTGTTAGGGTTAGGGTGAGGGTTAGGGTTAGGGTTAGAGTGAGGGTGAGGGTTAGAGTGAGGATAAGTGTTAGGGTTAGTGTGAGGTTTAGGGTGAGAATGACGGTCAGGGTTAGGGTGAGGGCTAAGGTGAGGGTTAGGTTTATTGTTAGTTTTAGGGTGAAGTTTAGAGTTACGGTTAGTGTTAGGGTTAGGGTGAGGGTGAGGTTTAGTTTTAGAGTTAGTGTTATGGTGAGGCTGAGGGTGAGGGTTAGGGTTAGTGTTAGTGTTAGGTTTAGGGTTAGGGTTAAGGTGAGGGTTAGGCTGAGGGTGAGGGTTAGGGTTAGGATTAGGATTAGGATTAGGGTTAGGGTTATGGTGAGTGTAAGGGTTAGGGTTAAGATTAGGGTTTGGCTTAGGGTTAGGTTGAGGTTTAGGGTGAGAGTGAGGGTTAGGGTTCGGTGATGGTAAGTCTTAGGGTTATGGGGAGGGTTAAGATTTGTGTTAGGTTTAGGATTAGGTTTAGGGTGAGGGCTAGGGTGAGGGTCAGGTTTAGGGTTAGGGTTAGGGTGAGGTTTAGGGTTAGGGTTAGGTTTAGGGATAGGGTGAGGGTGCGGTTTAGGGTTAGAGTTAGGGTTAAGGTGAGGCTGATGGTGAGGGTTAGGGTTAAGGTTAGGATTAGGATTAGGATTAGGGTAAGGTTTAGGGTGATTGTGAGTGTTAGAGTTAGGGTTCGGGTTTGGGTTAGGGTTACACTGAGGGTGAGGGTGAGGGTGAGGGTTAGGGTTAGTCTGAGGGTTAGTTTAAGGGTTAGGAGCAGAGTTAGGATGAGGGTTAGGGTTAGGATTAGGGTTAGGGTGAGGGCTAGAGTGAGGGTGAGCTTTAGGGTTAGGGTTAGGGTGAGAGGTAGCGTTATGGTTAGGGGAGATTAGGATTCGGGTTAAGTTTAGGGTTAGGGTGAGGGTTAGGGAAGGGTTACTGTGAGGTTGATGGTTAGGGTTAGGTTGAGGTTTAGGCTTAAAATTAGGGTTAGGGTGAGGTTGAGGTTTAGGGTTAGATTGAGGGTTATAGTTAGGATTTGTTTTAGGGTGAGGGCTAGGGTGAGGGTGAGGGTTAGGGTTAGGGTTTAGCTTAGGCTTAGGGTTAAGCTGAGCGTGATGGTGAGTGTGAGGTTTAGGGTTATGGTTACTGTGAGGTTTAGTGTTAGGGTTAGGGTTAGATTTAGGGTTAGGGTGAGGGTGAGGTTTAGGAGTAGAGTTAATGTTAGGCTGAGTGTTAGGCTTAGGGTGAGGGTTGGGGTGGGGGTGACACTAAGGGTAAGGTGAAGTTTTGACTGAGGGTGAGGGTCACGATAAGGGTGAGGGTTAGGGTTAGGTTGAGGGTTAGGGTTAGGGTTAGGTTGAGTGTGAGGTGTAGATTAAGGATTAGTGTTAGGGTTAGTGTGAGGTTTACCGTGAGGATGAGTTTTAAGGTTAGGGTTAGGGCTAAGGTTAGGTTGAGGTTTAGGGTTAGTGTTAGGGTGAGGTATAGGGTTAGGGTGATAGTTAGGGTTAGTGTGAGGCTTAGTGTTTGGGTTACGGTTAGTGTTAAGGTGAGGGTAAGTGTTAGGGTGAGGGTTAGGTTTAGCGTGAGGGTAATGGTTAGGGAGAGGGTAAGGGTTAAGGTTAGGGTTTTTGTTAGGGTTAGGGTTAGGGTTACGGTTACTGTGAGGGTGAAGCTTAGGTTTAGGGTTAGGATTAGGATTAGGGTTCGTGTTAAGGTGAGGGTAAGTGTTAGGGTGAGGCTTAGGGTTATGCTGAGGGTAATAGTTAGGGTGAGGGTCAGGGTTAGGGTGAGGGTTACGTTGAGCGTGAGGTTAGGGTTATGTTGAGCGTGAGGGTAGGGTTAGGTTGAGGGTTAAGGTTAGGGTTAGGTTTATGGTGAGTTTAGGGTTAGGGTAAGTGTGAGGGTTAGTTTTACGTTTGGGGTTAGTGATAGGGTGAGGGTTAGTGTTAGGGTTAGGGTTAGGGTTAGAGTTAGTGTTAGGGTCAGGGTGAGCTTTAGGGTTAGAGTTAGGGTTAGTGTTAGGGTTAGGGTTAGGGTGAGGGTTAGGGTTAGGCTTAGGTTTAGGCTTAGGCCGAGCTTGAGGGTGAGGGTTAGGGTTCGGGTTAGGGTTCAGGTTACGGTTATGGTTACTGTCAGGTTTAGGATGAGGTTTAGGGTTAGGGTTAAGGTTAGGGTAAGGGCTAGGTTGAGGGTTAGGGTGAGGTTTAGGGTGAGGGATAGGGTTAGGTTTAGGATTAGGGTTAGGGTGAGTGTGAGTGTGAGGCTCAGGGTTAGGGTTAGGGTTAGGCTTAGGGTTAGGTTGAGGGTTAGGGTTACGGTTTGTATTAAGGTGCAGTTGAGGCTGATGTTTAGGGTTAGGTTTAGGGTTAGATTTAGGGTTAGGTTTAGGGTTACAGTTAGTGTGAGGGTTATGTTGAGGGTTAGGCTTAGGGTTAGGGTTAGGCTTAGGGTTAGGCTGAGGGTGACTGGGGGTGAGGATTAGAGTTAGGTTTAGGGTTAGGCTTAGCGTTAGGGTTATTGTTAGTGTTATGGTTAGGGTTTCGTTTGCAGTGAGGGTGAGGCTGAGGGTAAGTGTGAGGGTTAGGGTTAAGTTTAGTGTTATTGTTAGGGTTAGGGCTAGAGTTACCATAATTTTGAGGGTGAGGTTCAAGATTAGGGTTAGGTTGAGTTTTAGGGTTAGGGATAGGGTTAGGATGAGGGTGAGTTTTAGGGTTATGGTTAGGGTTAGGGTTAGGGTTAGGGTGAGGTTTCGGGTTAGGGTTAGGGTTGGGGTAATGGTGAGGGTGAGCTTTAGGGTTAGAGTTAGGGTTAGGGTGAGGCTGAGGGTGAGGTTTAGGGTTAGGGTTAGTGTTAGGTTTAGTGTTAGGGTTAGGGTGAGGGTTAGGGTTAGGGTGATGCTTAAGGATAAGTTTAGGATTAGGGTTAGGTTTAGGGTGCCTGTGAGGTTTAGGGTTAGGGTTAGGATAAGGTTTAGGCTTAGGGTTTGGCTGAGTGTGAGTGTGAGTGTTAGGGTTAGGGTTAGGGTGAGGGTTAAGTTTAGGGATATGGGGAGGTTTAGGATGAGCGTTAGGGTTAGGATTAGGGATAGGGTGAGGGATAGGGTGAGGGTGAGGTTTAGGGTTAGGGTTAGAGTTGGGGTTATGGTGTGGGTGAGGTTTAGGGTTAGAGTTAGGGTTAGATTGAGGCTGAGGGTGAGGGTTAGGGCTAGGGTTAGTGTTAGGTTTAGGGTTAGGGTTAGGGTGAGGGTTAGGGTGAGGTGAGGGTTAAGGTTAAGGTTAGGATTAGGGTTAGGGTTAGGGTGAGTGTGAGGTTTAGGGTTCGGGTTAGGATTAGGTTTATGCTTAGGGTTAGGCTGAGTCTTAGGTTGAGTGTGAGTGTTAGGGTGAGGGTGAGGGTTAGGGTAAGGATTAGGGGAAGGGTTAGGATGAGGGTTAGGGTTAGGATTAGGGTTAGGGTGAGGGCTAGGATGAGGGTGAGGTTTAGGGTTAGGGTTAAGGTGATTGTTAGGGTTAGGGTTATGTTGAGAATTCTGATTCGGTTTAATTTTATGTTTAGGTTGATGGTTAAGATAAGGGGTACGCTGAGGTTTAGGGTTAGGTTGAGGGTTAGGGTTAGGATTTGTGTTAGGTTGAGGGTTTGGGTTAGTTTTAGGGTGAGGTTTAGTATGAGGGTTAGGATTAGGGTTAAGGTGAGGGCTAGGCTGAGGGTGAGGTTTAAGGGTTAGTGTTAGGGTGAGGTTTAGGTTAGGGTTAGGGTTAGGGTTGGGGTGAGTGTGAGGTTCAGGGTTAGAGTTAGGGTAAGGGTGAGGCTGAGGTTGAGGGTTAGGGTTAAGGTTAGTTTTAGAGTTAGGGTTAGAGTGAGGTTAAGGTTGAGCGTGAGGGTTAGGCTTAGGGTTAGGATTAGGATTAATGTAATGGTTAGGGTGAGTGTGAGGTTTAGGGTTATGGTTAGGCTTAGGCTTATGTTTAGGGTAAGGGAGAGGGTGAAGGTGAGGGTTAGCTTTAGGTTGAGCATTAGGGTTAGGGTTAGCTTCAGTGTTAGGGTTCAGGTTAAATTTAGGTTTTGGGAGAGGGTTTGGTTTAGGGTTATGGTGAGCTTGAGGGTTAGGGTTAGGTTGAGGGTTAGGGTTAGAGTTAAGATGAGGGTTAGGATTACGGTTAGGGTGAGGGTTAGCATGAGGATTAGGGTTAAAATTATGGTTAGGTTGATGGTTAGGTTGAGGATGAGGATTAGGGTTAGTGTTAGGGTGAGTGTAAGTGTTAGGATGAGGGTTAGGTTTAGGGTGATATTTAGGATCAGGGTTAGGGTTACGGTGAGGGTGAGGGTTAGGTTTAGGATGAGGGTTAAGGTTAGGATTAGGGTTAGGTTGAGGGTGAGTGTTAGCATTAAGGTTATGGTTAGGGTTATGTTTAGGTTTAGGATTAGTGTTATTTTTAGGGTTAGGGTTAGAGTTATGGTGAGGGTGAGGGTGAGGGTTAGGTTTAGGGTTAGGGTGAGTTTTAGGTTTAGGGTTAGGATTAGAGTTAGGGTGAGGGTGAGGTTTAGGGTTAGGTTTAGGGCTAGTTGGAGGGTTAGGTTGAGGGTTCGGGTTAGGGTTAGTTTTAGGGTTAAGGTTAGGGTGAGGGTTAGATTGAGGTTTAGGGTTAATGTTAGAGTTAGTGTTAGGATTAGGGTTAGGGTGAGGGTGAGTGTGAGGGATAGGCTTAGGCTTAGGCTTAGTGTTAGGCTCAGGGTGAGGGCGGGGGTGATTGTTAGGGTTATGGTAATGGTTAGGGTTAGGGTTAGGATGAGGGTTAGGATAAGGGTTAGGTTTAGGATTAGGATTAGGTGAGGGCTAGGGTGAGGGTTTGGGTTAGGGTAAGTGTTAGGCTTAGGCTTAGGATTAGGGGGAGTGTTTGGTTGAGGATAAGGGTTAGGGATAGGTTTAGGGTGAGGTTTAGTGTTAGGGTTAGTGTTAGAGTTAGGGTTAGGGTGAGGGTGAGGTTTAGGGGTAGAGTTAGGGTTAGGGTTAGGGTTAGGTTTAGGGTTAGGGTGGGGGTGACGGTAAGGGTAAATTTGAGGGTTAGGCTGAGGGTGAGGTTTATGGTAAGGGTGAGGGTTAGGGTTAGGGTGAGGGTTAGGGTTAGGGTTACAGTGAGAGTGAGGGTTAGATTCAGGATAAGTGTTATGGTTAGTGTGAGGTTTAGGGTGAGGATGATGGTTAGGGTTAGGGTGAGGGCTAAGGTGAGGGTGAGGTTTAGGGTTAGTGTTAGGGTGAGGTTTAGTGTTAGGGTGATGGTTAGGGTTAGTGTGAGGGTTAGTGTTAAGGTTAGGCTTAGTGTTAGGGTGAAGGTGTTACGGTGAGCTTAGGGTTATGGTGAGGGTTATGGTTAGGGTGAGGTTTAGGGTTAGGGTTAGGTTTATTGTTAGCGTTAGGGTTAGGGTTACTGTTACGGTGAGGTTGAGGGTGAGGTTTAGGGTTAGGGTTAGGATTCGGATAGGGTTAGTGTTAGGGTGAGTGTAAGTGTTAGGATGAGGGTCAGGGTTAGGTTCAGGGTTAGGGTCAAGGTTAGGGTGAGGGTTAGGATTAGGGTTAGGTTGAGGATTAGGTTTAGGTTTAGGTTTTATGAGTAGGGTTAGTTTGAGGGCTAGTTTGATGGTGAGGATTAGGGTTAGTGTTAGGGTAACTTTTAAGGTTAGGGTTAGGTTTATGGTGAGGGTTAGGATGATGGTAAGGGTTACGGTGAAGGTGAGGGTTAGGGTTAGGTTGAGGGTTAGGATTAGGGTTAGGGTGAGGGTGAGTGTTAGCATTAGGGTTAGGGTTAGCGTTAGGTTTAGGGTTAGGATTAGTGTTATTGTTAGGGTTCGGGTCAGAGTTATGGTTAGGCTGAGGGTGATGGTTAGGTTTAGGGTTAGGGTGAGGTTTAGTATTTGGGTTACGATTAGGGTTAGGGTGTGGGTGAGGTTTAGGGTTAGTTGGACGGTTAGGTCGAAGGTTAGGTTTAGGGTCAGTTTTAGGGTTAAGGTTGGGGTGAGGTTTAGGTTGAGGTTTAGGGTTAGTGTTAGAGTTAGGGTTAGGATTAGGGTTAGGGTGAGGGTGAATGTGAGGTTTAGGGTTAGGCTTAGGCTTAGCTTAGGGTTAGGCTGAGGGTGAGGATGGGGGTGAGGATTAGAGTTACGGTGATGGTTAGTGTTACGGTTAGTGTGAGTGTTAGGATGAGGGTTAGGGTTTGAATTAGGGTTAGGATAAGGGCCAGGGTGAGGATGTGGTTTAGGGTAAGTGTTAGGCTTAGGCTTAGGGTTAGGCTGAGCCTTTGGTTGAGGATAAGGGTTTAGGGTTAGGGTTAGGGTGAGGTTTAGTTTTAGGGTTAGGGTTAGAGTTAGGGTTAGGGTGAGGGTGAGGTTTAGGGGTAGAGTTAGGGTTAGGGTGAGGGTTAGGGTTAGGGTGAGTGTTAGGGTGGGTGTGACGGTAAGGGTAATGTTGAGGGTTAGGCTGAGGGTGAGGGTTATGGTAAGGGTGAGGGTTAGGGTTAGGGTGAGGGTTAGGGTTAAGGTTAGGGTGATGGTTAAGGTTATGGTTAGGATGAGGGTTAGGGTGAGGTTTAGGTTTAGGGTGAGGGTTAGGGTGAAGGTGACAGTAAGGGTAAAGTTGAGGTTTAGGGTTAGGGGGGTTAGTGTGAGGATTAGGATTAGGGTTAGGGTGAGTGTGAGGTTTAGATTGAGGATTCATGTTAGGGTTAGTGTGAGGTTTAGGGTGAGGATGAGTGTTAGGTTTAGGTTGAGGGCTAAGGTCAGGGTGAGGTTTAGGTTTAGTGTTAGGGTGAGGTTTAGGATTAGGGTGATGGTGAGGCTTAGTGTGAGGGTTAGTGTTAGGGTTAGGCTTAGTGTTAGGGTGAGGTTGTTCCGGTGAGCTTAGGGTTATGGTGAGGGTTATGGTTAGGGTGAGGGTTAGGGTTAGGTTTAGGGTTATTGTTAGCGTTAGGGTTAGGGTAACGGTTACGGTGAGGGTCAAGGTGAGGGTTAGGGTTAGGGTTAGGATTAGGATTAGTGTTAGTGTTAGGGTGAGTGTAAGTGTTAGTATGAGGGTTAGGGTTAGGGTGAGGTTTATGGTTAGGGTTAGGTTGTGCGTGAGGTTTAGGTTAAGGTTGAGGGTTAGGGTTAGGGTTAGGGTGAGGTTAGGGTTAGGGTTAGTGTGAGGGTTAGGGTTGTGGTTAGGGTTAGTGTTAGGGTGAGGATAAGTGTTAAGTCAGGGTTTGGGTTAGGGTGAGGTTTATGGTTAGTTTGAGGGTTAATATTAGGGTTAGGGTTATTGATAGTGTTAGGTTTAGGGTTACGGTTATGGTGAGGGTGAGTGTGAGGGTTACGGTTAGGGTTAGCGTGAGGTTTAGGGTTTGCATTAGAGTTAAAGTTAGGTTTTGGGTGTTGGTGAGGTTTAGGTTTAGAGTTAGGGTTAGGGTGAGGGTTAGGTTGAGGGTTAAGGTTATGGTTTGTGTTAGGGTTAGGGTTAGGGTGAGAGTTAATGGGCGGTTTAGGGTTAGGGTAAGGGTTAGTATTAGGGTTAGGGTTAGGGTTGGTTTTAGGGTTAGTATTAGTGTTATTGTTAGGGTTAGGGTTAGAGTTATGGTGAGGGTGAGGGTGAGGGTGAGGGTGAGGGTTAGGTTTAGGGTTAGGGTGAGGGTGAGGTTTAGGGTTAGGTTTAGATTTAGTTGGAGGGTTAGGTCGAGGGTTAGGGTTAGGGTTAGTTTTAGTGTTAAGATTAGGGTGAGGGTTAGGTTGAGGTTTAGGGTTAGTGTTAGAGTTAGGGTTAGGATTTGGGTTAGGGTGAGGGTGAGTGTGAGGGTTAGGGTTAGGCTTAGTCTTAGGCTTAGGGTTAGGCTGAGGGTGAGGGTGGGGGTGAGGATTAGAGTTAGGGTGATGGTTAGGGTTAGGATTAGGGTGAGGGTTAGGATAAGGGTTAGTTTTAGGATTAGGGTTAGGGTGAGGGCTAGGGTGAGGGTGTGGTTTAGGGTAAGTGTTAGGCTTATGGTTAGGCTGAGCGTTTGGTTGAGGATAAGGTTTAGGGTTAGGTTTAGGGTGAGGTTTAGTGTTAGGGTTAGGGTTAGAGTTAGGTTTCGAGTGAGGGTGAGGTTTAGGGCTAGAGTTAGGTTTAGGGTGAGGGTTAGGGTGGCGGTTACGCTAAGGGTAAAGTTGAGGGTTAGACTGAGGGTGAGGTTTATGGTAAGGGTGAGGGTTAGGGTTAGGGTGAGGGTTAGGGTTAGGTTTAGAGTGAGAGTGAGGTTTATATTGAGGATAAATGTTAGGGTTAGTGTGAGGTTTAGGGTGAGGATGAGGGTTAGGGTTAGGGTGAGGCCTAAGGTGAGGGTGAGGTTTAGGGTTAGTGTTAGGGTGAGGTTTAGTGTTAGGGTGATGGTTAGGGTTAGTGTGAGGGTTAGTGGTAGGGATAGGGTTAGTTTTAGGGTGAGGGTGTTAGGGTGAGCTTAGGGTTATGGTGAGGGTTATGGTTAGGGTGAGGTTTAGGGTTAGGCTTAGGGTTATTGTTAGCATTAGGGTTAGGGTTATAGTTACGGTGAGCGGGAGGGTGAGGGTTAGGGTTAGGGATAGGATTAGGATTAGGGTTAATGTTAGGGTGAGGGTAAGTGTTAGTATGAGGGTTAGGGTTAGGGTGAGGATTATGGTTAGGTTTAGGGTTAAGTTGAGCGTGAGGATTAGGCTTAGGTTGAGGTTTCGGTTTAGGGTTGTGGTTAGGTTGAGTTTAGGGTTAGGGTTTTTGTGAGGGTTAGTGTTCCGATTAGGGTTAGTGGTAGGGTGAGGGCAAGTTTTAGGGTGAGTTTTAGGATTAGGGTGATGATTATGGTTAGGGTGAGGATTATGGTTAGGGTGAGGGTTAGGGTTATTGTTAGGGTTATGGTAGGTTTAGATTTAGGGTTAGGGTGACTGTGAGGGTGAGATTTAAGGTTAGAGTTAGGATTAGTGTTAGGTTTAGGGTTAGGGTGAGGGTTAGGGTTAGGCTTAGGCTGAGGTTAAGGCTTAAGCCGAGCATGAGGGTTCGGGTTAAGGTGAGGGTTAGGGTGAGGTTTAGGGTTATGATTACTGTCAGGTTTACGATGAGGTTTTGGGTTAGGGTTAAGGTTAGGGTGAGTGTTAGGGTGAGTGTTAGGTTGAGGGTTAGGGTTAGGGATAGGGTTAGGTTTAGGATTAGGGTTAGGGTGAGGTTGAGTGTGAGGCTTAGAGTTAGGTTTAGGTTTAGCCTGAGAGTTAGGGTGACGGTTAGTGTTAGGGTTTTGTTTAGGGTGCAGTTGAGGTTGAGGATTAGGGTTAGGTTAAGTGTTAAATTTAGCGTTAGGTTTAGGGATAGGGTTAGTGTTAAGGTTAGGGATAGGGTTATGGTTAGGCTGAGGGTGACTGTGGGGGTGAGGATTAGAGTTAAGGTTAGTGTTAGGCTTAGGGTTAGGGTTAATGTTAGTATTATGGTTAGGGTTAAGTTTGCGGTGAGGGTTAGGCTGAGGTTGAGGTTTAGGTTTAAGTTTACGGTGAGGGTGAGGCTTAGGTTTAGAGTTAGGGTTAGGGTTAGGATTATTGTGAGGGTTGGGGATTGATTTGCGGTGAGGTTGAGGGTGAGGGTGAAGGTTAGGGTTATGGTGAGTTTTAGGGTTATGTTTAGGGTTAGGGTGAGGGTGAGGTTTAGGGTTAGAGTTAGGGTTAGGGTGAGGAATCGGGTTAGTTTTAGGGTTGGGGTTATGGTGAGGTTGAGGTTTAGGGTTAGAGTTAGGCTTAAGCTGAGGCTGAGGGTGAGGGTGAGAGTTAGGGTTAGGATTAGGATTAGGGTAAGGGTTAAGGTGAGTTTGAGGGTTAGGGTTAGAGTTAGGATTAGGCTTAGGGTTACACTGAGGGCGAGGGTGCGTGTGAGGGTAAGGGTTAGGATTAGGATTATCGTGAGGGCTAGGGTTAGGTTGAGGTTTAATGTTAGGGTTAGGGTGAGAGTAAGGGTTAGGGTTAGGGTGAGAGTAGCATTCGGGTTAAGTTTAGCGTTAGGTTGAGGGTTAGGGTCATGGTTAC
Source organism: Dipodomys merriami (assembly GCF_024711535.1). NCBI lineage: Eukaryota > Metazoa > Chordata > Mammalia > Rodentia > Heteromyidae > Dipodomys > Dipodomys merriami. The sequence continues at coordinate 996,630 of NW_027202849.1, forward strand.
AGTGAGGTTGAGGGTTAGGGTTAGGTTGAGGTTTAGTGTTAAGATTAGGCTTAGGGTGAGGGTCAGGGTTAGGGTTAGGGTAAGGGTTAGGGTGAGGGTGAGGTTTAGGGTTAGGTTGAGTGTTAGGGTTAGGATTTGTGTTAGGGTGAGGACTAGGGTGAGGGTGAGGGTTAGGTCAAGGTTTTGGCTTAGGCTTAGTGTTAAACTGAGCATGAGGGTGAGGGTTAGAATTGGGGTGAGATTTAGGGTTAGGGTTATGGGGAAGGTCAGGATGAGGGTTAGGGTTAGAATTAGGTTTACGGTGAGGGCTAGGGTGAGGGTGATGTTTAGGGTGAGATTTAAGGTTAGGGTTAGGTTTAGGGTTTGGTGAGGGTGAGGTTTAGGGTTAGAGTTAGGGTTAAGTTGAGGCTGAGGGTGAGCGTTAGGGTTAGGGTTAGGATTAGGATTAGGGTAAGGGTTAGGGTGATTGTGATGGTTAGGGTTTGGGTGTGTTTTTGGCTTATTGTTACACTGAGGGTGAGGGTGAGGGTGAGGGTTAGGTTTAGGATTAAGTTTAGAGTGAGGGTGAGTGTGTGTGTTAGGGTTAGGTTTAGGGTTAGGCTTAGGGTTAGGCTGATGGTCAGGTTTAGAGTGAGGTTTAGGGTTAGTGTGAGTGTTAGGTTAAGGGTTAGGGGGAGGGTTAGGATGAGGCTTAGGGTTAGGATTAGGATTAGGGTGAGGGTTAGGGTGAGGGTGAGTTTTAATGTTAGGGTTAAAGTCAAAGTTAGGGTTAGGGTTAGGGTGAGAGTAAGATTCTGGTTAAGTTTACGGTGAGGTTGAGGGTTAGGATTAGGTTCAGCTTTAGGGTTAAGATTAGGGTAAGGGTGAGGGTGAGTGTTCTGGTTAGGGTAAGGTTTACGGTGAGGGTGAGGGTGAGGGTTAGGGTTAGTGTTAGTGTTAGGTTTAGTGTTAGGGTTAGGGTTAGAGTTAGGATTAGGGTGAGGGTGAGGTTTATGGGTAGAGTTAGTGTTAGGGTAAGGGTTAGGCTTAGGGTGAGGGTTAGGTAGGGGGTGACAGTAAGGGTAAGGTGAGGATTAGGCTGAAGGTGAGGGTTACGATAAGTGTAAGGGTTAGGGTTAGGGCGAGGGATAGGGTTAGGGTTAGGGTGAGGGTGAGGGTTAGATTGAGGATTAGTGTTCGGTTTAGTGTGAGGTTTACTGTGAGGATGAGTATTAGGGTTAGGGCTAGGGTTGGGTTGAGGTTTAGGATTAGTGTTAGGGTGAGGTATAGGGTTAGGGTGATAGTTAGGGTTAGTGTGAGGCTTAGTGTTCAGGTTACGGTTAGTGTTAATGTGAGGGTAAGTGTTAGGGTGAGGGTAAGTTTTAGGGTGAGGGTAATGGTTACGGTTAGGGTTAGGGTTAGGGTTAGGGTTTTTGTTAGGGTTAGGGTTAGGATTATGGTTACGGTGAGGGTGAGGGTTAGGGTTAGGGTTAGGATTAGGGTTAGGGTTAGTGTTAGGGTGAGGGCAAGTTTTAGGGTGAGGGTCAGGGTTAGGTTTAGGGTTACGTTGAGCGTGAGGTTTAGGGTTATGTTGAGGGTTAGGGTTAGGGTTAGGGTTAGGGTGAGGCTAGGGTTAGGGTTATTGTGAGGGTTAGTTTTAGGGTTCAGGTTTGTGTTAGGGTGAGGGTAAGTGTTAGGGTGATGTTTAGGGTTAGGGTGAGGATTATGTCTAGGGTGAGGGTTAGGGTTATTGTTAGGGTTAGGGTTAGGGTTAGAGTTAGGGTTAGGGTGAGGGTGAGGTTTAGGGTTAGAGTTAGGGTTAGTTTTAGGGTTATTGTTAGTGTGAGGGTTAGGGTTATGGTTAGGCTTAGGCTTAGGCTTAGGCCGAGCATGAGGGTGAGGTTTAGGGTTCGGGTTAGGGTGAGGATTAGGGTTATGTTTAGTTTCAGGTATACAATGAGGTTTAGGGTTAGGTTGAGGGCTAGGGTGAGAGTTAAGGTGAGGGTTAGGATTAGGGATAGAGTTAGGTTTAGGATTAGGGTTAGGGAGAGGGTGAGTGTGAGGCTTAGTTTTAGGGTTAGCCTTAGGCTTAGAGTTAAGGTGAGGGTTAGGGTTACGGTTTGGGTTAGGGTGCAGGTGAGGCTGAGGATTAGGGTTAGGTTTAGGGTTAGATTTAGGGTTAGGTATAGGGTTAGGATTAGTCTTAGGGTTATTGTTAGGGTTAAGGTGAGGTTTAGGGTTAGGGTTAGGTTTAGGCTTAGGGTTAGGGTTAGGCTGAGCGGGAGGTTGAGGGTGAGGGTTAGCGTTAGGGTGATGGTTAGGTTTTAGGTTAGGGTGATGGTTAGGATGAGGTTTAGGGTTAGGGTGAGGGTTAGGCTGAGGATGATGGTAAGGGTAAAGTTGAGGTTTAGGCTGAGGGTGAGGGTTAAGATAAGTTTAAGGATTAGAGTTATGTTTAGGGCTAGGTTAATGTTTATGTTTAGGGTTAGGGTGAGGGTTAAATTGACGATTAGTGTTAGGTGAGTGTGAGGTTTAGGGTGAGGATGTGGGTTAGGGTTAGGATGAGGGTAAGGTTTAGAATTAGGGTTAGGGTGAGGGCTAGGGTGAGGGTGAGGGTTTGGGTTAGCGTTAGGGTGACGTTTAGGATTAGGGTAAGGGTTATGGTTAGTGTGAGGGTTAGTGTTAGGGTTAGGGTTAGTGTTAGGATGAGGGTAAGTGTTAGCGTGAGGGTTTGGGTTAGGGTGAGCGTAATGGTTAGGGTGAGGTTTAGGGTTATTGTTAGGGTTAGTGTTAGAGTTATGGTTAGGGTGAGGGTGAGATTTAGGTTTAGATTTAGGGTTAGGGTTAGGGTTAGGGTTAGGGAGAGTTAGGGTTAGGGTTAGGCTTAGGCTTACACTTAGGCTTAGGCGGAGCATGAGGGTGAGGATTAGGTTTCGGGTTAGGCTTAGGGTTAGGGTTAGGGTTAGGGTCAGGGTTAGGGTGAGGGCTAGGGTGAGGGTTAAGGTAAGGGTTAGTGTTAGGGATAGGGTTAGGTTTAGGATTAGGTTTAGGTTGAGGGTGAGTGTGAGCGTTAGGGGTAGGGTTAGGGTTAAACTGAGAGTTAGGGTGAGGATTAGGGTAAGGGTTTGGGTTAGGGTGAGTGTGAGGCTGACGATTAGGTTTAGGTTTAGGGTTAGATTTAGGGCTAGGTTTAGGGTTAGGGTTTGTGTTAGGCTTAGAGTTAGGGTTACTGTGATGGTTAGGGTTAGGGTTAGGCTTAGGGTTAGGCTGAGGGTTAGGCTGAGGTTGAGGGTGGGGGTTAGGATTAGGGTTAGGTATAGTGTTAGGCTTATGTTTAGGATTATTGTAAGTGTTATGGTTATGGTTATTGTTGCCGTGAGGTTGAGGCTGAGGGTGAGGTTTAGGGTAAGTGTTAGGGTTAGTGTTATTGTTAGGGTTAGGGTTAGAGTTACGGTGAGGTTGAGGGTGAGAGTGAAGGTTAGGTTAAGTGTGAGGTTTAGGGTTAGGGTCATTATTAGGGAGAGGTTGAGGTTTAGTGTTAGAGATAGGGTTAGGGGGAGGGTTGGGGGAGGGTTAGGGTTAGGCTTAGTGATAGGCTGAGGGTGAGGGTGTGGGTGAGAATTAAGGTTAGGGTGATAGTTCACGTTAGGGTTAGGGTGAGGGTGAGATTTAGGCTTAGAGTTAGGGTTAGTGTTAGCGTTAGGGTGAGGGTTAGGGTTAGGGTTAGGTTTAGGCTTAGGCTTAGGCTGAGAATGAGGGTTAGGTTTAGGGTTCGGGTTACGGTGAGGGTTACGGTTGTGTTTAGTGTCAGGTTTTGGATGAGGTTTAGGGTTAGGGTTAGGGTGAGGTTGAGGGCTAGGATGAGGGTGAGGGTTAGGGTTAGGATTAGTATTAGGCTTAGAGTTAGGGTGAGGTTTAGGGTTAGAGTTTGGGTTAGGGTGCAGGTGAGGCTGAGGATTAGGATTACGTTTAGGATTAGATTTAGGGTTAGGTTTAGAGTTAGTGTTAGTGTTAGTGTAAGGATTAGGTTAGGGTTAGGCTGAGGGTGAGGTTTAGGGCTAGGGTTAGGGTGAGGGTTAGGGTTAGGGTTAGGGTGAGATTTAGGATTCGGGTTAATTTTATGTTTAGGGTGAGGGTTAGGGTAAGGGTTACAGTGAGGGTGAGGGTTAGCATTAAGGATAGGGTTAGTTTGAGGATTAGGGTTAGGGTGAGGGTGAGTGTGAGTGTTAGGGTTAAGGATATTGTTAGGCTGAGAGTTATGGTGAGGGTTAGGGTTAGGGTGAAGGTGAGGCTGAGTATTAGGTTTAGATGTAGGGTTAGGTTGATGGTTAGTGTTAGTTTTAGGGTTAGGGTTAGGGTTACAGTGAGGGTTATGGTTAGGGTTAGGCTTAGGCTTTGTGTTAGGCTGAGGGTGAGAGTGGGGTGAGGATTAGTGTTAGGGTTAGGGTTAGGCTTAGGGTTAGGTTTATTGTTAGTGTTATGGTTAGGGATTAGTTTGTGGTGAGGCTGAGGCTGAGGGTGAGGGTTAGGGTTATGGTTATGGTTAGGGTTAGTGTTATTGTTAGGGTTAGGTTTAGAGTTATTGGGAGGTTGAGGGCGAGGGTGAGTGTTAGGGTTTGGATGAGGTTTAGGGTTAGGGTTAGGGTTAGGGTGAGGGTGAGGGTGAGGTTTAGGGTTAGAGTTATGCTTAGGGGATGGTTAGGGTGAAGTTTAGTGTTAGGGTCAGCATTAGGGTTAGGGTGTGGGTGAGGGTTAGGTTGAGGTTTATGGATAGGGTTAGGTTTAGGACTAGGGTTAGGGTGAGGGTGAGGGTGAGGGTTAGGGTGAGGCTTAGGTTTAGGCTTAGGGTTAGGCTGAGGGTGAGGATGGGGGTGAGGATTAGGGTTAGGGTGACAGGGTTAGGATTAGGGTGAGGGTTAAGATGAGGTTTAGGGTTAGGATTATGGTTAGGGTGAGTGCTAGGGTGAGTGGGAGGGTTAGCGGAAGGTTTAGGCTTAGGCTTAGGGTTAGGCTGAGCGTGAGGCTGAGGGTGAAAGTTAGGGATAGTGTGATGGTTAGGTTTACGGTTAAGGTGACGGTTAGGATGAGGTTTAGGATTAGGGTGAGGGTTAGTCTGAGGATGATGGTAAGGGTAAAGGTGAGGTTTAGGCTGAGGGTGAGGTTTAAGATAAGTGTGAGGGTTAGGGTTAGGTTTAGGGCTAGGGTAAGGGTTAGGGTTAGGGTTAGGATGAGGGTTAAATTGAGGATTAGGTTTAGGGTGAGTGTGAGGTTTAGTGTGAGGATGAGGGTTAGGCTTAGGGTGAGGGTAAGGTTTAGAATTAGGGTTAAGGAGAGGGCTAGAGTGAGGGTGAGGGTTGGGGTTAGTGTTAGGGTGAGGTTTAGGATTATGGTGAGGGTTAGGGTTAGTGTGAGGGTTATTGTTAGGGTTAGGGTTAGTGTTAGGTGGAGGGTAAGTGTTATGTTGAGGGTTAGGGTTAGGGTGAGCATTATGGTTAGGGTGAGGTTTAGGGTTATTTTTAGGGTTAGGGATAGGGTTAGACTTAGGGTTAGGGTGAGGGTGAGATTTAGGTTTAGAGTTAGGTTTAGGGTTATGTTTAGGGTTAGGGAGGGTTAGGGTTAGGGTTAGGCTTAGGCTTAAGCTTAGGCTTAGGCGGAGCTTGAGGGTGACGATTAGGTTTAGGGTTAGGCTTAGGGTTTGGGTTAGGGTTAGGGTCAGGGTTAGGATGAGGTTTAGGGTTAGGATTAGGCTTAGGGTGATGGCTAGGGTGAGGGTTAGGGTGAGGGTTAGGGTTAGGGATAGGGTTAGGTTTAGGATTAGGGTTAGGGTGTGAGTGTGAGGATTAGGTTTAGGTTTAGAGTAAGACTGAGAGTTAGCATTAGGGTTTGGGTTAGGGTGAGTGTGAGCCTGAGGATTACGTTTGGGTTTAGGGTTACATTTAGGGCTAGGATTAGGGTTAGGGTTTGTTTTAGGGTTACTGTTAGTGTTACGGAGAGGGTTAGGGTTAGGGTTAGCCTTAGGCTTAGGGTTAGGCTGAGGGTGAGGGTGGGGGTTAGGATTAGGGTTAGGGATAGGGTTAGGCTTAGGGTTAGTGTTATTGTTAGTGTTTGGTTATGGTTTACTTTGCCGTGAGGGTGAGGCTGAGGGTGACGGTTAGGGTTAGGGTTAGGGCTAGTGTTATTTTTAGGGTTAGGGGTAGAGTTACGGTGAGGTTGAGGGTGAGGGTGAAGTTCATGGTTAGGTTGAGGTTTAGGGTTAGGGTTATTGTTCGGCAGAGGGTGAGGTTTAGTGTTAGAGTTAGGGTTAGGGGGAGGGATAGGGTGAGGTTGAGGGTTAAGCTTAGGTTTAGGCTGAGGGTGAGGGTGTGGGTGAGGATTAGGGTTAGGGTGATGGTTCGGGTTAGGGTTATAGTGAGGGTTACATTGAGCATGAGTGTTAGGTTTAGGTTGAGGTTTAGGTTTAGTATTAGGCTGAGGTTATGGTTAGTGTTAGTATGAGGGTTAGTGTTAGGGTTAGGGTTAGTGGTAGCGTGAGGGTAAGTTTTAGGGTGAGGTTTAGGTTTAGGGTGAGGATTATGGTTAGGGTGAGGGTTAGGGTTATTGTTACGGTTAGGGTTAGAGTTAGGGTTAGGTTGAGGGTGAGATTTAGGGTTAGGGTTAGGGTTAGTGTTAGGTTTAGGATGAGGGTTAGGGTTAGGCTTAGGCTTAGGCTTAGCCTGAGCATGAGGGTGAGGGTTAGGTTTTGGGTTAAGATGAGGGTTACGGATATGGTTAGTGTCAGGTTTAGGATGAGGTTTAGGGTTAGGGTTAGGGTGAGGGCTAGGGTGAGGGATAGGGTGCATGTTAGGGTTAGGGATAGGGTTAGGTCTAGGATTAGGGTTAGGGTGAGGGTAACTGTGAGGCTTAGGGTTAGGGTTAGGATTACGCTTAGAGTTAGGGTGAGGGTTAGGGTTAGAGTTTGGGTTAGGGTGCAGGTGAGGCTGAGGATTAGGGTTAGGTTTAGGGTTAGATTTAGGGTTAGGTTTAGGTTTAGGGTTAGTGTTAGGGTTAGGGTTTGGTTTAGGGTTAGGCTGAGGGTGACTGTGGGGGTGAGGATTAAAATTAAGGTTAGGGTTAGGCTTAGGATTAGGGTTATTGTTAGTGTTAGGGTTAGGGATAAGTGTGTTGTGAGGGTGAGGCTGAGGGTGAGGGTTAGGGTTAGGGTTAGGTTTAGGGTTAGTATTATTGTTAGGTTTAAGGCTAGATTTACGGTGAGGTTGAGGGTGAGGGTGAAGGTTAGGGTTAGGGTGAGTTTTAGGGTTAGAGTTAGGGTTAGGGTGAGGGTGAGCATTAAGGTTAGAGTTAGGGTTAGGGTGAGGGTTAGTGTGAGGATTTGGGTTAGGGTTAGGGTGAGGGTGAGGCTTAGGTTGAGGTTAAGAATAGTGTTAAATTTAGGATTAGAGTTAGGGTGAGGGTGAGTGTGAGGGTTAGGGTGAGGGTTAGGCTTAGGCTTAGTGTTAGGCTGAGGTTGAGCATTAGGGTGAGGGTGAGGGTTAGGGTGAATGTTAGGGTTAGGGTGAGGTTTAGGGTTAGGGTTAGGGTGAGTTAGTTTTAGGGTTAGGGTTATGATGAGGGTGAGGTTTAGAGTGAGGGTGAGGGCTAGGTTTTGGGTTAGGGTGAGGTGTAGGTTTAGTGTGAGGGTTATGGTTAGGGTTAGATTTAGGGTGAAGTTTAGGGTTATGTTTAGGGTGAGGGTTATGGTGAGAGTGAGGGTTAGGGTTAGGGGTTGGGTTAGGCTTACAGTTAGGGTGAGGCTGAGGGTTAGGTTTAGGGTTAGGGTGAGGGTGAGTGTAAGCGTTAGGGTTAGGATTAGGGTGAGGGATAGGTTTAGGGTGAGGGTTAGGTGTAGGGTGAGGGTGAGGTTTTGGGTGAGGTTGAGGGTTAGGGTTAGTTATAGAGTTAGGGTTAGGGTTAGGCTCAAGGTGAGGGTGAGAGTGAGGGTGAGGTTTACGGTTAGGTTGAGGGTTAGGGTTAGTCTGAGGGTTTGGTTGAGTGTGAAATTTAGGCTTAAGGTTAGGATAAGATTGAGGGCTAGGGTGATTTTGAGGGTTAGGGTTAGCATTAGGTTTAGGGTGAGTGTTAGGGTTAGGGTTAGGGTGAGGGTTAGTGTGAGTGGTATCGCTAGGGTTAGGGTGAGAGCTAGGTTTAGTGTGAGGGTTAGGGTTAGGGTTAGAGTTAGGGTGAGGGTAATTGTTAGGGTGAGGTTTAGGGTGAGAGTGAGGGTTAGGGTTATCGTGAGTGTTAAGGTGAGGGTGAGTGTAAGGGTGAGAGTGAGGGTGAGGTTAATGTGAGCGTGAGGGTTAGGGTTAGGGTTAGGGTTATAGTTAGGATGAGGGTGAGGGTGTGGTTTAGGGTTAGGATTAGGATTAGGGTTGGGGTTAGACAGGTTGAGCTTGAACCTGAGGGTTAGGGTTAGGGTGAGGGTTAGGGTTAGCGTTAGGGTTAGGGTGAGGATTAGGGTTAGAGTTAAGGTTAGCTTTAGTGAGAGGGGTAGGTTTAGGGTAAGGGTGAGGGTTAGGGTTAGTGTGACGATTAGGTTGAAGGTGAGGGTTAGGGTGACGGTGAGGATTAATATGAGGGTTAAGATTAGGTGTAGGGTGAGGGTTAAGGTTAGGGTGATGTTTAGGGTGAGGGTGAGGGTTGGGTGAGGGTTCGGGTTCGGGTGAGGTTTCGGGTTAAGTTGTGGGTGAGGGTTAGGTTTAGGGTTAGGGTTGGGTGCCAGTGAGGATTAGTGTGAGGTTGAGGGTTAGGGTTTGGTTTAAGGTGAGGGTTAGGGTGAGGGTTAGGGTTAGGGTGAGGGTTACGGTTAGTTGTAGGGTTAGGGTTATAGTGAGGGTTAGGGTTATTGTGAGGGTTAGGGTTAGATTTAGGGTTAGGGTTAGTGTGAGGATAATGGTTAGGGTGAGGGTGACGGTTAAGGTTAGCATTAGATTTAGGGTGAGGTTACGGTTAGGGTGAGTGTGAGGGTTAGGATTAGGGATATGGTGAGGGTTAGGTTTAGGCTAACGTTTAGAGTTTGGGTTAAGGTTAAGGTGAGGGTGAGGCTGAGGATTAGGATTAGGTTTAGGCTTAGGTTGAGGGTGATGGTGAGGTGAGTTTTAGAGTGAGGGTGAGGGTGAGGGTTAGGGTGAGGTTTAGTGTTAGTGTGAAGTTTAGGGTGAGGTTGAGGTTTAAGGTGAGGGTGAGGGTTCGAGTGTTGGTGAAAGTAAGGGTGTGTGTGAGGGTTAGGGTTAGGGTGACGGTTAGGGTGACAGTGAGGGTTAGTGTAAGTGTTAGGTTTAGGGTTAGGTTTAGCGTTCCAGTGAGGGTTAGGGTTAGGTTTATCGTTAGGGTGAGGGTGAGGGTTAGGGTTAGGATGAGGGTTACGTTTAGGGTTAGGGTGAGTGTTAGAGTGAGGGTTAGGGGTAGAGTTATGGTGAGAGTAAGGATTAGGGTGAGGGTGAGGGTGAGAGTGAGGTTTAGGGTTAGCGTTCGCCTGAGGGCTAGGGTTGGGTGAGGGTGAGGGTTAGGGTGAGGGTTAGGTTTAGGGTTAAGGTTAGGTTAAATGTGAGGGTTAGGGTTAGGTTTAGCGTTAGATTTAGGGTGAGGGTAAGGGTTAGGGTGAGGTTTAGGTTGAGGGTGAGGTGTAGGGTTAGCGTTAGTGTTAGGGCAAGGGTTAAGGTGAAGGTTAGGGTTTGGGTTAGGGTGAGGGTTAGTGTTAGGGTTAGGGTGAGGTTTAGGGATAGGGTGAGGGTTAGGGTTAGGGTTATGGTGAGGGTTAGGTTTAGGATTAGGGTGATGGTGAGGGTTAGGGTTAGGGTGAGGGTGAGGGTTAGGTTGAGGGTTAGGGTGAGGGTGAGTGTTAGGTTTAGCATAAGGTATATGGTGAGTGTGAGTGTAAGAGGTGAGGGTGAGGGTAAGAGATAGCTTTAAGGTTATTCCGAGGGTGAGGGTGAGGCTGAGGATTAGTGTTAGGGTGAGGGTTAGGGTGAGGTTTAGTGTGAGGTGTATGTTGAGGGTCAGGGTGAGGGTTAGGGTTAGGTTGAGGTTTATGGATAGCGTTAGGGTTAGGGTGTGTGTTAGGTTTAGGGATAGGGTTAGGATGAGGGTTAGGTTTAGGCTTAGGTGAGGGTTAGGTTTACTGTGAGGGTTATGGTTAGGGGGAGGGTGAGGGTAAGGTTTGGCATGAGTGTTAGGGTGGGTGTGAGGTTTAGGGTTAGGGTTAGGGTTAGGCTTACGGTTAGGGTGAGGCTGAGGGTTAGGTTAAGGCTGAAGGATAGGGTGACAGTGAGTGTTAGCGTGAGGGTGGGGGTTAGGTTTAGGGTTAGGGTGAGGGTTTGGTTTAGGGTGAGTGTTAGGTTGAGGGCTAGGTTTAGGGTTATGGTGAGGGTTAGGGTTAGTTTGAGGGTTAGGGTTAGAATTAGGCTTAGGTTGAGGTTGAGGGTAAGGGTCAGGTTAGGGTTAGGGTGAGGGTTAAGGTTAGGTTTACGGTGAGGGGTGAGGGTTAGGATGAGGGTTACGGTTAATATTATGGTTAGGTGGAGGGCTTGCATGAGGGCGAGGGTTAGGGTGTGGGTGAGTGTGAGGGTGAGGGTTTAGGTAGGTAAGGGTTAGGTAGTTTGGTTAGGGTTAGGGATAGGGTGATGTTTAGGGTGAAGTTGAGTGTTAGGGTGAGGGTGAGGGTTAGGGTGAAGGTTAGGATTAGGGTTAGGGTGAGGGTAAGGTTTAGGGTGAAGGTTAGGGGGAAAGTGAGGATTAGTGTGAGGTTGAGGGTTAGGGATAGGGTTAGGGTGAAGGTTAGGGTTAGGGTGAGTTGTGGGTTTAGGGTTATGGTTAGGGTTAGGGTTAGAATTAGGGTTAGGGTTAGTGTGAGGGTAATGGTTAGGGTGAGGGTTAGGGTTAGTATTAGGTTTAGGGTGAGGGTTAGGGTTATAGTTAGGGTTAGGTTACGGTGAGGTTGAGGGTTAGGGTGAGGGTGAGGATTAGGGTTAGGATGAGGGTTAGGGTGAGGCTGAGGGTTAGGGTTAGAATTAGGGTTAAGGAGAGGTCTAGGGTTAGGGTGAGGGTTAGGGTTAGGGTGAGGGTGAGGTTTAGGGTTAGGGTTACTGTTAGTGTGAGGGTTAGGGTTAGGTCTAGGATGAGGGATAGGTTTAGGGTTAGGTTTAGGGTTAGGGTGAGGGTAAGGATTAGGGTGAGGGTTAGGGTGAGGTTGAGGGTCTGGGTCAGGGTTAGTGTTAGGGTTAGGTTTAGGGTGAGGGTGAAGGTGAGGGTTAGGATTAGGGTTAGGGTGAGGGTTAGGTTTGGGGTAAGGGCTTGTGTGAGGGCGAGGGTTAAGGTGAGGGTGAGGGTGAGGTTGAGGGTTATGGTCAGGATTAGGGTTAGGGTGAGGGCTTTCATGAGGTCGAGGATTAGGGTGAGGGTGAGGTTGAGGCTGAGGGTTTTGGTAGGTAAGTGTTAGGGTTAGGGATAAGGTGAGGATTAGCGTGAAGTTGAGGATTAGGGTGAGGGTGAGGGTTAGGGTGAGGGTGAAGGTTAGGGTGAGGGTGATGGTTAGGGTGAGGGTTATGGTGAGGGCTAGCTTGAGGGTTAGGGTTAGGGTTAGAGTGAAGATTAGGGTGAGGGTTAGGTTGAGGTTGATGTTTAGGGTTAGTGTGAGCATAAGGATTAGTGTGAGTGTTAAGGTTAGGATTAGGTTTAGGGTGAGTTCTAGGGTGAGGGTTAGAGTGAGGGGTAGGTGTAGGGTTAGGGTAAGTGTAAGGGTTAGGTTGTGGGTTAGGGTGAGCGTGAGGATTATGGTGAGTGTGAGTGTTGTGGTGAGTGTTAGTGTGAGGGTTAGGGTCAGGGTTAGGGTAATGTATAAGGTGAGGCTGACGGTTAGGGTTAGGGTTAGGGTGAGCGTTAGTGTGAGGGTGAGGGTTAGTGTTAGGATTAAGATTAGGGTTAGGGTAAGGCTGAGGGTGAGTGTTTGGGTGAGGGTGAGGGTTATGGGTAGGATTAGGGTTAGGGTGAGGGCTTGCGTGTGGGCGAGAGTTAGGGTGAGGGTGAGGGTGAGGGTTTCGGTAGGTAAGTGTTAGGGTTAGGGATAGGGTGAGGATTAGGGTCATGTTGAGGGTTAGGGTGAGGATGAGGGTTAGGGTGAGGGTTAGGAATAGGGTTAGGGTGATTGTTAAGTTTTGGGTGATGTTTAGGTTGAAGGTGAGGGTTGGGTGAGGGTGAGGGTGAAAGTTAGATGGTGGGTGAGGGTTAGGTTTAGGGTGAGGTTTAGGGTGATAGTGAGTGTTAGGGTGAGGGTGGGGGTTAGGTTTAGGGTTAGGGTGACGGTTAGTGTTAGGGTGAGTATTAGGGTGAGCGGTAGGTTTAGGGTTATAGTGTGTGTTAGGGTTAGTATGATGGTTAGGGTTAGATTTAGGGTTAGGGTTAGTGTGAGGATAAGGGTTAGGGTGATGGTTAGGGTGAAGGTGAGGGTTAGGGTTAGCGTTAGGTTTAGGGTGAGGGTGAGGGTTATGGTTATGGTTAGGGTTAGGGTGAGCTTGAGAGTTACGATTAGGTTAGGGTGAGGCTTAGGGTTAGGCTATGGTTTAGGGTTAGGTTTAGGGTTTCTGTGAGGATGAGGCTGAGATTTAGGATTAGGGTTAGGGTTAGGGTGAGGGTGATGGTGAGGCTTAGGTTTAGGATTAGGGTTAGTTTTAGGGTTAGGCTTAGAGTGAGGGTGTGGGTAAGGGTGAGTTATAGGGTGAGGTTCAGGGCGAGGGTTAGGGTTAGGGTGAGGTTTAGGTTTAGTGTGAAGTTTAGGGTGCGTTTGAAGTTTAGGGTGAGGGTTCAGGTTCGGGTGAAGGTGAAGGTGAGGGTGTGGGTGAGGGTTAGGGTTAGTGTGAGGGTAATGTTTAGGGTGAGGTTTAAGATGAGGGTGAGCGTTAGGGTTAGTGTTAGATTTAGGGTGAGGGTGAGGGTTAAGGTTAGGGTTAGGGTTAGGGTGAGTATGAGGGTTAGGATTAGGGATAGGGTGAGGGTTAGGTTTAGGCTAAGGTTTAACGTTCGGGTTAGGGTTAAGGTGAGGGTGAGGCTGAGGGTTAAGATTAGGTTTAGGGTTAGGGTGAGGGTAATGGTGAGGCTTAGTTTTAGGATTAGGGTTAGGTTTAGGGTTAAGCTTGGGGTGAATTTGAGGGTAAGGGTGAGTTTTAGCGTGAAGGTGAGGGTGAGGTTTAAGGTGAGGTTTAGTGTTAGTGTGAAGTTTAGGTTGAGGTTGAGTTTTAGGGTGTGGGTGAGGGTTCAGGTGAGGGTGAAGTTAAGGGTGTGTGTGAGGGTTAGGGTTAGGGTGACGGATAGGATGAGGTGGGGGTTAGTTTAAGTGTTAGGTTTAGCGATCCAGTGAGGGTTAGGGTTAGGGTTAGCGCTAGGGTGAGGGTTAGGGTTAGGGTTAGGGTGAGGATTAGGTTGAGGGTTAGGGTGAGGGTAAGTGTTAGGTTTAGCATTAGGGATATAGTGAGTGTGAGTGTAAGAGGTGAGGGTGAGGGTAAGACTTAGCGTTAAGGTTAGTCTGAGGTTGAGGGTGAGGCTGAGGTTTAGGGTTAGGGTGAGGGTTAGGGTGAGGGTTAGTGTGAGGTGTATGTTTAGGGTCAAGGTGAGCATTATGGTTAGTGTCAGGTTTAGGGTTAGGGTAAGGTTAGGGTGTGTGTTTGGTTTAGGGTTAGGGTTAGGATGAGGGTGAGTGTTAGGGTTAGGTGAGGGTTAGGTTTAGTGTGAGGGTTATGGTTAGGGTTAGCTTTAGGGTGAGGGTGAGGGTAAGTTTTATGGTGAGTGTTAGGGTGAGAGTGAGGGTTAGGGTTTGGGTTAGGGTTAGGCTTACGGTTAGGGTGAGGCAGTGGGTTAGGTTTAGGCTGAAGGATAGGGTGACACTGAGTGTTAGCGTGAGGGTGGGGGTTAGGTTTAGGGTTAGTGTGAGAGTTAGGGTTAGGGTGAGTGTTAGGGTGAGGGGAAGGGTTAGGGTTATTTTGAGGGTTAGGGTTAGTGTGAGGGTTAGGATTAGAATTAGGCTTAGGTTGAGGTTGAGGGTTAGGGTTAGGGTTAGGTTTAGCGTGAGGGGTGAGGGTGAGAATGAGGTTTACAGTTAGTATTACGGTTAGGAGGAGGGCTTGGGTGAGGGCGAGGGTTAGGGTGTGGGTGAGGGTGAGGATGAGGTTTTAGGTAGGTAAGGGTTAGGTAGTTTGCTTAGGGTTAGGGATAGGGTGAGGATTAGGATGAAGGTGAGGGTTTGGGTGAGGGTTAGGATTAGGGTTAGTGTGAGGGTTAAGGTTATGGTGATGTTTAGGGTGAGGGTGAGGGTTGGGTGAGTGTGAAGGTGAGGGTGAGGGTATGGGTTAGGGTGTTGGTGAGGGTTAGGTTTAGGGTGAGGGTTAGGGTGACAGTGAGGATTAATGTGAGGTTGAGGGTTAGGGTTAGTGTTAGAGTGAGGGTTAGGGATAGGGTGAGGGTTAGGGTGAGGTGTAGGGTTAGGGTTATGGTGAGGGTTAGGGTTATTGTGAGGGTTGGTGTTAGAGTTAGGGTTAGGGTTAGTGTGAGAGTAATGGTTAGGGTGAGGGTTAGGATGAGGGTGAGGGTTAGGGTTAGTGTTAGGTTTAGGGTGAGGGTGAGGGTTACATTTAGGTTTAGGGTTAGGGTGAGTGTGAGGGTTAGGCTAAGGGTTAGGGTTAGGGTTAAGGTGAGGGTGAGGCTGAGGATTAGTATTAGGTTTAAGGTTAGGGTGACGGTAATGGTGAGGCTTAGGTTTAGGATTAGGGTTATTTTTAGGGTTAAGCTTAGGGTGAGGGTGAGGGTAAGGGTGAGTTTTAGGGTGAGGGTGAGGGTTAGGGTGAGGTTTAGTGTTAGTGTGAAGTTTAGGGTGTGGTTGAGGTTTAGGGTGAGAGTGAGTGTTCAGTTGAATGTGAAGGTAAGGGTGTGTGTGAGGGTTAGAGTTAGGGTGACGGTTAGGGTGAGTGTGAGGGTAAGGGTGAGTTTTAGGGTGAGGGCGAGGTTTAGTGATAGTGTGAAGTTTAGGGTGAGGTTTAGGTTTAGGGTGAGGGTGAGGGTTCAGGTGAGAGTGAAGGTAAGTATGTGTGTGAGGGTTAGTTTTAGGGTGACGGTTAGGATGACGGTAAGGGTTAGTGTAAGTGTTAGGTTTAGGGTTAGGTTTAGCATTCCAGTGAGGGTTAGGGTTAGGGTTAGCGCTAGTGTGAGGGTTAGGGTGAGGTTTAAGTTTAGGGTTAGGGTGAGAGTTAGAGTGAGGGTTAGGGTGAGGGTTAGGGTGAGAGTAAGGATTAGGGTGAGGGTGAGGGTGAGAGTGAGGGTTAGGGTTAGCTTTCGGCTGAGGGCTAGGGTTGGATGAGGGTGAGGGTGAGGGTTAGGGTGAGGGTTAGGGTTAGGGTTAGGGTAAGTGTGAGGATTAGGGTTAGGTTTAGCGTTAGATTTAGGGTGAGGGTAAGTGTTAGGTTGAGGTTTAGGTTGAGGGTGAGGTTTAGGGTTAGCGTTAGTGTTGGGGTGAGGGTTAAGGTGTTTGGGTTAGGGTGAAGTTGACGGTGAGCGTTAATGTTAGGGTTAGGGTGATTTTTAGGGATAGGGTGAGGGTTAGGGTTAGGGTTAGGTTGTGGGTTAGGTTTAGGGGTAGGGTGAGGGTGAGGGTTAGGGTTAAGGTGAGGGTGAGGGTTAGGTTGAGGGTTAGGGTGAGGGTGAGTGTTCGATGTAGCATTAGGGATATGGTGAGTGTGAATATAAGAGGTGAGGTTGAGGGTAAGAGTTAGCGTTAAGGTTAGTCTGAGGGTGAGTGTGAGGCTGTGGGTTAGGGTTAGGATGAGGGTTAGGGTGAGGGTTAGTGTGAGGTGTATGTTAAGGGTCAGGGTGAGAGTTATGGTTAGGGTGAGGTTTAGGGTTAGGGTTAGGGTTAGGATGTGTGTTAGGTTTAGGTTTAGTGTTAGGATGAAGTTGAGGTTTAGGGTTAGGTGAGGGTTAGGTTTACTGTGAGGCTTATGGTTAGGGTTTGCATTAGGGTGAGGGTGAGGGTAAGGTTTAGGGTGAGGGTTAGGGTGAGCGTGAGGGTTAGGCTTAGGGTTAGGGTTAGGCTTACGGTTAGGGTGAGGCTGAGGGTTAGGTTTAGGGTGAAGGATAGGGTGACAGTGAGTGTTAGGTTGAGGGTGGGGGTTAGGTTTAGGGTTAGGGTGAGAGGGTTAGGGTGAGTGTTAGGGTGAGGGGTAGGGTTAGGGTTATGTTGAGGGTTAGGGTTAGTGTGAGGGTTAGGGTTAGAATTAGGCTTAGGTTGAGGTTGAGGTTAAGGGTCAGGTTAGGGTGAGGGTGAGGGTTAGGGTTAGGTTTAGAGTGAGGGGTGAGGGTGAGGGTGAGGGTTATGGTTTGTATTACAGCTAGGAGGAGGGCTTGCGTGAGGGCGAGGGTTAGGGTGTGGGTGAGGGTGAGGGTGAGGGTTTATGTAGGTAAGGGTTAGGTAGTTTGTTTAGGGTTAGGGATAGAGTGAGGGTAAGGGTGAGGGTGTCGGTTTGGTAAGGGTTAGGGTTAGGATGAGGGTTAGAGTTAGGGTGATGTTTAGGGTGAGGGTTAAGTTGTGGGTGAGTGTTAGGGTTAGGGAGATTGTTAGAGTGACAGTGAGGGTTACGCTGAGCGTGAGGGTTACGGTTAGAGTTATGTTGAGGGTTAGGTTTAGGGTTAGGGTTAGGGTGAGGGTTAGAGTGAGAGGTAGGGTTAGGTTTAGTGTGAGGGTTAGGTTTTGGTTTACTGTGAGGGTTAGGGTCAGGGTTAGTGTTAGGGTTCGGGGTAAGTTTAAGGTTAGGGTTCGGGTTCGAGTTAGGGTTAGTGTGAGAGTTAGGGTCAGGGTTAGGGGTAGGGTTAGGTTGAGGATAATAATTAGTGTGAGGGTTATGGTGAGGGTGAGGGTTAGAGTTAGGGTGAGGGTAAGTGTTAGGATTAGGGGTTGGGTGAAGGCTAGCGTGAGGGTGAGGGTAAGCGTTAGCGTTAATGTTAGGGTTAGGGTGAGGGTTAGGGTCAGGGTTAGTGTTAGGGTTCGGGGTAAGTTTAAGGTTAGGGTTCGTGTTCGAGTCAGGGTTAGTGTGAGAGTTAGGGTCAGGGTTAGGGGTAGGGTTAGGTTGAGGATAATAGTGTGAGGGTTATGGTGAGGGTGAGGGTTAGAGTTAGGGTGAGGGTAAGTGTTAGGATTAGGGGTTGGGTGAGGGCTATCGTGAGGGTGAGGGTAAGCGTTAGCGTTAATGTTAGGGTTAGGGTGAGGCTTAAGTTTAGGGTTAGGGTGAGGGATAGGTTTATTGTGAGGTTTATGGGTAGAGTTAGGGTTAGGGTTTGGGTGAGGGTAAGGGTTAGAGTGAGGGTGAGTGTTAGGATTAGGGGTAGTGTGAGGGCCAGGGTCAGGGTGAGGGTTAGGGTTAGGGTTAGGGTGAGGTGTAGGGTTAGGGTTAGGGTGAGGGGTAGGGTTAGGGTTAGGGTGAGGGTTGGGTTTAGGTTTAGGGTGAGGGTTAGGGTTAGGTTTAGGATGAGGGTTAGAATGAGGGTTAGGGATAGTGTTAGGTTGAGGTTTAGGGTTAGTGTGAGGGTTAGGGTAAGATTTAGGGTTATGGTGATGATTAGGGTGAGTGTTAAGGTTAGGGTTAAGGTTAGGGTGAGCATTAGGTTGAGGATTAGGGTTAGGCTTAGGGTTTGGATGAGGGTTAGGGTGAGGCTAAGGCTTAGGGTGAGTGTTAGGATGAGGCTAAGGGTTAGAGTGAGATTTATGGTGAGGGTATGTTTAGGGTGAGGGTGAGGGCTAGGTTTAGTTTGATGGTTAGGGTTAGGGTTAGTGTTAGTGTTATGGTGAGGGTAAGGGTTAGGGTGAGGGATAGGGTGAGAGTGAGGATTAGAGTTAGCCTTAGGGTGAGTGTGAGGATAAGGGTGAGTGTTAGGGTTAGGGTTAGGTTTAGGATGAGGGTGAGTGTTAGGTTGAGGGTTAGGGTTAGGGTTAGGGTGAGTGTTAGGGTGAGAGTGAGTGTTAGCGTTATCGTGAGTGTTAGGGTGAGGGTTAGCATGAGGGTTAGTGTTAGGGTTAGGTTTCAGGTTATGTTTAGAGTGCAGGTAAGCTGGAGGGTAAGGGTTAGGGTGAGGTTTAGGGTTAGGATGAGGTTTAGGGTGAGGGTGAGGGTTAGGATTAGGGTTAGGGTGAGGGTTATGTTTGGGTAAGAGTTAGGGTTATTGTGACTATGAGGGTGATGTTGAGGGTTAGGGTTAGGATTAGGGTTAGGATTAAGGTTAGCTTGGGGGATAGTGTTAGGTTTATGGTTAGGGTGAGTGTGAGGGTGAGGCTTAGGGTGAGCATGAGGCTGAGGGTAAGGTTTAAGTTTAGGGTTAGGGATAGGGTTAGGGTGAGTGTGTGGTTTAGGGTTAGGGTGAGGGTTAGGGTTAGGGTGAGCAAGAATGTTAGGATTAGGGGTAGGGTGAGGGCTAGGTTTAGGGTTACTGTTAGGGTTAGTTTGAGGTTTAGGGTGAGGTGTAGGATTAGGGTTAAGGTGAGTGTTAGTTTTAGCATGATGGTTAGGGTTAGGGTTAGGGCTAGGTTGAGGGTAAGGTTTAGTGTGAGGTTTAGGCTCAGAGTGATGGATAGGTTTTGGGTTAGGGTTAGGGTGAGAGTGAGGGTTAGGGTTAGGGTGAGGGTGAGGGTGAGGGTGAGGTTTAGTGTTAGGTTTAGGTTGAGGGTTAGGGTTAGGGTTAGTGTTAGGATTAGGTTTAGGGTTAGGCTGAGGGTGAGTGTGAGGTTGAGGGTGAGGGTTATAGTGAGGGTAAGTGTTTAGGTGAGGGTTAGTTTAAGGGTTAGGGTTAGGCTGAGGGTGAGGGTTCGGGTTCGGATTAGTGTAAGGGTTAAGGTTAGGCTGAAGATGAAGGTGAGGGTGACAGTTAGCATTAGGTTTAGGGTTAGGGTGCGGGTTAGGGTGAGGGTGAGGGTTAGGGTGAGCGTGAGGGTGAGGGTGAGGGTTTCGGTTAGGTAAGGTTAGGGTTAGGCTGAGGGTTAGGGTAAGGGTTAGGGTTCGGGTGATGAGGGCTAGGGTTAGTGTGACGGTTAAGGTGTGGGTGAGGGTTACGGGTAGGGTGAGTGTTAGGGTAACGGTGAATGTTACGGTGAGGGTGAAGGTTAGGGTTAGGTTTAGGTAGAGGGTTAGGATTAGGGTTAGGGTTAGGGTGAGGGGTAGGGTTAGGGTTAGGTTTACATTGAAGTTTAGGGTTAGGGTTACGGTGAGGTTAAGGTTTAGTGTGAGGGTTAGGGTGAGGGTGAGTGTTATGATTAGTGTTAGGGTGAGGGTGAGGTTTACGGTTAGTGTTAGTGTTAGGGGCTTGGTTAGGCTGAGGGTGAAGGTGAGGGTGAGGATTAGCATTAGGGTGAGGGTTAGGGTTATGGTTAGGGTGAGGGTGAGGGTTATGGTTAGTGTTAGGATTAGGGTTAGGTTTACGTTTAGGTTGAGGGTGATGGTGAGGGTGAGGGTTAGGGTTAGGGTTAGGGTTAGGGTGAAGGTTAGGTTGAGGCCACGTTTGAGGGTGAAGTTTAGGGTGAGGGTGAGGGCTAGGTTTAGGGTTATTGTTAGCTTGAGGGTTAGCTTGAGGTTTAGGGTTAGGTTTAGGGGAAGGGTTATGGTGAGGGTTATTGTTAGGTTGAGGATTAGGGTGCGGTTGTGGTTTAGGGTTAGGGTGAAGTTTAGGGTTAGGTTGAGGGTGAGTGTTAGGATTAGGGTTAGTGTGAAGGTTAGGGTGATGTTTAGGGTTAGGGTTAGGATAAGTGTGAGGGGTAGTTTTAGGGTTAGGTTGAGGGTTAAGTTTAGTGTGAGCATTAGGGTTAGGTTTAGGGTGAGGGTGAGGGTTAGGGTTAGGGTTAGGGTTAGGTTTAGGATGAGGGTGAGGGTTAGTGTTAGGGTTAGGGTGAGGGTTAAGGTGAGGGATAGGGTGAGGTTTAGGGTTAAGGTTAGGGTTACGGTGAGGGTTAGGGTGAGGCTAAAGTTTAGGGTGATGGTAAGTGTTATAATGAGGGTTAGGGTGAGAATGAGTTTTAGGGTTATCATGAGTGTTAGTGTGAGGGTTAGGGTGAGGGCTAGGGTTAGGGCTAGGGTGAGGTTGAGGTTAGGGTAGGGTGAGGGTGAGGGTGAGGTTGAGTGTGAGGGTTAGGATTAGGGATAGACTGAGGGTGAGGTTGAGGGTTAGGATTAGGGTTAGGTTGATATTTAGGGTGAGGGTGAGTGTTAGGTTGAGGGTGAGTGTTAGGGTGACAGTGAGGGCTACGGTGTGGGTGAGTGTTAGGGTTAGGCTGAGGGTGATATTTAGGGTTAGGGTTAGGGTTTGGGTTAGGGTGAGGGTAGGGGTAGAATTAGGGTGAGGGTTAGGGTTTGTGTGAGGTTTAGCGGTAGGCATAATGATAGGGTGAGGGTTAAGTTGAGTGTTAGTTTTAGGGTGAGGGTTAGGGTGAGGGTTAGGTTTAGGGTTACTGTGAGGGTTAGGGTCAGCGTTAGTGTTAGGGTTAGGGGTAGATTTAAGGTTACATTGAGGGTTCCGGTTAGCGTTAGGGTTAGTGTGAGAGTTACAGTCAGGGTTAGGGTTGGGGTTAGGGTGAGGATAAGAGTTAGGGTGAGGGATAGGGTGAGGGTGAGTGTTAGGGTTAGGGTGAGGGTAAGTGTTAGGATTAGGGGTTGGGTGAGGGTTAGAGTGAGGGTGAGGGGTAGGTTTAGGGTTATGGTGAGGGTTAGGTTTAGTGTGAGGTTTAGGGTAAGGGTTAGGGGTAGGGTTAGGGTGAGGGTAAGGGTAGAGTGAGGGTGAGTGTTAGGATTAGGGGTAGTGTGAGGGCCAGGGTGAGGGTGAGGGTTAGGGTTAGGGTGAGGCATAGGGTTAGGGTTAGGGTGAGGGTTAAGGTTAGGTTTAGGGTGAGGGTTAGGGTTAGGTTTATGATGAGGGTTAGAATGAGGCATAGCGATAGGGTTACGGTGAGGTTTAGGGTTAGTGTGAGTGTTAGGGTTAGATTTAGGGTTAGAGTGATGGTTAGTGTGAGGGTTAAAGTTAGGGTTACGGTTAGGGTGAGCATTAGGTTGAGGATTAGGTTTTGGTTTAGTGTTAGGATGAGGGTTAGTGTGTGGATTAGGGTGAGGCTAAGGGTTGGGGTGAGGTTTACAGTGAGGGTAGGTTTAACGTGAGGGTGAGGTTTAGGTTTATTGTGATGTTTAGGGTTAGGGTTAATGTTAGTGTTATGGTGAGGGTGAGGGTTAGGGTGAGAGTGAGGATTAGGGTTAGCCTTAGGGTGAGTGTGAGGGTAAGGGTGAGGGTTAGGGTTAGGGTTAGGTTTAGGATTAGGATGAGTGTTAGGGTGAGGGTTAGGGTTAGGGTGAGGGTTAGGGTTAAGGTTAGGGTGAGTGTTAGGGTGAGAGTGAGTGTTAGCGTTATCGTGAGGGTTATGGTGAGGGTTAGCGTGAGGGTTAGGGTTAGGGTTAGGTTTGGGGTTAGGGTTAGCGTGAGGTTTAGGGTTAGGATGAGGTTTAGGGAGAGGCTTAGGGTTAGTGTTAGGGTGAGGATTAGGGTGAGGGGTAGGGTTAGGGTTAGGGTGAAGGTTAGGTATAGTGTGAGGGTTAGGGTTAGGGTTAGGGTGAGGGTAAGGTTTAGGGTGAGGTTTAGGGTGAGAGTGAGGGATAGGGTTAGGGTGAGGCTGAGGGCTAGCGTGAGGGTAATTGTTAGGGTCAGGGTTAGGGTGAGGGTTAGGGTGAGGGTTAGGGTTAGGATTAGCGTTAGGGTGAGATTTAGGGTTAGGGTTAGGGTTAGGGTTAGAGTGAGGGTTAGGGTTATGATTAGTTTAGGGTGAGGGCTAGGTTCAAGGTGAGGGTTAGTGTTAGGGTTAGGGTGAGGTTTAGGGTTAGGGTGAGGGTGAGGGGTAGTGTTAGGGTTCGGGTTACGGTTAGGATGAGGGTTAAGGTTAGGGTGAGGGTTTGGGTTAGGTTTAGGGTGATGGTTAGGTATAGGATTAGGGTTAGGTTTAGGGTAATTTTTAGGGTTAGAGTTATGGTTATGGTTACTGCTATGATGATGGTGAGAGTGAGGGTGAGGTTTAGGGTTAGGGTTAGGGTGAGTTTTAGGGTTAGGGTTATTGTTAAGGTTAGGGTTAGGGTTAGGATTAGGAAGAGGCATAGGGTGAGGGGTAGGGGTAGAGTTAGGGTGAGGTTTACGGTTAGTGTGAGGGTTAGCGGTGGGTTTAGATTTACGTTAGTATTAGTGTTAGGGTGAGGGTTAAGGTTAGGCATAGGGTTAGGTTGAGTGTGAGGGTGATGGTAAGCATTAGGATTAGGGTTAGGGTTAGGTGGAGGGTGAGGGTGAGTGTGAGGGTTAGATTTAGGGTGAGTGTGAGGTTTAGGGATAGGGTGAGTGTTAGGGTGAGGGTGAGGGTTTGGGTTAGGGATAGGGTTACGATGAGGGAGAGGGTTAGGGTTAGCGTTAGGGTTAGGGTTATTTTTAGGGTTATGGTTTTGGTTATGGTGAGGGTGAGGGTGATTGTTAGGCTAAGGCATAGGGAGAGGTTTAGGGTTAGGGTTAGGGTTAGGGTGAGGGTGAGGTTTAAGGTTAGAGATAGTGTTAGGGTGAGGGTGAGGGTTAGGGTTAGTGTTAGTGTTAGAGTTAGCGTGAGGGTTATGGTGAGGTATAGGGTTAGGGTAAAGTTTAAGGTTAGGATTAGGACTAGGGTGACGGTGAGTTTGAGGGTTAGGGTTAGGGTTAGGCTTAGTGTTAGGCTGAGGTTGAGGGTGAGTGTGAGGGTTAGGTTTAGGGTGAGGGTGAGGTTTAGGTTTAAGTTTACAGTGAGAGTGAAGGTTAGGGTTAGGGTTAGGGTTGCGGTGAGGGTGAGCGTTAGGGTTTGGGTTAGGTTTCGGGTTAGGGTTAGGGTTACTGTTAGTGTTAGGTTTAGAGTTACGGTTACGGGGAGGTTGAGAGTGAGGTTTAGGGTTAGGGTTAGGGTGAGATTTAGGGTTAGGGTTAGGGTGAGATTTAGGGTTAGGGTTAGGGTGAGGATTAGGGTTAGGGTTACAGTGAGGGTGAGGTTTAGGTTTAGGGTTAGGGTGAGGTTAGGGTTAGGATGAGGCTTAGGGTGAGGGGTAGGGTTAGGGTTCTGTTGACGGTTAGGGTTATGGTTAGGGTTAGGGTTACAGTTAGTGTGAAGTTGAATGTTAGGATTAGGGTTAGGGTGAGGCCTAGGGTGAGGGTGAGGGTTAGGGTTAGGATTAGGGTTAGGGTGAGTGGTATGGTGAGGGGTATTGTTAGGGTTAGGGTGAGGGTAAATTTTAGTGTGAGGGTTAGGGTTAGGTTGATTGTAAGGTTTAAGGTGTGGTTTAGGGTGACAGTGAGGGTGAGGCTTAGATTTAGGGTTAGGTTTAGGGTTAGGGTGAGGATGAGGGTTAGGGTTATGATTAGGGTTAGGTTTAGGCTGAGTGTGAGGGTGAGGGTAAGAGTTAGGGTGAGGGTTAGTGTGAGGGTAAGGGTTAGGGTGAAGCTGAGGTTTAGCATTATGTATAGGGTGAGGATTAGGATTAGGGTTAGGGTGAGGGTGAGGGTGACGGTTAGTATTAAGGTTAGGGATACTGTTAGGCTGAGTGTGAGTGTGAGGGTTATGGTTATGGTGAGGGTTAGGGTTAGCGTGAGGGTGAGGGCGAGGGTTACGGTTAGGATTAGGGTTACGTTCAGTGTTTAGCTGAGGGTGAGGGTGAGGATGAGGGCTAGGGTTAGGGTGAGGATTAGGCTTAACGTTACGGTGAGGGTTAGTGTTAGGGTGATGTTTATTGTGAGGGTGAGGGTTAGGGTGAGTGTTAGGGTGAGCGTGAGGTTTAGGGTTAAGGTTAGGTTGAGGGTTAGGTTTAGGGTTAGGATGAGGGTTAGGAAGAGGGCTAGGTTTAGGGCTAGGGTGAGGGTTAGGCTTTGTGTGAGTGTTAGGCTTAGGTTTAGGGTTAGGGTGATGGTTAAGTGGATGGTTAAGGTGATGGTTAGGGTGAGGGTTAGCATGAGGGTTAGTGATAGGCTTAGGATTAGGGTGAGGGTGAGGGCAAGGCTAAGGCTTAGGGTGAGGGTTAGGGTGAGGCTAAGGGTTAGGGTGAGGGTTAGGCTGAGGGGTAGGGTTAGGGTTAAGGTGAGGGTTAGGTTTAGTGTGACTGTTAGGGTTAGGGTTAAGGTGAGGGTAAGAAAAAGGGTGAGGGTTAGGGTGAGTGTTAGGGTGAGCGTGAGGTTTAGGGTTAAGGTTAGGTTGAGGGTTAGGTTTAGGGTTAGGATGAGGGTTAGGAAGAGGGCTAGGTTTAGGGCTAGGGTGAGGGTTAGGCTTTGTGTGAGTGTTAGGGTTAGGTTTAGGGTTAGGGCGATGGTTAAGTGGATGGTTAAGGTGAGGGTTAGGGTGAGGGTTAGCATGAGGGTTAGTGATAGGCTTAGGATTAGGGTGAGGGTGAGGGCAAGGCTAAGGCTTAGGGTGAGGGTTAGGGTGAGGCTAAGGGTTAGGGTGAGGGTTAGGCTGAGGGGTAGGGTTAGGGTTACGGTGAGGGTTAGGTTTAGTGTGACTGTTAGGGTTAGGGTTAAGGTGAGGGTAAGAAAAAGGGTGAGGGTTAGGGTGATAGTGAGGGTTAGGGTTAGCCTTAGTCTTAGTGTGAGGTTTATGGTGAGAGTTAGGGTTAGGGTTAGGGTTACGGTTAGGGTTAGGCTGAGGGTGAGGGTGAGGATGATGGTGAGTGTGAGGGTTAGGGTTTGGGTTAGGCTTAGGCTTAGGATTAGGCCTAAGGTGAGGGTGAGGGTGAGGCTTAGATTTAGGGTGAGTGTTAGGTTTAAGGTTAGGGTGATTGTTAGGGTAAGGGTTAGGGTTAGGATTAGGGTTAGGGTGAAGGCTAGGGTGAGGGTGAGTGTTAGGGTTAGGGTTAGGGTGAGGTTTTGGGTTAGCGTTAGGATTACGGTTATTGTTTTGGTTAGGGTTAGGGTTAGTGTTAGGGTTAGGGTTATGGGGAGGGTTAAGGTGAGGATTAGGGTTAGGATTAGTTTTAGGCTGAGGTTGAGGTTGAGGGTGAGGGTTAGTGTTAAGGTGAGGTTGAGGTTTAGGGTTAGGTTTACAGTGATGGTGAGGGTTAGGGTTTGGGTTAGGTTTAGGGTGAGGGTGTGGGTTAGGATTAGGGTTATTGTTAGGGTTAGGGTTAGGGTTACCTTTACGGTGAGGGTGAGGCTCATGGTGAGGTTTAGGGTTAGGGTTACAGTGAGGTTGAGGGTTAGAGTTAGGGTTAGGGTTTCGTTGCGAGTGAGGGTTAGGGTTTGTGTTAGAGTTAGGGTTAGAGTTAATGTTATTCTTAGGGTTAGGGTTAGAGTTAAGTTTACGGTTAGGTTGACGGTGAGGGTTAGGGTTAGGGTTAGGGTTAGGGTGAAGGCTAGGGTGAGGGTAAGGGTTAGGGTTAGGGTTAGTGTTTGGTTTAGGGTTATTGTTAGGGTTAGGGTTAAAGTTATGGTTACGGTGAAGGTGAGGGTGAGGGTTAGGGTTAGGTTTAGGGTGAGGTTTAGGGATAGGGTTACGGTTAGGATTAGTTTTAGGGTGAGTGTGAGTGTGCGGGTTAGGGTTAGGGTTATGCTTAGGCTTAGGGTTAGGCTGAGGGTTTGGTGAAAGTGAGGGTTAGGGTTAGGGTGAGGGTTAGGGTTACGATTAGGGTTAGGGTTAGGGTGAGGGCTAGGGTGAGGGTTAGGTTGAGATTTAGGGTTAATTATAGTGTTAAGGTTATGGTGAGGGTTACGGTTAGGATGAGTGTTAGGGTTAGAGTTAGAGTTAGGGTGAGGGCGAGGGTTAGGATTAGGTTAAGGGTTATGGTTATTGTTAGGGTTATTGATATGGTTACGTTCACGTTGAGGTCGTGGATGAGTGTGAGGGTTAGTGTTAGCTTTAGGGTGAGGTTTAGGGTTAGGGTTATTGTTAGGGTTATGGGTAGGTTTAGGATGAGGCTTAGGGTGAGGGGTAGGTTTAGGTTAAGGTGAGGTTTAGGATTATTGTGAGGGTTAGGGTTACATTTAGGGTTAGGGTGAGGATTAGGTCCAGGGTTAGGGTTAGGGTGAGGGTGAGGTATAAGGTGAGGTTTAGGGTTAGGGTTAGGGATAGGGTGATGTTTAGGGTGAGGTAAGAGTTAGGGCGAGGATTAGGGTTAGGGTGAGTTTTCGAGTGAGGTTGAGGGTTAGGGTTAGGGTTAACATTAGGGTAAGGTTAAGCGTTAGGATGAGGGTGAGTGTGAGGGGTATTTTTAGGGTTAGGATAAGTGTAAGTTTTATTGTGAGGGTTAGGGTTCAGGTTAGGTTGTGGGTAAGGGTTAAGGTGAGTTTTAGGGTGGCAGTGAGGGTGAGGCTTAGGGTTGGAGTTAGGTTTAGTGTGAGGGTGAGGATGAGGGTTAGGTTTAGGATTAGGTTTAGGGTTAAGCTGAGGGTGAGGGTGAGGTTTTGGGTGAGGGTAAGGGTTAGGGTGAGGAGTAGTGTGAGGGTGATGGTTAGGCTGAGGGTGAGGGGTGAGGGTGAGAGTTAGGATCAGGGTTAGGGTTAGGGTTAGGGTTAAGCTGAGAGTGAGGATGAGGGTGAGTATGAGTTTTAGGGTTAGGGTTGGGGTTAGGGTTAAGGTTAGGCTGAGGGTTAGGATGATGGATAGGGTTAGGGTTAGGGTGAGGGATAGGGTGAGGATAAGCATTAGGGTGAGGTTTAGGGTGAGAGTGAGGGTTAGGGTTATCATGAGCGTTAGTGTGAGTTTTAGGGTGAGGGTTAGGTTTTGGGTTAGGGTGATTGTGAGTGTTAGGGTGAGGGTTAGGATGAGGGTGAGGGTGAGGGTGAGGGTGAGGGTGAGGCTTAGGTTGAGGGTTTGGTTTAGGATGACGGTGTGGTTAAGGGTTAGGGTTAGGATTAGGGTTAGGGTTATGGTGACGGTGAGGGTGAGGGTTAGGGTGAGGGTAAGGGTTAGGGTGAGGGTTAGTGTGAGTGTGAGTATTAGGCTGAGGGTGAGGTGTGAGGGTGAGTGTGAGGGTTAGGATTAGATTTAGGGATACTGTTAGACTGAAGGTGAGGGTTAGGGTGATAGTGAAGGTTAGGTTTAGCCTTAATCTTAGTGTGAGGTTTATCGGGAGAGTTAGGGTTAGGGTTAGGGTTACAATTAGGCTGAGGGTGAGGGTTAGGATTAGGTTTAGGGATACTGTTAGGCTGAAGGTGAGGGTGAGGGTGAGGGTTAGTGTGAGGGTTCGCGTTAGGGTTAGGGTGAGGGTGAGAACGAGGATTACGGTGAGGGTTAAGGTTAGGGTTAGTGTTAAGCTGAGGGTGAGTGTGAGGATGAGGGCTAGGGTTAGGTTTAGGGTTAGGCTTAAGTTGAGGATGAGGGTTAGTGTTAGGGTGATGTTTTGGGTGAGGGTAAGGGTTAGGGTAAGGGTTATTGTGCGGGTGAGGTTATTGTTTAGGGTTAGGGTTAGGTTGAGGGTTAGGTTTCGGCTTTGGATGAGGGTTAGGATGAGGGCTAGGGTTAGGGTTAGGGTTAGGGTGAGGGTTAGGCTTAGTGTGAGGGTTAGGGTTAGGTTTATGGTTAGGATGATTGTTAGGGTGAGGGTGAGGGTGAGGGTTAGGGTGAGGGTTAGTGATAGTGTTAGAGTTAGGGTGAGGTTGAGGGCAAGGCTAAGGCTTAGGGTGAGGGTTAGGGTGAGGCTAAGGGTTACGGGGAGGGTTAGGGTGAGGGTTAGATGAGGGTTTGTGTCAGGGTTAGGGTTTCTGTGAGGGAGAGTGTTAGGGTTAGGGTTAGGGTTAGGGTTATTGTTAGGGTTAGGGTTAGGGTTACAGTGAGGGTGAGGGTGAGGTTGAGTTTTAGGCTAAGCATTAGGAAGAGGTTTAAGGTTAGTGTTAGGGTTAGGATGAGGGTGAGATTTAGTTTTAGAGATAGGTTTAGGGTGAGGGTTAAGGTGAGGGTTACGGTTAAGGCTAGTGTTAGGGTTAGGGTTAAGGTGACGGGTAGGGTGACCGTTAGGGTGAGGGTTAGGGTTAGGGTTAGTGTTAGGATTAGGGCTAGCGTGAGGGTGAGTTTGAGGGTTAGGGTTAGGGTAAAGTTTAGGCTTAGTGGTAAGCTGAGGTTGATGTTGAAAATGAGGGTTAAGGGTAGTGTGAGGGTGAGGTTTAGGCTTAGGGTTACAGTGACGGTGAGGGTTAGGTTTAGGGTGAGGGTGAGGGTTAGGATTAGGGTTATGTTTCAGGTTATTTTAGGGTTAGGGTTAGGGTTACCTTTAAGGTGAGGGCGAGGCTGAGGATGAGGTTGAGGGTTAGGGTGAGGGTTAGGGTTAAGGTTATGGTTAGGGTTAAGGTGAGATTTAGGTTTAGGGTTACAGTGAGGGTTTCTGTTAGGGTTAGGGATAGGGTTATTGTTAGGGTTAGGGTTAGAGTTACGGTTACAGTGAGGTTGAAGTTGTGGATTAGGGTTAGGGATAGGGTGAGATTTAGGTTTAGGGTTAGGGTTAGGGTGAGGTTTAGGGTTAGTGTTAGGGTTAGGGTGAGGTTTTGTGTTAGGGTTAGAGTGAAGGTTAGGTTTAGGGTTAGGGTTAGGGTGAGGGTGAAGGTTAGGTTTAGGGTTAGGGTTATGGTTATTGTTAGGGGTAGGTTTAGAGTTACGGTAATGGTGAGGGTGAGGGTGAGGTTTAGGGTTAGGTTTATGGTGAGGTTTAGGGTGAGGTAAGAGTTAGGGTTAGGGTGAGGTTTAGGGTGAGGTTGAGGGTTGTGGTTAGAGTTAACATAAGGGTGAGAGTAAGTGTTGGGGTGAGGGTTAAGGTAAGGGAGAGGTTAGTGTTAGGGTGAGGGTTAGGGTTAGGGTTAGGGTTAGGTTGAGGATTGGGGGAAGGTTAGGGTTAAGTTTAGGGTTAGGGTTAGGGCTAGGGTTAGTGTTAAGGTTAGTGTGAGGGTGAGTGTTAGGATTAGGGTTAGGGTGAAGTGTAGGTTGAGGGTGAGGTTGAGAGTTAGGGTTAGGGTTAGGGTTATTGTTAGGATTAGGGTTAGAGTTAGAGTTACAGTGAGGTTGAGGGTGAGGGTTAGGATTAGGGTTAGGTTCATGATTAGGTTGAGGGGTAGTGTTAGGGTTAGGGTGAGTGTAAGTTTTAGTGTGAGGGTTAGGGTTAGGGTTAGGTTGAGGGTAAGGGTTAGGGTGAGGGTTCGGGTCAGAGTGAGGGTGAGGTTTAGGGTTAAGGTAAAGTTTAGGGTGAGGGTGAGGTTGAGGGTTAGGGTTAGGATTAGGGTTAGGGTTACACTGAGGGTGAAGGTGAGGGTTAGGG
This sequence comes from Dipodomys merriami, assembly GCF_024711535.1. Taxonomy (NCBI): domain Eukaryota; kingdom Metazoa; phylum Chordata; class Mammalia; order Rodentia; family Heteromyidae; genus Dipodomys; species Dipodomys merriami. The sequence goes on from NW_027202849.1 coordinate 1,025,927, forward strand.
TGAGGGTAAGGGTTAGGGTGAGGTTAGGGTTAGGGTTATTGTTAGGGTTAGGGTTAGGGTTATTGTTAGAGTTACAGTTACAGGGAGGTTGAGGGTGAGGTTTAGGGTTAGTTTAAGAGTGAGGTTTAGGGTTAGGGTTAGGGTTAGTGTGAGGTTTAGGATTAGGGTTACAGTGAGGGTTAGGATTAGGGTTATGGTTAGGCTGATGGTGAGGGTGAGGGTTAGGATTAGGGTTAGGTTTAGGGTTATTATTAGGGTTAGGATTAGGGTTACCTTTATGGTAACGGTGAGGCTGAGGGTGAAGTTAGGATTAATGTTATGTTGAGGTTTAGGTTTTGGTTCAGGGCTAGGGTTAGAGTGAGGGTTTGGGTTAGGGTTAGGGTTAATGTGAGGCTGAGGGTTAGCGTTAGGGTTAGGGGTATTTTTAAGGTTAGGGTTAGAGTTACGGTTACTGTGGTGGTGAGGGTGAGGGTTAGGTTTAGGGTTACGGTGAGGTTTAGAGTGAGGTAAGAGTTAGGGTGAGTGTTAGGCTTAGGGTGACGTTTAGGTTGAGGTTGAGGTTTAGGGTTAGGGTTAACGTTAGGGTGAGGTTAAAGGTGAGGGTGAGGGTTAGGGTAAGGGTGAGGGTTAAGTTTAGGGTTAGTGTTAGAGTGAGGGTTTGGGTTAAGGTTAGTGTGAGGGTGAGTGTTAGGATTACGGTTAGGCTGAGGGTGAGGGTGAGGTTGAGGGTTAGGGTAACGGTGAGGGTTAGGCTTAGGGTGAAGTTTAGGGTGAGGGTGAGGGTTAAGGTAAGGTTTAGGGTTAGGGTTAGTGTTAGGGTGAGGTTTATGGTGAGGTAAGAGTTAGGGTGAGGGTAAGGTTTAGGGTTAGGGTGAGGTTTAGGGTGAGGTTGAGGGTTAGGGTTAACGTTAGGGTGAGGTTAAGGGTTAGGGTGAGGGTTAGGGTGAGGGTGAGGGTTTAGATTACTGTTAAAGTTAGGGTAAGGGTTAGCATTAGGGTTAGGTTGAGGTTTAGGGGGAAGTTTAGGTTTAGGTTTAGGGTTGGAGTTAGGGTTAAGATTAGTGTGAGGGTGAGTGTTAGGATTAGGGTTAGGGTGAGGGGTAGGTTGAGGGTGAGGGTTAGGTTTAGGTTTAGGGTTAGGGTGAGGGGTATGTTGAGGGGTAGGGTTAGGGTTAGGGTTAGGGTAAGTTTTAGTGTGAGGTTTGGGGTTAGGGTTAGGTTTATGTTGAGGTTAAGGGTTAGGATGAGGGTTAGGGTGAGAGTGAGGGTGAGGGTTAGGGTTAGGGTTAGTTTCCAGGTGAGGGTGAGGATGAGGGTTAGGGTTAGGATTAGGGTTTGCGTTACGCTGAGGGTGAGGGTGAGTGTTAGTTTGCGACTAAGGGTTAAGGTGAGGGTTAGTGTGAGGGAGAGGGTTAGGCTGAGGTTGATGGTTGAGGTTGAGGTTTAGGATTAGGGTTACATTTAGGGTTAGGCTGAGGCTAGGGTGAGGGTGAGGTTGAGGTTTAGGGTTAGGGTGAGGGTTAGGGTTAAGGTTAGGATCAGTGTTAGTATGTGGGGTAGGGTAAGGGGTAGGGTGAGGGTAAGGGTGAGGATAAGCATTAGGGTTGGGTTTATGGTGAGAGTGAGGGTTAGGGTTATCATGAGTGTTAGGGTGAGTGTTAGGGTGAGGGTTAGGGTTAGGGTTAGAGTTAGGGTGAGTGTGAGTGTTAGGGTTAGGGTTAGGATTAGGTTGAGGGTTAGGGTTAGGGATAGAGGTAGGGTGAGGTTTACTGTGAGGGTGAGGGTTAGTCTGAGGGTGATGGTTGAGGGTGAGGTTTAGGATTAGGGTTAAGGTTAGGGTTAGGCTGAGGCTGAGGGTTAGGGAGAGGGTGAGGGTAAGGGTAAGTGTGAGGGTGAGGCTTACTGTTAGGGTTAATTTTAGGGTGAGGGTGAGTGTGAGGGTAAGGGTGAAGGTGAGGGTGAGGATTAGGATTGGTGAGTGTTAGGGTTAGGGTTAGGGTGAGAGTTTGGGTTACGTTTAGTTTTAGGATGAGGGTTAGGCTGAGGGTTAAGGCTAGGGTTAGGGTGAGGGATAGTGTTAGTGTGAGGGTTATGGATAAGGTTAAGGATAGTGTGAGTATAAGGTTTAGGGTGAGGGTTAGGGTGAGGGTGAGGTTTAGGTTTAGGGTTAGGGTGAGGGCTATGGTGAGGCTGAGGGTTAGATTTAGGGTTAGGGTGAGGTTTAGGGTTAGGGTTAGGTTTAGGGTTAGGTTGATGGTTAGGTTTAGTTTGAGGGTTAGGGTTAGGGTGAGGTTAAGGCTAAGGGTGAGGGTTAGGGTGAGAGTTAGGGTTAGGGTTACTCTTAGGTTTAGTGTGAGTTTTCGGGTGAGGGTTAGGATTAGGTTGACGGTGAGTGTTAGGATTAGGGGTAGGGTGAGGTCTAGGGTGAGGGTGAGGGTTAGGGATAGGTTTAGGGTGAGGGTTAGGTTCAGGGGTATTTTAAAGGGTTAGAGTGAGGGTTAGGTGTAGTGTGAATGTTAGGGTTAGGGTTGGGTTTATGGTGAGGGTAAGCGTTAGGGTGAGGTTTAGGGTGAGAGTGAGGGTTAGGTTAGACTCAGGGTAAGTGTGAGGGTTAGGGTGAGGGTCAGGGTTAGGTTTAGGGTTAGGTTTAGTGTGAAGGTGAGGGTTAGGTTTAGGGTTAGGGTGAGGTTTAGGGTTAGGGTGAGGTTTGGGGTTAGTGTGAGGGTTAGGTTTTTGGCTAGGGTTAGGGTTAGGGTTAGGTTTAGGTTGAAGGTAAGCATTAGCGTGAGGTTTAAGGTGCGGTTTAGGGTTACGGTGTGTGAGGATCTGGGTTAAGGTTAGGGTGAGGGTTAGGGACAGGGTGAGGTTTAGGAATAAGTTTAGGATTAGGGTGATGGTGAGGGTGACATTTAGGGTTACGGTTAGGTTTAGAAACAAGGTGAGGGTGAGGGTTAGCATTAGGATTAGTTTTAGGGTAAGGGTTAGGTTGAGGGTGAGGGTAAGGGTGAGGGTGAGGGTTAGGTTTAGGGTGAGTGTTCGTGTTAGGGTTCGGGTGAGGGTTTGGGTTAGGTTTAGGGTTCGGATGAGGGTTAGGCTGTGGGGTAGGGTTAGGTTTCGTGTGAGGGTTATGGTTAGGGTGAGGGTTAGGGATAGGGTTAATGTTAGGGATAGGGTGAGGTTAAGGTTTAGGGTGAGGGTTAGGGTGAGGGTGAGCGTTAGGGTTATGGTTAGTGTGAGGCTAGAGTGAGGATGAGGGTTAGGTTTAGGTTTAGGGTGAGGTTTAGGTTAGGTTTAAGGTTAAGGATAGGGTAAGGGTGAGGGGTAGCGCTAGGGTCAGTGTGAGGGTTAGGTTTAGTTTGAGGGTTAGGGTTAGGGTGAGGGTTGGGGTGAGTTTACGGCTTAGGGTGAGGTTTAGGGTGAGAGTGAGGGTTAGGGTTAGGGTTAGGTTGAGGGTGAGGGTTAAGCTGAAGGTGAGGGGTGAGGGTGAGGGTTAGGATTAGGGTTACTGTTAGGGTAAGGCTGAGGGTGAGGGTGAGGGTTAGCATTAGGGTTAGGGTGAGGGTTAGTGTTGGGGTTAGGGTGAAGCTGAGGACTAGGGTTAGGGTGAGGGTTAGGCTAAAGGTTAGGGTGATGGTTAAGGTGAGGTTGATGTTTAGGGTGAGCAAGAGGTTTAGGGTGAGGGTTAGGAAGCGGGTGAGGTTTAGGGTTAGGGTTAGGTTGAGTATTAGGTTTAGGGATAGGCTGAGGGTTAGGATGAGGGCTAGGGTTAGGGTTAGGGTGAGAGTTAGGCTTAGTATGAGGGTTAGGGTTAGGTTTAGGGTTAGGGTGATGGTTAGGTTGAGGGTTAGGGTGAGGGTTAGTGATAGGGTTAGGGTGAGGGTGAGGGTTTGGGTAAGGCTAAGGCTTAGGGTGAGGGTTAGGGTAAGGCTAAGGGTTAGGGTGAGGTGTAGGGTTAGGGTTAGGATGATGGTTAGGTTTAGTGTGAGGGTTAGGGTGAGGTTTAGGGATAGGGTTAGGATTAGGGTTAGGTTTAGGGTTGGAGTGAGAGTAAGGTTTAGGGTCAGGGTTAGGTTGAGGGTGAGGGTTAGTGTTAAATTACGGTTAGGGTTAGGTTGAGGGTGATGGTGAGGCTGAGGATGAGGGTGAGGATTCAGTTGGGTTTGTGTTAGGGTTAGGGTGAGGGTGATGGTGAGGTTTAGGGTTAGGGTTAGGGTTAGGGTTAAGGTTACGGTGAGGATGAGGTGAGGGTGAGGGTTAGGGTTAGGGTTAGGGTTAGGTTTACGGTTAGGGTTAGGATTAGGGTTAGGGTGAGGGTGAGGGTGAGGGTAAGGTTGACGGAGAGTGTGAGGGTTAGGGTTAGGGTTAGGCTTAGGTTTAGGGTGAGGGTGAGTGTTAGGGTTAGGGTTAGGCTTAGGGTTAGGCTTATGGTTAGACTGAGGGTGAGGGTGAAGGTGAGGGTTACAATTAGGGTGAGTTTTAGGTTTAGGGTTAGGGTGAGGGTTAGGGTTAGGATTAGGGTTAGGTTTACGGTTCAGGTTAGGGTTATGGTTAGGGTGAGGGTGAGGGTTTGGGTGAGGGTTAGGGTGAGGATTAGGGATAGGGTTAGGTTTAGTGATAGGTTTAGGATTAGGGTTATGGTGAAGGTGAGAGTTAAGGTTATGGTTATATTAAGAGCCAGGGTGAGGGTGAGGGTTAGGTTTAGGATTAGGGTTAGGGTAAGGGTTAGGTTGAAGGTGAGGGTGAGGATGAGGGTTAGGGTTAGGGTTAGGCTTAGGTTTAGGGTGAGTGTTAGTGTTAGGGTTAGGGCGAGAGTTTGGGTTAGGTTTAGGATTAGGATGAGGGTTAGGCTGAGCATTAGGGTTAGGGTTATGGTGAGGCTTAGGGTTACTGTTGGGGTTAGTGTTAGTTTTAAGATTAGGGGGAGGGTAAGGTTCAGGGTGAGGGTTAGGATGAGGGTGAGGGTTAGGTTTAGGGTTAGTGTGAGGGCTAGGGTGAGACTGAGGATTAGGTTTGGGGTTAGGTTGAGGTTTAGGGTTAGGGTAAAGGATAGGTTGAGAGTTAGTTTTAGCCTTAGGGTGCGTGTGAGGGTAAAGGTTGGGGTTAGGGTTAGGGTTAGGTTTAGGATGAGGGTGAGTGTTAGGGTGAGTGTTAGGGTTAGGGTGAGAGTTAGTGTTAGTGTGAGGGTTAGGGTTAGGTTTAGGTTTAGGGTTAGGGTGAGGGTAAGGGTTAGGGTGAATGTTAGGGTTATCATGAGTATTAGGGTGAGGGTTTGGGTGAGGGTTAGGATTAGGGTTAGGTTGAGGGTGAGGGTTAGGCTGAGTGTGAGGGGAGAGGGTGAGGTTTAGGATTAGGGTTACAGTTAGGGATAGGCTGAGGGTGAGGATGAGTGTGAGGGTGAGTGTTAGCATTAGGTTTAGGGTGAAGTTTAGGGTTAGTGTTATTGTGTGGGTGAGTGTGAGGGTTAGGATTAGGGTTAGGGATACTGTTAGGCTGAGGGTGAGGGTGAAGGTTTGGGTTAGGGTGAGGGTTAGGGTGAGGGTGAGGGTTAGGGTGAGGGTTAGCGTTTGGGTGATATTTAGGGTGAGGGTGAGGGTTAGGGTGATGGTTAGGGGGCAGGTGAGGGTTAAGATGAGAACTAGGGTTAGGGTTAGGCTGAGGGTTACTTTTAGTCTGAGGGTTAGGGTTAAGTTTAGGGTTAGAGTGATGGTTAGGGTGAGGGTTATGGTGATGGTTAGTGATAGGGTTAGGCTGAGTGTGAGGGTTGGAGCAAGGCTAAGGCTTAGGGTGAGGGTTAGGGTAAGGCTAAGGGATAGTGTGAGGGTGAGGGTGAGTGTTAGGGTTAGGGTTAGAGTGAGGTTTGGGGTTAGGGTTATGGTTAGGGTTAGGAAGAGTGTTAGCATGAGGGGTAGGGTTAGGTTTAGGGTGATGATTAGGTTTAGTATGAGGGTTAGTGTTAGGGTTAAATTTAGGGTTAGGACGAAATTTATGTTGAGGATTAGGGTTTGGGTTAGGGTTAGGTTGAGGGTGAGGTTTAGGATTAGGGTAAGGGGTAGGATGGAGTTTAGGGTTAGGGTGAGTGTTATGGTTGGGGTAGGGTTAGGTAGAGGTTGAGGGTGAGGGTTAGGGTTAGGGTTAGTGTGAGATTTCGGGTTAGGGTTAGGGTTAGTGTTAGGTTTAGGTTTAAGGTTAGGTTGAGGGATAGGGTTAGGGTGATGGTTAAGGTTAGGGTTAGGGTGAGGGAGAGGGTTAGGATTAGGGTTAGGTTTAGGGTTATTGTTAGGGTAACGGTTAAGTTTATGGTTATGATTAGGGTGAGAGTGAGGGTGAGGTTTAGGTTTAGGGTTAGAGTGAAGGTTAGGATTAAGGTTAGGGTCAGGGTTACGATGAGGGGTAGGGTGAGGGGTATGGTTAGGGTTAGGGTGAGGGTTACGGTTAGTGTGAGGGTTATGGTTAGTGTTAGGGTTACGCTTAGGTTGAGGGTTAGGGTTCGGGTGGATGTTAGGGTTAGGGTGAGGGTTAGGGTTAGGCATAGTGTTTGGTTGAGGGTGAGGGTGAGGGTTAGCTTTAGGATTAGGGTTAGGGTTAGGCTGAGGGTAAGGGTGAGGCTGAGGGTGAGTATGAGTGCTAGGGTTAGAGTTAGGGTTAGGCTTCGGTTTAGGTTTAGGGTTAGGGTGAGGGGTAGTGTTAGAGTTAGGGTAAGGGTTTGGTTTAGTTTGAGGGTTAGATTTAGGGTGAGGGTTGGGGTGAGTTTAAGGCTTTGGGTGCGGTTTAGGGTGAGAGTGAGGGTTAGGGTTAGCCTTAGGGTGAGTGTGAGGGTAAGGGTGCGGCTTTGGGTTAGGGTTAGATTTAGGATAAGTGTGAGTGTTAGGGTGAGGTTTAGGGTTAGGTTGAGCATTAGGGTTATTGTCAGGGTTTAGGTTAGGTTTAGGGTTAGGGTTAGGGTGAGGGTAAGGGTTAGGGTGAGTGTTAGTATGAGAGTGAGTCAGGGTTATCGTAAGTGTTAGGGTGAGTGTTAACATGAGGGTTAAGGTTGGGGTTAGGTTCAGGGTGAGGATTAGGTTCAGGGTGCGGCGTGAGGGTGACGGTGAGGGTGAGGGTTAGCATTAGGGTAAGGGTGAGGTTAATGTTTAGGGTTAGGGTGAGGGTGAGTGTGAGGGTTTGGATTAAGGTTAGGGATACTGTTAGGCTGAGGGTGAGGGTGAGGGTGAGTGTTAGAGTGAGGGTTAGGTTGAGGGTGAGGGTTAGGGTTAGGGTTAGGGTTAATGTGAGGGTAAGGGTGAGAATTACAGTTAGGATTAGGATTACGTTTAGTGTAAAGCTGAGGGTCAGGGTTTGGGTGAGAGCTAGGGTTAGGGTGAGGGTTAGGCTTAAGGTTAGGGTGGGGGTTAGGGTTAGGGTTAGTGTTCGGTTTAGGATGAGTGTGTGGGTTAGGGTTAGGGTTACGGTGAGGGATAAGCTTCGCATTAGGGTTAGGGTGAGGTTTAGGGTTAGTGTTAGGTTTGGCTTTAGGATGAGGGTGAGGATTAAGTTCAGGGTTAGGGTGAGGGTTAGGGTTAGTGTGAGGGTTAGGGTTAGGTTTAGGGTTAGGGTGAGGGTAAGGTTTAGGGTGAAGGTTAGAGTGAGAATGAGGGTTGGGGTTATCGTTAATGTTAGGGTGAGGGTTAGGGTGAGTGTTAGGATAGGGTTAGGGTGAGGGTTAGCGGGAGGGTAAGGATTAGGGTGTGGGTTAGGGTTAGTGTGATGTTTAGGGTGAGGGTTAGGTTGAGGGTTAGTGTAAGCATTAGGTTTAGGGTGACGGTAAGAATAAGAGAGAGGGATAGGGTGATATTGAGGGTTAGGTTTAGCCTTAGTCTTAGTGTGAGGTTTATGTTGAGCCTTAGGTTTAGCGTTAGGGTTAGGCTGAGGGTGAGGGTGAGGATGAGGGTGAGTGTGAGGGTTAGGGTTAGGGTTAGACTTAGGATCAGGCGCAGGGTGAGGGTGAGGGTTAGGGTTAGGGTTTTGGTGAGGTTTAGGGTTAGGTTTAGGGGTAGGGTTCGGTGAGGGTTTGGGTAAGGGTTAGGTTTATGGTTATTGTTAGGGTTAGGGTTAGATTTACGGTAATGGTGAGGGTGAGCGTGAGGGTTAGGGTTAGGTTTAGGGTGAGGTTGAGGGTGAGGTAAGAGTTAGGGTGAGGGTTAGGATTAGGGTGAGGTTTAGGGTGAGGTTGAGATTTACGGTTAGAGTTAACGTTAGGGTGAGGTTTAGTGTTAGGGTGTGGGTTAGGGTAATGGAGAGGTTTAAATTTAGGGTTAGTGTTAGGGTGAGGTTTAGGTTTAGGGTTAGGTTGAAGGTTAGGGGGAAGGTTAGGGTTAGGTTTAGGGTTAGGGTTAGGGCTAGGGTTAGGGTTAAGGTTAGTGTGAGGGTGAGTGTTATGATTAGGGTTAGGATGACGTTTAAGGTGAGATTTAGGGTTAGGCTTAGGGTTAGGGTTATTGTTAAGGTTAGGGTCAGAGTTAGGGTTAAAGTGAGGTTGAGGGTGAGGGTTAGGGTTAGGGTTAGGGTGAGGTTTAGGGTTAGGGTTAGGATTAGGGTTAGGTTGAGGGTAGGGTGAGGGGTAGGGTTAGGGTTAGGGTGAGGGTAAGTTTTAGTGTGAAGGTTAGGGTTAGGGTTAGGTTGAGGGTAAGGGTTAGGGTGAGGGTTAGTGTCAGAGTGAGGGTGAGGCTTAGGGTTAAGTTTAGGTTTATTGTGAGGTTAAGGTTGAGGGTTAGGATAGGATTAGGTTTCGGGTTACAATGAGAGTGAGGGTGAGGGTTAGGGTGAGCATAAGGGTTATGGTGAGGGTTAGTGTGAGGATGAGGAGTGAGGGTGAGGTTTAGGATTAGGGTTAGGGTTAGAGTTAGGCTGAGGGTGAAGGTGAGGGTGAGGGTGAGGTTTAGGGTTAGAGTTAGGGTTAGGGTGAGGGTTAAGGTGAAGGTTAGGATGAGGGTTAGGATTATGGGTAGGGTTAGGGTTAGGGTGAGTGTTAGGGTGAGGATAAGCATTAGGGTGAGTTTTAGGGTGAGAATGAGGGTTAGGCTTATCATGAGCGTTAGGGTGAGTTTTAGTGTGAATGTTAGGTTTTGGGTTAGGGTGATTGTGAGTGTTAGGGTTAGGGTGAGGGTTAGGGTGAGGGTGAGGATGAGGGTGAGTGTGAGGGGGAGGCTTTGGGTTAGGGTTAGGTTTAGGGTGAGGTTGAAGTTGAGGATTAGGGCTAGGACTAGGGTTAGGGTTACACTGAGGATGAGGGTGAGGGTTAGGGTGAGGGTAAGGGTTAGGGTGAGGGTTACAGTGAGGGTGAGGGTTAGGCTAATTGTGAGGGGTGAGGTTGAGGGTGAGTGTGAGGGTTAGGATTAGGTTTAGGGATACTTTTAGGCTGAGGGTAAGGGTGAGGTTTAGGTTTAGAGTTAGGGTGAGTGTAAGAGTAATAGTGGGCGTTAGGGTGATAGTGAGAGTTAGGTTTAGCCTTAATCTTAGTGTGAGGTTTATGGTGAGAGTTAGGGTTAGGGTTACGGGTAGGCTGAGGCTGAGAGTGAGTGTGAGGTTTAGGGTTAGGTTTAGGGATAGGGTTAGGGTGAGGGTTAGGGTGAGGGTGAGGTTGAGGTTAGCATTAGGCTTAGGGTGAGGTTTAGGGTTAGGGTTAGGGTTAGGGTGAGGGTGAGTGTGAGGGTTAGGATTAGGTTTAGGGATACTCTTAGGCTGAGGGTGAGGGTGAGGGTTAGGGTTAGGTTGAGGGTTAGCATTAGGGTTAGGTTGAGGGTGAGGGTGAGTATTACGGTTAGGATTAAGGTTAGTTTTAGTGTTAAGGTGAGGGTGAGGGTGAGGATGAGGGCTAAGGTTAGGGTGAGGGTTAGGCTTAAGGTTAGGTTGAGGGTTAGTGTTAGGGTGATGTTTAGGGTGAGTGGGATGGTTACGGTGGGGGTTAGGCTGCGGGTGTGGTTTAGGGTTAGGGTTAGGTTGAGGGTTAGGTTTAGGCTTCGGATGAGGGTTAGGATGAGGCGTAGGGTTAGGGATAGGATGAGGGCTAGGGTTAGGGTTAGGGTGAGGGTTAGGCTTAGTGTGAGGGTTAGGGTTAGGTTTAGTGTTAGGATGATGGTTAGGGTGAGGATTAGTGATAGTGTTAGAGTTAGGGTGAGGGTGAGGTCAAGCCTAAGGCTTAGGGTGAGGGTTAGGGTGAGGCTAAGGGTTATGGGGAGGGTTTGGGTGAGGGGAAGTATTAGGGTCAGGGTGAGATTTAGGTTTAGTGTGAGGGTTAGGGTAGGGGTTAGGGTGAGGGTAAGAGTAAGAGTGAGGGTTAGGGTGATAGTGACGGTTAGGTTTAGCCTTAGTCTTAGTGTGAGGTTTATGGTGAGCTTTAGGGTTAGGGTTAGGTTTAGGGTTAGGGTTAGGCTGAGGGTGAGTGTGAGGTTTAGGGTTAGGGTTAGGCTTAGGATTAGGCGGAGGGTGAGGCTGAGGTTGAGGATTAGATTTAGGGTTAGTGTTAGGTTTAGGGTTAGGGTGAGGGTTAGGGTGAGGATTAGGGTGAGTATTAGGATTAGGGTGAAGGCTAGGGTGAGGGTGAGGGAGAGGGTTAGGGTTAGGGTTCGGGTTAGAATTAGGGTTATTGTTAGGTTTAGGGTTAGGGTTACAGTGAGGGTGAGAGTGAGGTTGATTGTTAGGCTAAAGCTTAGGGAAAGGTTTAGGGTTAGGTTTAGTGTTAGGGTGAGGGTGAGGTTTAGGTTTGGAGATAGGTTTAGGGTGAGGATTATGGTGAGTGTTACTGTTAAGGCTAGTGTTAGGGTGAGGGTTAGGGTGAAGGTTAGGGTTAGGGTTAGTGTTAGGATTAGGGCTAGCTTGAGGGTGAGTTTGAAGGTTAGGGTCAGGGTTAGCATTAGGCTTAGTGCTAGGCTGAGGTTGAAGTTGAAAGTGATGGTTAAGGTTAGGGTGAGTGTGATGTTTAGGCTTAGGGTACAGTGTCAGTGAGGGTTAGGGTTAGGGTTAGGGTGAGGGTGAGGGCTAGGGTTAGGGTGAGGATTAGGTTAAAGGTTGGGGTGAGGGATAAATTGAGGGTGATGTTTAGGGTGAGGGTTAGTGTGGGGGTTAGGGTGCGGGTGAGGTTTAGGGTTAGGGTTAGTTTGAGGGTTACGTTTAGGGATAGGATGAGGGCTAGGGTTAGGGTTAGGGTGAGGGTTAGGCTGAGTGTGAGGGTTAGGGTTAGGTTTAGGGTTAGGGTGATGGTTAGGGTGAGGGTTAGTGATAGGGTTAGGGTTAGGGTGAGGGTTAGGGCAAGGCTAAGGCTTAGGGTGAAGGTTAGTGTAAGGCTAATGGTTAAGGTGAGGGGTAGGGTTAGGGTTAGGGTGAGGGCTAAGTTTAGTGTGAGGTTTAGGGTGAGGGTTAGGGTTAGGGTTAGGATGAGGGTTAGGTTTAGGGTTGGAGTGAGAGTAAGGGTTAGGGTCAGGTTTAGGTTGAGGGTGAGGGTTAGGGTTAAATTAGGGTTAGGGTGAGGTTGAGGGTGATGGTGAGGATGAAGGTGAGGGTGAGGGTTCGGTTGAGGGTTCGGTTCAGGGTTAGGGTGAGGGTGATTGTGAGGTTTAGGGTTAGGCTTAGGTTTATGGTGAAGGTGAGGTGAGGGTGAGGGTTAGGGTTAGGGTGAGGTTTAGGGTTAGAGTTAGGGTTAGATTTATGGTGAGGGTGAGGGTTAGGGTTAGAATGAGGAGTAGCGTGAGGGGTAGGTGTAGGGGTAGGGTGAGGGTTACGGTTAGTGTGAGGGTTAGGGTTAGGGTGAGGGTTACAGTTAGTGTGAGGTTTAGGATTAGGGTTACAGTTAGGGTTAGGCTGAGGGTGAGGGTGAGGGTTCACATTAGGTTTAGGGTGAGGTTTAGGGTTAGGGTTAGGGTGAGGGTGATTGTTAGGGTTAGGATTAGGGTTAGTGATACTGTTAGGCTGAGGGTGAGGGTGAGGGTTAGGGTTAGGGTGAGGGTTAATGTGCAGGTGAGGGTTATGATGAGAACTAGGGTTAGAGTTAGGGTGAGGGTTAGGCTTAGTGTGAGGGTTAGGGTTAGGTTTAGGGTTAGGTTGATGGTTAGGGTGAGGGTTATGCTGAGGGTTAGTGATAGGGTTAGGGTGAGGGTGAGCCTTAGAGCAAGGCTAAGGCTTAGTGTGAGGGTTAGGGTAAGGCTAAGGGTTAGGGTGAGGGTGAGGGTTAGGGTGAGGGTTAGGTTTAGTGTGAGGGTTAGTGTGAGGGTTACGGTTAGGGTTAGGATGAGGTTTAGGTTTAGGGTTGGAGTGAGAGTAAGGGTTAGGGTCAGGCTTAGGTTGAGGGTGAGGGTTAGGGTTAAATTAGGGTTAAGGTGAGGTTGAGGGTGATGGTGAGGATGAGGGTGAGGGTTCCAGTTCGGTTGAGGGTTCGGGTCAGGGTTAGGGTGAGGGTGGTGGTGAGGTTTAGGTTTAGGGTTAGGGTTAAAGTGAAGATGAGGTGAGTGTGAGTGTTAGGGTTAGCGTTAGGGTGAGGTTTAGGGTTGGAGTTAGGGTTATGGTTATGGTGAGTGTGAGAGTTAGAATGAGGGGTAGGGTGAGGGGTAGGTGTAGGGGTAGGGTGAGGGTTATGGTTAGTGTGAGGGTTAGGATTACTATTACAGTTAGGGTTAGGCTGAGGGTGAGGGTGAGGGTTAGCATTAGGTTTAGGGTGAGGTTTAGGGTTAGGGTTAGGGTGAGGGTGATTGTGAGGTTTAGGATTAGGTTTAGGGATACTGTTAGGCTGAGGGTGAGTGTGAGGGTTAGGGTTAGGGTGAGGGTTAGAGTGAGGGTGAGGGTTAGCGTTTGGGTTATATTTAGGGTGAGGGTGAGGGTTAGGGTGAGGGTTAGTGTGCGGGTGAGGGTTAGGATGAGAACTAGGGTTACGGTTAGTGGTGAGTGTTAGGCTTAGTGTGAGGGTTAGGGTTACGTTTAGGGTTAGGGTGATGGTTAGGGTGAGGGTTATGGTGAGGGTTAGTGATAGGGTTAGAGTGAGGGTGAGGGTTAGAGCAATGCTAAGGCTTAGGGTGAGGGTTAGGGTAAGGTTAAGTTTTAGGGTGAGGGTGAGCGTGAGTGTGAGGGGTGGGTTAGGGTGAGGTTCGGGGTTAGGGTTAAAGTTAGGGTTAGGATGAGTGTTAGCGTGAAGGGTAGGGTTAGGTTTAGGTTGAGGGTTAGTTTTAGTATGAGGGTTAGTGTTAGGGTAAGGGTTAGGGTTAGGCGAAGTTTAGGTTCAGGGTTAGGGTTTGGGTTAGGGTTAGGTTGAGGTTGAGGTTAAGGGTGAGGTTTAGGTTTAGTGTGAGGGTTAGTATTGAGGTTACGGCTAGGGTGAGTGTTAGGGTTACGGGTAGTGTTAGGTCGAGGTTGAGGGTGAGGGTGAGGGTTAGGGTTAGAGTCTGATTTCGGGTTAGGGTTAGGGTTAGTGTTAGTGTTAGGTTTAGGGTTACGGTTAGGTTGAGGGATAGGGTTAGGGGGATGGTTAAGGTTAGGGTTAAGGTGAGGGTGAGGGTTAGGATTAGGGTTAGGTTTAGGGTTATTGTTAGGGTTAGGTTTAAGTTTAAGGTTACGATTAGGGTGATAGTGAGCATGAGGTTTAGGTTTAGGATTAGAGTGAGGGTTAGCCTTAGTGTTAGGATTAAGGTTAGGATCAGGGTTAGGATGAGGAGTAGGGTGAGGTGTAGGTGTAGGGTTAGGGTGAGGGTTATGGTTAGTGTGACGGTTATGGTTAGTATTAGGGTTAGGGTTAGGTTGAGGGTTAGGGTTCGGGTGGATGTTAGGGTTAGGGTGAGGGTTAGGGTTAGGCGTAGGGTTTGGTTGGGGGTGAGGGTGAGGTTTAGCTTTAGGATTAGGGTTAGGGTTAGGCTGAGGGTGAGGTTGAGTGTGAGGGTTAGGGTTAGGGTTAGATTTAGGTTTGGTTTAGGGTGAGGGTGAGTGTGAGGGTTAGGGTTAGGTTTAGGGTTAGGCTTATATTTAGGCTGAGGGTGAGGGTGAGGGTGAGGGTGAGGTTGAGGGTTAGATTTAGGCTGAGTGTTAGGTTTAGGGTTAGGGATTGGGTTAGGTTGAGGGTTAAGGTTAGGATTAGGGTTAGATTTAGGTTGCGGGTTAGGATTTTGGTTAGGGTTAGGGTTAGGGTGAGGGTGAGGGTTTGGGTTAGGGTTAGGGTGAGGGTTAGGGATAGGGTGAGGTTTAGGGATAGGTTTAGGTTAGGGTTATGGTGAGAGTGAGAGTTAGGGTTAAGGTTATGTTTAGAGACAGGTTGAGGGTGAGGTTTACGTTTAGGATTAGGGTTAGGGTATGGGTTAGGTTGAAGTTGAGGGTGAGGATGAGGGTTAGGGTTAGGGTTAGGCTTAGATTAAGGGTGAGTGTTAGTGTTAGGGTTAGGGTGAGAGTTTGGGTTAGGTTTAGGATTAGTATGAGGGTTAGGCTGAGGAGTAGGGTTAGGGTTATGGTGAGGGTTAGGGTTAGTGTTGGGGTTAGTGATACATTTAAGGTTAGGGTGAGGGCAAGGGTAAGGGTGAGGGTTAGGGTGAGGGTGAGGGTTAGGGTGCGGGTTAGCGTTTGTGTGATATTTAGGGTGAGGGTGAGGATTAGGGTGCGGGTGAGGTTTAGTCAGATAACTATGGTTAGGGTTAGGTTGAAGTTTAGGCTTAGTGTGAGGGTTAGGGTTAGGTTTAGGGTTAGGGTGAGGGTTAGTGATAGGGTTAGGGTGAGGGTGAGGGTTAGAGCAAGGCTAAGTGTTAGGGTGAGAGTGAGGGTGAGGGTGAGGGTTAGGGTGAGGTTCAGGGTTCGGGTTAAGGTTAGGGTTAGGATGAGGGTTAGAGTGAGGTATGGTTAGGTTTAGTATGAGGGTTAGTGTTAGGGTTAGGGTTAGGTTTAGGCGAAGTTTAGGTTGAGGGTTAGGGTTTGGGTTAGGTTTAGGTTGAGGGTGAGGTTTAGGGTGATGTTTAGGGTTAGGGTGAGGGTTAGGATGGAGGTTAGGGTTAGGGTGAGTGTTAGTGTTAAGGCTAGGGTTAGGCGAGGTTGAGGGTGAGGGTTAGGGTTAGAGTTAGGGTGAGATTTCGGTTTAGGGATAGGGTTAAGATTAGTGTTAGGTTTAGGTTTAAGGGTAGGTTGAGGGCTAGGGTTAGGGTGATGGTAAAGGTTAGGGTTAGGGTGAGGGTGAAGGTTAGGATTAGGGTTAGGTTCAGGGTTATTGTTAGGGTTAGGGTTAAGGTTATGGTTACGATTAGGGTGAGAGTGAGGGTGAGGTTTAGGGTTAGGGTTAGAG
The DNA here is from genome assembly GCF_024711535.1 of Dipodomys merriami. Classification (NCBI taxonomy): domain Eukaryota; kingdom Metazoa; phylum Chordata; class Mammalia; order Rodentia; family Heteromyidae; genus Dipodomys; species Dipodomys merriami. Next base: position 1,041,198 of record NW_027202849.1, read on the forward strand.
TGAGGGTTAGAGTTAGGGTTAGGATTAAGGTTAGGGTCAGGGTTACAATGAGGGGTAGGGTGAGGGGTAGGGGTAGGGTTCGGGTGAGGGTTACGGTTCGTGTGAGGGTTATGGTTAGTGTTAGGGTTAGGGTTAGGTTGTGGGTTAGGGTTTGGGTGGATGTTACTGTTAGGGTGTGGGTTAGGGTTAGGCATAGGGTTTTTTGTGGGTGAGGGTGAGGGTTAGCTTTAGGATTAGGGTTAGGGTTAGGCTGAGGGTGAGGGTTAGGTTGAGGGTGAGTATGAGGTTTAGGGTTAGAGTTAGGGCTAGGTTTCGGTTTAGAGTTAGTGTTAGGGTGAGGGGTAGGGTTAGAGTTAGGGAAAGGGTTTGGTTTAGTTTGAGGGTTAGATTTAGGGTGAGGGTTGGGGTGCGGTTAAGGCTTTGGGTGTGGTTTAAGGTGAGAGTGAGGGTTAGGGTTACCTTAGGGTGAGTGTGAGGGTAAGGGTGCGGATTTAGGTTAGGGTTAGCTTTAGGATGAGTGTGAGTGTTAGGGTGAGGGTTAGGGTTAGGGTGAGGGTTAGGGTTATTTTCAGGGTTAGGGTTAGGTTTAGGGTTAGGGTTAGGATGAGGGTAAGGGTTAGGGCGAGTGTTAGTATGAGAGTGAGTCAGGGTTATCGTGAGTGTTAAGGTGAGAGTTAGCATGAGGGTTAGTGTATGGGTGTGGTTCAGGGTGAGGATTAGGCTGAGGGTGAGGGGTCAGGGTGAGGGTGAGGGTGAGGGTTAGCATTAGGTTTAGGGTGAGGTTTAGGTTTAGGGTTAGGGTGAGGGTGATTGTGAGGGTTAGGATTAGGGTTAGGGATACTGTTAGGCTGAGGGTGAGGGTTAGAGCAAGGCTAAGGCTTACGGTGAGGGTTAGGGTGAGGGTGAGGGTTAGGGTTAGGGTTAGGATGAGGGTTAGCGTGAGGGGTAGGTTTAGGTTTAGGGTGAGGGTTAGTTTTAGTATGAGGGTTAATGATAGGGTTAGGGTTAGGGTTATTGTGAAGTTTAGGTTCAGGGTTAGGGTTTGGGTTATGGGTAGGTTGAGGGTGAGGTTTAGGGTGAGGTTTAGGGTTAGGGTGAGTGTTAGGATGGAGGTTAGGGTTAGGGTGAGTGTTAGCATTAGGGGTAGGGTTAAGTCGAGGTTGAGGGTGAGGGTTAGGTTTAGGGTTAGTGTGAGATTTCGGGTTAGGGTTAGGGTGAGTGTTAGTGTTAGGTTTAGGGTTATGGTTAGGTTGAGGGATGGGGTTAGGGTGATGGTTAAGGTTAGGGTTAGGGTGAGGGTGAGGGTTAGCATTAGGGTTAGGTTTAGGGTTATTGTTAGGGTTAGGGTTAGGTTTAAGGTTATGGTTACCATTAGGTTGAGAGTGAGGGTAAGGTTTAGGGTTAGGGTTAGTGTGAGGTTATGGTTATGGTTAGGATAAATGTTAGGGTCAGGGTTAGTATGAGGGATAGTGCGAGAGGTAGGGGTAGGGTTAGGGTGAAGGTTACGGTTAGTCTGAGGGTTATGGTTAGTGTTAGGGTTAGGTTTAGGATGAGGGTTAGAGTCAGGGTGCATGTTAGGGTTAGGGTGAGGGTTAGGGTTAGGCATAGGGTTTGGTTTTGTGTGAGAGTGAGGGTTAGCGTTAGGATTAGGGTTAGGGTTAGGCTGAGGGTGAGGGTGAAGATGAGGGTGAGTATGAGGGTTAGAGTTAGAGTTAGGGTTAGGTTTAGGGTTAGGGTTAGGGTAGGGGTTTGGTTTAGTTGGAGGGTTAGGGTTAGGGTGAGGGTTGGGGTGAGGTTAAGGCTTTAGATGAGGTTTATAGTGAGAGTGAGGGTTAGGTTTAGCCTTAGGGCGAGTGTGAGGGTAAGGGTACGGGTTAGGGTTAGGTTTAGGTTTAGGATGAGGGTGATTGTTAGGGTGAGGGTTAGGGTTAGGGTGAGGGTTAGGGTTAATGTGAACGTTAGGGTTAGGTTTAGGGTTAGGGTTAGGGTGAGGGTAAGGGTTAGGGTGAGTGTTAGGGTGAGAGTGAGTGTTAGGGTTATCATGAGTGTTAGGCTGAGAATTAGCGTGAGGGTTAGGTTTAGGGTTAGGTTGAGGGTGAGGGTTAGGCTGAGGGTGAGGGGTGAGGGTGACAGGGAGGGTGAGGGTTAGCATTAGGGTTAGGGTGAGGGTTATGGTTAGGGTTACGGTGAGGGTGAGTGGGAGGGTTAGGATTAGGTTTAGGGATACTGTTTGGCTGAGGGTGACGGTGAGGGTGAGGGTTAGGGTGAGGTTTAGGGTTAGGGTGAGGGTGAGGGCCAGAATTACCGTTAGGATTAGGGTTAGGTTTAGTGTTAAGCTGAGGGTCATGGTTTGGGTGAGCACTAGGGTTAGGTTGAGGGGTAGGCTTAAGTTTAGTGTGAGGGTTAGGGTTAGGGTGATATTTAGCGTGTGGGTGAGTGTTAGGGTGCTGGTGAGGTTTACGGTTAGTGTGAATGTGAGAATAAGGTTTAGTGTTAGGTTGAGGGTTAAGCTTAGTGTGAGAGTTAGGATTAGGGTTAGGGTGATTCTTACGGTGAGGGTTAGGTTGAGGGTTAGTGATACGGTTATTGTTACGGTGAGGGTTAGGGCAAGGCTAAGGCTTAGGGTGAGGGTTAGGGTAAGGATAAGTGTTAGGGTGAGGGTTAGGGTTAGGGTTAGGATGAAGTTTAGGTTTAGTGGGAGGGTTAGGGTTAGGGTTAGGGTTAGGTTGAGGGTAAGAGTTCGGGTGAGGGTTAGGGTGATAGTGAGGGTTACGGTTAGCTTTAGTCTTATTGTGAGGGTTATGATGAGGGTTAGGTTTATGGTTATGGTTCGATTTAGGATGAGGGTGTGGGTTAGGGTTAGTGTTAGGTTGAGGGTTAACCTTAGCATTAGGGTTAGGGTGAGGTTTAGGGTGAGTGTTAGGGTTAGGGTCTGGGTCTGGGTGAGGTTTAGGGTTAGGGTTAGGGTGAGGGTAAAGGTTAGGGTGAGGGTTAGGTTGAGAGTGAGGGTTAGGGTTATCGTGAGGTTTAGGGTGATGGTTAGGGTGAGGGTTAAGGTTGGGGTTAGCGTTTGGTTTAGGGTGAGGGTGAGGGTTACGGTTAGGGTGAGGGTGAGGGTTAGGGTTAGGGTTAGGTTTGGGGTGAGGGTGAGGGTGAGGGTTAGGTTTAGGGTTAAGGTTAGGTTTAGGTTTAGGTTGAGGGTGAGGTTTAGGTGTAGGGTTAGGGTGAGGGTAAGATTTAGCGAGAGGGTTAGGGTGAGGGTGAGGGTTAGGCTGAGGATGAGGGTGAGGTTGAGGGTTAGGATTAGATTTAGGCTTAGGGTTAGGATGAGTGTGAGGGTGAGGGTGAGGGTTAGGGTTAGGGTGAGGGCTAGGGTGAGGGTGAGGGTTAGGGTTAGGGTGAGGGTGAGGGTTTCGGTTAGGTAGGGGTGAGGGTTAATGTGAGGATTAGGGTGAGGGTGAGGGTCAGGGTGAGGGTTAGGTTTAGGCTGAGGGTTAGGGTTAGGGTTAAGGTGAGGGTTAGGGTTTGGGTGATGTTTAGGTTGAGGGTGAGTGTTAGGGTGAGGTTGAGGGTTCCCGTGAGGTTGAGGGTTAAGGTGTGGGTGAGGGTTAGGCTTAGGGTGAGTGTTAGGGTGATGGTGATGGTTATGGTGAGGGTGAGGGTTAGGGTTAGGGTTAGGGTGAGGATTAGGTTTAGGGTTAGGCTTAGGATGAGTGTTACGTTGAGGGGTAGGTTTATGGTTAGAGTGAGGGTTACGGTTATTGTGATTGTTAGGGTTAGGGTGAGGGTTAGGATTAGGTTGTGGTTGAGGGTTAGGTTTAAGTTGAGGTTTAGGGTTAGGTTTAGGGTTTGTGTTAGGGTGAGGGTGAGGGTGAGGTTTAGTGTTAGGGGTAGGAATAGGTTTAGTGTGAAGGTGATGGAGATGGTTAGGTTAAGGATTAGGGGTAGGGTTATGGTTAGGCTTAGGGTGAGGGTGAGGGTGAGGGTGAGGTTTAGGGTGAGTGTTAGTGTTAAGGTTAGGGTGAAGGTTAGGGTTAGGGTGATGTTTAGAGTGAGGGTGAGTGTTAGGCTGACGGTGATGTTTAGGCTGAGGGTGAGGGTTAGGTTTATGTTTAGTATTAGGGTGAGTGTTAGGGTTAGGGTTAGGGATAGGGTGAGGATTAGGGTGAAGTTTAGGGTTATGGTGAGGATTAGTGTGAGGATTAGGGTTAGGGTTAGGGTTAGGGTTAGGTTGAGGGTAATCATTAGGGTGAGGTTTAGGGTGAGGGTTAGGGTTAGGATCAGGGTTAGTGTTAGTGTTAGGGTGAGGATGAGTTTTTGGGTTAGGGTTAGGGTGAAGATTAGGGATAGGGTGAGGTTAAGGGATAAGTTTAGGGTTAGGGTGACGGTGAGGGTGAGGTTTAGAATTAGCATTAGGCTTAGGCTTATGTTTAGGGTGAGGGTTAGGGTTAGAATTAGGGTTAGGGGGAAATTGAGGGTGAGTGTGAGGGTTAGGGTTAGGTTGAGGGTAAGGGTTAGGGTGTGGGTTAGGGTTAGTGTTAGGGTGAGGGATAGAGTGTGAGTTAAGGTGAGGGTGAGTGTAAGGATGAGGGTTAGGTTTAGGATTAAGTTTGGTTTGAGGGCTAGGGTGAGGGTAAGGGTTAGGGTTAGGGTGAGGTTTAGGGTTAGGGTTAGGGTTAGGGTCATGGTTAGCGACAGGGTTAAAGTGAGGTTTAACGTTAGTGTGAGCGTTAGGCTGAGGGTAAGGGTTAGGATGAGGGTAAGTGTTAGGGTGAGGGTTAGGGTGAGAGTGAGGGTTAGGGTTAGTGTGAGTGTTAGGGTGACGGTTAGGGTTAGGATTAGGGTTAGGGTTAGGGTTAGCCTGAGGTTGAGGGTGAGGGTGAGGGTGATGTTGAGGTTTAGGGTTTGGCTTAGTGTTAGTGTTAGTGTGAGGGCTAGGGTGAGGGTGAGGGTTAGGGTGAGTGTGAGGGTGAGGGTGAGGGTTAGAATTAGGATTAGGGTTAGTGTTTGTGTTAGGTTTAGTTTGAGTGTGTGGTTGAGGGTGAGGTTTAGGGTTTGGGTTAGGTTTAGGGTGAGGGCTAGGGTTAGGATGAGGGTTAGGGTGAGTGTGAGGGTGAATATGAGGGTTATGGTTAGGGGAAGGGCTAGGCTTAGGGTTAGGTTTAGGGTGAGGTTAGGTTGAGGTTTAAGGTTTGGGTCAGGGTTAGTGTTAGGGTTAGTGTGAGCATGAGGGTTTGGGTTAGGGTTTGGGTGAAGGTTAGGGATAGGGTGAGGTTTAGGGATAGGTTTAGTGTTAGGATTAAGGTGAGGGTGAAAGTTAGATTTAGCATTAGTCTTAGGCTTTGGGTTAGGTTGAGGTTTAGGGTTAGAATTATGGTTAGGGGGAATGTGAAGGTTTAGGGTGAGGGTTAGGATTAGGGTTAGGGTGAGGTTCAGCGTTAGGGTGTGGGTTAGGGTTCGTGTTAGGGTGAGGGTGAGTGTGTGATTTAGGGTGAGGGTGAGGGTAAGGATGAGGGTTAGGGTTAGGATTAGGGTTGGTTTGAGGGCTAGGGTGCGGGTGAGGGTTAGGGTTAGGATGAGGTTTAGGGGTAGGATTAGGGTCATGGTTAGCGTTAAGGTTAGGGTGAGATTTAGGTTTAGTGTGAGCGTTAGGCTGAGAGTAAGGGTTAGGGTGAGGGTAAGTGTTAGGGTGAGGGTTAGGGTGAGAGTGAGGGTTAGGGTTAGTGTGAGTGTTAGGGTGAGGGTTAGGGTTAGGGTAAGGGATAGGGTTAGGTTTAGGGTTATCGTGAGGTTAGGGTGATGGTGAAGGGTAGGGTGAGACTTAAGATTTGGGTGAGGGTTAGGGTTAGGGTTAGGGTGAGTGTTAGTTTTAGGGTGATGTTTTGGGTGAGGGTTAGGGTGAGGGTGAGGGTTCGGGTTAGGGTGAGTGTGAGGGTGATAGTAAGGGTTAGGGTTAGCCTTAGTCTTATTGTGAGGGTTATGGTGAGGGTTAGGGTTAGGGTTAGGTTTCGGTTTAAGATGAGGGTGTGGGTTAGGGTTAGTGTTACATTGAGGGTTAAGCTTAGCATTAGAGTTAGGGTGAGAGTTAGGGTGAGGGTTAGGGTGAGGGTTAGGGTGAGGGTGAGCTTGAGGGTTAGGATTAGGGATATGTTTACAGTTAGGTTGAGGGTGTCGGTGAGGTTGAGGGTTAGGGTTAGGATTAGGGTTAGGTTTAGGGTTAGGCTGAGGGTGAGGGTGAGGGTGAGGTTTAGGATAAGGGGGAGGGTTAGGCTTAGGGTGATGTTTAGGCTGAGGGTGAGGGTTAGGGTGAGGGTATGGGTGAGGGTGAGAATGACGGTTAGGGTTTGGGTGATGGTAAGGTTTAGGGTGAGCATTAGGGTTAGGTTTAGTGTGACATTGAGTGTTAAGGTTTTGGTCTGGGTGAGGTTTAGGGTTAGGGTTAGGGTGAGGGTAAGGGTTAAGGTGAGGGTTAGGGTGAGAGTGAGGGTTAGGGTTATCGTGAGGTTTAGGGTGATGGTTAGCGTCAGTGTTAGGGTTGGGGTTAGGGTTTGGTTTAGGGTGAGGGTGAGGGTTACGGTTAGAGTGAGGGTGAGGGTGAGGGTTAGGGTTAGGGTTAGGGTTAGGGTTAGGTTTAGGTTGAGGGTGAGGTTTAGGGTTAGTGTTAGGGTGCAGATAATGTTTAGGGAGAGGGTTAGGGTGAGGGTGAGGGTTAGGCTGAGGGTGAGGGTGAGGATGAGAGTTAGGATTAGAGTTAGGCTTAGGGTTAGGATGAGTGTGAGGGTGAGGGTGAGGGTTAGGGTTAGGGTTAGGGTGAGGTATAGGGTGAGAGTGAGGGTGAGGGTTTCGGTTAGGTGGGGATGGGGTTTAATGTGAGGATTAGGGTGAGTGTGAGGGTCAGGGTGAGGGTTAGTGTTAGGGTTAAGTTGAGGGTTAGGGTTCGAGTGATGTTTAGGTTGAGAGTGAGTGTTAGGGTGAGGGTGAGGGTTCCCGTGAGGTTGAGTGTTAAGGTGTGGGTGAGGTTTAGGCTTTGTGTGAGTGTTAGGGTGATGGTGATGGTTATGTTGAGGGTGAGGGTTAGGGTTAGGATGAGTGTTAGGTTGAGTGGTAGGTTTATGGTTAGAGTGAGGGTTAGGGTTATTGTGATTGTTAGGGTTAGGTTGAGGGTTTGGATTAGGTTGTGGTTGAGGGTTAGGTTTAAGGTGAGGTTTAGGGTTAGATTTAGGGTTCGTGTTAGGGTGAGGGTAAGGGTGAACGTTAGTGTTAGGGGTAGGGATAGGTTTAGGGTGAAGGTGATGGAGAAAGTTAGGTTAAGGATTAGGGGTAGGGTTATGGTTAGGCTTAGGGTGAGGGTGAGGGTGAGGGTGAGGTTTAGGGTGAGTGTTAGGGTTAGGGTTAGGGTGAAGGTTAGGGTTAGGGTGATGTTTAGGGTGAGGGTGAGTGTTAGGCTGACGGTGATGTTTAGGTTGAGGGTGAGGGTTAGGTTTATGGTTTGTATTAGGGTGAGTGTTAGGGTTAGGGTTAGGGATAGGGTGAGGATTAGGGTGAAGTTTAGAGTTAGGGTTATGGTGAGGATTAGTGTGAGGATTAGGGTTATGGTTAGGGTTAGGGTTAGGTTGAGGGTAATCATTAGGGTGAGGTTTAGGGTGAGGGTTAGGGTTAGGATCAGGGTTAGTGTTAGTGTTAGGGTGAGGATGAGGGTTTGGGTTAGGGTTAGGGTGAAGTTTAGGGATAGGGTGAGGTTAAGGGATAAGTTTAGGGTTAGGGTGACGGTGAGGGTGAGGGTTAGAGTTAGCATTAGGCTTAGGCTTAGGGTGAGGGTGAGGGTTAGGCTTAGAATTAGGGTTAGGGGGAAAGTGAGGGTGAGGGTGTGGGTTAGGGTGTGGGTTAGGGTTAGTGTTAGGGTGAGGGTTAGAGTGTGATTTAGGGTGAGGGTGAGGGTAAGAATGAGGGTTAGGGTTAGGATTAAGGTTGGTTTGAGGGCTAGGGTGAGGGTAAGGGTTAGGGTAAGGCTGAGGTTTAGGGTTAGGGTTAGGGTTAGGGTCATGGTTAGTTTTAGGGTTAGGGTGAGGGTTAAGTTTAGTGTGAGCGTTAGGCTGAGGGTAAGGGTTAGTGTGAGGGTCAGTGTTAGGTTGAGGGTTAGCGTGAGAGTGAGGGTTAGGGTTAGCGTGAGTGTTAGGGTGAGGGTTAGGTTTAGGATTAGGGTTAGGGATAGGGTTAGCCTGAGGATGAAGTTGAGGGTGAGGGTGATGTTGAGGTTTAGGGTTTGGCTTAGGTTTAGGGTTAGTGTGTGGGCTAGGGTGAGGGTGAGGGTTAGGGTGAGTGTGAGGGTGAGGGTGAGGGTTAGGGTTAGGATTAGGGTTAGGGTTTGGGTTAGGCTTAGTTTGAGTGTTTGGGTGAGGGTGAGGTTTAGGTTTAGGGTGAGGGCTAGGGTTAGGATTAGGGTTAGGGTGAGTGTGAGGGTGAATGTGAGGGTTAGGGTTAGGGTAAGGGCTAGGGTTAGGGTTAGGTTTAGGGTTAGGTTAGGTTTAGGGTTAGGGATAGGGTCAGGGTTAGTGTTAGGGTTCGGGTGAGGATGAGGGTTTGGGTTAGGGCTAGGGTGAAGGTTAGGGATAGGGTGAGGTTAGGGATAGGTTTAGGGTTAGGGTGATGGTGAGGGTGGGGGTTAGAGTTAGCATTAGTCTTAGGCTTAGGGTTAGGTTGAGGTTTAGGGTTAGAATTAGGGTTAGGGGGAAGGTGAGGGTTTAGGGTCAGGGTTAGGGTTAGGGTTAGGGTGAGGTTTAGGGTTAGGGTGTGTGTAAGGGTTAATATTAGGGTGAGGGTGAGTGTATGTTTTAGGGTAAGAATGAGGGTAAGAATAAGGGTTAGGATTGGGATTAGGGTTGGTTTGAGGGCTAGGGTGCGGGTGAGGTTTAGGGTTAGGGTGAGGTTTAGGCGTAGGGTTAGGGTCATGGTTAGCGTTAAGGTTAAGCTGAGATTTAGGTTTAGTGTGAGCGTTAGGCTGAGGGTAAGGGTTAGGGTGAAGGTAAGTGTTAGGGTGAGGGTTAGGGTGAGACTGAGGGTTAGGGTTAGCGTGAGTGATAGGGTGAGCGTTAGGGTTAGGGTAAGGGCTAGGTTTAGGTTTAGGGTTAAGGTGAGGTTAGGGTGAGGGTGAGGGTTAGGGTGAGAGTTAAGGTTTGGGTGAGGGTTAGGGTTAGGGTGAGGGTTAGTTTTAGGGTGATGTTTTGGGTGAGGTTTCAGGTTAGGGTGAGGGTGAGGGTTCGGGATAGGTTGAGGGTGAGGGTGATAGTGAGGGTTAGGGTTAGCCTTAGTCTTATTGTGAGGGTTATGGTGAGGGTTAGGTTTAAGGTTAGGTTTCGGTTTAGGATGAGGGTGTGGGTTAGGTTTAGTGTTAGGTTGAGGGTTAAGCTTAGCATTAGGGTTAGGGTGAGGTTTAGGGTGAGGGTTAGGGTTAGCGTTAGAGTTAGTTTTAGGGTGAGGGTGAGGTTGAGGGTTAGGATTAGCGATATGTTTACAGTTAGGTTGAGGGTGTGGGTGAGGTTGAGGGTTAGGGTTAGGATTAGGGTTAGGTTTTGGGTTAGGCTAAGGGTGAGGGTGAGGGTGAGGGTGAGGGTTAGGATAAGGGGGAGGTTTAGGCTTAGGGTGATGTTTAGGCTGAGGGTGAGGGTTAGGGTGTGGGTATGGGTGAGAGTGAGACTGAGGGTTAGGGTCTGGGTGATGGTGAGGTTTAGGGTGAGCATTAGGGTTAGGTTTAGGCTGACGTTGAGCGTTAAGGTTTGGGTCTGGGTGAGGTTTAGGGTTAGGGTTAGGGTGAGGGTAAGGGTTAGGGTGAGAGTTAGGGTGAGAGTGAGGGTTAGGGTTATTGTGAGGTTTAGGGTGATGGTTAGGGTGAGGGTTCAGGCTGGGGTTAGGGTTTGGTTTAGGGTGAAGTTGAGGGTTACGGTTAGGGTGAGGGTGAGTGGGAGTGTTAGGGTTAGGGTTAGGTTTAGGGTGAGGGTGAGGGTGAGGTGAGGCTTAGGTTGAGGTTAAGGTTTAGGGAAAGGGTTAGGGTGAGGTTAAGGGTTAGCTTGAAGGTGAGGGTGAGGGTGAGGGTTAGGATTAGAGTTAGGCTTAGGGTTAGGATGAGTGTGAGGGTGAGGGTGAGGGTTAGGGTTAGGGTTAGGGTGAGGACTAGGGTGGGGGTGAGGGTGAGGGTTAGGATGAGGCTGAGGGTGAGGGTTTCGCTTAGGTAGGGGTGATGGTCAATGTGAGGATTAGGGTGAGGTTGAGGGTCAGGTTGAGGGTTAGGCTTAGGCTGAGGGTTAGGGTTAGGGTTAAGGTTAGGGTTAGGGTTCGGGTGATGTTTACGTTGAGGGTGAGAGTTAGGGTGAGGGTGAGGGTTCGCGTGAGGTTGAGGGTTAAGGTGTGGGTGAGGGTTAGGCTTAGGGTGAGTGTTAGGGTGATGGTGATGGTTATGGTGAGGGTGAGGGTTAGGGTTAGGGTTAGGGTGAGGATTAGGTTTAGGGTTAGGCTTAGGATGAGTGTTACGTTGAGGGGTAGGTTTTTGATTAGAGTGAGGGTTAGGGTTATTGTGATTGTTAGGGTTAGGGTGAGGGTTAGGATTAGGTTGTGGTTGAGGGTTAGGTTTAAGGTGAGGTTTAGGGTTAGGTTTAGGGTTTGTGTTGGGGTGAGGGTGAGGGTGAGGGTTACTGTTAGGTGTAGGGATAGGTTTAGGGTGAAGGTGATGGAGAAAGTTAGGTTAAGGATTAGGAGTAGTGTTAGGGTTAGGCTTAGTGTGAGGGTGAGGGTGAGGGTGAGGTTTAGGGTGAGTGTTAGGATTAGGGTTAGGGTGAACGTTAGGGTTAGGGTGATGTTTAGGGTGAGGGTGAGTGTTAGGCTGACGGTGATGTTTAGGCTGAGGGTGAGGGTTAGGTTTATGTTTAGTATTAGGGTGAGTGTTACGGTTAGGGTTAGTGATAGGGTGAGGATTAGGGTGAAGTTTATTGTGAGGGTTAGGGTGAGGTTAGTGTTAGGATTAGGGTTAGGGTTAGTGTTAGGGTTAGGTTGAGGGTAATCATTAGGGTGAAGTTTAGGGTGAGGGTTAGAGTTAGGATCAGGGTTAGTGTTAGTGTTAGGGTGAGGATGAGGGTTTGGGTTAGTGTTAGGGTGAAGGTAAGGGATAGGGTGAGGTTTAGGGATAAGTTTAGGGTTAGGGTGACGGTGTGGGTGAGGGTTAGTGTTAGCATTAGGCTTAGGCTTAGGTTTAGGGTGAGGGTTAGGGTTAGAATTAGGGTTAGGGGGAAAGTGAGGGTGAGAGTGAGGGTTAGGGTTAGTGTTAGGGTGAGGGTTAGGGTTAGTGTTAGGGTGAGAGTTAGGGTTAGGGTGTGGGTTAGGGTTAGTGTTAGGGCGAGGGTTAGAGTGTGATTTAGGGTGAGGGTGAGTGTAAGGATGAGGGTTAGTGTTAGGATTAGGGTTGGTTTGAGGGCTAGGGTGAGGGTAAGGGTTAGGGTTAGGGTGAGGTTTAGGGTTAGGTTTAGGGTTAGGGTCATGGTTAGCGTTAGGGTTAAGATGAGGGTTAAGTTTAGTTTGAGCATTAGGCTGAGGGTAAGGTTTAGTGTGAGGGTAAGGGTTAGGGTGAGGGTTAGGGTGAGAGTGAGGGTTAGTGTTAGCGTGAGTGTTAGGGTGAGGGTTAGGGTTAGGATTAGGTTTAGGTTAGGGTTAGCCTGAGGTTGTGGGTGAGGGTGAGGGTGATGTTGAGGTTTAGGGTTTGGCTTAGGGTTAGGGTTAGTGTGAGGCCTAGGGTGAGTGTGAGGGTTAGGGTGAGTGTGTGGGTGAGGGTGAGGTTTAGGGTTAGGATTAGGGTTAGGGTTTGGGTTAGGCTGAGTTTGAGTGTGTGTGTGAGGGTGAGGTTTAGGTTTAGAGTTAGGGTGAGGGCTTGTGTTTGGATGAGGGTTAGGGTGAGTGTGAGGGTGAATGTGAGGGTTAGGGTTAGGGTAAGGGCTAGGATTAGGGTAAGGTTTAGGGTGACGTTAGGTTGTGGATTAGGGTTAGGGTTAGGGTTAGTGTTATTGTTAGTGTGAGGATGAGGTTTGGGTTAGGGTTAGGGTGAAGGTTAGGGATAGGGTGAGGTTTAGGGATAGGTTTAGGATTAGGGTGATGGTGATGGTGAGGGTTAGATTTAGCATTAGTCTTAGGCTTAGGGTTAGGGTGAGTTTTAGGGTTAGAATTAGGGTTAGGGGGAAGGTGAGGGTTTAGGGTGAGGGTCAGGGTTAGGGTTAGGGTGAGGTTTAGGGTTAGGGTGTGGGTTAGGGTTAGTGTTAGGGTGAGGGTGAGTGTGTGATGTAGGGTGAGAGTGAGGGTAAGGATGAGGGTTAGGATTAGGATTAGGGTTGGTTTGAGGGCTATTGTGTGGGTGAGGGTTAGGGTTAGGGTGAGGTTTGGTGGTAGGTTTAGGGTCATGTTTAGCACTAAGGTTAGGGTGAGATTTTGGTTTAGTGTGAGCGTTAGGCTGAGGGTAAGGTTTAGGGTGAGGGTAAGTGTTAGGGTGACGGTTAGGGTGAGAGTGGGGGTTAGGGTTAGCGTGTTAGGGTGAGGTTTAGGGTTAGGGTAAGGGCTAGGTTTAGGTTTAGGGTTAGGGTGAGGTTAGGGTGAGGGTGAGGGTTTGGGTGAGAGTTAAGGTTTGGGTGAGGGTTAATTTTAGAGTGATGTTTTGGGTGAGAGTGAGGGTTAGGGTGAGGGTGAGGGTTCGGGTTAGGGTGAGGGTGAGTGTGATAGTGAGGGTTAGGGTTAGACTTAGTCTTATTGTAAGGGTTATGGTTATGGTTATGGTTAGGGTTAGGGTTCATTTTAGGATGAGGGTGGGGGTTAGGGTTAGTGTTAGGTTGAGGGTTAAGCTTAGCATTAGGGTTAGGGTGAGGGTTAGGGTGAGGGTTAGGGTTAGGGTTAGAGTTAGGTTTAGGGTGAGGGTGAGGTTGAGGGTTAGGATTAGGGATAGGTTTACAGTTAGGTTGAGGGTGTGGGTGGGGTTGAGGGTTAGGGTTAGGAATAGCGTTAGGTTTACGGTTAGGCTGAGGGTGAGGGTGAGGGTGAGGGTTAGGATAAGGGGGAGGGTTAGGCTTAGGGTGATGTTTAGGCTGAGGGTGAGGGTTAGTGTGAGGGTATGGGTGAGGGTGAGACTGAGGGTTAGGGTTTGGGTGATGGTAAGGTTTATGGTGAGCATTAGGGTTAGGTTTATGGTGATGTTGAGCATTAAGGTTTGGGTCTAGGTGAGGTTTAGGGTTAGGGTTATGGGAAGGGTTAGGGTGAGAGTGAGGGTTGCGTTTATCGTGAGGTTTAGGGTGATGGTTAGGGTTGGGTTTAGGGTTTGGTTTAGGGTGAGGGTGAGGGTTACGGTTAGGGTGAGGGTGAGGGTTAGGGTTAGGGTTAGGTTTAGGGTGAGGGTGAGGGTGAGGTTTAGGTTTAGGGTTAGGGTTAGGGTTAGGTTTAAGTTGAGGGTGAGGATTAGGGTTAAGTTTAGGGTGAGGGTAAGGTTTACGGAGAGGGTTAGGGTGAGGGTGAGGGTTAGGCTGAGGGTGAGGGTGAGGATGAGGGTTAGGATTAGAGTTAGGCTTAGGTTTAGGATGAGGGTGAGGGTGAGGGTGAGAGTTAGGGTTAGGGTTAGGGTGAGGGCTAGGTTTAAGATTAGGGTTAGAGTGTGTGTGAGGGTGAATGTGTGGTTTAGGGTTAGGGTAAGGGCTAGGGTTAGGGTTAGGGTGAGGGTGAGGTTAGGTTGAGGGTTAGGGTTCGGGTCAGGATTATTGTTAGGATTAGGGTGAGGATGAGGGTTTGGGTTAGGTTTAGGGTGAAGTTTAGGGATAGGGTGAGGTTTAGGGATAGTTTTTAGGGTTAGTGTGACTGTGAGGGTGAGTGTTATAGTTAGCATTAGTCTTAGGCTTAGGGTTAGGGTGAGGTTTAGGTTTAGAATTAGGGTTAGAGGGAAGGTGAGGGTTTAGGTTGAGGGTTAGGGTTAGGGTTAGGGTGAGGTTTAGGATTAGGCTGTGGGTTAGGGATAGTGTTAGGGTGAGGGTGAGTGTGTGATTTAGGGTGAGGGTGAGGGTAAGGATGAGGGTTAGGGTTAGGATTAGCGTTGATTTGAGGGCTAGGGTGCGCGTGAGTGTTTTGGTTAGGGTGAGGTTTCTGGGTAGGGTTAGGGTCATGGTTAGCGTTAAGGTTAGGGTGAGATTTAGTTTTAGCGTGAGCGTTAGGCTGGGGGTAAGGGTTAGGGTGAGGGTAAGTGTTAGGGTGAGGGTTAGGCTGAGATTGAGGTTTAGGGTTAGCGTGAGTGTTAGGGTGAGGGTTAGGGTTAGAGTAATAGCTCGGGTATTGTTTAGGGCTAGGGTGAGGTTAGGGTGAGGGTGAGGGTTAGGGTGAGAGTTAAGGTTTGTGTGAGGGTGAGGGTTAGGGTGAGGGTTAGTTTTAGGGTGATGTTTTGGGTGAGGGTGAGGGTTAGGGTGAGGGTGAGGGTGAGGGTTAGGGTGAGGGTGAGGGAGACAGTGAGGGTTAGGTTTAGCCTAAGTCTTATTGTGAGGGTTATGGTTAGGGTTAGTGTTAGGGTTAAGGTTCATTTTAGGATGAGGGTGTGGGTTAGGGTTAGCGTTAGGTTGAGTGTTAAGCTTAGCATTAGGGTTAGGGTGAGGTTTAGGGTGAGGGTTAGGGTTGGGGTTAGGGTTTGGTTTAAGGTGAGGGTGAGGGTTACGTTTAGGGTGAGGGTGAGTGTGAGAGTGAGGGTTATGGTTATCGTGCGGTTTAGGGTGATGGTTAGGGTGAGGGTTAGGGTTGGGGTGAGTGTTTAGTTTTGGGTGAGGGTGAGGGTTACGGTTAGGGTGAGGGTGAGTGTGAGGGTTAGGGTTAGGGTTAGGTTTAGGATGAGGGGGAAGGTGAGGGTTAGGGTTAGGATTAGGGTTAGGTTTAGGGTGAGGGTGAGGGTTACCTTTGTGTAAGGGTGAAGGTTTTGGTTAGGTCGGGGTGAGTGTTAATGTGAGGATTAGGTTGAGGATGAGGTTCAGGGTGAGGGTTAGGTTTAGGGTGAGGGTTAGGGTTAGGGTTAAGGTGAGGGTTAGGTTTCGGGTGATGTTTAAGTTGAGGGTGAGTGTTAGGGTGATGGTGAGTGTTCCCGTGAGCTTGAGGGTTAAGGTGTGTGTGAGGGTTAGGGTTAGGTTGAGGTTGAGGATTACGTTTAATGTTAGGGTTAGGATGAGTGTTAGGTTGAGGGGTAGGTTTATGGTTAGAGTGAGGGTTAGGGTTATTGTGATTGTTAGGGTTAGGGTGAGGGTTTAGGATTAGGTTGTGTTTGAGGGTTAGGTTTAAGGTGAGGTTTAGGGTTAGATTTAGCGTGCGTGTTAGGGTGAGGGTGAGGGTGAGGTTTAAGGGTAGGGGTAGGGATAGGTTTAGGGAGAAGGTGATGGAGAGTGTTAGGTTAAGGATTAGGGGTAGGGTTAGGGTTAGGCTTAGGGTGAGGGTGAGGGTGAGGGTGAGGTTTAGGGTGAGTGTTAGGTTTAGGGTTAGGGTGAAGTTTAGGGTTATGGTGATGTTTAGGGTGAGGGTGAGTGTTAGGCTGACGGTGATGTTTAGGCTGAGGGTGAGGGTTAGGTTTATGGTTAGTATTAGGGTGAGTGTTAGGGTTAGGGTTAGGGATAGGGTGAGGATTAGGGTGAAGTATAAGGTTAGGGTTAGGGTGAGGATTAGTGTGAGGATTAGGGTTAGGGTTAGGGTTCGGTTGAGGATAATCATTAGGGTGAGGTTTAGGGTGAGGGTTAGATTTAGGATCTGGGTTAGAGTTAGGGTTAGGGTGAGGATGAGGGTTTGGGTTAGGGTTAGGGTGAATGTTAGGGATAGGGTGAGGTTTAGGGATAAGTTTAGGGTTAGGGTGATGGTGAGGGTGAGGGTTAGAGTTAGCATTAGTTTTAAGCTTAGGGTTAGGGTGAGGTTTAGGGTTACAATTAGGGTAAGGGGGAAGGTGAGGGTTTAGGTTGAGGGTTAAGGTTAGGGTTAGGGTGAGGTTTACGGTTAGGGTGTGGGTTAGAGTTAGTATTAGGGTGAGGGTGGTATTTCGGGTGAGGGTGACTGTTAGGCTGACGGTGATGTTTAGGCTGAGGGTGAGGGTTAGGTTTATGGTTAGTATTAGGGTGAGTGTTAGGGTTAGGGTTAGGGATTGGGTGAGGATTAGGGTGAAGTTTAGGGTTAGGGTTTGGCTGAGGATTAGTGTGAGGATTAAGGTTAGGGTTAGGGTTAGGTTGAGGGTAATCATTAGGGTGAGGTTTAGGGTGAGTGTTAGGTTTAGTATCAGGGTTAGTGTTAGGGTTAGGGTGAGGATGAGGGTTTGGGTTAGGTTTAGGGTGAAGGATAGGGATAGGGTGAGCTTTAGGGATAAGTTTAGGGTTTTGGTGACGGTGAGGGTGAGGGTTAGAGTTAGCATTAGTCTTAGGCTTACGGTTAGGGTGAGGTTTAGGGTTACAATTAGGGTAAGGGGGAAGGTGAGGGTTTAAGGTTAGGGTTAAGGTTAGGGTTAGGGTGAGGTTTAGGGTTTTGGTGTGGGTTAGGGTTATTGTTAGGGTGAGGGTGGTGTTTCTGGTGAGGGTGAGTGTTAGGCTGACGGTGATGTTTAGGCTGAGGGTGAGGGTTAGATTTACGGTTAGTATTAGGGTGAGTGTTAGGGTTAGGGTTAGGGATAGGGTTAGGATTAGGGTGAAGTTTAGGGTTAGGGTTTGGATGAGGATTAGTGTGAGGATTAGGGTTAGGGTTAGGGTTAGGGTTAAGTTGAGGGTAATCATTAGGGTGAGGTTTAGGGTGAGTGTTAGGTTTAGGATCAGGGTTAGTGTTAGGGTTAGGATGAAGATGACGGTTTGGGTTAGGTTTAGGGTGAAGGATAGGGACAGGGTGAAGTTTAGGGATAAGTTTAGGGTTAGGGTGACTGTGAGGGTGAGGGTTAGAGTTAGCATTAGTCTTAGGCTTACAGTTAGGGTGAGGTTTAGGGTTACAATTAGGGTTAGGGGGAAGGTGAGGGTTTAGGGTGAGGGTTAGGGTTAGGGTTAGGGTGAGGTTTAGGGTTAGGGTGTGGGTTAGGGTTAGTGTTAGGGTGAGGGTGAGTGTGTGATTTAGGGTGAGGGTGAGGTTAAGGATGAGGGTTAGGGTTAGGATTAGCGTTGGTTTGAGGGCTAGGGTGTGGGTGAGGGTTAGGGTTAGGGTGAGGTTTAGGCGTAGTGTTAGGGTCATGGTTAGCGTTAAGGTTAGGGTGAGATTTAGGTTTAGTGTGAGCGTTAGGCTGAGAGTAAGGTATAGGGTGAGGGTTAGGGTGAGAGTGAGGGTTAGGGTTAGCGTGAGTGTTAGGGTAAGGGTTAGGGTTAGGGTAAGGGCTAGGGTTAGGTTTAGGGTTACGGTGAGGTTAGGGTGAGGGTGAGGGTAAGGCTGAGAGTTAATTTTTGGGTGAGGGTTAGGATTAGGGCTAGGGTGAGGGTTAGTTTTATGGTGATGTTTTGGGTGAGGTGAGGGTTAGGTTGAGGGTGAGGGTCCATGTGATAATGAGGGTTAGGGTTAGCCTTAGTCTTATTGTGAGGGTTATGATGAGGGTTAGTGTTAGGGTTAGGGTTCGGTTTAGTTTGGGGGTGTGGGTTTCGGTTAGTGTTAGGTTGAGGGTTAAGCTTACCATTAGGGTTAGGGTGAGGTTTAGGGTCAGGTTTAGGGTTGGGTTTAGGGTTTGGTTTAGGCTGAGGGTGAGGGTTACGGTTAGGGTGAGGGTGAGGGTGACGGTGAGGGTTAGGGTTAGAGTTAGGTTTAGGGTGAGGGTGAGGGTTAGCTTTATGGTTAGGGTTAGCGTTAGGTTTAGGTTGAGGGTGAGGTTTAGGGTTAGGTTTAGGGTGAGGGTAAGTTTTAGGGAGAGGGTTAGGGTGAGGGTGAGGGTTGGGCTGAGGGTGAGGGTGAGGGTGAGGGTTAGGAGTAGAGTTAGGATTAGGGTTAGGATGAGTGTGAGTGTGAGGGTGAGGGTAAGGGTTAGGGTTAGGGTGAGGGCTAGGGTGAGGGTGAGGGTTATTGTGAGGGTGAGGGTGAGGGTTTCGGTTAGGTATGGATGAGGGTTAATGTGAGGATTAGGGTGAGGGTGAGGGTCAGGTTGAGGATTAGGTTTAGTGTGAGGGTTAGGGTTAGGGTTAAGTTGAGGGTTAGGGTTCGGGTGATGTTTAGGTTGAGGGTGAGTTTTATGGTGAGGGTGAGGGTTCGCGTGAGGTTGAGGGTTAAGGTGTGGTTGAGGGTTAGGCTTAGGGTGAGTGTTAGGGTGACGGTGATGGTTATGGTGAGGGTGAGGGTTAGGGTTAAGGTTAGGGTGAGGATTAGGTTTAGGGTTAGGGTTAGGATGAGTGTTAGGTTGAGAGGTAGGTTTATGTTTAGAGTGAGGTTTAGGGTTATTGTGATTGTTAGGGTTAGGGTGAGGGTTAGAATTAGGTTGTGGTTGAGGGTTAGGTTTAAGGTGAGGTTTAGGGTTAGGTTTAGGGTTCTTGTTAGGGTGAGGGTGAGGGTGAGGGTTAGTTTTAGTGGTAGGGATAGGTTTAGGGTGAAGTTGATGGAGAGGGTTAGGTTAAGGATTAGGGTGAGGGTTATGGTTAGGCTTAGTGTGAGGGTGAGGGTGAGGGTGAGGTTTAGGGTGAGTGTTAGGGTTAGGCTTAGGGTGAAGGTTAGGGTTAGGGTATTGTTTAGGCTGAGGGTGAGGGTTAGGTTTATGGTTAGTATTAGGGTGAGTGTTAGGGTT
Source organism: Dipodomys merriami (assembly GCF_024711535.1). Lineage (NCBI taxonomy): Eukaryota > Metazoa > Chordata > Mammalia > Rodentia > Heteromyidae > Dipodomys > Dipodomys merriami. The sequence goes on from NW_027202849.1 coordinate 1,059,949, forward strand.
AGGGTTAGGGATAGGGTGAGGATTAGGGTGAAGTTTAGGGTTAGGGTTACGGTGAGGATTAGTGTGAGGGTTTGGGTTAGGTTTAGGTTTAGGGTTAGGGTGAGGGTGAGGGTTAGGGTTAGGATTCAGGGGAGGGTTAAGGTTATGGTTATGGTTAGGGTGAGGGTTAGAATTAGGTTTAGGGTTAAGCTTAGGTTTAGTGTTATGGTTAATGTTAGTGTTAGGGTGAGGGTGAGGGTTAGGATTAGGGTTATATTTTGGGTGTGGTTTAGGGTTAGGGTTAGGGTTAAGTTTAGTGTTAGGTTTCGGGTTAGTATGAGAGGTAGTGTGAGTGTTAGGTTTAGGTTTAGTGTGAGGGTTAGGGTTATTGTGAGGGTTAGGGTTAGCGTTAGGGTTAGGGTTAGGGTGAGGGTTAGGTTTAGGGTGGAGTTTAGGGTTGGGGTAAGATTAAGGGTTAGGGGTAGGTTTTGGTTGAGGGTGATGGTGAGGATGAGGGTGAGCATGAGGTTTCCGTTGAGGGTTTGGGTTAGAATTAGGGTGAGGTTGAGGGTGAAATTTAGGGTATAGGGTTAGGGTTTCGGTGAGTGTGAGGTCAGGGTAAGGGCTAGTGTTAGGGTTAGGGTTTGGTTGAGGTTTAGGTTTTGGGATAGGGTAAGGGTGAGGGTGAGGGTTAGGGTTAGAGTTAAGGTTAGGGTGAGGGATAGGTTTAGGGTTAGTGTTAGGATTAGGGTTAGGGTGAGGTTTATGATGAGGTTTAGGGTTAAGTTTAGGCTTAGGGTTAAGATTAGGGTTAGGGTGAGGGTGAGTTTGAGGGTTAGGGTTAGTCTTAGGGTTAATCTGAGGGTCAGGTTTAGGGTGAGGATTAGGGTTAGGGTTAGGGCGAGGGTTAGGTGATGGTGAGGGTTAGGGTTAGGGTCAGGGTGAGATTTAGGGTTAGGCTTAGGGTGAGCATGAAGTTTAGGGTGGAGGTTAGGTTTGGGGTGAGGGTAAGGGTTAGGTTAGGTTGGGTTAGGTTGAGGGTGAGGGTGAGGGTTACGGTTAAATTATGGTTAAGGTTAGGATGAGTGTAAGGTTGAGATGGAGGGCTAGGGTTAGGGTGAGGGTTAGGCTTAAGGTTATTGTGAAGGTTAGGGTTAGGGTGATGTTTAGGGTGAGGTTTAGGGTTAGGGTGAGGGTTAGGGTGCGGGTGAGGTTTAGGGTTAGTGTTAGGGTGAGGGTTAAGTTTAGGGTTAGGATGAGGTTTAGGATGGGGGCTAAGGTTAGGGTGAGGGTTAGGCTTAGTGTGAGGGTTAGGGTTAGGTTAAGGTTTAGGGTGATGGTTAGGGTGAGGGTTACCCTGAGGGATAGGGTGAGGGTTAGTGATAGGGTTAGGGTTAGGGTGAGGGTTAGGGCAAAGCTAAAGCTTAGGGTGAGGGTTAGGGTAAGGCTAAGGTTTAGGGTGAGGGTGAGGGTGATTTTTAGGTTTAGGGTTAGGGTGAGGTTCAGGGTTAGGGTTAGGTTATGGTTAGGGTTAGGATGAGGCTTAGCGTGAGGGGTAGGGTTAGGGCTAGGGTGAGGTTTAGGTTTAGTTTGAGTGTTAGTGTTAGTGTTAGGGTTAGGGTTAGGGTGAGGGTTAGGTTGAGGATTAGGGTTTGGGTTAGGGTTACGTTGAGGGTGAGGTTTAAGGTGAGGTTTAGGGTTAGTGTGAGGGTTAGGGTGAGGGCTAGGGTTGGGGGTAGGGTTAAGTTGAGGGTGAGGGTGAGGGTTAGGATTATGATTAGGGTTAGGGTGAGGGCTAGGGTGAAGGTGAGGATTAGGGTTAGGTTTACAGTGAGTGTTAGGGTGAGGGTTAGGGTTAGGATTAGGGTTATGGTGAGAGTTAGGATTAGGTTTAGTGTTAGGTTCAGAGTGAGGGTTAGGGTTAGAATTAGTTTTAGGTGACAGCTAGGTTAAGGGTGAGGGTTAGGGTTAGGGTTAGGGTGAGATTTCGGGTTAGCGTTAGGGTGAGGGTTTTTGTTCTCTTTAGGGTTACGGTTAGGTAGAGGGATAGGATGAGGACTAGGTTTAGGGTTATTGTTATGGTTAGGATTAGGTTTAAGTTTACCTTTACAATGTGGATGAGAGTGAGTGTGAGGTTTAGGGTTAGGGTTAGGATGAGGTTTAGGGTTAGGGTTAGGGTTAAGGTTAGGGTTAGGGTTAGCTTTAGGATGAGGGTTAGGGTGAGGGGCAGCGGTAGGGTTAGGGTGATGGTTAGGGTTAGTGTTAGGGTTAGGGTTAGGGTGGAGTTTAGGTTTATGTTGAGTGTTAGGGTTAGGCATAGGTTTAGGTTGAGGGTGAGGTTGAGGGTTAGCGGTAGGATTAGGTTTAGGATTAGGCTGAGGGTGAGGGTGAGAATGAGGGTGTGTGTGAGGGTTAGGGTTAGGTTTAGGCTTAGGCTTAGGGTTAGGCGGAGGGTGAGGGTGAGAGTGAGGGTTAGGGTTAGGGTTGGGGTTGGGGTTAGGTTTAGTATTAGGGTTAGGGTGAGGGTTAGGAAGAGGGTCAGGGTTAGGATTAGGGTTAGGTTGAGGGTGAGTGTGAGGGTTATGGTTAGGGTTAGTATTAGGCTTATGTTTAGGCTGAGGGTGAGGGTAGGGTGAGGGTTAGATTTAGGGTGAATTTTAGGTTTAGTGTTAGGTTGAAGTTTAGGGTTAGGTTTAGGGTTAGGGTTAGGGTGAGGGGTAGGGTTAGGGTTAGCATGAGGGTTAGGTTTAGTTTGAGGTTTAGGGTTAGGGTGAGGGTTGGGGTGAGTTTAAGGCTAAGGGTGAGGTTTAGTGTGAGAGTGAGGGTTAGGGATATCCTTAGGGTGAGTTTGAATGTAAGGGTGCGGGTTTGGGTTAGGGTTAGGTTTAGGGTGAGGGTGAGTGTTAGGGTGAGGGTGAGTGTTAGGGTGAGGTTTAGGGTTAGTGTGAGGGTTAGGGTTAGGTTTAGGGTTAGGTTTCCGGTGAGGGTAAATGTTAGGGTAAGTGTTAGGGTGAGAGTGAGTGTTTGGGTTATCGTGAGTGTTAGGGTGAGGGTTTGGTGAGGGTTATGGTTATGGTTAGGTTGAGGGTGAGGGTTAATCTAAGGGTGAAGGGTGAGGGTGAGGGTTAGCATTAGGGTTACTGTTAGGGTTAGGCTGAGGGTGAGGATGAGGGTGATTGTGAGGGTTAGCATTAGGGTTAGGGTAAGGGTTAGGGTTAGGGTTAGGATGAGGTTTAGGATGAGGGCTAGGGTTAGGGTTAGGGTGAGGGTTAGGCTTAGTGTGAGGGTTAGGGTTAGGTTAAGTGTTAGGGTGATGGTTAGGGTGAGGGTTACCGTGAGGGTTAGGGTGAGGATTAGCGATAGGGTTAGGGTTAGGGTGAGAGTGAGGGCAAGGCTAAGGCTTAGGGTGAGGGTTAGGGTGAGCGGTAGGTTTAGGGTTAGGGTGAGGTTTAGATTTAGTGTGAGGGTTAGGGTTAGGCTTAGTTTTAGGGTGAGGGTAATATTTAGGGTGAGGGTTAGGGTGATAGTGAAGTTTAGGGTTAGCCTTAGTCTTAATGTGAGGGTTATGGTGAGGGTTAGGGTTAGGGTTAGTTTTAGGTTTAGGATGAGGTTGAGGGTTAGTTTAGGGTTAGGATGAGGGTTAGGGTTAGGGTTAGGGTAAGGGTGAGTGTAAGGTTTTGGGTGAAGGGTAGTGTAAGAATGAGGGTTGGTTTTATCGTGAGTGTTAGGGTGAGGGTTAGGGTGAGTGTTAGGGTTAGGGTGAGGGTTAGCGGGAGGGTAAGGATTATGTTGTGGATTAGGGTTAGGGTGAGGTTCAGGGTGAGGGTAAGGGTTAGGGTTAGGTTGAAGTTAAGGGTTAGGGTGAGAGTTAGGGTGAGGGTTAGTCTTAGCATTAGGGTTAGGGTGAGGGTTAGAGTGAGGGTTAGGGTTAGGGTTAGAGTTAGGTAGAGGGTGAGGGTTAGGATTAGGGTTATGTTTCAGGTTAGGTTGAGGGTGAGGGTGAGGATGAGGTTTAGGGTTATGATTAGGGTTAGGTTTAGGGTTAGGCTGAGGGTGAGGTTGAGGGTGAGGGTTAGGGTGAGGGTGTGGGTGAGGGTGAGCCTGAGGGTTAGTGTTTGGGTGAGGGTGAGGTTTAGGGTGAGGGTTAGGTTGAGGGTGAGTGTTAGGGTTTGGTTTAGGGTGACGGTGAGAGTTAGGGTTTTGGTCTGGTGAGGTTTAGGGTTATGGTGAGGGAGAGGGTAAGGGTTAGGGTGAGGGTTAGGGTGAGAGTGAGGCTTAGGGTTATCGTGAGGGTTCGGGTGATGGATTGGTTGAGGTTTAGGCTTGGTTTTAGGCTTTGGTTTAGGGTGAGGGTGAGGATTAGGTTTAGGGTTAGGGTTAGGTTGAGGGTTAGGGTTAGCTTAAGGGTTACGGATAGTGTGATGGTGAGGGTGAGGGTTAGGTTTAGTTTTACGTTTATGGTGAGGGTGGGGGTGAGGGTTAGGTTTAGGATTAGGGTTAGGGTTAGGTTTAGCCAGAGAGTGAGGTTTAGGGTTAGGGTTAGGGTGAGGGTTAGGGTGAGGGTGAGGGTTAGGGTTAGGGTTATGTTTAGGGTGAGCTTAGGTGAGGGTGCGGGTGAGGGGTAGGATTAGTTTTAGGGTTAGGCTGAGGGTGAGGTTGAGGGTTAGGGTGAGTTTGAGGGTTAGGCTTAGGGTGAGGGTTGTTGTGAGTGTGAGGGTTAGGGTGAGGGTTAGGGTTATGGTTAGGTTTAGCGTGAGGGTTAGGGGGAGAGTAAGGTTTTGGGTGAGGTTTAGGGTGAGGGTGGGTTTTACAGTCAGGGTTAGAGTTAGGGTGAGGGTTATAGTGAGGGTTAGGGTTAGGTTGGGGTGAGGGGCAGTTTGAGGGGTAGGGTTAAGATTAGGGTGAGCGTTAGGTTTAGAGTGAGGGTTAGGGTTAGGGTTAGGGTGAGGGTAAGGGTTAGGATGAGGATTAGGGTAAGAGTGAGGGTTAGGGTTAGCCTTAGGTTTAGTGTGAAGGATAGGGTGATGGTTAGGGTTAGGTTTCAGGTGAGGGTGAGTGTGAGGGTTAGGGTTAGGGTTAGGTTTAAGGTACGGTTTAGGGTGAGAATGAGGTTTTGGGTTACCATGAGTGTTAGGGTCAGGGTTAGGTTGAGGGTTAGGGTTTGGGTCTGGTGAGGTTTAGGGTTAGGCTGAGGGTGAGGGTAAGGGTTAGGGTGAGGTTTAGGGTGAGAGTGAGGCTTAGGATTATCGTGAGGGTTAGGGTGATGGATTGGTTGAGGGTTAGGGTTGGGGTAGGGTGTGGTTTAGGTTGAGGGTGAGTGTTAGTTTTAGGGTTAGGGTTAGGTTGAGGGTTAGGTTTAGCTTAAGGGTTATGGATAGTGTGATGGTGAGGGTCAGGGTTAGGGTTAAGTTTAGGATTAGGGTGAGGTTGTGGGTGAGGGTTAGGTTTAGGATTAGGGTTAGGGTTAGTTTAGTTTTAGGCAGAGGGTGAGGTTTAGGGTTAGAGTTATGGTGAGGGTTAAGGTGAGGGTGAGGGTTAGGGTTAGAGTTATGTTTAGCGTGAGCTTAGGTGAGGGTGCGGGTGAGGGGTAGGATTAGTTTTAGGATTAGGCTGAGGTTGAGGGTGAGGGTTAGGGTGAGTTTGAGGGTTAGGCTTAGGGTGAGGGTTATTGTGAGTGTGAGGGTTAGGGTGAGCATTAGGGTTAGGGTTAGGTTTAGCGTGAGGGTTAGGGGGAGAGTAAGGGTTTTTGTGAGGTTTAGGGTGAGGGTGGGTTTTAGAGTTAGGGTTAGAGTTAGGGTGAGGGTTATAGTGAGGGTTAGGGTTAGGTTTGGGTGAGGGGCAGGGTGAGGGGTAGGGTTAAGGTTAGGGTGAGGGTTAGGTTTAGAGTGAGGGTTAGGGTAAGGGTTAGGATGAGGGTTAGGTTTAGGGTGGAGGATAGGGATGGTGTGAGAGTAAGGGTTAGAGGCAGGGTTAGGTTGAGGTTGAGGGTTAGGGTTAAATTAGGGTTAGGTTTAGACTGAGGGCGATGGTGAGGATGAGGGTGTGGATTCGGGTTCGGTAAAGGGTTTGGGTTAGGGTTAGGGGGAGGGGGAGGTTGAGGTTTAGGGATAGGGTTACGGTGAGTGTGAGGTGAGGATGAGGGTTAGGGTTAGGTTGAGGTTTAGGGTTAGACTCAGGGTTACGTTTAGTGTGTGGGTGATGGTTAGCGTTAGAGTTAAGGTTAGGTTGAGGGTTAGGGTTAGGGTTATGGTGAGGTTTAGGATGAGGGTTAAGGTTGGGATGAGAGATAGGGTGAGGGCTAGGTGAGGATGAGGGTTAGGGTTAGGTTTAGGGTGAGGTTTAGGGATAGGCTTAGGGTTAGGTTGAGGGTGGGAGTTAGGTTTAGGGTGGATGTTAGCGTTGGGGAGAAGATGAGGGTTAAGGGCAGGTTTAGTATGAGGGTGAGCATGAGGGTTATGGTTAAATTATGGTTAGGGTTAGGCTGAGGGTGAGGGTAAGGATGAGCGTGAGTGTAGGGTAGGATTGAGGGTTTGAGTGAGGTTGAGAGTGAGGGTTAGGTTTAGGGTGACGGTTAGGTTGAGGGTTAGGGTTTGCGTTAGGGTTAGTTTGAGGTTGAGGTTTAAGGTTAGGTTTAGGGTTAGGGTTAGGGTTAGGTTGAGAGTTAGGATGGAGGTTAGTGTTAGGGTGAGGGTTAGGATGAAGGTTAGGGTTAGGATTAGGGTTAGGGTGAGGGCTAGGGTGAGGGTGAAGGTTAGGGTTACGGTTAAGGTTAGGGTAAGGGTGAGGGTTTGGGTTAGGGTTAGTGTTAGGGTTACGGTAAGGAAGAGGGTTTGGTTTAGGGTTAAGGTTAGGGTTAGGGTTATTGTTAGGGTTAGAGTTAGGGTTACGGTGAGGGTGAGGGTGAGGGTGATTGTTAGGATAAGTTTAGGGAGATGTTTAGGGTTAGGGTTAGAGTGTGGGTGAGGTTTAGGGTTAGATATAGGGTTAGGGTGAGGGTTAGGATGAGGGTTGGCATTAGGGTTAGTGTTAGGGTTATGGTTAGGGTGAGGGTTAGGGTGAGGATTAGGGTTAGGGTTAGGGTTAGGATTAGGGCTTGGTTCAGTGTGAGTTTGAGGATTAGGGTTAGGCTTAGTATTAGGCTGAAGTTGAGGCTGAGGGTGAGGGTTATGGTTAGGATGAGGGTGAGGTTTAGGGTTAGGGTTACAGTGACGTTGAGGGTTAGGGTTAGGGTTAGGGTGAAGGTGAGGGTTAGGGTTTGGGTTACGGTTAGGGTGAGGGTGAGGGTTAAGGTGAGGTTTAGGGTTAGGGTGAGGGTTAGAGTTACGGTTACGGTGAGGTTGAGGGTGAGGTTTAGGGTTAGAGTTAGGGTGAGGTTTAGGGTTAGGGTTAGGGTTAGGGTGAGGTTTACGGTTAGGGTTACAGTGAGGGTTAGGGTTAGGGTTAGGGTTATGTTGAGAGTGAGCATGAGGGTTAGAATTAGGGTTAGCTTTAGGGTTATTGTTAGGGTTAGGGTTTGGGTTACCTTTACGGTGAGGGTGAGGCTGAAGGTGGGGTTAGGCTTAGGGTTTGGGTGAGCTTTAGGGTTAGGGTTAGGGGTAGGGTTAGGTTGAGGTTTTGGGTTAGGGTTAATGTTACTGTGAGTGTGACAGTTAGGGTTAGTGTTAGTTTTAGGGTTAGGGTTAGGTTTATTGTAAAGGTTACGGTTAGACTTATGGTTATGGTGAGGGTGAGGGTTAGGTTTAGGGTTAGACTGAGGTTTAGAGTGAGGTAAGAGTTAGGGTGAGGGTTAGGGTTAGGGTGAGGTTAAGAGTTAGGGTGAGGGTTATGATGAGGGTGAGGGTTAAGGTTAGGGTTAGTGTTAGGGTGAGGGTTAGGGTAAGGGTTAGGTTGAGGTTTAGGGTTAGGATTAGGGTTAGGTTTATTCTGAGGGTGAGGATGAGTGTTAGGGTAATGGTAAGGGTTAGGGTGAGGGTTAGTGTTAGGGTGAGGGTTAGGCTGGGGGTGAGGGTCAGGTTTAGAATTACAGTTAGGGTTAATGTGAGGGTTAAGGTTAAAATTAGGATGAGGGTTAGGGTTAGGGTTAAGATTAGTGAGAGGGTGAGTTTTAGAATTAGTGTTAGGGTGAGGGCTAGCGTGAGGGTGAGGGTTAGGTTTAGGGTTAGGTTTAGGGTCATTTTTATTGTTAGGGTTGGGCTTACCTTTATGGTGAGGGTGAGGCTGATGGTGAGGTTAAGGGTTAGGTTTAGAGTGAGGTTTTGGGTTAGGGTTTGGGTTAGGTTTATGGTGAGTGTGAGGGTTAGGGTGAGGGTGAGGGTGAGGGTTAGGATTAGGTTTAGGTTTAGCGTTATTGTTAGGGTTAGGGATAGGGTTACTTTTACGGTGAGGGTGAGGCTGAGGGTGAGGTTAGGTTTAGGGTTTGGGTGAGGTTTAGGTTTAGGTTTAGGGTTAGTGTTAGGGTGAGGGTTTGGGTTAGGGTTAGGGTTACGGTCAGGGTGAGGGTTAGGGTTAGGGTGAGTGTGAGTGTGAGGGTTATGGTTAGGGTTATGCTTAGGCTTAGGGTTAGGCTGAGGGTGAGGGTTAGCGTTAGGGTGAGGGTTAGGTTTAGGATGAGGGTTAGGGTTAGGATTAGCGTTAGGGTGAGGGCTAGGGTGCGGTTGAGGGTTAGTGGTAGCATTAGGGTTATGGTGAGGTTTAGGGTTAAGTATAAGGTTAGGGTTAGGGTGAGGGTTAGGGTTAGTGTAAGGTTTACGGTTACCGTGAGGCTTAGGGTTAGGGTTAGGATGAGGGTGAGGGTGAGGGTTAAGATTAGGTTAAGGGTTATGGTTATTTTGAGTGTTATGGTTACAGTGAGGGTGAGGCTGAAGGTGAGGTTAGGCTTAGGGTTTGGGTGAGCTTTAGGGTTAGTGTTAGGGTTAGGGCAAGGTTTAGGGTTAGGGATATGGTTAGGGTTATGGTTAGGGTTAGGATGAGGCTTAGGGTGAGGTATAGGGTTAGGGTTAGGGTGAGGGTTAGCATTACTGTGAGGGTTAGGGTTAGGTTGAGGGTTAGGATGAGGGTTAGGGTTTGGGTTACGGTTAGGGTGAGGGTGAGGGTAAAGGTGAGATTTAGGTTTAGGGCGAGGGTTAGAGTTACGGTTACGGTGAGGTTGAGGGTGAGGTTTAGGGTTAGGGTTAGGGTGAGGTTTAGGGTTAGGGTTAGGGTGAGGGTGAGGTTTAGAGTTAGGATTACAGTGAGGGTTAGGGTTAGGGTTAGGGTTATGTTGAGGTTAAGCATGAGGGTTAGGATTAGGGTTAGCTTTAGGGTTATTGTTAGGGTTAGGTTTAGGTTTACCTTTATGGTGAGGGTGATTCTGAAGGTGAGGTTAGGCTTAGGGTTTGGGTGAGCTTTAGGGTTAGTGTTAGGTGGAGGGTTAGGGTGAGGGTTTGGGTTAGGGTTAATGTTACTGTGAGGGTGACTGTTAGGGTTAGGGTTAGTGTTAGTGTTAGTTTTAGGGTTATTGTTAAGGTTAGGTTTAGACTTACGGTTACGGTGAGGGTGAGGGTGAGGGTTAGGGTTAGAGTGAGATTTAGAGTGAGGTAAGAGTTAGGGTGGGGGTTAGGGTTAGGGTGAAGTTTAGGGTGAGCTTGAGGGGTAGGGTTAGGTTCACATTAGAGTGAGGTTAAGAGTTAGGGTGATGGTTAGGTGAAGGGTGAGTGTTAAGGTTAGGGTTAGTGTTAGGGTGAGGATTAGGGTTAGGTTTAGGTTGAGGGTTAGGGATAGGATTAGGGTTAGGTTTATGCTGAGGGTGAGTGTGAGGGTTAGGTTGAGGGTAAGGTTTAGGGTGAGGGTTCGTGTGAGGGTGAGGGTTAGGCTGAGGGTGAGGGTTAGGATTAGGGTTAGGGTTAGGGTTAAGCCGATGGTAAGGGTGAAGGTGAGGGTCAGGTTTAGAATTAGAGTTAGGGTTAGTATGAGGGTTAGGATTAAAATTAGGATGAGGGTTAGGGTTAGGGTTAAGATTAGTGTGAGGGTGAGTTTTAGGATTAGTGTTAGGGTGAGGGCTAGGGTAAGGGTGAGGTTTAGGTTTATGGTTAGGGTTAGGGTGAGGGTTAGGGTGAGGGGTAGGGTTAGGGTTAGGGTGAGGGTAAGTTTTAGTGTGAGGGTTAGAGTTTGGGTTAGGTTAAGGGTAAGGGTTAGGGCGAGGGTTAGGGCGAGAGTGATGGTGAGGCTTAGGGTTAGGGTTAGGTTTAGTGTGAGGTTGAGAATGTGGGTTAGGTTTAGGATTAAGGTTAGGGTTATGCTGAGGGTGAGGGTGAGGGTTAGGGTGAAGGTAAGGGTTAGGTTAAGGGTTAGTGTGAGGGTGAGGTTTACGCTGAGGGTGAGGGGTGAGGGTGAGTGTTAGGATTAGGGTTAGGGTTAGGGTTAAGCTGAGGGTGAGGGTGAGGGTGAGGTTTAGACTTAGAATTAGGGTTAGGGTGATGGTTAGGTTTAAAATTAGGATGAGGGATAGGATGAGGGTTAGGGTTAGGTTTAAGGTGAGGGTTAGTGTGAGGATAAGCATTAGGTTGAAGTTTAGGGTGAGAGAGAGGGTTAGGGTTATCATGAGTGTTAGGGTGAGTTTTAGGGTGAGGGTTAGGGTTTTAAGGTTATTGTGAGTGTGAGTGTTAGGGTTAGGGTTAGGGTGAGGGTTAGGTTTAGGGATAGGGTTAGACTGAGGGTTAGGGTGAGGGTAAAGGTGAGGGTGAGGGTTAGGTTTAGGGATAGGGTTAGGCTGAGGGTTAGAGTGAGGGTGAAGGTGAGGTTTAGGGTTAGGGTGTGGGGGAGGGTGAGGGTGAGGTTTAGCATTAGGGATAGGGTGAAGGTTAGGATTAGGTTAGGGTGACAGTGAGTGTGAGGGTTAGGATTAGGGTTAGGAATATTGTTAGGTTGAGGGAGAAAGTAAAGGTTATGGTTAGGGTGAGGGTTAGGGTTAGGGTTAGGTTTACTGTGAGGGTGAGGGTTAGGGTTAGGATTAGGGTTAGGTTTAGTGCTAAGCTAAGGGTGAGGGTGTGGGTGAGGTCTAAGGTTAGTGTGACGGTTAGGTTTAGGGTGATGTTTAGGGTGAGGGTGAGGGTTAGGGTGAGGGTGAGGATTAGTATTAGGGTTAGCGTGAGTGTTAGGGTTAGGGTTAGGGTGAGGTTTAGTGTGAGGGTTAGGATTAGGGGTAGGGATACTCTTAGGCTGAGGGTGAGGATGAGGGTAAGGGTTAGGGTGAGGGTGAGGGTGAGGGTTACAGTTTAGATTAGGGTTAGGTTTAGTGTTAAGCTGAGGGTGAGGGTGAGGGTGAGGGCTAGGGTTAGGGTGAGGGTTAGGCTTAAGGTTAGGGTGAGGGTTAGGGTTAGGGTGATATTTAGGGTGAGGGTTAGGGTTAGGGTGAGGGATAGGGTGCAGGTGAGGCTTAGGGTTCGGGTTAGGATGAGGGTTAGGTTTAGGTTTAGGAAGACTGTTAGTATGAGGGCTAGGCTTAGGGTTAGGGTGAGGGTTAGGCTTAATGTGAGGGTTAGGGTTAGGTTTAGGGTTAGGGTAATGGTTAGGGTGAGGGTTAGGGTGAGATTCAGGGTGAGGGTTAATAATAGTGTTAGGGTTAGTGTGAAGGTTGGAGCAAGGCTAAGGCTTAGGGTGAGGGTTAGGGTGAGGCTAAGGGTTAGGGTGAGGCTTAGGGTGAGGGGTAGCGTTAGGGATAGGGTTACTGTGAGGGGTAGGGTTAGGTTTAGGGTTAGGGTGAGGGTGAGGTTGAGGGTTATGTTTTGGGTTAGGGTTAGGTTGAGGGTGAGGGTTCAGGTGAGGTTTAGGTTTAGGGTTAGGGTTAGAGTTACGGTTATGTTGTGGTTGAGGGTGAGGGTAAGGATTACGATAAGGGTGAGGTTTAGGTTAGGGTTAGGGTTAGGATGAGGTTTAGGGTTAGGTTTAGGGTTAGGCTGAGGTTTAGGGTTAAGGTTACATTGAGGATTAGGGTTAAGGTTAGGGTTAGGTTTAGGTTTATGTTGAGGGTGAGCTTCAGGGTTAGGATTAGGGATAGCTTTAGGGTTATTTTTACGATTAGGTTTAGGGTTACCTTTACGGTGAGGGTGAGGCTGAAGGTGAGGTTAGGCTTAGGGTTTGGGTGAGGTTTAGGGTTAGGGTTAGGGGTAGGGTTAGGGTGAGATTTTGGGTTATGGTTAGGGTTATGGTGAGGGTGATGGTTAGGGTTAGCATTAGTGTTAGGGTTAGGGTTATTGTTATTGTTAGGGTTAGGGTTAGACTTAAGGTTAGGGTGAGGGTGAGGGTGAGGGTTAGGGTTAGGGTTAGGGTGAGGTTTAGAGTGAGGTAAGAGTTAGGGTGAGGGTTAGGGTTAGGGTGAGGTTTAGGGTGACGTTGTGGTTTAGGGTTAGGGTTAACGTTAGGGTGAGATAAGAGTCAGGGTGAAGTTTAGGTTGAGGGTGAGGGTTAAGGTTAAGGTTAGTGTTAAGGTGATGGTTAGGGTTAGGGTTAGGTTCAGGGTTCGGGTTAGGATTAGGGTTAGGATTATGCTGAGGGTGAGGGTGAGGGTTAGGGTGAGGGTAAGAGTTAGGTTGAGGGTTATTGTGAGGGTGAGGTTTAGGATTAGAGTTACGGAGAGGGTTATGCTGAAGATTAGGGTGAGGGTGAGGGTGAAGTTTAGAGTTAGAGTTAGGGTTAAGGTTAGGTTTAGGGTGAGGGTTAGGGTCAGGATAAGTATTAGGTTGAGGTTTAGGGTGAGAGTGAGGGTTAGGATTATCATGAGTTTTAGGGTGAGGGTTAGGGTTTTAAGGTTTTTGTGATTGTGAGTGTTAGGGTTAGGGTTAGGGTGAGGGTTAGGTTTAGGGATAGGGTTAGGGTGAGGGTTATGGTTAGGGTGAGTGTGAGGGTGAGGGTGAGGCCTTGGGTTAGGTTAGGTTTAGGGTGAGGGTGAGATTGAGGGTTAGGGTTAGGCTGAGGTTTAGGGTGAGTGTGAAGGTGAGGTTTAGGGTTAGGGTGATGGTGATGGTTAGGGTGAGGTTGAGGGTGAGGGAGATGGTTAGCATTAGGGTTAGGGTGAAGCTTAGGGTTATGGTAGGGTGAGGTTGAGTGTGAGGGTTAGGTTTAGGGTTAGGTATACTGTTAGGCTGAGGGAGAATTTGAAGGTTATGGTTAGGGTGAGTTTTAGGGTTAGGTTTAATGTGAGGATGAATGTTACGGTTAGGATTATGGTTAGGTTTAGTGATAAGCTGAGGGTGAGGGTGAGGGCTAAGTTTAGGGTGTGGGTTAGGCTTAAGGTTAGGGTGAGGTTTAGGGTTAGTGTGATGTTTAGGGTGAGGGTGAGGGTTAGGGTGAGGGTGAGGGTTAGTATTAGGGTTAGCGTGAGTGTTAGGGTTAGGGTTAGGGTGAGGTTTAATGTGAGAGTTAGGATTAGGGGTAGGGATACTGTTAGGCTGAGGGTGAGGATGAGGGTTAGGGTTACGGTGAGGATTAGGGTTAGGGTTAGGGTGAGGGTGTGGGTGAGGTTGACAGTTTAGATTAGAGTTAGGTTTAGTGTTAAGCTGAGGGTGAGGGTGAGGGTGAAGGCTACGGTTTGGGTGAGGGTTAGGCTTAAGTTTAGGGTGAGGGTTAGGGTTAGGGTGATATTTAGGGTGAGGGTTAGGTTTAGGGTTTGGGTTAAGATGAGGGTTAGGTTTAGTTTTAGGAAGAGTGTTAGGATGAGTGCTAGGGTTAGGGTTAGGGTGAGGGTTAGGCTTAATGTGAGGGTTAGGGTGAGGCTAAGTGTTAGGGTGAGGCTAAGTGTTAGGGTGAGGGTTAGGGTGAGGGGTAGGTTTAGGTGAGGGGTAGGGTTAGGGTAAGTGTGAGGGTTAGGTTTTGTGTGAGTGTTAAGGTTAAAGTTAGGGTGAGGGTAAAAGTTAGGGTGAGGGTTGGGGTGATAGTGAGGGTTAGGGTTAGCCTTAGTCTTAGTGTGAGGGTTATGGTGAGGCTTAAGGTTAGGGTTCGGGTTAGGGTTAGGCTATGGTTGAGGGTGAAGATGAGGGTAAGTGTTAGGGTTAGGGTTAGGGTTAGGCTTATGATTAGGCGTTCGGTGAGGGTGAGGGTGAGGTTTAAATTTAGGGTGAGTGTTAGGTTTAAGGTTAAGATGAGGGTTACGGTTAGGGTTGGGTTTAGGATTAGGGATAGGATGAAGGCTAGCGTGAGGGTGAGGTTTAGTGTTAGGTTTAGGGTGAGGTTTATGGTTACAGTAAGGTTTAGGATTAGTGTGAGGTTTTGGGTTAGGGTTAGGTTTATGGGGAGGGAGAGGGTTAGGGTTAAGGTTAGGGTTATTGTTAGGGTTAGGGTTAGGGTTAAGGTGAGGGTGAGGGTGAAGGTAATTTTTAGGCTAAGGGTTAGGGAGAGGTTTAGGGTTAGGGTTAGGGTTAGAGTTAGGGTGAGGGTTCGGTTTAGAGTGAAGGTTAGGTTTAGGGTTAGGGTTAGGATTAGCACGACGGAGAGGATGAGTTTGTGGGTTAGGTTTAGGTTTAGGTTTAGGGTTAGGCTTAGTGTTAGGCTGAGGTTGAGAGTGAGGGAGAGGGTTATGGTTAGGGTGAGGGTGATGTTTAGGGTTACTGTTACAGTGAGGGTGAGGGTTAGGTTTAGGGCTATGGTTAGGGTGAGTGTGAGGGTTAGGATTAGGGTTAGGTTTAGGGTTATTGTTACTGTTAGGGTTTATGGTTACCTTTACGGTGAGGGTGAGACAGAGGGTTAGGTTTAGTGTTAGGGTTACAGTGAGGGTGAGGGTTATGGTTAGGATTAGTGTTACGGTGAGGGTGAGGGTTAGGGTTAGGTTTAGGGTTAGGGTTAGGGTGATTTTTAATGTTTGAGTTAGAGTTACAGTTACGGTTACGGTGAGGTTGAGGGTGAGTGTTTCGGTTAGGGTTAGGGTTAGGGTGAGTTTTAGGGTTAAGGTTAGGGTTAGGGTGAGGTTTAGGTTTAGGGTTAGGGTTAGGGTGAGGTTTAGGGTTAGGGTTACAGTGAGTGTTAGGGTTAGGGCTAGGGTTATGGTGAGGGTGAGGGTGAGAGTTAGGATTAGGGTTAGTTTTAGGGTTATTGTTAGGGTTAGTGTTAGGGTTACCTTTACGGTGAGGGTGAGGCAGAGGGTGAGGTTAGGGTTTGGGTGAAGTTTAGGGTTAGGTTTGTTGGTAGTGTTAGGGTGAGGGTTTGGGTTAGGGTTACGGTTATGGTGAGGGTGAGGGTTAGTGTTAGTTTTAGGGTTAGGATTAGGGTTATTTTTAGTGTTAGGGTTAGAGGTACTGTTTCGGTGAGGGTGCGTGTGAGGGTTAGGGTTAGGGTTAGGGTGAGGTTTAGGATGGGGTTAGAGTTAGGCTGAGGGTTAGGGTTAGGGTGAGGTTTAGGGTGAGGTTGAGGGTTAGGGTTAGGGTTAACGTTAGGGTGAGGTTAAAAGGGTGAGGGTTAGGGTAAGGTTGAGGGTTAAATTTAGTGTTAGTGTTAGTGTGAGTGTTTGGGTTAGGGTTAGGTTGAGGGTTTGGGGGAAGGTTAAGGTTAGGTTTAGGGTTAGGGTGAGGGTTAGGTTTAAGGTTAATGTGAGGGCGAGTGTTAGGATTAGGGTTAGGGTGAGGGCTAGTGTGAGGGTGAGGGTTAGGGTTAGGGTTAGGGTTAGTGTGAGGGGTAGGGTGAGGGATAGGGTTAGGGTTAGGGTGAGGGTAAGTTTTAGTGTGAGGTTTATGGTTAGGGTTAGGGTTAGGTTGAGGGTAAGGTTTAAGGTGAGTGTTAGGGTGAGAGTGAGGGTGAAGCTTAGGGTTAGAGTTATGTTTAGGGTGAGGGTGAGGTTGATGTTTAGGGTTAGGATTCGGGTTAGGGTTAAGCTCAGGGAGAGGGGGAGGGTTATGGTGAGGATAAGGGTTAGGGTGAGGGTTAGTGTGAGGGTGAGGGTTTGGCTGAGGGTAAGGCGTGAGTGTGATGGATAGAATTGGTGTGAGGGTTAACGTTAGGCTGAGGGGGATGGGGAGGGGGAGCTGGAGGGGGAGGTTAAATTTTAGGGTTAGGGTTAGGGTGCAGGTTAGTGTTAAGGTTAGGATGAGCGTTAAGTTGAGATTTTGGGTGAGGATTCGGGTGAGGATAAGCATCAGGGTGAGGATTAGGGTGAGAGTGAAGGTTAAGGTTATCATGAGTGTTAGGGTGAGTGTTAGGGTTAGGATTAGGTTTAGGGTGAGTGTGAGTGTTAGGGTTAGGTATAGGGTTAGGGTGAGGGTTAGGGTTAGGGTAAGGGTGAGGGTGAGGGTGAGGCTTAGGTTTAGGGTTAGTTTCAGGTTGAGGGTGAGTTTGAGGGTTAGGGTGAGGGTTATGCTGAGTGTGAGGGTGAGGGTTAGGGTGAGGGTTAGGGTTAGGGTGAGGTTTAGTGTGACGGTGAAGGTTAGGGTTAGGTTAGGTTGAGGGTTAGAGGGAAGTCTAGGGTGAGGGTTAGGGTTAGGGTTAGGGTTAACGTTCGTGTGAGTGTAAGTGTTAGGATTAGGATTAGGGTGAGGGCTAGGGTGAGTGTGAAGGTTAGTGTTAGGGTTAGTGTGAGAGGTAGGGTGAGGGGTAGGGTTAGGGTTAGTGTGAGGGTAAGTTTTAGTGTGAGGGTTAGGGTTAGGCTTAGGGTTAGGTTGAGGGTAAGGGTTAGGGTGAGGATTAGGGTGAGTGTGAGGTTGAGGCTTAGGGTTAGGGTTAGGTTAAGGGTGAGGGTGAGGTTGAGGGTTAGGGTTAGGATTAGGGTTAGGGTTATGCTGAGGGTTAGGGTGAGGGATAGGGAGAGTGAAAGGGTTAGGGTGAGGTTTAGGCTGAGGTTCAGTGGTGAGTGTGAGGGTTAGGATTAGGGTTAGGGTTAGGGTTAGGCTAAGGGTGAGAATGAGGTTGAGGGTGAGGTTTAGGTTTAGGGTTAGGGTTATGGTGAGGGTTAGGGTCAAGGTTAGGATGAGGGTTAGGATGAGTGTTAGGGTGAGGGTTAGGGTGAGGATAAGCTTTAGGGTGTGGTTTAGGGTGAGAGTGAAGTTTAGGGTTAACATGAGTGTTAGGGTGAGTGTTAGGGTGAGGGTTAGGATTAGGGTTATGGTGAGTGTGAGAGTTAGGGTTTGAGTTAGGGTTAGGGTGTGGGTTAGGGTTAAGGATAGGGTTAGGGTGAGGGTTAGGATTAGGGTAAGGGTGAGGGGGAGGGGGAGGGGGAGGCTTAGAATTAGGGTTAGGTTTAGGATGAGGGTGCTGTTGAGAGTTAGGGTTAGAGTTATGCTTAGGTTGAGGGTAAGGGTCAGGGTGAGGGTAAGGGTTAGGGTGAGGGTTAGCGTGAGAGTGAGGGTTAGGCTGAGGGTGAGGGTGAGGTTGAGGGTGAGGTTTAGGGTTAGGTTTAGGGTTAGGGTGAGGGTTAGGGTGAGTGTGAGGGTGAGGGTTAGCATTAGCGTTAGGGTGAGGGTTATGGTTAGGTTAAGGAGAGGGTTAGGATTAGGGTTAGGGATACTTTTACGCTGAGAGTGTGGGTGAGGTTTACGGTTAGGGTGAGGGTTAGGATTAGGGTTAGGGTGATGGTGAGGGTGAGGGATAATGTTAGGATTAGGATTTGGTTTAGTGCTATGCTGAGGCTGAGGGTGAGGGTGAGGGCTAGGGTTAGGGTGAGGGTTAGACTTAAGGTTAGTGTGAGGGTTAGGGTTAGGGTGATGTTTAGGGTGAGGGTTAGGGTTAATGTGAGGGTTAGGGTGCGGGTGAGGTTTAGGGTTAGGTTTAGGTTGAGGGTTAGGTTTAGGGTTAGGATGAGGTTTAGGATGAGGGCTAGAGTTAGGGTTAGGGTGATGGTTAGGTTGAGGGTTAGCATGAGGGTTAGGGTGAGGGTTAGGGTGAGGGTTAGTGATAGATTTAGGGTTAGGGTGAGGGTAAGGGCAAGGCTAAGTCTTATGGTGAGGTTCAGGGTGAGACTAAGGGTTAGGGTGAGGGTTATGGTGAGGGGTATGTTTAGGGTTAGGGTGAGGGTTAGGTTTAATATTAGGGTTAGGGTTAGAGTTAGGGTGAGGGTAAGAGATAGGGTGAGGGTTGGTGTGATAGTGAGGGTTAGGGTTAGCCTTAGTCTTAGTGTGAGGGTTATGGTGAGGGTTAAGGTTAGTGTTAGGGTTAGGGTTAGGCTGAGGTTTAGGGTGAGGATGAGGGTGAGTGTGAGGGTTAGGGTTAGGTTGAGGGTTAGGCTTAGGCTTAGGCGTAGGGTGAGGGTGAGGGTGAGGGTTAGATTAACGGTGAGTGTTAGGTTTAGAGTTAGGGTGAGGTTTAGGGTTAGGATTAGGTTTAGGTTGAAGGCTAGGGTGAGGGTGAGGCTGAGGGTTAGGGTTAGTGTTAAGGTTAGTGTTAGGTTTAGGGTTAGGGTGATGGTTAGTTTTAGGGTTAGGGATAGGTTTAGGGGTAGGTTGAGGTTGAGTTTGAGGGTTAGGGTTAGGGTTAGTCTTAGTGTTAGGCTGAGGTTGAGGGTGAGGGTGAAGGTTAGGGTTAGGGTGAGGGTTAGGTTTAGGGTGAGGGTTACAATGAAGGTGAGGGGTAGGGTTAGGGTTGAGGTTAGGGTGAGTGTGACGGTTAGGATTAGGATTAGGTTTAGGGTTATTTTTAGGGTTAGGGTTAGGGTTATGTTTACCTTTGTGGTTAGGGTGAGACTGAGGGTCAGGTTTAGGGTTAGGGTTACAGTGAGGGTGTGGTGTATGGTTAGGGTTAGGGTTACGGTGAGGGTGAGGGTTATGGTTAGGTTTAGAGTTAGGGTTAGGGTTAGGGTTAATTTTAGAATTAGGGTTAGAGTTACAGTTATGGTGAGGTTGAGGTTGAGTGTTAGTGTTAGGGTTAGGGTTAGGGTGAGATTTAGGGTTAGGGTTAGGGTTAGGGTGAGGTTTAGGTTTAGGGTTAGGGTAAGGGTGAGGTTTAGGGTTAGGGTTACAGTGAGGGTTAGGGTTACGGTTATGGTTATGGTGAGGGTGAGGGTGAGGGTTAGGATTAGGTTTAGGTTTAGGGTTATTGTTAGGGCTAGTGTTATGGTTATCTTTACGGTGAGGGTGAGGCTGAGGGTGAGGTTAGGGTTAGGGTTTTGGTGAGGTTTAGAGTTAGGGTTACAGGTAGGGTTAGGGTGAGGGTTTGAGTTAGCGTTAGGGTGAGGTTTACCGTGAGGGTAAGTGTTAGGGTTACGGTTAAGGTGAGGGACAGTTTGACGGTTAGGGGGAGGTTTGGGTTGAGGTTAGAGTTAGGGTTAGGGTTAACGTTAGGGTGAGGTGAAAAGTTAGGGTGAGGGTTAGAGTAAGGGTGAGGTTTAAGTTTAGGGTTAGTGTTAGCGTGAGGGTTAGGGTTATGGTTAGGTTGAGGGTTTGGGGGAAGGTTAGGTTTAGTGTTAGGTTTAGGATTAGTGTTAGGTTTAAGGTTAGTGTGAGGGTGAGTGTTAGGATTACGGTTAGGGTGAGGGCTAGTGTGAGGGTTAGGGTTAGGGTTAGGGTTAGCGTGAGGGGTAGGGTGAGGTGTAGGGTTAGGGTAAGGGTAAGTTTTAGTATGAGTGTTAGGGTTAGTGTTTGGGTTAGGTTGAGTGTAAGGATTAAGGTGAAGGTTAGGGTGAGAATGAGGGTGAGGCTTTGGGTTAGGGTTAGGTTTAGGGTGAGGTTGAGTTTGAGGATTAGGGTTAGGATTAGGGTTATGGTTAATCTGATGGGGCGGGGGAGGGCTAGTGTGAGGGTAAGGGTTAGTGTGAAGGTTAGTGTGAGGGTGAGGGTTAGGCTGAGTTTGAGGGGTGAGTGTGAGGGTTAGAATTAGGGTGAGGGTTAATGTTAGGCTGAGGGTGAGGGTGAGGGTGAGGGTTAGGTTTAGGGTTAGGGTTAGGGTTAGATTGAGGGTTAGGGTTAAGGTTAGGATGAGTGTTAGGTTTAGGGTTATGGTTAGGGTTAGGGTGAGGATAAGCTTTAGGGTGAGGTTTAGGGTGATAGTGAGGGTTAAGGTTGTCATGAGTGTTGAGGTGAGTTTTAGGGTGAGGGTTAGGTTAGGGTTAGGGTTAGAGTGAGTGTGAGTGTTAGGGTTAGGGTTAGTGTGAGGGTTAGGGTTAGGGATAGCGTTAGGGTGAGGGTTAGGGTGAGGGTGAGTGTGAGTTTGAAGGTGAGGTTGAGGCTTAGGGTAAGGGTTAGGTTTAGGGTGAGGGTGAATTTGAGGGTTAGGGTTAGGGTTATGCTGAGTGTGAGGGCGAGCGTTAGGGTGAGGTTTAGGGTTTGGGTGAGGTTTAGTGTGAGGGTGAAGGTTAGGCTCAGGGTGAGGGGTGAGGGTTAGGGTTAGTGTTAGGGTTAACGTTATGGTGATGTTAAGGGTTAGGGTGAGGGTGAGGGTTAAGCTTATGGTTAGTGTTAGGGTGAGGGTTAGGGTTAGGTTAGGTTGAGGGTTAGAGGGAAGGCTAGGGTTAGGGTTAAGGTTAGGGTTAAGGTTAGTGTGAGGGTGAGTGTTAGGATTAGGATTAGGTTGAAGCCTAGGATGAGGGTGAGGTTTAGGGTTAGAGTTAGTGTTAGGGTGAGGGGTAGGTTGAGCGGTAGTTTTAGTGTTAGGGTGAGGGTAAATTTTAGTGTGAGAGTTAGGTTTAGGATTAGTGATAGGTTGAGGGTAAGGATTAGGGTGAGGTTTAGGGTGAGAGCGAGGGTGAGGATTATGTTTAGGTTTAGGTTCAGTGTGAGGGTGAGGTTGAGGGTTAGGGTTAGGATTAGGGTTAGTGTTACGCTGAGGGTGAGTGTGAGGATTAGGATGAGGGTAAGGGTTAGGGCGAGGTTTAGGCTGAGGGTGAGAGGTGAGTGTGAGGGTTAGGATTAGGGTTAGGGTTACATTTAGGCTGAGGGGGAGGGTGAGGGTGAGGGTGAGTTTTAGGGTAAGGGTTAGGGTTAGGGTGAGGGTTAGGGTTAAGGTTAGGATGACGGTTAGGATGAGGGTTAGGGTGAGGGTTAGGGTTAGGATTAGCATTAGGGTGAGGTTTAGGGTGAGAGTGAGGTTTAGGGTTATCATGAGTGTTAGGGTGAGTGTTAGGGTGAGGGTTAGGATTAGGGAGAGTGTGAGTGTTAGGGTTAGGGGTAGGGTGAGGGTTAGGGTTAGGAATAGGGTTAGGGTGAGGTTTAGGGTTAGGGGGATGTGGAGGGGGAGAGGGAGGGTGAGGCTTAGAATTAGGGTTAGTTTTACGGTGAGGTTTAGGTTGAGGGTTAGGTTTAGTGATATGCTGAGGGTGAAGGTGAGAGTTAGGGTAAGGGTAAGGGTTAGGGTGAGGGTTAGTGTGAGAGTGAGTGTTAGGCTGAGGATGAGGGGTGAGGGTGAGGGTGAGGTTTAGGGTTAGGGTGAGGGTGAGGGTTAGTGTGAGGGTGAGGGTGAGCATTAAGTTTAGGGTGAGGGTTAGGGTTAGATTAGGGTGAGGATGAGTGTGAGGTTTATGATTAGGTTTAGGGATACTTTTAGGCTGAGGGTGAGGGAGAGGTTTAGGGTTAGGGTGAGAGTTAGGGTGCGGGTGAAGTTTAGGGTTAGGGTTAGGATGAGGGTTAGGTTTAGGGTTAGGTTGTGGGTTAGGATGAGGGCTTGGGTTAGGGTTAGGGTGAGTGTTAGGCTTTGAATGAGGGTTAGGGTTAAGGTTAGGGTGATGGTTATGGTGAGGTTTAGGGTGAGGGTTAGGGTGAGGGTTAGTGATAGATTTAGGGTTACGCTGAGGGTTAGGTCAAGGCTAAGGCTTAGGGTGAGGGTTAGGGTGAGGCTAAGGGTTAGGGTGAGTGTTAGGGTGAGGGGTATGGTTAGGGTTAGAGTGAGGGTTAGGTTTAGTGTGAGAGTTAGGGTTAGACTTATGGTGAGATTAAGAGTTAGGTTGAGGGTTGGGGGGATAGTGATAGCTAGGGTTAGACTTAGTCTTAGTGTCAGGGTTATGGTGAGGGTTAAGGTTAAGGTTAGGGTTAGGGTTAGGCTGAGGGTGAGGGTGAGGATGAGGGTGAGTGTTAGGGTTAGGGTTAGTGTTAGGTTTACGCTTAGGGTTAGGCATAGTGTGAGGATGAGAGTGAGGGTTAGATTTAGTGTGAGTGTTAGGTTTAGGGTTAGGGTGAGAGTTAGTGTTAGGGTTAGGATTAGGGTTAGGGTGAAGGCTAGGGTGAGGGTGAGGGTTAGGGTTAGGGATAGGGTGAGGTTTACGGTTAAGGTTAGGTTTAGGGTTTGGGTGAGGTTTTGGGTTAGGTTTAGGATTTCGATGAGCGAGAGGGTTAGCTTTAGGGTTAGGTTTAGGGTTAGGTTTAGGGTTAGGTTTAGGGTTAGGGTTAGGATTAGTGTGAGTGTTAGGGTTAGGGTTAGGGTGAGGTTGAGGCTTAGTTTTAGGGTTAGGTTTAGGGTGAAAGTGAGTTTGAGGGTTAGTGTTAGGATTAAGGGTAACCCTGAGGGTGAGGGTGAGGGTTAGGGTGAGGGTAAGTGTTAGGGTGAGGGTTATTGTGAGGGTGAGGGTTAGGGTTGATGGTGAGGGTTAGGATTAGGGTTCTGGTTAGAGTTAGGCTGAGGCTGAGGGTTAGTGTGAGGGCGAGGGTTAGGCTGAGGGTGAGACTGAGGTTGAGGGTTAGCATTAGGGTTAGGGTGAGGGTTAGGGTTTGGGTTAGTGTGAGGGTGAGTGTGAGGGTTAGGATTAGGATTAGGATACTTTTAGGCTGAGGATGAGTGTGGGTGTTAGGTTTAGGTTGAGGTTTAGGGTTAGGGTTAGGGTGACGTTGAGGCCGAGAGTTACAGTTAGGATTAGGGTTAGGTTTAGTGTT
The DNA here is from genome assembly GCF_024711535.1 of Dipodomys merriami. NCBI lineage: Eukaryota > Metazoa > Chordata > Mammalia > Rodentia > Heteromyidae > Dipodomys > Dipodomys merriami. The sequence goes on from NW_027202849.1 coordinate 1,082,673, forward strand.
AAACTGAGGGTGAGGTTGAGGGTGAGGGCTAGGAAATGGGTGAGGGTTAGTGTGAGGCTTATGCTGACGGTTAGTGTGAGGGTTAGTGATAGGGTTAGGGTTAGGGTGAGGGTTAGGGCAAAGCTAAGGCTTAAGGTGAGGGTTAGGGAGAGTGTAAGTGTTAGGGTGAGGGTGAGCGTGAGGGTGAGCGGTAGGGTTAGTGAGGGTGAGGATTACGTATAGTGTGAGGGTTAGGGTAAGGGTTAGGGTGAGTTTAAGATTAAGGGTAAGGGTTAGGGTGATAGGGAGGGTTAGTGTTAGCCGTAGTCCAAGTGTGAGGGTTATGGTGAGGCTTAGGTTTAGGGTTAGGTTTAGGTTTAAGATGAGGGTGAGGGTAAGGTTTAGGTAAGAGTGAGGGTTAGTTTTAGTGTGAGGTTTAGGGTTCGGTTTGGGGTGAGGGTAAGGGTTAGGGTGAAGGTTATGGTGAGAATGAGGGTTAGAGTTATCGTATGTGTTAGGGTGAAGGTTATAATGATCTTTAGGGTTAGGGTTAGGGTTAGCTTTAGGGTGAGGGTTAGCGGGAGAGTAAGTATTAGGGTGAGGGTTAGGGTGAGCATTAGGCATAGCATTATGGTTAGGGTGAGGGTTAGTTTTAGGGTTAGAGTTAGGGTTAGTGTGAGGCTGAGGGTTAGGGTTAGGATTAGGGTTAGGGTTATGGTTAGGTTGAGGTTGAGGGTAAGGGTGAGTGTTAGGGTTAGGATTAGGCTTAGGTTTATGTTTAGGCTTAAGTTGAGGGTTAGGGTGAGGGTTAGTGTAAGTGTAAGGTTTAGGCTTAGGGTGAGGTTTAGGGATTGGGCGAGCGTTAGAGTGAGTGTATGCGTGAGGGTGAGACTGAGGATTAGGGTGTGGGTGTGGGTTAGGTTTAGGGTGAGTGTTAGGGTGACAGTGAGCGTTAGCGTGAAGGTTAGGGTGAGAGCGAGGGTTCGGGTTTTCTTGAGGGATAGGGTGAGGGTTAGGGTTGGGGTTAGGGTTTGGTTTAGGGTGAGGGTTAGGTTTAGGTTTAGGGTTAGGGTGAAGTTTAGGATGAGGGTTAGGGTTAGGATTAGGGTTAGGTTGAGGGCTAGGGTGAGGGTGAGCGTTAGGGTTAAGGTGAGGGTTAGGTTTAGGGTTAGGGTGAGGGTTAGGTTGAGGATTAGGGTTTGGGTTAGGGTTAGGTTGAGGGTGAGGTTTACCGTGAGATTTAGGGTTAGGTTTAGGGTTAGGGTGAGAGTTAGGATGGAGGTTAGGGTTAGGGTGAGGTTTAGGGTTAGGAGTAGGTTTAGGTTGAGGGTTAGGGTTAGGATTAGGTTTTGGGTGAGAGCTAGGGTGAGGTTATGGTTAGGGTAGGGTGAGGGTTAGGGTGAGAGTTAGCTTTAGGATTAGGGTTAGGGTGAGAGTTAGGGTTACTGTTAGGGTTAAGGTTAGAGTGAGGGTTAGGGTTAGGATTAGTTTTAGCGTTAGGGCTAGGTTGAGGGTATGGGTTAGTGTTAGGTTTAGGGTGAGGTTTAGGGTTAGGATTAGGGTTAGTGTTAGGGTTAGGTTTACGGTTATGTTGAGGGTTAGGGTTAGGGTGAGATTTAGGGTTAGGGTTAGGTTTAGTGTTAGGGTTAGGGTTACGGTTATGTTGAGGGTTAGGGTTAGGGTGAGGGTTAGGGTGAGGGTTAGGGTTTGGGTGAGGTTTAGGGTTAGTGTTACAATGAAGGTGAGGGTTAGGGTTAGGGTTAGCGTTAGGGTTAGGGTGAGGGTGAGGGTTAGGGTTAGGGTTAGGGTTAGGGTGAGATTTAGGTTGAGGGTTAGGGTTTGGGTTAGGGTTAGGTTGAGGGTGAGGTTTAGGGTGAGGTTTAGGGATAGGGTTAGGGTTAGGGTGAGAATTAGGATGGAGGTTAGGTTTAGGGTGAGGGTTAGGGTTAGGCGTAGGTTTAGGTTGAGTGTGAGGTTGAGGGTTAGGGTTAGGATTAGGGTTAGGGTGAGAGCTAGGGTGAGGGTGAGGATTATGGTTAGGGTAGGGTGAGGGTTAGGGTGAATGTTAGCTTTAGGATTAGGGTTAGGGAGAGAGTTAGAGTTAGTGTTAGGGTTAGGGTTAGAGTGAGGTTTTGGGTTAGGATTAGTTTTAGGATTAGGGCTAGGATGATGGTATGGATTAGTGTTAGGGTTAGGGTGAGGTTTAGGGTTAGGGTTAGTGTGATGGTTAGTGTTAGGTTTACGGTTATGTTGAGGGTTAGGGTTAGGGTGAGGGTTCGGGTTAGTGTTAGTCTTAGGGTAAGGGTGAGGGTTGGGATTAGGGTTAGTTTTGGGATTATTGTTAGTGTAAGGGTTATACTTATGGTTACGTTTATGATGAGAGTGAGAACCTAAACGTCACGTTTAGGGTTAGGTTTAGTGTTTGGGTGAGATTTAGGGTTACGGTTACAATGAGGTTGAGAGTTAGGATTAGGGTTAGGGTTTGGGTTAGGGTGAGGGTTAGGATTAGGGTTAGGTTTAGGGTTATTGTTAGGGTTAGGTTTAGGGTTAACTTTACGGTGAGGGTGAGGCTGAAGCTGAGTTTAGGGTTTGGGTTTGGGTGAGGTTTAGGTTTAGGGTTAGGGGTAGTGTTAGGGTTAGGGTTAGTGTTATTGTTACGCTAGGGTTAGAGTTACGGTTACGGTGAGGGTGAGGGTGAGGGTTCGGTTTAGGGTAAGTTTAGGGTGAGGTTTACGTTTAGGGTTAGAGTTAAGGTTAGGTTTAGGCTTAGGGTGACGGTGAGGTTTAGGGTTACAGTTAGGGTTAGTGTTAGTGTTAGGGTGAGGGTTACGGTTAGGATTAGTTTTAGGGTTAGGGTTAGATTGAGTTTGAGTGTGAGGGTTAGAGTTAGGATTAAGCTTAGGGTTAGGTTTAGGCTGAGGCTGAGGGTGAGCATTAGAGTTAGTTTAGGATGAGTGTTAGGGGTATGATTAGGGTTAGTGTGAGGCCTAGGTTGATGGTGAGGGTTAGGGTAGGGTTAGGGTGCGGTTTAGGGTTAACTATAGGGTTAGGGTTACGGTGAGCGTTAGGGTTAAGGTAAAGTTTACGGTTAGGGTGAGGTGTACGGTTAGGGTTAGTGTTATGGTTATGGTTAGGGTTAGGGTGAGGGTGAGGGTTAGGATTAGGTTAAGGTTTATGTTTATTTTTAGTGTTAGGGTTAGGGTTACAGGTACAGTGAGGGTGAGGATGAGTGTGAGGGTTAGTGTTAGGGTTAGGGTGAGGTTTAGGGTTAGGATTATTGTTAGGGTTATGGTTAGGGTTAGGATGAGGCTTAGGGTGAGGGGTACGGTTAGGGTTAGGGTGAGTGTTAGGGTTACTGTGAGGGTTAGGGTTAGGTTTAGGGTTAGGGTGATGGTTAGGTTGAGGATTAGGGTTTAGGTTAGTGTTAGGGTGAGAGTGAGGGTTAAGTTGAGGTTTCCGGTTAGGGTTAGATTAGGGTGAAGTTTAGGGTGACATAAGAGTTAGGGTGAAGGTTAGGTTTAGGGTGAGGTTGAGGGTTAGGGTTAGGGTTAACGTTATGGTGAGATTAAGTGTTAGGTTGAGGGTTAGGGTGAGGGTGAGGGTTAAGGTTTGGGTTCGTGTTAGATTGAGGGTTTGGGTTACTGTTACGTTGAGGGTTAAATGGGAAGGTTAAGGTTAAGTTTAGGATTAGGTTGATGGTTAAGGTTAGGGTTAAGGTAAGTGTGAGGGTGAGTGTTACGTTTAGGGTTCGGGTGAGGGCTAGGATGAGGGTGAGGTTTAGGCTTAGGCTGAGGGTAATTTAGTGTGAGGGTTAGGGTTAGGGTTAGGTTTAGGTTGAGGGTAAGAGTTAGGGTGAGAGTTAGGTTGAGAGTGAGGGTGAAGCCTTGGGTTAGGGTTAGGTTTAGAGTGAGGTTGAGGATGAGGGTTAGGGTTAGGATTAGGGTTAGGTTTATGCTGAGGGTGAAGGTGAGGGTTAGGATGAGGGTAAGGGTTAGGGTAAGGGTTAGTGTGCGGATGAGGATTAGGCTGAGGGTGAGGGTTGAGGGTGAGGGTTAGGATTAGAGTTAGGGTTAGGGTTAGGGTGAGAGTGAGGGTGAGCGTGAGGTTTAGGGTTAGGGTTAGGTCTAGGGTGAGGGTTAGGGTTAAGGTTAGGATTAGGGTTAGGATGAGAGTTAGGGTTAGGTTTAGGGTGAGGGTTAGGGTGAGGATAAGCATTAGATTGAGGTTTAGGGTGAGAGTGAGGGTTAGGGTTATCATGAGTGTTAGGGTGAGTTTTAGGGTGAGGGATAGGGTTTTAGTGTTAGGGTGAGTGTGAGTGTTAGGGATAGGGTTAGGGTTAGGGTGAGGGTTAGGTTTAGGATAGTGTTAGGGTGAGGGTTAAGGTTAGGGTGAGTGTGAGAGTGAGTGTGAGTGTGAGGCTTAGTGCTAGGTTTAGGTTTAGGGTGAGTGTGAGGTTGAGGGTTAGGGTTAGGATTAGGGTTAGGGTTATGCTGAGGGTGAACGTGACGGTTAGGGTGAGTGTAAGGGTTAGGGTGAAGGTTAATATGAGGGTGAGTTTTAGGCTGAGGGTGAAGGGTGAAGTTGAGGGTAAGGATTAGGGTTACAGTTAGGTTAAGATGAGGGTGAGTGTGAGGGTGAGGGTGACATTTAGGCTTAGGTTTAGGGTTAGGGTGAGGGTGAGTGTGAAAGTGAGAGTGAGCATAAGGGATTGGGTGAGGGTTAAGGTTAGGGTTAGGTTGAGGGTGTGTTTGACGGTTAGGGTTAGCATTAGGTTTAGTGTTAAGCTGAGGGTGAGGTTGAGGGCAAGGTTTAGGGTGAGGGTTAGGCTTAAAGTTAGTGTGAGGGTTAGGGTTAGGGTGATGTTTAGGGTGAGGCTGAGGGTTAGGGTTAGGGGTAGGGTGATGGGTAGGGTTAGTGTCTGGGTGAGGGTGAGGGTTAGTGTTAGGGTTAGGGTTAGGGTGATGGGTATGGTGAGGGGTATGGTTAGGGTCACGGTGAGGGTAAGTTTTAGTGTGCAGGATGGTTTTAGGGTTAGTGTTAGTTTGAGGGTAAGTGTTAGGGTGAGGGTTAGGATTAAGGTTAGGGTTAGGGTTAGGCAGAGGGTGACGGTGAGGGTGAGGGTGAGGTTTAGGGTTAGGGTTAGGATTAGAATGTGGTTTAGGGTTGGGGAGAGGTTTAGGGTGAGGGTTAGGTTTAGGGTGAGGGTGGGGGTGAAGGTGAGGGTGAGGCTTAGGGTTAGGGTTAGGTTTAGGGTGAGGGTCAGTTTGAGAGTTAGGGTTAGGATAAGGGTAAGGTTTACGCTGAGCGGGAGGGTGAGGGTTGTGGTGAGGGTAAGGGTTAGGGTGAGGGTTAGTGTGAAGGTCAAGTTTAGGCTGATGGTGAGAGGTGAGGGTGAGGGTTAGGATTAGGCTTACAGTTAGGGTTAGGCTGAGTGTGAGTGTGAGGGTGAGGGTGAGGTTTAGGGTTAGGTTTAGGGTTAGGGTGAGGGTTAGGGTGAGGGTGAGGTTGAGGGTAAGCATTATTGTTAGGGTGAGGTTTCGTGTTAGGGTTAGGGTGAACATGAGTGTGAGGGTTATGATTAGGGGTAGGGATATTGTTAGGCTGAGGGTGAGGGTGAGGGTTAGGGTTAGGTGAGGGTTAGGTTTAGGGTTAGGTTGATGGTGAAGGCGAGGGTTACGGTTAGGATTAGGGTTAGGTTTAGTGTTAAGCTGAGGGTGAGATTGAGGGTGAGGGCTAGGGTTAGAGTGAGGGTTATACTTAAGGTTAGGGTGAGGGTTAGGGATAGGGTTATGTTTAGGGTGAGGGTGAGGGTTAGGGTGAGGGTTAGGGTTATGGTTAAGGTTAGACTTAGGGTTAGGGGAAGGGTGAAGGTGAGGGTCAGATTTAGGGTGAGTGTTAGGTTTAGGTTTAGGGTGAGGTTTAGGGTTAGGATTAGGGTTAGGATGAAGGCTAGGATGAGGGTGAGGTTTAAGGTGAGGGTGAGGTTTAGGGTTAGAGTTAGTGTTAAGGTGAGGGTTAGGGTTAAGATTAGGATGAGGGTTAGGGTTAGGGTTAGGGTGAGGATATGCATTAGGGTGAGTTTTAGGGTGAGAGTGAGGTTTAGGGTTATCATGAGTGTTATGGTGAATTTTAGGGTGAGGTTTAGGGTTTTAGGGTTAGGGTGAGTGTGAGTGTTAGGGTTAGGTTTAGGGTTAGGGTTAGGGTAAATGTTAGGGATAGGGTTAGGGTGAGAGTGAGGGTTAGGGTTATGGTGAGGGTGAGGGTGAGGGTGAGGCCTAGGGTTAGTTTTAGGTTTAGGGTGAGGGTGAGGTTGAGGGTTAGGATTAGGATTGGAGTTAGGGTTACGCTGAGGTTAAGGTTGAAGGTAAGGGTTAGGGTGAGGGTGAGGGTGACGTGAGGGTTAGGCTTAGGGTGAGGTGTGAGGTTGAGGTTTAGGATTAGGATTACGGTTATGGTTAGGCTGAGGGTGAGGGTGAGTATGAGGGTGAGGCCTAGGGTTAGGATTAGTTTTAGGGTGCGGGTGAGGGTTAGATGTAGGGTGAGTGTTAGGTTTAGGGTTAGGGTGAGGGTTAGGGTGAGGGTTAGGGTTAGGATTGGGGTTAGGGTGAGGGTGAGGGTGAGGGTTAGCATTGGGGTTAGGGTGAGGGTTAGGGTTAGGATGAGGGTGAGGGTGAGGGTGAGGGTTAGGGATAGGTTTAGGTTTAGAGTTAGGGTTATTATTAGGGTTAGGGTTAGAGTTACGGTTACGGTGGGGGTGAGGGTGAGGTTTAGGGTGAGGGTAAGGTTTAGGGTGAGGTTTAGGGTTAGGGTTAGGGGTAGGGTTAACTTTAGGGATAAGGTGAGGGTGAGGTTTAGGGTTACGGTTAGGATTCTTTTAGGGATAGGGTTAGGGTTAGGGTTAGGGTTAGTGTTAGTTTTAGGATTAGGAATAGAGTTAGTGTGAGTGTGACTATTAGGGTTAGGGTTATGTTTAGGCTTAGGGTTAGGCTGAGGGTGAGGGTGAGGTTTAAGATTAAGGTGAGTGTTAGATTTAGGATGAGGTTTAGGGTTAGGATTAGGGTTAGGGTGAGGGCTAGGGGGATGGTGAGGGTTAGCGTTAGGGTTAGGGTGAGGTTTAGGTTTAAGTATAAGGCTAGGGTTAGGGTGAGGGTTTGGGTTAGGTTAAGGTTTACGGTTAGAGTGAGGGTTAGTTTTAGGATGAGGGTTAGGGTTAGGTTTAGGGTTAGGGTGAGGGTGAGGGTTAGGATTAGGTTAAGGGTTATGTTTATTGTTAGGGTTAGGGTTACAGTTAAGATGAGGGTGACGATGAGTGTGAGGATTAGTGTTAGGGTTAGGGTGAGGTTTAGGGTTAGGATTATGGTTAGGGTTAGGATTAGGCTTAGGGTGAGGCGTAGGGTTAGGGTTAGGGTGAGGGTTAGGTTTACTGTGAGGGTTAGGGTTAGGTTTAGGGTTAGGGTGTGGGCTAGGTTTTGTGTTTTGTTAGGTTATGTGTTAGGGTTAGGGTGAGCGTGAGGGTTAAGGTGAGGTTTAGGGTTAGGGTTAGGGTTAGGGTTAGAATTATGGGTAAGGTGAGGTTGAGGGTGAGGGATAGGGTGAGGATTCGGATTAGGGTGAGGTTAAGGGTTAGGGTTAGGCTTAGGGTTAGGCTTCGGGTTATGGTGAGCATGAGCGTGAGGGTTTGGATTAGGGTCAACTTTTGGGTTATTGTTAGGGTTAGGGTTACTTTTACGGTGAGGGTGAGGTTAGGGTTAGGGTTTAGGTGAGGTTTAGGGTTAGGGTTAGGGGTAGGGTTAGGGTGAGGGATTGGGTTAGGTTTAGGGTTTTGGTGAGGGTGACGGTTAGGTTTATGGTTAGGGTTATTGTTAGGGTTAGGGTTAGACTTACGGTTACAGTGATGGTGAGGTTGAGGGTCAGGTTTAGGTTTAGGGTGAGGTTTGGTGTGAGGTAAGAGTTATTGTGAGGGTGAGGTTTAGGGTGAGGTTGAGGGTTAGAGTTAGGGTTAGAGTTACGATGAGGTTAAGAGTTAGGGTGAGGTTTAGGGTGAGGATGAGGGTTAAGGTTAGGGTTAGTGTTAAGGTGAGGGGTAGGGTTAGGGTTATGTTGAGGATTAGGGGGAAGTTTAGAGTTAGGTTTAGGGTTAAGGTTAGTGTAAGGGTGAGTGTTAGGATTAGGGTTAGGGTGTGGGGTAGGGTTAAGATTAGGATGAGGGATAGGATGAGGGTTGTTAGGGTTAGGGTGAGGGTTAGGGTGAGGATAAGCATTAGGGTGAGGTTTAGGGTGAGAGTGATGGTTAGGGTTTTCATGAGTGTTACGGTGAGTTTTAAGGTGAGGGTTAGGGTTTTAAGGTTAGGGTGAGTGTGAGTGTTAGGGTTAATGTTAGGGTTACTGTGACGGTTAGGGTTAGGGACAGGGTTAGGGTGAGGGTTAGGGTTACGGTGAGGGTGATGGTGAGGGTGAGGCCTAGGGTTAGGGTTAGGTTTAGGGTGAGGGTGAGGTTGAGGGCTAGGGTTAGGATTAGTGTTATGGTTAAGCTCAGGGTTCGGGTGAGGGTTACAGTGAGGTTAAGGGTTAGGGTGAGGGCGAGTATGAGGGTGAGTGTTAGGCTGAGGATAAGGGGTGAGTGTGAGGGTTAGGATTAGGGTTAAGGTTAGGGTTAGACTGAGGGATAGGGTGAGGGTGAGTGTGAGGATTAGGGTGAGGTTTGGGGTAAGGGTGAGGATGAGTGTTAGGGTGAGGGTGAGGGTGAGAGTTAGGGTTTTGGTGAGGGGTAGTATTAGGGTTAGGGTGAGGGTGAGGGTGAGAGTTAGTGTTAGTGTTAGGGTGAGGATTAGGGTTAGGTTAGGGTGAGGGTGAGTGTGACGGTTAGGATTAGGGTTACGGATACTGGTAAGCTGAGGGAGAAGTTGAGGGTTAGTGTTAAGGTGAGGTTTAGTGTTGGGGTTAGGGTGATTCTGAGGGTTAGGATTAGGATTAGGTTTAGGGTTAAGGTTAGGTTGCGGTTGAGGGTGAGGGTGAGGGTTTGGGTTAGGATTAGGGTTAGGTTTAGGGTTAGGCTGAGGGTGAGGGTGAGGGTGAGAGTTAGGGTAAGGGTGAGGGTTAGGCTTAGGGTGATGTTTAGGGTGAGGGTGAGGGTTAGGGTGAGGTATGGGTGAGAGTGAGACTGAGGTTTAGGGTGCGGGTGTGGGTTAGGTTTTAGGTGAGGGTTAGGGTAATGGTGAGCGTTAGGGTAAGGTTTAGGGTGAAGGTGAGCGTTATGGTTAGGGTTAGGGTGAGGGAAAGGGTGAGAATGAGGGTTAGGTTTTTCGTGAGGGTTAGGGTGTGTGATAGGGTGAGGGTTAGGTTAAGGGTTACGCTTAGGGTGACGGTGAGGGTGAGGGTGAGGGTGGGGGTTAGGTTTAGGATTAGGGTTACGGTTAGGTTTAGGCTGAGGGTGAGGTTTAGGGTTAGGGTTAGGGTGATGTTAAGTTTTAGGGAGATTGTTAGGGTGAGGGTGAAGTTTAGTTTTAGTGTTAGGGTGAGGGTTAGGGTTCGGGTGATGTTTAGGATGAGGGTGAGTGTTAGGGTGAGGGTTCGGTTCGGGTGAGGGTTAAGATGTGGGTGAGGGTTAGGCTTAGGGTGAGTGTTAGTGTGACGGTGAGGGTTAAGTTGAGGGTGAGGCTTAAGGTTAGGGCTAAGGTGAGGGTTAGGTTTAGGGTTAGGGTTAGGGTGAGTGTTAGGTTGAGGGTTAGGTTTATGGTTAGAATGAGGGTTAGGGTTATTTTGATTGTTAGGATTAGGTTTAGGGTTAGCTTTAGGGTGAGGATAAGGGTTAGGGTGAGGGTTAGGGTTAGGTTGCGGTTGAGGGTTAGGTTTAGGGTGAGGGTTAGGTTTAGGGTTAGAGGTAGGGTTAGGGTGAGGGTGAGGGTTAGTGGTAGGGTTAGGGATAGGTTTAGGGTGAGGGTGATGATGAGGGTTAGGGTAAGGTTTAGGGGTAGGGTTAGGGTTAGGCTTAGGGTGAGTGTGAGGGTGATGGTGAGGTTTAGGTTGAGTGTTAGGGTTAGGGTTAGGGTGAAGGTTAGGGTTAGGTTGATGTTTAGGGTGAGGTGAGTGTTAGGCTGATGTTGAGGGTTAGGCTGAGGGTGAGGTTTAGGTTGAGTTTTAGCATTAGGGTGAGTGTTAGGGTTAGGGTTAGGCATAGGGTTATTGTGAGGATTAGGGTTAGAGTTAGGTTTAGGGTTAGGTTGAGGGTAAGCATTAGGGTGAGGTTTAGGGTGAGGGTTAGGGTTAGGGTTATGGTGAGGGTCAGGGTTTGTGTTAGGGTTAGGGTGAGGGTTAGGGATAGGGTGAGGTTTAGCGATAGGTTTAGGGTTAGGGTGACAGTTAGGATTAGAGACAGGGTGAGGGTGAGGGTTAGGGTTAGGATTAGGGTTAGGGTAAAAGTTAGGTTGAGGGTGAGGGTTAGTAGGGTGAGAGTGAGGTTTAGGTTAGCCTTAGAGTTTCTTTGAGGGTTAGCCTGAGGGTTATGGTTAGGTTTAGGTTTAGAATTAGTGTGAGTGTGAGGGTTAGGTTTAGGGTTAGGGTTAGGGTGAGGGTTAGGGTGAGGGTTGGGGTTAGTGGGAGGTTTATTCTTAGGGCTAGGGTTATGGTTAGGGTGAGGGTAAAGGTTAGGGTTAGGGTTAGTTTGAGGGTTAGAGTTACAGTTAGGGTTAGGGTTATTGTTAGCGTTAATTTGAGGGTGAGGGTAAGGGTTACGGGTAGAGTTAGGTTTTGAGTGACGGTGAGGGTGAGGGTGAGGGTTCGATTTAGGTTTAGGTTTTGGATGAGGGTGAGGTTGCGGGTTATGATTAGGGTTAGGGTGAGGGTTAGGTTGAGGGTAAGGGCATGAGTGAGGGTGAGGCTTAGAGTTAGCATTAGGATTAGGCTTAGGGTTAGTGTGAGGGTTAGGGTTAAGTTTAGGGCTAGGGTGAGGTTGAGGGTGAGCGTGAGGGGTAGGGTTAGGGTTAGGGTGAGGGTTAGTGTTAGTGTTAGTGTGAGGGTGAGAGTGAGAGTTATGGTTAGGGTGAGGGTTAGGGTGAGAGTGAGGGTTAGGGTTAGCTTGAGTGTTAGGGTGAGGGTTAGGGTTAGGATTAGGGTTATGGTTAGCCTGAGGGTGAGGTTGAGGGTGAGGGTGATGTTGAGGTGTAGGGTTTTGTTTGGGTTAGGGTTAGTGTGAGGGCTATGGTGAGGGTGAGGGTTAGGGTGAGTGTGAGGGTGAGCGTGAGGGTTAGGGTTGGGGTTAGTGGGATGGATAGGCTTAGGGCTAGTGTTATGGTTAGGGTGAGGGTAAAGGTTAGGTTGGGGGTTAGAGTGAATGTGAGGGTTACGATCATCGTGTCAGGGTGAGGGTTACGGTTAGGGTTAGGGTTAGGGGTAGTTTGAGGTTTAGAGTTACAGTTAGGTTTAGGGTTATTGTTAGGGTTTAAGTGAGGGTGAGGGTAAGGGTTACGGTTAGAGTTAGGTTTTGAGTGAGGGTGAGGGTGAGGGTGAGGGTTCGGTTTAGGTTTAGGTTTTGGGTTAGGGTGAGGTTGCGGGTTATGATTAGGGTTAGGGTGAGGGTTAGGGTGAGGGTGAGGGTTTGGGTGAGGGTGAGGCTTAGAGTTAGCATTAGGATTAGGCTTAGGGTTAGGGTGAGGGTTAGGGTTAAGTTTAGGGCTAAGGTGAGGATGAGGTTGAGGGTGAGGGTTAGGGTTAGGGTTAGGGTGAGCATTAGGCTTAGCTTGTGGGTTAGGGTTAGTGTTAGGGTGAGGGTGATAGTGAGATTTACGCTTATGGTGAGGGTAAGTGTGAGGGTTAGAGTTAGGATTAGGGTTGGTTTGAGGGCTAGGGTGATGGTGATGATTAAGTTTAGGGTGAGGTTTAGGGTTAGGCTTAGGGTTTTGGTGATGGTTAGCATTAGGGTTAGGGTGAGGGTTAGGTTTAGTGTGAGCGTTAGGCTTAGGGTAAGGGTTAGGGTGAGGGTAAGTGTTAGGGTGAGGTTTAGGGTGAGAGTGAGGGTTAGGGTTAGTGTGAGTGTTAGGGTTAGGGTTAGGATTAAGGTTAGGGTTAGGGTTAGCCTGAGGGAGAGGGGGAGGGGGAGGGTGATGTTGATGTTTAGGGTTTGGGTTAGGGTTAGGGTTAGAGTGAGGGCTATGGTGAGGATGAGGTTTATAGTGAATGTGAGTGTGAGGGTTAAGGTTAGGATTAGGTTTAGGGTTAGGGTTAGTCTGAGTGTCAGGGTGAGGGTGAGGTTTAGGGTTAGTGTTAGGTTTAGGCTGAGGGCTAGTTTGAGGGTAAGGGTTAGGTTGAGTGTGAGGGTGAGTGTGATGGTTAGGGATAGGGTAAGGGCTAGGTTTAGGGTTATGGTTAGGGTGAGGTTGGGGTGAGGGTGAGGGTTAGGGGGAGAGTTAGGGTTAGGCTGAGGGTTAGGGTTAGAGTTAGGGTGAGGGTTAGTTTAAGATGATGTGGAGAGTGAGGGTGAGGTTTAGGGGTAGGATTAGGGTTAGGGTGAGGCTGAGGGTTAGGTTGAGGGTGAGGGTTAAGGTTAGGGTGAGGTTTAGGTTTAGGGTTATGGTGAGGGTGAAGGTTAGGCGTAGGTGATGTTTAGGGTGAGGGTGAGGTTTAGGATGAGGGTGAGATTTCGGGTGAGACTGAGGATTAGGGTTTGGTTGTGGGTGAGGGTGAGGTTGAGGGTTAGGGTTAGGGTGAGTTTTAGGGTGAGGGTGAGGGTTTGGTTGAGTCTGAGGGTTAGGGTGTGGGTGAGGGTTAGGTTTAGGTTTAGGGTTAGACTGATGGTGAGGTTTAGGGTGCGGCTGAGGGTTAGGATTAGGTGTAGGGTTAGGATTAGGGTTAGAGTGAGGGTTAGGGTGAGGGTGAGGTTTAGGTTTAGGGTTAGGGTTCGGTTGAGGTTAGGCTGAGAGTGCGGGTGAAGGATAGGATTCGGTTTAGGTTTAGGCTGAGGTTGAGTGTGAAGGTTAGAGTTAGGGTGAGGGTTAGGCTTATGGTGAGGGTTATTGTGAGGGCAAGGGTTAGAGTGAGGGTTAGGGTTAGGGTTAGCGTGAGGGTTAGGGTGAGAATGAAGGTTAGGGTTAGCCTTAGAGTTAGTGTGAGGGTTAGGGTGACAGTTAGGTTTAGTTTTAGGTTGAGGCTGAGTGTGAGGATGAGGGTAAGTGTTAGGGTTAGGGTGAGGGTTAGGTTTAGTGTGCGGGTTAGGGTTAGGGTTAGAGTTAGGGTTAGGGTAAGGTTTAGGGTGAGGGTTAGGGTGAAATTGAGGGTTAGGGTTACCGTGAGTGTTAGAGTCAGTGTTAGGGTGAGGGGTAGGGTTAGGGTTAGATTTAGGGTTAGGGTGAGGGTGAGGGTTTTGGTTAGGGTTCTGGTGAGGTTTAAGGTTATGCTTTTGGTTAGGCTGAGTGTTAGAATTAGGGTTAGGGTTAGGTTTAGGGTTAGGATTAGGGTCATTGTTAAGGTTAGGGTGAGTTTGAGGGTGAGTTTAAGGATTAGGATTAGGGTTAGGTTTAGGTTTAAGGTTAGTGTTAGGGTTAGGGTTAGGGTTACGGTTATGTTGAGCGTGAGGTTGAGGGTGAGGTTGAGGGTTAGAATTGGGGTGAGGTTTAGGGTTAGGGTTAGGGTTAAGATTAGGGTTAGGTTTATGGTTAGGGTGAGGCGTAGGGTGAGGGGTAGCGTGAGGGGTACGATTACGTTTATGGTGAGGGTTAGGGTTAGTGTGAGGGTTAGGGTTAGCGTTAGGGTTAGGGTTAGGGTGAGGGTTAAGTTTAGGGTGGAGGTTTGGGTTGGGGTGAGAGTAAGGGTTAGGGCTAGGGTTAGGTTGAGGGTGAAAGTTAGGGTTAAATTAGGGTTAGGGTTAGGCTGAGGGTGATGGTGAGGATGAGGGTTAGGTTGAGGGTTCGGTTGAGGGTTTGGGTTTGGGTTAGGGTGAGGTTGAGGGTGAAGTTTAGGGTTAGGGTTTCGGTTAGGGTTGCGGTGAGGGTGAGGTAAAGGTGAGGGTTAGGGTTAGGGTGAGGGTGGGGTTTAGAGTTAGAGTTAGATTTTGGGTGAGGGTTTTGGTGAGGGTTAGGTTTAGTGTTAGTGTTAGGGTTAGGGTTAGGGTGAAGGTTAGGATGAATGTTTGGGTTAGGGTTAGGAAAAGGTTCAGGTTTAGGGTTAGGGTGAGGGTGAGTGTAAGCATTAGGGTTAGGGTTAGTCTTAGCCTTAGGGTTAGGATGAGGTTGAGGGTGAGGGTGAGGGTTAGGGTTACGATGAGGATGAGGTTTAGGGTTAGAGTTAGTGTTAGGGTGAGGTTTAGGCTGAGGGTTAGTGTTAGGGTAAGTGTTAGGTTTAGGGTAATGGTGAGGTTTAGGGTGAGGGTTAGGGTTTCGGTTAGGGTTAGGATTTGGGTTAGGGTGAGGGTTAGGGTTAGGGTTAGGGTGAGGCTGAAGTTAAGGTTTAGGATTGGGGTTAGGGTTAAGGTTAGGTTGAGGTTGAGGTTGAGGGTGAGGGTTAGGGTTAGGATTACGTTTAGGATTAGGGTTAGGCTGAGGGTGATGGTGAGGGTGAGAGTTAGGGTAAGGGTGAGGTTTAGGCTTAGGCTGATGTTTAGGGTGAGGGTGAGGATTAGCGTGAGGGTATGGGTGAGGGTGAGACTGAGGTCTAGGGTGTGGGTGTGGGTTAGGGTTTAAGTGAGGGTTAGGGTGATGGTGAGCGTTAGGGTTAGGTTTAGGGTGAAGGTGAGCGTTATGGTTAGGGTTAGTGTGAGGGTAAGTGTTAGGGTGAGGGTTAGGCTGAGAGTGAGGGTTAGGGTTTTCGTGATGGTTAGGGTGAGGGATAGGGTGAGAGTGATGGTTAGGGTTTTCGTGAGGGTTAGGATGAGGGATAGGGTGAGGGTTAGGTTAAGGGTTACGGTTAGGGTGACGGTGAGTGTGAGGGTTATGGTTAGGTTTAAGTTTAGGGTGAGGGTGAGGGTGAGGGTTAGGTTTAGGATTAGGGTTAGGGTTAGGTTCAGGCTGAGGGTGAGGTTGAGGGTGAGGGTTATTGTTACGGTGAGGGTGAGGTATAGGGTTAGATTTAGCGTTAGGGTGAGTGTTACTGTGAGTGTTAGTGTTAGTGTTACAGTTAGGGTTTGGGTGAGGGTGAGTGTGAGGGTTAGGCTTAAGCTTAGGCTTAGGCTTAGGCTTAGGCCGAGCGTGACGTTGAGGGTTAGGGTGAGGGTTACGTTTAGGGTTATGGTGAGGGTGAGGATGAGGTTTAGGCTTAGGATTAGGGTTAGGGTGAGCGCTAGGGTGAGGGTTAGTGTGAGGTTTAGAGTTATGGTGAGTTTTAGGGTTAGTGTGAGGGTTAGTGTTAGGGTTAGGGTTAGTGTAAGAGTGAGGGTAAGTTTTAGGGTGAGGGTCAGGGATAGGATTAGTGTTAGGGTGAGAGTTAAGGTTAGGGTTAGGGTGAGGGTTAGAGTGAGGGTTAGGTTTAGGATTAGGGTTAGGTTGAGGGCTTCGGTGAGGGTGATGGTTAGGGTTAGGGTTATGGTGAGGTTCAGGGTTAGGGTCAGGGTGAGGGTTAGGGTTAGGTTTAGGTTTAGGGTTAGGGTTAGGGTGAGAGTGAGGTTTAGGTTTAGAGTTAGTGTTAGGGTGAGGGTTAGGGTTAGGGTTATTTTTAGTGTTATTTTTAGGGTTAGGGTGAGGGTTAGGGTGAGTGTTAGGGTTAGGGTTAGGGTTTGGATTAGGATTAGGGTATGGTTTAGGGTGAGAGTGAGTGTGAGGGTTTGGGTTAGGCTTAGGCTTAGGCTTACGGTTAGGCTGAGGATGAGGGTTAGGGTTAGGGTCAGCATGAGGTTTAGGGTTAGAGTTAGCATTAGGGTGAGGTTTAGTGTAAGGGTTAGTGTTAGGGTTAGTGTTAGGGTGAGGATGAGGTTTGGTGTTAGAGCTAGGCTTAGGGTTAGGGTGAGGGTTAGCTTTAAGGTGAGGGTTAGGTTTAGCGTGGAGGTTGGGTTAGGGTGAGGGTTATGGTTAGGGGTAGGGTTAGGATGAGGGTGAGGGTGAGGGTTATGGTTAGGATAAGGTTTAGGGTTAGGCTGAGGCTGAGGGTGAGGGTGAGGGTTAGGTTAGGGTGAGGGTTAGGGTTAGGATTAGGGTGAGAGTTTGGGTGAGGGTTAGGGTTAGGGTTAGGATTAGGGTTAGGGTGAGGGCTAGGGTGAGGGTGAGGATTAGGGTTATCGTTAGGGTGAGGGTTATTTTCAGGTTGAGGGTTTGCATTAAGGTGAGGGTTAGGCTTAGGGTGGAGATTAGGGTTAGGATGAGGGTTAGGGTTAGGGGTAGGGTTAGGTTGAGGGTGAGAGTGAGGGTTATGCTTAGGATTAGGTTTATGTTTAGTTTGAGGGTGAATGTGAGTGTGAGGGTTAAGGTTAGTGTCAGGTTTAGGGTTAGGATTAGTGTGAGAGTTTGGGTGATTGTTAGGGTTAGTATTAGCGTTAGGGTGAGTGCTAGGGTGAGGGTGGGATTAGGGTTATGTTTAGGGTGAGGTTTAAGTTGAAGGTTAGGGATAGGATTAGAGTTAGGGACAGGGTTATTGTTAGGGGTAGGCTTCGGGTTAAGGGTATGGTGACGTTGAGGCTGAGGATGAGGTTTAGGGTTAGGGTTAGGGTTAGGGTTAGGGTGAGGGTGAGCTTTAGGGTTAGATTTAGGGTTAGGGTGAGGGTTAGGGTGAGGGTTAGTGTTAGGGTTAGTGTTAGGGTTAGGGTTTGGGTGAGGGATAGGGTGAGAGTGAGGGTTAGGGTTAGTGTTAGGCTTAGGCTTAGTGTTAGGGTGAGGTTGAGTGTAAGGTTTAGGGTTAGGGTTAGGGTTAGGGTTAGGCTTAGTGTTACGCTGAGGGTGAGTGTGAGGGTGAGGTTTAGGATGAGGGTGAGGTTTAGGGTTAGAGTTAGCATTAGCGTGAAGGATAGTATGAGGGTTAGTGTTAGGGTTAGTGTTCCAGTTAGGGTTAGGGTGAGGGTGAGTGTGAGGGTTAGGGTTAGGGTTAGGCTTAGGCTTAGGTTTAGGCTTAGTCCAAGCTTGGGGGTGAGGGTAAGGTTTAGAATTAGGGTGAGGGTTATTTTAGGGTTAGGGTTACGGTTACGGTTACGGTGAGGGTGAGGCTGAGGGTTAGGATTAGGGTTAGGATGTGGTTTAGGTTTAGTGTTATGGTTAGAGTTAGGGTTAGGGTGAGAGTGAGCTTTAGAGTTAGAGTTAGGGTTAGTGTTAGGGTTAGGGTTAGGGTTAGGCTTAGGCTTAGGCTTAGGCTTCGCGTGGGGTTTAGGGTTAGGGTTAGGGTTAGGGTGAGTGTTTGGGTTGGGTTAGGGTGAGGGTCAGGGTTAGGGTTAGGTTTAGTGTTATGGTGAGGGTTAGGGTTAGGGTTCCAGTGAGGGTGAGGGTTAGGATTAGGATTAGGGTGACTGTGAGGTTCAGGGATAGGGGTAGGTTTAGGCGTAGTGTGAGGGTGAGTGTTAGCGTGAGTTTGAGGGTTAGGGTTAGGGTGAGGGTTAGAGTTAGGAATAGGGTTAGGGTGATGGCAAGGTTGAGGGTGAGAGTTAGCGTTAGGTTTAGGGTGAGGTTTAGGGTGAGAGTGAGGGTTAGGGTGCCGTTTAGGTTTAGTGTGAGTGTTAGGGTGAGGGTTGGTTTTAGGGTTACTGTTAGGGTGAGGGTTAGGTTTAGTGTCAGGGTACAGGTTGAGGTTACGGTTAGGGTGAGGGTTAGGGTGAGGTTTAGGGTTAGGGTTAGGGTGAGAGTTAGGGTGAGGGTGACGGTGAGGGTTAGGTTTAGGGTTAGGTTGAGGGTTAGGCTGAGGGTTAGGCTGAGGGTAAGGGTTAGGGTGAGGTTTAGGGTGAGGGTGAGCGTTAGGGTTAGGTTTAGGTTTAGGGTGAAAGTTAGGCTGAGTGTTAGGTTTAGGGTGAGGATTAGGGTGAGGATTAGGATAATGGTTAGGGTTAGGGTGAGGATTAGGGTTTGGATTAGGGTTAAGGTTAGGGTTAGGCTGAGGTTGAGGGTGAAGGTGAGGGTTAGGTTTAGTTTAGGGTTACGATGAGGGTTAGGGTGAGGGGTAGGGTTATGGTTAGGGTGAGGGTTCAGGTTAGTGTGAGGGTTAGGCTTAGCATTAGGGTGAGGGTAAGGGTTAGTGTGATGGTTAGTTTGAGGTTGAGGGGTAGTGTTAGGGTTAGGGTTAGGGTGAGGGTTAGAATTTGGGTTAGGGTGAGGGTGACTGTTAGCGTGAGGGTTAGGGTTAGGGTGGGGGTAAGGGTTAGGATGGTGGTTAGGGAGAGCGTGAGGGTCAGCGTTACAGTTAGTTTTATGGTTTGGGTGAGGGTTAGGGTGAGACTCAGTTATAGGTATAGGTTGAGGGTTAAGGTTACGGTGAGGTTAGGGTTAGGTTTGAGGTAGGGTGAGGGTGAGGGTGAGGATTAGGATTAGAGTGAGGTTTAGGGTGAGGGTTAGGCTGAGGTTAATGTTTAGGGTGAAGGTAAGGATGAGGGTGAGGTTTAGGGTTAGGGTTAGGGTTAGGGTTAGGGGTAGCGTGAGTGTCAGGGTTAGGGTTGGGGTTAGGTTTCGGTTGAGGATTTCATTTATGCCAAGGTTTGTGTTAGGTTGAGGATTAGGGTGAGGGTGAGGCTGAGGGTGAGGGTGAGTGTTTGGGTGAGGGTGAGGGTTAGGGTGTGGCTGAGGGTTAGGGGTAGGGTGAGGTTTCGGTGACAGTTAGCATTAGGGTGAGGGTGAGGTTAGGTTTAGATTTAGGGTGATTGTGAGGGTTAGGGTTGGGGTGAGGGTTAGGGTGAGGGATAGGGTTTGGGTGAGTGTCAGGTTTAGTATGAGGGTTAGGGTGAGGGTGAGCTTTAGGGTTAAGGTTAGGGTGAGGGTTAGGGTTAGGGTTAGGGTTAGGGTGAGGGTTAGTGTTAGGGTTAGGGATAGGGTTAGGTTTTGGATGAGGTTTAGGTTTATTGTGAGGGTTAGGTTTACGGTTAGGGTTAGAGTTAGGGTGAGGATAAGGGTTAGGGTGAGGGTTAGTTTGAAGCTTAGGTTCAGGGTTAGCGTTAAAGTTAGGGTGAGGGCTAGGGTTGGGTTCGGGTTAGGGTGAGGTTTAGGGTGAGGGTAAGGGTTAGGTGGAGGGTGAGGGTTTGGGTGAGTGTGCAGGTTAGGGTGTGGTTGCGGGTTTGGGTTAGGGTGATGGTTAGGGTTAGCGTGAGGGTGAGTGTTAGGGTTAGGGTTAGGGTGAGGGTGAGTGTTAGGGTTAGGGTTAGGATGAGGGATAGCGTAAGGTTAGGTTGAGGCTTAAGTTTAGTGTGAGTTTTAGGGTTACAATTAGGGTTAGGGTGAGGTTAAGGTTTAGGGTGAGGGTTAGTTGGAGAGTGAGGGTCAGAGTTAGCTTTAGGGTTAGGGTGAGGGTTAGGGTTACGGTTAGGTTTAAGGTGAGGGTGAGAGTTAGGGTTAGTGTTATGGTGAGGGTTAGGGTGAGGGTTAGGGTTAGGTTTAGGGTTAGGTTGAGGGTGAGGGAAAGGGTTAGGTTTAAGACTAGGGGTAGGGTTAGGATTTGGCTGAGGTTGAGGGATAGGGTAAGGTTAGGGTGAGGGTTAGGTTTCGTGTGCAGGTTAGGGTTAGGTTAAGGGTTAGGGTGAGGGGTATGGTTAGGGTTATGTTTAGGGTGAGGGTTAGGGTTATGGTGATGTTGAGGGTGAGGGTGAGTGTGAGCGTTAGATTGTGGGTGAGGGTTCGGCTTATGGTTAGCATTAGGGTGACAGTGAAGTTTAGGCATAGGGTCATGGTTTGAGTTATGGTGAGGGTTAGAGTTAGGGTGATGTTTAGGGTGAGGGTGAGGGTTAGGGTGAGCGTGAAAGTTTGGGTTATAGTGAGGGTTAGGGTGTGGGTGAGGGTTAGGTTTAGGGTTAGGGTGAGGTTGAGGGAAAATGTTAGGTTTAGGACTAGGGTTAGGGTTAGGGTTTGGCTTAGGGTGAGGGAAGGAGTGAGGGTGAGGGTTAGGGTGAGGGTTAGGGTTAGGATGATGGTTAGGTTTAGTGTGAAGTTTAGATTTAGGGTTAGGGTTAGATTTAGGGTGAGGATAAGGGTTAGGGTAAGGGTTAGTTTCAGAGTGAGTGTTAGTTTTAGGATTAGGGTGAGTGTGAGGGTTAATATTAGGGTTAGGATTAGGGTTAAGGTGCGTGTAAGGGTTAGGGATAGGCTAAATGTTAGGGTTAGGGTGAAGGTGAGGGAGAGGGTTAGGTTTTGGATTAGTTTTAGGGTTAGGGTTAGGCTTAGGATGAGGGTGAGGGTGAGGTTGAGGGTTAGGTTGAGGGTTAGGTTTAGGGTTAATGTGAGGGTTAGTGTTAAGGTTATGTTTAGGGTGAGGATGAGGGTTAAGTGTTAGGGTGAGGATGAGGGTTCAGGTGAGGGTGAGGGTTAAGGTGTGGGTGAGCTTTAGGGTTTGGGTGAGGGTTAGGGTGACAGTGAGGAATAGTGTTATGGTGAGGCTTCGGTTGAGGTTGAGTGTTAGGGTGTGGGTGAGGGTTAGTGTTAGGGTGATGGTTAGTGTTACGGTGAGGGTTAAGGTGAGGTTAAGGGTTAGGGTGAGGGTTAGGTTGAGGGTGAAGCCTAGGGTTAGCATTAAGGATAAGGTGAGGGTGAGGGTTATGGTTAGGTTTAAGGTGAGGACTTGGGTGGGGGTGAGGGTTAGGGTTAGGGTTAAAGATAGGGTGAGGATTAGATTTAGGGTAAAGGTTATGGTGAGCGTTAGGCTGAGGGTAGGATTAGGGTTAGAGTGAAGGTTTGGTTTAGTGTGAGGGATAGGCTTAGGCTTGGGGTTAGTGTTAGGGTGACGGTAAGGGTTAGGGTGAGGGTTAGTGTGAGGGTGAGGGTTAGAGTTAGTACTAGGGTTAGGGTTAGGGTGAGGGTTAGGGTTAGGTTTAGGGTTAGGGTGAGGTTGAGGGTGAGAGTTAGGGTTAGGTTTAGGGTGAGGGTTAGGTTTATGGTTAGGCTGAGGGTGAGGGTGAGGGTTAGGGTTAGGGTTAGGGCTAGGAAGAGGGTGATGGTCCGGATTAGGGTTAGGATCATTGTTAGGGTTAGGCTGAGGTTGAGGCTGTGTGTGAGGGTTAGGTTTAGGTTTAGGGTTACGTTAGGGTTAGGATGAGGGATAGGTTGAGGGGTAGGGTTAGGGTTAGTGTGAGGGTTAGGGTTAGTGTGAGGGTTAGGGTTAGGGTTAGAGTTAGGGTTAGTGTGAGGGTGACGGTTAGGTTTAGGTTTAGGGTTAGGAAGAGGGGTACTGTGAGGGTTAGGGTTAGGCTTAGGGTTAGAGTGAGGATCAGGGTTAGGTTTAAGGTTCGGGTGAGGGTAAGGCTTAGAGTGAGCTTTAGGGTTAGGATGAGCGTTACAGTGATGGTTATGCTTACTGTGAGGTTTTGGGTTAGGGTTAGGGTTAGGGTGAGTGTGAGAGTGAGGGTTAGTGTTAGGATTAGGGTTAGGGTTAGGGTGAGGGTTAGGGTTAGGGTGAGGCTTAGGGTGAGGGTGAGGGTTAGGGTAGGTTGAGGGTTAAGGTTATGATTAGGGTTAGGGTAAGGGCTAGTTTGAGGGTGAAGGTTAGGGTTAGGTTTAGGATTAGGGTAAGGTTTAGGTTTAGGGTGAGGTGTAAGGTTAGGGTTAGGATTAGGGTTAGGGTGAGGGTTAGGTTTACTGTGAGGGTTAGGGTTAGGGTTAAGTTTAGGAAGAGGGTGAGGTTTAGGTTTAGGGTGAGGTGTAAGGTTAGGGTTAGGGTGAGTGTTAGCTTGAGGGTTAGGATTAGAGTTAGGGTGAGGGTTAGGTTTAGTGTGAGGGTTAGGGTTAGGGTTAGGTTTAGGATGAGGGTAAGCGTTAAGGTGAGGTTTAGGGTGAGAGTGAGGGTTAGGTTTAGCGTGACTGTTAGTGTGAGGGTTAGGGTGAGGGTTAGTGTTAGGGTTAGGTTGAAGGTGAGGGTGAGGCTGAGGGTTAGGATTAGGGTTAGGGTTGTGATGAGGGTTAGTGTGAGGGTTAGGGTTAGGGTGAAAGTGAGGGTGAGGGTTAGGGTTAGTTTGAGGGTTAGGGTTAGGATTGGGGTTATGGTGATGGCTAGGTTGAGGTTGAGTGTTAGGGTTAGGCTTAGGATTAGGGTGAGGGATAGGTTTAGTTTGAGGGTTAGGGTAGGGTTAGGGTTAGGGTGAGGGTGAGTGTTAGGGTTACAGTTAGTTTTAGGGTGAGGTGTAGGGTGAGGGTTAGAGTTACGGTTAGGTTTAGAGTTTGATTGAGGTTTTCGGTTAGCTAAGGATTTGGGTTAGGGTGAGGATTAGGTTGATGGTGAAGGTTAGGGTTATGGTGAGTGGTAGGGTTGGGGTTAGGGTTAATTTGAGGGTGAGGGTTAGTTTTGGGGTTAGGGTTAGGGTTATTGTAGTGGTTAGGATTTGGGTTAGGGTGAGGGTTAGTGTGAGGTTTAGGGTTAGGTTTAGGGCTAGAGTTTGAGTGAGGTTGAGTATTAGTTTTAGGATTCGGGTTAGGGTTAGGTTTAGGCTGAGGGTGAGGGTGTGGGTGAGGGTTAGGTTTAGGTTTAGGGTTAGGTTAGTGTTAGGATGAGGGTTAGGTTGAGGGGTAGGGTTAGGGTTAGGTTGAGGGTTTTGGTTAGTATGAGGGTTAGGGTTAGGGTTAATGTAAGCCTGAGGGTGAGGGTAAGGGTTAGGTTTAGAGTTAGTGTGAGAGTTAATGTGAGACTGCAGTTTAGGGTTTGGGTTAGGGTGAGGGTTAGGGTTAGGGTTAGGGTTAGGGTTAGGGTGAGGGGTAGGGTGATGTTTATTTTTAGGGTTCGGGTTAGGGTTCGGTTGAGGGTTTCAGTTAGATAAGTGTTAGTGTTAGGGAGAGGATTAGGGTGAGGGTGAGGGTTAGGGTGAGGGATAGGATTAGTGTGAGGGTTAGGCTTAGGATTAGGGTGAGGGTTTGGATTAGGGTGAGGTTTAGGGTGAGGGTGAGGGTTAGGGTTAGGATGAGCATTGCGGTTAGGTTTAGGGTGGGTGTTAGTGTGAGGGGCAGGGTTAGAGTTAGCGTGAGGGTTAGATTTAGTGTGAGGGTTAGGGTTACAGTGAGGATAAAGGTTGGGATGAGGGTCAGGGTTAGCTTTAGTGTGAGGGTAAGGGTTAGGGTGAGGGTGAGGGTTAGGGTGAGGAAGAGGGTTAGGGTTAGTGATAGGGTTGTGGTTAGGGTGAGGGTAAGTGTTAGGGTTAGAGTGAGGGTGAGGTTTAGGGTTAGGGTTAGGGTTAGGTTGAGGGTTAAGGTGAGGGCTAGGGTTAGGGTTAGGGTGAGGGCTAGGTTTAGTGTGAGGGTTAGGGTTGGGGTTAGGTTGAGGCATAGGGTTAGGGTTAGGGTGAGGGTAAGCGTTAGTGTGAGGGAGAGGATTAGGATGAGGGTGAGCTTTAGGGTTAGTGTGAGTGTTAGGTTCAGGGATAGTGTTTGGTTAGGTTGAGGGTAAGTTTGAGGGTTAGGGTGAGGGTTAGGGTGATGGTGAGAGTGAGGGTGATGGTTAGGGTTAGGGTTAGGGTGAGCCTGAGGGTGAGGGTTCAGATTAGCGTTACGGTTAGATTTAGGCTGAGGCTGAGGGTGAGGGTGAGTGTGACATTTATGTTTAAGGGTTAGGGTGAGGGGTAGGTTTAGTTTGAGGGTTAGGGTGAGGCTGAGTTTAAGGTTTAGGGTGAGCGTTAGGGTGAGGGTGAGGGTTATGTTTAGGATTAAGGTTAGGGTGAGGGTTAGGGTGAGGCTTAGGGTTATTGTTAGGGTGAGGGTTAGGGCGAAGATTAGGGTGAGGATGAGGTTTAGGGTTAGGATTAGGGTTAGAATGAGAGCTAGGGTGAGGTTGAAGGATAGTCTTAGAATTAAGGTTAGTTTAGGGTGAGAGTAAGGGTTAGAGTTAGGGTGAGGGTTAGGGTAAGATTTAGGGTAAGGGTGATGGTTAGTGTGAGGGTTAGTTTTAGATTTAGGTTTAGCATGCGGGATAGGGTGAGGGGTAGGGTTAGGGTTAGGGTGAGGGTGAGCTTTAGGGTAAGGGTGACGGTTAGGGATAGGGTTAGGTTTAGGTTGAGTGTTAGGGTTAGGGTTAGGGTGAGGGTTAGGGTGAGGGTTAGAGTTAGGGTGAGGGTGAGGTTTAGGGTTACTGTGAGTATTAGGGTGAGGGTTAGGGTGAGGGATAGTTTAGGGTTAGGGTGATGGTGAGGGTTAGGGTTAGGGTTAGTGTGAGGGTTAGGTTTAGGGTTAGGGTGAGGGTTAGAGTTAGGCTGAGGGTGAGGGTTAGGGTGAGGGTTACGTTCAGGGTTAGGGTTAGTGTGAGGTGTAAGGTGAGGGCTTTATTTAGGGTGATGATGAGGGTTAGGGTGAGGTTGAGGTTTCAGATGAGGGTGAGGGTTCAGGTGGGGTTGAGGGTTAGAGTTAGGGTGAGGGTTAGGTTTAGGATTAGGGTAAGGGTTAGCTTGAGTGATAGGGTTAGGTTTAGGGTGAGAGTTAGGGTTAGGGTGAGGTTTAGGGTTAGTGTGAGGGTTAGGGTGAGTGTGCGGGTTAGGGTTAGGTGAGGGTTAGGTTTAGGGTGAGGGTTAGTGTTAGGGTTAGTGTGAGTGTGAGGGAGAGTGTGAGGGTTAGGTTTAGGATTTGGGTTAGAATTAGGATGAGGGTGAGGGTTACTGTTAGGATTAGGGTTAGGTTTAGGCTGAGGGTGAGGGTGAGTGTGAGGGTTAGGGTGAGGGTGAGGGTTAGGTTCAGGTTTAGGGTTACGTTTAGAGTGAGTGTTAGGGTTAGGCTTACAGTTAGGATGAGGGTTAGGGTGAGGGATCGTGTTAATGTGAGGGTGAGGTTTAGTGTTCGTGTGAGGGTTAGGTTTAGGGATAGGGTTAGGGTTAGGGTGAGCGTACGGGTTCGGGTTCAGCTGAGGTTAAGGGTGAGGCTGAGGGTTAGAGTTAGTGTGAGGGTTAGGTTTTGGGATAGGGTTAGGGTTATGGAGGAGGTAAGGTTTACAGTTAGGTTGAGGGTGAGATTCAGGATTAGGGTTTGGGTTAGGCATAGGGTTAGGGTAAGGTTGAGGGTTAGGTTGAGGGTTCGGGTTAAGGTTAGGGTTAGGTTTACTGTGAGGGTAAGGGTTAGGGTGAGGTTTAGGGTGAATGTGAGGATTAGGGCTAGCATTAGGGTTAGGGTGAGGGTTACGTTTAGGGGTTTAGGGTTAGGGTTAGAGTAAGGCTTAGGGTTAGGGTTAGAGTGAGGGTTAGGTTTAGAGTGAGGGTGAGGGTTAGGGTGAGTGTTAGAGTTAGGGTACTGGTTAGGGTTATTGTGAGGGTTATTGTGAGGCTGAGGGTTATGTTTAGGGTGAGGGTAAGGTTTAGAGTGAGGGTTACGGTGAGGATTAGGGTTAGGGTTAGGGTGAGGGTTATGGTTAGTGTGAGGGTAAGGGTTTAGTTGAGGGTTAGGATTAGGGTTAGGGTGAGGGCTAGATTGAGGATGAGGGTTAGGTTCAGGGTTAGGGTGAGGGATAGGATTAGGGTTAAGGTTAGGGTGAGGGTGAGGGATAGGGTTCGGGTTAGGGTGAGGGTTAGAGTTAGGCTGAGGCTATGGGTTAGGGTGAGGGTGACGTTTAGGTTTAGGGTTAGGGTGCGGGTTTGGATTAGGTGACGGTTAGGGTGAGGGTGAGGTTAAGGGTTAGGGTGAGGGTTATGGTGAGGTTTAGTGTTAGGGTTGGGGTTAGGGTGAGGGTTAGGTTGAGGGTTTGGTTAATGTGAGGGTGAGGGCGAAGTTGAGGGTTACGGTGAGGGTGAGGGTTAGGGTTAGGTTTAGGGTGAGGCTGACGGTGAGGCTTCGGATTAGCGTTAGGGTTAGAGTTAGTCTGAGGTTGAGGGTGAGTTTGAGGGTGATGTTTATGCTTAGGGTTAGGTTGAGGGTTAGGGTTAGTGTGAGGGTTTGGGTGATGCTGAGGTTAAGGGTTAGGGTGAGGGTGAGGGTTAGGTTTAGTATTAGGGTTAGGGTGAGGTTAGGGTTAGGCTTAAAGTTAGGGTTAGGTTGTGTTTTAGGGTGAGGGAAAGGGTGTTGGTGAGGTTTAGGGTTCGGGTGAGGATTAGAGTTAGGATTAGGTTAGGGTCAGGGTTATGTGAGTGTGAGGGTAACATTTAAGGTGAGGGTTAGGTTTAGGGTGAGGGTTAGGGAGAGAATTAGGGTTAGGGTGAGGGCTAGCTTAAGGGTGAGAGTTAGGTTTAGAGTTATGGTGAGTGTTAGGGTAAGGGTTAGGATGAGGGAAATGGTGAGGTGTAGGCTTAGGGTTAGGGTAAGGGTTAGGTTTAGTGTGAGGGTTAGGGTTAAGGTGAGGGTTAGTGTGAGAATGAGCGTTAGGGTTACCGTGAGTGTTAGGGTGAGGGTGAGGTTTAGGGTTAGGGGTAGTGTGATGGTTAGGTTTAGGGTTAGTGTGAGGGTTAGGGTTAGGGATAGTGTTAGGGTTAGGATGAGGGTAAGGGTTAGGGTTAGGGTGAGGGTGAGCTTTAGGGTGAATGAGTGGGTTAGGGATAGTGTTAGGGTTAGGGTGAGGGTTAGGGTTAGGGTGAGGGTTAGGGTGAGGGTTAGCGTTAGGGTTAGGGTGACGGATGGGTTGAGTGTGAGGTTTAGGGTTGGGGTTAGGTTTACCGTGATGGTAAGGGTTAGGGTGAGGTTTAGGGTGAGTGTGAGGGTTAGGGTTAGCATTACGGTTAGGGTGAGGGTTCGGTTTAGGGTTAACTTTAGGGTGAGTTTGAGGGTGAGGGTTACGGTTAGGGTTAGGGTTAGGGTGAGTGTGACATCGAGGCTGAGGGTTAGGGTGAGGGTGAGGATGAGGGTTTAGGATTAGCGTTAGGCTTAGAGTTAGGCTGAGGGTGAGGGTGAGGGTGAGTTTGACGTTTATGTTTAGGTTTATGTTGAGGGTTAGGGTGAGGGTGAGGGTTGTGTTTAGGATTAGGGTTAGGGTGAGGGTTAGGGATAGGCTTAGGGTTAGGTTTAGGGTTATGGTTAGGGTGAGGGTTAGGGTTATGGTGAGGGTGAGTGTTAGGGTGAGGATTAGAGTGAGGGTTATTGTGATGGTGAGGGTTACGGTTAGGGTGAGTGTTAGGCTGAAGATGAGGGTTAGGGTTAGGTTTAGGGTTAGGGTGAGGGCTAGTTTGAGGGTGGGAGTTAGGTTTAGGGTTATGGTGAGGGTTAGGGTAAGGGTTAGGATGAGGGTAATGGTGATGGGTAGGGTTAGGGTTAGAGTAAGTGTTAGCTGTAGTGTGAGGGTTAGGGTTAAGGTGAGGGTTAGAGTGAGAATGAACGTTAGGGTTACTGTGAGTGTTAGGGTGAGGGTGAGGGTTAGGTTTAGGGTTAGTTTGATGGTTAGTTTTCGGGTTAGTGTGAAGGTTAGGGTTAGGGATAGTGTTAGGTTTAGGGTGTGGGTAAGGGTTAGGGTTAGGGTGAGGGTGAGGTTTAGGGTGAAGGAGAGGGTTAGGGATATTGTTAGGGTTAGATTGAGGGTAACGTTTAGTGTTAGGGTGAGGGTTAGGGTTAGGGTTAGGGTGAAAGTTAAGGTGAGGGTAGGGTTATGGTTAGGGTGAGGGCTAGGTTTAGTGTGAGGTTTAGGGCTAGGGTTAGGTTTAGGGACACGATTAGGGTTAGGGTTAGAGTAAGGGTTAGGGTGAGTGTGAGGGTTAGGTTGAGGGTGAGGGTAAGGGATAGGGTAGGGTTAGGTTGAGGGTTAGGTTGAGGGTTACTGTTAGGGTTAGGGTGAGGGTAAGGGATAGGGTTAGGGTTAGGATGAGGGTTAGGTTGAGGGTTACGGTTAGGGTTATGGTGAGGGTTATCATTAGGGTTAGGGTGACGGATAGGGTGAGGGTGAGGTTTAGGGTTGGGGTTAGGTTTATGGTGAGGGTAAGTGTTAGGGTGAGGTTTAGGGTTAGTGTGAGGGTTAGGGTTAGCATTACAGTTAGGGTAAGGGTACAGTTTTGGGTTAGCTTTAGGGTGAGGTTGAGGTTGAAGGTTAGGGTTAGGGTTAGGGTGAGTGTGACTGTGAGGCTGAGGGTTAGGGTGGGGTTGAGGGTGAGGGTTCGGATTAGCGTTAGGCTTAGAGTTAGGCTAAGGGTGAGGGTGAGGGTGAGTGTGACGTTTATGTTTAGGTTTAGGGTGAGGGTTAGGGTGAGGGTGAGCATTGTGATTAGTATTAGGGTTAGGGTGAGGTTGAGGGTTAGGGTTAGGCTTAGGATTAGGTTTAGGGTTATGGTTAGGGTGAGGGTTAGGGTTATGTTGAGGGTGAGAGTTAGGTTGAGGGTGAGAGTTAGGTTTAGGATTATGATAAGGGTTAGAGTTACGGTTAGGATGAGTGTAATGTTGAGGGGTAGGGTTAGGGTTAGATTGAGGGTTAGGTTTAGTGTGAGGGCTATGTTTAGGGTGAGGGTTAGGGTGAGAATGAGTGTTAGGGTTACCGTGAGTGTTAGGTTGAGGTTTAGGGAGTGGGTTAGGGTGAGGGTTAGGATAAGGATGAGGTTTAGGGATAAGGTTAGTTTGAGGGTTAGGGTTAGATTTAGGCTGAGGGTGAGGTTTAGGGTGAGGGTGACGTTTAGTGTTAGGGTTAGGGTTAGGGTTCGGGTTAGTGTTAGTGTGAGGTTTAGGGTGAGGGTGAGGTTAAGGGTTAGGTTAAGGGTTAGGTTGAGGGTTAGTGTTAGGTTTAGGCTTAGGGTGAGGGTTAGGTTGAGGGTTAGGGTTAGGGATAGTGTTTCTGTGGGGGTTAGGGTGAGGTTTAGGGATATGGTTAGGGTGAGGTTTAGGGTGAGGGTGAGGGTTAGGGTGAGTGTTAGTGTTAGGTGAGGGTTAACGTTAGGATTAGGTTCAGGGTGAGTGCTCTGGTGAGGGTGAGGGATAGGCTTAGGGTTAGGTTTAGATATAGGGTTAAGGTGAGGGTTAGGGTTAGGGTTAGGGTGAGGGTTAGGGTTAGGGTTAGAGTTAGGGTGAGGGCTAGGTTGAGGGTGATGTTTAAGTTTAGGATTAGGGTGAGGGTTAGGATTAGTGTGAGGTTTAGGGTGAGGGTGAGTTTAAGGGTTAGGGTGAGGGTTAGGGTGAGGTTTAGTGTTAGGGTTAGGGTTAGGGTGAGCATTAGGATAAAGGTTAGGTTGAGAGTTAGGGTTAGTGTCAGGGATAGGGATAGGGTGAGTGTTAGGGTGAGGTTTAGGGTTAGAGTGTGGGTGAGGGTTAGGGTGAAGTTTAGATTTAGGGTTCGAGTTAGGGTTATTTTGAGGGTGATTGTGAGGTTTAGGGTGAGGGTTAGGTTGAGGATGAGAGTTAGGGTTAGGGTTATGGTGAGGGTTATGGATAGGGTTATGGTTAGGGTGAGGGTTAGAGTTAAGCCGAGGGTGTGGGTTAGGGTTAGGATGAAGTTTATATTTAGGGTTAAGGTGAGGGTTAGGATAAGTGTGTGGGTTAGGGTGAGGGTGAGGTTATGCGTTAGGGTGAGGGTTAGGGTGAGGTTTAGTGTTAGGGTTAGGGTTAGGGTGAGGGTTAGCGTGAGGGGTAGGTTGAGGGTTAGGTTTGGTGTCAGGGATAGGGATAGGGTGAGGGTTAGGGTGAGGGTTAGATTTAGGGTTAGGGTGAGGTTTAGTTTGAGGGTGAGGGTTAGGATTGGGGTGAGGGTTAGGGTTAGTGTGAGGGTTAGGGTTAGGATTAGGGTTAGGGTGAGAGCTAGGGTGAGGATAAGGGTTAGGCTTAGGGTTAGGGTTAGTGTGAGGGTTAGGTTGAGTTTGAGGGTTAGGGTTAGAGTTAGGTTTACGGTGAGGGTAAGGGTTAGGGTGAGTTTTCGGGTGAGTGTGAGGGTTAGGGCTAGCATTAGGGTTAAGCTGAGGGTTAAGTTTAGGGTTAGGTTTAGGGTGAGGTTGAGGGTGAGGGTTAGGGTTAGGGTTAGGGTGAGTTTTAGGGTTAGGGTGAGGGCTAGGGATAGGTTTAGGGTGAGGCAGAGGGCGAGGTTGAGGGTTATGGTGAGGGTAAGGGTGAGGGTGAGGTTTAGGATTAGGGTTAGTGTGAGGCTGAGGGTGAGGGTTCGGATTAGAGTTAGGTTTAGAGTTAGGATGAGGATGAGGGTTAGGGTGAGGGTTAGGGTTAGTGTAAGGGTTAGGTTGGGGCTGAGCTTAAGTTTTAGTGTGAGTGTTAGGTTGAGGTTGAGGGTTAGGCTTAGGATTAGGGTGAGCGTGAAGTTTAGGGTGAGGGTTAGAGTTAGGCTTAGGGTTAGGTTTAGGGAGAGGGTTAGGGTGAGGTTTACGGTTAGATCGAGTGTGAGGTTTAGGGTGAGGGTTAGAGTTAGGGTTTGGGTTAGGGTTATTGTGAAGTTATTGTGAGGGTTGAGGGTTATGGTTTGGGTGAGGGTAAGGGTTAGGGTGAGGGTTAGGGTTAGGATTAGGGTTAGCATGAGGGCTAGGTTGAGGTTGAGGGTTATGTTTAGGGTTAGGTTGAGGGTTAGGGTGAGGTTTAGTGTTAGGTTTAGCATTAGGGTGAGGGTTAGGGTGATGATTAGGTTGAGTGTTAGGGCTTGTGTCAGGGATAGGGATAGGGTGAGGTTTAGGGTGAGGATTAGGTTGAGGTTTAGGGTTAGGGTGAGGGTTAGGGTTAGGATTAGTGTTAGGGTGAGGGTTAGGGTGAAGGTCTGGGTTAGGTTTTTGGTTACGGTGAGCATTAGTGTTAGGGTTAGGGTGAGGGTTAAGTTGCGGGATAGGGTTAGGTTTAATGTGAGGGTTAGGATTACTGTGAGGTTTACGGTTAGGGTTAGGGTTAGGGTTAGAGTGAGGGTAAGGGTTAGGGTGAGGGTGAGTGTTAGGGTGAGGATGAGGGTTAGGGTTAGTGTGAGTGTTAGGGTTAGGGATAGTGTTAGGGTTAGGGTGAGGGTAAGGGTTAGTGTTAGGGTGATGTTGAGGCTTAGGGTGAGCTAGAGGGTTAGGGATAGGTTTAGGGTTAGGGTGAGGCTAAGGGTTAGGGTTAGGGTGAGGGTTAGGATTAAGGTGAGGTTTAAGGTGAGTGTAGGTTTATGGTTTGGGTGAGGGCTAGTTTTAGTGTGAGCTTTAGATTTAGAGTTAGGTCTAGGGATAGGATTAGGTTTAGGGTGATGGTAAGGGTTAGGGTGAAGAAGAGGATTAGGGTGAGGGTGAGGGTTAGGGTTAGTGTGAGGATTAGTGTTAGGGAAAGGGTTAGGGTTAGTGGGAGCGTAAGGATTAGGGTTAGGGTGAGGGTGAGGTTTAGGGTTAGTGTGAGCGTTAGGGTTAGGGACAGGTTTATGGTTAGGGTGTGGGTAAGATTTAGGGTCAGGGTGAGGGTGAGGTTTAGGGTGAGGTTGAGGGTTAGTGATAGGATTAGGGTTAGGTTGAGAGATAGGTTGAGGGTTATGGTTAGGTTTAGGGTGAGGGTTAGGGTGAGGATTAGCGTTAGGTTTAGGGTGACCGATAGGGTTAGGGTGAGGGTTAGGGTTGGGGTTAGGTTTACAGTGAGGGTAAGGGTTAAGGTGAGGTTTAGGGTGAGTGTGAAGTTTAGGGTTAGTTTTACAGTTACGGTGAGGGTTAGGGTGAGGGTTAGGTTTAGGGTTACCTTTAGGGTGAGGGTGAGGTTTAGGGTTAGGGTTAGGGTTAGGGTTAGGGAGAGGGTGAGGGCGAGGCTGAGGGTTAGGTTGAGGGTGAGGGTGAGGGTGAGGGTTCAGATTAGCTTAGGGTTAGAGTTAGGCTGAAGGTGAGGGTGAGGTTGCTTGTGACGATTATGTTTAGGTTTAGGGAGAGGGTTAGGGTGAGGTTGAGGTTAAGGGTTAGGGTGAGGGTTAGGGTGAGGGTGAGGGTTGTGTTTAGGATTAGGGTTAGGCGGAGTTTTAGGGTTTGGCTTAGGGTTAGGTTTACGGTGAGAGTTAGGGTGAGGGTTAGGGTTATGGTGAGGGTGAGTGTTAGGGTGAGGATTAGAGTTAGGGTTAGGGTTAGTGTTAGGGTGAGCGTTATTGTGATGGTGAGGGTTATGTTTAGGGTGAGGGTTAGGGTGAGGGTGAGGAATAGGGTTATGGTGAGGGCTAGGTTGAGGGTGAGAGTTAGGTTTAGAGTTATGGTGAGGGTTAGGGTTTCGGTTAGGATGAGGGTAATGGTGAGGGGTAGGGTTAGGGTTAGATTGAGGGTTAGGTTTAGTGTGACGGTTAGGGTGAGAATGAGTTTTAGGTTTACCGTAAGTTTTAGGGTGAGGGTTAGGGTATGGGTTAGGGTTAGGTTTAGGGTAAGGGTGAGGGTTAGGGTTAGGGTTAGTGTGAGGATTAGGGTTAGGGATAGGGTGAGGGTTAGAGTTATGCTGAGGGTGAGGTTTAGGGTGAGGGTGACATTTAGGGTTAGGGTTAGTGTGAGGCTTAGGTTTAGTGTGAGGATTAGGGTGAGGGTGAGGTTAAGGGTTAGGGTTAGGTTCAGTGTTAGTGCTAGGCTGAGTGTGAAGGTGAGGGTGAGGGTGAGGGTGAGGGTTAGTTTGAGGGTTAGGTTGACATCTAGGTTAATGTGGAGGGTTAGGGTGAGTGTGAGGCTGAGGTTGAGGGTTTCGGTTAGATAAAGGTTAAGGATAGGGTGAGGATTAGGATGATGTTGAGGTTTAGGGTTAGGGTTAGTGTTAGGGTGAGGGATACGGTTAGGTTTGGGGAGGTTGTTAGGGTGAGAGTGCGGGTTAGGTTTAGGGTTAGGGTGAGGGCTAGGTAGGGTAAGGGTGAGGGTTAGGGTGAGGGTGAGGGTGAGGTTGTGGGTTTTAGTTAGGTAAGAGTTAAGGTTAGGTTTAGGGTTATTGTGAGGGTTCGGGTTTGGGTGAGGGTCAGGTTTAGGGTTAGGATTAGGGTGAGGTTTAGGATGAATTTTAGGGTTAGGATGAGGGTTAAGTTGAAGGGTAGGGGTAAGGTTATGGTGAGGGTTAGGGTTAGTGTGAGGGTTAGTGTTAGGGATAGGTTTAGGTTAGCGTGAGGGTAAGGATTAAAGTGAGGGTGAGGATTAGGGTAAGGGTGAGGGTTAGGGATAGGGTTAGGGTTAGGGTGAGGGATAGGTTGAGGTTTAGGGTTAGGGTTAGCATTAAGGTGAGGGTTAGGTTGAGGGTTAGGGTTAGGGTTATGTTTAGGGGTACGGTTACTTTTAGGGTGAGGGTGAGGCTTAGGATTAGGTTAACGGTGAGGTTAAGTGTTAGGGTGAGTTTTAAGGTGAGTGTGAGTGTTAGGGTAAGCATTAGGGTGGGGGTGAGGTTTAGGGTGAGGGTTAGGGTTAGGGTTAGTGTGAGGGTGAGGGTGAGAATTAGGGTTAGGTTTCGGGTGAGGTTTAGGGTCATTTTGAGGGTTAGGATTAGGAATAGGTTGAGGTTGAGGGCAAGCGTTAGGGTTAGGGTGAGGGTGAAGGTGAGGGTTAGGGTTAGGGTTAGTGTTAGGGTCAGGGTTAGGGTCAGGGTTAGGATTAACATTAGGTTTAGGGTTAGGCTGAGCGTGAAGCTGAGGGTGAGGGTGATGGTAATGCTTAGGGTTAGGGTGAGGGTTAGGGTTAGTGTGAGGGTTAGAGTGAGGGTCAGTTTAAGGGTTAGGGTGATGCTGAGGGCTTGGTTTAAGATTAGGGTTAGGGTGAGGGTTAGGGTGAGGCTTAGGCTTAAAATTATGGTTAGGGTGAGGTTTAGGGTGAGGGTAATGGTGATGGTGAGGTTTAGGGTTGGGGTGAGGATTAGAGTTAGGGTTAGGGTTAAGGTTAGGGTGAGGGTTATTTTGAGGTTGAGGGTAACGTTTAGGGTTAAATTAGAGTAATGATTATTGGTAGGGTGAGGGCTAGGTTGAGGGTGTGAGTTATTTTTAGTGTTTTGGTGAGGGTTAAGTTTAGGGTTAGGATGAGGTTTAGGTTTAGTGTGAGGGTTAGTGTTAGGGTGAGGGTTGGTGTGAGAATGAGCGTTAGGGTTACCATGAGTGTTAGGGTGAGGGTGAGGGTGAGGGTTAGGGTTAGTGTGAGGGTTAGGTTTAGGGTTAGGGTGAGGGTTAGATTTAGGCTGAGGGTGAGGGTTAGGGTGAGGGTGACATTTAGGGTTAGGGTTAGGATGAGGGTGAGGTTAAGTGTTAAGGTGAGGTTGAGGGTTAGTGTTAGATTTAGGGTTAAGGTTAGTGTCAGGGTTAGGTATAGGGTTAGTTTTAGGGTAAGGGTAAGGGTTAGGGTTAGGGTGAGGGATAGGGTTAGGTTTAGGGTGAGGGTTAAGGTGAGGGTAGGGTTATAGTTCGGGTGAGGGCAAGGTTTAGTGTGAGGTTTAGGGCTAGGGATAGGTTTAGGGATAGGATTAGGGTTAGGGAGCGGATAAGGGTTAGGGTGAGTGTGAGGGTTAGGTTGAGGGTGAGGGTTAGGGTTAGTGTGAGGGTTTGGGTTAGGGATAGGGTTAAGGTGAGGTTAAGGATCAGGGTTAGGGTGAGGGTGAGGTTTAGGGTGAGGGTGAGGGTTAGGGATAGGGTTAGGTTTAGGTTGAGGGTTACCATTAGGGTTAGGGTGAGGGTTAGCGTTAGGGTTAGGCTGCTGGATAGGGTGAGTGTGAGGGTTAGGGTTGGGGTTAGGTTTACGGTTAGCTTTAGGGTGAGGGAGAGGGTTAGGGTTAGATTTAGGGTTAGGGATAGGGTGAGGGTTAGAGTTAGGCTGAGGTTGAGGGTTAGGGTGAGGGTGACGTTTAGGTTTAGGGTTAGGGTGAGGGTTAGGTTTAGTGTGAGAGTTAGGGTGAGGGTTAGGTTGAGGGTTAGGGTTACGGATAGTGTTTGGGTGAGGGTTAGGGTGAGGGTTAGGGTTATGGTTAGGGTAAGGTTTAGGGTGAGGGTGAGGGTGAGGATTAGGGTGAGTTTTAATGTTAGGGTGAGGGTTCAAGTTAGGATTAGGGTTAGGGTGAGGGCTCTGGTGAGGGTGAGGGTTAGGCTTAGGATTAGGTTTAGATTTAGGGTGAAGGTGTGGGGTAGGGTTAGGGTTAGGGTCAGGGCTAGGTTTAGTGTGAGGGTTAGGGTTAGGTTTAGGGTGAGGGTTAGGGTTAGGGTTACAGTTAAGGTTAGGGTTAGGTTTAGAGTTAGGGTTAGGGTTAGGGTTAGGGTTATTGTTAGAGTTAGGGTGAGGGTTATTGTTAGAGTTAGGGTGAGGGTGACGTTGAGGGTGAGGGAGAGGGTGAGGGCTAGGATTAGGGTTAGGGTTAGAGTTAGGCTGAGGAAGAGGTTGAGGGTGAGTTTGATGTGTAAGGTTAGGGTGAGGGCCAGGATTAGGGTTAGGTTTAGATTTAGGCTGTGGGTGAGGGTGAGGGTGACAGTGAGGTTTAGGTTTAGAATGAGGGTGAGGGTTAGGGTGAGGGTTAGGGTAAGTGTGAGGTTTAGGGTGGGGGTGAGGTTAAGAGATAGTGTGAGGGTTAGGGTGAGGGTGAGGGTTAGGTGTAGGGTTAGAGTGAGGGTAAGGGTTAGGGTTAGGTTTAGGGTGAGGTTTAGGTTGAGGGTTAGGCTTAGGGTTAGGGATACGATTAGTGTGAGGGTTAGGGTGAGGGTTAGTGTTTGGGTGAGGTTTAGGGTGAGGGTGAGGGTTAGGGTTATTGTGAGGGTTAGGTTTATGTGATGGTTATGGTTAGGATTAGGGTTAGGGTGAGGGCTATGGTGTGGTTGATGGTTAAGGGTAGGGTTAGGGTTAGGGTGAGGTTTAGGTTTAGGGTTAGGGTGAAGGTTAGGGATAGGTTTAGGGTTAAGGTGAGGGTGAGAGTTAGGATGAGGGTGTGGGTTAGTGTGAGGGTGACGTTTAGGTTTAGGGTTAGGGTGAGGGTTAGGGTTAGTGTGAGGGTTAGGGTGAGGCTGAGGTTCAGGGTTAGGTTGAGGGTTAGGGTGAGGGTGAAAGTTTTGTTTAGGATTAGGGTTACGGTGAGGGTTAGGGTTAGGCTTAGGGTTAGGTTTAGGGTGAGGGTTAAGCTGAGGGTTAGGGTTATGGTGAGGGTGATTGTTAGGGTGAGGATTAGGTTTAGGATTAGGGTTAGGGTTAGGGTGAGGGTTATTGTGACGGTGAGGGTTACGGTTAGGGTGAGGGTTAGGGTGAGGGTGAGGGTTAGGATTAGGGTTAGGGTGAGGGCTAGGTTGAGGCTGAGAGTTAGGTTTAGGGTCATGGTGAGGGTTAGGGCTACGGTTAGGATGAGGGTAATGGTGAGGGGTAGGGTTAGGGTTAAATTGAGGGTTAGGTTTAGTGTGAGGGTTAGGTCTAGGTTGAGGGTTAAGGTGAGAATGAGTCTTAGGGTTACCGTGAGTGTTAGGGTGAGGGTTAGGGTGTGGGTTAGTGTTAGGGTTAGGGTTCGGATAAAGTTGAGGGATAGGGTTAGGCTTAGTGTGAGGGTTTGGGTTAGGTTTAGGGTTAGGATTAGGGTGAGTATAAGTGTTAGGGTGAGGGTTAGGGTGAGGGTGAGGGTTAGAATTAGGGTGAGGCTTAAATTGAGGGCTAGGGTGAGGGTGACGTTTAGGGTTAGGGTGAGGGTTATGATTAGGTTTAGTGTTAATTTCAGGGCTAGGGTGAGGATGAGGCTTAGGGTGAGGGTTAAGGTGTGGGTGAGGGGTTCAGTTAATTTATTGTTAGGGTTAGGGTGAGGATTTGTTTGAGGTTGAGGGTTAGGGTGAGGGTTAGGGTTAAGGTGAGGGTTAGAGTTAGGGTTAGGGTGAGGGGTAGGGTGACGGTGAGGGTGACGGTTAGGGTGAGGGTTAAGGTTAAGATGAGGGTAAGGGTTAGGGTTAGAGGGAGGGTTAGGGTTCGTGTGAGGGTTAGTGTTAGTTTTACTGTTAGGGTTAGGGTGAGAATAAGGGTTAGGGTGAGGGTTAGTGTGAGGGTGAGCGTTAGGGTTAGGGTGAGGGTTAGGTTTAGGATTAGTGTGGGGGTTAGGGTGAGGTTGAGGCTTAGGTTTATGGTGAGGGTTAGGTTTAGTGTCAGGGTTAGGGTTAGGGTTAGGGTTAGGTTGAGGGTAAGGTTTAGGGTGACGGTCAGGGTGAGGTTGAGGTTTAGGGTTAGGATTAGGGTTAGAGTTAAGGTTAGGCTGAGGGTGAGGGTGAGGGTAAGGGTGAGGGTTAGGTTTAGGTTTAGGGTGAGGGTTAGTGTTAGGGTTTTATTTAGGGTGAGGATGAGGGTTAGGATGTGGTGGAGGTTTCAGGTGAGGGTGAGGGTTAGGGTGGGGGTGAGGGTTAGTGTTAGGGTGAGGGTTATGTTTAGGGTTAGGGTAAGGGTTAGCTTGAGGGGTAGGGTTAGGGTTAGGGTGAGAGTTAGGATTAGGGTGAGGGTTAGGTATAGGGTGAGGGTTAGGGTTAGGGTAACTGTGAGGGTGAGGGAGAGTATGAGGGTTAGGATTAGGGTTAGGGTTAGAGTTAGGATGAGGGTGAGGGTTAGGGTTAGGTTTAGTGTTAGGGTTAGGCTGAGGGTGAGGGTGAGTGTGAGGGTTAGGGTTAGGTTTAGGTTTAGGGTTATTGTTAGAGTGAGGGTTAGGGTTAGGCTTAAGGTTAGGATGAGGGTTAGGGTGAGTGGTCGGGTTAATGTGAGGGTGAGGTTAAGTGGTAGTGTGAGGGTTAGATTTAGGGATATGGTTAGGG
Source organism: Dipodomys merriami (assembly GCF_024711535.1). NCBI lineage: Eukaryota > Metazoa > Chordata > Mammalia > Rodentia > Heteromyidae > Dipodomys > Dipodomys merriami. Next base: position 1,120,221 of record NW_027202849.1, read on the forward strand.
TTAGTGTGAGGGTACGGGTTCAGGTTCTGGTCAGAGTTAGGCTGAGGGTTAGCGAGAGTTAGGCTGAGGGTTAGCGTTCTTGTAAGGGTTAGGGTTTGGGATAGGGTTAGGGTTTTAGAGAGGGTAACGGTTAGGGTTGGGGTGAATGTGAGGTTTAGGATGAGGGTGAGGGTTAGGCATAGGGTTAGGGTTAGGTTGAGGGTTAGGTTGAAGGTTAGGGTTAGGGTTAGGGTTAGGGTTAGGTTTACGGTGAGGTTAAGGGTTAGGGTGAGGTTTAGGGTGAGTATGAGGGTTAGGGCTAGCATTAGGGTTAGGGTGAGGGTTATGTTTAAGGTTAGGGTTAGGGTGAGGGTGAGGGTGAGGTTTAGGGTAAGGCTTAGGGTGAGGTTTAGGGTTATGGTTAGGGTTACGGTGAGGTTGAGTGCGAGGGTGAAGTTTAGGGTGAGGGTCAGTATGAGGGTGAGGTTTAGGGTTAGGGTTAGCGTGAGACTGAAGGTGAGGGTTCGGGTTGGAGTTAGAGTTAGAGTTAGGCTGAGGGTGAGGGTTAGGGTGAGGGTTAGGGTTAGTGTAAGGGTTAGGTTGAGGCTGAGATTAAGGGTTAGGATGAGGGTGAGGGTTAGGGTTAGGGTTAGGGTGAGCGTGAGGATTAGGGTGAGGGTTAGAGTTAGGCTTAGGTTTAGGTTTAGGGTGAGGGTTAGTGTTAGAGTGAGGGTGAGGGTTAGTGTGAGGGTTAGGGTTAGGGTTCGGGTGAGGGTTATTGTGAGGGTTATTGTGAGTATGAGGGTTACGGTAAGGGTGAGGGTAAGGGTTAGTGTGAGGGTTAGGGTTAGGATTAGATATAGGTTGAGGGCTAGGTTGATTGTGAGGGTTAGGTTTAGGGTTAGGGTTAGGGTTAGGGTGAGGGTTAAGTTGAGGGTTAGGGTTAGGTTTAGAGTGAGGGCTAGGATTACTCTGAGGGTTAGGGTTAGGGTAAAGTTTAAGGTGAGGGTGAGGGTTAAGTTGAGGGAGAGGGTTAGGGATAGGTTTAGGGTTAGTGTGAGGGTAAGGATTAGGGTTAGGGTGCGGGTTACTCTTAGGGTTAGGGTGAGGGTTAATTTGAGGGTAGGGTTATGGTTAGGGTGAGGGCTAGGTTTAGTGTGAGGTTTAGGGCTAGGGTTAGGTTTACGGAAAAGATTAGTGTTAGGGTGAGGGTAAAGGTTAGGGTGATGGTGAGGGTTAGAGTGAGGGTGAGGGTTAGGGTTAGTGTGAGGGTCAGGGTTAAGGATAGGATTAGGGTTAGGGTGAGGGTAAGGATTACGGTTAGGGTTAAGGTGAGGTTTATGGTGAGGATTAGCCTTAAGGTTAGGGTGACGGATAGGGTGAGGGTGAGGATTAGGGTTGGTGTTAGGTTTACGGTGAGGGTAAGGGTTAGGGTGAGGTTTAGGCTGAGTGTGAGGGTTAGGGTTAGCATTACAGTTAGAGTGAGGGTTAGGGTGAGGGTTAGGTTTAGGATTAGCTTTAGGGTGAGGGTGAGGGTGAAGGTTAGGGTCAAGATGAGGGCGAGGGTGAGGGTTAGGTTGAGGGTGAGGGTGAGGGTGAGGGTTCAGATTAGCATTAGGGTTAGAGTTAGGCTGAGGGTGAGGGTGAGGGTGAGGGTGATGTTTAGGTTTAGGTTTAGGGTGAGGTTTAGGGGTAGAGTGAGGGTGAGGGTGAAGTTGATGGTGACCTTTATGTTTAGGTTTAGGGTGAGGGTTAGGAGTAGTGTGAGGGTTAGTATGAGGCTGAGGTTAAGGGTAAGGGTGAGAGTTCGGGTTAGGGTTTTATTTAGGGTGAGGATGAGGGTTAGGGTGAGGTTGGGGTTTCATTTGAGGGTGAGGGTTAGGGTGGGGTGAGGGTTAGTGTTAGGGTGAGGGTTAGGATGACGGTGAGGGTAATGGTGAGGATGAGAGTTAGGGTTAGTGTTCAGGTGAAGGTTAGGTTTAGTGTTACGTCTAGAGTGAAGGTTAGGGTTAGGCTTAGGGTAGGATGAGGGTTAGGGTGAGGGGTCGGGTTAGGGTGAGAGTGAGGTTTAATGTTAGTGTGAGGGTTAGGTTTAGGGATGGGGTTAGGGTTAGGGTGAGGGTACTGGTTCGGCTTCAGGTGAGGATTAGGGTGAGGATGACGGTTAGCGTTAGTGTGAGTGTTAGGGTTTGGGATAGGGTTAGGGTTATGGAGAGGGTAAGGTTTACGGTTAGGTTGAGGTTAAGGTTTAGGATGAGGGTGATTGTTAGGCATAGGGTTAGGGTTAGGTTGAGGGTGAGGGTTAGTGTTAGGTTAGGTTTACGGTGAGGGTAAGGGATAGGGTGAGGTTTAGGGTGAGTGTGAGGATTAGGGCTAGCATTAGGGTGAATGTGAGGGTTAGGTTTAGGGTTAGGGTTAGGGTGAGGGTGAGGGTTAGGGTTAGGGTTAGGGTGAGGGTTTGGGTGAGTGTTAGGATTAGGTTTAGGATTAGGTTTAAGGTTAGGATGAGGGTTAGGATGAGGGTGAGGCTGAGGGAGAGGGTTAGGGTTAGGGTGAGGGATAGGGTTAGGGTTAGGGTGAGGTTGAGGGCGAGGGTGAGGGTTAGCGTGAGGGTCAGTGTGAGGGTGAGTTTTAGGGTTAGGGTTAGGGTCATGGTTAACGTTAGAGTTAGGGTGAGGGTTAGGGTTAGGGTTAGGATGAGAGTTAGGGTGAGGGTTAGGGTGAGGGTTAGGGTTAGGGTGAGGTTTAGGGTTAGGGTGAGGTTTAGGGTTAGGGTTAGGGTTAGGGTGAGGTTGAGGTTTAGGGTTAGGGTTAGTGTGAGGGCTAAGTTTTGGGTTAGAGTTATGGTCAGGGTGAGGTTGAGGTTTTGGATTAGGGTTAGGGTTAGAGTGAGGGCTAGGGTGAGGGTTAGGGTGAGGGTGAGGGTGAGGGTTAGGCTTAGGGTGAGGGTTAGAGTGAGAGCTAGGGTGAGGGTGAGGGTTAGGTTTAGGGTTAGGCTGAGGTTAGGGTTAGGGTGATGTTTACGGTGAGGGTGAGTGTTAGGTGGAGGGTGAGGATGAGTGTTTGCTTAAGGGTTTGAGTTAGGTTTAGGGTGAGGGTGAGGGTGATGGTGAGCATTAGGGTTAGGGTTAGGGTTAGGCTTAGGTTTAGGGTGAGGGTGAGGGAGAGGCTTAGGTTTAGGATTAGGCATATGGTTAGGGTTAAGCTTAGGTTGAGGTTGAGGGTGAGGGTTAGGGTGAGGGTTAGGTTTAGGGTGATGGTTAGGATTAGGGTTAGGGTTATTGTTAGGGTTAGGGTTAGGGTTAGGGTGAGGTTGAGGATGAGGGTGAGGATGAGGGTTCAGATTATGGTTAGCTTTAGCGGGAGGGTGAGGGTGAGGGTTAGGGTTAGGATTAGGGTTAAGTTTAGGCTGAGGGTGAGGATGAGGGTGAGCATGAGGGGTAAGGTTAGGTTTAGAGTTAGGGTTAGGATGAGGGTTAGCATTAGTGTGAGGGTTAGGATGAGCATGAGGGTGACGGTGAGGCTTAGGGTGAGGGTGAAGGTGAGTGTGAAAGTTAGGCTTAGGGTTCGGTTTAGGGTTAGGTTTAGTGTGAGGATGAGGGTTAGGCTTAGGATTAGTGTTAGGTTTAGAGTTATGCTGAGGGTGAAGTTGAGGACGACGGTGAAGATTAGGGTTAGGGTTAGGGTAAGGGTTAGGGTTAGTTTGAGGGTCTGGGTGAGGGTGAGGTTAAGGTTTAGGGTGAGGGTAAGGGTGAGGGTGAGGGTTTGGGTTAGGGTTAGGGTGAGGGTTTGGGTGAGTGTTAGGATTAGGTTTAGGATTAGGTTTAGGTTTAGGATGAGGGTGAGGCTGAGGGTGAGGGTTAGGGTTAGGGTGAGGGTTAGGGGTAGGATTAGGGTTAGGATGAATGCTAGGGTGTTGGTGAGGGTTAGGGTTAGGGTGACGGTGAGGGTTAAATTAGGGTTAAGGTGAGGGTTCGGGTGAGGGGTAGGGTTAGGGTTGGAGTTTGGGTTAGGTTTAGTGTGAGCATTAGTGTTAAGGTTAAGGTTAGGATTAGTGTGAGGGTAAGGGTTAGGGTGAGGGTTAGGGTGATAGTGAGGGTTAGGCTTACTGTGAGTGTTAGGGTGAGGATAAGTGTGAGGGTTATTGTTAGGGTTAGGGTTAGCATTAGGGTTAGGGTGGGGGTAAGGGTTAGGGTTAGGGTTAAGTTTACTGTTAGTGTGAAGGTTAGAGTTAGGGTTAGGGTGAGGGTTAGGGTTAGGTTTAGGGTTAGGCTTTTTGTTAGGGCTAGGGTTAGGGTGAGGGTGATGGTGAGGGTAAGGGTTGGGGTTAGGATTACGTTTAGGGTGACGGTGAGGGTGAGGTTTAGGGTTAGGGTTAGGCTGAGGGTGAGGGTGAGGGTTAGGGTTAGGATTAGGGTTAGGTTGAGGGTTAGGGTTAGTGTGAGGGTTAGGCTTAAGGTTAGGATGAGGTAAATGTTAAGTTGAGGGTTAGGGTGAGGGTGAGGTCTAGGGTTAGGTCTAGTGTTAGGATTAGGGTGAGGGTGAGCGTGACGGTTAGGGTGAGGGTTAGGGTTAGGCTGATGTTTTGGTTTAGTGTTACAGTGAGGGTGAGGGTGAGTGTGAGGTTTAGGGTAAAGGTTAGAGTTAGGGTGAGGCCTTGGGTGAGGGTGAGGGTTCGGGATAAGGTTAGGGAGAGGATTAGGTTTAGGTTTAGGGTGAGGGTTAGGGTGAGGGATAGGGTTAGGTTTAGGGTGAGTATTAGGTTTATTGTGCGTATTATGGTTAGGTTTAGAGTTAGGGTTGGGGTGAGGGTAAGGGTTAGGTTGAGGGTTAGGGTGAGGGTGATGGTAATTGTTAGTATTAGGGTTAGGGTTAGGGTTATGGTGAGGATTAGGTTGATGTTTATTTTTGGGGTTAGGGTTAGGGTAAGTGTAAGGGTTAGGGTGAGGTTTAGGGTTAGGGTTAAGGTTAGGGTGAGGGTTAGAGTGAGGGTTAGGGTTACGGTGATTGTTAAGGTAACAGTCATGGTGAGGGTGAGAGTTAGGTTTAGGGTTAGTGTGAGGGCTAAATTTTGGGTTAGCTTTATGGTCAGGGTGAGGGAGAAGGTTAGGATTAGGGTTAGGGTTAGGGTGAGGGCTAGGGTGCTGGTAAGGGTGAGGGAGAGTGTTAGGCTTAGGGTTAGGGTTATGGTGAGAGCTAGGGTGAGGGTGAGGGCGAGGGTGAGGGTGAGAGTTTTGGTTAGGTAAGGGTTATGTTTCAGGTGAGGATTAGTTGAGGGTTATGGTTTGGGTGAGGGTTAGGGTTAGGTTGAAGTATAGGGATAGGGGTAGGGTGAGGGTTAGGGTTAGGGTGATGTGTTGGATGAGGGTGAGGGTTAGGGTGATGGTGAGGGTGAGGGTTAGGGTATGGGTGAGTGTTAGGGTTAGGGTGAGGGTTATGGTACTGGTGAGGGTTAGGGTGAGGGTGAGGTTAAGGGTTAGGATTAGGGTGAGGGTAAGGGTTAGGGTTAGGGTTAGAGTTAGGCTGAGGTTTAGGGTGAGGGTTAGGGTTAGGGTTAGTGTGAGGGTTAGGGTTAGGGGGAGGATAAGGTAAGAACAAGAACCGTAAACCTAAACCTTACCCTAAATTTAACCATCCCACTAACCCTAACCCTCACCCTAACTCTCACCCTCACCCTCACCCTAAGCCAAAGCCTAAGCCTAACCCTTATACTAAACCTAACACTCTCACTCACACTCAGCCTAATCCTAAGCCTAACCCTAACCCTAACCCTCACCCTAACACTTACCGTACCTCTAACCCTAACCCTCAACCTAACCCTCACCCAAATCCTAAACCTAACCCTAGCCATCAATCTAACCCTAACCCTAAACCCTAACACTATCCCTAACACTCACCCTCACCCTAACCCTCACCCTCACCGAAACCTAAACCTATCCCTAACACTAACCCTCACACTAAACCTAACTCTCACCCTCACCCTAACCCTCACCCTCACCCTAACCCTCACCCTAACCCTTATACCACCCTAACACAATCCTAACCCTCACATTAAACATAACCCTCCCCCTAAACCTAACCCTAACCATCACCTGAACCGTAACCCTCACCATAAACCTGACCCTCACCCTCACCCTAACCCTCACTCTAGCACTAACCCTAACCCTCACTTTAACCATTACCCTCACCCTAATCTCCACATTAACCCTAATCCTTACCTAACCAAAACCCTCACCCTCAATCTCATCCTCACCCTAACCTTCACTATAACTCTAGCCCTCACTGTAACCCTAAACCTAAACTTAACCCTCACCCTCACCCTCAGCCTCATTCTCAGCCTTACCATAACCCTAATCCTAATCCTAACCCTAACACTACCCCTCACCCTTACCCTCAACTTAAACCTAAACCTAACCCTCACCCTCACCCTAACCCTAACCCTCACTCTCAACCTGGCCATCAACCAAACCCTAAACCTAAACCTAAACCTCACCCTAACCTTCACCCTAACCCTAACCCTAACCCTATCCCTCACCCTAACTGTAAAGCTCACCCTAACCCTAACCCTCAACCGAGCTCTCACCTTAACCCTAAGACTAACCCTAAAACACAAATTCACCCTCACCCAAATCCTCAGCCTAAAACTAAGCCTAACAGTAATCCTAACCCTAAACCTCATCCTCAACCTAAACCTCAACCTAACCCTTACCTGCACCCTAACCCTATCCTTCACAATAAACCTAACACTCACCCTAACCCTAAACCTACACCTCACGCTAACCCTCACACTAAACCTAACCCCAACCATCACCGTAACCCTAACCCTAATCCTAACCCTCACACTAACCCTAAAACTCACCCTAACCCTAACCCTAACCTTAATACTCACCCTCCCTCAACATCACCCTCAGGCTAACCCTAACCCTAACCCTCACCATAACTCTAATCCTAACCCTAACCCTCACCATAACTCTCACACTAAAACTAACCCTAACCCTCACCCTCACCCTCACCCTCAGCCTAACTCTAACGCTAACTCTAATCTTAACACAAACCCTAACCATCACACTAAACCTAACAAAGAACCTAAACCTAACCCTAACCCTCACCTTAACCCTCACCCTAACCTAACCCTAACCCTCACCCTAACCCTATCCCTAACCCTCACCAACAACCTAGCCCTCACCCTAACCCTAATCCTAACCCTAACCCTCACATAAACCTAACCCTCACCATAACCCTTACCCTCACCCTCACCCTCAATATCACCCTAACCCTAACCCTCACCATAACCCTTACCCTCACCCTCACCCTCAACATCACCCTAACCCTAACCCTCACCCTAACGCTCACCCTAATCCTATCCCTAAACCTAACCCTAAACCTAAACCTAAAACTCAACCTAACCCTAACCCTAACCCGAACCCCCATCTTCACCCTAACCCTACACCTAACCCTCACCCTCACCTTAACCCTCAATCTAACTCTTAACCTCACACTCACCCTAAACCTCACAATAACCCTAACCCTCACCCGAACCAGAACCCTAAAACTCAACATCACCATCACCCTAAACCTCAGCCTAGCTCTAACCCTAACCCTAATCCTAGCCCTCACCCTCAACCTCACCCTCACACTCACCCTCACCCTAACTCTAACAATAAACCTAACCCTAACCCTAACCCTAACCCTAACCCTAACCCTAACCCTAACTCTAACCCTAACCCTAACCCGAAGCATAACCCTAACCGTAACCCTCACCCTAACCCTAACCCTAACCCTAACCCTCACACTAAACCTATCCCTCAACCTAACCCTAACCCTACCCCTCACCTTAACCCTAAGTGTAAACCTAACCCTAAGCCTAAACCTCACCCTTACCAGAGCCCTAACCCTAACCCTAATCCTAACTTTAACCCTCACCCTAATACTAACACTCACCCTAACCCTCACCCTCACCCTCACCATAAAATTCACCCTAACCATAACCCTAACCCTAACCATAACCCTAAACCTCACCCTAAATCTCATTCTAACCCTCACCCTAACCCTAACCCTCAGCCTAACACTAACGCTAACCATCAACCTCATGCTTGGCCTAACCCTAAGCCTAAGCCTAAGCCTAAACATAACTCTAACCCTAACCCTCACACTAACCCTCACCCTAACCATAACCCTAACACTAACCCTAAATCTAACCCTAAACCTCTCCCTCACCCTCAATGTAACAGTAACCCTAACCCTAACCCTAACAATAACCCTAACCCAAACCCTTACCCTAAACATAATCCTCAACCTAATCCTAACCCTCACCCTAACACTTACCCTCACCCTAACACTAACCCTCACACTAAACCTAAATATCACCCTAACCCTAACCGTCACCCTCACCATAACCCTAACCCTAACCCTCACCCTAACCCTAACCCTCACCCTTACCATAACCCTCACCCTCAACCTAACACTCCCCTTTACACTTACTGTCACCCTCACCCTAACCCTCACCCTAACCCTAATACTCAACCCTCACCCTAAACGTAACCCAAACCATCACCCTAGCCCTAACCCTCACCCTCACTCTCAGCCTCAGCGTAAACCTAAGCCTAAGCCTACCCCTAAGCCTAGCCCTCACCCTCACCCTAGCCCATACCCTACCCCTAACCCTAATCTTAACCCTCACCCTAACCCTCACTCTAACCCTAACCCCAACTGTCACCCTAAACCCAACCCGCAACCTCACCCTAACTCTAATCCTAACCCTAACCCTAACCCGAACTCTCACACTCACCCTCACCTTAACCCTAATCCTAATCCTAACCCTAACCCTAACCCTCACCCCCACCTTAAACCTCACCCTAACCCCAACCCTAACACTAACCCTAACCCTAAACCTCACCCTAAACTTAACTCTAACCCTAAATCTCACACTCACACTAACCCTAACCCCAACCCTAAACTTCAACCTAACCCTAAACCTCACCCTAACACTTACCTGAACCCTAAACCTAATCCTCCGCCTATCCCTAACCCTAACCCTAACCCTCACCCTAGCCCTCACACTAAGCCTAACGCTAAACCTACCTCTTACCCGAACCCTAAACCTAAACCTAACCCTAACCTGCACCCTAAGCCTAACCCTAACCCTCACCTAACACTAACCCTCACCCTAACCCTCATCCTAAACCTAACCCTAACCTTCACCCTAACCCTAACAATAACTCTAACCCTCACACTCACCCTAGCCCTCACACTAACCCAACCCTAACCCTACCCCTCAACCTAACTCTCAACCTAAACCTAACCCTAAACCTCACCCTAAGCCTAAGCCTCACCATCACCCTCACTCTCACCTAACCCTCACCCTAACCCTACCCCTCACCCTAACCCTCAACCTAAACCTAACCCTAAACCTGACCCTAAGCCTAACCCTCACCATCACCCTCACCCTCACCATAACCCTAACCCTAACACTAAATCTCACCCTAAACTTAACCCTCACCCTAACCCTAACCCTCACCCTCCCCCTAACCATAACACACAACCTAACCCTCACCCTAACCCTAATGCTAATTCTAACCCTTACACTCATCCTAACCCTCACCCAAACCCTTACCCTCACCCTAACTCTCACCCTCACCCTAACCCTAACCCTAAACCTCACTCTAACCCTAACCCACATCCTCAATCTAACCCTTAGCCTCACCCTAATCCACACCCTATCCCTAACCCTAACGCTCCCCCTAACCCTCACCCTAAGCCTAAAACTATCCCTAAACCTAACCCTCATCCTAACCCTCACTCTAACCCTTACTCTCACCCTAAAACTAACCCTCACCCTAACCCTAACCGAACCCCTCACCCTAAACATCATCCTAACCCTAACACTAACCCAAACCCTCACCCTCATCCTAACCCTAACCATAAAGCTCACCCTAAACCTAACCCTCACCAGCATCCTGATGCTCAACCTCAGTCTATCCCTAACCCTAACCCTAACCCTAACTGTAAACCTCAACATAACACTCACCCAAATCCTTACCCAACACTAACCCTCACATTAGCCCTAACCCTCACCCTAACCCTAACCATACCTCTCAAGCTAACCCTCACCCTAATCCTAACCCTCACCCTAACATTATTCCTTACCTAACACAAACCCTCACCCTTACAGTAACCCTCACCCTAACACTCACCCTCAACATAGCTTTCATCCTAACCCTAACCCTAATCCTCACCCTAACCCTAAACCTCACCCGAAACCTTACCCTCACTCTAACCCTCACCCTAACCCTAACCCTCACCCTAAATGTAACCCTCACCCTAACCCGCACCCTCACCTAATCCTCACCCTAACCATAACCCTTACCTAACCGTAAACCTCATCCTCACCCTCATCCTCACCTTAACCCTCACCCTCACCCTAGCCCTCACAATATCCCTAACCCTAACCCTAAACCTCACCTTCAACTTCACCCTCACCAATACTCTAAAACAAACCCTAGACCACACTGTAACCCTAACCTCCAACCTAACCCTAACCCTCAACCTCACCCTCACCCTCAGGCTAACCATAATTCTAATCCTAACCCTAAACCTCACCCTCACTCTAAACCTAACCCTACAACTAACCCTAACCCTCACCCTAACCCTAACCTCCACCCTAACCCTAATCCTGACACTAACCGTAAACCTAACCCTAACCCTCACCCTAACCCTAACCCACACCCTAACCCTTACCCTCACCCTAACACTAACCCTCACACTATACCTAACCCTCACCCTAATCCTAACCCTCACCCTAACCCTAACCCTAACCCTAACTCTCACTCTCACCCTAGCCCTCACCATAACCCTAACCCTAACCCTAACCGTCAACTAAACCTAACCCACACTCTAACTCTGTCCCTACCCCTCACTCTAGACCTCACCCTAACCCTAAACCTCACCCTCAGCCTAATCCTAACCCTAACCCTCACCCAATACTCACCCTTACAGTAACCCTCACCCTCAATCTAATCCTCACCGTCAATCTTACCCTTACCCTCACCCTAACCCTCACCCTAACCCTAACCCTCAAACTCACCCTAAAACTCACCCTAACCCTAAAGCTCACCCTAAAACTTATTGTCACCCTAACCGCCACCCTCACCCTAACCCTAACCCAAACCCTAACACACAACCTAACCCTCACCGTAATGCTAACACTAAACCTAAACTTCACCCTCACCATAACCCTAACCCTAACCCTAACCCTCACCCTAACCCTCAGCCTAACCCTTACCCTCACCGTAACCCTAAACCTAGCCCTCAAACTAACTCTAATACACATCCTAAGCCTAAACCTAAACCTAACCGTACCCCTCATCCTCACCTTCACCATGACCCTCACCCTCAGCCTAACCCAAACCCTAATTGTAACCCTAACCCTCCCCCTCCCCCTTCCCCTAAACCTAACCCTAAACTTAAACCTCACCTTCACCCTCATCCTCAATCTCACCCTAACCCTAAACCTAACAATAACCCTAACCCTAACACTAACCCTAACCTCACCCTAACACTCACCCTCACTTAACCCTAAGCTTAAACCTAACCCTATCCTTAATCCTTTATCTAACCCTCTCCCTCAACCTCACCCTAACCCTAACCCTAACCTTAACCCTCACCCTTACCCTAAACCTAACACAAACACTCAACCGAACCATCATCCTCACCCTCCACCTAACCCTCACCCTCACCCTAAACATCAACCTAACCCTAATCAACACCCTAGCCCTAAACCTAACCCTCACCCTTAAACTAACCCTCACCCTCACCCTCACCCTCAGCCTAACCCTAACTCTAATCCTAACCCTAAACCTCACCCGCACTCTAAACATAACCCTACACCTCACCCTAACCCTCACCCTAACCCTAACTTCCACCCTAACCCTAATCCTGACACTAAACCTAAACCTAACCCTCACCCTAACCATAACCCTCACAATAACCCTTACCCTCACCCAACCACTCACCCTAACCCTCACACTAAACTTAAACCTCACCCTAACCATAAACCTCATCCTATCCCTAACCCTAACCCTAACCCTCACTCGCAACCCAGCCCTCACCATAACCCTAACCCTAACCCTCAACCTCACCCTAAACATCACCTTAACCCTAACCCTCACCCTAAACCTTACCGACACCCTAACCGTCACCCTAATCCTAACTATAAACTTCAAGCTAACCCTCACCCTCACCATCACTTCCAGCCTAACCCTAACCCGAACACTAATCCTAACCCTAACCCCCACCCTTATTCTCAACCTAACCCTAACCCTAACCCTAACACTCCCCCTAACCCTAACCTCCACCCTAACCCTAATCCTGACTATAACCCTAACCCTAACCCTCTCCCTAACCCTAAGCCTCACCCTAAACCTTACCCTCACCCTAACACTCATCCTAACCCTAACACTAAACCTAACCATACCCCTAATCCTCACCCTCACCCTCACCCTCAGTCTAACCCTAACCCTAACCCTAATCCTAATCCTAACCCTCACCCTCACCCTCACACTAAACCTAACCCTAATCTTAACCCTCACCCTCACCCTCAACCTCATCCTCAACCTCACCCTAACCCTAACAATAAACCTAACCCTAAACCTAACCATCACCCTAAACCTAACCCTAACCCTAATCCTAACCCTCACCCTAATCCTAACCCTTAAACTCACCTTCACCCTAACCCTCACCGGTACCTTAATCCTCACCCTAAACCTAAACCTAACCATCACCTAAACCCTAACCCTCACCTGTGAAGGCTATGGTGAGGCTGAGTGTAAGGGTTTGGGTTAGGGTGAGGGTTAGGTTTAGGTATAGCGTGAGGGTTAGTTGGAGGGGTTGGGTTAGGGTTAGGGAGAGGGTTAGGTTTAGTGTGAGGGTTAGGGTTACAGTTTGGGTTAGGGTGAGGGTGAGGGTAAGGGTTAGTGTGAGGGTTAGGGGGAGGGTGAGGATTAGGGTTAGGATTAGGGTTAGGGTTAGGGTTAGGCTGGGGGTGAAGGTGAGGGTGAAGGTGAGGGTTAGGTTGAGGATTAGGTTGAGGGCTAAGTTAATGTGGAGGGTTAGGGTGAGTGTGAGGGTGAGGTTGTGGGTTTCGTTTAGGTAAGTGTTAGGTATAGGGTGAGGATTAGGGTGAGATTGAGGGTTAGGGTGAGGGTTAGGGTTTGGGTGAGGGTTAGGGTTAGGGTTTTCTTTAGGGTGAGGATGACGGTTAGGGTGAGGGTGAGTGTTAGTGTGAGGGTGCGGGTTAGGTTTAGGGTTAGGGTGAGGGCTAGGGTAAGGTTGAGGATTAGGGTGATGGTTAGGGTGAGGATGATTGTTAGGGTTTGGTTTAGGGTTAGGGTGAGGGTTAGTGTGAGGGTGAGGGTGAGGGTGAGGGTGAGGTTTAGGGTTAGGTTGAGGGTTAGGTTTAGGTTTAGGTTTAGGCTGAGGCTTAGGATGAGTTTTAGGGTTAGGATGAGGGTTAGGGTGAGAGGTAGGGTTAGGGTTAGGGTGAGGGTTAGGGTTAGTGTGAGGGTTAATGTTAGGGATATGTTTAGGATAGGGTGAGCGTAAGTATTAGGTTGAGGGTGAGGGTTAGGGTAAGGGTGAAGGTTAGGTATAGGGTTAGGGTTAGGGTTTGGGTTAGGTTGAGGTGCAGGGTTAGGGTTATGATTAGGGTGAGGGTTAGTTTGAGCGTTAGGGTTATGGTTAGGGGTACATTAAGGGTTAGGGTGAGGGTGAGGGTGAGAGTTAGGGTTAGGTTTACGGTGTGGGTAGGGGTTAAGGGTGAGTTTTAGGGTGAATGTGAGGGATAAGGTTATCATTAGGGTGAGGGTGAGGGTTAGGGTGAGGGTTAGGGTTAGGGTTAGGGTGAGGGTTAGGGTAAGGATTAGGGTTAGGGTGGGGTGAGGTTTAGGGTTATGGTGAGGTTTAGGGTTAGGGATAGGGTGAGGGTGAGGGCGAGCGTTGGGGTTAGGGTGAGGGTGAAGGTGAGGGTTTTGGTTAGGGTTAGGGTTAGGGTGATGGTTAGGGTGAGGGTTAGGATTAGCATTAGGGTTAGAGTTAGGCTGAGGGGGAAACTGAGGGTGAGGGTGATGTTTATGTTTAGGGTTAGGGTGAAGGTTTGGGTTAGTGTGAGGGTTAGGGTGAGGCTGAGGTTAACGGTTAGGGTGAGGGTGGGGGTTTGGTTTAGGATTAGTGTTAGAGTGAGGTTTAGGGTTAGGCTTAAAGTTAGGGTTAGGGTGAGGTTTAGGGTGAGGGTAAGGGTGATGGTGAGATTTAGGGTTGGTGTGAGGATTAGAGTTAGGGTTAGGGTTAGGGTGAGGGTTATTGTGAGGGTGAGGGTAATGATTAGGGTGAGGGTTAGGGTTAGGGTGAGGGTTAGGGTAACGATTAGGGTTAGGGTGAGGGCTAGGTTGAGGGTGAGAGTTAGGTTTAGTGTTATGGTGAGGATTAGGGTTAGGGTTAGGATGAGGGTAACGGTGAGGAGTAGGGTTAGTGTTAGGGTGAGGGTTAGGTTTAGTGTGAGGGTTAGGTTTAGGGTGAGGGTTAGTGTGAGAATGAGCATTAGGGTTAACGTGAGTGTTAGGGTGATTGTGAGGGTTAGGGTTAGAATTAGTGTGAGGGTTAGGTTTAGGGTTAGGGTTGTGAGGTTTAGAGTTAGGCTGAGGGTGACGGTTAGGGTGAGGGTGATATTTAATGTTAGGGTTAGGGTGAGGGTTAGGGTTAATTTGAGGGTTAGGGTGAGGGTGAGATTAAGGGTGAGGGTGAGGGTGAGGGTTAGGGTTAGATTGAGGGTTAGGGTTAGGGTTAGGTTGAGGGTTAGGGTTTGTGTCAGGGATAGTGATAGGGTGAGGGTTAGTGTGAGTTTTAGGGTTAGGTATAGTGTTAGGGTTAGGGTGAGGGTAAGAGTTAGGGTTACAGTGATGGTGAGGGTTAGGGTGACGGAGAGGGTTAGGGATAGGGTTAGGGTTAGGGTGAGGGTAAGGATTAGTTTTAGGGTGAGGGTGAGGTTTAGGGTGAGGGTGAGGGTGAGGTTTAGGGATAGGGTTAGGGTTAGGTTGAGGGTTAGGTTGAGGGTTACGGTTAAGGTTAGGGTGATGGATAGGGTGAGGGTGAGGGTGAGGGTTGGGTTAGGTTTACGGTGAGGGTAAGGGTTAGGGCGAGGTTTAGGGTGAGTGTAAGGGTTAGGGTTAGCATTTCAGTTAGGGTGAGGGTTAGGGTGAGGGTTAGGTTTAGGGTTAGCTTTACGGTGAGGGTGAGACTTAGGTTTAGTGTCAGGGTTAGGGTAAGGATGAGGGTTAGGGTTCAGGTTAGTGTGAGGATTAGGGTTAGGGATAGGATGAGGGTTAGATTTAGGCTGAGGGTGAGTGTTTGGGGGAGGGTGAAGTTTAGTATTAGGGTTAGGGTGAGGATTATGTTTAGTGTGAGGGTTTAGGTGAGGGTGAGGTTAAGGGTTAGGGTAAAGGTTAGGTTGAGGGTTAGTGTTAAGGTTTGGCTTAGGGTGAGGTTTAGGGTGAGGGTTAGTTTGAGGGTTAGGGTTAGGGTTAGGGATAGGGTTGGGGTGAGGTTTAGGGTGAGGATTAAGTTTTTGGTTAGTGTGAGGTTTATGGTGAGGGTGAGGGTTAGGGCTAGCTAAAGTGTTAGTGTTAGAGTGAGGGTTAAATTTAGGATTAGGGTTAGGGTGAGGGCTCTGGTGAGGGTGAGGGTAAGGCTAAGGGTTAGGTTTAGATTAAGGTTAAGGTGAGGGGTAGGTTCAGGGTTAGGGTGAGGGCTAGGATTAGTGTGAGGGTTAAGATTAGGGTTAGGGTGAGTGTTAGGGTTATGGTTAGGGTTAGGTTTAGGGTTAGAGTTAGGGTTAAGGATAGGGTTATTGTTAGAATTAGGGTGAGGGTGAGGGTGATGCTGAGGTTGAGGATGAGGGTGAGGGTGAGTGCTAGGATTAGGGTTAGTTTTATCGTTAGGCTGCGGGTGAGGGTGAGGGTGAGGTTGATGTTAAACATCAAACTTAAAGGTTAGGGTGAGGGCCAGGATTAGGGTTAGGTTTATCTTTAGGCTGAGGGTGAGGGTTAGGATGAGGTTTAGCGTTGGGGTTAGGGTGAGGGTTAGGGTTAGTGTGAGGTTTAGGGTGAGGGTGAGTTTAAGAGTTATGGTGAGGGTTAGGGTGAGGGTGATGGTTAGGTGTAGGGTTAGGGTGAGGGTGATGGTTAGGGTTAGGGTTAGGTTGAGGTTCAGGTGAAGGGTTAGGGTTAGGGTTAGGGATAGGTTTAGGGTGAGGGTTGGGGTGAGGGTTAGGGTGAGGTTTAGGTTGAAGGTGAGGGTTAGGGTGAGGGTGAAGGTGAGGGTTATGGTGAGGGTTACGGTTCAGGTGAGGGTTAGGGTTTGGGTTACGGGGAGTGTTAGGGTTTGTGTGAGGGTTAGTGGTAGGTTTAGGGTGAGGATAAGGGTTAGGGTGAGGGTGAGGATAAGGGAGAGGTTTAGGCTTAGGGTTAGTGTTAAGGTGAGAGTTAGGGGTAGTTTGAGAGTTAGGGTTAAGGTTAGGGTCAGGGTAAGTGTGAGCGTGAGTGTTAGGGTTAGGGTTAGGATTAGAGTGAGGGTGAGGGTTTGGGTTAGATTTAGGGTGAGCATTACGGTTAGGGTGAGTGTTAGGATTAGGTTTACGGTGAACATGAGGTTGAGGGTGAAGTTGAGTGTGAGGGTTAGGTTTAGGGTTAGTGTGAGGTCTATGGTGAGGCTGAGGGTAAGGGTTTGGGTTAGGTTTAGGTATAGGGTGAGCGTTAGTTTGAGGGGTAGGGTTAGGGTTAGGTTGAGGGTTATGTTTGGTGTGAGGATTAGGGTTACAGTTTGGGCTAGGGTTAGGGTGAGGGTAAGGGTTAGTTTGAGGGTTAGGGTGAGGGTGAGGATTATGGTTAGGATTAGCGTTAGGGTTATGGTTAGGCTGAATGTGAAGGTGAGGGGGAGGGTGAGAGTTAGGGTGAGGGTTAGGTTGAGGGCTAGGTTAATGTGGAGGGTTAGGGTGAGTGTGAGTGTGAGGTTGTGGGTTTCGTTTAGGTAAGTGTTAGGTATAGGGTGAGGATTAGGATGAGCTTGAGGGTTAGGGTTAGGGATAGGGTTAGGGTGAGGGTTAGGGTTACGGTTAGTCTGAGTGTTAGGGTGAGGTTGCGGGTTAGGTTTAGGTTTAGGGTGAGGGCTAGGGTAAGGGTGAGGTTTATGGTCAGGGTGAGGGTGAGGTTGTGGGTTTTGGTTAGGTAAGGGTTAAGGTTAGGTTTAGGGTTCGGGTGAGGGTAAGGGTTTGGGTGAGGGTGAGGTTTAGGGTTAGGATTAGGTTGAGGGTTCTGCTGATGGTGATTGTTAAGGTTAGGGTTAGGGTTAGGGTGAGGGTTAGTGTGAGGGTGAGGGTGAGGGTGAGGTTTAGGGTTAGGGTGAGGGTTAGGTTTAGGTTTAGGTTTAGGGTGAGGCTTAGGATGAGTTTTAGGGTTAGGATGAGGGTTAGGGTGAGAGGTACGGTTAGGGTTAGTGTGAGGGTTAGGGTTAGTGTGAGGGTTAGTGTTAGGGATAGGTTTAGGTTAGGGTGA
The DNA here is from genome assembly GCF_024711535.1 of Dipodomys merriami. NCBI lineage: Eukaryota > Metazoa > Chordata > Mammalia > Rodentia > Heteromyidae > Dipodomys > Dipodomys merriami. The sequence continues at coordinate 1,137,800 of NW_027202849.1, forward strand.
GTTTAAGGATTACGGTGAGGGTGAGGGTTAGGTTAAGGGTGAGGGTTAGGGATAGGGTTAGGGTTAGGGTGAGGGTTAGGTTGAGATTTAGGTTTAGGTTTAGGTTTAGGGTGAGGGTTAGGTTGAGTTTTAGGGTTAAGGATATGGTTAGGGGTAAGCTAAGGTTTAGGGTGAGGGTGAGGGTGAGGGTTAGGGTTAGGTTTATGTTGAGGGTAGGGGTGAAGGTGAGTTTTAGGGTGAGTGTGAGGGTTAGGGTTAGCATTAGAGTGAGGGTGAGGCTTAGGGTGAGGGTTAGGGTTAGGGTTAGTGTGAGGGTGAGTGTGAGGATTAGGGTTAGGGTTAGGGTGAGTTTTAGGGTTATGGTGAGGGTTAAGGTTAGGGATAGGGTGAGGGTGAGGGCGAGTTTTAGGGTTAGGGTGAGGGTGAAGGTGAGGGTTAGGCTTAGGGTTATGGTTAGGTTGAGGGTTAGGGTCAGGGTTAGGATTAGCATTAGAGTTAGTGTTAGGCTGTGTGTGAGTGTGAGGGTGAGGGTGATGTTTATGCTTAGGTTTAGGGTGAGGGTTAGGGTTAGTGTGAGGAATAGGGTAAGGCTGAGGTTAAGGGTTAGGGTGAGGCTGAGGGTTTGGTTTTGGATTAGGGTTAGGGTGGGGATTAACATGTGGTTTAGGGTGAGCGTTAGGGTTAGGCTTAAAGTTAGGGTCAGGGTGAGGTTTAGGGTGAGGGTAAGGGTGATGGTGAGGTTTAGAGTTGGGGTGAGGATTAGAGTTATGGTTAGGGTTAGGGTGAGGGTTATTGTGATGGTGAAGGTAAAGGTTAGGTTAAGGGTTAGTGTTAGGGTGAGGGTTATGGTAATGATTAGAATTAGGTTGAGGGCTAGGTTGAGGGTGATAGTTAGGTTTAGTGTTATGGTGAGGGTTAGGGTTAGGGTTAGGATGAGGGTAACAGTGAGGGTAGGGTTAGGTTAAGCTGAGGGTTAGATTTATTGTCAGTGTTAGGGTGAGGGTGAGGGTTTGAGTTAGGGTTAGTGTGAGGGCTAGGTTTAGGTTTAGAGTGAGTGTTTGAGTTAGGCTGACGGTGAGGGTTAGGGTGTAGGTGACATTTAGGGTTAGGGTTAGGGTGAGGGTTAGGGTTAGTGTGAGGGTTAGGGTGAGAGTGATGTTAAGGGTTAGAGTGAGGGTGAGGGTTAGAGTTAGATTGAGAGTTAGGGTTAGGGTGAGTGTTAGGTTGAGGGGTAGGTTAGTGTCAGGGATAAGGATAGGGTTAAGGTTAGTGTGAGGGTTAGGGTTAGGTATCGTGTTCGGGTTAGGGTGAGGCTAAGGGTTAGGTTGAGGGTGAGGGTGAGGTTTAGGGTGAGGTAGAGGGTTAGGGATAGGGTTAGGGTTAGGGTGAATGTAAAGGTTAGGGTTAGGTTGAAAGATAGGGTTCGGGTTAAGTGTGAGGGTTAAGGTGAGGGTAGGGTTATGGTTAGGGTGAGGGCTAGGTTTAGTGTGAGGTTTATGCCTAGGGTTAGGTTTAGGGACAGGATTAGGGTTACGGAGAGGGTAAGGCTTAGGGTGAGGGTGAGGGTTTGGGTGACGGTGAGGGTTAGGGTTAGTGTGAGGGTTAGGGTTAGGGATAGGGTTAGGGTTAGGGTGTGGGGAAGCATCAGGGTTAGCGTGAGGGTGAGGTTTACGGTGAGGGTGAGAGTTAGGGATAGGGTTAGGGTTAGGTTGAGGGTTAGGTTGAGGTTTAAGGTTAGGGTTAGGGTGAGGGTTAGCGTTAGGGTTAAGGTGACGGATAGGGTTAGGGTGAGGGTTAGGATTGGGGTTAGGTTTATGGTGAGGGTAAGGGTTAGGGTGAGGTTTAGGGTGTGTGTGAGGGTTAGGGTTAGCATTATGGTTAGGGTGAGGGTTAGGGTGAAGGTTAGGTTTAGGGTTAGCATTAGGGTGAGGGTGAGTGTTAGGGTTAGGGTTAGGGTAAGGGTGAGGGTTAGGGTAAGGTTTAGTGTGAGGATTAGGGTTAGGGATAGAGTGAGGGTTAGAGTTAGGCTGAGGGTGAGGGTGAGGGTGAGGGTGACGTTTAGGGTTAGGGTTAGGGTGAGGGTTAGGTTTAGTGTGAGGGTTAGGGTGAGGGTGAGGTTAAGGGCTAGGTTAAGGGTTAGGTTGAGGGTTAGTTTTAGGGTTGGGCTTAGGGTGAGGATTAGGATGAGTTTGAAGGATAGTGTTTGGGTGAAGGTTAGGGTGAGGCTTAGGGTTATGGTTAGGGTGAGGTTTAGGGTGAGGGTGAGTGTGAGGGTTAGGGTGAGTTTTAGGGTTATGGTGAGGGTTACAGTTAGGATTAGGGTTAGGGTGAGGGTTTTGTTGAGGTTGAGGGTTAGGCTTAGGGTTAGGTTTAGATTTAGGGTTAATGTGAGGGGTAGGGTTAGAGTTAGGGTGAGGGCTAGGTTTAGTGTGAGCGTTAAGGTTAGCGTGAGGGTTAGGGTTAGGGTTACCGTTAGGGTAAGGGTTAGAGTTAGGGTTAGGTTTAGGGTTAGTTTTATTGTTAGAGTTAGGGTGAGGGTGAGGGTGAGGGTGAGGTTGAGGGTGAGGGTGAGGGTGAGGGTAAGTCTAAGATTAGGCTTAGTGTTAGAGTTAGGCTGAGGATGAGGGTGATGGTGAAATTGATGTTTAAGGTTAGGGTGAGGGCCACGATTAGGGTTAGGTTTAGATTTAGGCTGATGGTGAGGGTGAGGGTGAGGGTGAGGTTTAGGGTTAGGGTTAGGTTGAGGGTTAGGGTTAGTGTGAGGTTTAGGGTGAGGGTGAGGTTAAGAGTTATAGTGAGGGTTAGGTTGAGGGTGAGGGTTAGGTGTAGGGTTAGGGTGAGGGTGAGGGTTAGGTTGAGGTTTAGGTTGATGGTTAGGCTTATAGTTATGGATAGGATTAGGGTGAGGTTTAGGGTGAGGGTTAGGGTTAGGGTGAGGTTTAGGGTGAGGGTGATGGTTAGGGTTTTGGTGAGGATTAGGTTTATGTGATGGTTACGGATAGGATTACGTTTAGGGTGAGGGCTAGAGTGTGGGTGAGGTTTAGTGGTACGGTTAGGGTGAGTGTGAGGGTTAAGGTTAGGGTTAGGGTGAGGGTTAGGGATAGGGTTAGGGTTAGGGTGAGGGTGAGATTTAGGATGAGGGTGTGGGTTAGGGTGAGGATGGCGTTTAGTTTTAGGGTTAGGGTGAGGGTTAGGGTTAGTGTGAGGGTTAGGGTGAGGCTGAGGTTAAGGGTTAGGGTGAGGGTGAGGGTTGTGTTTAGGATTAGGGTTAGGGTGATGGTTAGGGTTAGGCTTAGGGTTACGTTTAGGGTGAGGGTTAGGGTAACGGTTAGGGTCATGGTTAGGGTGAGTGTTAGGGTGAGGATTAGAGTTACGGTTAGGGTTAGGGTGAGGGTTATTGTGACGGTGAGGGTTACGGTTAGGGTGAGGGTTAGGGTGAGGCTGAGGTTAAGTGTTAGGTTGAGGGTGAGGGTTGTGTTTAGGATTAGGGTTAGGGTGATGGTTAGGTTTAGGCTTAGGTTTAGGTTTAGGGTTAGTGTTGGGTTAGGGTTAGGGTTAGGGATATGGTGAGGTTTATGGTTAGGGTTAGGGTTAGGGTTAGGGTTAGACTGAGGTTGAGGGTTTGGATGCCGGTGAGGGTTAGGTTTAGGAGGAGCATTAGGGTTAGGGTTAGGATTAGGGTGAGGGTTTGGGTTAGGGTTAGGGTTAGGATGAGGGTTAGGGTGAGGGGTACGGTTAGGGTTAGGTTGAGGGTTAGGTTTAGGGTGATAGTAAGGGTTAGGTTGAGGGTTAGGATGAAGGTTAGTTTTAGTGATAATTTTAGTTTTAGGGTGAGGGTTAGAGTAAGGGTGAGATTTAGGGTTAGGGTGAGGTTTAGGGTTAGGGTTGGGGTAAGGGTGAGAGTTAGGGTGAGGGTAAGATTTAGGGTGAGGGTTATGATGAGTGTAAGGGTTAGAATTAGCATTAGGGTTAGGGTTAGGGTTATTGTTAGGGTTAGGGTGAGGGTGAGGGTTAGGGTTAGGGTGAGGGTTAAGTTTAGGGGGAGGGTTAGTTTTAGGATTAGGGTTAGGGTGAGTGTGAGGGTGATGGTGAGGGTTAGGCTTAGGGTGAGGTTTAGGGTTAGGTTTAAGTGGAGGGTTAGGGTGAGGGGTAGGGTAAGGGTAGGTTTAGTGTGAGGGCTAGGGTGAGTGTGAGGGTTAGGGTTAGGGTTAGGATTAGGGTGAAGGTTACGGTTAGGTTTAGGGTGAGGTTTAGGGTGAGGGGTAGTGTTAGGGTGAGGGGTAGGGTTAGGCTTAGGGTACAGATTAGGGTTAGGTTTAGGTTTAGGGTTCGGGTGAGAGGTAGGGTTAGCGTTAGGCTTAGTGTGAGGGCTAGGGTGAGGGTGAGTGTTACGGTTAGGGATAGGGTGAGGATTAGGGTTAGGGTTAGGGGAAGTGTTAGCATGAGTTTTAGGGTTAGGGTGATGTTTAGTGTTAGAGTTAGGGTTAGTGTGATGGTGAGGTTTAGGGTTAGAGTTAGGGTTAGGGTGAGGGTTAGGGTTAGGATTAGTGTTAGGATTAGGGTTAGGGTGAGGTTTAGGGTGGGGATGAGGGTTAAAGATAGGATTAGGATTAGGGTTAAGGTGAGGGTAGCTGTGAGGGTTAGGGTTAGGGTTAGGATTAGAGTTAGGTTGAGGGTGAGGATTAGGGTTATGGTGAGGGTTGGGGTTAGGGTTAGAGTGATGGTGAGGGTTAGGGTGAGGATTAGGGTTATGGTTAGTGTTACTGTTAGGGTTGGGCTTAGGGATAGGCTTAGTGTTAGGCAGAGGGTGAGGGTGAGAGTGAGGGTTAGGTTTAGGGTGAGGGTGAGGTTTAGGGTTAGATTTAGCATTATGGTGAGAGTTAGTGTGAGGTTTAGGGTTAGTGTTATGGTTAGGGTTAGGGTGAGGGTGAGGGTTAGGTTTAGGGTGAGGTTTATGGTTAGGGTTAGGGTTAGGGTTAGAGTGAGGTTTTGGATTAGTGTTAGGGTTATGGTGAGGGTGAGGGTTAGTGTTAGGGTTAGGGTTAGTGTTATTTTTAGGGTTAGGGTTAAAGTACGGTGAGGGTGAGGGTGAGGGTTAGGGTTAGGTTTAGGCTGAGGTTTATGGGTAGGGTTAGGGTTAAGGTGAGGGTGAGGTTGGGGGTGAGGTTTAGGGTTAGGGTTATTTTTAGGGTTAGGTTTAGGGTAATGGTACGGTGAGGGTGAGGGTGAGGTTAAATTTTAGATTTAGGGTTAGTGTTAGGGTTATGCTTAGGGTGAGGGTTAGTATGAGGGTTAGCGTTAGGGTTATGATTAGGCTTAGGCTTAGGGTTAGGCCTAGCATGAGGTTGAGGGTTAGGGTTAGTTTTAGGGTGAGGGTTAGGGTTAGGGTGAGGTTTAGAATGAGATTTAGGTTTAGGGTTAGTGTTAGGGTTAGGTTTAGGGTTAGGATTAGGGTTAGGGTTAGCTTTGTGGTTAGGGATAGGGTTAGAGTGAGGGTTAGGTTTAGGGTTATTGTTAGTGTTATGGTTAGGGTTAAGTTTGCGGTGAGGGTGAGGCAGAGGTTGAGCCGTATGGTTAGGGTTAGGCTTACGGTTAGGGTTAGTGTTAGGGTTAATGTTAGGGTTAGGGTTAGGGTGATGTTTAGGTAAGGGTGAGGGTTAGGGTTAGGGTTAGGATTAGGATTAGGTTTAAGGTGAGGGTGAGTTTGAGGGTTAGTGTTAGGGTTAGGGTTAGGATTGAGATAGGGTGAGGGTGAGGGTGACGGTTATGGTTAGGGTGAGGGTTGGGGTTATGGTTAGAGTGAGGGTTAGGGTGAAGGTTAGCTTGAGGCTTAGGGTTAGGGTATGGGCTAGGGTGAGGGTGAGGTTAGGGTTAGGCTTAGCGTGAGGGTTAGGGTTAGGGTTAGTGTTATGGTTTGATTTGGGTTTAGGGTTAGGCTTAGTGTTAGGCAGCGGGTGCGGGTGAGGGTGAGGGTTAGGGTAAGGGTGAGGGTGAGGTTTAGCATTAGAGTTAGAGTTAGGGTGAGGTTTAGTGTGAGGGTTAAGGTTAGGGTTAGGGTTAGTGTTACGGTTAGGGTTAGGGTGAGGGTGAGTGTTAGGGTTAGGGTTAGTCTTAGGTTTAGGCCCAGCGTGAGAGTGAGGGTGAGGGTTAGGGTTCGGGTGAGGGTTAGGCTTTTAGGCTTAGGGTGAGGGTTATGATGTGGTTTATGGTTAGGATTAGGGTTAGGGTGGGGGCTAGAGTGAGGGTGATGTTTAGGGTCAGCGTTATGGTGAGGTTTAGTGTTAGTGTTAGGGTTAGGGTTATGTTGAGAGTGAGGGTTAGGTTTAAGGTAAGGGTTAGTGTTAGGGTTAGGGTGAGGGTGAGGGTAAGGATTAGGGTTAGGGTTAGGGTTATTGTTAGTGTTATGTTTAGGGTTCGGTTTAAGTTGAGGGTGAGGCTGAGGGTGAGGTTTAGGGTTACGGTTAAGGTGAGGTTTAGGGTTAGGGTTAGGGTTAGGGTGAAGGTAAGTATTTGGCTTAGATTTAGGGTTAAGGTGAGTGTGAGCTTGAGGGTGAGGGTTAAGGTTAGGGTTATTGTTAGGGTTAAGGTTAGAATTACGGGGAGGGTGAAGGTGAGGGTGCAGGTTAGGGTTAGGGTTAGGGTTTTGGTTAGGGTGAGGTTGGGGGTGAGGTTTAGGGTTAAGGTTAGGGTTAGTTTTAGGATTAGGGTTATGGTGAGGGTGAGTGTGAGGGTTAGGGTTAGGGTTACGTTTAGGCTTAGGTTTAGGCTGAGGTTGATGGTGGGGATGCGGATTAGGTTTAGAGTGATGGATAGGGTTATGGTTAGGTTGAGGGTTAGGATGAGGGTTAGGGTTAGGATTAGGGTTAGGCTTACGTTTAAGCTGAGGCTGAGGGTGAGGGTGAGGGTTAGGGTTAGGGTGATAGGGTTAAGATTAGGGTGAGGGTTCGGATGAGGATTAGGGTTAGGGTTACGGTTAGGCTGAGGGTGACAGTAAGTGTAAATTTTAGGGTTAGGCTGAGGGTGAGGGTTATGGTAAGGGTGAGGGTTAGGGTTATGGTGAGGGTTAGGATGAGGGTTAGGTTTAGGGTTAGGGTGAGGGTGAGGGTTAGATTGAGGAATAGTGCTAGGGTTAGTGTGAGGATTAGGGTGAGGATGAGGGTTAGGGTTAGGTTTAGGATTAGGGTTAGGGTGAGGGCTAGGGTGAGGTTGAGTGTTAGGGTTAGGGTGAGGGTTAGAGTTAGTGATAGAGTGAGGAAGAGTGGTAGCATTAATTTATGGGTTAGGTTTATTGTTATTGTTAGGGTTAGGGTTACAATGAGGTTGAAGTTGAGGGTTAGGTTTTGGTTTAGTGTTAGGGTGAGGTTCAGGGTTAGAGTTAGTCTTAGGGTTAGGGTTAGGGTGAGGGTTAGGGTAGCTTTAGGGTTAGATTGAGGGTGAGGGTTAATGTGAGTGTTAGCGTTAGGGTTCGGGTTATGGTTATTGTGAGGGTTATTTTGAGGGTGAAGGTTACGTTTAGGGTGAGGGTAAGGGTTAGGGTGAGGGTTAGGGTTAGGGTTAGGGTTAGGGTTAGGGCAAGGTTGAGGGGGAGGGCTAGGTTTAGGATTAGGGTGAGGGTTAGGTTTAGGGTTAGAATAAATGTTTCGGTGAGGGTTAGAGTGAGGGTTACGGTTAGGGTGAGGGTGAGGGTTAAGGTTAGGATTAGGGTGAGGGTTAGGGATAGGGTTAGGGTTAGGGTGAGGGTGACAGTTAGGATGAGGGTGTTTATTAGGGTGATTGTTAGGGCGAGAGTTACCTTGAGGTTTAGGTTGAGGTTTAGTGTGGGGGTGAGGGTTAGTGTGAGAGTTAGTGTTAGGTCTAGTGTTAGGGTTAGGGTGAGGGTAAGGGTTAGGGTTAAGTTGAGGGTGAGGTTTAGGGTGACGGAGAGGTTTAGGGATAGTGTTAGGGTTAGGTTGAGGGTAAGGGTTAGGGTTAGGGTGAGGATTAGGGTTAAGTTGAGGGTTAAGGTGAAGGTAGGGTTATGGTGAGGGTGAGGGCTAGGTTTTGTGAGTTTTAGGGGTAGGGTTAGGTTTAGGGATAGGATTAGGGTTAGGAAGAGGGTAAGGGTTAGGGTGAGTGTGAGGTTTAAGGTGAGTGTGAGGGTTAGGGTTAGTGTTAGGGTTAGGGATACTGTTAGGGTTAGGGTGAGGGAAAGGATTAGGGTTAGGGTAAGTGTGAGGTTTAGGGTCAGGGTGATGGTGAGGGTTAGGGTTAGGTTTAGGTTGAGGGTTAGGTTGAGGGTTACGGTTAGTTTTAGGGTGAGGGTTAGCGTTAGGGTTAGGGTGACGGATAGGTTGAGGGTGAGGGTTATGGTTGGGTTTAGGTTTACGGTGAGGGTAAGGCTAAGGTTCAGGTTTAGGGTGTGTGTGAGGGTTAGGGTTAGCATTACGGTTAGGGTGAGGGTTAAGTTTAGGGTTAGCTTTAGGGTTAGGGTGAGGGTGAGGGTTAGGGTTAGTGTGAGGATTAGGGTAGGGATAGGGTGAGGGTTATTGTTAGGCTGAGGGTGAGGTTTAGGGTGAGGGTGATATTTAGGGTTAGGTTTAGGGTGAGGGTTAGGTTTTGTGTGAAGGTTAGGGTGATGGTGAGATTAAGGGTTAGGGTAAGGTTAAGGTTGAGGGTTAGTGTTAGGGTTAGGCTTAGGGTGAGGTTTAGGGTGAGGGTTAGGTTGAGGGTTAGGGGTAGGGTTAGGAGTAGTGTTTGGGTGAGGGTTATGGTGAGTGTTAGGGTTATGGTTAGGGTGAGGTTTAGGGTGAGGTTGAGGCTGAGGGTTGGGGTGAGTGTTAGTGTTAGGGTGAGGGTTAAAATTAGGATTAGGGTCATGGTTACGGCTCTGGTAAAGGCTTAGGCTTAGGGTTAGGTTTAGATCTAGGGTTAATGTGAGGGGTAGGGTTAGGGTTAGGATGAGGGCTAGGTTTAGTGTGAGGGTTAAGGTTAGGGTTAGAGTTAGTGTTATGGTTACTGTTAGGGTTTAGGGTTAGGTTAGGTTTAGGGTTTGAGTTAGGGTTAGAATTAGGGTTAGGGATAGGGTTATTGTTAGATTTAGCATGAGGGTGAGTGTGAGGGTTAAGTTAGGGTTAGGGTTAGTGTGAGGGTGAGTGTGAGGATTAGGCTTAGGATTAGGGTGAGGTTTAGGGTTATGGTGAGGTTTAGTGTTAGGGACATGGTGAGGGTGAGGGCGAACGTTAGGATTAGGGTGAGGGTGAGGGTGAGGGCTAGGATTAGGGTTAGGGTTAGAGTTAGTCTGAGGTTGACGGTGAGGGTGAGGTTGATGTTTAAGGTTAGGGTGAGGGCCAGGATTAGGGTTAAGTTTAGATTTGGGCTGTGGGTGAGGGTTAGGGTGATGTTGAGTTTTAGGGTTAGGGTTAGGCTGAGGTTTAGGGTTAGTGTGAGGTTTAGGGTGAGGGTGAGATTAAGAGTTAGGGTGAGGGTGAGGGTTAGGTGTAGGTTTAGGGCGAGGGTGAGTGTTAGGTTGATGTTTAGGTTTAGGTTTAGGGTTAGTTTTAGGGATAGGATTAGGGTGTGCGTTAGGGTGAGGGTTAGGGTTAGGGTGATGTTGAAGTTGAGGGTGAGGGTAAGGGTTATGGTGCGGGTTAGTTTTATGTGAGGGTTAGGGTTAGATTTGGGTTATGGTGAGGGCTAGGGTGTGGGTGAGGGTTAGGGATAGGGTTAGGGTGAGGGTTAGTGTTAGGATAATGTGAGGGTTAAGGTGAGGGGTAGGTTTAGGGTTCGGTTCTGAGTTAGGTGAGGGTAATGGTTAAAGTGAGGGTTAAGGTTCAGGTGAGGTTTAGGGTTAGGGGGAGGGTTAGGGTTAGTGTGAGGGTTAGGGTTAGGGTGAGTATAAGGGTTAGGGTGAGGGTTATGGTGAGGGTGAACGTTAGGCTGAGGGTGAGGGTTAGGTTTAGTATGAGGGTTAGTGTTAGAGATAGGGTTAGGTTAGGATGAGGGTGAGGGTTAGGGTATTGGTTAGGTAAAGATTAGGGTTAGTGTGGGGATAATTGTGTTGGTGAGGGTGATGGTAATGGTTAAAGTGAGGGTGAGGGAGAGGATTAGGGTGAGGGTTAGAGTTAGGGTTAGGGTTAGGGTGAGGCCTATTGTGACGGTGAGGGTTAGGTGAGGGTTAGGGTGTGGGTGAGGGTTAGGATTAGTGTTAGAGTGAGGGCTATGTTGAGGGTGAGAGTTAGGTTTAGAGTTATTGTGATAAGGGTTAGAGTTACGGTTAGGATGAGGGTAATGGTGAGGGGTAGGGTTAGGGTTAGCTTGAGGGTTAGGTTTAGTGTGAGGAATAGGTTTAGGGTGAGGGTTAGGGTGAGAATGAGTGTTAGGGTTATGGTTAGGGTAAGGGTGAGGGTTAAGGTTAGGGTTCGTGTGAGGATTAGGGTTAGGGATAGGGTGAGGGTTAGAGTTAGGCTGAGGGTGAGGGTTAGGGTGAGGGTGACGTTTAGGTTAGGGTTAGGGTGAGGGTTAGGTTTAGTGTGAGGGTTAGGGTGATGGTGAGTTTAAGGGTTTAGGGTTAGGGTTAGGGTTAGGGTTAGGGTTAGTGTTAGAGTTAGGGTGAGGGTTAGGGTTAGGGTTAGGTTTAGGGTTAGGGTTAGAGTTAGGGTTAGGGTGAGGGTGAGGTTTAGGGTTAGAGTCAGGATTAGGGTGAGGGTTAGGTTGAGGGTTAGGGTTAGGGTTAGTATTAAGGTTAGGTTTAGGGTGAGAGTTAGGGGGAGGGATAGGGTAAGGGTTAGGGTTACGATTAGTGTTAGGGTGAGGGTAAGTGTGTGGGTTAGGGTTATGTTTAGGTTTAGGCTGAGAGTTAGGCTGAGGGTGAGTGTGTGTGTTAGCGTTAGGTTTAGGCTTAGGCTTAGGGTTAGGCTGAGGGTGAGGGAGGGGATTAGAAATAGGTTTTTTGTGATGGTTAGGGTTAAGGTTAGGGTGAGGTTTAGGATGAGGGTTAGGGATAGGATTAGGTTAAGGTTAGGGCTAGGGTGAGGGTGAGGGTTAGGGTTAGGGATAGGGTTAGATTGAGGATTAAGGCTAGGGTCAGGGTGAGGGTGAGGTTCAGGTTTCAGGTTAGGCTTAGGCTTAGGGTTAGGCTGAGGGTGAGTGTTAGGGTGAGGTTGAGGGTTAGGGTTAGGGTTAGGGTGAGGTTTAGGATGAGGTATAGGGTTAGGATTCGCGTTAGGGTGAGGGCTAGGGTGAGGGTTAAGGTTAGGGTTAGGTTTAGGGTTAGGGTGAGGATTAGGGTTAGGATTACCGTGAAGGTGAGTTTTAGGGTTAGGTTGAGGGTTAGGGTTAGGGATAGGGTGAGGTTTAGGGTTAGGTTTAGGGTGAGGGTTAGGATGAGGGTTATGGTTTGGATTAGGGTTAGGGTGGGGGCGAGGGTGAGCGTAAGGGTTAGGGTTAGGGTTAGGTTTAGGCTTAGGGTTAGGCTGATGGTGAGGGTGGGGGTGAGAAATAGGTCTTGGGTGATGGTTAGGGTTAGGGTGAGGGTGAGGGTTAGGATGAGGGTTAGGGTTAGGATTAGGTTTAGGGTTAGGGTTAGGGTGACTGTGAGAGGTAGGGTTAGGCTTAGGCTTAGGCTTAGTGTTAGGCTGAGGTTCAGGGTTAGGGTGAGGGTTAATGTTAGGGTGATGGATAGGTTTACGGTTAGGGTGAGTGTTAGGATGAGGGTTAGGGTTAGGGTAAGGGTTAGGGTGAGCGTGACGGTAAGATTAAAGGTTAGGGTTAGGCTGAGGGAGAGTGTTCTCCTAAGGGTGATAGGATTAGGGTGAAGGTTAGGGTAAAGGTTAGGGTGAGGGTTAGGGTGAGCGTGAGGGTTAGCATGAGGTTTAAGGTTAGGATTAGGTTTAGGGTGAGGGCTAGGGTGAGTGTTACAGTGAGGGTTAGGTTTAGGGATGGGGTTAGGTTTAGGATTAGGGTGAGGGTGAGGGTGAGTGAGAGCCTTAAGGTTATTGTTAGGGTTAGGCTTAGGGTTAGGCTGAGGGAGAGGGTTAGGGTTAGTGTTAGGGTTAGGGTTAGGGTTAGGGTTAGGCTGAGGGTGAGGTTTACGGTAAGGGTGAGGTTTAGGGTTTGGGTGAGGGTTAGGGTAAGGGTTAGGGTTAGGGTTAGATTGAGCATTAGTTTTAGGGTTAGTGTGAGCTTTAGGTTGAGGATGAGGGTTAGGGTTAGTGTAAGGGCTAGCTTAAGGGTAAGGTTTAGGGTTAGTGTTAGGGTGAGGTTTAGGGTTAGGATGAGTGTTATGGTTAGTGTAAGGGCTAGGTTGAGGGTGAGGGTTAGGGTTAGTGTTAGGGTGAGGTTTAGGGTTAGGATGAGGGTTAGGGTTAGTGTGAGCGTTAGTGTTAGGGTTAGGGTTAGTTTTAGGGTGAGGGTTAGGGTTAGGTTGAGGGTTATGGTTAGGTTGAGTGTTAGGGTTAGGGTGGGGGTTATTGTTAGTGTGAGGGCTAGAGTGAGGGTGAGTGTTAGGGTGAAGTTGAGGGTTAGGCTGAGGGTCTTGGTTAGGTATTGGTTAGGGTTAGGATGAGGATCAGGTGAGGTTTAAGGTGAGGGTTAGCTTGAGCGTTAGGGTGTGTGTGAGCGTTAGGGTTAGGGTGAGGGTTCGGGTGATATGAGGTTTAGGGTGACGTTGAAGGTTAGGGTTAGGGTTAGGTGAGGGTTATGGTTATGGTGAGGGTGAGGATGAGGGTTAGGATTAGGGTTAGGGTTAGGGTGAGGTTTAGGGTGAGGGTGACGTTTAAGGTTAGGGTTAGGTTTGTGGTGTGGGTAAGTGATAGCATGAGGGTTAGGGTGAGTGTTAGAGTTAGCATTAGGGTTAGGATGAGGGTTAGGGTGACGTTGAGGGTGAGGGTTAGGGTGAGGGTTAGGGTTAGAGTGAGGCTTAGGGTGAGGGGTAGGGTTAGGTTTAGGGTTAGGTTTAGGGTTAGGGTTAGATTGAGGATTAGGTTTAGGGTTCATGTGAGGTTTAGGGTGAGGATGAGGGTTAGGGTTAGGATGAGGATTAGGGTCAGAATTAGGGTTAGGGTACGTGTTAGGGTAAGGATGAGGGTTAGGGTTAGGGTGATTGTAAGGGTAAAGGTGTGGGTTAGGCTGAGAGTGAGGGTTACGATAAGGGTGAGTGTTAGGGTTAGGGAGAGTGTTTGGTTAAGGGTTCGGGTTAGGGTTAGGCTGAGGATTAGATTGAGGATAAGGGTTAGGGTTAGTGTGAGGTTTGGGGTGAGGATGAGGGTTATGGTTAGGTTGAGGGTTAGGGTTAGAATTAGTGTTAGAGTGAGGGCTACGGTGAGGGTGAAGTTTAGGGTTAGGGTTAGGGTGAGGTTTCGGGTTAGTGTGAGTGTTAGTGTTAGAGTTAGGGTTAGTGTTAGGGTGAGGGTAAGTGTTAGGGTTATGTTTGGGGTGAGGGTTAGTGTTAGGGTTATTGTTAGGGTTAGGATTAGGATTAGGGTTAGGATGAGGGTGAGTGTCTGGGTTAGGGTTAGGTTTAGGTTTAGGCTTAGGGTTAGGCTGAGCGTGTGGTTGAGCTTGAGGGTTAGGGTTAGGGTGATAGTTAGGGTTAGGGTTAGGGAGAGGGTTAGGATGAGGGTTAGGATGAAGGTGAGGTTTAGGGTTATGTTTAGGGTGATTTTTAGGGTTAGGGTTAGGGTTAGGGTTAGGGTGAGGTTGAGGTTTAGGTATAGATTTAGGGTTAGGGTGAGGGTTAGGGTTAAGTTTAGTGTTAGGTTTAGGGTTAGGGTGAGGGTTATTGTTAGGGTGAGGGTTAGGGTTAGGGCTGGGTTTAGGATTAGGGTTAGGGTGAGGGTGAGTGTGAGGGTTAGTGTTAGGGTTAGGGTTAGGCTTAGGTTTAGGCTGAGGGTTAGGGTTAGGGTGAGGGTGAGGTTTAGGGTTAGTGTTAGGGTTAGGGTGAGGGTTAGTGTGAGGGTTAGTGGAAGGATTAGTGTTAGGGTTAGGTTGAGGTTTAGGGTTAGGGATAAGGTTAGATTTAGGACTAGGGTTAGGGTGAAGGTGAGTGTGAGTGTTAGGGTTAGGGTTAGGCTTAGGCTTAGGGTTAGGCTGAGGGTGAGGGTGAGGGTTAGGGTTAGGGTGAGGGTTAGGGTTAGGGTTAGGATGAGGTTTAGGATGAGGTATATGGTTAGGATTCGGGTTAGGGTGAGGGCTAGGGTAAGGGTGAGGTTTGCGGTAAGGTTTAGTCTTAGGCTTAGGGATAGGATTTGAATGAGGTTGAGGGTGAGGGTTAGGGTTAGGGTTAGTGTGAGGTTTAGTGTTAGGGTTAGGGTTAGAGTTAGGGGTAGATTGAGGTTGAGGTTTAGGGGTAGAGTTAGGGTTAGGGTGAGGGTTAGGGTTAGGGTGAGGGTTCGGGTGGGGGTGACTGTAAATGGAAAGGTGAGGGTTAGCCTGAGGTTGAGGGTTATGGTAAGGGTGAAGGTTAGCGTTAGGGTGAGGGTTAGGGTTAGGTTTAGTGTGAGGGTGGGGGATGGATTGAGTATTAGTGTTAGGGTTAGTTTGAGGTTTAGGTTGAGGATGAGGGTTAGGGTTAGGGTGAGGACTAGGGTGAGGGTGAGGTTTAGGGTTAGTGTAAAGGTTAGGTTTAGGGTTAGGGTGATGGTTAGGGATAGTGTGATGGTTAGTGTTAGGTTTAGGGTTAGAGTTAGGGTGAGGGTAAGTTTTAAGGTGAGGGTTTGTGTTAGGGTTAGGGTGAGGTGGGTGAGGGTTAGGGTTTGTGTTATTTTTAGAGTTAGGGTTAGGGTTACAGTTACAGTGAGGGTGAGGGTGAGCATTAGGGTTAGGGTTAAGATGAGGTTTAGGGATAGGGTTAGGGTTAGAGGTAGTGTCAGGGTGAGGTTTACAATTAGATTATGGGTTAGGGTGAGGCTGAGGGTGAGTTTTAGGGTTAGGATTATTGTTAGGTTTAGGCTTAAGGTTATGGTTCGGTTGAGGGTGAGGTTTAGGGTTAGAGTTAGGCTTAAGGTGAGGCTGAGGGTGAGTGTTAGGATTATCATTAGGATTAGGGTAAATGTTAGGGTGAGTGTGAGGGTTAGGGTTAGGGTGAGGATTATGCTTAGGGTTACACTGAAGGTGAGGGATAGGGTGAGGGTAAGGGTTAGGATTAGGGTGAGGGTTAGGGTGAGGGTGACTGTGTGTGTTAGTGTTAGGTTTAGATTTAGGCTTAGGGTTAGGGTGAGGGTGAGGTTCAGGGTGTGGTTTAGGGTTAGGATGAGGGTTAGGGTAAGGGTTAGGGGGAGGGTTTGGATGAAGGTTAGTGTTAGGATTAGGGTTAAGGTGAGGGCTAGGGTGAGGGTGAGGTTTAGGTTTAGGTTTAGGCTGAGGTTTAGGGTTAGGGTTAAAGTTAGGGTGAGGTTGAGTTTTAGGGTTAGAGTTTGGGGTAAGGTGAGGCTGTGGGTGAGGTTTAGGGTTAGGGTTAGCGTTAGGGTGAGGTTGAGTTTTAGGGTTAGAGTTTGGGGTAAGGTGAGGCTGTGGGTGAGGTTTAGGGTTAGGGTTAGCGTTAGGGTTAGGGTTAGGGTGATGGTTAGGGTGAGGGTGAGGGTTAGGGTAAGGGGTATGAGTAGGATTAGGGTTAGGGTGAGGGTGAGGGTATGTGAGTGTTAAGGTTAAGGTTAGGCTTAGGCTTAGGGTTCGGCTGAGGGTGAGGTTGGGGGTGAGGATTAGGGTTAGGGTGATGGTTAGGGTTAGGGTGATGGTTAGGGTTAGGGTTAAGGTGAGGGTTAGGATGAGGGTTAGGATTCGGATTAGGGATAGGGTGAGGTCTAGGGTGAGGGTGAGGGTTAGGGTAATGGTTAGGCATAGGCTTATGGTTAGGCTAAGCATGAGGTTGCGGGTGAGTGTTAGGTTTAGGGTTACGGTGATGGTTAGGTTTATGGTTAGTGTGAGGGTTAGGATGAGGTTTAGTGTTAGGGTTAGGATGATGGTAATGGTAAAGGTGAGGTTGAGGCTGAGGGTGAGGGTTAAGATAAGGGTGAAGGTTAGGGTTAAGGTGAGGGTTAGATTGAGGATTAGGTTTAGGGTTTGGGTTAGTGTGAGGTTTAGGGTGAGGATGAGGTTTAGGGTTAGGATGAGGGTGAGGGTTAGAATTAGGTTAGGGTGAGGGCTAAGGTGAGGGTGAGGGTTAGAGTTAGGGTTAGGGTTAGGGTTAGGTTTAGGATTAGGGTGAGGGTTAGGGTTAGTGTGAGGATTATAGTTAGGGTTAGGGTTACTGTTAGGGTGAGGGTAAGTGTTAGTGTAGGGTTAGGGTCACGGTTATGTTTAGGGTGAGGGTTAGGGTTAGGTTTTTGGTTATTGTTAAGGTGACAGGGAGCTTAAATCTTAGTGTGAGGGTGAGAGTTAGGGTTAGGGTGAGGGTGAGGTTTAGGGGTAGAGTTAGCGTTAGCGTGAGGGTTAGGGTGAAGGTTAGGATTAGGGTGAGGGTAAAGGTGAGGGTTAGGCTGAGGGTGAGAGTTTCGGTAAGGGTGAGGGTTATGATTAGAGTTCGGGTGAGGTTTAGGATTAGGGTGAGGGTTAGGGTTAGTGTGAGGATTAGTGTTAGGATTAGGGTTATTGTAAGGGTGAGGGTAAATATTAGGGTGAGGATTAGGTTTAGGGTGAGGGTTATGATTAGGGTGAGGGTTAGGTTTAGGGTTAGGGTTAGGGTTATTGTTAGAGTTAGGGTTACGGTTATGGTGAGGGTGATGTTGAGGAGGTTTAGGTTTAGGGTTAGGGTTAGATTTAGGATTACGTTGAGGGTGAGGTTTAGGTTTAGTGTTATGGTTAGAGACAGGGTGAGGGTGAGGGTTAGGGTTAGGGTTCGGGTTCGGGTTAGGGTTAGGGTGAGGGTTAGAATGAAGTTTAGGGTTAGGATTAGGTTTAGGGTGATGGCTAGGGTGAGGGTTCGGGTGAGGTTTAGGGTTAAGGATAGGGTTAGGGTTAGGGTTAATGTGAGGGTGAGGCTGAGGATAAGGGTTAGGGTGAGGTTTAGGTTTAGGGTTTGGTTTAGGGTTAGTGTTAGTGTTAGGGTTAGGGTTAGTGTTAAGGTGAGGGTTAGGGTTAGGATTAAGGTTAGTGTTAGGGTTAGGCTGAGGGTGAGTGTGGGGGTGAGGATTAGGGTTAGGGTAAGGGTTAGGATTATTGTTACTGTTATGGTTAGTGTTAAGTTTGTGATGAGGGTGAGGCTGACAGTGAGGGTTCTGGTTATGATTAGGGTTAAGATTATTCTTATTGTTAGGGTTAGGGTTAGAATTATGGTGAGGTGGAGGTTGAGATTGAGGGTGAGGGTTAGGGTTAGGGTGAGGTTTAGGATTAAGGTTAGGGTTAGGGTTAGGTGAGGGTGAGGTTTGGGGTTAGAGTTAGGGTTAGGGGGAGGGTTAGGGTGAGGTTTAGGGTTAGGGTTAGTGTTAGGGTTAGGTTGAGGGTGAGGGTGAGGGTTAGGCTGAGGGTTAGGATTAGGATTAGTCTAAGGGTTAGGTTGAGTGTGGGGGTTAGGTTTAGGGTAAGGCTTAGTCTTTGGGTTAGGCTGAGGTTGAAGGTGAGGGTGAGGTTAGGGTTAGGGTGAGGGTTCGGGTGAGGTTTAGGGTTAAGGATAGGGTTAGGTTTAGGGTTAATGTGAGGTTGAGGCTGAGGATTAGGGTTAGGTTTAGGTTTAGGTTTAGGGTTTGGTTTAGGGTTAGTGTTAGTGTTAGTGTTAAGGTGAGGGTTAGGGCTAGGATTAAGATTAGCGTTAGGGTTAGGCTGAGGGTGAGTGTGGGGGTGAGGATTATGGTTAGGGTTAGGGTTAGGATTATTGTTACTGTTATGGTTAGTGTTAAGTTTGTGATGAGGTTGAGGCTGACAGTGAGGGTTCTGGTCATGGTTAGGGTTAAGATTATTCTTATTGTTAGGGTTAGGGTTAGAGTTATGGTGAGGTTGAGGTTGAGGGTGAGGGTTAGGGTTAGGGAGAGGTTTAGTGTTAGGGTTAGGGTTAGGGTTAGGGTTAGGTGAGGGTGAGGTTTGGGGTTAGAGTTAGGGTTAAGGGGAGGGTTAGGATGAGGTTTAGGATTAGGGTTAGTGTTAGGGTTAGGGTTAGGGTGAGGGTGAGGGTTAGGCTGAGGGTTAGGATTAGGATTAGTGTAAGGGTTAGGTTGAGTGTGAGGGTTAGGGTTAGGGTTAGGCTTAGTCTTAAGGTTAGGCTGAGGGTAAAGGTGAGGGTGATTTTAGGGTTAGGGTGAGTGGTAGGGTTAGGATTAGGGTTAGGGTGAGGGCTAGGGTGAGGGTGAGGGTTAGGGTTAGTGTTAGGGTAAGTTTTAGAATTAGGTTGTGGTTTAGGGTGAGGGTTAGGATGAGGGTTAGGTTTACAGTGAGGTTGAGGGTTAGGGTTAGGTTGAGGGTTAGGGTTAGGATTAGGATTAGAATGAGGGTGAATGATAGGTTTAGGGTTAGGGTTAGGGTTAGGCTTAGTCTTAGGGTTAGGCTGAGGTTAAAGGTGAGGGTGATTTTAGGGTTAGGGTGAGTGGTAGGGTTAGGATTAGGGTTAGGGGGAGGTCTAGGGTGAGGGTGAGGGTTAGGGTTAGTGTTAGGGTAAGGTTTAGAATTAGGGTGAGGTTTAGGGTGAAGGTTAGGATGAGGGTTAGGGTTACAGTGAGGTTGAGGGTTAGAGTTAGGTTGAGGGTTAGGGTTAGGATTAGGATTAGAATGAGGGTGAGTGATAGGTTTAGGGTTAGGGTTAGGGTTATGTTTAGGTTTAGGATTAGTATTATGGTTAGGGTTAGGGTTAGAGTTATGGGGAGGGTGAGGGTGAGGGTGAGGGATACGTTTAGGTTTAGGGTTACGGCTAGGATTAGGGTTAAGACGACGGTGAGGTTTAGGGTTAGATTTAGGGTTAGTTGGAGGGTTAATGTTAGGGTTAGAGTTAGGTTTAAGGTTAAGTTGAGGGTTAGGTTGAGGTTTACGTTTAGGGATAGGGTTAGGGTTAGGATTAGTTTTAAGGTGAGGGTGAGTGTGAGGGTTAGGGTTAGGGTTAGGCTTAGGCTTAGGGTTAGGCTGAGGTTGAGGGTGGTTGTGATGATTAGGGTTAGGGTTATGGTTAGGGTTAGGGTTAGGGTGAGAGTTAGGATGAGGGTTAGGGTTAGGATTAGCGTTAGGGTGAGAGTGAGGGTTAGGGTTAGAGTTAGGGTAAGTTTTAGAGTTAGGGTTAGGGTTAGGGTGAGGGTCAGGATGATGGTTAGGGTTACAGTGAGTTTGAGGGTTAGGGTAAGGTTGAGGGTTAGGTTTAGTATTAGGATTAGAATGAGGGTGAGTGGTAGGATTAGGGTTAGGGTTAGGGTTAGGTTTAGGTTTAGGATTAGTATTATGGTTAGGGTTAGGTTTAGACTTAGGCTGAGGGTGAGGGTGAGGGTTAGGGTTAGTGTTAGGGTGAGGGTTAGGATGATGGTTAGGGTTATGATTAAGATTAGGGTGAGGGCTAGTGTGAGGGTGAGGTTTAGGTTTAGGGTTAGGGTGAGGTTTAGCGTTAGGGTTAGGATTAGTGTTACGGTTCGGGATAAGTTAAAGGTTAGGGTGAGGGGAAGGATTAGGGTTACGGTCAGCCTGAGGGTTAAGGTTAGGGTTAGGGTGAGGGTTAGGATGAGGATTAGGGTTAGGATTAGGATTAGGGTGAGGGCTATGGTGAGGGTGAGAGTTAGGGTTAGTGTTTGGGTGAGGTTTAGGCTTAGGGTTAGGGTCAGTATTTGGGTTAAGTTTTGGGCTAGTTTTAGGGTTAGATTTAGGTTTAGGGGGAGGGTTAGGTTGAGGTTTAGGGTTAGGGTTAGTGTTAGGGTTAAGGTTAGGTTGAGGGTGAGTTTGAGGGTTAGGGTTAGGGTTAGGCTTAGGCTTAGGGTTAGACTGAGGGTGAGTGTAGGGGTGAGGATTAGGGTTAGGCTTATGGTTATGGTTAGGGTTAGGGTGAGGGCTAGTTTTCGGATTAGGGTTAGGGTGAGTGCTAGGGTGAGGGTGAGGGTTAGGTTAAGGTTTAAGCTTGCTTAGGGATAGGATGAGCATGAGGTTGAGGGTGAGTTTTAGGTTTAGGGTGATGGTTAGGTTTATTGTTAGGGTAAGTGTTAGGATGAGGTTTAGGTTTAGGGTGAGGGTTAGGGTGAGGATGATGGTAAGGGTAAAGGTGAGGTTTAGGCTGAGGGTGAGGGTTAAGATAAGGGTGAGGGTTAGGATTAGGTTTAGGGTGAGGGCTAGGGTGAGGGTTAGCGTGAGGGTTAGGTTAAGGATAGGGTAAGGTTTAGGATTTGGGTTAGGGTGAGTGAGTGTGAGTGTTAGGGTTAGGGTTAGGGTTAGTTTAGGGTTAGGTGAGGGTTAGGGTTAGGGATTGGGTTAGAGTGAGTGTGAGGGTGAGGATTAGGGTTATGTTTAGTGTTAGGTTTAGGGTTTGGTTTAGGGTTAGGGTTAGGGTTAGGTTTAGAGTTAGGGTTACAGTGAGGGTTAGGGTTAGGTTTCGGGTTAGTGATAGGGTAAGGCTGAGGGTGATGGTGGGGGTGAGGATTATGGTTAGGGTTAGGGTTAGGGTTAGGGTTATTGTTAGTGTTATGGTTAGTGTTAAGTTTGTGGTGAGGGTGAGGCTAACGGTGAGGGTTATGGTTATGGTTATGGTCATGGTAGAGGGTTAGTCTTATTGTTAGGGTTATGGTTATAGTTACTGTGAGGTTGAGGGTGAGGGTGAGGGTTAGGGTTAGTGTTAGGGTAAGATTTAGGGTGAGATTTAGGGATAGGCTTAGGATTGGGATTAGGTTTAGGATTAGGGTGAGTGTGAAGGTTAGGGTGAGGGTTAGGCTTAGACTTAGGGTTAGGCTGAGGATGAGGGTGGGGGTGAGGATTAGGGATAAGGTTATTGTTATTGTTAGTTTTAGGGTTAGAATTCCCTTGAGGTTGAGGGTGAGGGTTAGGGTTACGTTTAGGGTGGGGATTAGGGTTAGTTTAGGGTTAGGGTGAGGGTGAGGGTGAGGTTTAGGGTTAGATATAGGTTTAGGGGGAGGGTTAGTGTGAGGGTTATGGTTATGTTAGGATTAGGGTTAGGTTTAAGGTTAGCATTAGGGTTAAATTTAGAGTTATGGTGAGGGTGAGTGTGCAGGTGAGTGTGAGGGTGAGGGTTAGGATTAGGATTAGGGTTGGGGTGAGGGCTAGGGTGAGGGTGAGTGTTAGGTTTAGAGTTAGGGTTAGGGTTAGGGTGAGGGTTAGGATGAGGGTTAGGGTTTCAGTGAGTTCGAGGGTTAGGGTTAGGTTGAGGGTTAGGGTTAGGATTAGGAATAGAGTGAGGGTGAATTGTAGGATTAGGGTTAGGGTTAGGTTTAAATTTAGGATTAGTATTATAGTTAGGGTTAGGATTAGAGTTATGGTGAGGGTGAGGGTGAGGGTGAGGTTGAGGGATACGGTTAGGTTTAGGGTGTGGTTTAGGGTGAGGGTAGGATTAGGTTTAGGATGACGGTGAGGTTTAGGGTTAGATTTAGGGTTACTTGGAGGGTTAATGTTAGGGTTGGTGTTAGGTTTAAGGTTAGGGTGAGGGTTAGGTTGAGGTTTAGGTTTAGGGTTAGGGTTAGGATTAGTTTTAAGGTGAGGGTGAGTGTTAGGGTTAGGGTTAGGGTTAGGCTTAGGCTTAGGGTTAGGCTGAGGGTGAGGGTGTGGGTGAGGATTAGGGTTAGGGTTATGGTTAGGTTTAGGGTTAGAGTGAGAGTTAGGATGAGGGTTAGGGTTAGGATAAGGGTTTGGGTGAGGGCTAGGGTGAGGGTGAGGTTTAGGGTAAGGGTTAGGCTTAGGCTTAGGGTTAGGCTGAGCATGAGGTTGAGGCAGAGGTTTAGGGTTAGGGTTAGGGTGAGGTTTAGTGTTAGGGTTAGTGTTAGAGTTAGGGTTAGGTTGAGGGTGAAGTTTAGGGGTAGAGTTAGGGTTAGGGTCAGGGTTAGGGTTAGGGTGAGTGTTAGGGTGGGCATGATGGTAAGGGTAAAGATGATGGTTAGGCTGAGTGTGAGGTTTACGGTAAGGGTGAGGGTTAGGGTTAGGGTGATTGATAGGGTTAGGGTTAGGGTTAGGGTGAGGGTTAGATTGAGGATTAGTGTTAGGGTTAGTGTGAGGTCTTGGGTAAGGTTGAGGGTTAGGGTTAGGGTGAGGGCTAGGGTGAGGTTGAGGTTTAGGATTAGTATTAGGGTGAGGTTTAGGCTTAGGGGGATGGTTAGATTTAGTGTTATGGTGAGGTTTAGTGTTAGGGTTAGGGTTAGGATTAATTTTACGGTTAGGCTTAAGGTGAGTGTTAGGGTGAGGGTGAGGGTTAGGGTTAGGGTTAGGATTAGGATTAGGGTTAGTGTTAGGGTGAGTGTGAGTGTTAGGTTTAGGGTTAGGCTTAGGGTTATGTAGAGGGCAAAGGTGAGGGTGAGGGTTAGGGTTAGTGTTTGGGTGAGGTTTAGGGTTAGTGTTAGGGATTGGGTGAGGGTTTGGATTAGGGTTAGTTTTAGGGTGAGTGTGAGGGTTAGGGTTAGGCTTAGGCTTAGGGTTAGGCTGAGGGTGAGGATGAGGGCGAGGGTTAGGGTTAGGGTGAGGGTTAGGGTTAGGGTTAGGGTGAGAAGTAGGTTTCCGGTTAAGTTTAGGGTTAGGGTGAGGTTTATGGTAAGGGATACTGTGAGGGTGAGGGTTAGGGTTAGGTTGAGGGTTAGGGTTAGGTTTAGAGTTAGGGTGAGGGTGAGGGTTAGGGTTAGTGTTACGGTGGGGGTTAGGATGAGTGTTAGGGTTAGGATTCGGATTAGGGTGAGGGCTAGTGTGAGGGTGAGGGTTAGGGTTAGGGTTAGGTTGAGGTTTAGGGTTAGTGTTAGGGTTAGTGTTACGGTTCGGGTTACGTTTCGGGTTAGGGTGAGGGTTAGGGTTAGTGTTACGGTCAGCCTGAGGGTTAAGGTTAGGGTTAGGGTGAGGGTTAGGATGAGGATTAGGGTTGGGATTATGATTAGGGTGAGGGCTTGGGTGAGGGTGAGGGTTAGGGTTAGTATTTGGGTGAGGTTTAGGTTTAGTTTTAAGGTTTGAGTGAGGGTTAGGATGAGGGATAGAGTTACGGTGAGGGTGAGGCATAGGGTCAGGTTGAGGTTTAGGGTTAGAATTTGGGTTAGGGTGAGGGTTAGTTTTAGGGTTAGATATAGGGTTAGGGGGAGGGTGAGGTTGAGGTTTAGGGTTAGGGTTATGGTTAGTGTTAGGGTTAAGGTTAGGGTGAGGGTGAGTGTGAGGGTTAGGTTTAGGGTTAGGCTTAGGCTTACGGTTAGGCTGAGGGTGAGGATTAGGGTTAGGGTTATGGTTAGGGTTAGGGTTAGGGTGAGGGTTAGGGTTAGGATTAGGGTTAGGGTGAGGGCTAGGGTGAGGGTGAGGGTTCGGATAAGGTTTAAGCTTAGGCTTAGGGTTAGGCTGAGCGTGAGGGTGAGTGTTAGGGTTAGGGTGATGGTTAAGTTTACGGTTAGGTTGAGTGTTAGGATGAGGTTTAGGTTTAGGGTGAGGGTTAGGGTGAGGATGATGGTAAGTGTAAAGGTGAGGTTTAGGCTGAGGTTGAGGGTTAAGATAAGGATGAAGGTTAGGATTAGGTTTAGGGTGAGGGCTAGGGTGAGGTTTAGGGTTAGGGATAGAGTAAGGTTTAGGATTTGGGTTAGGGTGAGTGAGTGTGAGTGTTAGGCTGAAGGTTAGGGTTAGGCTTAGGGTTAGGTGACGTTTAGGTTTAGGGTTTGGGTTAGAGTGAGGGTGAGGGTGAGGATTACAGTTAGGTTTAGGGTTAGGTTTAGGGTTAGGGTTAGTGTTAGTGTTAGGGTTAGGGTTAGGTTTATAGTGAGGGTTAGGGTTAGGGTTAGGGTTAGTGTTAGGGTTAGGCTGAGGGTGATGGTCGGGGTGAGATTAGGGTTAGGGTTAGGGTTAGGGTTATTGTTATTGTTATGGTTAGTGTTAAGTTTGTGGTGAGCGTGAGGCTAACTGTGAGGGTTATCGTTATGGTTATGGTTAGTGTTAGTCTTATTTTAAGGGTTAGGGTTAGAGTTACTGTGAGGTTGAGGGTGAGGGTGAGGGTTAGGGTTAGTGTTAAGGATAGATTTAGGGTGAGGTTTAGGGATAGGTTTACGTTTAGGATTAGGGTTAGGAATAGGGTCAATGTGAGGGTTAGGGTGAGAGTTAGGCTTAGGCTTAGGGTTAGGCTGAGGATGAGGGTGGGGATGAGGATTAGGGTTAGGGATAGTGTTATTGGTAGGGTTAGGGTTAGAGTTACCTTGAGGTTGAGGGTGAGGGTTTGGGTTAGGGTTAGGGTGGGGATTAGTTTTAGGGTTAGGGTTAGGGAAAGGTTGAGGGTGAGGTTTAGGGTTAGATATAGGTTTAGGGGGAGGGTTAGTGTGAGGGTTAGGGTTAGGGTTAGTGTTAGGGTTTGGGTGAGGTTTAGGGTTAGGGTTAGGGTTAAGTTTAGAGTTACGGTGAGGGTGAGTGTGCAGGTGAGTGTGAGGATTAGGGTTAGGTTTAGGGTTAGGGTGCGGGTTAGTGTGAGGGTTATGGTGAGGGTTAGATTGAGGGTAGGGTTAGGTTTAGGGTTAGGGTGAGGGCTAGGGTGAGGGTGAGGTTTAGTTTTAGGGTAAGGGTGAGGTTTAGTGTTAGGGTTAGGGTGTGGATGAGGTTTAGGGTAAGAGTTAGGGTTAAGGTGAGGCTGAAGGTGAGGGTTAGGGTTAGGGTTAGGAATATGATTATGATAAGGTTTGGGTGAGTGTGAGGTTTAGGGTTAAGCTTAGTGTTAGGCTTAGGGTTACACTGAGGGATAGGGTGAGGGTGAGCGTTAGGGTTAGGGTGACGTTTAGGGTTAGGGTTAGGTTGAGTGTTAGTGTTCAGGTTATGTTTAGGGTTAGGGTGAGGGTTAGGGTTACGGTTAAGTTTTGTGTGAGGCTTAGGGTTAGGTTGAGGGTTAGGGTTAGTGTTAGGGTTAGGGTGAGGTTTAGGGTTAGGGTTTGGGTGAGGTTTAGGATGAGGATTAGGATTAGGATTAGGGTTAGGGTGATGGCTATGGTGAGGGTGAGGGTTAGAGTTAGTGTTAGGGTGAATTTTAGGGTTAGGATGAGGGTTAGGATGAGGGTTAGTGTTACGATAAGGGTGAGGGTTAGGGTTAGGGTGAGGGTTACGGTTAGGATTAGGTTTAGGGTGAGAGTGAGGGTTAGGATTAGGGTTAGGGTTAGGGTTATTGTTACAGTTAGGGTTAGGGTTATGGTTACTGAGAGGGTGAGGGTGAGGGTTAGGGTTAGGGTTAGGCTGAGGTTTTTAGTGTTAGGGTTATGGTTAGACTTAGGGTTAGGGTGAGGTTAGGGTTAGGGTTAGTGTGAGGTTTAGTGTTAGTGTTAGGGTTAGGGTGAGGCTGAGGATGAGAGTTAGGGTTAGGGTTGGTGTTAGAGTTAGGGTTACAGTGAGGGTTAGAGTGAGGGTGAGGGTTAAGCTTAGTGTTAGGATTAGGATTAGGGTAAGGGTTAGTGGGAGTTTGAGGGTTAGGGTTAGGTTTACGCTGAGGGTGAGGAGGAGGGGGAGGGTTAGTGTTAGAGTGAGGGTTAGGGTTAGGGTTTGGGTTAGAGTTAGGGTTCAGGTTAAATTTAGTGTTAGAGTGAGGGTTAGGGTTATGTTGAGGTTTAGGGTTAGGTTTAGGATTAGGGTGAGGGTTAGGGTTAGGGTTAGGGTTAGGGTGAGTGTTAGGATGAGGATTAGGGTTAGGATTAGGGTTAGGGTGAGGGCTAGGGTGAGGTGAGGTTTAGGGTTAGTGTTTGGGTGAGGTTTAGGGTTAGGTTTAGGGTTTGGGTGAGGGTTATTATGAGGGTTAGAGTTACGGTGAGGGTGAGGGTTAGGGTTAGGTTGAGGGTTAGGGTTAGGATTTGGGTTAGAGTGATGGTTAGTTTAAGGGTTAGATTTAGGGTTAGGGGGAGTGTTAACTCCAGGGTTAGGGTTACTGTTAGGGTTAGTGTTAGGGTTAAGTTTAGGGTGAGGGTTAGGTTGAGGTTTAGGGTTAGGGTTAGGGTTAGAGTTACGATTAGGGTTAGGGTGAGGGTGAGTCTGAGTGTTAGGGTTAGGGTTAGGGTTAGGCTTAGGGTTAGGCTGAGGGTGAGGGTGGGGTTGAGAATTAGGGTTAGGTTAATGGTTATGGTTAGGGTTAGGGTGAGGGTTAGGATGAGGGTTAGGGTTAGGATTAGGGTTAGGGTGAGAGCTAAGGTGAGGATGAGGGTTAGGATAAGGTTTAAGCTTAGGCTTAGGGTTAGGCTGAGCGTGAGGTTGAGGGTGAGGGTTAGGGTTAGGGTAATGTTTAGGTTTATAGTTAGGGTGAGTGTTAGCATGAGGTTTAGGTTTAGGGTGAGGGTTAGGGTGAGGATGATGTTAAGGGTAAAGGTGAAATTTATACTGAGGGTGAGGGTTAAGATAAGGGTGAGTGTTAGAGTTAGGTTTAGGGGTAAGGTAAAGTTTAGTGTTAGATTTAGGTTGAGGGTTAGATTGAGCATTAGGGTTAGGGTTAGGGTTTGTGTGAGGTTTAGTGTGAGGATGAGGGTTAGGGTTACGGTGGGGTTGAGGGTTAGAATTTAGATTTAGGGTTAGGGTGAGGTTTATTGTGAGGGTTAGGGTTAGAGTTAGGGTTAGGGTTAGGGTTTGGTTTAGGATTAGGGTGAGGGTTAGGATTAGTGTGTGGGTTAGGGTTAGGGTTAGTGTTAGAGTGAGGATAAGGGTTAGGGTGAGGTGTAGGTTTAGGTGAGGGTTATGGTTAGGATGAGGGTGAGGGTTAGGTTTAGGGTTAGGGTGAGGTTTAGTGTTAGGGTTAGGGTTAGAGTTAGGGTTAGGGTGAGGGTGAAGTTTATTGGTAGAGTTAGGGTTAGGGTGAGGTTTAGGGTTAGGGTGAGTGTTAGGGTGGGGGTGACGTTAAGGGTAAAGGTAAGGGTTAGGCTGAGGGTGAGGGTTACGGTAAGGGTTAGGGTTAGGATTAGGGTTAGGCTGAGGTTGAGAGTTTGAGTATTAGTGTTAGGGTTAGTGTGAGGTTTATGGTGAGGTTGAGGGTTAGGGTTCGGGTGAGGGCTATAGTTCTGGTGAGGGTTAGAGTTGGTGTTAGAGTCAGGTTTAGGGTTAGGGTGATGTTTGGGTTAGTGTGAGCGTTAGTGTTAGCTTTACCGTTAGTGTTAGGGTGAGGGTAAGTGTTAGGATGAGAGTTAGGGTTAGGGTGAGGTTTATGTTTAGGGTGACTTTGAGTGTTAGGGTTATCTTTAGGATGAGGTTAAGTTTATTGTTAGGGTTAGAGTTAGGGTTATGGTGTGGGTGAGGTTTAATGTTAGAGTTAGGGTAGTGTTAGGGTTTGGGTTAGGGTGAGAGATAGGGTTAGGCATAGGCTTAGGCTTAGGCTTAGGCTTAGGCTTAGGCCGAGCATGAGGGTAATGGTTAGGGTTCGGGTTAGGGTTTGGGTTCGGGTTAGGGTTAGGTTGAGGGTTAGGATGAGGTTTAGGGTTAGGATTAGGTTTAGGGTGAGGTCTAGGGTGAGGGTTAGGGTGAGGCTTAGTGTTAGGGATAGGGTTAGGTTTAGGATTTGAGTTAGGGTGAGGGTTAGTTGAGGGTTAGGGTTAGGTTTAGTGTTAGGGTGATGGTTAGGGTTAGGGTTAGATTTAGTGTTATGTTTACGGTTAAGTTTGTGGTGAGGTTGAGGCTTAGGGTGAGGGTTATGGTTCTGGTTAGGGTTAGGGTTAGTGTTAGGGCTAGTGTTATTGTTAGGGTTAGGGTTAGAGTTACGGTGAGGTTGAGGGTGAGGGTGAGAATTAGGGTTAGGGTGAGGTTTAGGGTTAGGGTTAGGGTTAGGGTTAGGGTTAGAGTGAGGGTGAGGTTTAGTGTTAGAGTTAGGGTTAGAGGGGAGGGTTAGGGTGAGGTTGAAGGCTAGGGTTAGTGTTAGGTTTAGGGTGAGGGTGAGGTTTGGGTTGAGGTTTAGGGATAGGGTTAGGTTTAGGGTTATGGTTAGAGTGAGGGTGAGTGTGAGGGTTAGGTTGAGGGTTAGGATTAGGCTTAGGTTTAGGCTGAGGGTGAGGGTGGGGGTAAAGATTAAGGTTAGGGTGATGATTAGGGATAGGGTTAGTGTTATTGTTAGGGTTAGGGTTAGAATTACAGAGAGGGTGAGGGTGGAGGTGAGGGTTAGCGTTAGGGTTAGGGTGCGGTTTAAGGTTAGGGTTAGGGTTAGGGTGAGTGTGATGTTTAGGGTTAGATATAGGGTTAGGGGTAGGGTAAGTATGATGGTTAGGGTTTGGGTTAGTGTTAGGGTTAGGGTGAGGGTGAGGGTTAGGTTTAGGTTTAGGGTTATGCTTAGGGTTAGGCTGAGGGTGATGGTGAGGCTGAGTGTTAGGGTTAGGGTGAGTTTTAGGGTTAGGTTTATGGGGAGGATTATGATGAGGGTTAGGCTTAGGTTTAGGGTTAGGGTGAGGGTTAGGGTTACAGAAGGGTGAGAGTTAGCTTAGGTTGAGGGTTAGGGTTAGGATTAGGGTTAGGGTGAGGGTGAGTTTTAGGATTAGGGTTGGGGTTAGGGTTATTATTAGGTTTAGGGTTAGGGTTATGGTTATGGTGAGGGTGAGGCTTAGGGTTAAGGTTAGGGTGCGGTTTTTAGTGTTAGGGTTAGTTTTAGAGTTAGGGTTAGGTTGAGGGTGAGGTTTAGGGGTAGAGTTAGGGTTAGGGTGAGGGTTAGGTTGAGGGTTAGGGTTAGGGTGAGGGTTAAGTTGGGGGTGACGATGAGGGTAAAGATGAGTGTTAGGCCTAGGGTGAGGGTTATGTTAAGAGTGAGGGTTAGGGTTAGGGTGAGGGTGAGGTTTAGATTGAGGATTAGTGTTAGGGGTAGTGTGAGGTTTAGGGTGAGGATGAGGGTTAGGGTTAGGGTGAGGGCTAGGTTGAGGGTGAGGTTTAGGGTTAGTGTTAGGTTGAGGTTAGGGTTAGGGTGAGAGTTCTGGTTAGGTTTAGGGTTAGGGTTAGGATTAGGGTTAGGTTTAGTGTTAGGATTAGGGGTAGGGTGAGGGTAGGGTTAAGGTTAGGGTTAGGGTTATTGTTAGGGTTAGGGTTAGGATGAGGTTTAGATTTAGGGTTAGGATTAAAATTAGGCTTAGGGTAAGGGTGAGGTTTAGGGTTAGAGTTAGGGTTAGTATTAGGGTAAGGGTTATGGTGAGGTTTTGGGTTAGGGTTAGGCTTAGGCTTTGGTTTAGGCTTAGGCCCAGTATATGGGTGAGTGTTCGGGTTAGTGTTAGGGTGAGGGTTAAGGTTAGGGTTAGGGTGAGGGTTGGGATGAAGTTTAGGTTTAGGATTAGAGTTAGGGTGAGGGCAAGGGTGAGGGTTAAGGTGAAGGTTCGGGTTAGGGATATTGTTAGGTTTAGGATTAGGGTTAGGGTGAGGGTGAATATGAGGGTTAGGGTTAGCGTTAGGGTTACGCTTAGGGTTAGGGTGAAGGTTAGGGTTAGGGTTTGGTTAGGGTGAGGGTGAGGCTGAGGAGTAGGGTTAGGTTGAGCTTTAGGTTTAGGTTTAGGTTTAGGGTTAGTTTTACTGTTATGTTTCGGATTAAGTTTAAGTTTAGGGTTAGGATTAGTGTTATTGTTAGGGTTAGGATTAGTGTTACTGTTAGGGTTAGGGTTAGAGTTACGGTGAGGGTGAGGGTGATGGTGAGGGTTAGGGTTAGTGTTAGGGTGAGATTTAGCGTTAGGGTTGGGATTAGGGTTAGGGTTAGGGTGAGGGTTAGGGTTAGGGTTAGGTTGAGGGTGAGGTTTAGAGTTAGCTTTAGGATTAGAGGGAGGTTTGGGTCGAGGATTAGCGTTAGGGTTAGTGTTAGGTTTAGGGTTAGGATTAGGGGTAGGTCGATGGTTAGTGTTATTGTTACGTTTAGTGTTAGAGTTGAGGTGAGGTTGAGGTTGAGGGTGAGGTTTAGGGTTAGCGTGAGGTTTAGGGTGAGGTTTAGGGTTAGGGTTAGGTTGTTGTTGAGGTTTAGGGTTAGAGTTAGGGTTAGGGCGACGGTTAGGGTGAGGGTTAGGGTGAGGGTTAGTGTTAGAGTTAGTGATAAGGTGAGTGTTAGGGTGAGGGTGAGGGTAGGCTTAGGGTTAGGATTAGAAATAGGGTAAGGGTTAGAGTTAGTGTGAGGGTTAGGGTTAGGGTTCGGGTTAGGATTAGGGTTTCGCTGAGGGAGAGGGTGAGCATGAGGGTTAGGGTTAGGGTCAGGTTTAGTGTTAGATTTAGGGTTAGGCTTAGGGTTTCGCTGAGGGAGAGGGTGAACATGAGGGTCAGAGTTAGGGTGAGGTTTAGGAGTAGAGTTAGGGTAGGGTGAGGGTTAGGGTTAGGGTGAGGGTGAGGTTTAGGGGTAGAGTTAGTTTTAGGGTGAGGTTGAGAGTGAGGGTTAGGTTTATAGTGAGGGTTACGGTTAGGTTTAGGGTGAGTGTAATGGTTAGATTGAGGATTAGTGTTCAGTTAGTGTGATGTTTAGGGTGAGGATGAGGGTTAGGGTTAGGGTGAGGGTTAGGGTTAGGTTTAGGGTGAGGTTTAGGGTTAGGGTGATGGTTAGGTTTAGTGTGAGTGTTTGTGTTAGGTTTAGGTTTAGTGTTAGGGTGAGGATTAGTGTTAGGGCGGGGGTTAGTGTTATGGTGAGGCTTATGGAAATGGTGAGAGTTAGGGTTAGGGTTATTGTTAGGGTTAGGTTTAGGGTTACAGTTACGGTGAGGGTGAAGGAGAGGGCTAGGGTAGGGTTAGGATGAGATTTTGGTTTAGGGTTAGGGTTAAAGTTAGGGTTAGGGTGAGAGTGAGGTTTACAGTTAGTGTTAGGGTTAGTGTTAGGGTTAGGGTTAGGGTGAGGGTTAGGGTTCGGGTTAGGCTTAGGCTTAGGCTTAGGCTTAGGATGAGCATGAAGGTTAGGGTTAGGGTTAGGGTGAGGGTTAGGGTTACGGTTAGGGTGAGGGTTACCATGAGGTTTAGGGTTAGGATTAGGGTTAGGGTGAAGGCTAGGGTGAGACTTAGGGTGAGGGTTAGGGTTAAGGATAGTGTTAGGTTTACGTTTAGTGTTAGGGTGAGGGTGAGTGTGAGGGTTAGGGTTAGGGTTACGTTAGGCTTAGGGTTAGGGGGACCGTTTAAGTTAGGGTTAGGGTTAGGGTGAAGGTAAGGCTGAGGATTAGGGTTAGGTTTAGGGTTTGGGTTAGGGTTATTGTTATTGTTAGGGTTAGGGTTAGAGTTAAGCTGAGGGTGAGGGTGAGGGTGAGGGTTAAGATTAGGGTTAGATTGGGGTTTAGGGTTAGGGTTAGGGTTAGGGTTAGTTTTAGGGTGAGTTTTAGGTTTAGATATAGGTTTAGAGGGAGGGTTAGGGGGAGGGTTAGGGTGAGGGTCAGTGTTAGGGTTAGAGTGAGGGTGAGGGTTAGGTTGAGGTTTATGGTTATGGTTAGGGTTAGGATTAGTGTGATGGTTAGTGTTAGGGTTAGGGTTAGTGTTAGGGTGAGGGTAAGTGTTAGGGTGAGGGTTTGTGTTAGGGTGAGGGTTATGGTTAGGGTGAGGGTGAGGATTAGGTTTAGGTTTTCTGTTAGGTTTATGTTTAGTTTTTGGGTTGCTGTGAGGGTGAGGGTGAGGGTTAGGTTTAGGTTTAGTGTAAGGTTTAGGGTTTGGGTTAGGGTTAGAGTTAGGTTTAGGTTGAGTGTGATGTTTAGGGTTAGACTTGGGGTTAGGGTGAGGTTTAGGGTTAGGGATAGTTTTAGGGTTAGGTTTAGGTTGAGTGTTAGGTAGAGGGTTAGGGTTAGGGATAGGGTGAGGAATAGGGTTAGGATGAGGTTTAGGTTTAGGCTTAGGGTTAGGCTGAGGGTGAGGTTGAGGGAGAGGGTTAGGGTTAGGTTGAGCATGAGGGTTAGAGTTAGTGGGAGGGTTAGGATGAGGGTTATGGTTAGGATAAGGGTTAGGGTGAGGGCTAGGTTGTGGGTGAGGTTTAGAGTTAGATTTAGAGTTAGGATTAGGGTCAGGTTTAGGGTGAGGGTGAGGGCGAGGTTTAGGGTTAGGGTGAGGCTAAGGGTGAGGGTTAGGGTTAGGGTTAGTGTTAGGGTTAGGGTTAATGTGAAGGATAGGGTTAGGGTGAGGGTTACGATGAGGATTATTGTTAGCATTAGGGTTAGGGTGAGAGTGAGTGTTAAGATTAGGGTTAGGCTTAGGGTAAGGGTTAGGTTTAGGTTTAGGATTAGTGTTATTGTTATGGTTAGGGTTAGATTTATGGTGAGGGTGAGGGTGATGGTGAGGGTTAGGGTGGGTTTATGGTTAGGGTTAGGATTAGGGTTAGGGTGAGGGTGAGGTTTTGGTTTAGATTTAGAGTTAGGTGTAGGTTAGGTCGAGGTTTAGGGTTAGGGTTAGTGTTAGGGTTAATGTTCGGGTGAGGGTTAGGTTACGGTTTAGGGTTAGGATTAGTGTTAGATTTCGAATTAGGGTTCAGCTCATGGCTAGGGTGAGGGTGAGGGTTAGGGTAAGGCTTAGGCTTAGAGTTAGGCTGAGCATGAGGTTGAGGGTGAGGATTAGTGTTAGGGTCCTCGGTAGTTTTACGGTTTGGGTGAGGGTTAGCATGAGATTTAGTGTTAGGTTGAGGGTTAGTTTGATTATGATGGTAAGGGTAAAGGTGAGGTTTAGGCTGAGGGTGAGGGTTAAGATAAGGGTGAGGGTTAGTGTTAAGTTTAGAGTTAGGGTAAGGTTTGGGGTTAGGGTTAGGGTGAGGGTTAGATTGAGGATTCGGTTTAGGGTTAGCGTGAGGTTTAGGGTGAGGATGAGGGTTAGTGTTAGGGTGAGGGTGAGGGTTAGAATTAGGGTTATGGTGAGGGCTAGGATGAGGTTGAGGGTTAGGGTTCGGTTTAGGGTGAGTGTAGGGTGAGGGTTAGGGTTAGGTTTAAGATTAGTGATAGGGATAGGTTTAGGATTAGGTTTAGGGTGAGGGTGAGTGTGAGGGTTAGGGTTAGCGTTAGGATTAGGCTTATGGTTAGGGTGAGGATTAGGGTTAGGATTTGGGTTAGGGTGAGGGTGAGGCTGAGGATTAGGGTGAGGTTTAGGGTTAGAGTTAGGGTTAGGTTTAGGGTTAGGTTTAGGGTTAGGGTTAAGGTTAGGGTTAGGGTTACAATGAGGGTTAGGTTTAGGGTTAGGGTTACGCTTAGGGTTAGGCTGAGGGTGATTGTGGGGGTGAGGATTAGGGTTAGGGTTAGTTTTAGGGTTATCGTTAGTGCTATGGTTAGGTTTAAGTTTGCCGAGAGGGTGAGGGTTATGGTTAGGGTTAGGTTTAGGGTTAGTGTTATTGTTAGGGTTAGGGTTAGAGTTACGGTTAGGTTGAGCGTGAGAGTGAGGGTTAGGTTTAGGGTGAGGTTTAGAGTTAGGGATAGGGTTAGGGTTAGGGTATGGGGGAGGTTTAGGGTTAGAGTTAGGGTTACTTTTAGTGTGATTGTTAGTGTTAGGGTTAGGGTTAGTGTTAGGGTGAGGGTAAGTGTTAGGGTGAGGTTTTGGGTTACGGTGAGGGTTATCGTTAGGGTGAGGGTTAGGGTTATGGTTATTGTTAGCGTTAGGGATATGGTTACGGTGAGGGTGAGGGTGAGGTTTAGGGTTAGGGTTAGTGTTAAGGTCAGGGTGAGGGTGAGGGTTAGGTTGAGGTTTAGGGATAGTGTTAGGTTTAGGGTTTGGTTTTGGGTGAGTGTGAGTGTGAGGGTTAGGGTGAGGGTTAGGCTTATATTTCGAGTTAGGCTGAGGGTGAGGGTTGTGGTGAGGATTGGGGTTAGGTTGATGATTAGGGTTAGGATTAGTGTTATTGTTAGGTGTAGGGTGAGGGTGAGCATTAGGTTGAGGTTTAGGTTTAGGGTTAAGGTTAGGATTAGTGTGAGGGTTAGTGTTAGGGTTAGGGTTAGTCTTGGGGTGAGGGTAAGTGTTAGGGTGAGATTTTGGTTTACGGTGAGGGTTATGGTTAGGGTGAGGGTTAGGGTTATGGTTATTGTTAGGGTTAGGGATACAGTTACGGTGAGGGTGAGGGTGAAGTTAGGGTTAGGTTTGGGACGAGGTTTAGGTTTAGGGTTAGGTTAGATTTAGGGTTAGGGTTTGGGTTACGGTTAGGGTGAGCTTTAGGGTAAGGGTTCGGGTAATGGTTAGGGTGAGCGTTAGATTGAGGATTAGGGTTAGGGTTAGTGTGAGGTTTAGGGTGTGGATGAGGATTAGGGTTATGCTGAGGGTGAGGGTGAAGATAAGGGTGAGGGTTAGGGTTACGGTGAGGGTTAGGGTAAGGGTTCGGTTTATGGTTAGTGTGAGGGTTAGATTGAGGATTAGGGTTAGTGTTAGTGTGAGGTTTAGGGTGTGGATGAGGATTAGGGATAGGGTGATGGTGAGGGTTACAATTAGGGTTAGTGTGAGGGCTAGGTTGAGGGTTAGGGTTAGGGTGAGGTTTAGAATTAGGGTGAGTGTTAGGGTTAGTGTGAGGGTTAGTGTTAGGGTTAGGATTAGTGTTAAGGTGAGGGTAAGTAGTAGGTTGAGAGTCAGGGTTAGGGTGAGGGTTATTTTTAGGGTTAGGGTTAGGGTTACGGTTACTGTGAGGGTGAGTGTGAGGGTTAGGGTTAGGGTGAGCTTTAGTGTTAGGGTTATGGTTAGAATTAGGGTTAGTGTGAGGGTGAGGTTTAGGGGTAGAGATATGTTTAGGGTCGGGCTTAGGGTGAGGATGAGGGTTAGGGTGAAGTTTAGGGTGGGGTTGACGGTAAGGGTAAAGGTGAGGGTTCGGCCATGTGTAAGGGTTACGGTAAGGGAGAGGGTTAGGTTTAGGGTGAGGATTAGGGTAAGGGTTACAGTGAGGGTGTGGGTTAGATTGAGGATTAGTGTTAGGGTTAGTGTGAGGTTTAGGCTGAGGATGAGGCTGAGGGTTAGGGTGAGGGCTAGGGTGAGGGTGAGGGTTAGGGTTAGTGTTAGGGTGAGGTTTAAGTTTAGGGTGATGGTTAGGGCTAATGTGAGGGTTAGGGTGAGTGTTAGGGTTAGTATGAGTGTTCGGGTTAGGGTTAGGGTTATGGTTACAGTGAAGGTAAGGGTGAGGGTTAGGGTTGGGCCTAAGATGAGGTTTAGGTTTAGGGTTTGGGTTAGAGTTAGGGTTAGGGTTAGGATGAGGTTTAGGGTTAGGATTAGGGTACGGGTGAGGGCTAGGGTGAGGGTTAGTGTCAGGGCTAGGAATAGTGATAGGTTTAGGTTTAGGATGAGGGTTAGGGTGAGTGTGAGTGTGAGAGTTAGGGTTAGGGTTAGGCTTAGGCTTAGACTTAGGGTGAGGGTGAGGGTTAGGGCTAGGGTTTGGGTTAGGGTGAGGATGTGGTTGTTTATTAGGGTTAGTTTGAGGATTAGGGTTAGGGTTAGGTTTAGGGTTACGGTGAGGGTTAGGGTTAGGCCTAGGTTAGGCTTAGGGTTAGGCTGAGGGTGAGGGTGGGCGTGAGGATTAGGGTTAGGCCTAGGGTTAAAATTCTGGTTATTGTTAGTGTTTTGGTTTGGGTTAAGTTTGAGTTGAGGGTGAGGCTGACAGTGAGGGTTACTGTTAAGGTTAGGATTAGGCTTAGGGTTAGGCTGAGGGTGAGGTTGGGAGTGAGGAATAGGTTTTGGGTGATGGTTAGTTTTAGGGTTAGGGTGAGGGTTAGGATGAGGGTTAGGGTTAGGATTAGGTTTAGGGTGAGGGCTACGGTGAGGGTGAGGGTTAGGGTTAGGCTTAGGCTTAGGCTTCGGGTTAGGCTGAGGGTGAGGGTGAGGGTGAGGTTTAGGGTTAGGGTGATGGACTGGGTTAGGGTTAGGGTGAGTGTTAGGATGAGGGTTACGGTTAGGATGAGGATTAGGGTGAGCGTGACGGTAAGAGTAAACGTGAGGGTTAGGCTGAGGGTGAGTGTTTCCCAAACGGTGAGGGTTAGGATTAGGGTGAGGGTTAGGGATAGGGTTAGGGTGAGAGTTAGGATGAGGGTGAGGTTTAAGGTTAGGTTTAGGGTGAGGGCTAGGGTTAGGGTGATGTTTAGGTTTAGTGTTAGGGTGAGGTTTAGGGTTAGGGTTAGGGTTAGGATCAGTGTGAGTTTGAGGTTTAGGGTTAGAGATAGGGTTAGGGTAAGGGTTACGGTGAGGGTTAGGGTTAGGGTTAGGTTTAGGGTTAGGTTTTGGGTGAAGGTTAGGGTGAGGGTGTGTGTTAGGGTTAGGGTTGGGGTGAGGGTTTGGTTTAGGATTAGCGTTAGGGTGAGTGCTGGGGTGAGGGTGAGGTTTAGGATTCGGTTTTGGGAGAGGGTGAGTGTGAGGCTTAGGTTTAGGGTTAGGGTGAGGTTGAGGATGAGGATGAGGGTTAGGGTTAGGGTGAGTGTTAGGGTTAGGGTTAGGGTGAGAGTTAGGTTTTGGGTTAAGTTTAGGGTTAGGCTCTGTGTTAGGTTGAAGGTGTTGGTAAGGTTAACGGTGAGGCTAAGTCTGAGGGTGAGGGTTATGGTAAGGGTGAGGGTTAGGGTTAGGGTGAGGGTTATGGTTAGGGTTAGTGTTAGGTTTCACCTGAGGGTGAGGGTGAGGATTAGGCTTAGGGTTAGGGTGAGGGTTAAGGTTAGAGTTATGGTTAGGGTGAGGTTTAGTGTGCGGTTTAGAGTTAGGATTAGTTTTAGGGTTGGGTTAGGGTTAAGGTTAGGGTGAAGGTTAGAGTTAGGGATAGGGTTACATTTAGGATTATGGTTAGGGTGTGGGTGAGGGTGAGGTTTAGGGTTAGGGTTAGGCTTAGGCTTAGAGTTTGGCTGAGGGTTAGGGTGAGGGTTAGGTTTAGGGTGAGGGTTAGGGTTAGGCTTAGGGTGAGAGTTAGGATAAGGTATAGGGTTAGGATTCGGGTTAGGTTGAGGGCTAGGGTGAGGGTTAAATTTAGGGTTAGGTTTAGTGTGAGGTTTAGGGTTTGGGTTAGGTTTAGGGTTATGGTGAGGGTTCTGGTTAGGGTTACTGTATGGGTGAGGGTTAGGGTTAGGTTGAGGTTTAGGGTTAGGGTTAGGCTGAGGGTTAGGTTGGGGGTGAGGAATAGGTTTTGGGTGATGGTTAGCATTTGGGTTAGGGTGAGGGTTAGGATGAGAGTTAGGGTTAGGATTAGGTTTAGGGTGAGGGCTAGGGTGAGGGTGAGGATTAGGGTTAGGGTGAGGTTTAGGCTTAGGGTTATGCTGAGGGTGAGGGTGAGGTTGAGGGTTAGTGTTAGGTTGATGGATAGGTTTAGGTTTAGGGCGAGTGTTAGGATGAGGGTTATGGTTTGGGTGAGGGTTAGGGTGAGCGTGATGGTAAGAGTAAAGGTGAGGGTTAGGCTGAGGGTGAGTGTTCCTCTAACGTTGAGGGTTAGGATTAGGATGAGGGTTAGGATAAGGTTTAGGGTGAGGGTTAGGGTGAGTGTGAGGGTTAGATTGAAGATTAGGTTTAGGGTAAGTGTGAGGTTTAGGGTGAGGATGAGGGTTAGGATTAGGGTGAGGGTTAGGGTTAGAATTAGGGTTAGGTTGAGG
Organism: Dipodomys merriami; assembly: GCF_024711535.1. Classification (NCBI taxonomy): domain Eukaryota; kingdom Metazoa; phylum Chordata; class Mammalia; order Rodentia; family Heteromyidae; genus Dipodomys; species Dipodomys merriami. The sequence goes on from NW_027202849.1 coordinate 1,175,266, forward strand.
GCTACGGTGAGGGTGAGGTTTAGGGTTAGGGTGAGGTTTAGGGTTAGGGTGAGAGTTAGGGTTACTGTTAGGGTTAGGGTTTGAGTTAGGGTTAGGGTAAGGGTGAGGGTAATTTTTAGGGTGAGGTTTAGGTTTAAGGTGAGGTTTATGGTTAGGGTTTTTGTTAGGTTTAGGGTTAGGGTTAGTTTTAGGTTTAGGTTAGGGTTAGGGTTTAAATTATGTTTAGGTTGAAGGTGAGGTTTAGGGTTAGTGTTAGGGTTAGGGTGAGGGTTAGGATGAGGGTTAGGGTTAGGGTTAATTTTAGTTTTGTGGTTAGGGTGAAGGTTAGGGTGAAGGGTAGGGTTAGGTTTATGATTAGTATTAGGGTTAGGATGAGGGTGAGTGTGTGGGTTAGGGTTAGGTTTAGGGTTAGGCTTAGGGTTAGGCTGAGGGTTAGGTTGAGGGTGAGGGTTATTGTTAGAATGAGGATTAGCGTTAGGTTTAGTTTGAGGGTTAGGATGAGGGTTAGGTTTAGGATTAGGGTTAGGGTGAGGGCTAGGGTGAGGTTGAAATTTAGGGTTCGGGTTAAGGAGACGTTTACAGTTAGGGTTAGGGATAGGGTCAGGGTGAGTTTGAGGTTTAGGTTTAGAGATAGGGTTAGGGTGAGAGTTAGGATTAGTGTTAGTGTTAGGGTTAGGTTTAGGGTGAGGGTTAGTGTTAGGGTGTGTGTTAGGGTTAGAGTTAGGTTTAGGATTAGGGTTAGGGAGAAGGTGAGTTTGAGGGTTAGGTTTAGGGTTAGGTTTAGGGTTAGGCTTAGGGTTAGGCTGAGGTTTAGGATGAGGGTGAGTGTTAGGGTTAGGGTGAGGGTTAGGGTTAGGGTGAGGGTTAGGATAAGTGTTATGGTTAGATTTAGGGTGAGGGTGAGGGTTACGGTTAGGGTTAGGGTTAGGGTTAGTGTGAGGTGTAGGGTGAGGATGAGGGTTAGGGTTAGGTTGAGGGTTAGGATTAGAATTAGGGTTATGGTGAGCATTAGGTTTAGGGCTAGGTTTCGGGTGAGGTTTACGGTCATGGTGAGGGTTAGAGTTAGTGGGAGGTTTAGTGTGAGGGTAAGTGTTAGGGTAAGGGTTAGGGTTAGTGTGAGGGTTATGTTTAGGGTGAGGTTTAGGGTTATGGTAAGGGTGAGGGTGAGGGTTAGGGTTAGGGTGAGGTTTAGGGTTAGGTTTAGGGTTAGAGTTAGGGTTAGGGTGAGGGTGAGGTTTAGTGTTAAATTTAGGGTTCAGTTGAGGTTTAGGATGAGGGTTAGGGTTAGGATTCGTTTTAGGTTTAGGGATAGGTTGAGTTTTAGGGTTAGGTTTATGATTAGGATTAGGGTTAGGGTGATGGTGAGTGTGTGGGTTAGGGTTAGGTTTAGGGTTAGGCTTAGGGTTTGGCTGAGGGTTATGTTGAGGGTGAGGATTAGTGTTAGGGTTAGTGTTAGGGGTAGGGTGAGGGTTAGGATGATGGTTAGGTTTAGGATTAGGGTTAGGGTGAGGGCTAGGGTGAGGGTAAGGTTTATAGTTAGTGTTAGGGTGAGGTTTAGGGTTAGGGTTAGGGTTAGGATCAGTGTGAGTTTGAGGTTTAGGGTTAGAGATAGGGTTAGGTTGAGGTTTACAGTGAGGGTTAGGGTTAGGGTTAGGGTTAGGGTGAAGGTTAGGATGAGAGTGTGTGTTAGGTTTAGGGTTAGGTTGAGGGTTAGGTTTTGGATTAGGTTTAGGGTGAGGGCTGGTGTGAGGGTGAGGTTTAGGAATAGTGTTAGGGAGAGGGTGAGTGTGAGGGTTAGGGTTAGGGTGAGTGTTAGTGTTAGGGTTAGTTTGAGAGTTAGGTTTCGGGTTAAGTTTAGGGTTAGGGTGAGTGTTAGGTTGAGGGTGTCGGTAAGGTTAAAGGTTAGAGTTAGTCTGAGGGTCAGGGTTACTGTAAGGGTGAGGGTTATGGTTAGGGTGAGTGTTATGGTTAGGGTTAGAGTTAGGGTTCAGCTGAGGGTGAGGGTGAGGTTTAGGATTAGGGTGTGGATGAGGTTTAGGTTTAGAGTTAGGGTTGGGGTGAGGGTTATGGTGAGGGTTAGGGTTATGGATAGGGTTACATTTTGGATTATGGTTAGGGTGTGCGTGAGGGTGAGGGTTAGGGTTAGGCTTAGGCTTAGGGTTAGGCTGAGGGTAAGGGTGAGGGTTAGGGTTAGGGTGAGGGTTAGGTTTAGGGTTAGGGTGAGGGTTAGGATGAGGTATAGGGTTAGGATTCGGGTTAGGTTGATGGCTAGGGTGAGGGTTAAAGTTAGGATTAGGTTTAGTGTGAGGTTTAGGGTTTGGGTTAGGTTTAGGGTTAAGGTGAGGTTTAGGGTTAGGGTTACTGTATGGGTGAGGGTTAGGGTTAGGTTGAGGGTTAGGGTTAGAGTTAAGCTGAGGGTTAGGTTGGGGTGAGGAATAGGTTTTGGGTGATGTTTAGCGTTTGGGTTAGGGTGAGGGTTAGGATGAGGGTTAGGGTTAGGATTAGGTTTAGGGTGAGGGTGAGGATTAGGGTTAGGGTGAGGCTTAGGCTTAGGTTTAGGCTGAGGGTGAGGGTGAGTGTGAGGGTTAGTGTTAGGTGGATGGATAGGGTTAGGGTTAGGGTGAGTGTTAGGATGACAGTTAGGTTTAGGGTGAGGGTTAGAGTGAGAGTGATGGTAAGAGTAACGGTGAAGGTTATGCTGAGGGTGAGTGTTCCCCTAAGGTTGAGGGTTAGGATTAGGGTGAGGGTTAGGTTAAGGGTTAAGGTGAGGGTTAGGGTGAGGGTGAGGGTTAGGGTTAGGGTTAGTGTGAGGGCTACGGTGAGGGTTAGGGTTAGTGTGAGGGTTAGGGTGAGGGTGAGGATGATGGTAAGTGTAAAGGTGAGGGTTAGGATAGGCTGAGGCTGAGGGTTAAGATAAGGGTGAGTGGTAGGCTTAGAGTCACTCTAAGGGTAAGGGTTCGGGTTAGGGTTAGGGTGAGGGTTAGATTGAGGATTAGGGTTAGGTTTAATGTGAGGTTTAGGGTGAGGATGAGGGTTAGGGTTAGGTTGAGGGTTAGGGTTAGAATTATGGTTAGGGTGAGGGCTAGGGTGAGGTTTAGGTTTAGAGTTAGGGTTAAGGTGAGGTTTAGGGTTAGGGTGAGGGTATGGTTAAGGTTCAGGTTGAGGGTTAGGCTGAGGGTAAGGGTTAGGGTTAGAGTTAGGTTTAGGGTGAGGGTAAGGGTGAGGGTTAGGGTGACGGTGAGGGTGACGGTAAGGGTGAGGTTTAGGTTTGGGGTTAGGGTTAGTGTGAGGGTTAGGGTGAGGAGTAGTGTTAGGGTTAGGGTGAGGATTAGGGATAGTGTGAGGGTTAGGGTTAGAGTGACAGTAAGGCTTAGGTTGAGGGTTAGGGTTAGGGTGAGGGTTAGCATTAGGGTTAGGTTGAGGGTTAGTGTTAGGTTGGAGGTTAGGGTTAGGGTGAAGGTTAGGGTGAATGTTAGGGTTAGGGTGAGTGATAGGATTAGGGTTAGGGTGAGGGTTAGGCTTAGGGTGATGTGTAGAATGAGGGTAAGGCCTAGGGTGAGGGTGAGAGTAAGGGTTAGGGTATGGGAGAGGGTTAAACTTAGGGTTAGGGTTAAGGTAATGCTGAGGGTTAGGGTGAGGGTGAAATTAAGGGTTAGGATAAGGGTGAGGGTTAGGGGTAGTTTTTGGGTTCTAGTTAGTGTGAGAGGTAGGATGAGGGGTAGGTTTAGAGTTAAGGTTAGAGTTAGTGTGAGGGTTAGGGTTAGGGTGAGGATAAGGTAAGGGTGAGGTTTGGGGTGAGGGTGAGGGTTAGGGTTACTCAATGTGAGGGTTAGGGTTACGGTTATGGTGAGGGTTAGTGTTAGAGTTATGTTTTGGGTGAGGGTGAGTATTTGAGGATGAGGGTTCTGGAGAGTGTGAGGGTTAGGGTTTCAGTGAGGGTTAGGGTTAAGGTGAGTGTTAGGGTGATGGTGAGTGCGAGGTTTAGGGTTGGGGTTAGGGTTAGAGTGAGGGGTAAGGTGAGGGGTAGGGTTATGCTTAGGGTGAGGTTTAGGGTTACTGTGAGGGTTAGGGTTAAGGTGAGGTTTTGGGTTACTGTGAGGGTTCAATTTAGGGTTAGGCTTAGAGTTAGGGTGAAGGTAAGGGTTTGGTTGAGGGTTAGGGTTAGGGTGAGGGTTAGGGTTAATGTGAGGGTCAGGGTTAGGGTGAGAGTTAGGGTTAGGTTGAGGGTTAGGGTGAGGTTGAGGGTGACGGTAAGGCTTAGGGTTAGGGTTAGGGTGATGGTGAGTGTGAGGGTTAGGGATAGGGTTAAAGTTAGGCTTAGGGTTAGGCTGAGGGTGAGGGTGAGGGTGAGACTGAGGGTTAGGGTGTGGGTGAGGGTTAGGTTTAATGTAAGTTTAAGGGTGAAAGTGAGTGTTAGGGTGCAGGTGAGGGTTAGAGTTAGGGTTATGGTTAGTATCAGGGTTAGGTTTAGGGTTAGGTTGAGAGTTAGGATGAGGGGTAGGTTTAGCGTTAGGGTTAGGCTTAGGGTTAGGGTTAGGCTGAGGGTGAGGTTGAGGGTGAAGGTTAGGGTTAGTTTGAGCGTTAGGGTTGGGAATAGGGTGAGGGTTAGGATGAAGGTTTAAGGTGAGTGTTAGGGTTAAAGTTTGAGTGAGGGTTACGGTTATTGTGAAGGTTAGGGTTAGGGTTAGGGCTAAGGTGAGGGTTAGGGTGAGGGTAATGTAAAGGTAAGGGTGAGGTTTTTGATGAGGGTGAGGGTTACGGTAAGGGTGACGGTTAGTGTTAGGGTGAGGGTTAGGGTTAGCAATAGGGTTAGTGTGAGGGCAAAGGTGAGGGTGAGGGTTAGGGTTAGGGTTAGGTTTAGGGTGAGGGTTAGGCTTAGGCTGAGGGTTAGGGTTAGTGGGAGGGTTGGTGTTAGGGTTAGGCTTAGTGTTAGGGTGAGCGTAAGGGTTAAGGTGAAGGTTAGGGTTAGGGTGAGGGTTAAGGTTAGGGTGAGGGTCAGGGTTAGGGTTAGCGTTAGGCTGAGGGTTAGGTGAGGGTTAGGGTTAGTGTTAGGGTAAGGGTTAGTGTTAGGGTTGGGGTTAGTGTTAGTGTTAGAGTTAGGGTTAGTGTTAGGGTTAGGGTTAGGGTTAGGTTGAGGGTTACGGTGAGGGTGAGGGTTAGGGTTAGGTTTAGGTTTATCGTGTGGGTAAGTGATAGCATTAGGGTTAGGGTGAGTGTTAGAATTAGCATTAGGGTTGGAGTGAAGGTTAGGGTGAGGGTTAGGTTTAGGGTTAAGGTGAGCTTGAGGGTGAGGTTTAGGGTTAGGGTGAGTTTTAGGGTTAGGGTGAGGGTTAGGGTTAATGTTAGCGTGACGGTAATGGTGAGGGTGATGGTTAGGGTTAGAGATAGGGTGAGGTTTAGGTTTAGTGTGAGTTTTAGGGTGAGGATGAGGTTAAGGCTTCGGGTGAGGTTTAGGTTAAGGGTTGAGGGTTAGGGTTAGGGTTAGGGTTAGTGTGAGAGTTAGGGTTGGGGTTAGGTTTAGGATTAATGTGAGGGTAAGAATTAGGGTGATGGTTAGGGTGAGGGTGAATTTTAGGGTTAGGAATAGTGATAGGGTTAGTGTTACCCTGAGCATGAGGGTGAGGGTGAGGGTTAGGGTTAGGGTTAGGGTGAGGGTGATGGTAAGGGTAAAGGTCAGGGTTAGGCTGAGGGTGAGGGTTAAGATAAGGGTGAGTGTTAGGGTTAGAGTGAGGGTTAGGGTAAGGATTCGGGTTAGTGTTAGGGTGAGGGTTAGATTGAGGATTGGGGTTAGGGTTAATGTGAGGTTTAGGGTGAGGATGAAGGTTAGGGTTAGGTTAAGGGTTAGGGTTAGAATTATGGTTAAGGTGAGGGCTAGGGTGAGGTTTAGGGTTAGGGTTAGGGTTAGGGTGAGGTTTAGGGTTAGCGTGAGGGTGAGGTGAAGGTTCAGTTTGAGGGTTAGGCTGAGGGTAAGGGTTAGGGTTAGAGTTAATTTTAGGGTGAGGGTAAGGGTGAGAGTTAGGGTGACGGTGAGGGTGACGGTAAGGGGGAGGGTTAGGTTTGGGGTTAGGGTTAGGGTGAGGGTTAGGGTGAGGGGTAGTGTTAGGGTTAGGGTGAGGATTAGGGATAGTGTGAGGGTTTGGGTTAGATTGACAGTAAGGCTTAGGGTGAGGGTTAGGGTTAGGGTGAGGGTTAGCGTTAGGTTTAGGTTGAGGGTTAGTGTTAGGTTGGAGGTTAGGGTTAGGGTGAGTGTTAGGGTGAGTGTTAGGGTTAGGCTGAGTGATAGTACTAGGGTTAGTGTGAGGGTTAGGTTTAGGGTGATGTGTAGAATGAGGTGAGGGTTAGGGTTAGGGTGACAGTTAGGATTAGGGTATGGGTTAGGGTTAAGTTTAGGGTGAGGGTTAAGTTAATGCTGAGGGTTAGGGTGAGGGTGAGGTTAAGGGTTAGGTTTAGGGTGAGGGTGAGTGTTAGGGTTAGGGTTATAGTTAGGGTGAGGTGTAGGGTGAGGGGTAGGGTTAGAGTTAAGTTTAGACTTAGTGTGAGTGTTAGGGTTAGGGTGAGGATAAGGTAAGGGTGAGGGTTGGGGTGAGGGTGAGGGTTAGGGTTACTCTTAGTGTGAGGGTTATGTTGACGGTTACGGTGAGGGTTAGGGTTAGGCTTATGTTTAGGGTGAGGGTGGGCGTTAGAGTGAGGATGAGGGTTCTGGAGAGTGTGACGGTTAGGGTTTCGTTGAAGGTTAGGTTTAGGGTGAGGTTTAGGGTTAGGGTTAGGGTTAGGTTTAGGGTGAGGATGAGGTTTGGGGTTAGAGGTAGGGTTAGGGGGACTGTTAGGGTGACGTTTAGGGTTAGGGTTAGTGTTAGGGTTATGGTTAGGTTGAGGCTGAGGTTGAGGTTTAGGGTTAGGGTTAGTGTCAGAGTTAGGGTTAGGGTGAGGGTTAGGGTGAGTGTGAGGGTTAGGGTTAGGGTTAGGCTTAGTCTTAGGGTTAGGCTGAGGGTGAAGCTGAGGGTGAGGGTTAGGGTCAGGGTTAGGGTTAGTATTAGGGTTAGGATTAGGGTTAGGGTGAGGGCTTGGGTGAGGGTGAGGGTTAGGGTTAGTGTTAGGGTAAGGTTTAGGATTAGGGTTAGGGTTAGGGTGAAGGTTAGGATGAGGGTTAGGTTTACAGTGAGGGTGAGGTTAGGTTTAGGTTTAGGATTAGTGTTATTGTTACCATTAGCGTTAGAGTTATGGTGAGGGTGAGGGTGAGGGTGAGGTATAGGGTTAGGTTTAGGGTGAGGATTAGGGTTAGGGCTAGGATTAGGGTTAGGACGACGATGAGGTTTAGGGTTAGATTTAGGGTTAGGTGGAGGGTTAATGTTTGGGTTAGTGTTCATTTTAAGGTTAGGGTGAGGGTTAGGTTGAGGTTTAGGGTCAGGGTTAGGGTTAGGATTAAGTTTAAGGTGAGGGTGATGGTGAGGGTTAGGGTTAGGCTTAGGCTTAAGGATAGGCTCAGGGTGAGGGTGGGGGTGAGGATTAGGGTTAGTGTTATGTTTATGGTTAGGTTTAGGGGGAGAGTTAGGATGAGGGTTAGGGTTAGGATTAGGGTTAGGTTAAGGGGTAGGGTGAGGTTTAGGGTTAGGGTTAGGGTTAGGATTAATTTTAAGTTTGGGCTTAAGGTGAGTGTTATGGTGAGGGTGAGGGTTAAGTTAGGGTTAGGGTTAGCATTAGGGTTAGTGTTAGGGTGAGTGTGAGGGTTAGGGTTAGGGTTAGGCTTAGGGTTAGGTTGAGGGCTAGGGTGAGGGGGAGGTTTAGGGTTAGTGTTTGGGTGAGGTTTAGGGTTAGGGTTAGGGTTTGGGTGAGGGTTAGGATTATGGTTATTGTTAGGGTTAGTGTGAGGGTTAGGGTTAGGCTTAGGCTTAGGTTTAGGCTGAGCATGAGGGTGAGGGTGAGGGTTAGGTTTAGGTTGAGGGTTAGGGTTAGGGTTAGCGTTAGAGCTAGGGTTCGGTTTAAGTTTAGGGTTAGCGTGAGGGTTAGGGTAAGGGTTACAGTGAGGGTGTGATTTAGGGTTAGGTTGAGGGTTAGGGTTAGGTTTAGAGTTAGGGTGAGGGTGATGGTGAGTGTTAGGGTTAGTGTTAGGGTGAGGGTTAGGATGAGGGTTAGGGTTAGGATTAGGATTAGTGTGAGGGCTAGGGTGAGGTTGAGGTTTAGGATTAGGGTTAGGGTGAGGTTTAGGGTTAGGGTTAGGGTTAGTGTTAGGGTATGTGTTACGTTTCGGGTTAGGGTGAGGTTTAGGGTTAGGTTTACAGTCAGCCTGAAGGTTAAGGTTAGGGTTAGAGTGAGGTTTTGGATGATGATTAGGGTTAGGATTAGGGTTAGGTTGAGGGCTAGGGTGAGGGTGAGGGTTAGGGTTAGTGTTTGGATGAGGTTTAGGTTTAGGGTTAGGGTTTGGGTGAGGTTTAGGATGTGGGTTAGAGTTACGGTGAGGGTGAGGGTTTGGATTAGGTTGAGGGTTAGTGTTAGGATTTGGGTTAGGGTGAGGCATAGTTTTAGTGTTAGATTTAGGGTTAGGAGGAGGGTTAATTTGAGGTTTAGGCTTAGGGTTATGGTTAGTGTTAGGGTTAAGGTTAGGGTGAGGGTGAGTGTGAGGGTTAGGGTTAGGGTTAGGATTAGGCTTACGGTTAGGCTCAGGGTGAGGGTGGGGGTGAGGATTAGGGTTAGGGTTATGGTTAGGGTTAGGGTTAGGGTGAGGGTTAGGGTTAGGGTTAGGTTGAGGGTGAGGTTTAGGGGTAGAGTTAGGGTTAGAATCAGGGTTTGGGTCAGGCTGAGGGTTAGGGTGGGGGTGATGGTAATGGTAAAGTTGAGGTTAAGGCTGAAGGTGAGGATTAAGGTAAGGGTTAGTGTTAGTGTTAGGGTGATGGTTAGGGTTAGGGTTAGGGTTTGGGTGAGGTTTAGATTGAGGATTAGTGTTAGGGTTATTGTGAGGTTTAGGGTGAGTATGAGGTTTAGGGTTAGGGATAGGGATAGGGTGAGGTTGAGGTTTAGGGTTAGTTTTAGGGTGAGTTTTAGGGTTAGGGTGATGGTTAGGGTTAGTGTTAGGGTGAGGTTTAGGGTTAGGGTTAAGGTTAGGGTGAGGGTTAGGGTGAGGGTGAGGGTTAGGATTAGGGTGATGGTTAGGTTTATGGTTAGGGTGAGTGTTAAGATGAGGTTTAGTTTTAGGGTGAGGGTTAGGTTGAGGATGATGGTAAGAGTAAAGGTGAGGTTTAGGCTGAGGGTGAGGGTTAAGATAAGGGTGAGAGTTAGGATTAGGTTTAGTGTGAGGGCTAGGTTGAGGGTTAGGTTGAGTTTTAAGCTTAGGGATAGGGTTAGGTTTAGGATTTGGGTTAGGGTGAGTGAGTGTGAGCATTAGCTTTAGTGTTAGGGTTAAGCTTAGGGATAGGGGAAGGTTAGGTTTAGGGTTTGGGTTAGAGTGAGGGTGAGGGTGAGGATTAGGGTTAGGTTTAGGGTTTGGTTTAGGGTTAGGGTTAGTGTTAGGGTTTGGGTTAGGGTTAGGGTTACGGTGAGGGTTAGGGTTAGTGTTAGGGTTAGGCTGAGGGTGATGGTGGGGATGAGGATTAGGGTTAAGATTAGTGTTATTGTTTGGGTTAGGGTTAGAGTTACCTTGAAGTTGAGGGTGAGGGTTAGGGTTAGGGTTAGGGTGGGGTTTGGGTTAGGGTTAGGGTTAGGGTAGGGTGAGGGTGAGTTTTAGGGGTAGATATAGGTTTATGGGGAAGTTTAAGGTGAGGGTTAGGGTTAGGGTGAGAGTTAGGGTTAGGGTGAGGTTTAGGGTTAGGGTTATGTTTAAGTTTAGACTTTTGGTGAGGGTGAGTGTGCGGGTGAGTGTGAGGGTTAGGGATAAGTTAGGGTTAGGCTTAGGGTTAGGCTTAGGTTTAGGTTGAGGGTGAGGTTTAGGGTTAGGGTGAGTGTTAGTGTTAGGATTATGGTGAGGGTTAGATTGAGGGTAGGGATAGGATTAGGGTTAGGGTGAGGTCTAGGGTGAGGGTGATGTTTAGGATTAGGGTTAGGGTGAGGGCTATGGTGAGGGTGTGGTTTAGGGTTAGGGTTTGGCTGAGGTTTAGTGTTAGGATTAGGGTTAGGGTTGGGGTGTGGGTGAGGTTTCGGTTAAGGTTAGGGTTAAGTTGAGGCTGAGGGTGAGGGTTAGTGTTAGGGTTAGGCATATTATTAGTTTAAGGTTTAGGGTGAGTGTGAGTGTTAGGGTTAGGTTTAGTGTTAGTCTTAGGGTTACACTGAGGGTGAGGGTGAGAGTTAGGGTGAGAGTTAGTGTTCATGTTAAGTTTAGGGTGCGGGTGAGGGTGAGGGTTAGGGTTACGTTGAGCGTGAGGTTTAGGGTTAGGTTGAGGGTTAGGGTTTGGGTTAGGGTTAGTGTTAGGGTGAGGTTTAGCATGAGGATTAGTGTTAGGATTAGGGTTAGGGTGAGGGCTAGGGTGAGGGTGAGGGTTAGGGTTAGTGTTAGGGTGAGGTTTAGGTTTAGGGTGAGGATTAGGATGAGGGTTAGGGTTACGGTAAGGGTGAGGGTTAGGGTTAGGGTGAGGGTTAGGTTTAGGATTTTCGTTAAGGTGAGGGTTAGTTTTAGGGTTAAATTTAGGGTTAGGGGGAGGGTTAAGTTGAGGTTAAGGGTTTGGGTTAGGGTTAGTGTTAGGGCTAAGGTTAGGGTGAGAGTTAGTGTTCAGGTTAAGTTTAGGGTGAGGGTGAGGTTTAGGTTGAGGGTTAGGGTTAGGATGAGGGTTAGGGTGAGGATTAGGGTGAGGATTAGGGTTAGGGTGAGGGCTAGGTTGAGGGATAGTGTGAGGTTGTGTTTTAGGGTTAGTGTTAGGGTGAGTTTTAGGGTTAGGGTGAGGGTTAGGATGAGGGTTAGGGTTACGGTAAGGGTGAGGGTTAGGGTTAGGGTGAGGGTTAGGGTTAAGATTAGGTTAAGGTTCAGGGTGAGGGTTAGGATTAGGGTTAGGGTTAGGGTTATTGTTAGGTTTAGCGTTAGGGTTACGGTTACTGAGAGGGTGTAGGTGAGGGTTAGGGTTAGGGGTAAGGTGAGGTTTTTAGTTTTAGGGTTAGGGTTAGACTTAGGGTTAGGGTGAGGTTAGGGTTAGGGTTAGTGTGAGGTTTAGTGTTAGGGTTAGGGTTAGGGTGAGGCTGAGGAGGAGCGTTAGGGTTAGGGTTGGTGTTAGAGTTAGGGTTACAGTGAGGGTTAGAGTGAGGTTGAGGGTTAGGCTTAGTGTTAGGATTAGGATTAGGGTAAGGGTTAGGGTGAGTTTGAGGGTTAGGGTTAGGTTTAGGCTTAGGGTTAGGCTGATGGTGAGGATGAGGGTGAGGGTGAGGGTTAGGGTTAGGTTTTGGGTGATAGTGTTCGGGTTAAATTTATGGTTAGGGTGAATGTTAGGGTTAGGGTTATGGTGAGTGTGAGGGTTAGGGTTAGGTTGAGGATTAGGGTTAGGCTTAGGATTAGGGTGAGGGTTATGGTTAGGGTTAGGGTGAGGGTTAGGATGAGGATTAGGATTAGGATTAGGGTTAGGGTGAGGACTAGGGTGAGGGTGAGTTTTAGGGTTAGAGTTTGGGTGAGGTTTAGGGTTAGGGTTAGAATTTGGGTGAGGGTTATGATGATGGTTAGAGTTACGGTGAGGTTGAGGGTTAGGGTTAGGTTGAGGGTTAGGGTTAGGATTTGGGTTAGAGTGAGGGTTAGTTTCAGGGTTATATTTAGGGTTAGTGGGAGGTTAGGTCCAGGGTTAGGGTTAGGGTTAGGTTTAGTGTTAGGGTATAGTTTAAGGTGAGGGTTAGGTTGAGGTTTAGGGTTAGGGTTAAGGTTAGAGTTAGGATTAGGGTTAGGGTGAGGGTTAGTTTGAGGGTTAGGGTTAGCGTTAGGGTTAGGGTGAGGGTTAGGGTTAGGGTTATTGTTAGTGTTATGGTTATGGTTAAATTTGCAGTGAGGGTGAGGTGGAGGGTGAGGGTTATGGTTCGGGTTTGGTTTAGGGTTAGTGTTAGGGTTAGTCTTATTGTTAGGGTTAGGGTAAGCGTTACGGTGAGGTTGAGTGTGAAGGTGAGGATTAAGGTTAAGGTGAGGTTTAAGTTTAGGGTTAGGGTTAGGGTTAGGGCGAGGGTGAGGTTTAGGGATAGAGTTAGGCTTAGGGGGGAGGATTAGGGTGAGGTTGAGGGCTAGGGTTAGTGTTAGGTTTAGGGTGAGGGTGAGGGTTAGGTTGAGGTTTAGGGATAGGGTTAGGTTTAGGATTAGGGTTAGGGTGAATGTGAGTGTGAGGGTTAGGATGAGGGTTAGGCTTAGGCTTAGGTTTTGGCTGAGCTTGAGTGTGGGTGTAAGGATTAAGGTTAGGGTGATGATTACGGTTAGGGTTAGTGTTATTGTTAGGGTTAGGGTTATTGTTACAGTGAAGATAAGGGTGGGGCTGAGGGTTAGCGTTAGTGTTAGGGTGGGGTTTAAGGTTAGGGTTAGGGTTAGGGTGAGGGTGAGGTTTAGTGTTAGATATATGTTTAGGGGGAGGGTAAGGGTGATGGTTAGGGTTAGGGTTAGATTTAGAGTTAGGATGAGGGTGAGGGTTAGGTTTAGGTTTAGTGTTAGGCTAAGGGTTAGGCTGAGGGTGATGGTGAGGGAGAGGGTTAAGGTTTAGGTTGAGGGTTAGGGTTAGGTTTATTGGGAGGGTTATGATGAGGGTTAGGGTCAGGATTATGGTTAGGGTGAGGCTTAGGTTTACAGAAGGGTGAGGGTTAGGGTTAGGGTGAGGGTTAGGGTTAGGATTAAGGTGAGGGTGATTGTGAGGGTTAGGATTAGGGTTAGGGTTAGGGTTATTGTTAGGGTTAGGGTTAGGGTTATGGTTATGGTGATGATGAGGTTTAGGGTTAAGTTTAGGGAGAGGTTTTTAGTGTTAAGGTTAAGGTTAGAGTTAGGGTTAGGGTTAGGGTGAGGTTTAGGGGTTGAGTTAGGGTTAGGGTGAGGGTTAGGGTGAGGGTTAGGGTTAGGGTGAGGGTTAAGTTGTAGGTGACCGCAAGTTTAAAGATGAGTGTTAGGCCTAGGGTGAGGGTTATGGTAAAGATAAGGGTTAGTGTTAGGGTGAGGGTGAGGGTTAGATTGTGGATTAGTGTTAGGGTTAGTGTGAGGTTTAGGGTGAAGATGAGGGTTAGGGTTAGGGTGAGGGCTAGGTTGAGGTTGAGGATTAGGGTTAGTGTTAGGGTAATGTTAGGATTAGGGTGAGGGTTATGGTTATGGTTAGGGTTAGGGTTAGGTTTAGTGTTAGTGTTAGGGGTAGGGTTGGGGTATGTTTAAGGTTAGGGTTAGGGTTATTATTAGGGTTAGGGATAGTATGAGGTCTAGGTTTAGGGTTAGGATTAGGCTTAGGGTTTCGCTGAGGGAGAGGATGAGCATGAGGGTTAGGGTTAGGGTTATTTTTAGGGTTAGGGTTTGGTCGAGGGTTAGTGTTATTGTTAGGTTTAGTGTTAGAGTTGCAGTGAGGTTGTGGGTGAGGGTGAGGGTTAGGGTTCGGGTGAGGTTTAGCGTTAGGGTTAGGGTGAGGGTGAGGTTTAGGGTTAGAGTTAGGGTTAGGGCGACGGTTAGGGTGAGTTTTAGGGTGAGGGTTAGTGTTAGAGTTAGGGATAGGGTGAGTGTTATTGTGAGGGTGAGGGTTAGGCTTAGGGTTTGGATTAGGAGTAGGGTAAGGTTTAGTGTTAGTGTGAGGGTTAGAGTTAGGGTTCTGGTTAGGCTTAGGGTTTCGCTGAGGGAGAGGGTGAGAATGAGGGTTAGGGTTAGGGTCAAGTTTAGGTTTAGGGTTAGGGTTAGGTTTAGGGTTTCGCTGAGGGAGAGGGTGAGCATGAGGGTTAGGGTTAGGGTGAGGTTTAGGAGTAGAGTTAAGGTAGTGTGAGGATTAGTGTGAGGGTTAGGTTAAGGTGAGTGTGAGGCTTTGGGTTAGAGTTAGGGTTAGGGTAAGTTTTAGGGTGAGGGTTAGGTTTAGAGTGAGGGTTAGGGTTAGGGTTAGGATGAGAGTAATGGTTAGATTGAGGATTAGTGTTCGGTTAGTGTGAGGTTTATGGTGAGGATGAGGGTTAGTGTTAGGATGAGGGTTAGGGTTAGGATTAGGGTGAGGTTAAGGTTTAGCGTGTTGGTTAGGGTTAGTGTGAGTGTTTGTGTTATGTGTAGGTTTAGTGTTAGGGTGAGGGTAAGTGTTAGGGTGAGGGTTAGTGTTATGGTGAGGGTTATGTTAAGGGTGAGGATTAGGGTTAGGCTTATTCTTAGGGTTAGGTTTAGGGTTACGGTTACGGTGAGGGTGAGTGTTAGGGTTAGGAAGAAGTTTCGGTTTAGGGTTAGGGTTAAAGTTAGGATTAGGGTGAGAGTGAGGTTTACGGATAATGTTAGGGTTAGTGTTAGGGTTAGGGTTAAGGTGAGGGTTAGGGTTCGGGTTAGGCTTAGGCTTAGGCTTAGGATGAGCATGACGGTGAGGGTTAGGGTTAGGGTTAGGGTGACGGTTAGGGTTAGGGTAAGGGTGAGGGTTACCATGAGGTTTAGGGATAGGATTAGGGTTAGGCTAAAGGCTAGGGTGAGGCTTAGGGTGAGGGTTAGGGATAGGGATAGTGTTAGGTTTAGGATTAGGGTTAGGGTGAGGGTGAGTGTGAGGGTTAGGTTGAGGGTTAGGTTAGGCTTAAGGTTAGGGTGAGCGTTAGAGTTAGGGTTAGTTTTAGGGTGAGGGTAAGGCTGAGGATTAGGGTTAGGTTTAGGGTTAGGGTTAGGGTTATTGTTATTGTTAGGGTTAGGGTTAGAGTTAACGTGAGGGTGAGGGTGAGGTTGAGTGTTAGGATTAGGGTTAGTTTGGGGTTTAGGGTTAGGGTTAAGGTTAATGTTAGTGTGAGGGTGAGTTTTAGGATTAGATATAGGTTTAGGGGGAGGGCTAGGGTGAGGGTTAGGGTGAGGGTCAGTGTTAGGATTAGAGTGAGGGTGAGGGTTAGGTTGAGGTTTAGGGTTAGGTTAGGGTTAGGATTAGTGTGATGGTTAGTGTTAGGGTTAGGGTTAGTTTTAGGGTGAGGGTAAGTGTTAGGGTGATGGTTTGGGTTAGGGTGAGGTTTATGGTTAGGGTGAGGGTTAGGATTAGTGTTAGGGTTACTGTTAGGTTTAGGTTTAGCGTTTGGGTTGCGGTGAGGGTGAGGGTGAAGGTCAGGGTTACGGTTAGTGTGAGGTTTAGGGTTTGGGTGAGGGTCAGAGTTAGGTTTTGGGTGAGGGTGAGGTTTAGGGTTAGACTTAGGGTTAGTGAGAGGTTTAGATTGAGGATTAGGGTTAGGATTAGTTTTAGGGTTAGGTTTAGGTTGAGAGTTAGGGAGAGTGTTAGGGTTATGGATAGGGTTAGGAATAGGGTTAGGGTGAGGGTGAGGTTTAGGTTTAGATTTAAGTTTAGGGGCAGGGTTATTTCGAGGGTTAGGATTAGGGTTAGTGTTAGGGTTAAGGTTAGGGTGAGGGTTAGGTTGAGGCTTAGGTATAGGGTTAGTGTTAGGGTTGGGATAAAGCTTAGGGTGAGGGTGAGTGTGAGGGTTAGGGTTAGGGTTAGGCTTAGGCTTAGGGTTAGGCTGAGGGTGAGTTTGGGTGATGATTAGGGTTAGGGTGATGGTTAGGGTTTGGGTTATGGTGAGGAATCGAATATGGTTTATGGTTCGGATTAGGATTAGGGTGAGGGCTAGGGTGAGGGTGAGGGTTAGGCTAAGGCTTAGGCTTAGGTTTAGGCTGCGCATAAGTTTGAGGGTGAGCGTTAGGGTTATGGTCCTGGGTAGGTTTACGGTTAGGGTGAGGGTTAGCATGAGATTTAGTGTTAGGGTGAGGGTTAAGGTGATTATGATTGTAAGGGTAAAGGTGAGATTTAGGCTGAGGGTGAGGGTTAAGATAAGTGTGAGTGTTTGGTTAAGTTTAGGGTTAGGTTAAGGTTTAGGGTTAGGGTTAGGGTTAGGGTTTGGGTTAGATTGAGGATTCAGTTTAGGGTTAGTGTGAGGTTTAGGGTGAGGATGAGGGTTAGTGTTAGGGTGACGATGAGGGTTAGAATTAGGGTTAGGGTGAGGGCTGAGGGCTAGGGTGAGGGTGAGGGTTAGGGTTAGGTTTAGGATGAGGGCTAGGGTGAGGGTTAGGTTGAGGTTTAGGGTTAGTGATAGGGATAGGTTTAGGATTAGGGTTAGGGTGAGGGTGAGGGTGAGGGTTAGGGTTAGGTTTAGGTTTAGGCTTACGGTTAGCGTGAGGATTAGGTTTATAGTTTGGGTTAGGGTGAGGGTGAGGCTGAGGAATAGGGTTAGGTTTAGGGTTAGGGTTAGGGTTAGGTTTAGGGTTAGGGTTAGGGTTAGGGTTACAGTGAAGTTTAGGGTTAGGGTTAGGCTTAGGGTTAGGCTGAGGGTGAGGGTGGGGGTGAGGATTAGGGTTAGGTTTAGTTTTAGGTTTATCGTTAGTGCTATGGTTAGGGTTAAGTTTGCCGAGAAGGTGAGGCTGAGGATGAGGGTTATGGTTAGGTTTAGGGTTAGGGTTAGTGTTATTGTTAGGGTTAGGGTTAGAGTTACGGTTAGGTTGAGGGTGAGGGTGAGGGTTAGGGTAGGGTGAGGTTTAGGGTTAGGTTTAGGGTTTGGGTTAGGATTAGGGTTAGGGTATGGGTGAAGTTTAGGGTTAGAGTTAGGGTTAGGGGGAGGGTTAAGGTGAGGTTTAGGGTTAGGGTTAGTGTTAATGTCAGGGTGAGGGTGAGGGTTAGGTTGAGGTTTAGGGATAGAGTTAGGTTTAGGTTTAGGGTTTGGGTGAGGGTGAGTGTGAGGGATAGGGTCAGGGTTAGGTTTAGACTTAGGGTTACGCTGAGACTTAGGGTTAGGCTGAGGGTGAGGGTTAGGTTTAGGATTGGGTTTAGGTTGATGGTTAGGATTAGGGTTAGTGTTATTGTTAGGGTAAGGGTGAGAGTGAGGGTTAGGTTGAGGTTTAGGGTTAGGGTTAGGGTTAGGGTTAGTTTGAGGGTTAGTGTTAGGTTTAGGGTTAGTGTTAGTGTGAGGGTAATTGTTATGGTGAAGCTTTGGGTTACGGTGAGGGTTATGGTTAGGCTGAGGGTTAGGGATATGTTTATTGTTAGGGTTACGGTTACAGTTTCGGTGAGGGTGAGTGTTAGGTTTAGGTTTAGGATGAGGTTTAGGGTTAGGGTTAGGGTTAGAGTTAGGGTTAGTGTTAGGGTTAGGGTTAGGGTGAGGTTTAGGGTAAAGGTTCGGTTTATGGTTAGGGTGAGGCTTATATTGAGGATTAATGTTAGGTTTAGTGTGAGGTTTAGGGTGAGGATTAGTATTAGGGTTAGGCTGAGGGTGAGTGTTAAGATAAGGGTGAGGGTTCAGGTTAGGGTGAGGGTTAGGGTAAGGTTTTGGGTTATGGTTAGGGTGAGGGTTAGATTGAGGATTAGGGTTATGGTTAGTGTGAGGTTTAGGGTGAGGATGAGGATTAGGTTTAGGGTGAGTGTGAGGGTTAGAATTAGCGTCAGGGTGAGGGTCAGGTTTAGGGTTGGGTTAGGGTTAGAGTGAGGTTTAGGATTATGGTGAGGGCTAGGGTTAGTGTGAGGGTTAGTGTTAGGGTTAGGTTTAGTGTTAGGGTGAGGATAAGTTTTAGGTTGAGGGTTAGGTTTAGGGTGAGGGTTATTGTTAGGGTTAGTGTTAGGGTTTCGGTTACTGTGAGGGTGAGGGGGATGGTTAAGGTTAGGGTGAGCTTAAGTGTTAGGGTTATGGTTAGAATTAGGGTTAGTGTGAGGGTGAGGTTTAGGGGTAAAATTATGTTTAGCGTGAGGTTTAGGGTGAGGTTTAGGGTCAGGTTGAAGTTTAGGGTGGGGGTGACGGTCAGGGTAAAGGTGAGTGTTAGGCCAAGGGTGAGGGTTACGGTAAGGGTGAGGGTTAGTGTTAGGGTGAGGGTTAGGGTAAGTGTTAGGGTGAGGGTCAGGGTTAGATTGAGGATTAGTGTTAGGGTTAGTGTGAGGTTTAGGGTGAGGATAAGGGTTAGGCTTAGGGTGAGGGCTAGGAAGAAGGTGAGGGTTAAGGTTAGTGTTAGGGTGAGGTTTAGGGTTAGGGTGATGGTTAGGGTTAGTGTGAGTGTTAGTGTTAGGGTTAGGGTGAGTGTTAGGGTTAGGGTTATTGTTAGGGTTAGGGTTACAGTTCGGTGAAGGTAAGTGTGAGGTTTAGGGTTGGGGTTAGGATGAGGTTTAGGTTTAGGTTTTGGGTTAGAGTTAGGGTTAGGGCTAGGGTGAGGTTGAGGTTTAGGGTTGGGGTTAGGATGAGGTTTAGGTTTAGGGTTTGGTTTAGAGTTACGGTTAGGGTTTGGGTGAGGGTGAGCTTTAGGGTTAGAGTTAGGATTAGTGTTAGGGTTAGGTTTAGGGTGAGGGTTAGGTTTAGGCTTAGGGTGAGGGTTAGGATTAGTGTTAGGGTGAGGGCTATGGTGAGTGTTAGGGTGAGGGTTAGGGTTAAGGATAGGGTTATGTTTAGGATTAGGGTTAGGGTGAGTGTGAGTGTGAGCATTAGGTTTAGGGTTAGGTTTAGACTTTTGGTTAGGGTGACGGTTAGGGCTAGGGTGTGGGTTAGGGTGAGGGTGTGGCTGATTATTAGGGTTAGGTTTAGGATTAGGGTTAGGGTTAGGGTTAGGTTTACGGTGAGGGTTAGGGTTAGGCCTAGGTTAGGCTTAGGGTTAGGCTGAGGCTGAGGGTGGGGGTGAGGATTACTTTTAGGGATAGTGTTAAAATTCGGGTTATTGTTAGTGTTTTGGTTTGGGTTAAGTTTGTGGTGAGGGTGAGGCTGAGGTTGAGGGTCAGGTTTAGGGTTAGGTTTAGTGTGAGGTTTAGGGTTTGGGTTAGTTTTAGGGTTAGGGTGAGGGTTAGGGTTAGGGTTACTGTATGGGTGAGGGTTAGGGTTAGGTTGAGGGTTAGGGGTAGGTTTAGGCTGAGGGTTAGTTTGGGGGTGAGGAATAGGTTTTGGGTTATGGTTAGTGTTTGGGTTAGGATGAGGGTTAGGATGAGGATTAGGGTTAGGATTAGTTTTAGGGTGAGGGCTAGGGTGAGGGTGAGGATTAGGGTTAGGCTCAGGCTTAGGCTTAGGGTTAGGCTGAGGGTGAGGGTGAGGGTGAGGGTTAGTGTTAGGTTGATGGATAGGATTAGAGTTAGGGTGAGTGTTAGGATGAGGGTTAGGGTTAGGGTGAGGGTTAGGGTGAGCGAGATGGTAAGAGTTAAAGTGAGGGTTAGGCTGAGTGTGAGTGTTCCCCTCAGGGTGAGGGTTACCATTAGTGTGAGGGTTAGGATAAGGGTTATGGTGAGGGTTAGGGTGAGGGTGAGGGTTATATTGAGGATTATGGTTATGTTTAGTGTGAGGTTTAGGGTGAGGATGAGGGTTAGGGTTAGGGTGAGGGTTAGGGTTTGAATTAGGGTTAGGGTGAGGGCTAGGGTAAGGGTGAGGGTTAGGGGTCGGGTGAGGTTTAGGGTTAGGGTGAGAGTTAGGGTTACTGTTTGGGTTAGTGTTAGAGTTAGGTTTAGGGTAAGCTTGAGGGTAAGTGTTAGGGTGAGTGTTAGGTTTAGGGTGAGAGTCATGGTTAGGGTGAGGGTTAGGTTTAGTTTTAGGGTTATTGTTAGGTTTCGGGTTAGGGTTACAGTGAGGGTGAGGGTGAGGGTTATGGTTAGGGTGAGGTTTAGGGTTAGGGTTAGGGTTTGAATTAGGGTTAGGTTGAGTGTGAGGTTTAGGTTTAGAGTTAGGGTTAGGGTGAGGCTGAGGGTGAGGGTGTGGGTTAGGGTTAGGCTTAGTTTTATTGTAAGGGTTAGGGTTAAGGTGAAGGTTAGGGTGAGGGTTAGGTTTAGGTTTAGGGTGAGGGTTAGGTGAGGATGAGGGTTAGGGTTAGGTTGAGGGTTAGATTTAGGGTGAGGGTTAGGGTTAGGATTAGGGTTAGGATGAGGGCTAGGGTGAGGTTTAGGTTTAGTGTGAGGTTTAGTGTTAGGGTTAGCCTTAGTGTTAGGTTGAGGATAAAGATTAGGTTGAGGGTTAGGGATAGGTTTAGGTTTAGGTTGATGTTAAGGGTTAGAGTGAGGGTTAGGGTCAGGGTGAGTGTTAGGGTTAGCATTATCATTAGTGTGAGGGTTATTGTGAGGGTTAGGGTAAGGTTAGGGTGAGAATTAGGGTTAGGGTGAGGGTTAGGTAGAGTGTGAGGGTAAGGGTAAGTGTGAGGGTTAGGGTGAGTGTAAGGATTATGGTAAGGGTGTGGGTTAGGGTGAGGGTTAGGTTTAGGTTTACATTAAGGGTGAGGGTTAGGGTGAGTGTTAGGTTTGGGGTTAGGGTTAGAGTGACGGTGAGATTGAGGTTTGGAATCTGGGTGAGGGTTAGGTTTAGGGTGAGGGTTAGGATTAGGATTAGGGTTAGGGTGAGGGCTAGGGTGAGGGTGAGGGTTAGGGTTAGGGATAGGGTTAGGGTGAGGGTTAGGGTTAGGCTGAGGATTAGGGTTAGTGTAACGCTTAGTTTTAGTATTAGGGTTAGTGTTAGGGTGAGCATAAATTTTACGGTTAGGATTAGGGTTAAGTTGAGGGTGAGGGTTAGGTTAAGGGTGAGGGCTAGGGTTAGGGTGTGGGTGAAGGTGAGGGTTAGGATAAGGGTTAGGATTAGGGTTATTTTTTGGTGTAGGGTTATGTTTATGGTTACGTTGATGGTGAGGGTGAGGGTGAGGGTTAGGGTTAGGGTGATGTTTAGGGTTTGGGTTAGGGTGAGGGGTAGGGTGAGGGGTAGGTTTAGGGTTAGGGTTAGGGTGAGGTTTAGGCTGAGGGTTTTGGTTAGTTGTATGGTTAGGTTTAGGGTTAGGGTTAGGTTGAGCGTGAGGGTTTGGGTTAGGGTAAGTGTTAGGGTTAGGTTGAGTGTTGGGGTTAGGTTGAGGGTTATGGTGAGGGTTTGGGTGAGGGTGAGGGTTAGCTTTAGTGTTAGTGATATGGTGATGATTAGAGTTAGGGTTAGGTTTAGGGTTAATGTAAGTGTTAAGGTGAGGATTAGGGTGAGGGTTAGGGTTAGGGTAGGGAGAATGTTAGGTTTAGTGTTAGGGTGAGCTGTAGGTTTAGTGTGAGGGGTAGGGTTAGGTTTAGGGTTTGAATTAAGGTGAGGGTAAGTGTTAGGGTGAGGGTTAGGGTGAGGGTGAGGGTTAGGGTGAGCATTAGGGTTAGGGTCAGGGTTAGGTTTAGCTTTAGGTTTAGGGTGAGTGTTAGGGTTAGTGTGAGAGTTAGGGTGAGGTTGAGGGTAAGGGTTAAGGTGAGGGTTAGGTTGAGGTTGAGGTTTAGGGTAAGGGTGAGCTTTAATGTGATAGTTAGGGTTAGAGTTCGGGTTAGGATTAGGTTGAGGGTTAGGGTGAGGGTTAGGGTTAATATTAGGGTTAAGGTTAGGGTTAGGGTTAGGGCTAGGTTGTGGGTAAGTTTTAGAGTGAGGTTTAGGATGTGGGTTAGGGTTAGTTTGAGGGTTAGAGTTAGTGTTAGTGTTAGGGTGAGGGTAAGGATTAGGGTGAGGTTTAGGGTGAGGGTGAGATTTAGGACTAGGATGAGGGTTAGGGTTAGTATGAGGGTTAGAGTTAGGGTTAGGGTTAGGGTAAGGGTAAGGCTTAGGGTTACGTTTAGGGTGACGGTGAGGGTTAGTGTGAGGGTTATTGTTAGGTTTAGGGTAAGGTTTATGGTGAGGTCTAATGTGAGGTTGAGGGTTTGGGTGAGGGTGAGAGTGAGGGTGAACGTTTCGGTTAGGTAACGGTCAAGATTAGGGTTAGGGTGAGGATTAGGGTGAGGGTCAGGGATAGGATGAAGTTTAGGGTTAGAGTGATGGTTAGGGTTAGTGTGAGGTTTAGGGTTAGGGTTAGGGTGAGGTTTAGGGTTTGGGTTTGCATTAGGGTTAGGGTGTTTTTGAGGGTTATGGGTATGGTTAGGTTTAGTGTTAGGGTGAGGGTTAGGGTTAGGGTTAGGGTTAGGATGAGGGTTAGTGTAAGGGGTAGGGTTAGGGTTAGGGTGAATGTTAGGATTAGGGTGACGGTTAGGGCAAGGGTAAGGGTTAGGGTTATGTTGAGGGTTAGGTTTAGGGTTAGGGTTAGGGTGAGAGTGAGGGTTAGGGTTAGGGTTTAGGGTTAGGGTGAGGTTTAGGGTTAGGGTTAGGGTTAGTGTAAGGGATTGATTTAGGGTGAAGGTTAGGGTTAGAGTTAGGATTAGGGTTAGGGTGAGGCTTAGGTTTAGGTTTAGGATGAGGGTTAGGGTTAGGTTTAGGGTGAGGTTTAGGTTTAGGGTGAGGTCTACGATGAGGATGAGGGTTAGGATGAGTGTGAGGGTGAGGTTGAGGGTTTTGGTTAGGTAAGGGTTAGGGTTAGGGTTAGGGTGAGGATTAGGGTGAGGGTGAGGTTTAGGTTGAGGGTTATGGTTAGGGTGAGGGTTAGCATGAGGCTGAGGTTTAGGTTGAGGTTTAGGGTGAGGGTGAGCGTGAGGGTTCAGGTGAGGTTCAGGGTTCGGGTGTCGGCTAGGGTTAAGTTTAGGGTGAGGATTAGGTTGACGGTGAGGGTTAGGATTAAGGTTAGGGTGAGGGTTAGGTTTAGGGTGAGGCTTAGGATGAGGTGTAGGTTTAGGGTTAGGGAGAGGGTTAGGGTTAGGGTGAAGGTTAGTGTTAGTTTGAGGGTTAGGGTGAAGGTGAGTTTGAGGTTGATGGTTAGGGTGAGGGTGATGGTGATGGTGAGGGTTAGGGTTAGGATTCGGGTTAGGTTTCGGGTGAGAGTTAGGGTTAGGGTTTGGGTTAGGGTGAGGGTGAGGGTGAGGGTGAGGGTTAGTGTTAGGGTTAGGGTGAGGGTTAGTGTGAGTGTTAGTTTTAGGGTTAGGGTAAGGGTTAGGTTTAGGTTGAGCGTTAGTTTTAGGTTTAGGGTTAGGGTGAGGGTGATGCTGAGGATTAAGGTTAGGGTTATTTTGAGGATAAGGGTTAGGGTGAGGATTAGGGTGAGGGTTTAGGTTAGAATAAGGTTTAGGGTAAGGGTTAGGATTAGGGTTACGGTTATGGTAAGGGTTAGGGTTAGGGTAAGGGTTAGGGTGAGGCTTAGGGTTAGGGTTAGTGTTAGGGTGAGGGTTAGGCTTAGGGTTAGGGTTAGGGTAAGGGTTAGGTTTAAGTTTAAGGTTAGGTTAAGTTTAGGGTTAGTGTGAGGGTTAGGGTTAGGGTGGTGTTTAGGTAGACGGTGAGGGTTAGGGTGAGGGTGAGGTTGAGCATGAGGTTTAGTGTGAGGGTGAGGGTGAGTGGCAGGGTGACGGTGAGGGTTAGGGTTAGGGTTAGGTTTAGGGTGAGGATTAGGGTGAGGGTGAGGGTTAGGGTTAGGTTGAGGGTTAGGGTTATGTTTAGGGTTAGGGTGAAGGTTAGGGTGAGAGTTAGGTTTAGGGTTAGGATGAGGGTTAGGCTTACTGTGAGGGTTATGATTAGGGTTTGGGTTAGTGTGAGGATAAGTTTTAGGGTGAGTGTTAGGTTGAGACTGAGGGTTAGGGTTAGCGTTAGTGTTAGGGTGAGGGTTAGGATGGGGGTTAGGGTTCTTGTTAGGGTTGGGTGAGGGTTAGGTTGAGCGTAAGGATTAGGGTGAGGGTTAGTTTGATGGTGAGGGATAGGGTAATGGTGAGGGTAAGGGTTAGGGTTAGGGTGAGAGTGAGGGTGAGGTTAAGTGTAAGGGTTAGGGTCAGGGTTAGGTTAAGGGTGAGCGTTAGGGTTAGCATTGGGGTTAGGGTTAGGATGATTGTTAGGGTTGGGGTTAGGGTGCAGGTTAGTGTTAGGGTTAGAGTGAGGGTAAGGGTCAGGTTTAGGGTTAGGATTAGGTTTAGTGTTAGGGTGAGGCTGAGGCTGAGGGTGAGTGTGAGTGTGAAGTTTAAGGTTAGGGTTAGGTTTAGGGTGAGGGTGATGTTTTTGTTTAGGAAAGGTTGAGGTTAGATTTAGGGTGAGGATTAGGGTGGGGGTGAGGTTTAAGTTGAGTGTTATGGTTAGGGTGAGTGTTAGGGTTAGGGTTAGGGTTAGGGTTAGGGTTAGGGTGATGTTTAGTGTGACGGTGAAGGTGAGAGTGAGGGTTCGGGTGAGGGTTAGGGTTACGGTGAGGGTTAGGGTTAGGGTTATGGTTAGGATTAGCGTGAGGGTAAGGGTTTTATTGACATTCAGGTTGAGGGTGAGTGTTAGGGTTAGGTTTAGGCTTAGGGTGAGGGTTAGGTTGAGGGTTAGGGTTAGGGTTAGGGAGATGGTTAGGGTGAGGATTAGGGTGAAGTTTAGGGCTAGGGTTAGGGTTTGGCTTAGGGTGAGAAGGGGTAGGGTGAGGGTTAGGGAGAGGGTGAGGGATAGGTTATTGTGAGGGTAAGGTTTAGGCTAAGGCTTAGGTTGAGAATGAGCATTTGTGTTAGCACAGGGTTGGGTTGAGCATGAAGGTTAGGGTTAGCCTGAGGGGTAGTTTTAGGGTTAGGGTTAGGGTTAGGGTTAGGGTGAGGTTAAGGTTTACGGTGTGGGTGAGGTGAGGGTTAGGGTTAGCCTTAGGGCGAGGGTGAGGGTTTGGGTTAGGGTTAGGGTGAATGTGAGTGTGAGGGTTAGGTTTAGGATTAGGGTTAGGGTTACAGTTAGCTGAGGTTGAGGGTATGAGTGAGAGTGAGGGCTAGGTTTAGGGTTAGAGAAAGGGTTAGGGTTAGGTTTAGGGTTAGTATTAGAGTTAGGGTTAGGTTTAGGCTGAGGTTGAGGGTGAGGTTGAGGGTGAAGGTGAAGTTTTAGTTTTAGGGTTAGAGTTACGGTTAGGTTGAGCACTAGGATGAGGGTGAGGGTTAGGATTAGCATTAGGGTTAGGGTGAGGCTTAGGGTGAGGGTTGAGTGTTAGGTTTAGTGTTAGGGTGAGGGTGAGGGTTAGGGTTAGTGTGAGGATGAGGGTCTGAGTTAGGATTAGGGTTAGGGTTACATTTAGGGTTAGGGTGATGGTGAGGGTTAGAATTAAGATTAGGGTTAGGGTTAGAGTTAGGTGAGAGTGAGGGTGAGGGTTAGGGTTTGGGTTAGAATTATAGTGAGGGTGGCAGGAGGGTTAGAGTTAGGATTAGGATTATAATTATGGTTAAGGATAGGGTGAGGGTTAGGGTGAGGCTTAGGGTTAGGATTAGGGTTAGTTTTAGTGTGAGGATCAGGGTGAGGGTGAGGGTTAGGGTGAGGGTGAGAAGGAGGGTGAGGGTTAGGGTGAGCTTTAGGGTTAGGGTTAGGGTGAGGGTTAGGTTATGGCGGAGGTTTATGTATAGGGCAAGTGTTAGGGTTACGGTGAGGGTGAGGGTTAGGGTGATGGTGAGGGTTAGGGTTAGGGTTAGCGTGAGGTTTAGGGTTAGAGTTAGGGTTAGTGTAAGGTTTATAGTTAGGGTGACGGGTAGGATTAGGGTTAGGATTAGGGTTAGGATGAGGGTGACGGTGAGGGTTATGGTTAGGGTTAGGTTTAGGGTGAGGGTTAGGGTTAGGGTAAGGCTTAGGGTTGGGGTTAGCATAAGGGTGAGTGTGAGGGTGATGGTTAGGGTTAAGTTTAGGGTGAAGGTGAGGTTAGGGTTAGGGTTAGGGTTAGGGTTAGGGTGAGGGTGAGGGTGAGGGTTAGGGTTAGGATTAGGTTTGGGGTTAGGTTTAGGATGAGGGATAGGATGAGGGTTAGAGTTAGGGTTAGTGTGAGGGTTACGGTTACGGTTATGGTGAGAGTAAGGTTTAGGGTGAGGGTTAGATTGAGTTTGAGGGTTAGGGTTAAGGTGAGGTTTAGGGTGAGTTTTAGGATTAATGTAAGGGTTAGGGTTAGGGTGAGGGTAAGAGTTATAGTGAGAGTTATTGTGAGGGTGAGCGTTAGGGTTAGGGTTAGGGTAAGGTTTAGGGTGAGCGTTAGGGTGAGGGTTTGGGTTCGGGTTAACATTAGGGTTAGGTTGAGGGTGAGGGTTAGGGTGTAGGTTAGGGTTAGGGTTAGGGATAGGGTGAGGATTAGGTTTAGTGTGAGGGTGAGGTTCTGGGTTAGGGTTAGGTTTATGGTTAGATTTAGGATGAGGGTGATGTTGAGGGTTAGATTTAGGATTAGCGTTAGGGTTATGGTTAGGGTTAGGGTGAGGGTGAGGGTGAGGCTTAGGGTTATGGTTAGGGTGAGGTTTAGGTTTAGGGTGAAGGCTATGGTGAGTGTGAGGGTTAGAGTGAGTGTGACGGTGAGGGTGAGGGTTTTGGTTAGGTAAGGGTTAGGGTTAGGGTTAGGGTGAGGATTAGGGTGAGAGTGAGGCTTAGGTTGAGTGTTAAGGTTAGGGTGAGGGTTAGGGTGAGGCTAAGGGTAAAGGTGATTATTCGGGTTCGGGTGAGGGGGAGGGTTTGGGTGAGGTTGAGGGTTCTTGTGTGGGTTAGGGTTAGGTTTAGGGTGAGGGATAGGGTGACATTGAGGGTTAGCGAGAGGGTGAGATTTAGGATTAGGGTTAGGGTGAGGGTTAGGTTTAGGGTTCGGGTTAGGATGAGGGGTAGGGTTATGTTTAGGGAGAAGTTTAGGGTTACAGTGAGGGTTTGGGTTAGTTTGAGTGTTAGGGTGAAGGTGAGTTTGAGGTTGAGGGTTAGGTTGAAGGTGATGGTGACAGTGAGGGTTAGATTTAGGATTCGGGTTAAGGTTAGGGTGAGGGTTAGGGTTATGGTTAGGGTTAGTTTGAGGGTGAGGGTGAGGCTTAGTGTCTGGGTTAAGGTTAGGTTTATGTTTAGGGTGAGGGCTACGGTGAGGGTGAGGGTTAGGGTGAGTGTGAAGGTGAGGTTGAGGGTTAGGGTTAGGGTGACTCTTAGGTTTAGGTTTAGGGTGAGGCTTATGGTTAGGGTGATGTTTAGGGTGAGGGTGAATGTGAGAGTGAGGCGGGTGAGGGTTAGGGTTAGGGTGAAGGTTAAGGTTAGGGTTAGCATTAGGGTTAGGGTGAGACTTAGGGTGAGGGTTTAGTGTTAGGGTTAGGGTGAGGGTGAGGGTGTGGGTTAGGGTGAGGGTGAGGGTGAGGTTTTCGGTTAGGGTGGGGGTTAGAGTTACAGTGAGAGTGAGGGTGAGGGTGAAGGTTAGGATTAGGGTTAGCGTTAGCCATAGGATGAGGTTGAGGTTCAGGGTTAGTGAGTTTTTGAGGGTTAGGGATACCGTTAGGGTTAGTGTTAGGGTGAAGGTTAGGGTTAGGGTTAGGGTTAGGATGAGGGTTAGGGTAAGGGGCAGGGTTAGGGTTAGGGTTAGGGTTAGGGTTAGGGTTAAGGTTAGGGTGAGTGTGAGGCTTAGGGATAGGGTTAGGGTGAGGGTTAGGGTTAGGTTGATTTTTAGGGTGTCAGTGAGGGTTAGGGTGAGAGTGAGGTTCAGCGTGAGGGTTAGGGTTAGGGTGAGGGTGAGTGTGAGTGTGACGGTTAGGATTAGGTTTAGGGTGAGGGTAAGGCTTAGGGTTAGGATTAGGGTTAGTGTAAGGGTTAGGCTGAGCGAGAGGGTGAGGTTGAGGGTGAGGGTGAGGGTTAGGGTGAGTGTTAGTGTTAGACAGAGGGTTAGGGTGAGGGTGAGTTTGAGGGTCAGGGTGAGGTTGAGGGTGAGGTTGAGGGTGAGAGTTAGGATTAGGGTTCCGGTTAGGGTGAGGGTGAGGTTTAGGTTTAGGTTTAGGGTTAGTGTTATTGTCAGGGTTATGGTTAGGGTTTGGATTAGGGTGAGAATGAGGGTGAGGGTTAGCATGAAGATTAGAGTTAGGGTTATGGTTAGGGTGAGGCTGAGGATGAGGGTTAGGTTTAGGGTTAGGGTTAGGGTTAGGATGAGGGTTAGGCTGAGGGTTAGAGTTAGGGTTAGTGTGAGGCTTAGGGTTAGGGTTACGGTTAGGGTGAGGGCAAGGGTTAGGGTGAGGGTTAGGGTGAGTTTGAGGGTTGATGTTAGGGTGAGGTTTAGGGTGAGTTTTAGTGTTAATGTTAGGCTTAATGTTAGGGTGAGGGTAAGGGTTATAGTGAGAGTTATTTTGAGGGTGAGGGTTAGGGTTAGGGTGAGGGTTAGGGTAAGGGTTTGGGTTCGGGTTAGCATTAGGGTTAGGTTGAGGGTGAGGGTTAGGGTGAGGCTTAGGGTTAGGGTGAGGGATAGGGTTAGTGTAAGGGTTAGGGTGAGAGTTTGGGTGAGGGTTTGGTTAAGGTTTAGGGTTAGGGTGAGGGTTAGGATGAGGGTAAGATTTAGGGTGAGGTTTAGGGTGAGGTTGAGTATTAGGGTTAGCATTAGTCTTAGTGTGATGGTTAGGGTTAGGTGTAGCATTAGGGTTAGTGTTAGGATTAGGTTGAGGGTTAGGATTAGGGTTAAGGTGAGGGTGATGTTTAGTGTTAGCATTAGGTTTATGGTTAGGGTTAGAGTGAGGGTGAGGGTGATGGTTAAGTATAGGATTAGGTTTAGTGTTAAGGTGAGGCTGAGGTTGAGGATGAGGTTGATGCTGAGGGTTGGGTTAGGGTTAGGCTTAGAGTGAGGGCTAGGCTGAGGGCGAGGGTTAGGGTGAGGGTTAAGGTGAGGGTGGGGTTTTAAGTTAGGAAAGGGTTACGGTTAGGTTTAGGGTGAGGATTAGGCTGAGGGTGAGGTTGAAGGTGAGGGTTAGGGTTAAGGTGAGGGTTAGGGTTAGAGTTAGGCTGAGGGTTAGGGTTAGGATTAGGGTTAGGGTTAGGCTGAGGGTGAGAGTGAGGGTGAGGGTGAGGGTTAGGTTGTAGGTGAGGGTTAGGGTTAGGGTGAGGGTTAGGGTGACGGTGTGGGTTAGGTTGAGGGTTAGGATTAGTGTGAGGGTTAGGATTAGGATTAGTGTGAGGAAAAGTGTTAGGGTGAGGATTAGGATGAGTGTAAGAGTTAGTGTAAGGTTTAGCCTTAGGGTTAGGGAGAGGTATAGGGTTAGAGTTCCGGTTAGGGTTAGGATGAGGTTTATGGTTGGGGTGAGTGTTAGGGTTACAGTTAGGGTGAGTGTGAGGGTGAGGTTTCGGGTTCGGGTTCGGGTTAGGGTATGGATTAGGGTTAATTTTATGGTGAGTGTAAGGGTTAGGGTGAGGTTTAGGGTGAGGGTTAGGATTACGGTGAGGGTTAGGGTGACGTTGAGGGTTAGGGTGACAGTGAGGGTTAGAGAGGGTGAGGTTTAGGTTTAGTGTTAGCGTTAGGGCGAGGGTTAGGGTCAATGTTTGGATTTGGTTGACAGTTAAAGTGAGGATTAGTGTTAGGTTTAGGTTTAGGGTTAGTGTCATGATTAGGGTTAGTGTTAGGTTTATACTGAGATTAAGGTTTAAGGTGAGTGTTAGGCTGATGGGTAGGTTTAAGGTAAGGGTGAGGGAGAGGGTGAGGGTAAGGATTAGGGTGAGGGTTAGGGTGAGGGTGAGGCTCAGGGTTAGCATTAGGGTTAGGGTTTGTGTTAGAGTGAGGGGTAGGGTTAGGGTTCAGGTGAGGATGAGGGTTAGGGTTAGCATTAGGTTTAGGGTTAGGGTGAGGATGAGGGAGAGGGCTAGTTTTAGGGTGATTGTGAGGGTGAGGGTTAGGTTTAGGGGTAGGGTGAGGTTAAGGTTAAGGTGTGGGTTCTGGTTAGGGTGAGGGGGAGGCTAAGGATTAGGGTGAGGTTTAGGGTGTGAGTGAGGGTTAGGGTTTGAATTAGAGTTAGTGTTAGGGTTAGGGTGAGGGTGAAGGTGAGGGTTAGGGTTAGGGTTAGGGTTAGGGTTTGGATGAGGGTCAGGATGAGGGTGAGGGTGAGGGTTAGTTTTAAGGATAGGGTTAGGGTTAGGGATAGGATTAGTGTAAGGGTGAGTGCTAGGGTGAGTGTGAGGGATAGGGTTTGGTTAGGGTGAGGGTAATTGTTAGTGTGAGGGGTAGTGTGAGGGTTAGGGTTAGGGTGAGGGTGAGGTTTAGGTTTAGTGTGAGGGAGTGGGTTAGGGTTACGGTTAGTGTTAGGGTAAGGTTAAGGGTTACAGTGAGGGTTAGAGTGAGAGTGAGGTTTAGGTTTAGCGTGAGTGTGAGGGTGAGGGTCAGAGTGAGGGTTCGTATTAGAGTTAGGATTACAGTTGGGGTGAAGGTGAGGGTTATGTTTAGCGTTAGGGTGAGGGTTAGGTTTAGGGTGATGTTTAGGGTGAGGGTGAGTGTAAGGGTGAGGGTGATGGTTCGGGTGAGGTTGAGGATTAGGGTGTGGATGAGGGTTAGTGTGAGGGTGAGGGTTAGGGTTAGGTTTAGGCTGTGGGTTAGGGTTAGGATTAGGGTGAGGGATAGGGTCAGGGTTAGGGTGAGGTTTAGGGTTAGGTTTAGAGTAAGTGTGAGGATAAGTGTTATGGTGAGGGATAGGGTTATTGTTAGGGTTAGGGTTAGGTGAGGGTTATTGTTAGGGTTAGGGTTAGGGTTAGGATGAGGGTTAGGGTAAGGGTTAGGGTTGGTGTTAGGGTAATGGTGAGTGTGAGGGTGATGGTTACGGTTAGGTTTAGGGTGAAGTTGAGGGTTCGGTTTATGATTAGGTTTAGGGTTAGGCTTAAGGTGAGGGTGAGGGTGAGGGTGAGGGTTAGGGAGAGGTTTAGTTTTAGGTTTAGGGTTAGGGTGAGAGTGAAGATTAGGTTGAGGTGAGGGTTCGGGTTTGGGTGAGGGTTAGGGTGATGGTGAGGGTCAGGGTGAGGGTGAGGTTTAGGTTTAGTGTTAGCTTTAGAGTGAGGGTTAGGATCAGGATAGGATTAGAGTGAGTGTTAAGGTGAGGGTTAGGGTTAGGGTTAGGGTGAACGTGAGGAGTAGGTTTAGGTTTAGGTTTAGGGTGAGGGTGAGGGTGAGGGTTAGGGTTTATGGTTCGGGTTAGGGTAAGGGTTAGGATTATGGTAAGTGTGAGGGCTATGGTGAGGATGAGGGTTAGGGTTAGGTTTAGGGTGATGGTTAGGGTTACGGTGAGGGATAGGGTTAGGGTTAGTGTGAGGGTGAGGGTTAGTTTTAGTGTGAGGGTTAGGGTTTGTGTTAGGTTTAGGGTAAGATTAAGTTTTAGGATGAGGTTTAGGGTAAGAGTGAGGGTTAGGGTTAGCGTGAGTTTAAGGGTGAGGGTTAGGGTTATTGTTAGGGTTAGGGTGAAGGTGAGGGTTATGTTTAGGGTTAGGGTGAGGGTGAGGGTGAGGGTTAGCGTTTATGGTTCGGGTTAGGGTAAGGGTTAGGATTATGGTAAGTGTGAGGGCTATGGTGAGGATGAGGGTTAGGGTTAGGTTTAGGGTGATGGTTAGGGTTACGGTGAGGGATAGGGTTAGGGTTAGTGTGAGGGTGAGGGTTAGTTTTAGTGTGAGGGTTAGGGTTTGTGTTAGGTTTAGGGTAAGATTAAGTTTTAGGATGAGGTTTAGGGTAAGAGTGAGGGTTAGGGTTAGCGTGAGTTTAAGGGTGAGGGTTAGGGTTATTGTTAGGGTTAGGGTGAAGGTGAGGGTTATGTTTAGGGTTAGGGTGAGGGTGAAGGTGAGGGTTAGCGTTTATGGTTCGGGTTAGGGTAATGGTTAGGATTATGGTAAGTGTGAGGGCTATGGTGAGGATGAGGGTTAGGGTTAGGTTTAGGGTGATGGTTAGGGTTACGGTGAGGGATAGGGTTAGGGTTAGTGTGAGGGTGAGGGTTAGTTTTAGTGTGAAGGTTAGGGTTTGTGTTAGGTTTAGGGTAAGATTAAGTTTTAGGATGAGGTTTAGGGTAAGAGTGAGGGTTAGGGTTAGCGTGAGTTTAAGGGTGAGGGTTAGGGTTATTGTTAAGGTTAGGGTGAAGGTGAGGGTTATGTTTAGGGTTAGGGTGAGGGTTAGGGTTAGGGTGATGTTTAGGGTGAGGGTGAGGGTTAGGGTGAGATTGAGGTTTCATGTGAGGGTGAAGGTTAGGGTGAGGGTGAGGTTTAGGGTTAGGGTTAGATTTAGGGTGTAGGTTAGGGTTAGGGTTAGGGTTAGGATGATGGTTAAGTTTGCGTTTAGGGTAAGGGTGAGGGTGACAGTGAGGATGAGGGCTAGGTTTAGGGTGAGTGTGAGGGTTAGGTTTAGGATTAGTGTTAGTATGATGGTGAGGGTGAAGTTTACAGTTAGTGTTAGTTTTCGGGCGAGGGTGACGTTTAGGTTTAGGATTAGGGTTAGGGTTAGGTTTCGGCTTAGGGTGAGAGTAAGGATGAGGGTGAGATTTAGGGTGTGGTTGAGGGTTAGGTTTAGGGTGAGGTTTAGGGTGATGGTGAGCATTAGGTGAGGGTGAGATTTAGGTTTAGTGTTAGACATAGGCTGAGGGTTAAGATCAGGGTCAGGATTAAGGTGAGGGTTAGGGTTAGGGTTATATTTAGGTTTAGAGTTAGTGTGAGGATTAGGTTTAGGGTGAGAGTAAGCGTTAGGGTGAGGGTTAGACTGAGGGTGAGGGATAGTTTTAGTGTTAGTGTTAGGGTGAGCATGTGGGTGAGGATTAGGTTTAAGGTTAAGGTTAGGGTGAGGATTAGGGTGAGGGCAAGTGTTAGGATTAGCTTTAGGTTGAGGGTCTGGGATAGGGTTGTGGTGAGGTGAGGGTGAGGGTGAGTGTGAGGGTTAGGGTTAGGGTTAGCTTTAGGGTGAGGGTGAGGTTTAGGTTTAGGGTGAGGGTGAGGGTTTAGTTTAGGTAAGGGTTAGGGTAAGATTACGGTGAGAATTTGGATGAGGTTGAGGGTTAAGGTGAGCGTTAGGGTTAGGGTGAGCGTTAGGGTTAGGATTAGGGTGAGGGTTATTGTTAGGGTGATGTTTAGGGTGAGGATGACGGTGAAGGTTCGGGTGAGGGGGAGGGTTAGGTTTAGGGTTAGTGTGAGTGTTATAGTTAGGGTTAGGGTTAGGGTGATGGTGAGGGTTAGGGTTAGGGTGAGTGTGAGGTTGAGGGTGAGGGTGAGGCTTAGGGTTAGGGTGAGGGTTAGTGTTAGGGTTAGGGTTAGGGTGAGGGTGAGCGTTAGGGTGAGAGTGAGGGTTCGGTGAGGTGGAGGGGTAGTGGGAGCGTTATGGTTATGGTTCTGGTTGGAGTTATGGTGAGAGTGTGGATGAGGGTTAGGTTTAGGATTAGGGTTAGGGTTAGACTGAGGGTGAGTGTGAGTGTGAGGGTGAGGGTGAGGGTTAGCGTTAGGGTGAGGGTTAGGTTTAATGTTAGGGTAGGGTTAGCATGAGGGATAGGGTTAGTGTTAGATTTAGGATGAGGGTTAGGCTGTGGGGTAGGGTTAGCGTTAGGGTGAGGGTTAGGGTTAGTGTGACTTTTAGGGTTAAGTTTAGGGTCAGGGTTAGGATTGGGGTTAGGGTGAAGGTTAGGGTTTTGGTTAGGGTGAGGGTGAGGTTTAGGGTTAGGGATAGGGTTAGGGTGAGGTTCGGGTGAGGGCTAGGGTGAGTGTGAGGGTTAGGATTAGGGTTAGGGATAGGGTGAGAATTAGGTTTAGAATTAGGGTTAGGGTTTGGGGTAGGGTTAGGGTGAGGGCTAGGGTGAGTGTGAGGGTTAAGGATAGGTTTAGGGATAGGGTGAGGATTAGGGTTAGGGTTTGGGTTAGGGTGAGGTTTAGGCTGATGTGTAGGGTTATAGTTAGGGTGAGGATTAGGTTTAGTGGGAGTGTTAAGGTTAGGTTTAGGGTTAGGGTTAGTGTGAGGGTTCGGGTGAGGGTTCGGGATAAGGTGTGGGTGACAGATAGGGTTAGTGTGAGGACTAGGTTTAGGTTTAGGGGTACTGTTAGGGTTAGGGTTAGGGTGAGGGTAAGGGTTAGATTTAGGGTGATTGTGAGGGTAAGGGTTAGGGTTAGTGTTAAAGTTAGGGTGAGGGTTCGGGTTAGTGTGAGGGTTAGGGTTAGAGTTAGGGTGAGGGTGAGGGTTAGGATTAGAGTTAGGGTTAGGATTAGGTTTAGGGTGAGGTTGAGGTTTAGTGTTAGGGTGAGGGTTAAATTTATTGTTAGGGTTAGGGTTCGGTTGAGGATGAGGGTGAGGTTGAGGGGTAGGATTAGGTTAGGGTTAGGCTTAGGCTGAGGGTGAGGGTGAGGATGAGGTTGATGTTTAGTGTTAGGGTTAGGGTGAGTGTGAGGGCTAGGGTGAGGGTGAGGGCTAGGGTGAGGGTGAGGTTGAGGGTGTCGTTTACTTCAGGGTTAGGGTTAAGCTGAGATTATCGTTAGGGTGAGGGTTATGGTTAGGGTTAGGGTGTGGGTTAAGGTTAAGGTGATGTTTAGGGTGAGGGTTAGGGTGAGAGTTAGGGTGAGGTTTACGGTTTGTGTTAGGATTAGGGTTAATGTGAGGGTGAGGTTTAGGGTTAGAGTTAGGGTTATGGGGGGGTGAAATTGAAGGTCAGGTTTAGGGTTAGTGTTAGAGTTAGGGTTAGCATGAGGGTTAGGTTGAGATTTATGGTTAGGGTTAGGGTTAGGGTTAGGATGAGCGTTAGGCTGAGGGTTAGGGTTAGGGTTAGTGTGAGGGTTAGGGTTAGGTTATGGTTAGGGTTAGGGTTCAGTTAGGGTGAAGGTTAGTTTTAGGTTTACGGTTAGGATAAGGTTTAGGGTGAGGGTTAGGGTTAGGGTTAGTGTGAGGGTTAGGTTTAGGGTTAGGGTTAGGGTGTGGACTATGGTGAGGGTGAGGGTTAGGGTGAGGGTTAGGGTTAGGGTCAGGGGTAGGTTGAGTTTTAGGATTAAGGTAAGGACTAGGGTTAGGCTGAGGGTGAGAGTGAGGTTGGGGGTGAGGGTTAGGGTTAGAGTGAGAATTAGAGTGAGGGGGAGGGGGAGGGGGAGAGTTTGGTTTAGGGTTAGATTTAGTTTTAGAGTGAGGGTTAGGATTAGGGTAGCACTAGCTTTAGGCTGAGGGTGAGGGTGAGCTTGAGGTTGAGGTTGAGGTTTAGGGTTAGAGTGAGGGTTAGGTTTAGGGGTAGGTTTAGGGTGACAGTTAGGGTTAGGGTTAGGGTTAGGATGAGCGTTAGGCTTAGGGTAAGGTTTAGGGGTAGTGTGAGGTTTAGTGTGAGGGTTAGGTTTAGGGTTAGGGTTAGGGTGTGAGCTAGGGTGAGGGTGAGGTTTAGGGTGAGAGTGAGGTTGAGGGTTTAGTTTAGGTAAGGCTTAAGGTAAGGTTAGGTTGAGAATTAGGGTGAGATTGAGGGTTAAGTTGAGGTTTAGTGTTAGGGTGGATGTTAGGGTTACTGTGAGGTTTCGGGTTACGCTTAGGGTGAGGTTGAGGGTAAGTTTTTTGGTGAGGGTTATGGTGAGCTTGAGGGTTAGTATTAGAGTTAAGGATAGGATTAGGGTGAGGGTGAGGGTGAGAGTTAGTGATAGGGTGAGGGTTAGGGATGGGGTGAGGGTTAGGGTTAGGTTTAGGGTTGGGGTGAGGATGAGGGTGAGGGTGAGGGTTAGGGTTATGGTTAGGGGTAGGGTGAGGTTTAGGCTGAGGTTGAGGGTGAGGGTGAGGGTGAGGTTGAGGGTTAGGTTTACGGTGAGGGTTAGGGTGAGGGTGAGGGTTAGGGTTAGGTTTAGTATTAGGATTACGGTTAGGGTTAGGATGAGTGTGAGGGTTAGGGTTAGGTTTAGGTTTAGGCTGAGGGTGAGTGTGAGGGTTAGGGTGAGTGTTAGGGTTAGGGACATGGGGAGGGTTAGGATGAGGATTAGGGTTATGATTAGGGTTAGGGTGAGGCCGAGGGAGAGGTTGAGGTTTAGGGTTAGTGTTAGGGTGATGTTTAGGGTTAGGGTTAGGGTTAGGTTTAGGGTGAGTGTGAGGTTTAGGGTTTGAGTTAGGGTTAAGGTGAGGCTGAGTGTGAGGCTTTGGGTTAGGTTTAGGATTACGATTATGGAAAATGTTAGTGTGAGTGTGTGGTTTAGGGTTAGGGTTTGCTTAGGTTTACACTGAGGGTGAGGGTGAGGGTGTGGGTTAGGGTTAGGATTTGGGTTAGGGTGAGGGTGAGTGGGTGTGTTAGGGTTAGGTTTAGGTTTAGGCTAAGGTTTAGGCTAATGGTGAGGTTGAAGTTGAGGGTTAGTGTTAGTGTGAGGTTTAGGGTAAGGTTTAGGGGGAGGGTTAGGATGAAGGTTAGGGTTAGGATTAGGGTTAGGATGAGAGTGAGGGTGAGGGTTAGGGATGGTGTTAGGGTGAGGGTTAGGATGTGGGTTAGGATTAGTGTTAGGGTGAGGGCTAGGGTGAGGGTGAGGTTTAGGGTTAGGGTTAGTGTTCGTTTTAGGTTTAGGTTTAGGTTGAGGATGAGTTTTAGGGTTAGAGTTAGGGTACGGGTGAGGCTGAGATTGAGGGATAGGTTTAGGGTTAGTGTTACAGTTAGTGTTTCGGTGAGGGTTAGGATGAGCATGAGCATTAGCATTAGTGTTAGGATTAGGATTAGAGTCAGGGTTAGGGTGAGTGTGAGGGTTAGGGATAGGGTTAGGTTTAGGATTAGGGATAGGATGAGGATTAGGGTGAGTGTGAGGGTTAGGGTTAGTGTGAGGGTTAGGGTTAGGGTTAGGGTGAGAGTTAGGGTTCGGTTAAGTTTAGGGTTAGTGTGAGGGTTAGGGTTAGGGTTAGGGTGAGATTTAGGGTTAGGGTTAGGTTGAGGTTTAGGGTTAGGGTAAAGATGAGGGTTAGGGTTAGGGTTACTGTGAGGGTTAGGATGCGGATTAGGGTTATGATTAGCGTTAGGGTGAGGGCTAGGATGAGGGTGAGGATTAGGGTTATTGTTAGGGTAAGGTTTAGGGTTAGGGTTAGGTTTAGGGTGAGGGTTAGGATGAGGGTTAGTGTTACGGTGAGGGTGAGGGTTAGGGTTGGAGTGAGGGTTAGGGTTAGGATTAGGGTTCATGTGAGGTTGAGGTTATGGGTTAGTGTTAGGGTTAGGTGAGGCTGAGGGTGAGGGTTAGGGTTAGTGTTAGCGTTAGGTTTAGGGTTAGGTTTAGGGTGAGGGTTAGGGTGAGGCTGAGGATTGGGGTTAGGGTTAGAATTAGGATTAGGTTTAGGGTTAGGGTGAGAGTGAGGGTTAGGTTTAGGTTTATGGTTAGGCTTAGGTTTAGGCTGAGGGTGAGGGTGAGGGTGAGTGTTAGTGTTAGTTTGAGGGTTAGGTTTAGGGTATGTGGAGGGTTAGAATGAGGGTTAGGGTTAGGATTACGGTTAGGCTGATGGTTAGGGTGAGGTTGAGGTTTAGGGTTAGTGTTAGGGTGAGGTTTAGGGTTAGGGTTTTGTTTGGGGTGAGTGTGAGGTATAGGGTTTGAGTTAGAGTTAACATGAGGCTGAGGGTGAGGCTTAGGGTTAGGGTTAGGATTAGGATTAGGGTAAGGTTTAGGGTGAGTGTGAGGGTTAGTGTTAGGGTTAGTCTCATGGTTACACTCAGGGTAAGGGTGAGGATTAGGTTTAGGTTTAGGTTTAGGGTGACAGTGAGTGTGTGTGTTAGGGTTAGGTTTATGTTTAGGCTAAGAGTTAGGCTAAGGGTGAGTTTGAGGGTGAGGGTTAGGGTTAGGTTGAGGTTTAGGGTTAGGGTGATGTTTAGGGTTAGTGTGAGTGTTAGTATTAGGGTTAGGTTTAGTGTTAGGGTGAGGGTAAATTTTAGGGTTAGGGTTAGGTTTATGATGAGGATTATGGTTTAGGTGAGGTTTAGGGTTAGGATAATGTAAGGGTGAGGGCTAGGCTGAGGGTTAGGGTGAGGGTTAGGGTTAGGCTTAGAGTTAGGATGAGGGCTAGTGTTAGGGTTTGGGTTAGGGTGAGGGTGAGGCTGAGGATTAGGGTTAGGTTTAGGGTTAGGTTTAGGGTTAGGTTTATGGTGAGTGTTAGTGTTAGGGTCAATGTTAGGGTTACAATGAGGGTTGGGGTTAGGCTTAGGGTTAGGTTTAGGCTTAGAGTTATGGTGAGGGTTAGGATGAGAATTAGGTTTACTATTAGGGTTAGGGTGAGGGCTAGGGTGAAGGTGAGGATTAGCGTTAGTGTTAGGGTAAGGTTTAGGTTTAGGGATAGGGTTAGGTTTAGGGTTAGGATGAGGGTTAGGTTTAGGGTGAGGTTTAGGGTTAGGATTAGGGTTAGGCTGAGTTTGAGTTTTAGCATTAGGGTTAGGGTTAGTGTTAGGCTTAGGTTTAGGATTAGGATTACTTTTATTGTTAGGGTTAGGTTTAGAGTTATGGTGAGGGTGAGGGTGAGTGTTAGATTTAGGGTGAGGTTTAGGTTTAGGGTTAGGATTAGGGTTAGGGTGATAGTGAGGTTTATGATGAGATTTAGATTTAGTTGGAAGATTAGGTAGAGGGTTAGGTTTAGGGTAAGTGTTAGGGTTAAGTTTAGGTTGAGGGTTAGGTTGAGGTTTAGGGATAGGGTTAGGGTTAGGATTAGAGTTAGGGTGAGGGTGAGTGTGAGGTTTAGGGTTAGGATTAGGCTTAGGCTTACGGTTAGGCTAAGGGTGAGGGTGGTGTTGAAGATTAGGGTTAGGGTTATGGTTAGGTTTAGTGTTAGGGTGAGGGTTAGTGTTAGGGTTAGGGTTAGAGTTAGGGTTAGGGTGAGGGTGACGTTTAGGGTAGAGTTAGGGTTAGGGTGAGTGTTAGGTTTAGAGTGAAGGTTAGGGTGGGGTTGAGGTTAAGGGTAAATTTTAGGGTTAGGCTCAGCGTGAGGGTTACGGTAAGGGTGAGGGTTAAGGTAAGGTTGAGGGTTAGGGTTAGGGTGAGGGTTAGGGTAAGGTTTAGGATGAGGGTGAGGGTTAGATTGAGGATTAGTGTTAGGTTTAGTGTGAAGTTTAGGGTGAGGATGACGGTTAGGGTTAGGGCGACGTCTAGGGAGAGGGTGAGGTTTAGGGTTAGTGTTAGGGTGCGGTGTAGGGTTAAGTTGATGGTTAGGGTTAGTGTGAGGTTTAGTGTTGGGGTTACGGTTAGTGTTAGGGGAAGGGGAAGTGTTAGGGTGAGGGTTAGGGTTAGGTTGAGGGTTATGTTTAGGGTGAGGATGAGGGTTAGGGATAGGGTTATTGTTAGTGTTAGGGTTAGGGTTAAGGTTATGGTGAGGGTGAGTGTGAGGGATAGGGTTAGGGCTAGTATGAGGGTTAGGGATAGGGTTATGTTTAGGTTTAGGGTCAGGTTGAGGTTTAGTGTTAGAGTTAGGGTTAGGTTGAAGCTGAGTGTGAGGGTTAGGGTTAGGATTAATGTTAGGGGTAGGCTTAAGATGATGGTTAGGTTGAGGGAGAGGGTTAGAGTTAGGGTTAGGAATGGAATTAGGGTTAGTGTTAGGGTGAGTGTGAGGGTTAGGGTTAGGGTTAGGCTTAGGGTTTGATTTAGGTTTAGATTTAGCGTTAGGGTGATGGTGAAGGTTAGGGTTAGTTAGGTTTAGGGTGAGGTTTAGGTTGAGGGTTAGGGTAAGGGTCAGTGTTAGGGTTATGGTTAGGGTGAGAGTTAGGGGGAGGGTTATGCTTAGGGTTAGGGTTAGGGATAGGATTAGGGTTAGCGTGAGGGTGAGTGTGTTTGTTAGGTTTAGGTTTAGTGTTAGTCTTAGGGTTAGGCTGATGGTGAGGTTGAGGTTGAGGGTTTGGGTTACGGGGAGGGTTTCGATGAGGGTTAGATTTAGGATTAGGGTTAGGGTAAGGGCTAGGGTGAGTGTGAGGGTGAGGTTTAAGGTTAGGGTTATGGTTAGGGTGAGGGTAAGGTTTAGGGTTAGAGTTTAGGGTGAGGGTTAGTGTGAGGGTGAGGGTTAGGGTTAGGTTTAGGATTAGGATTAGGGTTTGGGTTAGTGTGAGTGTGAAGGTTAGGTTTAGGGTTAGACTTAGGGTTCGGCTGAGGGTTAGGGTGAGGATTAGGGTTAGGATTAGGGTTAGGTTGAGTTTGAGTGTTAGCATTAGGGTTGGTGTTAGGGTTAGGTTTACCGTTAGGATTACTGTTATTGTTAGGTTAGGGTTAGAGTTATGGTGAGGGTGAGGGTGAGGGTGAGTGTTAGGGTTAGGGTGAGGTTTATGGTTAGGGTTAGGATTAGGGTTAGTGGGAGGGTGTGTTTTATGGTTAGATTTAGTTTTACTTGGAGTGTTAGGTCGAGGGTTAGAGTTAGGCTAAGTGTTAGGGTTAAGGTTAGGTTGAGGGTTAGGTTGAGATTTAGGGTTAGGGTTAGGGTTAGGGTTAGGGTTAGGATTAGGGATAGGGTGATTGTGAGTGTGAGGTTTAGGGTTAGAGTTAGGCTTAGGCTTAGGGTTAGGCTGAGGGTGAGTTTGGGGGTGAGGATTAGGTTTAGAGTGATGGTTAGGGTTAGGGTTAGGGTAAGGGATTGTGTTAGGGTTAGGGTTAGAGTGAGGGTTAAGGTGAGGGTGAGGTTTAGGGGTAGATTTTTGGTTAGGGTGAGGGTTAGGATTAGAGTGAGGGTTAGGGTGGGGGTGACAGTAAGTGTAAATGTGATTGTTAGGCTGATGGTGAGGGTTAAGGTAAGGGTAAGGGTTACGGTTAGGGTGAGGGTTAGGGTTAGGTTTAGGGTGAGGTTGAGGGTTAGATTTTGGATTAGTGTTATGGTTAGTGTGAAGTTTAGGGTGAGGATGATGGTTAGGGTTAGGGCGAGGTCTAGGGAGAGGGTGAGGTTTAGTGTTAGTGTTAGGGTGAGGTTAAGGTTTACGTTGATGGTTAGGGTTAGTGTGAGGTTTAGTGTTAGGTTTAGTGTTAAGGTGAGGGTAAGTGATAGGGTGAGGTTTAGGGGTAGGGTGAGGGTTATGTTTATAGTGAGGGTTAGGGTTAGGGTTAGGGTTATTGTTAGCCTTAGGGTTAGGGTTAAGGTTATGGTGAGGGTGAGGGTTAGCATTAGGTCTTGGATGAGGTTTAGAGATAGGATTATGGTTAGGGTTTGGTTCAGGGTGAGGTTCAGTGTTAGAGTTAGGGTTAGGGTGAGGCTGAGGGTGAGGGTTAGGGTTAGTATTAATGTTAGGGTTAGGCTTAAGGTGAGGGTTAGGTTGAGGGTGTGGGTTAGGGTTTGGGTTAGTTGTACATTAGGTTTAGTGTTAGGGTGAGTGTGAGGGTTAGGGTTAAGGTTAGGGATAGGCTTAGGATTGGGCTGAGGTTAAGGGTGAGGGTTGGGTTAGGATGCGGTTTAGGGTTAGGGTTAGGTTGAGTGTGAGTGTTAGGGTTAGGGTTAGGCTTAGGATTAGGCTGAGGGTGAGGGTGTGGTTTAGGGTTAGGGTTAGTGTTAGGGTGAGGTTTAGGGTTTGGGTTAGTGTTAGAGTTAGGTTTAGGGTGAGGGTGAGGTTTAGGGATAGAGTTAGAGTTAGGGTGAGGTTTAGGTTGAGGGTTAATGTTTGGGTTAGTGTTATGGTGAGAGTTAGAGGGAGGGTTAGCCTTAGGGTTAGGGTAGGGACAGCATCAGGGTTAGAGTGAGGGTGAGTGTGTGTGTTAGGTTTAGATTTAGGGTTAGGCTTAGGGTTAGGATGAGAGTGAGGTTGAGGGTGAGGGTTAGGTTTAGGGGAAGGGTTAGGATGAGAGTTAGGGTTAGGATTAGGCTTAGGGTAAGGGTAGGGTGAGTTTGAGGGTGAGGTTTAAGGTTAGGGTTAGTTTCAGGGTTAGGGTGAGGTTTAGGGTTAGAGTTAGGGTTAGGGTGAGGCTGAGGGTGAGGGTTAGGGTTAGGGTTAGTGTTAGGTTTAGGGTTAAGTTTAGGGGGAGGGTTAGGGGGAGGGTTAGGTTTAGGATTAGGAGTAGGGTTTTGGTTAGTGTGAGTGTGAGGGTTAGGGTTAGGTTTAGGGTTAGGCTTAGGGTTAGGCTGAGGGTGAGGGTGAGTTTTAGATTGAGGATTAGGGTTAGGGTTAGTGTGAGGTTTATGGTGAGGATGAGGGTTAAGGTTAGGGTGAAGGCTAGGGTGAGGTGAGGGTTAGGGATAGTGTTAGGGTGAGGTTTAGGGTTAGGGTGAGGTTTAGGGTTAGTGTGAGGGTAATTATTAGGTTCAGGATTAGTGTTAGGGTGAGGGTAAATTTTAGGGTGAGGTTTAGGTTTAGGGTTAGGGTTATGGTTAGGGTGAGGGTTAGGGTTAGGATAAGTGTAAGGGTGATGGCTAGGCAGAGGGTTAGGGTGAGGGTTAGGGTTAGGTATGGGGTCAGGTTTAGGATTAGGGTTAGGGTGAGGGTGAATATGAGGGTTACGATTAAGGTTAGGGTTAGGCTTAGAGTTAGGATGAGGGTTAGGGTTAGGGTTTGTGTTAGGGTTAGGGTGAGGCTGAAGATTAGGTTTAGGTTTAGGGTTAGGTTTATGGTGAGAGTTAGTGTTAGGGTCAGTGTTAGGGTTACAGTCAGGGTTGGGGTTAGGGTTAGGGTTAGGTTTAGGCTTAGAGTTAGGGTGAGGTTCAGGATGAGGATTAGGTTTACGATTAGGGTTAGGGTGAGGGCTAGGGTGAAGGTGATGGTTAGGGTTAGTGTTAGGGTAAGGTTTAGGGTTAGGGTGAGGGTTAGGGTGAGGG
This sequence comes from Dipodomys merriami, assembly GCF_024711535.1. Classification (NCBI taxonomy): domain Eukaryota; kingdom Metazoa; phylum Chordata; class Mammalia; order Rodentia; family Heteromyidae; genus Dipodomys; species Dipodomys merriami. The sequence continues at coordinate 1,217,543 of NW_027202849.1, forward strand.
TAAGGATGAGGGTGAGGGTTACAGTGAGGGTGAGGGTTAGGGTTAGGGTGAGGGTTAGGGTTAGGATTAGGGTTAGGGTGAGGTTGAGTGTGAGCATTAGAGTTAGGGTTAGGGTTAGGGTTAGGTTTAGGGTTTGGATTACTCTTATTGTTGGGGTTAGGGTTAGAGTTATGTTGAGGGTGAGGGTGAGTGTTAGGGTTAGGGTGAGGTTTAGGGTTACGGTTAGGATTAGGGTGAGGGTGAGGTTTATAGTTAGATTTAGGTTTAGTTGGAGGGTTAGGTCAAGGGTTAGTTTAGGTTAAGTGTTAGGGTTCAGGTTAGGTTGAGGGTTAGATTGAGGTTTAGGGTTACGGTTAGGGTTAGTTTTAAGATTAGGGTTAGGGTGAGGGTGAGTGTGAGTTTTCGGGTTAGGGTTAGGTTTAGGCTTAGTGTTAGGTTAATGGTGAGCATAGGCGTGAGGATTAGGTTTAGGGTGATGGTTAGGGTTAGGGTGAGGGTTAGTGTTAGGGTTAGGGTTAGAGTTAGTGTGAGGGTTATGGTTAGGTTTTGGGTTAGGGTGAGGTTGAGGCTGAGGATTACGGTTAGGTTTAGGGTTAGGTTTAGGTTTTGGGTTAGTGTTAGGGTTAGGGTAATGGTGAGGTTTAGGGTTAGGGTTAGGGTTAGGCTGAGGTTGAGCTTGGGGGTGAGGAATAGATTTAGAGTTAGGGTAAGGCTTAGGGTTATGGTTATTGTTAGTGTTATGGTTAGGGTTAAGTTGGCGGTGAGGGTGAGGCTTAGGGTTATTTTTAGGGTTAGTGTTAGCGTGAGGTTTAGAGTTAGGGTTATACGGAGGGACAGGATGAGGTTTACGGTTAGGAATAAGGTTAGGGTGATTGCTAGGGTGAGGGTGAGGTTTAGGGTTAGGTTTAGGGTTATGGTTAGTGTTAGGGTTAGGATTAGGGTTAGGGTTATGGTGAGGATTAGTGTTAGGGTAGGCTTAGGACTAGGCTGAAGGTGAGGTAGGGGGTGAGGATTAGAGTTAGGGTTAGGGTTAGGGTTAGGGTTAGCGTTATTGTTAGTGTTATGGTTAGGATTAAGTTTGCTGTGAGAGTGAGGCTGAGGATGAGGGTTATCGTTAGGGTTAGGGTTAGGGTTAGGCTTAGTGTTATTGTTAGGGTTACGGTTACAGTAATGGTGAGGTTGAATGTGAGGGTCAGGTTTAGGGTGAGGTTTAGGGTGAGGGTTATGGTTATGGTTAGGGTGGGTTTTAGGGTTAGGGTTTGGGTTAGGGTGATGGTGAGGGTGAGGTTTAGGGTTAGATATAGGGTTATGGGGAGGGTTAGGGTGAGGGTTAGGGTTAGGGTTAGTGTTAGGCTTAGGTTGAGGATGAGGTTGAGGCTGAGCGTGAGGCTTAGGGTTAGGTTTAGGGTTAGTGTTATTGTTAGAGTTACGGTTAGAGTAATGGTGAGTTTGAATGTGAGGGTCAGGTTTAGGGTGAGGTTTAGGTTGAGGTTTATTGTTAGGGTTAGTGTGAGGGTGAGGTTTAGGGTTAGGGTTAGGGTTAGGCGGAGGATTAGGCTGAGCTTTAGGGATAGGTTTAGTGTTAGGGTTAGGGTGAGGGTGAGGGATAGGTTGAGGTTTAGGGATAAGGTTAGGTTTAGGATTAGGGTTAGGGTGACGGTGAGTATGAGGGTTAGTGTGAGGGTTAGGCTTAGGCTTAGGGTAAGGCTGAGGGTGAGGGTGGTGGTGAGGATTAGGCTTAGGGGAATGGTTTGAGTTAGGTTTAGTGTTCTTGTTATGGTTAGGGTTAGAGTTACGCTGAGGGTGAGGGTGCGGGTGAATGTTATGGTTATGCTTAGCGTGGGGTTTAGGGTTAGGGTTAGGGTTAGGGTGAGGGTGAGGGTGAGGTTTAGGGTTAGATATAGAGTTAGGGGGAGGGTTATGGTTGGGGTTAGGGTCAGTGTGAGGGTCAGTGTTAGGGTTAGTGTTAGTGTTAGGGTGAGGGTTATGGTTACTGTGAGGGTGAGAGTGAGTGTTAGGGTTAGGGTTAGGTATAGGGTGAGGTTTAGGGTTTGGGTTTGGGTCAGAGTTAGGGTTAGGGTGAGGGTTAGGTTGAGGGTTAGGGTAAGGGTTACTTTTAGGGATAGGGGTAGGGTGAGAGTTAGGGGGAGGGTTAGGTTTAGGATTAGGATTAGGGATAGAATGAGGGTGAGTGTGTGTGTGTTATGTTTAGGTTTAGGGTTAGGCTGAGGGTGAGGTTAGGGTGAGAGTTAGGGTTAGGGGGAGGGTTAGAATGAAGATTAGGTTTAGGTTTAGGGTGAGGTTTAAGGTTAGGGTTAGGGTTAGGATTAGGGTGAGGGTGAGGTTTAGGGTTAGAATTAGGGTTAGGGTGAGGCTGATGGTGAGAGTCAGGGTTAAGGTTAGTGTTAGGTTTAGGGTTAGGTGTAGGGTGAGGGTTAGTGTGAGGCTGAAGGTTAGTGTTAGTGGTAGGATTAGGATTAGGTTTAGCGTTACAGTGAATTTGAGGGTTAGGGTTAAGGCTTAGGGTTAGGCTGAGGGTGAAGGTGAGAATGAGGGTTAGGGCCAGGGTGAGGGTTAGGGTTAGGGTTATGGGGAGGGTTAGGATGAGGGTTAGGGTTAGGATTAGGGTTAGGATGAGGGCAAGGGTGATGGTGAGGTTTAGGGTTCGGGTCCGGGTGAGGTTTAGGGTTAGGGTTAGTGTTAGGGTTATGGAGATTGTGAGGTATAGGGTTAGAGTTAGGCTTAAGGTGAGGCCGAGGGTTAGACTTAGGGTTAGTGTTAAGATTAAGATTAGGGTAAGTATTAGGGTGAGTGTGAGGGTTAGGGTTAGGGTTAGGGTTAGGCTTAGGGTTACACGGAGTTTGAGGGTGAAGGTGAGGGTTAGGGTTAGGATTAAGGTTAGGGTAAGGGTGAGTGTGTGTGTTAGGGATAGGTTTAGGGATAGGTTTAGGGTTATGCAGAGGTTGAGGTTGAGGGTGAGGGTTAGGGTTAGGGTGAGGGTTAGGGTAAAGGTTAGGGGGAGGTTTAGGAAGAGGGTTAGGTTTAGGATTAGTGTTAGGACAAGGGCTCGGTTGAGGGTGAGGTTTAGGGTTAGGATTAGGGTGAGGGTTAGGGTTAGGTTTAGGGTGAGAGTTAGGGTTTGGGTTAAGTTTAGGGTTAGGGTGTGTGTTAGGGTAAGGGTTACGGTGAGGGTGAGGGTTAGGGTTAGGTTGAGGGTTAGGTTTCGTATTGGGTTAGGGTTAGGGTGTGGGTTAGGGTTAGTGTTATATTGAGGGTTAGGATGAGGGTTATGATTAGTGTTAGGGTGAGGGCTAGGGTGAGGTGATGTTTACGGTTAGGTTTAGGGTGAGGTTTAGCTTTTGGGTTAGGGTTAGGGTTAGGGTGAGATTTAGGGTTAGAGTTAGGGTTAGTGTTAGCGTTAGGGTTAGGGTGAGGGTTAGGGTTAGGGTTAGGCTTAGGCTTAGGCTTAGGCTTAGGCAGAGCATGCCTGTGAGTGTTAGGGATAGGGTTAGGGTGACGTTAGGCTTAGATTTAGGCTTAGGCTTATGCTTAGGCCGAACAAGCATGTGAGTGTTAGGGTTAGTTAGGGTGAGGGTTAGGATGAGCTTTAGGGTTAGGATTAGTGTTAGTGTGAGGGCTAGGATGAGGGTTATGGTGAGGGGTAGGGTTAGGGATAGGGTGAGGTTTAGGATTAGGTTTAGGGTGAGGGTGAGTGTGAATTTTAGGGTTAGTGTTAAGCTTAGAGTTAGGGTGAGGGTTAGGGTTAGGGTTTGGGTTAAAGTGAGGTTGAGGCTGAGATTTAAGGTTAGTTTTAGGGTTAGGTTTAGGGTTAGTTTTAGTGTTAGGGTTAGGGTTAAGTTTAGGGTGAGGGTGAGGGTGAGTGTGAGGTTTAGGGTTAGGCTTAGGCTTAGGCTTAGGGTTAGGCTAAAGTGAGGGTGGGGGTGAGGATTAGGGATCGGGTGGTGTTTTGGGTTTGGGTTAGGGTGAGGGTTAGTGTTAGGGTTAGGGTTAGGGTTAGGGTGAGGGTGAGGTTGAGGGTTAGGGTTATGGTTAGGCGGAGGATTAGGCTGAGATTTAGGGATAGGTTTAGTGTTAGGGTTAAGGTGAGGGTGAGGGTTAGGTTGAGGTTTAGGGATAGGGTTAGGTTTAGGATTAGGGTTAGGGTGAGGGTGAGTATGAGGTTTAGTGTGAGGGTTAGGCTTAGGCTTAGGGTAAGGCTGAGGGTGAGGGTGGTGGTGAAGATTAGGCTTAGGGTAATGGTTCGAGTTAGGTTTAGTGTTCTTGTTAGGGTTAGGGTTAGAGTTACGGTGAGGGTGAGGGTGTGGGTGAGGGTTATGGTTATTGTTAGGGTGGGTTTTAGGGTTAGGGTTAGGGTGAGGGTGAGGGTGAGGGTGAGGTTTAGGGTTAGATATAGGGTTAGGGTTAGGGTTAGGGTTAGTGTTAGTGTTAGACTTAGGTTGAGGATGAGGGTGAGGCTGAGGGTGAGGGTTAGGGTTAGGGTTAGGGTTAGTGTTATTGTTAGGGTTACGGTTAGAGTAATGGTGAGGTTGAATATGAGGGTCAGGTTTAGGGTGAGGTTTAGGTTGAGGTTTAGGGTAAGGGTTAGGGTTAGGATGAGGGTGAGGTTTAGTGTTAGGTTTAGGGTTAAGCGGATGATTAGGCTGAGGTTTAGATATAGGTTTAGTGTTAGGGTTAGGGTGAGGGTGAGAGTCAGGTTGAGGTTTAGGGATAGGGTTAGGTTTAGGATTAGGGTTAGGGTGAGGGTGAGTATGAGGGTTAGTGTGAGGGTTAGGCTTATAAGTTTAGGCTGAGGGTGAGGGTGGGGGTGAGGATTAGGCTTAGGGTAATTGTTCGAGTTAGGTTTAGTGTTATTGTTAAGCTTAGGGTTAGAGTTACGGTGAGGGTGAGGGTGCGGGTGAGGGTTAGGTTATGGTTAGGTTGGGTTTTAGGGTTAGGGTTAGGGTTAGGGTGAGGTTGAGGGTGAGGTTTAGGGTTAGATATAGAGTTAGAGGGAGGGGTAGGGTTTTGGTTAGTGTTAGTGTGAGGGTCAGTGTTAGGGTTAGTGTTAGTGTTAGGGTGAGGGTTATGGTTACTGTGAGTGTGAGGGTGAGTTTTAGGTTTAGAGTTAGGGATAGGGTGAGGTTTAGGGTTTGGGTTAGTGTCAAAGTTAGGGTTAGGGTGAGGGTGAGTTTTAGGTTTAGAGTTAGGGTTAGGGTGAGGGTTAGGTTGAGGGTTAGGGTAAGGGTTACTTTTAGGGGTAGGGATAGGGTGAGAGTTTGGGGGAGGGTTCGGTTTAGGGATAGGATTAGGGTTAGAATGAGGGTGAGTGTGTGTGTTAGGTTTAGGTTTAGGGTTAGGCTTAGGGTTAGGCTGAGTTTGAGGTTAGGGTGAGGGTTAGGATTAGGGGGAGTGTTAGCATGAGGATTATGTTTAGGTTTAGGGTGAGGTTTAATGTTGGGGTTAGGGTTAGGATTAGGGTGAGGGTGAGGTTTAGGGATAGATTTAGGGTTAGGGTGAGGCTGAGGATGAGGATTAGGGTTAGGGTTATTGTTAGGCTTAGGTTTACACTGAGGGTGAGGGTGAGATTGAGGGTTAGGGTTAGGATTAGGGTTAGGGTGAGGGTGAGTGTGTGTGTTAGGGTTAGGTTTAGGTTTAGGTTAAGTGTTAGGCTAAAGGTGAGGTTGAGGTGAAAGTTTGGTTTAGGGTGAGGGTTAAGGTAAGGGTTATGGTGAGGGCTAGGATGAGGGTTAGGGTTAGGATTAGGGTTCGGGTAAGAGTGAGGGTGAGGGTTAGGGTTAGTGTTAGGGTGAGGGTTAGGATGAGGGTTAGGATTAGGTTTTGGGTGAGGGCTAGGGTTTGGGTGAGGTTTAGGGTTAGGGTGATGGTTAGGGTTAGTGGTAGGGTTAGCGTTAGGTTAGGGTGAGGGTAAATGTTAGGGTGAGGGTTAGAGTTAGGGTGAGGGTTATGGTTAGGTTGAGGGTTAGGGTTAGGTTTAGGGTTATTGTTAGAGTTAGGGTTAGGGTTACGGTTACGGTGAGGGTGAGGGTGAGGGTTAGGATTAGGGTTAGGATGAGGTTTAGGGTTAGGGTTAGATTTAATGTTAGGGTGAGAATGAGGTTTTCGTTTAGAGTTAGGATTCGTGTTAGTGTTAGGGTTATGGTGATGGTTAGGGTTAGGCTTAGGCTTATGCTTAGGCTTAGGCTGAGCATGAGGGTGAGGGTTAGGGTTATGGTTAGGGTGAGGGTATGGGTTAGCGTTAGGGTGAGGGTTAGAATGAGGTTTTGGGTTAGTACTAGGGTTAGGGATAGGACTACGGTGTGGGATAGGGTGAGGGTTAGGTTTAGGGAAAGCGTTAGGTTTAGTATTAGGGTTAGGGAGAGGGTGAGTGTGAGGGCTAGATTTGGGGTTAGGCTTAGGGTTAGGGTGAGGGTTAGAGTTAGGGTTTGGTTTAGGGTGAGGGTGAGGCTGAGGATTAGTGTTAGCTTTAGGGTTAATGTTAGGGTTAGATTTAAGGTTATGATTAGGGTTACAGTGAGGGTTAGGGTTAGGGTTAGGGTTAGGTATAGGCTTAGGGTTAGGCTGAAGGTGAGGGTGGGGATGAGGATTGGGGTTAGGTTTAGGGTCAAATTTGCGTTGAGTGTGAGGCTGAGGGTGACGGTTATTGTTAGGGTTAGGATTAGGGTTAGGGTTAGGGTTAGTGTTATTGTTAGTGTTAGGCTTAGAGTTACGCTGAGGTTGAGGGTAATGGTGAGGTTTATGGTTAGGGTGAGGTTTACTGTGAGATTTAGGGTTAGATTTAGGTTTAGTGTCAGAGAGAGGTTTAGGGTTGGAGTTAGGGTTAGGGAGAGGTTGAGGGTTAGGGTTAGTGGTAAGGTTAGGGTGAGGGTGAGGGTTAGGTTGAGGTTTAGGGATAGGGTTATGTTTAGGATTAGGTTTAGGGTGAGGTGAGTATGAAATTTAGGGTGAGGGTTAGTCTTAGGGTTAGGCTGAGGGTGAGGATTAGGGTGAGGATGATGGTTCGGTTTAGGGTTAGTGTTATTTTTAGGGTTAGGGTTAGATTTACGGTGAGGATGAGGGTGCGGGTGAAGGTTAAGGTTACAGGTAGGGTGGGCTTTAGGGTTAGGGTTAGGGTTAGGTTGAGAGTGAGTTTTAGGGTTAGAAATAGGGTTAGGGTGAGGGTTAGGGATAGGGTTAGTGTTAGGGTTAGGGTGAGGGTAAGGGTTAAGTTGAGGTTTAGGTTTAGGGTTAGGGTAAGTGTTAGTGTGAGGGTTTGTGTTAGGGTTAGGGTTAGGGTTAGGGTGAGGGTAAGTGTTAGGGTGAGGGTTTGGGTTAGGGTGAGGGTTACGGTTAGGGTAAGAGTTAGGATTAGGGTTAGGTTTATTGATAGGGTTAGGTTTACGGTTACAGTTTTGGTGAGGGTGAAGGTGAGTGTTAGTTTTAGGTTTAGGTTTTGGGTTAGGTTGAGGATTAGGTTTAGGGTTAGTGTAAGGGTTAGGGTTAGGTGGAGAGTTAGGCGGAGGGTTAGGGTTAGGGTTAGGTTTAAAGACAGGATTAGGGTTAGGTTGAGGGTGAGTGTGTGTGTTAGGGTTAGGTTTAGGGTTAGGCTTAGGGATAGGCTGAGGGTTCGGTTGAGGGGGAGGGTTAGAATGAGGGTTAGGATTAGGGTTCGGGTAAGGGCTAGGGTGAGGGTGAGGTTTAGGGTTAGGGTTAGGCTGAGGTTAAGGGTTAGGGTTAGGGTTAGGGTGAGGGTGAGGTTTAGGGTTAGAGGAAAGGTTAGGGTGAAGCTGAGGGTGAGTGTTAGGGTAACAGTTAGTGTTGGGTTTAATGTTGGGGTAAGGGTGAGGGTTAGGGTGAGGGTGAGGGTTTTGGTTAGGATTAGGATTAGAATTAGTTTTAGGGTTAGTGTGAGTGTGAGGGTTAGGGTTAGGGTTACGCTTAAGGTTAGGCTGAGGTTGACGGTGAAGTTGAGTGTTAGGGTTAGGCTTAGGGTTATGGGGAGTGTTAAGCTGACGGTTAGGTTACGATTAGTGTTAGGGTGAGGGCTAGGGTGAGAGTGATGTTTAGCCTTAGGGTTAGGGTGAGGTTTAGGGTTAGGGTTAGGGTGACGGTGAGGTTTAGAGTTAGAGTTAGGGTTAAGGTGAGTCTGAGGGTGAGGGTTAGGGTTAGGGTTAGGATTAGGATTCGGGTAAGGGTTAGGGTGAGTGTGAGGGTTAGGTTTAGGGATAGGGTTGGGCTTAGGGTTACACTGAGTTTGAGGGTGAAGTTGAGGGTTAGGGTTAGGATTAAGGTTAGGGTAAGGGTGAGTGTGTGTGTTAGGGATAGGTTTAGGGTTAGGTTTAGGTTTATGCTGAGGGTGAGGTTGAAGGTGAGGGTTAGGGTTACGGTGAGGGTTAGGGTAAGGGTTAGGGGGTGGTTTAGGAACAGGGTTAGGTTTAGGATTAGGGTTAGGGAAAGGGCTCGTATGAGGGTGAGGTTTAGGGTTAGGATTAGGGTGAGGGCTAGGGTTAGGGTTAGTGTGAGAGTCAGGGTGTGGGTTAAGTTTAGGCTTAGGGTGAGTTTTTATGTAAGGGTTATGGTGAGGGTGAGGGTTAAGGTTAGGTTGAGGGTTAGGTTTCGTATTAGGTTTAGGGTGAGGGTGAGGATGAGGGTTATGGTTAGTGTTATGTTGAGGGTTAGGATGAGGGTTATGATTAGTGTTAGGGTGAGGGCTAGGGTGAGGTGAGGTTTAGGGTTAGGTTTAGGGTGAGGTTTAGCCTTAGGGTTAGGGTTAGGGTTAGGGTGAGATTTATGGTTAGAGTTAGGGTTAGTGTTAGCGTTAGGGTTAGGGTGAGGGTTAGGGTTAGGCTTAGGCTTAGGCTTAGGCTTAGGCTTAGGCTTAGGCCGAGCATGCGTGTGAGGGTTAGGGTTAGGGTTAGGGTGAGGGTTAGGATGAGCTTTAGGGTTAGGATTAGTGTTAGGGTGAGGGCTAGGATGAGGGTTATCGTGAGGGGTAGGGTTAGGGATAGGGTAAGGTTTAGGATTAGGGTTAGGGTGAGGGTGAGTGTGAAGGTTAGGGATAGGGTTAGGCTTAGTTTTAGTGTTACGGTTAGGGGTAGGATTTGGGTTAAGGTGAGGGTGAGGCTGAGGATTAGGGTTAGGTTTAGGGTTAGATTTAGGTTTAGTTTTAGTGTTAGGGTTAGGGTTAGGGTTAGAGTTAGGGTGATGGTGAATGTGAGATTTAGGGTTAGGGTTAGGCTTAGGCTTAGGGTTAGGCTAAGGGCGAGGTTGGGGGTGAGGATTAGGGTTCGGGTGGTGGTTAGGGTTAGGGTTAGGGTGACGGTTAGAGTTAGGGTTAGGGTTAGAATTAGGGTGAGTTTTAGGGTTAGGTTTTCGGTTAGTGTGAAGTTGAGGCTGAGGATTAGGGTTAGGTTTAGGGTTAGGTTTAGGTTTAGGGATAGTGTTAGAATTAGGGTTAGCGTTAGGGTTATGGTGAGGTTTAGGGTTACGGTTAGGGTTAGGCTGAGGGTGAGCGTGGGGGTGAGGGTTAGAGTTAGGGTTAGGGTTAGGCTTAGGGTTATAGTTATTGTTCGTGTTATGGTTAGTGTTAAGTTTGCGGTGAGGGTGAGGCTGAGGCTTAGGGTTATGTTTAGTGTTAGGGTTAGGGTGAGGTTTAGGTTTAGGATTCTGGGGAGGGTTAGGATGAGGTTTAGGGTTAGGAATAGGGTTAGAGTGATTTGTAGGGAAGGGTGAGGTTTAGGATTAGGTTTAGAGTTATCGTTAGTGTTAGTGTTATGGTTAGGGTTAAGGTTATGCTGAGGGTTAGGGTTAGGGTTAGGCTTAGGGTTAGGCTGAGGGTGAGGGTGGGGGTGAGGATTAGAGTTAGGGTTAGGGTTAGGCTTAGGGTTAGGGTTGTTGTTAGTGTTATGGTTAGGATTAAGTTTGCTGTGAGGTTGAGGCTGAGGGTGAGCGTTATGGTTAGGGTTAAGGATAGGGTTAGTGTTATTGTTAGGGTAAGGTTTAGAATAATGGTGAGGTTGAAGGTGAGGTTCAGGTTTAGATTGAGGTTTAGGGTGAGGTTTAGGGTTAGGGTTAGAGTTAGGTTGAGGGTGAGGTTTAGGGTTAGGGTTAGGGTTAGGCGGAGGATTAGGCTGAGGTTTAGGGACAGGTTTGTGTTAGGGTTAGGTTGAGGGTGATTGTTAGGTTGAGGTTTAGGGATAGGGTTTGGTTTAGGATTAGGGTTAGGGTGAGGGTGAGTATGAGGGTTAGTGTGAGGGTTAGGCTTAGGCTTAGGGTTAGGCTGAGGGTGAGGGTGGTGGTGAGGATTAGGCTTAGGTTAATGGTTCGAGTTAGGTTTAGTGTTCTTGTTAGGGTTAGGGTTAGAGTTACGGTGAGGGTGAGGGTGCGGGTGAGGGTTATGGTTATGGTTAGGGTGGGGTTTAGGGTTAGGGTTAGGGTTTGGGTGAGGGTGAGGGTGAGGTTTAGGGTTAGATATAGAGTTAGGGGGAGGGTTAGGGTTAGGGTTAGGGATAGGATTAGGGTTAGAATGAACGTGAAAGTGTGTGTTAGAATGTGTGTGTTAGTTTTAGGTTTAGGGTTAGGCTTAGGGTTAGGCTGAGGGTGAGGTTGGGGGTGAGGATTAGGGTTAGGGTGATGGTTAGGGTTAGGGTAAGTGTAAGGGTTAGTGTTAGGATTAGGGTTAGAGTTAGTATTAGGGTGGGGGTGACGTTAAGGGTAAATGTGAGGGTTAGGCTGAGCATGAAGGTTAAGGTAAGGGTGAGGGTTAGGGTTAGGGTGAGGGTTAGGGTTATGTTTAGGGTGAGGGTGAGGGTTAAATTGAGGATTAGTTTTATTGTTCATGTGAAGTTTAGGGTGAGGATGAGGGTTAGGTTTAGGGCGAGGTCTAGGGATAGGGTCAGGTTTAGGGTTAGTGTTAGGGTGAGGTTTAGGATTACATTGATGCTTAGGGTTAGTGTGAGGTTTAGTGTTAGGGTTAGGGTTAGTGTTAAGGTGAGGGTAAGTGTTAGGGTGAAGGTTAGGGTTAGGGTGAGGGTTATGTTTAGTGTGAGGGTTATGGTTAGGGTTAGGGTTTTTGTTAGCATTAGGGTTAGGGTTAAGTTTATGGTGAGGGTGAGGGTGAGGTTTAGGGTTAGGTCTAGGATAAGGTTTAGGATAGGGTTGGGGTTAGGGTTAGGTTCAGGGTGAGGTTTAATGTTAGAGTTAGGGTTAGGGTGAGGCTGAGCGTGAGGGTTAGGGTTAGTATTAATGTTAGGGTTATAATTAAGTTGAGGGTTAGGTTGAGGGTGAGGGTTAGGGTTTGGGTTAGGAGTACATTAGGGTTAGTGTTAGGGTAAGTGTGAGGGTTAGAGTTAAGGTTAGGGATACGATTAGGGTTAGGCTGAGGTTGAGGGTGAGGGTTAGGTTTAGGGTTAGGTTTAGGGTGAGTGTGAGAGGTAGGGTCAGGGTTAGGCTTAGCATTAGGCTGAGGGTGAGTGTGAGGGTTAGGTTTAGGGTTAGGCTTAGGATTAGGCTGAGGGTGAGTGTGTGGGTTAGGTTTAGGGCTAGTCTTATGGTGAGGTTTAGGGTTTGGGTTAGGGTTAGATTTAGGGTTAGGGTGAGGGTGAGGTTTAGGGTTAGATTTAGGGTTATGGTGAGCTTTAGGTTGAGGGTTATGGTAATGGTTAGTGTTTGGGTTATTGTTAGGGTGAGAGTTAGAGGGAAGGTTAGGGTTAGGGTTAGGGTTAGGGACAGGAGAAGGGTTGGAGTGAGGCTGAGTATGTGTGTTAGGTTTAGGTTTAGGGTTAGGCTTAGGGTTAGGCTGAGGGTGAGTTTGAGGGTGAGGGTTAGGGTTAGAGGGGGGTTAGGATGAGGGTTAGGGTTAGGGTTAGGGTTAGGGTTAGGGTAAGGGCTAGGCTGAGTTTGAGGGTGAGGTTTAAGTTTAGGGTTAGGGTTAGGGTTAGGGTGAGGTTTAGGGTTAGAGTTAGGTTTAGGGTGAGGCTGAGCGTCAAGTTTAGGGTTAGGGTTAGTGTTAGGTTTAGGGTTAGGTTTAGGGTGTGGTTTATTGTTAGGGTGAGGGTTAGGGTTAGGTTTAGGATTAGGATTAGGGTTAGGGTTAGGGTGAGGTGAGTGTGAGGGTTAGGTTTAGGTTTAGGGTTAGGCTTATGTTTAGGCTGAGGGTGAGTGTGAGGGTTAGGGTGAGTGTTAGGTTTAGGGATATGGGGAGGGTTAGGATGAGGGTTAGGGTTAGGATTAGGGTTAGGGTGAGGGCAAGGGAGAGGTTGAGGTTTAGGTTTAGTGTTAGGGTGAGGTTTAGGGTTAGGGTTAGGGTTAGGGTTAGGTTGAGTGTGAGGTATAGGGTTACAGTTATGGTTAAGTTGAGGGTGAGGATGAGGGTTAGGGTTAGGTTTTGGGTTATGGTGAGGGTGAGTTAATGTGTTAGGGTGATTTTTAGGTTTAGGCAAAGGGTTAGGCTAATGGTGAGGTTGAAGTTGAGGGTTAAGGTTAGTGTGAGGTTTAGGGTAAGGTTTAGGGGGAGGGTTAGGATGAGGATTATGGTTAGGACTAGGGTTAGTGTGAGAGTGAGGGTGAGGGTTAGGGTTAGTGTTAGGGTGAGGGTTAGGATTTGGGTTAGGTTTAGTGTTTGGGTGAGGGCTAAGGTGAGGGTGAGGTTTAGGGTTAGGATTAGGGTTAGGTTTAGGGTTAGGTTTAGGGTGAGGGTGAGTTTTAGGTTTAGAGTTAGGGTAAGGGTGAGGCTGAGGTTGAGGGTTAGGTTTAGGGTTAGTGTTAGATATAGTGTTAGGGTGAGGGTTAGGGTGAGGTTGAGGATTAGGGTTAGGGTTAGGATTAGGATTAGAGTCAGGGTTAGGGTGAGTTTGAGGGTTAGGGTTAGGGTTAGGTTTAGCATTAGGGTTAGGCCGAGGATGAGGGTGAGATTGGGGGTTAGGGTTAGGGTGAGGGCTATGGTTAATGTTAGGGTGAGAGTTAGGGTTCGGTTAAGTTTAGGGTTAGGGTGAGGGTTAAGGTTAGGTTTAGGGTGAGCTTTAGGGTTAGGGTTAGGTTGAGGGTTAGGGTTAGGGTAAGGATGAGGGTTAGGGTTATTGTTAGTGTGAGGGTTAGGATGAGGATTAGGGTTATGATTAGGGTTAGGGTGAGGGCTAGGGTGAGGGTGAGGATTAGGGTTAGTGTTAGGGTAAGGTTTAGTTTTAGAGTTAGGGTTAGGGTGAGGGTTAGGATGAGGAATAGGGTTATGGTGAGGGTGAGGGTTAGGGTTGGGATTAGGGTTATGGTGAGGTTGAGTTTTAGAATTAGGGTTAGGGTTCAGGTTAGGTTTAGGGTTAGGATTAGTGTTATTGTTAGGGTTAGGGTTAGAGTTATGGTGAAGGTGAGGTTTGGGGTGATGGTTAGGGTTAGGGTAGGGTGAGGTTTAGGGTTAGGGTTAAGATTAGGGTTTGGGTGAGTTTGTGGTTAAGTGTTAGATTTAAGGTTAGGGTGAGGCTGAGTTTGAGGGTGAGGGTTAGGGTTAGGGTTAGGTTTAGGGTTATTGTTAGTATTAGGGTTAGTGTTACAGTTATTGTGAGGGTGAGGGTGAGTTTTAGGGTTAGGGCTAGGATGAGGTTTAGGAATAGGGTTAGGGTTAGGGTTAGGGTCAGGGTGAGGTTTAGTGTTAGAGTTAGGGTTAGGGTGAAGCTGAGGGTGAGGGTTAGGGTTCTGATTAATGTTAGGGTTAGGCTTAAGGAGAGGGTCAGGTTGAGGTTAGGGTTAGGAGTAGGATTAGGGTTAGTATTAGTTTGAGTGTGTGGGTTAGGGTTAGGGTTAGGGTTAGGGATATGCTTAGGATTAGGCTGACTTTGAGGGTAATGGATAGGGTTAGGATGAGTTTTAGGCCTAAGGTTAGGGTGAGTGTGAGGGTTAGGTTTATTTTTAGTGTCCGGATTAGGTTGAGGGTGAGGGTGTGGGTTAGGGTTAGAGTAAGGGTTAGGGTTAGGGTGAAGGTGAGGGTTAGGGTGTCAGGGTTAGTGTTAGGGTTAGGTTTAGGGTTAGGGTTATGATTAGTGTTAGGGTAAAAGTGATATTCATGGTTAGATTTAGGTTTAGTTGGAGGGTAAATTCGGAGTTTAGGGTTAGACTTAGTGTTAGGGTGAGTTTTAGGGTTTGGGTTAGGTCTAGAGTCAAGGTTAGGGTGACGGTGAGTTTTAGGGTTAGAGTTAGGGTTAGGGTGAGGTTTAGGTTGAGGGTTATGGTAAGTGTTAGTTTTATGGTTAGGGTGAGAGTCAGGGGGAGGTTTAGGTTTAGGATCAGGGTTAGGGATAGAGTGAGGGTGTGTGTGTTAGGTTTAGGTTTAGGTTTAGGCTAATGGTTAGGCTGAGAATGAGGTTGAGGGTGAGGGTTATTGTTAGTGGGAGGGTTAGGGTTAGGGTTAGGGTGAGAGTTAGGGTTCGGTTAAGTTTAGGGTTAGGGTGAGGTTTAGGTTTAGGGTTAGTGTGAGGGTTAGGTTTCTTGTTAGGTTGAGGATTAGGGTTAGGATAAGGATGAGGGTTAGGGTTAGGGTTAGTGTGAGGGTTAGGATGAGGCTTAGGGTTATAAATAGGGTTAGGATGAGGGCTAGGGTGAGGGTAAGGATTAGGGTTAGTGTTAGGGTAAAGCTTAGGTTTAGGGTTAGGGTTAGGGTGAGTTTTAGGTTGAGGGTTATGGTAAGGGTTAGTTTTAGGGTTAGGGTGAGAGTTAGGGGAAGGTTTAGTGTTAGGGTTAGGGTTAGGGATAGTATTAGGGTTAGAGTGAGGGTGAGTGTGTGTGTTAGGTTTAGGTTTAGGTTTAGGCTAATGGTTCGGCTGAGGGTGAGGTTGAGGGTGAGGGTTAGGGTAAGGGGGAGGGTTAGGATGAGGGTTAGGGTTAGGATTAGAGTTAGTTAGGGGCTAGGGTGAGTGTGAGGTTTAGGGTGAGGATGATGGTAAGGGTAAAGGTAAGGTTTAGGCTGAGGGTTAGGGTTAAGATAAGGGTGAGGGTTAGGGTTAGGTTTAGGGTTAGGGTAAGGTATAGGGTTAGGGTTAGGGTGAGGGTTAGATTGAGGATTAGAGTTAGGGTTAGTGTGAGGTTTAGGGTGAGGATGAGGGTTAGGGATAGGGTGAGGGTGAGGGTTAGAATTAGGGTTAGAGTGAGGGCTAGGGTGAGGGTGAGGATTAGGTTTAGGGTTAGGGTTAGGGTGAGGTTTAGGATTAGGGTGAGGGTTTGGGTTAGTGTGAGTGTTAGTGTTAAGGTTAGGGTTAGTGTTGGGGTGAGGGTAAGCGTTACGTTGTGGGTTAGGGTTAGTGTGAGGTTTATGGTTAGGGTGAGGGTGAGGGTTAGGGTTAGGGTTAGGTTGAGGTTTAGTGTTAGGGTTAGGGTTAGAGTTAGGGTTAGGGAGAGGGTGAGGTTTCGGGGTACATTTAGGGTTATCGTGAGGGTTAGGGTTAGTGTGCGGGTTAGCGTGGGGGTGATTGTAAGGGTAAAGGTGAGGGTTAGGCTGAGGGTGAGGGTTATGGTAAGTGTGAGTGTTAGGGTTATTGTGAGGGTTAGTTTTAGCGCTAGGGTGAGGTTGAGGGTTAGATTGAGGATTAGTGTTAGGGTTAGTGTGAGGTTTATGGTGAGGATGAGGGTTAGGGTTAGGGTGAAGGCTAGGGTGAGGGTGAGGGTTAGGGTTAGTGTTAGGGTGAAGTTTAGGGTTAGGGTGATGTTTAGTGTTAGTGTGAGTGTTAGTATTAGGGTTAGTGTTAGGGTGAGGGTAAGTTTTAGTGTGAGGGTTAGGTTTAGGGCGAGGGTTATGGTTAGGGTGAGGGTGAGGGTTAGGATAAGTGCAAGGGTGAGGGCTAGGCTGAGGGTTAGGGTGAGGGTTAGGGTTAGGTATGGGGTTAGGTTTAGGATTAGGGTTAGGTTGAGGGTGAATATGAGGGTTAGGATTAGGGTTGGGGTCAGGCTTAGAGTTAGGGTGAGGGTTAGGGTTAGGGTTTGGCTTAGGGTGAGGGTGAGGCTGAGGTTTAGGGTTAGGTTTAGGGTTAGGTTTATGGTTAGTGTTAGTGTTAGGGTCAGTGTTATGGTTACAGTGAGGGTTGGGGTTAGGGTTAAGTTTAGACAGAGTTAGGGTGAGGGTTATGATAAGGATTAGGTTTTCGATTAGTGTTAGGGTGAGGGCTAGGGTGAAGGTGAGGTTTAGTGTTAGTGTTAGGGTAAGGTTTAGGGTTAGGGTTAGGGTTAGGGTGAGGTTTAGGATGAGGGTGAGGGTTATGGTGAGGGTGAGGGTTAGGGTTAGGGTGAGGGTTAGGGTTAGGGTTAGGGTTAGGGTGAGGTTGAGTTTTAGCATTAGGGTTAGGGTAAAGTTTAGGGTTAGGATTATTCTTATTGTTGGTCTTAGAGTTAGAGTTATGGTGAGGGTGAGGGTGAGGATGAGTGTTAGGGTTAGGGTGAGGTTTGGAGTTAGGGTTATCATTAGGGTTAGGGTGAGGGTGAGGTATACGGTTAGATTTAGGTTCAGTTGAAGTGTTAGGTCGAGGGTTAGGCTTAGGTTAAGTGTTAGGGTTGTTAGGTTGAGGGTTTGGTTGAGTTTTAGGGTTAGGGTTAGGGTTAGGGTTAGGATTAGGGTTAGGGTGAGGGTGAGTGTGAGGTTTAGGGTTAGGGTTAGGCTTAGGCTTAGGGTTAGGCTAAGGGTGAGGTTGGGTGCGAGGATTAGTGTTAGGGTGAGGGTTAGTGTTATGGTTAGGGTAAGGTTGAGGGTTATATTGAGGATTAGTGTTAGGGTTAGTGTGAAGTTTCGGGTGAGGATGAGGGTTAGGGTTATGGTGCGGTCTAGGGATAGGGTGAGGTTTAGGGTTAGTGTTAGGGTGAGGTTTAGGCTAAAGGTGATGGTAAGGGTTAGTGTGAGGTTTAGTGTCAGGGTTAGGGTTAGTGTTAGGGTAAGGGTAAGTGTTAGGGTGAGGGTTAGGGTTAGGGTGAGGGTTATGTTTAGGGTGAGGTTCGGGTTGGGGTTAGGGTTATTGTTAGCGTTAGGGTTAGGGTTAAGTTTATGGTGAGGGTGAGTGTGAGGGTTAGGGTTAGGGCTAGGATGAGGTTTAGGCATAGGGTTAAGGTTAGGGTTAGGTTCAGGGTGAGGTTTAGTGTTAGAGTTAGTGTTAGGGTGAGGCTGAGCGTGAGGGTTAGGGTTAGGATTAATGTTAGGGTTAAGCTTAAGATGAGGGTTAGGTTGAGGGTGAGGGTTAGGGTTAGGGTTATGAGTAGGATTAGGTTGGTGTTAGGGTGAGTGTGAGGGTTAGGTTTAGGGTTAGGGATAGGCTTAGGGTTAGGCTGTGTTTGAGGGTTAGGGTTACGGTTAGGGTGAGGTTTAGGTTTAGGGTTAGGATGAGTGTGAGCGTTAGGGTTAGGCTTACGATTCAGCTGAGGGTGAGGGTATGGGTTAGGTTTAGGGTTAGGGTTTGGGTTAGGGTTTGGGTTAGGGTTAGATTTAGGGTTAGGGTGAGGGTGAGGTTTAGGGTTAGATTTAGGGTTAGGGTGTGGTTTAGGTTGAGGGTTAGTTTAAGGGTTAGTGTTAGGGTTAGGGTTAGGGTGAGAGTTAGGGGGAGGTTTAGGGTTAAGGATAGGATTAGGGTTAGAGTCTGGGTGAGTTTGTGTGTTAGGTTTAGGTTTAGGGTTAGGCTTAGTGTTAGGCTGAGTGTGAGGTTGAGGTTAAGGGTTTGGGTTAGGGTTAGGGTTAGGATGAGTGTTAGGTATAGGATTAGGGTAAGAGTAAGGTCTAGGGTGAGTGTGAAGGTGAGCTTTAA
Source organism: Dipodomys merriami (assembly GCF_024711535.1). NCBI lineage: Eukaryota > Metazoa > Chordata > Mammalia > Rodentia > Heteromyidae > Dipodomys > Dipodomys merriami. The sequence goes on from NW_027202849.1 coordinate 1,235,302, forward strand.
CGTTAGGGTTAGGGTTAAGGGTATTGTGAGGGTGAGGTTTAGTGTTAGAGTTAGGGTTAGGGTGAGGCTGAGGGTGAAGTTTCGGGTTAGTGTTAGTGTTAGGTTTAGGGTGAGGGTTAGGGTGAGGGTGAGGGTTAGGGTTTGGATTAGGATTAGGGTAAGGTTTTGGGTGAGTGTGAGGGTTAGGGTTAGGTTTAGGGTTAGGCTTAGGGTTAGGCTGAGGTTGAGGGTGGGGTTGAGAATTAGGGTTAGGATTGATGGCTTGGGTAGTGTTAGTGTTATTGTTAGGGTTAGGGTTTGAATTACTGTGAGGGTGATGGTTCGGGTGAGGGTTAGGGTTAGGGTTAGGGTTTAGGTTAGGTTGAGGGTTCGGTTTAGGTTTAGTGTAAGGGTTAGGGTTAGGGTGAGGGTTAGGGGGAGGGTAAGTGTTAGGGTTAGGTTTAGTGATAGGATTAGGGTTAGGTTGAGGGTGAGTGTGTGTGTTAGGGTTAGGTTTATTGTTAGGCTTAGGTTTAGGCTGAGGATTCAGTTTAGGGGGAGGGTTTGAATGAAGTATAGGGGTAGGATTAGGGTTAGGGTAAGGGCTAGGGTGAGGGTTAGGTTTAGGGTTAGGGTTACGGTGAGGTTTAGGGTTGGGGTTAGGGTGAGGGTGAGGATGAGGTTTAAGGTTATATTTAGGGTAAGGTTGAAGAAGAGGGTGAGTGTTAGGGTTACAGTTAGTGTTAGGTTTAGGGTTGGGGTAAGGGTGAGGGTTAGGGTGAGGGTGAGGGTTAGGGTTAGGATTAGGATAAGGATTAGGGTTAGGGTTAGGGTGAGTGTGAGGGTTAGGTTTAGAGTTAGGGTTAGGCTTAGGTTTAGGCTGAGGGTGAGGGTGAGGATTAGGGTTTGGGTGAGGTTGAGGGTTAGGTTTAGGGTTATGGGGAAGTTTAGGTTGAGGGTTAGGTTTACGATTAGGGTTAGGGTGAGGGCTAGGCTGAGAGTGATGTTTAGAGTTAGGGTTAGGGTGAGGTTTAGGGTTAGGGTTAGGGTGAGGGTGAGTTGTGAGGTTTACGGTTAGAGTTAGGGTTAAGGTGAGGCTGAGGGTGAGGATTAGGGTTAGGGTTAAGTTTAGGATTAGGGTAAGGGTTAGGGTGAGTAGGAGGGTTAAGGTTAGGGTTAGGCTTAGGCTTAGAGTTACACTGAGTGTGAGGGTGAGGGTGAGGTTAGGGTTAGGATTAGGGTTAGGGTAAGGGTGAGTGTGTGTGTGTTAAGGTTAGGTTTAGGGTTAGAATTAGGTTTAGGCTGAGGGTGAGGTTGAGGGTGAGGGTTAGGGTGTGGGTGAGTTTAGGGTAAGGGTTAGGAGGAGGTTTAGGAAGAGGGTTAGGGTTAGGATTAGGGTTAGGGCAAGGGCTAGGTTGAGGGTGAGGTTTAGGATTAGAATTAGGGTGAGGTTTAGGGTTAGGTTTAGGGTGAGAGTTAGGGTTCGGTTAAGTTTAGGGTTAGGGTGAGTGTTAGGGTAACGGTTACGGTGAGGGTGCGGGTTTGGTTTAGGTTGAGGGTTAGGTTCCAGTTTAGGGTTAGGGTGAGTGGTAGGGTGAGGGTTATGGTTAATGTTATGGTGAGGGTTAGGATGAGGGTTATGATTAGTGTTAGTGTGAAGGCTAGGGTGATGGTGAGGTTTAGGGTTAGATTTAGGGTTAGGGTGAGATTTAGGCTTCGGGTTAAGTTTAAGGTTAGGGTTAGTGTTAGCGTTAGGGTTAGGGTGAGGGTTAGGCTTAGGCTTAGGCTTAGGCTTAGGCCAAGCATGAGTGTGAGGGTTAGGATGAGGTTTAGGGTTAGGAATAGGGTTAGGGTGAGGGCTAGGATGAGGGTTATGGTGAGTGGTAGGGTTAAGGATAGGGTTAATTTAGGATTAGGGTTAGGGTGATGGTGAGTGTGAAGGTTAGGTTTAGGTTTAGGCTTAGAGTTAGGGTGAGGGTTTGGGTTAGGGTTTGGGTTAAGGTGAGGGTGAGGCTGAAGATTAGGGTTAGGTTTAGGGTCAAGTTTAGCATTAGGGTTAGGGTTAGGGTTAGGTTTATTACAGTGTGGGATAGGTTTAGGGTTAGGCTTAGGGTTAAGCTGAGGGTGAGGGTGAGTGTGAGGATTAGAGTTAGGTTTAGGGTTAGGCTTAGGGTTTCAGTTATTGTTAATGTTATGGTTAGGGTTAAGTTTGCGTTGAGGGTGAGGGTGAGGGTTAGGGTTAGGATTAGTTTGGGGTTTAGGGTTAGGGTTAGGGTTAGGGTGAGGGTGAGGGTGATGTTTAGGGTTAGATACAGGGTTGGGGGAATGTTAGGGGGAGGATCAGAATTTGGGGTAGTGTTAGGGTTAAGTTGAGGGTGAGGGTTAGGTTGAGGTATAGGGTTAGTGTTAGGTTTAGGGTTTGTGTGAGGGTTAGTGTTAGGGTTAGGGTTAGTGTTAGGGTGAAGGTAAGTGTTACGGTGAGGGTATGGGTTAGGGTGAGGTTTAGGATTAGGGTTAGGGTTATTGTTAGGGTTAGGGCGAGTGTGAGGTTTAGGGTTAGGGTAAGGGTTAGTGTTAGGGTTAGGGTTAGCGTGAGAGTTAGGGGGAGGGTTAGGGTTAGCATTAGGGATAGGATTAGGGTTAGAGTGAGGGTGAGTTTGTGTGTTAGGGTCAGCTTTAGGGTTAGGCTGAGGTTTAGGCTGACGGTGATGTTGAGGGTGCGGGTTAGGGTTAAGGGGAGGTTTAGGATGAGGTTTAGGGTTAGGATTAGGGTCAGGGTAAGGGCTAGGTCGAGGGTGAGGTTTAGGTTTAGGGTTAGGGTGAGGTTTAAGGTTAGGGATAGGGTTAGGATTAGTGTGATTGTGAAGTTTAGGTTTAGAGTTATTGTTAGGGTTTGGTTGAGGGTGAGGGTTAGGGTTAGGGTTAGTGTTAGGTTTAGGGTGAGGGTTATGGTGAGGGTGAGGTTTAGGGTTAGGTTTAGGTTTAGTGTTAGTGTGAGTGTGAGGGTTAGGTTTAGGGTTAGGGTTAGGCTTAGGGTTAGGCTGAGGGTGAGGGTGAGGGTGAGGGTTAGGGTTAGGGTTATAGGGAGGTTTAGGACGTGGGTTTGTGTTAGGATTAGGGTTAGGATGAGGGCTAGGGTGAGATTTAGGTTTAGGGTTAGGGTTAGGGTGAGGTTTAGGGTTAGGGTTAGGGTTAGGGTGAGTGTGAGGTATAGGGTTAGATTTAGGTTTAATAAGAGGCTGCGGGTGAGGCTTACGGTTAGGGTTAGGATTAATATTAGGGTAAGGGTTAGTTTTAGGGTGAGGGTTAGGGTGAGGGTTAGGGTTAGGCTTAGTGTTAGGGTTAGGGTGAGGGTGAGGTTTAGGGTTAGATTTAGTGTTAGGGTAAAGCTGAGGATGAGGGTTAGGGTTACAGCTAGTATTAGCTTTAAGGTTAGGGTAAGGGTGAGGTTTAGGGTGAGGGTGAGGGTGAGGGTGAGGGTTAGGGTTAGGGTTAGGGGGAGGGTTAAGATGAGGGATAGGGTTAGGATTGGAGTTAGGGTGAGACCTAGGGTGAGGGTAAGTTTTCGGGTTAGGGTTAGGGTGAGGTTTAGGGTTATGGTTACTGTTAGGGTTAGGGTGAGGTTTAGGTTTATGTTTAGAGTTAGGGTTAAGGTGAGGCTGAGGTTGAGGGGTAGGGTTAGGGTTAGGATTAGGATTAGTGTAAGGGTTAGGGTGAGTGTGAGGGTTAAGGTTAGGTTAGGCTTAAGGTTACACAGAGGGTGAGGGTGAGCGTGAGGGTTAGGGTTAGTCTTTGGGTTATGGTGAGGGTGAATGTGTGTGTTAGAGTTAGTTTTAGGGTTAGGCTTAGGGTTAGGCTTAGGGTGAGGTTTTTGGTGAGGTTTAGGGTTAGGATGAGGCTTAGGGTAAGGGTCAGGGGGAGGGTTTGGATGAGGGATAGGGTTAGTATTAGGGTTAGGGTGAGGGCTAGGGTGAGGGTGAGGTTTAGGTTTAGGGTCAGGGTGAGGTTTAGTGTTAGAGTTAGGTTTAGGGTGAGGCTGAGGCTGAGGGTTATGTTTAGGATTAATGTTAGGCTTAGGCTTAAGGTGAGGGTTAGGATTAGGGTTAGGAGTAGGATTAGGGTTAGGGTGAGGGTGAGGGTTAGTGTTAGGGTTAGGAAAAGGGATAGGCTTAGGGTTAGGCTGAGGTTGAGGGTGAGGGTTAAGGTTAGGGTGATGTTTTGGGTTAGGTTTAAGGTGAGTTTGGTGGTTAGGGTTAGGTTTAGGCTTAGGATTAGGCTGAGGGTGAGGGTGTGGCTTAGGGTTAGGGTGAGGTTTAGGGATATGGGGAGGGTTAGGATGAGGGTTAGGGTTAGGGTGAGGTTTAGGGTGAGGGTGAGTGTGTGTGTTAGGTTTAGTTTTATGGTTAGCCATAGGGTTAGGCTGAGGGTGAGGTTGAGGGTGAGGGTTAGGGTTTGGGTGAGGGTTAGGGTAAGGGTTAGGGGGAGAGTTAGGAAGGGGGTAAGGATTAGGGTTAGGGTTGGGTATGCTAGGGTGAGGATGAGGTTTAGTGTTAGGGTTAGGTTGAGGGTAACGTTTAGGGTAAGGGTAAGAGTTAGGGTTCTGGTTTTGTTTAGGGGTAGGTTGTGGATTAGTGTAAGGGTTAGTGTGAGGGTGAGGGTTATGGTTAGGTTGAGTGTGAGGGTTCAGATTAGGGTTAGGGTGAGGTTGTGGGTTATGGTTATTGTTAGGGTGAGGTTTAGGGTTAGGGTTAGGGTTAGGGTAAAGGTTAGGTTTAGGGTAAGGGTTATGGTGAGTGTGAGAGTTAGGGTTAGGATTAGGGTTAGGATTAGGGTTAGGCTGAGGGTGAGGGTGAGGGTTAGGGTTACGGTTAGGGTGAGGGTTAGGGTTAGGTTTAGGGTGACAGATATGGTTCGGTTATGTTTAGGGTTAGGGTGAGGGTTAGTGTTAGGTTATGGTGAGCGTGAGGTTTAGGGTTAGGGTGAGGGTTAGGGTTAGGTTTAGGGTTAGGGTGAGGGTTAAGTTTAGGGTTAGGGTGAGGGTAAGGATGAGGATTAGGGTTAGGATTAGGGTTAGGGTGAGGGTTAGTGTGAGGGTGAGGGTTAGTGTTAGTGTCAGATTAAGTTTTAGGGTTAGGGTTAGGGTGAGGGTGAGGGTAAGGTTGCGGGTTAGGGTTACAGTGAGGGTGAGGATTAGGGTTAGGGCTAAGGATAGATTTAGGATTATGGTTAGCTTGAGGGTGAGTGTCAGGATTAGGGTTAGGGTTCAGGTTCGGTTTATTGTTAGAATTAATGTTATTGTTAGGGTTAGGGTTAGAGTTATGGTAAGGGTGATGGTGAGGGTTAGGGTTAGGGTTAGTGTGAGGTTTAGGGTTAGGATTAGGATTAGGGTTAGTGTGAGGGTGAGGATTAGGGTAAGATTTATGGTTAGTTGGAGGGTTAGTTCGAGAATTAGGTTTAGGGTAAGTTTTAGGGTTAAGGTTAGGGTGGGGGTTAGGTTGAGGTTTAGGGTTTGAGTTAGGGTTAGGGTTAGGATTATGGTGAGGGTTAGGGTTAGTTTTGGGGTGAGGGTTATGATGAGAGTTAGGTTTATGGTTGTGGTGAGGGTTAAGGTTAGGGTGAGGGTTAGGGATAGTGTTAGATTAAGGTTTAGGTTTAGGGTTAGGGTTGGGTGAGGGTAAGGTTGAGGGTTAGGTTTAACAGTGAGGGTGAGGATTAGGGTTAGGGTGAAGTTTAGGGTTAGGATTAGGGTTAGAGTGAGGGTGAATGTTAGGATTAGGGTTAGGGTTAGGGTTAGGTTTATTGTTAGAATTAATTTTATTGTTAGAGTTAGGGTTAGAGTTATGGTGAGGGTGAGGGTGAGGGTGAGGGTTAGGGTGAGGGTGAGGGTTAGGGTTAGGGTTAGGGTTAGGGTGACGTTTAGCTTTAGGGTTAGGATTAGGGTTAGTGTGAGGGTGAGGATTAGGGTAAGATTTAGGGTTATTTGGAGGGTTAGGTCGAGAGTTAGGGTTAGGGTAAGTTTTAGGGTTAAGGTTAGGTTGAGGTTTAGGGTTATGGTTAGGGTTAGGGTTAGGATTATGGTGAGGGTGAGGGTTAGGGTGAGGGTTAGGGTGAGGGTTAGGATGAGGGTTAGGCTTAAGGTTGCGGTGAAGTTTAGGTTTAGGTTGAGTGTTAGGGTTAGGATTAGGGTTAGGGTGAGGTTTAGTGTTAGCATTAGGGTTAGGGTTTGGGTTAGTTTTAGGATTAGGGTTTGGATTACTGTTATTGTTAGGGTGAGGTTTAGATTTATGGTGAGTGTGAGGGTGAGGGTGAGTGTTAGGGTTAGGATGAGGTTTAAGGTTAGATTTAGGTTTGGTTGGAGGATTATGTCGAGGGTTAGGGTTAGGGTAAGTGTTAGGGTTAAGGTTCTGTTGAGGGTTAGGTTGAGGTTTAGGGTTATGGTTATGGTTAGGATTAGGGTTAAGTTGAGGGTGAGTGTGAGCATTAGGTTTAGGGTTAGGCTTAGGCTTAGGGTTCAGCTGAGGGTGAGGCTGGGGGTGAGGATTAGGGTTAAGGTGATGGTTAGGGTTAGGGTTAGTGTGAGTTTTAGTGTTAGGGTTAGGGTTAGAATTAGGGTTAGGGTTAGAATTAGGGTTAGGGTGGGGGTGACGGTAATGCTAAAGGTGAGAGTTAGGCTGAGGGTGAGGGTTACGTTAAGGGTGAGGGTTAGGGTTAGGGTGAGGGTGAGGGTTAGATTGAGGATTAGTGTTAGTGTTAGTGTGAAGTTTAGGGTGAGAATGAGGGTTAGGTTTAGGGCGAGGTCTAGAGTGAGGGTGAGGTTTAGCGTTATTGTTAGGGTGATGTTTAGGGTTAGGGTGATGGTTAGGGTTAGTGTGAGGTTTAGTGTTAGGGTTAGGGTTATTGTTAGGGTGAGGGTAAGTGTTAGGGTGAGGGTTACGGTTAGGGTGAGGGTTATGGTTAGGGTGAGGGTTAGGGTTAGGTTTAGGATTATTGTTAGCATTATGGTTAGTGTTACAGTTATGGTGAGGGTGAGGGTGAGGATTATGGTTAGGGCTAGGATGAGGTTTAGGGATAAGGTTAGGGTTAGGGTTTGGGTCAGGGTGAGGTTTAGTGTTAGATTTAGGGTTAGGGTGGTGCTGAGGGTGAAGGTTAGGTTTAGGATTAAAATTAGGTTTAGGCTTAAGGTGAGTGTTAGTTTGAGGGTGAGGGTTAGAGTTAGGGTTAGGAGTAGGGTTAGGGTTTTTGTTAGGATGAGTGTGAGGGTTAGGGTTAGGGTTAGGTATAGGCTGAGGTTGAGAGTGAGGGTTAAGGTTAGGGTGAGGTTTAGGTTTCGGGTTAGGGTTAGTGTTAGGCTTACGATTAGGCTGATGGTGAAGGTTGTGGGTAATGGTTAGTGTGAGGGTTAGGGTTATGGAGAGGGTTAGGATGAGGACTAGGGTTAGGATTAGGGTTAGTTTGAGGGTGAGTGTGTGTGTTAGGTTTAGGTTTAGGTTTAGGCTTAGGGTTAGGCTGAGAGTGAGGTTGAGGTTGAGGGCTAGGGTGAGGGTGAGGTTTATTATTAGGTTTAGGGTGAGGTTTATGGTTAGGGTAAGGGTGAGAGTTAGGGTTCGGTTTAAGTTTAGGTTTCGGTTGAGTGTTAGTGTAAGGGTTATGGTGAGGTTGAGGGTTAGGTTTAGGTTGAGGGTTAGGGTTCAGATTAGGGTGAGGGTGAGGGTGAGGTGAAGGTTAGGTTTAGTGTTAGGGTGAGGGTTAGGTGGAGGGTTAGGGTTAGGGTTAGGGTTAGTGTGAGGTTTAGGGTTAGGATTAGGGTTGTGATGAGGGTGAGGGTGAAGTTTAGGGTTAGAGTTAGGGTTAGGGTGAGGCTGAGGTTGTTGGTTAGGGTTAGGGTTAGTGTTAGATTTAGGGTTAGGTTGAGGGTGAAGTGTAGGCTTAGGGTTAGGATTAGTTTTAGGGTAAGGTTTAGGGTGATTGTGAGCATTAGGGTTAGTGTTAGGCTTAGGGTTAGGCTGAGAGTGAGAGTGAGGGTGAAGGTTAGGGTTAGGGTGAGGGCTAGGGTTAGGTTTAGGTTGAGAGTTAGTGTTAGGGTTTGGGTGAGGGTTAAGTTTAGGTTTAGAGTGAGAGTAACGATGTGGATTAGTGTTATGATTAGGGTTAGGGTGAGGTCTAGGGTGAGGGTGCGGGTTAGGGTTAGTGTTACATTAAGGTTTAGGTTTTGGGTTAGGGTTAGGGTGAGGGTTAGGTTGAGGCTTAGGGTTACAGTGAGGGTGAGGATTAGGTTTAGGGTGAGGGTTAGTGTTAGGATTAGGGTTAGCATGAGGGTGAGTTTTAGGATTAAGGTTAGGGTTAGGCTTATGGTTAGGTTTAGGGTTAGGATTAATGTTATTGTTAGGGTTGGGGTTAGAGTTATGATGAGGATGAGGGTGAGGTGAGGGTTCGGGTTAGAGTTAGAGTTAGGGTGAGGTTTAGGGTCAGGGTTAGGGTGAGGGTGAGGTTTAGGGTTATATTTAGGGTTAGTTGGAGGGTTAGGTCGAGAGTTAGGGTTCGGGTTACTTTTAGGGTTAAGGATACGGTGAGGTTTAGGTTGAGGTTTAGGGTTATGGTTAGGTTTAGGGTTAGGATTAGAGTGAGGGTGAATGTGAGCGTTAGGGTTAGGGTTAGTCTTAGGCTTAGGGTTAGGCTGAGGGTGGGGGTGGGGGTGAGGATTAGGTTTAGGGTGATGGTTAGGGATTGGGTTAGGGTGAGGGTTAGGATGAGGGTTAGGTTTAGGATTAGTTTTAGGGTGAGTGTAAGGGTTAGGGTGATGGTTAGTTTTACGAATAGGGTGAGGGTTAGGATGAGGTTTAGGGTTACGGTGAGGGTTAGGGTGGGGATTGTGGTAAGGGTAAAGTTGAGGTTTAGGCTGAGGGTGAGGGTTAAGATAAGGGTGAGTGTTAGGGTTAGGTTTAGGTTTAGGGTAAGTGTTAGGGTTAGGTTTAGAGTGAGGGTTAGATTGAGGATTAGTGTTAGGGTTAGTGTGAGGTTTAGGGTGAGGATGAGGGTTAGGGTTAGTGTTAAGGTGAGAGTAAGTGTTAGGATGAGGGATAGGGTTCGAGTGAGGTTTTTGGTTAGGGTGAGGCTGAGGGTTAGTGTGAGGGTTATTGTTAGGGTTAAAGTTAGGTTTACCGTTACGGGGAGGGTTAGGATTGGGGTTAGAGTGAGGTTTAGGCTTAGAGTTAGGGTGAGGGTTAGGATGAGGATTAGGGTTAGGGTTAGGGTGAGGTTTAGGGTTAGGGTTAGGATTAGGGTTAGGGTGAGTTTGAGGTTTATGGTTAGATTTAGGTATAGTTGGAGGGTTAGGTTGAGGTTTAGGGTTAGTTTTAGTGTTAGGGTGAGTTTAGGTTTCGGGTTAGGGTTAGAGTTAGGGTTAGGGTGAGGGTGAGGTTGAGGGTTAGAGTTAGTGTTAGGGTGAGGTTTAGGTTGAGGTTAATGGTAAGGGTTAGGTTTAGCGTTACGATTAGGGTGAGATTTAGGGTGAGGGTTAGGGTTAGGATTAGGGATAGCATTAAGGTGAGAGTGAGGGTGAGTGTGTGTGTTAGGTTTATTTTTCTGGTTAGGCTTAGGGTTATGCTGAGGGTGAGGTTGAGGGTGAGAGTTAGGGTTAGGGGGAGGGTTAGGATGAGGGTTAGGGTTAGGATTAGGGTTAGGGTAAGGGCTAGGGTGAGTGTGAGGGTGAGGTTTAAGGTTATGGTTATTGTTAGGGTTAGGGAGAGGGTGAAGTTTAGGGTTCGATTTAGGGTTAGGGTGTGGCTGAAGGTGAGGGTTAGGGTTAGGGTTATTATTATGATTAGGGTAAGTGTTACAGTGAGTGTGAGGGTTATAGTTAGGCTTAGGGTTAGGCTGAGGGTGAGGGTGAGGGTGAGGGTTAGGGTTGGGTGGAGGGTTAGGGATAGGGTTAGGGTGAGAGTTAAGGTTCGGTTATGTTTAGGGTTAGGGTGAGGCTTAGGGTTATGGCGAGCGTGAGGTTTAGGGTTAGGTTGAGGTTTAGGGTTAGCGTTAGCGTTAGGGTGAGGGTTAAGGTTAGGGTTACGGTGAGGGCTAGGTTGAGGGTGATTGTTAGGGTTAGTGTTAGATTAAGGTTTAGGGTTAGGGTTAAGGTGAAGGTTAGGTTGAGGGTTAGGGTTACAGTGAGGGTGAGGATTAGGGTTAAGATGAGGGTTAGGATTAGGATTAGGGTTAGGGTGAGGGTGAGTGTTAGGATTACGGTTAGGGTTAAGGTTAGGTTTAGAGTTAGGATTAGTGTTATTGTTAGGGTTAGGGTTAGAGTTATGGTGAGGGTGAGGTTGAGGGTGGGTTAGGGTTTGGGTTAGGGTGAGGTTGAAGGTTAGGGTTAGGAATAGAGTTAGGGTGAGGTTGAGGTTGAGGTTTAGGTTTAGATTTAGGGTTAGTTGGAGGATTAGGTCGAGGGTTAGAGTTAGGGTTATTTTTAGGGTTAAGGTTAGGATGAGGGTTATGTTGAGAGTTATGTTAGGGTTATGGTTAGAGTTAGGGTTAGGAGTAGGGTAAAGTTGAGGGTGAGTGTGAGGGTTCAGCTTAGGCTTAGGCTTAGGGTTAGGCTGAGGGCGAGAGTGGGGGTGAAGATAAGGTTTAGGGTCATGGTTAGGGATAGGGCTAGGGTGAGTGTTAGGATGAGGGTTAGCATTAGGATTAGGGTTAGGGTGAGGGCTAGGGTGAGGGTGAGGGTTAGATTAAGGGTTAGGCTTAGGCTTAGGTTTAGGCTGAGTGTGAGGCTGAGGGTGAGGGTTAGAGTTAGTGTGATGGTTAGGTTTACCGTTACGGTGAGGGTTAGGATGAGGTTTAGGATTACGGTGAGGGTTAGGGTGAGGATGATGTTAAGGGCAAAGGTGAGGTTTAGGCTGAGGGTGAGTCTTAAGGTAAGGTTGAGTGTTAGGGTTAGGTTTAGGTTTAGGGTAAGGGTTAGTGTTAGGTTTAGGGTTAGGGTGAGGGTTCGATTTAGATTTAGGGTTAGGGTTAGTGTGAGGTTTAGGGTGAGGATGAGGGTTAGCGTTAGGGTGAAGGTGAGGGTTAGAATTAGGGTTAGGGTGCGGGCTAGGGTGAGGGTTAGTATTAGGTATAGGGTTAGGGTTAGGGAGAGGTTTAGGATTAGGGTGAGGGTTACGGTTAGTGTGAGGGTTAGTGTTAGGTTTAGGGTTAGTGTTAGGGTGAGGGTAAGTGTTAGCGTGAGGGTTAGGGTTAGGCTGAGGGTTATGGTTAGGATGAGGGTGAGGTTTAGGGTTAGGGTTAGGGTGAGGTTTAGTGTTAGGGTTAGGGTTAGAGTTAGGGTTAGGGAGAGGGTGAGGTTTAGGGTTACATTAAGGGTTAGTGTGAGGCTTAGGGTTAGGGTCCCTGTTAGCGTGGGGGTGAAGGTAAGGGTAAAGGTGAGGGTTAGGCTGAGGGTGAGGTTTACGGTAAGGGTGAGGGTTAGGGTTAGGGTGAGGGTTAGTGTCAGTGTTAGGGTGAGGTGGAGTGTTAGATTGAGTATTATTGTTAGGGTTAGTGTGAGGTTTATGGTGAGGATGAGTTTTAGGGTTAGGATGAAGTCTAGGGTGAGGGTGAGGGTTAGGGTTAGTGTTAGGGTGAGGTTTGGGGTTAGGGTGATGTTTAGGGTTAGTGTGAGGGTTACTGTTATGGTTAGGGTTAGTGTTAGGGTGAGGGTAAATGCTAGGGTGAGGGGTAGGTTTATGATGAGGGTTATGGTTAGTGTGAGGGTTAGAGTTAGGATAAGTGTAAGGGTGAGGGCTAGGCTGAGGGTTAGGGTGAGGGTTAGGGTTAGGGATAGGGTTAGGTTTAGGATTAGGGTTAGGGTGAGGGATAGGATTAGGTTAGGTTTAAGCTTGGCGTTAGGATTGAGGGTTAGGGTTAGGGTTTTGGTTAGGGTGAGGGTGAGGCTGAGGGTTAGGGTTAGGTTTATGTTTAGGTTTAGTGTTAGGTTTAGGGTTAGTGTTAGGGTTAGTGTTAGGGTTACATTGAGGGTGGGGTTAGGTTTAGGGTTAGGTTTAGGCTTAGAGTTAGGGTGAGGGTTAGGATAAGGATTAGGTTACGATTAGGGTTAGGGTGAGGGCTAGGGTGAAGGTGAGGATGACGGTTAGTGAGATGGTAATGTTTAGGGTTAGGGTTAGGGTTAGGGTGAGCGTTAGGATGAGGGTTAATGTTATGATGAGGGTGCGGATTAGGCTTAGGGTGAGGCTTAGGGTTAGGATTAGGGTTAGGGTGAGGTTGAGAGTTAGCATTAGGGTTAGGGTTAGTGTTAGGTTTAGGTTTAGAGTTTGGATTACTGTTATTGTTACGGTTAGGATTAGAGTTATGGTGAGGGTGAGGGTGAGAGTGAGTGTTAGGTTTAGGGTGAGGTTTAGGGTTAGAGTTAGGATAAGGGTTAGGGTGAGGGTGAGGTTTATGGTTAGATTTAGGTTTAGTTGGAGGGTTAGGTCGAGGCTTAGGGTTAGCTTAAGTGTTAGGGTTAAGGTTAGGTTGAGGGTTAGGTTGACGTTTAGGGTTAGGGTAAGGTTTAGGGTTAAGATTATGGTTAGGGTGAGGGTGAGTTTGAGGTTTAGGGTTAGGGTTAGGCTTAGGCTTAGGTTTAGGCTGAGGGTAAGTGTGGGGCTGAGAATTAGGGTTAGGGTGATGGTCAGGGTTAGGGTTAGTGTGAGGTTTAGTGTTAGGGGTAGTGTTAGTGTTAGGGTGAGGGTAAGTGTTAGGGTGAGGGTTAGGGTTAGGGTGAGGGTTATGTTTAGGGTGAGGTTTAGGGTTAGGGTTAGGTTTATTGTTATGTTAGGGTTAGGGTTAAGGTTATGGTGAGGGTGAGGGTGAGTTTTAGGGTTAGGGCTAGGATGAGGTTTAGGGATAGGGTTAGGGTTAGTTACCCTAGTGTTAGATTTAGGGTTCGGGTGAGGCAGAGTGTGAGGGTTAGGCTTAGGATTAATTTTAGGGTTAGGCTTAAGGTGATGGTTAAGTTGAGAATGAGGGTTACGGTTAGGGTTAGGAGTAGAATTAGGGTTAGTGTTAGAGTGAGAGTGAGGGTTAGTGTTAGGATTAGGGATAGGCTTAGGCTTAGGCTGAGGTTGAGGGTGAGGGTTAGGGTTAGGGATAGGCTTAGGATTAGTCTGAGGGTGAGGATGTGGGTTAGGGTTAGGGTTAGTGTTAGGGTGAGATTTAGGGTTTGGGTTAGGGTTAGAGTTAGGTTTAGGGTGAGGGTGAGGTTTAGTGTTAGTTTGGGTTAGGGTGAGGTTTAGGTTTAGGGTTAGGGTAAGGGTTAGTGTTAGGGTTAGGGTTAGGTTGAGAGTTAGGGGGAGGTTTAAGTTTAGGGTTAGGTTTAGGGATAGGATTAGGGTTAGAGTGAGGGTGAGTGTGTGTCTTAGGTTTAGGTTTAGGGTTTGGCTTAGGGTTAGGCTGAGGGTGAGTTTGACAGTGAGGGTTAGGGTTAGGGGGAGGGTTAGGATGAGGGTTAGGGTTAGGATATGGGTTAGGGTAAGGGCTAAGGTGAGTGTGAGGGTGAGGTTTAAGGTTAGGGTTAGAGTTAGGGTTAGGGTTAGGGTGAGGGAGAGGTTTACGTTTAGAGTTAGGTTTAGGGAGAGGCTGAGTGTGAGAGTTAGTGTTAGCATTAGTGTTAGGTTTAGGGTTAGGTTTAGGGGGAGGGTTAGTGTGAGGGTGAGGGTTAAGTTTAGGATTAGGGTTAGGGTGAGTGTGAGGGTTAGGGTTAGGGTTAGGCTTAGGCTTAGGGTTAAGCTGAGGCTGAGGGCGAGGGTGAGGTTTAGGGTTAAGGTTAGGGTGAGGTTTAGGGTTAGGGATAGGGTTAGGGTCAGGGTGAGTGTGAAGTATAGGGTTAGAGTTAAGGTTAAGGTGCTGTTGAGGATGAGGCTTAGGATTAGGGTTAAGATTAGGGTTAGGTGGAGGGTGAGTGTGAGGTTTATGTTTAGGGTTAGGCTTAGGCTTAGGATTAGGCTGAGGGTGAGGGTGGGGTGAGGATTAGGGTTAGGGTGAGGGTAAGGTTTAGGTTTAGAATGAGGGTTAGTGTTAGGGTTAGAGTTAGGGTTAGGGTGAGGGTGAGGTTTAGGGGTAGAGTTAGGGTTAGTGTGATAGTTAGTGTTAGAGTGAGGGTTATGGTGCAGGTCACGGTAAGGTTAAAGGTGAGGTTTAGGCTGAGGTTGAGGTTTACGGTAAGGGTAAGGGTTATGGTTAGGGTGAGGTTAGGGTTAGGGTTAGGAGTAGGATAGGTATTAGTGTTAGGGTGATTGTGAGGGTTAAGGTTAGGGTGAGGTTTAGGGTTAGGATTAGGGTGAGTGTGAGGGTTAGGGTTAGGGTTAGGCTTAGAATTAGGCTGAGGGTGAAGGTGTGGGTTAGGGTTAAGGTTAGTGTTAGGGTGAAGTTTAGGGTTTGGGTTAGGGTTAGAGTTTGGGTTAGGGTGAGGGTGAGGTTTAGGGTTAGAGTGAGGCTGAGAAAGAGGGTTAGGGTTAGGGTTAGTGTTATGTTTAGGGTTAAGTTTAGGGGGAGGATAAGGGTGAAGGTTAGGGTTAAGATTAGGATTAGGGTTAAGGTTAGAGTGAGTGTGAGGGTTAGGGTTAGGTTTAGGGTTAGGCTTAGGTTTAGGCTGAGGGTGAGGGTGAGGATGAGGTTTAGGGTTAGGATGAGGGTTAGGGTTAGGGTTATGGGGAGGGTTGGGATGAGTTTTAGGGTTAGGATTTGGGTTACGGTGAGGGCTAGGGTGAGGTTGAGGTTTAGGGTTAGTGTTAGGGTGAGGTTTCAGGTTAGGGTTAGGGTTAAGGTGAGTGTGAGGTACAGGGTTAGAGTGAAAGTTAAGTTGAGGCTGAGGGTGAGGCTTAGGTTTAGGGTTAGGATTAGGATTAGGTTAAGGGTTAGGGTGAGTGTGAGTGTTTGGGTTAGGTTTAGGCTTAAGGTTACACTGAGGGTGAGGGTTAGGATGAGGGTTGGGGTTAGGATGAGGATTAGAGTGAGGGTTAGGATTAGTGTGAGGGTTTGTTTTAGGGTTAGGGTTAGTGTTTGGATTAGTGTTAGGGTGAGGGTTAAGTTTATGGTTAGATTTAGGTTTAGCTGGAGGGTCACGTCGAGGGTTAGGGTTAGGGTTAATGTTAGGTTTAAGATTAGGGTCAGGGTTAGGTTGAGGTTTTGGGTTTAGGTTAGGTTTAGGGTTAGGATTAGGATTAGGCTGAGGGTGAGTGTGAGGTTTAGGGTTTGGGTTAGGCTTAGGCTTAGGATTAGGCTGAGGGTGAGGGTGGGGGTGAGGATTAGGGTTAGGGTGATGGTTATGGTTAGGTTTATGGTGAGGGTAGTGTTAGGGTTAGGGTTAGAGTTAGGGTTAGGCTGAGGGTGAGGTTTAGGGGTAGAGTTATGGTTAGGGTGAGGGTTAGCGTTAGAGTGAGGGTTAGGGTGAGGGTGACGGTAAGGGTAAAGTTGAGGGTTAGGCTGAGGGTGAGGGTTACAGTAAGGGTAAGGGTTAGGGTTAGGGTGAGGGTTAGGGTGAGGGTTAGGGTGAGGGTGAGAGTTAGATTGAGTATTAGTGTTAGGGTTAGTGTGAAGTTAGGGTGAGGATGAGGGTTAGGGTTAGGGTGAGTTCTAGGGAGAGGTTGAGGTTTAGGGTTAGGGTTAGGGTGAGGTTTAAGTATAGTTTGATGTTTAGGGTAGTGTTAGGGTTAGGGTTAGTGTTAAGGTGAGGGTCAGTGTTAGTGTGAGGGTTAGGGATAGGGTTAGGGTAAATGTTAGGGTGAGGGTTAGGGTTAGGGTGAGGGTTATGGTTAGGGTGAGGGTTAGGGTTAGGTTTAGGATTGTTCTTAGCATTAGGGTTAGGGTTCCGTTTATTGTGAGGGTGAGGGTGAGGGTTAGGTTTAGGGCTAGGATGAGGTTTACAGATAGGGTTAGGTTGAGTGTGAGGGTTAGGGTTAGGGCTAAGCTTACGATTAGGCTGAGGGTGAGCGTTAGGGTTAGGTTGAGGGTTAGGATAATTGGGAGGGTTAGGATGAGAGTTAGGGTTAGGATTAGGTTTAGGGTGAGGGTGAGTGTGTGTGTTAGCGTTAGGTTTAGGTTTAGGGTTAGGGTTAGGCTGAGGGTGAGGTTGAGAGAGAGGGCTAGGGTGAGGGTGAAGTTTAGGGTTAGGGTTAGGGTGAGGGTTATGGTTAGGGTAAGGGTGAGAGTTAGGGTTTGGTTTAAGTTTAGGTTTAGGTTGAGTGTTAGGGTAAGGGTTATGTTGAGGGTGATGGTTAGGGTGAGATTGAGCATTAGGGTTCGGATTAGGGTTAGGGTGAGGGTGAGGTTGAGGGTTAGGTTTAGTGTTTGGGTGAGGGATAGGTTGAGGGTTAGGGTAAGGATTAGGGTGAGGGTGAGGGCTAGGGTGAGGGTGAGGTTTAGGGTTAGGTTTAGGGTTAGTGTTAGGCTTAGGCTTAGGGTTAGGCTGAGGGTGAGGGTGGGGGTGAGGATTATGTTTAGGTTTGATCGTTATGGTTAAGGTTAAGGTGAGGGTTAGGATGAGGGTTAGGATTAGGATTAGGGTTAGGTTGAAGGCTAGGGTGAGGGTGATGTTTAGGTTTAGGATGATGGTTAGTTTTATGCTTAGGGCGAGGGTTAGGATGAGGTATAGGGTTAGGGTGAGGATGAAGGTAAGGGTAAAGGTGAGGTTTAGGCTGACGGTGAGGGTTAAGATAAGGGTGAGGGTTAGGGTTAGTTTTAGGGTGAGGGTTAAGGTTAGGGTATGTGTTATGTTTAGGGTGAGGGTTAGGGTTAGGGTTAGGGTTATTGTTAGGTTTAGGGTTAGGGTTACATTTAAAGTGAGGGTAAGGTTTCGGTTTAGGGTTCCAATGAGGTTTAGTGTTAGGGTTAGGGTTAGAGTTAGGGTTAGGGTGAGGGTGAGGTTTAGGGGTACATTTAGGGTTAGGGTGAGGGTTAGGGTTAGGGAGAGGTTGAGTGTTAGCATTAGGGTTAGGGTTCAAGTTAGGTTTAGGGTTAGGATTAGTGTTATTGTTAGGGGTAGAGTTAGGGTTAGTGTGAGGGTTAGGTTTAGAGTGAGGTTTATGGTGAGGATGAGGGTTAGGTTTAGGGTGAAGGATAGGGTGAGGGTGAGGGTTAGGGTTAGACTTAGGGTGAGTGTTAGTGTTAGGGTGATGTTTAGGGTTAGTGTGAGGGTTAGTGTTAGGGTTAGGGTTAGTGTTAGAGTGAGGGTAAGTCTTAGGGAGAGGGTTAGGGTGAGGGTGAGGGTTATGGTTAGGGTGAGGATTAGGGTTAGGATAAGTGTAAGGGTGAGGGCTAGGCTGAGGGTTAGGGTGAGGGTTAGGGTTAGGGATAGGGTTAGGTTTAGGATTAGGGTTAGGGTGAGGGTGAGTGTGAGGGTTAGGATTAGGGTTATGGTTAGTCTTAGAGTTAGGATGACGGTTAGGGTTAGGGTTTGGGTTAGGGTGTCGGTGAGGCTGAGGATTAGGGTTAGGTTTAGGGTTAGGATTATGGTTAGGTTTAGGGTTAGTGTTAGTGGTAGGGTTAGTGTTAGGGTTAGAGTGAGTTTTGGGGTTAGGGTTAGGGTTAGAGTTAGGCTAAGAGTTAGGGTGAGGGTTAGGATGAGGATTAGGTTTACGAGTAGGGTTAGGGTGAGGGCTACGGTGAAGGTGAAGATTAGGGTTAGTTTTATGGTAATGTTTAGGGTTAGGGTTAGGGTGAGGGTTAGGATGATGGTTAGGGTTACGGTGAGGGTGAGATTAAGGTTTAGGGTGAGGGTTAGGGTTAGGATTGGGGTGAGGTGGGGGTGAGTGTTAGGGTTAGGGTGAGGTTTAGGTTTAGGCCTAGGATTAGTGTTATGGTGAGGATTAGGTTTATGGTTAGACTTTGGTTTAGTTGGAGGGGTAGGTGGAGGGTTAGGTTTAGGGTAAGTGTTAGGGTTAAGGTTAGGTTTAGGGTTAGGTTGAGGTTTAGGATTAGGGTTAGGGTTAGGGTTAGGGTGAGGGTTTAGGTGAGGTTTAGGGTTAGGGTTAGGCGTAGGCTTAGTGTTAGGCTGAGGGTGAGGGTGGTGGTGAGGATTAGGGTTAGGGTGATGGTTAGTGTTAGGGTTAGGGTGAGGGTTAGTATTAGGGTTAGTGTTAGAGTTAGGGTTAGGGTGAGTGTTAGAGTTAGAGTGAGGGTTAGGGTGGGATTGACGATAAGTGTAAAGTTCAGGGTTAGGCTGAGTTTGAGTGTAATGGTAAGGGTGAGGGTTAGGGTGAGGGTGAGGTTTAGGGTTAGTGTTAGATTTATGGTTAGGTTGAAGGTGAGGGTTAGGCTTAAGGTTAGGCTTAGGTTTAGGGTAAGGGTTAGGGTTAGTGTGAGCGTTAGTGTTAGGGTTAGGCTTAGGGTAAGGCTGAGGGTGAGGGTGAGGTTGAGGGTTAGGGTTAGGGTTAGATTTAGGGTTAGGTTGAAGGTGAGGTTTAGGCTTAGGGTTAGGCTTAGGTTTAGGGTAAGAGTTAGGGTTAGTGTGAGCGTTAGGGTTAGGGTTAGGCTTAGGGTAAGGCTGAGGGTGAGGGTGAGGTTGAGGGTTAGGGTTAGGGTGAGGGTTAGGGTTAGGGTTAGCGTTATTTTAGCTTTATGGTTAGGGTTAAGGTTATGGTGAGGGTGAGGGTTAGGGTTAGGGCTAGGATGAGGTTTAGGGATAGGGTTAGGGTTAGGGTTAGGGTCAGGGTGAGTTTTAGTGTTAGAGTTAGATTTAGGGTGAGGCTGAGGGTGAGGGTTAGGGTTAGGATTAATGTTAGGTTTAGGCTTAAGGTGAGGGTTAGGTTGAGGGTGAGGCTTGGGGTTAGGGTTAGGAGTAGGATTAGTGTTAGGCTGAGGTTGAGGGTGAGGGTGAGGGTTAGGTTGAGGTTTAGGGTTAGGTTTAGGGTGAGTGTGAGGGATAGGGTTAGGCTTGAAATAGAATGAGGGTGAGGGTGTGTGTTAGTGTTAGGGTTAGTGTTAGGGTGAGGTTTAGGGTTTGGGTTAGGGTTAGAGTTAGGGTTAGAATGAGGGTGAGGTTTAGGGTTAGAGTTAGGGTTAGGGCGAGGTTAAGGTTGAGGGTTAGGGTAAGGCTTAGTTTTAGTGTTAGGTTTAGGGTGATAGTTAGGGGGAGGGTTAGGGTTAGGGTTAGGGTTAGGGACAGGATCAGGGATAGAGTGAGGGTGAGTGTGTGTGTTAGGTTTAAGTTTAGGGTTAGGCTTAGGGTTAGGCTGAGGGTGACGTTGAGGGTGAGGGTTAGATTTTTAGAGGAGGGTTAGGATGAGGTTTAGGGTTAGGATTAGGGTTAGGGTAAGGGCAAGGGTGAGTGTGAGTGTGAGGTTTAAGCTTAGGGTTACTGTGAGTTTGAGGTTTAGGGTTAGAATTAGGTTTAGGGTGAGACTGAGGGTGAGGTTTAGGGTTAGGGTTATTGTTAGGTTTATGGTTAAGTTTAGGGTGAGGGTTAGGGTGAGTGTGAGGGATACGGTTAGGATTAGGGTTATGGTTAGGGTTAGTGTGAGGGTTAGTGTTAGGTATAGTGTTAGGCTTAGTTTTAGGCTGAGGTTCAGGGTGAGTTTGAGGGTTAGGGTTAGGGTTAGGGTTATGGGGAGGTTTAGGATGAGGTTTAGGGTTAGGATTAGGGTTAGGGTGAGGGCTAGGCTGAGGTTGAGATTTAGGGTTAGTGTTAGGGTGAGGTTTAGGGTTAGGGTTAGCGTTATGGTTATGGTGAGTGTGAGGTATAGAGTTAGAGTTAGGGTAAAGTTGAGGCTGAGGGTGAGGCTTAGGATTAGGGTTAGGATTAGGATTAAGGTAATGGTTAGGTTGAGTGTGATGGTTAGGGTTAGGGTTAGACTTAGGTTTATACCGAGGGTGAGGGTGAGGGTGAATGTTAGGATTAGGATTAGGGTTAGGTTGAGGGTGAGTGAGTGTGTTAGGTTTAGTTTTAGGTTTAGACTTAGGTTTAGGCTGAGGTTGAGGGTGAGTTTGAGGGTTAGGGTTAGGTTGAGGGTTAGGGTTAGGGTTATGGGGAGGGTTAGGATGAGGTTTAGGGTTAGGGTTAGAGTTAGGGTTAAGGTGAGTGTGAAATATAGGGTTAGAGTTAGGGTAAAGGTGAGGCTGAGCGTGAGGCTTAGGGTTAGGCTTAGGATTAGGATTTGGGTAAGGGTTAGGTTTGTTTTATGTTTAGGGTTAGGGTTAGGCTTAGGTTTACACTGACGGTGAGGGTGAGGGGGAAGGTTAGGGTTAGGATTAGGGTTAGGGTGAGGTTGAGTGTGTGTGTTAGGTTTAGTTTTAGGTTTAGGCTAATGTTTAGGCTAAGGGTGAGGTTCAGTTTGAGGGTTAGGGTTAGGGTGAGGTTTAGTGTAAGGGTTAGGGGGAGGGTTAGGATGAGGGTTAGGGATAGGATTAGGGTTAGGGTGAGAGTGAGGCTGAGAGTTAGGGTGAGTGTTAGGGTTAGGGTTAGGTTGAGAGTTACGGGGAGTGTAAGGGTTAGGGTTAGGGTTAGGATTAGGTTCAGGGTGAGGGTGCGTTTGTGTGTTAGGGTTAGGTTTAGGGTTAGGCTTAGGGTTAGGCTGAGGGTGAGGTTGAGGTTGAGGGTTATGGTTATGGTGAGGGTTATTTTTACACTTAGGGTGAGGGTTAGGATGAGGTTTAGGGTTAGGGTGAGGGTTAAGGTGAGGATGATGGTAAGGGTAAAGGTGAGGTTTAGGCTGAGGTTGAGGGTTAAAATAAGGGTGAGGGTTAGGGTTAGTTTTAGGGTTAGGGTGAGGGTAGATTGAGTTTTAGGGTTAGCGTTAGTGTGAGGTTTAGGGTTTGGGTTAGGGTTAGAGTTAGGTTTAGGATTAGGATGAGGTTGAGGGTTAGGGTTAGGGTTAGTGTTAGGGTGAGAGTTACTGGGAGGGTTAGGGTTAGAGTTAGGGTTAGGATTAGTGTCAAGTGATTGTGCGTGTATGTGTTAGGGTTAGGTTTATGGTTAGGCTTAGGTTTAGGCTGAGGGTGTGGTTGAGGGTGAGGGTTAGGGTTACGGTGAGGGTTAGAGTAAGGGTTAGGGGGAGGGTTAGGATGAGTGTTAGGGTTAGGATTAGATTTAGGGTGAGAGCTAGGGTGAGGGTGAGGTTTAGGTATAGGGTTAGGTTGAGGGTTATGGTTAGGGTGAGGGTTAAGATTAGGGTTAGGGTTATTGTTAGGGTTCGGTTTAAGGTTACGGTTATGGTGCGGGTGAGGGTGAGGGTTAGGGTTAGGGTTAGGGTGAGGTTTAGGGTGAGGGTGAGGTTTAGAGTTAGAGTTAGGGTTTGGGTGAGGGTTAGGTGGACGGTTAGGGTTAGGGTTAGTGTTAGTGTTAGGGTTAGGGTGAGAGTTAGGGGGAGGTTTAGGGTTAGGGTTAGGGTGAGGATTAGGATTAGTGTTAAGGTGAGGGTGAAGTTTTGGGTAAGGGATACGCTTAGGCTTAGGTTTAGGTTTAGGTTTGGGATAAGTGTCTGTGTTAGGGTTAGGTTTAGGTTTAGGCTTAGGGTTATGCTGAGGGTGAGGTTGAGGGTGAGTGTTAGGGTTAGGGTGAGGGTTAGGTTTAGGGTTAGGAGGATGGTTAGTATGAGGGTTAGGTTTAGGATTATGGTTAGGGTGAGTGGTAGGGTGAGGATGAAGTTTAGGGTTAAGGTTAGGGTGAGGGTTAGTGTTTGGTTTAGGGTGAGAATTAGGTTTCCGGTTAAGTTTAGGGTTACGGTGAGTGTCAGGAAAAGAGTTACTGTGAGGGTGAGGCTTAGGATTAGGTTGAGGCTTAGGGTTAGGATGAGGGTTAGGGTGAGGGTGATGATGAGGGTTAGGATTAGGTTTAGGGTGAGGGTTAGGATGAGGGTTAGGGTTTGGATTAGGGTTAGAATGAGGGCTAGGGTGAGGGTGACGATTATGGTAAGGTTTAGGCTTTGGCTTAGGGTTAGGCTGAGGGTGAGGTTGAGGTTGAGGGTTAGCGTTAGGGTGATGGTTAGGGTGAGGGTTACGATGAGGTTTAGAGGTTTAGGGTGAGGATGATAGTAAGGGTAAAGGTGAGGTTTAGGCTGAGGGTGAGGATTAAGATAATGGTGAGTGTTAGGTTTAGGTTTAGGATTAGGGTTAGGGTTAGGATTAGGGTCAGGGTGAGAGTTAAATTGAGGTTTAGGATTAGGGTTAGTGTGAGGTTTAGGGTTAGGATGAGGGTTAGGGTTAGGGTTAGGGTTAGGGTTAGAGTTAGGGTGAGCATGAGGTTTTGGGGTGGAATTAGGGTTATGGTGAGGATTAGGGTGAGGGTTAGGTTTAGGGTAAGTGTTAGCATGGGGGTGATGGTAAGGGTAAACTTGAGGTTTAGGCTGAGGGTGAAGGTTACAGTGGGGTGAAGGTTAGGGTTAGAGTGACGGTTAGGGTTAGGGGAAGGGTGTGGGTGAGGGTTAGCTTGAGGATTAGTGTTAGAGTTAGTGTGAGGTTTAGGGTGAGGATGAGGATTAGGGTTATTGTGAGGGCTAGGATGAAGGTGAGGGTTAGGTTTAGGTTTAGGGTGAGGTTTAGAGTCAGGGTGATGGTTAGGGTTAGTGTGAGGGTTAGTGTTAGAGTTAGTGTTAGGGTGAGGGTAAGTGTTAGGGTGAAGGTTAGGGTTAGGGTTAGGGTTAGGTTGAGGGTTAGGGTTAGGATTAGGGTTATTGGTAGGGTTAGGGTTTGGGTTACGGTTACGGTGAGGGTGAGGGTGAGGTTTAGGATTAGTGTTAGGATGAGGTTTAGGTTTAGGGTAAGGGTTAGAGTTAGGGTTAGTGTGAGAGTGAGGTTAAGGCTTAGAGTTAGGGTTAGCGTTATGTTGAATGTTTGGGTTAGATTTAGGCTTAGGCTTAGGCTTAGGCCAAGCATGAGGTTGAGGGTTAGGTTTAGGATAAGGGTGAGGGTTAGGGTTAGCGTTAGGGTGAGGGTTAGGATGAGGTTTAGGGTTAGGATTAGTGTTAGGGTGAGGGTTAGGGTGAGGGTTAAGTTTAGGGATATGGTTAGGTTTAGTGTTAGGGTTAGGTTAAGGGTGAATGTGAGGGTCAGGGTTATGGTTAGGCTTAGGGTTAGGGTGAGGGTTAGGGTTAGGGTTTTGGTTAGGGTTAGGGTTAGGTTGAGGGTGAGTGTGAGGGTCAGGGTTATGGTTAGGCTTAGAGTTAGGATGAGGTTTAGGGTTAGGGTTTTGGTTAGGGTGAGGGTGAGGCTGAGGATTAGGGTTAGGTTTAGGGTTAGGTTTAGGGTTACAGTTAGGGTTAGGGTTAGGTTTAGGCTTAGGGTTAGGCTTAGGATTCAGCTGAGGGTGAGGGTGGGGTTGAGGATTAGTGTTAGGTTTAGGATTAAGGTTATTGTTAGTGTTATGGTTAAGGTTAAGTTGGAGCTGAGGGTGATTCTGAAGGTGAGGGTCATGGTTATGTTTATGGTTAGGGTTAGGGTTAGTGTTAGATTTAGTGTTAGGTTTAGAGTTATGGTGAGATTGAGGGTGAGGGTGAGGGTTAGGGTTAGGGTGAGATTTAGGTTGAGGTTTAGTGTTAGGGTTACGGGGAGGGTGAGTGTTAGGTTGAGGTTTAGGGATAAGGTTAGATTTAGTATTAGGGGTAGGGTGAGGGTGAGTGTGACAATTAGGGTGAGGGTGAGGCTTAGGCTTAGGGTTAGGCTGAGGGTGAGGGTGGAGGTGAGGATTAGGGTTAGGGTGATGGTTTGGGTTAGGGTTAGTGTTACTGTTAAGGTTAGGGTTAGAATTACGGTGAGGGTGAGGGTGCGGGTGAGGGGTAGGGTTAGGGTTAGGGTATGGTTTAGGGTTAGGGTTAGGGTTAGTGTGAGGTTGAGGTTTAGGTTTAGATATAGGGTTAGGAGGAGGGTTAGGGATAGGGTTAGTGTTAGAGTTAGGCTGAGGGTGAGGGTTACTTTGAGGTTTAAGGTTAGGGTTAGGGTTGGGGTTAGTGTGAGGGTAAGTTTTAGGGTTAGGGTTAGTGTTAGGGTGAGGGTGAGTGTTTGGGTTAGGATGAGGGTTATGGTTAGGGGGAGGGTTAGGATTAGGGTTAGGGTTAGGGTTAGGGTTAGGTTTAGGGTTTTGGTTACGGTGAGGTGAGGGTGACTTTTAGGGGTAGGGTTAGGGTAAGGTTTAGTGTTTGGGTTAGGGTTAGAGTGATGGTTAGGATGATGGTGAGTTATACGGTTAGTGTTAGAGTTAGGGTGAGGTTTAGGTTTAGGGTTAGTGTTAGGGTTAGGGTTAGGGTGAGAGTTAGCGATAAGTTTAGGGTTAGGTTTAGTGTTCGATTACAGTGAGGGTCAGTTTTAGGATTAGGGTTAGGGTCAGTGTGAGGTTTAGGGTTAGAATTAGGGTTAGGGTGAGGTTGAGCGTGAGGGTTTGGGTTAGGTTTAGGGGTAGGATTAGGATTATGGTTCTGGTTAGGGTGAGTGTGAGGCTTATGGTTATGGTTAGGGTTAGCCTTAGGTTTAGGCTGAGGGTTTGCGTGAGGTTGAGGGTTAGGGTTATTCTGAGGGGTAGGGTTACGGTTAGGGTGAGGTTTAGTGTTAGGGTTAGGGTTAGAGTTATGGTTAGGGTGAGGGTGAAGTTTAGGGGTTAGTTAGTTTTAGGGTGAGGGTTAGGGTGAGTGTGAGGGTTATGGTGAGGGTTAGGGTAGGGGTGACGGTAAGGGCAAACATGAGGGTTAGGCTGAGGGTGAGGGTTACGGTAAGGTTGATGGTTAGGGTTAGGGTTAGTGTTAGGGTTAGGGTTAAGGTGAGGGTGAGGTTTAGGGTTAGGTTGAGGGCTAGGTTGAGGGTGAGTGTTAGGGTTAGGGTTAGGGTGAGCGCTAGGGTGAGGGTTAGGGTGAGGGTTAGGGTTAGGGATTGGGTTAGGTTTAGGATTAGGGTTAGTTTGAGGGTGAGTGTGAGGGTTAGGGTTAGGTTTAGGCTTAGAGTTAGGGTGAGTGTTAGGTTTAGGGTTTGGGTTAGGTTGAGGCTGAGGCTGAGGATTAGGGTTAGGTTTAGGGTTAGGTTTAGGCTTAGTGTTAGGCTGAGGCTGAGGGTGGGGGTTAGGATTAGACTTAGAGTTGGGTTAGGCTTAGGGTTAGGGTAATTTTTAGTGTTATAGTTAGGGTTAAGTTTGCAGTGAGGGTGAGGCTGAATGTGAGGGTTATGGCTAGAGTTAGGGTTAGGGTTAGGGTTAGTGTTATTCTTAGGGTTAGGGTTAGAGTTACGGTGAGTTTGAGGGTGAGGGTGAGGTTAGGATTAGGGTGAGGTTTAGGCTGAGGGTTTTGGTTAGGGTTAGGGTGAGGGTGATATTTAGGGTTAGAGTTAGGGTTAGGGGGATGTTTAGGGTGAGGTTTAGTGTTAGGGTTAGTGTTAGGGTTAGGGTGAGGTTGAGGGTTAGTTTGAGGTTTAGGGACAGGGTTAGGTTTAGGATTAGGGTTAGGGTGAGGGGAAGTGTGAGGAATTGGGTAAGGATTTGGCTTAGGCTTATGGTTAGGCTTAGGGTGAGGGTGGGGGTGAGGATTAGGGTTAGGGTGACTGTTCGGGTTATTGTTAGGGGAAGGGTTCGGGTGAGGGTTAGGGTTAGGTTTAGTGTTAGGGTTAGGGTAAGGATGAGGGTTAGGGTTTGGGATAGGGTTAGGGTTAGGGTAGGGGTGAGGTTTAGGGTTTAGGTTAGGGTTAGGGTTAGAGTTACGGTGAGGTTGAGGGTGCAGATGAGTGTGAGGTTTCGGGTTAGGTTTAGGGTTAGGCTTACGTTTAGGCATAGGGTTAGGCTAAGGGTGAGGTTGAGGTTTAGGGTTAGGGTGACTGTTAGAGTTAGGGTTATGTGGAGGGATAGGATGAGGGTTAATGTTTGGATTAGGGTTAGGGTGATGGCTAGTGTGAGGGTGAGGTTTAGGGTTAGGTTAGGGTGAGGTTTAGGGTTAGGGTTAGGGTTAGGATTAAGGTGATGTTAAGGTTTAGGGTTAGAGTTAGGGTTAAGGTGAGGCTGAGGGTGAGGGTTAGGGTTAGGGTTAGGATTAGGATTAGGGTAAGTGTTAGGGTGAGTGTGAGTGTTAGGGTTAGGGTTAGGATTAGGCATAGGGATACACTGAGGGTGAGGGTGAGGGTGAGGTTTAGGTTTAGGATGAGAGTTAGGGTTCAGGTTAAGTTTAGGGTTAGGTTGAGGGTTAGGATTAGGTTTACGTTGAGTGTGAGGGTTAGGTTAGGTTGAGGGTTAGGGTTAGGGTGAGGTTTATGGCTAGGGTTATGGTGAGGGTTAGGATGAGGGTTAGGGTTAGAGTTAGGGTGAGGGTTAGGATGAGGTTAAGGGTTAAAGTAAGGGTGAGGGGTAGGGTTAGGGTCAGGGTTAGGGTTATGTTTAGGGTTAGGATGATGGTTATGGTCAAGGTTAGGGTGAGTGTTAGGATTAGGATTAGGGTTAGGATTAGTGTTAGGGTGAGGGCCAGTGTGAGGGTGAGGGTTAGGGTTAGTTTTAGGGTGAGGTTTAGGGTTAGGGTTACATTTAGGTTGAGGGTTAGGATGAGGGTTAAGTTTACTGTAAGGGTGAGGGTTAGGGTTAGGGTGAGGGTTAGGGTTAGGTTTAGGGTTAGGGTGACGGTGAGGGTTAGGATTAGGGTTAGGGTTAGGGTTATTTTTAGGGTTACAGTTACGGTGAGGGTGAGGGTGAGGGTTAGGGTTAGGGTTAGGTTGAGGTTTTTTGTGTTAGGGTTAGGGTTAGAGTTAGGGTTAGGGTGAGGGTAGGGTTAGTGTTACTGTGACGGTTAGTGTTTGTGTTAGGGTATGGGTTACGGTGAGTGCTGTGGTTAGGGTGAGGGTTAGGATTAGGGTTAGGGTTATTGTTAGCGTTAGGTTTTGGGTTAAGGTAACGTTGAGAGTAAGGGTGAACATTAGGGTTTAGGGTTAGGGTCAGGTTTAGATTTTGGGTTAGGGTTAGAGTTAGGGTTAGGGTGAGGGTGAGGTTTAGAGTTAGAGTTAGGGTTAGGGTGAGAGTTAGGTTGAGGGTGAGGTTTAGGATTAGGTTTATGGGAAGGTTTAGTGTGAGGGTTAGGGTTAGGGTTTGGGTAAGGTTGAGGTTTAGGTTTAGAGTTAGGTTAAGGGTGAGCCTGAGGTTGAGTGTTAGGGTTAGTGTTAGAGTTAGATTTAGGGTGAGGGTTAGGATTAGGGTGAGGGTGAGGGTGAGGGTTAGGCTTAGGTTTAGGATTCGGATTAGGGTAAGGGTTAGGGTCAGTGTGATCGTTAGGGTTATGGTTAGGCTTAGGCTTAGGGTTAAGCTGAGAGTGAGGGTGAGGGTGAGGGTTAGGTTTACGGTGAAAGTTAGGGTTAGGGTTAGGGTGAGAGTTAGGGTTCGATTATGTTTAGGGTTAGGGTGAGGGTTAGGGTTAGGATTAATCTTAGAGTGAGGGCTAGGGTGAGGGTGATGGTTAGGGTTAGTGTTAGGGTAAGGTTTAGGTTTAGGGTTAGGATTTGTGTTAGGGTTAGGATGAGGGTTAGGGTTACTGTTAGGGTGAGGGTTAGGGTTAGGTTGAGGGTTAGGGTTAAGATTATGTTTAGGGTGAGGGTGAGTGTTAGGTTTAGGGTTAGGGTTAGGGTTAGCTTTAGGGTTAGGATTAGTGTTATTGTTAGGTTTAGGGTTAGAGTTATGGTGAGGGTGAGGGTGAGGTTGAGGGTGAGGTTTAGGGTTAGAGTGATTTTTAGGGCTGGGGTTAGGATTAGGGTTAGGATGAGGGGGCGGTTTAGGGTTAGATTTAGGGTTGGTTGTAGGGTTAGGTCGAGTGTTAATGTTAGGGTTAGTGTTAGGGTTAAGTTTAGGGTGAGGGTTCAGTTGAGGATTAGTGTGAGGGTTAGTGTGAGGTTTAGGGTTTAGGATGAGGTTTAGGGTTAGGGTTAGGGTTAGGATTAATGTTAGTGTTAGGCTTAAGTTGAGGGTTAGGGTGAGGGTGAGGTTTAGGGTTAGGGTTAGGATTAGGATTAGGGTTAGGGTTAGGGTGAGGGATAGGATGAGGGTTAGGGTTAAGGATAGGCTTAGGCTTAGGTTTAGGCTGAGGGTGATGGTAAGGTTGAGGGTTAGCGTTAGGGTGACGTTAGGGTCAGGGTTAGGGTGAGAGTTAGAGCTCGGGTTATGTTTAGGGTTAGCGTGAGGGTTAGGGTAATGGTTACAGTGAGAGTGAGGGTTAGGGTTAGGTTGAGGGTTAGGGTTATGGTTAGTGTGAGGGTGAGGGTGAGAGTTAGGGTTAGGGTTAGTCTGAGGTTTAGGATATTAGGTTTAGGATTAGGGTTAGGGTGAGGGCTAGGTTGAAGGTGAGGTTTAGGGTTAAGGTTATGGGGAGGGTTAGGATGAGGGTTAGTGTTAGGATTAGGATTAGGGTAATGGCTAGGGTCTGGGTGAGGTTTAGGGTTAGGTTAGGGTGAGGTTTAGGGTTAGGTTTAGGGTTAGGGTTAGGGTGAGTTTGAGGTTTAGGGTTAGAGTTAGGGTTAAGGTGAGGCTGACGGTGAGGGGTAGGGTTAGGGTTAGGATTAGCATTAGGGTAAGGGTTAGGGTGAGTGTGAGTGTTAGGGTTAGGGTTAGGGTTAGGCTTAGGGTTACACTGAGGGTGAGGGTGAGGGTTAGGGTTATGGTGAGAGTTAGGGTTCAGGTTAAGTTTAGGGTTAAGTTGAGGGTTAGGGTTAGGTTTACATTGAGTGTTAGGGTTAGACTTAGCTTGAGGGTTAGGGTTAGGGTTAGGCTTAGGGTGAGGTTTAGGGTTAGGGTTAGGGTGAGGGTTAGGATGAGGACTAGGGTTAGGATTAGGGTTAGGTTGAGGGCTAGGTTGAGAGTGAGGGTTAGGGTTAGTGTTAGGGTGAGGTTTAGGTTTATGGTTAGAGTTAGAGTGAGGGTTAGGGTGAGGGTAAGGGTTACGGTAAGGGTGAGGGTTAGTGTTAGGGTGAGCGTTAGGGTTAGGTTTATGGTTAGGATGAGGGTGAGTGTTAGGATTAGGGTTAGGGTTAGGGTTATTGTTAGGGTTATGGTTATGGTGAGGGTGAGGTTGAGGGTGAGGGTTAGGGTTACGTTGAGGTTTTTAATGTTAGCGTTAGGGTTAGAGTTAGGGTTAGAGTGAGGTTAGTGTTAGGGTTAGTGTGAGGGTTAGTTTTGGGGTTAGGTTATGGATTACGGTGAGGGTTATGGTTAGGGTGAGGGTTAGCATGAGGGTTAGGGTTACAGTAAGTGTGAGGGTTAGGTTAGGGTGAGGGTTAAGTTTCGGTTTAGGGTTAGGGTTATGGTGAGGGTTAGTTTTAGGTTTAGTGTTAGGGTTATTGTTAGAGTTACGGTTATGGTGAGGTTGAGGGTGAGGATTAGGGTTAGGGTTAGGTTGAGGTTTTTAGTGTTAGGGTTAACGTTAGAGTTATGGTTAGGGTGAGATTAGGGTTAGGGTTAGTGTGAGGGTTAGTGTTTGGGTTAGGTTATGGGTTACGGTGAGGGTTGTGGTTAGGGTGAGGGTTAGTATTAGGGTTATGGTTATTGTGAGGGTTAGGTTTAGGGTTACGGTTATAGTGAAGGTAAGGGTGAGGGTTAGGGTTTAGGGTTAAAGTGAGGTTTAGGGTTTGGGTAAGGGTTAGAGTTAGGGTTAGGGTGAGGGTAAGGTTTAGAGTTAGAGTTAGGGTTAGGGTGATGGTTAGGTTGAGGGTTAGGATTACGGTTAGTGTTAGGGTTAGGGTTAGGGTTAGGGTGAGGGTGAGGGTTAGGTTTAGGGTTATGGGGAGGGTTAGGATGAGGGTTAGGTTTAGGATTAGGGTTAGGGTGAGGGCTAGGTTGAGGGTGAGGTTTATGGTTACGGTTAGGGTGAGGTTTAGGTTTAGGGTTAGTGTTAGTGTTAGTGTTAGGGTTAGGGTTAGGCTTATGGCGAAGGGTAGGGTTAGGGTTAGGTTTAGGCTGAGGGTGCGTGTGGGGTTGAGGATTAGGGTTAGGGTTAGGTTTAGCGTTAGGGTTAGGTTTTTG
This sequence comes from Dipodomys merriami, assembly GCF_024711535.1. Lineage (NCBI taxonomy): Eukaryota > Metazoa > Chordata > Mammalia > Rodentia > Heteromyidae > Dipodomys > Dipodomys merriami. The sequence goes on from NW_027202849.1 coordinate 1,265,195, forward strand.
TTAGGGTTAGGGTTAGAGTTACGGTGAGGTTGAGGTTGTGGGTTTGGGTTAGGGTTAGGGTGAGGTTTAGAGTAAGGGTTAGGGTTAGGTTTATGGTGAGGTTGAGCTTTAGGGTTAGAGTTAGGGTTAGCGAGAGGGTTAGGATGAGGTTTAGGTTTAGGGTTAGTGTTAGTTTTAGGGTGAGGGTGAGGGTTAGGTTGAGGTTTAGGGATAGGGATAGGTTTAGGATTAGGGTTAGGGTGAGCATGAGTGTGAGTGTTAGGGTAAAGGTTAGGCTTAGGCATAGGGATAGGCTGAGGGTGAGGGTGGGGTGAGGATTAGGGTTAGGGTGATGGTTAGGGTTAGGGGTAGTGTTATTTTTAGGGTTAGAATTAGAGTTATGGTGAGGGTGAGGGTACGGGTGAGGTTTAGGGTTATGGTTAGGGTGGGGTTTAGGGTTACGGTTAGGGTTAGGATGAGGGTGAGGGTGAGGTTTAGGTTTAGATATAAGGTTAGGGTGACGGTTAGGGTGAGGGTTAGGGTTAGGTTTAGTGTTAGGGTTAGGGTGAGGATGAGGGTTAGGGTTAGGGTTAGGTATTGGGTAAGGGTGTGGTTTAGGTTAGGGTTAGGGTTCGGGTTAGAGTAACGGTGAGGGTTAGAGTAACGGTGAGGGTTAGGGTGCAGAATGAGTGTGAGGGTTGTGGTTAGGTTTAGGGTTATGCTTAGGGTTAGGCTTAGGTTGGGCTAAGGGTGAGCTTGAGCTTTAGGGTTATTGTTTGGGTTAAGGTTAGGGTTATGGAGTGGGTTAGGATGAGGGTTAATGTTAGGATTAGGGTTAGGGTAATGGCTAGGGTGCGGGTGATGTTTAGGGTTAGGTTAAGTTGAGGTTTATGGTTAGGGTTAGGCTTAGGGTTAGGGTGAGTGTGAGGGTTATGGTTAGGGTTAGCGTTAGGCTTAGGGTTACATTGAGTGTGAGCGTGAGGGTGAGGGTTAGGGTGGGAGTTAGGGTTCAGGATAAGTTTCGAGTTAGGGTGAGGGTTAGGGTTAGGTTTACGTTGAGTGTGAGGGTTAGGGTTAGGTTGAGGGTAAGGGGTAGGTTTAGGGTTAGGGTGAGATTTAGGGTTAGAGTTAGGGTGAGTGTTAAGATGTGGGTTAGGTTTACGGTAAGGGTGAGGGTTAGGGTTAGGGTGAGTGTTAGGTTTAGGTTTAGGTTTAGGGTGAGGGTGAGGGTTAGGATTAGGGTTAGGGTTAGGGTTATTTTTAGGGTTACGATTATGTTGAAGGTGAGGGTGAGGGTTAGGTTGAGGTTTTTAGTGTTAGGGTTAGGGTTAGAGTTAGGGATAGGGTGAGGTTAGGGTTAGGGTTACTGTGAGGGTTAGTGTTTGGGTTAGGATATGGGTTACGGTGAGGTTTTTGGTTAGGGTGAGGGTTAGGATTAGGGTTAGGGTTATTGTTAGGGTTAGGTTTTGGGTTAAGGTAACGTTGAGAGTAAGGGTGAGCGTTAGGGTTTAGGGTTAGGGTCAGGTTTAGGTTTTGGGTTAGAGTTAGAGTTAGGGTTAGGGTGAGCGTGAGGTTTAGAGATAGGGTTAGGGTGAGGGTTATTTGGAGGGTTAGGGTTAGGGTTAGTGTTAGGGTTAGGGTGAAGTTTAGGGTGAGGGTTAAGATTAGGGTTATGGGGAGGGTTAGGATGAGGGTTAGTGTTAGGATTAGGGTTAGGGTGAGTGCTAGGTTGAGGGTGAGGTTTAGTGTTAGGGTTAGGGTCAAATTTAGGGTTAGGGTTAGAGTTAGGGTGAGGGTGAGGTTTAGGTTTAGAGTTAGGGTAAGGGTGGGCCTGAGTTTGAGGGTTAGGGTTAGGGTTAGTGTTTGAGTTAAAGTTAGGGTGAGGGTTACGATTAGGGTGAGTTTGAGCATGAAGGTTAGGCTTAGGCTTAGTGTTAGGATTCGGATTAGAGTAAGGGTTAGGTTGAGTGTGATGTTTATGGTTAGGGTTAGGCTTAGGATTAGGGTTAGACTTAGAGTGAGGGTGAGGGTGAGGGTTAGGTTTACGGTGAAGTTTAGGGTTAGTATTAGGATGAGAGTTAAGGTTTTATTATGTTTAGGGTTAGGGTGAGGGTTAGGGTTTGGATTAGTCTTAGAGTGAGGGCTAGGGTGAGGGTGAGGGTTAGGGTTAGTGATAGGGTAAGGTTTATCGTTAGGGTTAGGGTTTGGGTTAGGGTTAGGATGAGGGTTAGGGTTATGGTGAGAGTGAGGTTTAGGGTTAGGTTGAGGGTTAGGGTTAAGATTATAGTTAGGGTGAGGGTGAGTGTTAGGATTAGGGTTAGGGTAAGGGTTAGGTTTAGGGTTAGGATTTGTGTTATTGTTAGGGTTAGGGTTAGAGTTATGGTGAGGGTGAGGGTGAGGGTGAGGTTTAGGGTTAGGGTGAGGTTTAGTGTTAAGTTTAGGATTAGAGTTAGTGTGAGGGGGAGGTTTAGGGTTACATTTAGGGTTAGTTGTAGGGTTAGGTCGAGCGTTAATGTTAGGGTTAGTGTTAGGGTTAATGTTAGGTTGAGGGTTAGGTTGAGGATTAGTGTGAGGGTTAGTGTGATTTTTAGGGTTTAGGCTGAGGTTTAGGGTTAGGGTGAGTGTTAGGTTTAATGTTTGGATTAGGCTTAAGTTGAGGGTTAGGTGAGGATGAGGTTTAGGTTTAGGGTTAGCATTAGGATTAGGGTTAGGGTTAGGGTGAGCGATACGATGAGGGTTAGTGTTAGGGATTGAGTTAGGCTTAGTGTTAGGCTGAGGGTGAGGGTGAGGGTCAGGGTGAGGATTAGGTTCAGGGTTAGGGTGAGAGTTAGGTTTCGGTTAAGTTTTGGGTTAGGGTTAGGGTTAGGGTAACTGTTATAGTGAGGGTGAGGGTTAGGGTTAGGTTGAGGTTTAGTGTTAGGTTTAGGGTTAGTGTGAGGGTGAGGGTGAGGGCGAGGGTTAGGGTTAGTGTTAGGGTGAGGGTTAGGATAAGGGTTAGGGTTAGGATTAGGGTTAGGGTGAGGGCTAGGGTGAGGTTGAGGTTTAGGGTTAGGGTTTGGGTGAGGTTTGGGGTTAGGTTTTGGGTTAGGGTAAGGCTTAGGGTGAGGGTTAGATTGATGATTAGGTTTAGGGTTAGGGTTTGTGTGAGGTATAGGGTGAGGATGAGGGTTAGGGTTAGGGTGAGACTGAGGGTTAGAATTAGGTTTAGGGTGAAGGCTAGGGTCAGGGTGAGGGTTAGAGTTAGGTTTAGCATTAGGGTGAGGTTTAGGATTAGGGTGAGGGTTAGGGTTAGTGGGAGATTTAGTTTTAGGTTAGGGTTAGTGTTAGGTTGAGGGTAAGTGTTAGGGTGAGGGTTAGTGTTAGGGTGAGGGCTATGGTTAGGGTGAGGGTTAGTGTTAGGGTGAGGGCTATGGTTAGGGTGAGGGTTAGTATTAGGGTTAGGGTTACTGTTATGGTTAGGGTTAGGGTTACCGTTAGTGTGAGGGTGAGGGTTAGGGTTAGGGTTAGGGTGAGGTTTAGTGTTAGGGTTAGGGTTAGAGTTAGGGTTAGGGTGAGGGTGAGGTTTAGGGTTAGAGTTAGGGTAAGGGTGAGGCTGAGGTTGAGGGTTAAGTTTAGGGTTAGTGTTAGAGTTAGGTTTTGGGTGAGGGTTGGGGTGAGGGTGAGAGTGAGGGTGAGGGTTAGGCTTAGGGTTAGGATTAGGATTAGTGTAATTGTTCGGGTGAGTGTGAGGGTTAGGGTTAGGGTTACCCTTAGGCTTAGGGTTAGTCTGAGAGTGAGGGTGAGTGTGAGGGTTAGGGTTAAGGTGAGAGTTAGGTTTAGGGTTAGGTTGAGATTTAGGGTTCGGTTATGTTTATGGTTAGGGTGAGGTTTAGGGTTAGGATTAGGGTTAGGGTGAGGGCTAGGGTGATGGTGAGGATTAGAGTTAGTGTTAGGGTAAGGTTTAGGGTTAGGGTTAGGGTTTCAGTTTGGGTTAGGTTGAGGGTTAGGGTAACAGTGAGGCTGAGGGTTAGGGTTAGGTTTAGGATTTGGGTTAGCGTGAGGGTGAGTTTTAGGGTTAGGTTTAGGGTTAGGGGGAGGTTTAGGTCGAGGGTTAGTGTTAGGTTCAGTGTTATGTTTAAGGTTAGGGTGATGGTTAGGTTGAGGTTTAGGGTTAGGCTTAGGCTTAGGGTTAGGCTGAGGGTGAGGTTGGGGGTGAGGATTAGGGTTAGGGTGATGGTTAGGGTTAGGGTTAGGGTAAGGGTTAGGATGAGGAAAAGGTTTAGGATTAGGTTTACGGTGAGGGCTATGGTGAGGGTGAGGGTTAGAGTAAGGGTTAGGCTTAGGCTTAGGTTGGGGTTGGGGTTAGGATTAGGGTGAGGTTTAGTGTTAGGGTCACGGTTAGAGTTAGGGATAGGGTAAAAGTGAGGTTTAGGGTTAGAGTTAGGGTAAGGTTGAGGCTGAGGTTGACGGTTAGGTTTAGGGTTAGTCTTAGAGTTAGGGTTAGGGTGAGTGTTAGAGTGAGGGTGAGGGTGTGAGTGAGGTTTAGGCTTAGGTTTGGGATTAGGATTAGTGTAAGGTTTTGGGTGAGTGTGAGGGTTGCGTTAGGGTTAGGCTTAGGCTTAGGGTTTGGCTGAGAGTGAGGGTGAGGGTGAGGGTTAGGGTTAGGGTGAGGGTTAGGGTTAGGGTTAGGGTGAGAGTTAGGGTTCGGGTTAAGTTTAGGGTTACTGTGAGGGTTAGGGTAATGGTTACAGTGAGGGTGAGGGTTAGGTTTAGGTGGAGTGTTAGGGTTAGGTTTAGGGTTAGGGTGAGGGTGAGGATGAGTGTTATGGTTAGTGTTAGGGTGAGGGTTAGGATGAGGGTTAGGTCTAGCATTAGGTTTAGGGTAAGGGCTAGGGTGAGGGTGAGGTTTAGGGTTTGGGTTAGGTTGAGGTTTAGGGTTAGGTTTAGGGTTGGGGTTAGGATGAGGGTGCGGTTTAGGGTTAGAGTTAGGGTTAGGTTGAGGCTGAGGGTGAGGGTTAGGGTTAGGGTTAGTGTTAGAGTTAGGGTTACGGTGAGGGTTAGTGTGAGGGTGAGGGTTACGCTTAGTGTTAGGATTAGGATTCGAGTAAGGGTTAGGGTGAGTGTGAGGGTTAGGGTTAGGGCCAGGCTTAGGCTTAGGGTTAGGCTGAGCAAGAGGTTGAGGGTGAGTTTTAGGGTTAGGATGATGGTTAGGATTACGTTTAGGGTGAGGGTTAGGATGAGGTTTAGGGTTAGGGTGAGGGTTAGGGGAAGGGTGTTGGTAAGGGTAAAGTTGAGGTTTAGGATGAGGGTGAGGGTTAAGATAAGGGTGAGGGTTAGGGTTAGGGTTAGGGTTAGGTTTATTGTTAGGGTGAGGGTTAGATTGAGGATTAGGGTTAGGGTTAGGGTTAGTGTGAGGTTTAGGGTGAGGATGAGGTTTAGGGTTATGGTTTGGGTTAGGTTTAGGGTTAGGGTTAGGTTTAGGGTTAGGGTTACGGTGAGGGTTAGGGTTACTGTTAGGTTTAGGGTTTGGCTTTTGTTTAGGCTGAGGGTGAGGTTGGGGGTGAGGATTAGGGTTAGTGTTAAGTTTAGGGTTATTGTTAGTGTTATGGTTAGGGTTAAGTTTGCGGTGTGGGTGAGGCTGAGAGTGAGGTTTATGGTTAGGGTTAGGGTTAGAGTTAGTGTTATTGTTAGGTTTAGCGTTAGAGTTACTTTGAGGTTTTGGGTGAGGGTGAGGGTTAGGGTTAGGGTGAGGTTTAGGGTTAGGGTTAGGATTAGGGTGAGGGTGAGGTTTAGGGTTAGAGTTAGGGTTAGGGGGACAGTTAGGATGAGGTTCATGGTTAGGGTTAGGGTTAGGTTTAGGGTGAGGGGGAGGTTTAGGTTGAGGTTAGCTTTAGGATTTTGAGGTTAGGGTTAGCTTTAGGATTAGGGTTAGGCTGAGGGTGAGGGAGATTTTGAGGTTTAGGGTTAGGGCTAGGGTTAGGGTTATGGGGAGGGTTTGGATGAGTGTTAGGGTTAGGATTAGGGTTAGGGTTAGGGCTAGGGTGAGGGTGAGTTTTAGGGTTAGGGTTAGGGTGAGGTTTAGCATTAGGTTTAGGGTTAGAGTTTTAGGGTTAGGGTTAGGGTGAGGTTTAGCTTTAGGTTTAGGGTTAGTGTTAGGGTGAGGTTGAGGTTTAGGGTTAGAGTTAGGGTTAGGGTGAAGCTGAGGGTGAGGGTTAGGGTTAGGGTTAGTGTTAGAGTTAGGGTTAGTGTGAGGGTTAGGGTGTGGGTGAGGGTTAGGCTTAGTGAAAGTATTAGGATTAGGGTAAGGGTTAGGGTGTGTGTGAGGGTTAGGTTTAGGATGAGGTTTAGGTTCAGGGTTAGGGTTAGAGTTAGGTTTAGGGTGAGGGTGAGGTTAAGGGTTAGAGTTAGGTTTAAGGTTAGGGTTAGGGTGAAGGTGAGGGTTCGGGTTAGGGTTAGGCTTAGCTTTAGGCTTAGGAGTAGGCTTTGGCTGAGCATGAGGGTGAGGGTTATGGTTAGGGTTAGGGTGAGGGTTAGGGTTAGGGTTATTGTGAAGGTTATGATGAGGTTTAGGGTTAGGATTAGGGTTAGGGTGAGGGGTAGGTTGAGACTGAATGTGAGTGCTGGGGTTAGGGATAGGTTTAGGTTTAAGATTAGGGTTAGGGTTAGGGTGAGTGTGAGGTTTAGGTTTAGGGTTAGGCTTAGGGTTAGGGTGAGGGTTAGGGTTAGGGTATGGGTTAGGGTGAGGGTGAGGCTGAGGATTACGTTTAGGTTTAGGCTTAAGGTTAGGGTTAGGGTTAGATTTACAGTGAGGGCTATGGCTAGGGTTAGGGTTAGAGTTAGGGATAGGTTTAGGGTTAGGGTTAGGGTTAGGGTTAGAGTTACAATGAGGGTTATGATTATGGTTATGGTTAGGTTTAGGTTTAGGATTAGGTTGGGGGTTAGGGTTAGGGTTTGGTTTAAGTTGAGGGTGAGGCTGAGGATTAGGGTGAGGTTTAGGGTTAGGGTTTGGGTTAGGTTTAGGGTTAGGGTTAGGTTTAGGGTTAGGGTTAGGGTGAGGGTTAGGTTTAGGATTAGGGGTAGGGAGAGGTTGAGTGTGAGGGTTAGGTTTAGGGTTAGGTTTAGGATTAGGTTTAGGGTGAGGGTTAGGGTTAAGTTTTGGGGTAGGGTGATGGTGAGGCTGAGGATTAGGGTTAGGTTTAGTGTTAGTGTTAGGGTTAGCGTTAGAGTTACAGTGAGGGCTATGTTTAGGACTAGGCTTAGGGTTAGGGTTAGGTTTAGGGTTAGGGTTAGAGTTAGGGTTAGAGTTACAATGAGGGTTATGATTATGGTTATGGTTAGGTTTAGGTTTAGGGTTAGGTTGGGGGTTAGGGTTAGGGTTTGGTTTAAGTTGAGGGTGAGGCTGAGGATTAGGGTTAGGTTTAGGGTTAGGGTTTGGGTTAGGTTTAGGGTTAGGGTTAGGGTGAGGGTTAGGGTTAGGGTGAGGGTTAGGTTTAGGATTAGGTGTAGGGAGAGGGTGAGTGTGAGGGTTAGGTTTAGGGTTAGGTTTAGGATTAGGTTTAGGGTGAGGGTTAGGGTTAAGTTTTGGGTTAGGGTGATGGTGAGGCTGAGGATTAGGGTTAGGTTTAGTGTTAGTGTTAGGGTTAGGGTTAGAGTTACAGTGAGGGTTATGTTTAGGTTTAGGTTTAGGTTTAGGGTTAGGCTGAGGGTGAGTTTGGGTGTGTGTATTAGGGTTAGGGTTAGGGTTAGGGTTATTGTTTGTGGTATGATTAGCGTTAAGTTAGTGGTGAGGGTGAGGCTGAGGGTGAGGGTTATGGTTATGGTTAGGGTTAGGATTAGTGTTATTGTTAGGGTTAGGGTTAGAGTTACCGTGAGGTTGAGGATGGGGGTGTGGGTTACGGTTAGGGTGAGGTTTAGGGATGGGTTTAGCGTTAGGGTTAGGGTTAGGATGAGGGTCAGTGTGAGGCTTATGGTTAGAGTTAGCGTTAAGGGGAGAGTTAGGGTGAGGTTTAGGGTTAAGGTTAGTGTTAGGGTTAGGGTGAGGGTGAAGTTTAGGTTGAGGTTTCTGGATAGGGCTAGGTTTAGGATTAGGGTTAGGGTGAGGGTGAATGTGGGGGTGAGCATTAGGGTTAGGGTGATGGTTGGGGTTAGGGTTAGTGTTATTGTTAGGGTTAGGGTTAGAGTTACGGTGAGGGTGAGGGTGCAGGTGAGGTTTAAATTTAGGGTTAGGATGGGGTTTAGTGTTAGGGTTAGGGTTAGGATGAGGGTGAAGTTTAGGGTTAGATATATGGTTAGGCGGAGGGTAGGTGGAGGGTGAATGTGAAGGTTAGGGTTAGGGTTACGGTTAGGCTTAGGGTTAGGCTGAGGGTTAGGGTTAGTGTGAGGGTTAGGGTTAGGGTTAGGGTGAGAGTTAGGATTTGGGTTAAGTTTATGGTTAGGGTGAGGGATAGGGTTAGGGTTAGGGGGAGGGTGAGAGTTAGGCTTAAGTTTAGGGTTAGGGTTAGGGTTAGGGTTATTGTTAGTGTTATGGTTATGGTTAAGTTTGTGGTGAGGGTGAGGATGATGGTGAGGTTTATGGTTTTAGAGTTAGAGTTACTTTGAGGTTGAGGGTGAGGGTGAGGTTTAGGGTTAGAGTTAGGTTTAGGGGGACTGTTAGGGTGAGGTTAAGTGTTAGGGTTAGTGTTAGGTTTAGGGTGAGGTTGTGGTTTAGGTTGAGATTTAGGGATAGGTTTAGGTTTAGGATTAGGATTAGGTTTACTGTTAGGGTGAATGTGAGGGTTAGGGCGAAGGTTAGTGTTAGGCTGAGGGTGAGATTGATGGTGAGGTTTAGGTTTAGGGTGAGGGCTAGGGTTAGGGTTATGGGGAGGGTTTGGATGAGCTTTAAGGTTAGGATTAGGGTTAGGGTGACGGCTAGGGTGAGGGTGAGGTTTAGGGTTAGGTTTAGGGTGAGGGTTAGGGTTAGGATTAGGGTTAGGATTAGGGCTAGTGTGAGGGTTAGGGTGAGGGTTAGGGTTAGGGTTAGGGTGAGGTTGAGCGTGAGGCTTAGGGTGAGGATTAGGCTTAGGGTTAGGGTGAGGGTTAAGTTTAGGGATTGTGCTTGGGTGAGTGTGATGATGAGGATTAGGGTTAGGTTTAGGGTTAGGGTTATGTTTAGGTTTAAGTTTAGGTTTAGGGTTAGGGTTAGGGTGAGAGTGAGTGTAAGGGTTAGGTTGAGGGTTAAGCTTAGTCTTATAGTTAGGCTGAGGGTGAGGGTGGGGGTGAGTATTAGGGGTAGGGTGATTGTTCTGGTTAGGGTTAGTGTTATTGTTATGGTTAGGTTTAAAGTTACAGTGAGAGTGCAGGTGCGGGCGAGGGTTAGTGTTAGGGTGAGGTTTAGGTTTGGGTTAGGGTTAGAGTTAGGTTTAGGGTGAGGGTGAGGTTTAGGGTTAGAATTACGGTTCGGGTGAGGGTTAGGTTGAGGTTTAGGGTTAGTGTTAGTGTTAAGGTTAGGTTTACGGTGAGAGTTAGGGGGAGGGTTAGGGTTAGGATTAGAGTTAAGGTGAGGGTGAGGGTATGTGTTAGGGTTAGTTTAGGGTTAGGCTTAGGGTTAGGCTGAGGGTGAGGTTGAGAGTGAGGGTTAGGATTAGGTTGAGGGTTAGGGTTCGCGTTAAGTTTAGGGTTATGGTGAGGGTTAGGGTAAGGGTTATGTTGAGGGTGAGGGTTAGGATTAGGTTGACGGTTAGGTTTAGGTTTAGGGTGAGGGTGAGGATGAGTGTTAGGCTTATGGTGAGGGTTAAGATGAGGGTTAGATTTAGGATTAGGGTTAGGGTGAGGGCGATAGTGAGGGTGAGGTTTAGGGTTAGGGTTAGGGTTAGGGTTAGGATGAGTGTGAGGTTTAGGGTTAGAGTTAGGGTTAGGGTGAGGTTGAGGATGAGGGTTAGGTTTAGGGTTAGTGTTAGATTAAGGTTTAGGCTGAGGTTGAGGGTTAGGCTAAGTGTTAGGATTAGGATTAGGGTAAGTGTTAGGGTTAGTCTGAGGGTTAGGGTTAGGCTTAGGTTTAGGCTTAGGTTTAGGCCGAGGGTGAGGGTGAGTGTGAAGTTTAGGGTTAGGTTGAGGTTTAGGGTTAGGGTTAGGGTGAGATTTAGGGTTCAGCTTAAGTTTAGGGTTAGGGTGAGGGTTACGGTTAGTCTTACAGTGAGCATGAGAGTTAGGGTTAGGTTGAGGGTTAGGATTAGGGTTAGGGTTATTGTGACGGTTAGGGTTAGAGTTAGGGTGAGGGTTAGGATGAGGATTAGGGTTAGGATTAGTGTTAGGGTGAGGATTAGGGTTAGGGTTAGGGTTAGGGTGAGGGTTAGGATGAGGGTTAGGGTTGTGGTGACATGTGGGTTAGGGTTAGGGTTTAGGTTAGGGTTAGAATTAGTGTTAGGGTGAGGGTAAGTGTTAGGATTAAGGTTAGGGTTAGGGTTAGGTTTAGGTTTAGGGTTAGGATTAGTGTTAATTTTAGTGTTAGAGTTACAGTTAGGGTGAGGCTGAGGGTGAGGTTGAGGGTTAGGTTTGGGGTGACGTTTATGGTTATGGTTAGGATTATTGTTATGTTGAGGGTGAGGTTTAGGGTTATATTTAGGGTTAGGGTGCAGGTTATGTGCAGGGTTAGGATTAGGGTTAGTGTGAGGGTTAAGGTTAGGGTGAGGGTTAGGTTGAGTTTTAGGGTTAGGTTTAGGTTTAGGGTTTGGATTTGGGTTAGGGTGAGGGTGAGTGTGAGGGTTACGGTTAGGTTTAGGCTTAGGCTGAGGGTGAGGGTGGGGTGAAGGATTAGGTTTAGGGTGATGTTTAGGATTAGGGTTAGTGTTGGATAGGGTGAGGGTGAGGATTAGGGTAAGGCTTAGGATTAGGCTTAGGGTTAGACTGAGTGTGAGGTTGAGTGTGAGGGTTAGGGTTAGGGTGATGTTTAGGTTTACGGTTACGGTGAGGGTTAGGATGAGTTTTAGGGTTACAGTAAGGGTTAGGGTGAGGATGACAGTAAGGATTAAGGTGAGGTTGAGACTGAGGGTGAGGGTTAAGATAAGGGTGAGGGTTAGTGTTAGGATTAGGGTGGGGTTTAGGGTTAGGGTTAAGGATAGGTTTAGGTGGAGGGGGAAGTTTAGGGTTAGATACAGGGTTAGGGGGAGGGTTAGGGGGAGGGTTAGGGTTAGGGTTTGTTTTAGGGTTAGGGTGAGGGTGAGGGTTAGTGTTAGGGTTAGGGTTAGGGTTAGGGTGAGGTTTAGGGTTAGGGTTAGGGTTTGGTTTAGAGTTATGGTGAGGGTGAGGGTGCGGGTGAGTGTAAGGGTTAAGGTTAGGTTTCAGGTAAGGCTTGTGGTTAGCCTTAGGGTTAGGCTGAGTGTGAGGGTGGGTTTGAGGGTTAGGGTTAGGTTGAGGTTTTTGGATAGGGTTATAGGGAGGGTTAGGATGAGGGTTAGGGTTAGGATTAGGGTTAGGGTTAGGGTTAGGGTGAAGGTGAGGTTTAGGTTTATGGTTAGGTTGAGGTTTAGGTTTAGGGGTAGGGTTAGGGTTAGGGTGAGCGTGGGGTTTAGGGTTATAGTTAGGGTTAAGGTGAGGCGGAGGTTGAGGGTTAGGGTTAGGGTTAGGATTAGCATTAGGGTAAGGGTAGGGTGAGTGTGAGGGTTAGGGTTAGGGTGAGGGTTAGGGTTAGGGTTAAGTTGAAAGTTAGGGTTCAGGTAAATTTTAGGGTTAGGGGGAGGGTTAGGGTTAGGGTTTGTTTTAGTGTTAGGGTGAGGGTGAGGGTTAGTGTTAGGGTTAGGGTTAGGGTGAGGTTTAGGGTTAGGGTTAGGGTTTGGTTTAGAGTTATGGTGAGGGTGAGGGTGCGGGTGAGTGTAAGGGTTAAGGTTAGGTTTCAGGTAAGGCTTGTGGTTAGGCTTAGGGTTAGGCTGAGTGTGAGGGTGGGTTTGAGGGTTAGGGTTAGGTTGAGGTTTTTGGATAGGGTTATAGGGAGGGTTAGGATGAGGGTTAGGGTTAGGATTAGGGTTAGGGTTAGGGTTAGGGTGAAGGTGAGTTTTAGGGTTATGGTTAGGTTGAGGTTTAGGTTTAGGGGTAGGGTTAGGGTTAGGGTGAGCGTGGGGTTTAGGGTTAGAGTTAGGGTTAAGGTGAGGCGGAGGTTGAGGGTTAGGGTTAGGGTTAGGATTAGCATTAGGGTAAGGGTAGGGTGAGTGTGAGGGTTAGGGTTAGGGTGAGGGTTAGGGTTAAGTTGAAAGTTAGGGTTCAGGTAAAGTTTAGGGTTAGGGTGAGGGTTAGGGTTAGCTTTAAGTTGAGCGTGAGGATTAGGGTTAGGTTGAGGGTTAGGTTTATGGTTAGGGTTAGGGTGAGGTTTAGGGTGAGGGTGAGGGTTAGGATGAGAAGTACGGTTAGAATTAGGGTTAGGATGAGGGCTAGGTTGAGGGTGAGGGTTAGGTTTAGTGTTAAGGTGACTTTTAGTGGTAGGGTTAGGGTTAGGGTGAGGGTTAGGATGAGGGATAGGGTTAGAGTAAGTGTGAGGGTTAGGGTTAGGTTGAGGGTTAGGTTTAGGATTAGGTTTAGTGTGAGGTTGAGGATTAGGGTTAGGGTTAGTGTTATTGTTAGGGATCGGGTTAGGGTTACGATTATGGTGAGGTTGAGGTTTAGAATTAGGGTTAGGGTGAGGTTTTTAGTGTTACAGTTAGGGTTAGAGTTAGGGTTAGCATGAGGTTCGGGATATTGAGAGGTTTAGTGTTAGGGTTAAGTTTTGGGTTGTGGTGAGGGTTATGGTTAGGGTTAGGGTTAGGATTAGGGTTAGGGTTATTGTTATGGTTAGGTTTAGGGTTACGGTTAGGGTGACGGTAAGTGTGAGGTTTAGGCTTAGTGTTAGGGTTAGGCCTAAGGTTAGGGTTAGGGTTAGGATTACGGTTGGGGTTAGGGTGAGGTTTAGGTTTTGGTTTACTTTATAGTTAGGTTTAGGGTGAAGGTAGGATTTAGGGTAAGAGTTAGGATTAGGGTGAGGGTTAGAGTGGGGGTTAGGGTTAGGGTTCGGATTAGGCTGAGGGTTAAGGTGGGGGTCACGGTAAGGTTAAAGGTGAGGGTTAGGCCTAGGGTGAGGGTTACGGTAAGGGTCAGGGTTAGGGTTAGGGTGAGTGTTAGGCTGAGGATTAGGCTGAGGCTGAGTGTTAGACTGAGGATTAGTGTTAGGGTTAGTGTGAGATTTATGGTGAGGGTGAGGGTTAGGGTTAGGATGTGGTCTAGGGTGAGGGTGAGGATTAGGGTTAGTGTTAGGATTAGGCTGAGGGTGAGGTTGAGGGTAAGGGTTAGGGTTAGGGTTAGGGGGACGGTTCGGATGAGGATTAGGGTTAGGATTAGGGTTAGGGTAAGGGCTAGGGTAAGGGTAGGTTTAGAGTTAGGGTTAGGGTCAGGTTTAGGGTTAGGGTTAGGCTAAGGGTTATGGTGAGGGTGAGGTTTAGGGTTTGAGTTAGATTTAAGGTGAGGCTGAGGGTGAGGTTTAGGGTTAGGCTTAGTGTTAGGGTTAGGGTTAGGGTTAGGGTGAGGGTTAAGGTGAGATTGAGGGTTAAGGTTAGTGTTAGGGTTAGGCTTAGGATTAGGCTGAGTTTGAGGGTGAAGCTGAGTGTTAGGGTTAGGGTGAGGGTTAGGGTTAGGGTTATGGGGAGGGTTAGGATCAGGGTTAGGGTTAGGATTAGGGCTAGGGTGAGGGCTAAGGTGAGGGTGTGGTTTAGTGTTAGGTTTAGGTTGAGGTTTAGTGTTAGGGATAGAGGGAGGGTTAGGATGAGTGTTAGGTTTAGGATTAGGGTTAGCCTGAGGGCTAGGGTGAGGTTAATGGTTAGGGTAAGCGTTAGGCTTAGGCTTAGGTTTAGGCTGAGCATGTGGTTGAGGGTGAGGATTAGCTTTAGGGTTGGGTTGAGTTTTAGTGTTAGGGTTAGGGATAGAGTTCGGGTTAGGGTGAGGGTGAGGTTTAGGGGTAGAGTTAGGGTTAGGATGAGGGTTAGGTTTAGGGTGAGGGTTAGTGTGGGGGTCACGATAAGGGTAAATGTGAAGTTTAGGCTGAGGATGAGGGTTACGGTAAGGGTGAGGGTTAGGTTTAGGGTTAGGTTTAGGGTGAGGTTTAGGGTTAAGGTGATGGTTAGGGTTAGTGTTAGTGTGAGGTTTAGGGTTAGGGTTAGGGTTAGGATTAATTTTAGGTTTAGGCTTAATGTGAGGCTTAAGGTGAGGGTGAGAGTCAGGGTTAGGGTTTGATTGGGATTTGGGTTAGGATGAATGTGAGGGTTAGGGTTAGGGATAGGGATAGGCTTAGGTTTAGGCTGAGGGTGAGGGTGAGTGTGAGGATTAGAGTTAGGGTGAGGGATAGGGTTAGGGTGAGAGTTAGGGTTTGGGTTAAGTTTAGGGTTAGGGTGAGTGTTAGGGTAGGGGTTACAGTGAGGGTGAGGGTTAGGTATAAGCTTAGGTTTAGGCTGAGGTTGAGGGTGAGTGTGAGGATTAGTGTTAGGGTGAGGGATAGGGTTAGGGTGAGAGTTAGGATTTGGGTTAAGTTTAGGGTTAGGGTGCGTGTTAGGGTAGGGGTAACAGTGAGGGTGAGGGTTAGGTTTAGGTTGAGGTTTAGGGTTAGGGTTAGGGTTAGGGTGAGGGTGAGGGTTAGGATTAGGGTTATTTTTAGGATGAGCTTTAGGATGAGTTTAGGGTTAGGATTAGGGTTAGGGTGAGGGCTAGCTTGAGGGTGAGTTTTAGGGTTAAGGTTAGGGTGAGGTTTTGGGTTAGGATTAGGGTTAGGGTTAGGGTGAGGGTGAGGTTTAGGGTTAGAGGTAGGGTTAGGGTGAGGCTGAGGGTGAGGGTAGTGTTAGGATTAGGGTTAGGTTTAGGGTTAGGATTACTGTAATTGTTAAGGTTAGAGTTAAGGTGAGGTTGAGGGTGAGGGTGAGGGTGAGGGGTAGGTTTATTGTTAGGGTGAGTTTTAGGGTTAGGGTTAGTGTTAAGGTGAAGGTTAGGATGAGGGTTAGGGTTAGAGTGAGGATTAGGGTAAGGATTAGGGTTAATGTGAGGTTGAGGGTTAGGATTAGGGTTAGGGTTAGGGTTATTGTTAGGGTTAGGGTTACGGTATCAATGAGGTTGAGGGTTAGAGTTAGAGTTAGGGTGAGGTTTTTAGTGTTAGTGTTAGTGTTAGAGACAGGGTTAGGGTGAGTGTGAGGTTTAGGGGTAGAGTTAGGGTTAGGGAGAAGGTTAAGGTGAGGGTTAGTGTTAGGGTGAGGGTTAAGGTGGGCGTGACGGTAAGGGTAAATTTGAGGGTTAGGCCTAGGGTGAGGGTTACAGTAGGGTGAGGGTTAGGTTTAAGGTGAGAGTTAGGGTTAGGGAGAGGGTGAGGGTGACGGTTAGATTGAGGATTTGTGTTAGGGTTTGTGTGAGTTTGAGCGTGAGGTTGAGGGTTAGGCTTAGGGTGAGGGCTAGGGTGAGGGTGAGGATTAGGTTTAGTGTTAGGGTGAGTTTAGGGTTAGGGTGAGGGTTATGGTTAGCGTTAGGGCTAGGTTTAGGTGTAGGTTTAGTGTTAGGGTTAGGGTTTGGGTTAGGGTAGGTTTAGGGTAAGGGTTTTTGTTAGGGTTATTATTAGGGTTAGGGTTAGGATGAGGTTTAAGTTTAGGTTTCTGTTTAGAGTTAGGGTTAGTGTGAGGGTGAGGTTTAGGGGTAGAGTTAGGGTGAGTGTTAGGGTTAGAGTTAGGGTGAGTGTTAGGGTTAGAATTAGGGTGAGCATTAGGGTTAGGGTTAGGCTTAGGCTTTGGCTTAGACTTAGGCCCAGCATGTGGGTGAGTGTTAGGGTTAGGGTTAGGGTAAGGGTTAAGGTTAGGGTTAGGGTGAGGATTAAGATGAGGTTTCGGGTTAGGATTAGGGTTAGGCTGAGTGCTAGGGTGAGGGTTAGGCTTAGGGATAGGTTTAGGATTAGGATTAGGTTTAGGGTGAGGGTGAATGTGAGGGTTAGAATTAGGGTTAGGTTTAGGCTTACGGTTAGGGTGAAGGTAAGGGTTAGGGTTTTGTTAGGGTGAGGGTGAGGCTGAGGATTAGGGTTAGGTTGAGGGTTAGGTTTAGGTTTAGGGTTAGTGTTAGGGTTAGGGTTACAGTGATGGTTAGGGTTAGGGTTAGGGTTATTGTTAAGGTTAGGGTTAGGGTTACAGTTACAATGAGGGTGAGGGTGAGGATTAGCGTTAGCATTATGGTTAGATTTAGTGTTAGGGTTAGGGTTAGAGTTAGGGTTAGGGTGAGGGTGAGGTTTAGGGGTAGAGTCAGGGTTAGGGTGAGTGTTAGGTTGAGGGTTAGGTTTAGGGTGAGGGTTAGGGAGGGAGTGACGGTACGGGTAAACGTGAGGGTTAGGCTGAGGGTGTGGGTTATTTTAAGAGTGAGGGTTAGTGTTAGTGTGAGAGTTAGGGTTAGGGGTAGTGTGAGGGTGAGGGTTAGATTGAGGATTATTGTTAGGGTTAGTGTGAGGTTTAGGGTGAGGATGGGTGTTAGGGTTAGGGTGAGGGCTAGGGTGAGGTTGAGTGCTAGCGTCAGGTGTAGGGTGAGGTTTAGAGTTAGGGTGATGGTTAGATTTAGTGTGAGAGTTAGTGTTAGGGTTAGGGTGAGTGTTCGGTTGAGGGTAAATGTTAGGGTGAGGCTTAAGGTAAGGGTGAGGGTTAGGGTTAGGGTTATTGTTAGGGTTAGCTTTAGGGTTATGGTTAAGTTGAGGGTGAGAGTGAAGTGTAGGTTTAGGGTTGAGGATGAGGTTTAGGTTTAGGGTTAGGTTTAGAGTTAGGGTTAGGGTGAGAGTGAGGTTTAGTGTTAGAGTTAGTGTTAGGGTTAGGGTTAGGGTCAGGGTGAGGGTTAGGGTTAGGGCTAGGCTTAGGCTTAGGCTTAGGCCGAGCATGAGGGTGAGGGTTAGGATGAGGTTTAGGGTTAGGATTAGGGTTAGGCTGAGGGCTAGGGTGAGGGTTAGGGTAAGGTATAGGGTTACATTTAGGATTAGGGTTAGGTTGAGGGTGAGGGTGAATGTGAGGGTTAGCGTTAGGATTAGTGTTATTGTTAGGGTTAGGGTTAGCGCTATGGAGAGGGTGAGGGTGCAGGTGAGGGTTAGGTTTAGGTTTAGGGTGGGGTTTAGGGTTAGGGTTAGGGTTAGGGTTAGTGTGAGGGTGAGGTTTAGGGTTAGATATAGGGTTAGGGGGAGGGTTAGGGTGAGGGTTAGGGTGAGGCTTAGTGATAGGGTTAGGGTGAGGGTGAGGGTTAGGTTAAGGTTTAGGGTTAGGGTTAGGGTTATTGTGAGGATTGGTGTTAATTTAGGGTTAGTGTTTGAGTGAGGTTAAATTTTATGGTGAGGGTTTGGGTTAGGGTGAGGGTTTTGCTTTTGGTGAGGTTTAGTGTTAGTTTTAGGGTTAGGGTTAGGGTGAGGCTGAGGCTTAGGGTTAAAGTTAGGGTTAGAGTGAGGCTGAGGGTGAGGGTGAGGGTTAGGGTTAGGGTTATTGTTAGGGTTAAGGTTAATGTGATGGTTAGGTTGACAGTTAGGTTTAGTGTTAGGGTTAAGATTAAGATTAGGCTTAGGGTTAGAATGAGTGTGAGGTTTAGGGTTAGGGTTAGAGTTAGGCTTAGGGTTAGGCTGAGGGTGAGGGTGAGGGTTAGGGTTAGGGTGAGGTTTAGGGTTAGGATTAGGGTGAGAGTTAGGGTTCGGGTTAAGTTTAGGTTTAGGGTGAGGGTTAGGGTACGGGTTAAAGTGAGGGTGAGCGTTAGGTTTAGGTTGAGCTTTAGGGTTAGGTTAGGATTAGGGTGAGGGTGAGGGTGAGGGTTAGGGTTAGTGTTATGGTGAGGGTTAGGAGTAGGGTTAGGGTTAAGATTAGGGTGATGGAGAGGTTTAGGTTTAAGTTGAGTTTTAGGGTTAGGGTTAGGGTTAGGGTGAGGGTGAGGTTTAGGATTAGAGTTTGGGTTAGGTTGAGGCTGAGGGTGAGGGTTCGGGTTTTGGTTAGTGTTAGAGTTATGGTTAGGGTGAGGGTTAGGGTGAGACTGAAGTTTTGGCTTAGAGTTAGGATTAGGATTAGGGTAAGGGTTAGGGTGAGTGTGAGGGTTATGGTTAGGGTTAGGCTTCAGCTTAGGGTTAGGCTGAGGGTGAGGGTTAGGCTTAGGTTTAGGATTAGGATTAGATTAAGCGTTAGGGTAAGTGTGAGGGTTAGGTTTAGGGTTAGGCTTTGGCTTAGGGTTAGGCTGAGGTTGAGGGTGAGGTTGAGGGTTAGGGTTAGGGTGATGATTAGTGTTAGGTTTAGGGTGAGAGTATGGGTTCCGCTAAAGTTTAGGGTTAGGGTGAGGGTTAGGGTTAGGTTTAGTGTTAGGTTTAGGGATAGTGTGATGGTTAGGGTTAGGGTTAGGTTTAGGGTTAGGATGAGGATTAGGGTTAAGCTTAAGTTTAGGGTGAGGACTAGGGTGAGGTTGAGGGTTAGTGTTAGTGTTAGGGTTTGGTTTAGGGTTAGGGTTAGGGTTAGAGTGAGGGTTTGGATGAGGGTTAGGTTTACAGTGAGGTTGAGGATTAGGGTTAGGTGTAGGGTTAGGGTTAGGATTAGGGTTAGGGTGAGGGTGAGTGTTAGGATTAGGGTTAGGCTTAGGTTTAGGGTTAGGATTAGTGTTATTGTTAGGGTTAGGGTTAGATTTATGGTAACGGTGAGGGTGAGGGTGAGGGTGAAGTTTAGGGTTAGGGTTAGGGTGAGGTTTATGATTTGTGTTAGGATTATGGTTAGGGTGAGGGTGAGGTTTAGGGTTAGATTTAGGGTTAGGGTGAGGATTAGGGTTAGGATTAGGGTGAGAGTTTGGGTTCCGCTTAAGTTTAGGGTTAGGGTGAGTGTTAGGGTTATGTTGAGGGTTAGGTTTAGGGATAGTGTGATGGTTAGAGTTAGGGTTAGGGTTAGGTTTACGATGAGGATTAGGGTTAGGTTTAAGGTTAGGGTGAGGACTAGGGTGAAGCTGAGGGTTAGGGTTAGGTTTAGGGTGAGGGTTTGGATGATGGTTAGTGTTACAGTTTCTGTGAGGATTAGGATTAGGTTGAGGGTTACTGTTAGGATTAGGGTTAGGTTGAGGGTGAGTGTTAGGATTAGGGTTAGGCTTAGGTTTAATGTTAGGATTAGTGTTATTGTTAGGGTTAGGGTTAGATTTATGGTAAGGTGAGGTGAGGGTGAGGGTGAAGGTTAGGGTTAGGGTTAGGGTGAGGTTTTTGGTTAGGGTTAGGATTAGGGTTAGGGTGAGGGTGAGGTTTAGGGTTAGATTTTGGGTTAGGGGGAGTGTTAGTTCGAGGGTTAGGGTTAGGGTTAGGGTTACGGTTAAGGGTAGGTTGATGGTTATGTTGAGGTTTTTTGTTAGGATTAGGGTTAGGGTTAGGATTAGGGTTAGGGTAAGGGTGAATGTGAGGGTTAGGGTTAGGGTTAGGCTTAGGCTTAGGCTTAGTGTTAGGCTGAGGGTGAGGGTGGGGTGAGGATTAGGGTTACGGTGAAGGTTAGGGTTAGGGTTAGGTTGAGGGTTAGAATGAGTTTTAGTGTTAGGATTAAGGTTAGGGTGAGGGCTCTGGTGAGGGTGAGGATTAGGCTTAAGGTTAGGCTGAGCTTGAGGTTGAGGGTGAGGGTTTCGGTTAGGGTGATGGTTAGGTTTACGGTTAGGGTGATGGTTAGTATGAGGTTTAGGGTTAGTGTGTGGGTTAGGGTGATTATGATGGTAAGGGTAAAGGAGAGGTTTTGGCTGAGGGTGAGTGTTAAGATAAGGGTGAGGGTTTGGGTTATTTTTAGGGTTAGGGTAAGGGTTAGTGTTAGGGTTAGGGTGAGGGTAAGATTGAGGATTCGGTTTAGGGTTAGTGTGAGGTTTAGGGTGAGGATGAGGGTTAGGGTTAGAGTGAGGGTGAGGGATAGAATTAGGGTTAGTGTGAGGGCTAGGGTTTGGATGAGGTTTAGGTTTCGGGTTAGGGTGAGGGCTAGGGTGAGGTTTAGGTTGAGGTTTAGTGTTAGGGATAGGGTTAGGTTTAGGATTAGGGTTAGGGTGAGGGTGAGTGTGAGGGTTTGAGTTAGGGTTAGGATTAGGCTTAGGGTTAGAGTGAGGATTAGTGTTAGGTTTTGGGTTAGGGGGAGGGTGAGGCTGAGGATTAGGGTTAGGTTTAGGGTTAGGGTTATGTTTAGGGTTAGGGTTAGGTTTAGGGTTAGGGTTAGGGTTAGGGTTATGGTGAGGGTTATGTTTAGGATAGGGTTAGGCTTCGTGTTAGGCTGAGGGTGAGGGTGGGGGTGAGGGTGGGGGTGAGGATTAGGGTTACGGTTAGGGTTTGGGTTAGGTTATTGGTAAGGCTAGGATTAAGTTTGCGGTGAGGGTGAGGCTGCGGGTGAGGGTTATGGTTAGGGTTAGGGTTAATATTATTGTTAGGGTTAGGGTTAAAATTACGGTGAGGTTGAGGGTAAGGGTGAGCGTTTGGGTGAAGGTGAGGTTTACGGTGAGGTTTAGGGTTAGGTTTAGGGTTAGGGTTACGGTGAGGGTGAGATTTAGGGTTAGATATAGAGTTAGGGGTAAGTTTAGGGTGAGGGTTATGGTTATGGTTAGTGTTAGGCTTAGGGTAAGGGTGAGGTTTAGGTTGAGTTTAAGGGTAAGGGTTAGGGTTAGTGTTAGTGTGAGGGTTAGTGTTAGGGTTAGAGTTAGTGTTATGGTTAGCGTAATTGTTAGTTTGAGGGTTTGGGTTAGGTTGAGGGTTATGGTTAGGGTGAGGTTTGGTGTTAGGGTTAGGTTTAGGCTTAGGCTTAGGCTTAGGTTTAGGCCGAGCATGAGGTTGCAGGTGAGGGTTAGGATGAGGTTTAGGGTTAGGATTAGGTTTAGGGTTAGGGCTAGGGTGAGGGTTAGGTTGAGGGTTAGGTTTAGGTTTAGAGTTAGGTGTAGGATTAAGGGTAGCATGAGGTTGAGTGTGAGGGTTAGGGTTAGGGTTAGGTTTAGGCTCAAGGTTAGGGTGAGGGTTAAGATTAGGTTTTGGGTTATGTTGAGGTTGAGGCTGAGGATTAGGGTTTGGTTTAGGGTTAGATTTAGGGTTAGGTTTAGGGTTATTGTTAGGGTTAGGGTTAGAGTTACTGTGAGGTTGAGGGTGAGGGTGAGGGTTTAGGCTTTGGGTGAGGTTTAGGGTGAGGTTAAGGGTTAGGTTTAGGGTGAGGGTGAGGTTTAGGGTTAGTGTTAGGGTTAGGGGGAGGCTTAGGGTTTGGTTTTGGGTTAAGGTGAAGGTTAGAATGAGGGTTAGGTTTAGGATTGGGGTTAGGGTGAGGGTTAGGGTGAGGTTGAGGTTTAGTGTTAGGGTGTGGTTTAGGATTAGGTTTAGGTTTAGGGTCAGGGTGAGTTTGAGGTTTAGGGTTAGAGATAAGTTTAGGAGGAGGGTTAGGGTGAGGGTTAGGTTTAGGGTCAGTGTTAGGGTTAGGGTTAGGGTGAACGTTAGGGTGAGGGTTAGGGTTAGGGATAGTGTTAAGTTTAGGATTAGGGTTAGGGTGAGGGTGAGTGTGAGGGTTAGGGTTAGGGTTAGGTTTAGGCTTAGGGTTAGGCTGAGGTAGAGTGTAAGTGTGAGAGTTAGGGTGCGGGTTAGGGTTAGAGTTAGGTTTAGAGTTAGCCTTAAGGTGAGGTTTAGTGTTAGGGTTAGGGTTAGGGTAAGGGTTAGGTTTAGGGTTACGGTGAGGCTTAGGGTTAGGCTTAGGATTAGGCTTATGGTTAGGGCGTGGGGGTGAGGATTAGGGTTAAGGTTAGGGTTAGGGTTAGCTTATTGGTATTTTTATGGTTAGGGTAAAGTTTGCAGTGAGGTTGAGGTTGAGGGTGAGTGTTAGGTTTAGGGTGAGGTTTAGGGTTAGGTTTAAGGTTAGGTTTCGGGTGAGTTTGAGAGTTAGGGTTAGGCTTAGGTTTAGGGTGACGATTAATGTTAGTGTTTGGGTTAGGATGAGGCTGAGGATTAGGGTGAGGTTTAGGGTTAGGTTTAGGTTTAGTGTTAGGGTTAGGGTTAGGCTGAGGGTGACGGTGGGGGTGAGGATTAGGGTTAGGGTTTCGGTTTAAATTAGGGTTATTTTTAGTATTATGGTTTGGGTTTAGTTTGTGGTGAGGGCGAGCCTGAGGTTGAGGGTTATGGTTAGGGTTAGGCTTAGTCTTAGTGTTAGGCTGAGGGTGAGTATGGGGGTGAGGGATAGGTTTTGGGTGATGGTTAGGGTTAGGGTTAGGTTGAAGGTGAGGATGAGGCTTAGCGTTAGGATTAGGTTTAGGGTGAGGGCTAGGGTGAGGGTGAGGGTTAGGGTTAGGCTTAGGCTTAGGCTTAGGCTTAGGGTTAGGCTTAGGGTGAGGGTGAGTTTGAGGGTTTGGGTTAGGGTGATGGATAGGGTTAGGGTTAGGTTGAGTGTTAGAATGAGGGTTATGGTTAGGGTTAGGGTTAGCCTGAATATGACGGTAAGAATAAAGGTGAGGGTTAGGCTGAGGGTGAGTGTTCCCCTAAGTGTGAGGGTTAGGATTAGGTTGAGGTTTAGGGTAAGGATTAGGATGAGGGTTAGGGTGAGGGTGAGGGTTAGGGTTAGAATTAGGGTTAGGGTGAGGGCTAGGGTGAGGCTGAGGGTTAGTGTTAAGGTTTAGGTAAGGTTTAGGGTTCGGGTGAGAGTTAGGGTTACTGTGAGTGTTAGTGTTAGAGTTAGGGTTAGTGTTAGGGTGAGGGTAAGTTTTAGGGTGAGGGTTAGTGTTAGGGTGAGGGTTATGTTTAGGGTGAGGGTTAGTGTTAGGTTTAGGGTGATTGTTAAGTTTAGAGTTAGGGTTACGTTGAGGGTGAGGGTGAGGGTTAGGGTTAGGGTGAGGTTCAGGTTTAGGGTTAGGGTTAAAGTTACTGTGAGGGTGAGGGTGAGGTTTAGGGTTACAGTTAGGGTTCAAGTGAGGGTTAGGATGAGGGTTAGGGTTAGTTTTAGGTTTAGGGTTAGGGTGAGGTTTAGGGTTAGGGTCATGGTTAGGATTAGGGTTAGGGTGAGGGTTAGGGTAATGGTTAGGATGAGGTTTAAGATGAGGGTTAGTTTTAGGATTATGGTTATGGTGAGGGCTAGGGTGAGGGTGAGGTTTAGGGTTAGGTTTAGGGTGAGGTTTAGGGTTAGGTTTAGGGTGAGGTTTAGGGTTAGGGTTAAATTTAGGGTCAGTGTGAGTTTGAGGTTTAGTGTTAGAGATAGGGTTAGGGTGAGGGTTAGGGTGAGGGTTAGTGTTAGGGTTAGTGTTACGGGTAGGTTAGGATTCACATTAGGGTTACGGAGAGGGTGAGTGTGAGGGTTAGAGTTAGGTTTAGGGTGAGAATTAAGGTTCGGCTTTAGGGTTAGGTTGACGGTTAGGTTGAGGGTGTATGTAAGGTTAAATTTGAGGGATACTCTGAGGTTGAGGTTTTCGGTAAGGGGGAGGGTTAGGGTTAGGGTGAGGGATAGGGTAAGGGTAAGGGTTATAGTTAGGGTGAGGGTGAGGGTTAGATTGAGGATTAGGGTTAGGGTTAGTGTGAGGTTTAAGGTTTCAGTGAGGGGTAGGCTTAGTGTGACGGTTAGTGTTAGGGTGAGGGTAAGTGTTAGGTTGAGGTTGAGGGTTAGGGTGAGGGTTAGCATGAGAGTTCGGATTAGGGTGAGGGTTTCGATGAGCGTGATGGTAAGAGTAAAGTTGAGGGTAAGGCTAAGGGTGAGAGTTACGGTAAGGGTGAGGGTTAGGGTTAAGGTGAGTGTTAGGGAAAGGGTTAAGGTTAGGGTTAGATTGGGGATTAGGGTTAGGGTTAGTGTGAGGTTTAGGGTGAGGATGAGAGTTAGGGTGAGGGTTAGGGTTAGAATTAGGGTTAGGGTGAGGGCTAGCGTGAGGGTGAGGTTTAGGGTTAGGGTGAAGTTTATGGTGAGGTTTAGGGTGAGGGGTAGGTTTAGGTTTAGGGTGAGGTTTAGGTTTAGTGTGAGGGTTACGGTTAGGGTGAGAGTGAGGGTGAGGGTAAGGGTTATGGTGAGGGTTAGGATGAGGGGGAGGGTTAGGGTTAGGTTTAGGGATAGGGTTAGGGATAGGCTGAGGTTGAGGGTGAGGGTGAGGGTGAGGTTTAGGTTTATGGTTATGGTTAGGGTGAGGTCTAGGGAGAGGGTGAGGGTTAGGGTGATGGTGAGGGTGAGGGTGAGGGTCTTGGTTAGGTAATCGTTAGGGTTAGGGTGAGGATTAGTTGAGGGTTAGGGTAAGGGTGAGCTTGAGGTTTAGGGTGTGGGTGAGCGTTAGGATTAGGTGAGGGTTCGTGTGATGGTGAGGGTTAGGGTGAGGTAGAAGGTTAGGTTTAGGGTTAGGTGAGGGTTAGTGTTAGGGTTTGGATTAGGGTGAGGGTTAGGATTAGGTTTAGGGTTAGGGTGAGGTTTAGAGTGAGGGTGAGGGTTAAGGTTAGGGTTAGGTTTGTGGTGTGGATAAGTGATAGTATGAGGTTTAGGGTGAGTGTTAGACTTAGCATTAGGGTTAGGGTGAGGGTTAGGGTGAGGATTAGGGTGAGTTTTAGGGTTAGGGTGAGGGTTAGGGTTAGGCTTAGCGTGAGGGTGACGGTGAGGATGACGGTTAGGTTTAGAGTTATGGTGAGGATTCGGTTAAGTGTGAGGTTTAGGGTGAGGATGAGGTTAAGTGTTAGGATGAGGGTTAGGGTGAGGGTGAGGGTTAGGGTTAAGGTTTGGGTTAGGGTAAGGGTTAGGGTTTGGGTTATGCTTAGGGTTAGGATGAGGATTAGGCTGAGGGTTAGTGTTATGATTAGGGTGAGGGTTAGGTTGAGGGTGAGGGTTAGGGTTGTTATAAGGGTTAAGGTCAGAATTAGGGTGACGGTGAGGTTTTTGGTGAGGGTTAGGTTGAGGGTTAGAGTTAGGGTTAAGGTGAGGGTTAGGGTAAGGGGTAGGATTACGGTTAGGGTGACGGTTAGGTTTATTGTGAGAGTTAGGGTTAGGGTTAGGGTTAGGATTAGTTTGAGAGTAAGAATTAGCTGACTGTTCGGGTGAGGGTGAGGTTTAGGGTTAGGAATAGTGATAGGATTAGTGTAAATCTGAGGGTGAGGGTGAGGTTTAGGGTTAAGGTTAGGGTGAGGGCTTGTGTGAGGGTTAGGGTAAGGTTGCAGGTTAGGGAGAGAGTGATGGTAAAGGTAAAGGTGAGGGTTAGGTTGAGGGTGAGGGTAAAGATAAGGGTGAGAGTTAGGGTTAGGGTGAGTGTTAGGTTAAGGGTTCGGGTTACGGTTAGGGTGAGGGTTAGATTGAGGATTAGGGTTAGGGTTAGTGTGAGGTTTAGGGTGAGGTTGAGTGTTAGGGTTAGGGTTAGGGTTAGGGTTAGAATTAGGGTTAGGGTGAGGACTAGGATGAGGGTGAGGTTTAGGTTAGGGTTAGGGTTACGGTTAGGGTGAAGTTTATCGTTACTGTGAGGGTTAGGGTTAGTGTGAGGGTTAGGGTTAGAGTTAAGTTTAGTGTTAGGGTGAGGGTAAGTGTTAAGGTGAGGGTTTGGGTTAGGGTGAGGGTTATGTTTCCGTTGAAGGTTAGGTTTAGGGTTAGGGTTATTGTTAGGGCTAGGATTAGGATTAGGTTTAGGGTGAGGGTGAGTTTGTGGGTTAGGGTTAGGTTTAGGTTTAGGCTTAAGGTTAGGCTGAGGGTGAGGTTGTGGCTGAGGTTTAGGGTTAGGTTGATGGTTAGGGTTTGGTTTAGGGTGAGTGTTAGGATGAGGGTTAGAGTTAGGATTAGGGTTTGGGTGAGGGCTAGGATGAAGCTGAGGTTTAGGGTTATGTTTAGCGTGAGGTTTAGGGTTAGGGTTAGGGTTAGGGTTAAAGTGAGGCTGAGGTTTAGGTTTAGAGTTAGGGTTAGGGTGAGGGTTAGGTTTAGGGTTAATGTTCCGTTTAGGTTTAGGGTGAGGGTTAGGTTTAGGGTGAGGGTTAGGGCTAGGGTTATTTTCAGGGTTAGTGTGAAGGTGATGGTTAGGGTGAGGGTTAGGGTTAGGATTAGGATCAGGCATAGGTTTAGGGTGAGTGTGAAGTTTAGGGTTAGGGTTAGAGTTAGGCGTAGGGTTAGGCTGAGGGTGAGGGTGAGGGTTAGGTTTAGGGTGAGGTTTAGGATTAGGGTTAGGGTGAGAGTTAGAGTACCGGTTAAGTATAGGGTTAGGGTGAGGGTTAGGGTATGGCTTAAGGTGAGGTTGAGGGTTAGGGATAGGTTGAGCATTAGGGTTAGGTTAGGGTTAGGGTGAGGGTGAGGGTGAGGGTTAGTGTTAGTGTTAGGGTGAAATTGAGGGTGAGGGTTAGGGTTATTGTTAGGGTTAGGTTTAGGATGAGTGTTAGGGTTAGGATTAGGGTTAGGGTGATGGCTAGCATGAGGGTGAGGTTTAGGGATAAGGTTACGGTGAGGTTTAGGTTTAGGGTTAGGGTTAGGGTTAGGGTGAGGGTAAGCTTTAGGGTTAGAGTTAGGGTTAGGGTGAGGCTGAGGGTGAGGGTTGGGTTAGGGTTAGGGTTAGGTGGAGGGTGAGTGTTAGGATTAGGGTTAATTTTAGTGTTAGGGTTAGGGTTAGGGTTAGGTTTAGGCTTAGGGTTAGGCTTAGGCAGAGCATGAGGGGGAGGTTTAGTATTAGGGTAATAGTGAGGGTTAGGATGAGGTTTAGGGTTAGGATTAGGTTTAGGGTTAGGGTTAGGGATAGGATTAGGTTTAGGATTTGGGGTAGGGTGAGTGTGAGTGTGAGGGTTAGGCTAAGGGTTAGGGTTAGACTTAGGGTTAGGGTGAGGGTTAGGGTTAAGGTTTGTGTTAGGATGAGGGTGAGGCTGAGAATTAGGGTTAGGTTTAGGGTTAGGTTTAAGGTTTGTTTTAGGTTTAGGGTTAGGGTTAGGTTTAGGGTTATGGTTAGAGTTACAGGGAGGGTTAGGGTTAGGGTTAGGCTGAGGGTGAGGTTGGGGGTGAGGATTAGGGTTAGGGTAAAGTTTAGGGTTAGTCTTATTGTTAGTGTTATGGTTAGGGTTAAGTTTTCAGTGCGGGTGAGGTTGAGGGTGAGGGTTATGTTTAGGGTTAGGGTTAGGGTTAGTGTTATTGTTATGGACAGGGTTAGAGTTAGGGTGAGTTAGAGGGTGAGGGTGAGGGTTAGGGTTAGGGTGAGTTTTAGGGTTAGGGTGAGGGTGAGGTTTAGTGTTAGAGTTAGGGTTTGGGGGTGGGTTTGGGGGAGGTTTAGGGTTAGGGTTAGTGTTAGGGTTAGGTTGAGGGTGAGGGTCAGGTTGAGGTTTAGGGATAGGTTTAGGTTTAAGATTAGGGTTAGGGTGAGCATGAGTGTGAGGATTAGGGTGAGGGTTAGGCTTAGGCTTAGGGTTAGGCTGATGGTGAGGGTGGGGGGGAGGATTAGGGTTAGGGTGATGGTTAGGGTTAGTCTTAGTGTTATTTTTAGAGTTAGCATTAGAGTTATGGTGAGGGTGTGGGTGCGGGTGAGGGTTAGTGTTGGGATTAGGATGGGGTTTAGGGTTAGGGTTAGGGTTAGGGTTAGGTGGAGGGGGAAGTTTAGGGTTAGATACAGGTTTAGGGAGAGGGTTAGGGTTAGGGTTTGTGTAAGGGTTAGGGTGAGGGTGAGGGTTAGGTTTAGGGTTAGGGTTAGGGTGAGGATTAGGGTTAGGGTTAGGGTTTGGTTTAGAGTAATGGTGAGTGTGTGCATGCGGGTGAGTGTGAGGGTTAAGGTTAGGTTTCAGGTAGGTCTTGTGGTTAGGCTTAGGGTTAGGCTGAGTGTGAGGGTGGGTTTGACTGTTAGGGTTAGGGTGAGGGTTTCGGATAGGGTTATAGGAAGGGTTAGGATGAGGGTTAGGGTTAGGATTAGGGTTAGGGCGAGGGCTAGGGTGAAGGTGAGGTTTAGGGTTATGGTTAGGGTGAGGTTTAGATTTAGGGTTAGGGTTAGGTTTAGGGTGAGAGTGGGGTTTAGGGTTAGAGTTAGGGTTAAGGTGAGGCGGATGTTGAGGTTTAGGGTTAGGGTTAGGATTAGGATTAGGGTAAGGGTAGGGTGAGTGTGAGGGTTAGGGTTAGGGTGAGGGTTAGGGTTAGGGTTAAGTTGAAAATTAGGGTTCAGGTAAAGTTTAGGGTTAGGGTGAGGGTTAAGGTTAGCTTTAAGTTGAGCGTGAGGATTAGGGTTAGGTTGAGGGTTAGGTTTAGGGTTAGGGTTAGGGTGAGGTTTAGGGTTAGGGTTAGGCTGAGTGTTAGGATGAGAAGTAGGGTTAGGATTAGGGTTAGGATGAGGGCTAGGTTGAGGGTGAGGGTTAGGTTTAGCGTTAGGGTGAATTTTAGTGTTAGGGTTAGGGTTAGGGTTAGGGTTAGGATGAGGGTTAGGGTTAGAGTAAGTGTGAGGGTTAGGGTTAGTTTGAGGGTTAGGTTTGGGATTAGGGTTAGTGTGAGGTTGAGGATTAGGATTAGGGTTAGGGTTAGGGTTATTGTTAGGGATCGGGTTAGGGTTACGATTATGGTGAGGTTGAGGTTTAGAGTTAGGGTTAGGGTGAGGTTTTTAGTGTTACGGTTATGGTTAGAGTTATGGTTAGCGTGAGATTCGGGTTACTGTGAGGGTTAGTTTCAGGGTTAAGTTTTGGGTTGCCGTGAGGGTTATGGTTAGGGTTAGGTTTAGGATTAGGGTTAGGGTTATTGTTATGGTTAGGTTTAGGGTTACGGTTAGGGTGACGGTAAGTGTGAGGTTTAGGCTTAGTGTTAGGGTTAGGCCTCGGGTTAGGGTTAGGGTTAGGATTACGGTTGGGGTTAGGGTGAGGTTTAGGTTTTGGTTTACTTTATATTTAGGTTTAGGGTGAGGGTGGGATTTAGGGTTAGAGTTAGGGTTAGGGTGGGGTTTAGAGTGGGGGTTAGGGTTAGGGTTCGGATTAGGCTGAGGGTTAAGGTGGGGGTCACGGTAAGGTTAAAGGTGAGGGTTAAGCCTTGGGTGAGGGTTACGGTAAGGGTCAGGGTTAGGGTTAGGGTGAGGGTTAGGCTGAGGGTTAGACTGAGGATTAGTGTTAGGGTTAGTGTGAGATTTATGGTGAGGGTGAGGGTTAGGGTTAGGGTGTGGGCTAGGGTGAGGGTGAGGATTAGGGTTAGTGTTAGGATTAGGCTGAGGCTGAGGTTGAGGGTAAGGGTTAGGGATAGGGTGAGTGTTAGGATTAGCTTTAGGGGGAGGGTTAGGATGAGGATTAGGGTTAGGAATAGGGTTAGGGTAAGGGCTAGGGTAAGGGTATGTTTAGAGTTAGGGTTAGGGTCAGGTTTAGGGTTAGGGTTAGGCTAAGGGTTATGGTGAGGGTGAGGTTTAGGGTTTGAGTTAGGGTTAGGTTGAGGTTGAGGGTGAGGGTTAGGATTAGGCTTTGTGTTAGGGTTAGGGTTAGAGTTAGGGTGAGGGTTAAGGTGAGATTGAGGGTTAAGGTTAGTGTTAGGGTTAGGCTTAGGATTAGGCTGAGTGTGAGGGTGAAGCTGAGTGTTGGGGTTAGGATGAGCGTTAGGGTTAGGGTTATGGGGAGTGTTAGGATCGGGGTTAGGGTTAGGATTAGGGCTAGGGTGAGGACTAGGGTGAGGGTGAGGTTTAGGGTTAGGTTTAGGTTGAGGTTTAGTGTTAGGGATAGAGGGAGGGTTAGGATGAGGGTTAGATTTAGGATTAGGGTTTGCCTGAGGGCTAGGGTAAGGTTGATGGTTAGGGTAAGCGTTAGGCTTAGGCTTAGGTTTAGGCTGAGCATGTGGTTGAGGGTGAGGATTAGATTTAGGGTTGGGTTGAGGTTTAGTGTTAGGGTTAAGGATAGAGTTCGGGTTAGGGTGAGGGTGAGGTTTAGGGGTAGAGTTAGGGTTAGGATGAGGGTTAGGTTTAGGGTGAGGGTTAGTGTGGGGGTCACGGTAAGGGTAAATGTGAAGTTTAGGCTGAGGGTGAGGGTTACGGTAAGGGTGAGGGTTAGGTTTAGGGTGAGGGTTAGGGTTAGGGTTTGGATTAGGCTGAGGCTTATATTGAGGATTATTTTTAGGGTTAGTGTGGGGTTTAGGGTGAGGATGAGGGTTAGGGTTAGGGTGAGGGTAGGGTTAGGTTTAGTGTGAGGTTTAGGGTTAAGGTGATGGTTAGGGTTAGTGTTAGTGGGAGGTTTAGGGTTAGGGTTAGGGTTAGGATTAATGTTAAGGTTAGGCTTAAGGTGAGGCTGAGGGTGAGGGTGAGATTCAGGGTTAGGGTTTGAGTGGGATTTGGGTTAGGATTAGTGTGAGGGTTAGGGTTAGGATAGGCTTAGGTTTAGGCTGAGGGTGAGGGTGAGTGTGAGGGTTAGAGTTAGGGTGAGGGATAGGGTTAGGGTGAGCGTTAGGGTTTGGGTTAAGTTTAGGGTTAGGTCTGAGTGTTAGGGTAGGGGTTACAGTGAGGGTGAGGGTTAGGTTTAGGTTGAGGGTTAGGGTTAGGGTTAGGGTTAGGGTGAGAGTGAGTGTTAAGGTTAGGGTTATTTTTAGGATGAGGTTTAGGATGAGTGTTAGGATTAGGATTAGGGTTAGGGTGAGGGCTAGCGTGAGGGTGAGTTTTAGGGTTAAGGTGAGGGTGAAGTTTAGGGTTAGGATTAGGGTTAGTGTTAGGGTGAGGGTGAGGTTTAGGGTTAGAGGTAGGGTTAGGGTGAGGCTGAGAGTGAGGGTTGGGTTAGGGTTAGGGTTAGGTTGACGGTGAGTGTTAGGATGAGGGTTAGGTTTAGGGTTAGGATTACTTTTATTGTTACGGTTAGGGTTAGAGTTAAGGTGAGGTTGAGGGTGAGGGTGAGGGGTAGGTTTATTGTTAGGGTGAGTTTTAGGGTTAGGGTTAGTGTTAGGGTGAGGGTTAGGATGAGGGTTAGGGTTACGATAAGTGTGAGGGTTAGGGTTAGGGTGAGGGTTAGGGTAAGGATTAGGGTTAATGTGAGGTTGAGGGTTAGGATTAAGATTAGTGTTAGGGTTATTGTTAGGGTTAGGGTTACGGTTACAATGAAGTTAAGGGTTAGAGTTAGAGTTAGGGTGAGGTTTTTAGTGTTAGTGTTAGGGTTAGAGACAGGGTTAGGGTGAGTGTGAGGTTTAGGGGTAGAGTTAGTGTTAGGGTAATGGTTAGGGTGAGGGTTAGGGTTAGGGTGAGGGTTAAGGTGGGCGTGACGGTAAGGGTAAAGTTGAGGGTTAGGCCTAGGGTGAGGGTTACAGTAGGGTGAGGCTTAGGTTTACGGTGAGGGTTAGGGTTGGGGTAAGGGTGAGGGTGACGGTTAGATTGAGGATTAGTGTTAGGGTTTGTGTGAGTTTGAGAGTGAGGATGAGGGTTAGGCTTAGGGTGAGGGCTAGGGTGAGGGTGAGGATTAGGTTTAGTGTTAGGGTGAGTTTAGGGTTAGGGTGAGGGTTATGGTTAGCGTTAGGGCTAGGTTTAGGTGTAGGTTTAGTGTTAGGGTTAGGGTTTGAGTTAGGGTAGGGTTAGGGTAAGGGTTTTTGTTAGGGTTATTATTAGGGTTAGGGTTAGGATTAGGTTTAAGTTTAGGTTTCGGTTTAGAGTTAGGGTTAGTGTGAGGGTGAGGTTTAGGGTTAGAATTAGGGTGAGTGTTAGGGTTATAGTTAGGGTGAGCGTTAGGGTTAGGGTTAGGCTTAGGCTTTGGCTTAGACTTAGGCCCAGCATGTGAGTGAGTGTTAGGGTTAGGGTTAGGTTGAGGGTTAAGGTTAGGGTTAAGGTGAGGATTAGGATGAGGTTTAGGGTTAGGATTAGGGTTAGGCTGAGGGCTAGGGTGAGGGTTAGGGTGAGGGTTAGGCTTAGGGATAGGGTTAGGTTTAGGAATAGGTTTAGGTGAGGGTGAATGTGAGGGTTAGAATTAGGGTTAGGTTTAGGCTTAGGGTTATGGTGAAGGTTAGGTTTAGGGTTTGGTTAGGGTGAGAGTGAGGCTGAGGATTAGGGTTAGGTTGAGGGTTAGGTTTAGGTTTAGTGTTAGTGTTAGTTTTAGGGTTAGGGTTACAGTGATGGTTATGGTTATGGTTAGGGTTATTGTTAAGGTTAGGGTTAAGGTTACAGTTACAATGAGGGTGAGGGTGAGGATTAGCGTTAGCATTATGGTTAGATTTAGTGTTAGGGTTAGGGTTAGAGTTAGGGTTAGGGTGAGGGTGAGGTTTAGGGGTAGAGTCAGGGTTAGGGTGAGTGTTAGGCTGAGGGTTAGGGTTAGGGTGAGGGTTAGGGTGGGGGTGACCGTACGGTAAATGTGATGGTTAGGCTGAGGGTGTGGGTTATTGTAAGAGTGAGGGTTAGTGTTAGCGTGAGTGTTAGGGTTAGGGGTAGTGTGAGGCTGAGGGTTAGATTGAGGAGTATTGTTAGGATTAGTGTGAAGTTTAGGGTGAGGATGCGTGTTAGCGTTAGGGTGAGGGCTAGGGTGAGGTTGAGGGCTAGGGTTAGGTTTAGGGTGAGGTTTAGAGTTAGGGTGATGGTTAGATTTAGTGTGAGGGTTAGTGTTAGGATTAGGGTGAGTGTTCGGTTCAGGATAAATGTTAGGGTGAGGCTTAAGGTAAGGGTGAGGGTTAGGGTTAGGGTTATTGTTAGGGTTAGGTTTAGGGTTATGGTTAAGTTGAGGGTGAGGGTGAGATTTAGGTTTAGGGTTGAGGATGAGGTTTAGGTTTAGGGTCTGGTTTAGAGTTAGGGTAAGGGTGAGAGTGAGTTTTAGGGTTAGAATTAGTGTTAGTGTTAGGGTTAGGGTTAGGGTGAGGATTAGGGTTAGAGCTAGGCTTAGGCTTAGGCTTAGGCTTAGGCTTAGGCCGAGCATGAGGGTGAGGTTTAGGGTTAGGGTTAGAGTGAGGGTTAGGGTTAGGGTTAGGGTGAGGGTTAGGATGGGGTTTAGGGTTAGGATTAGGGTTAGGGTGAGGGCTAGGGTGAGGGTTAGGGTAAGGTTTAGGGTTACATTTAGGATTAGGGTTAGGTTGAGCGTGAGGGTGAGTGTGAGGGTTAGGGTTAGGGTTAGTTTTATTGTTAGGGTTAGGGTTAGCCCTACGGAGTGGGTGAGGGTGCGGG
The DNA here is from genome assembly GCF_024711535.1 of Dipodomys merriami. Taxonomy (NCBI): domain Eukaryota; kingdom Metazoa; phylum Chordata; class Mammalia; order Rodentia; family Heteromyidae; genus Dipodomys; species Dipodomys merriami. The sequence continues at coordinate 1,298,105 of NW_027202849.1, forward strand.
TAAGGGTTAGGTTTAGGTTTAGGGTGGGGTTTAGGGTTAGGGTTAGGGTTAGGGTTAGTGTGAGGGTGAGGTTTAGTGTTAGATATATGGTTAAGGGGAGGGTTAGGGTGAGGGTTAGGGTGAGGCTTAGTGATAGGGTTAGGGTGAGGGTGAGGGTTAGGTTAAGGTTTAGGGTTAGGGTTAGGGTTAGGGTTAGTGTGAGGGTTAGTGTTAAGGTTAGGGTTAGTGTTTGGGTGAGGTTAAATGTTAGGGTGAGCGTTTGGGTTAGGTGAGCGTTATGCTTTTGGTGAGGTTTAGTGTTAGTTTTAGGGTTAGGGTTAGGGTGAGGCTGAGGCTTAGGGTTAAAGTTAGGATTAGAGTGAGGCTGAGGGTGAGGGTGAGGGTTAGGGTTAGGGTTATTGTTAGGGTTAAGGTTAATGTGATGGTTAGGTTGACGGTTAGGTTTAGTGTTAGGGTTAGGATTAGGATTAGGCTTAGGGTTAGAATGAGTGTGAGGTTTAGGGTTAGGGTTAGAGTTAGGCTTAGGGTTAGGCTGAGGGTGAGGGTGAGGGTTAGGGTTAGGGTGAGGTTTAGGGTTAGGATTAGGGTGAGAGTTAGGGTTCGGGTTAAGTTTAGGTTTAGGGTGAGGGTTAGGGTACGGGTTAAGGTGAGGGTGAGTGTTAGGTTTAGGTTGAGCTTTAGGGTTAGGTTAGGATTAGGGTGAGCGTGAGGGTCAGGGTTAGGGTTAGTGATAGGGTGTGTGTTAGAATGAGGGTTAGGGTTAGGATTAGGGTGAGGGTGAGGTTTAGGTTTAGGTTGAGGTTTAGGTTTAGGGTTAGGGTTAGGGTGAGGGTGAGGTTTAGGATTAGAGTTAGGGTTAGGGTGAGGCTGAGGGTGAGGGTTAGGTTTAGGGTTAGTGTTAGAGTTAGAGATAGGGTGAGGGTGAAGGTTATGCTTAGAGTTAGTATTAGGATTAGGGTAAGGATTAGGGTGAGTGTGAGGGTTAAGGTTAGGGTTAGGCTTCAGCTTAGGGTTAGGATGAGGGTGAGGGTTAGCTTTAGCCTGAGTGTTAGGGTTAGGTTTAGGCTGAGGGTTAGTCTGAGGGTGAGGGTTAGGCTTAGGGTTAGGATTAGGATTAGGTTAAGCGTTAGGCTTAGGTTTAGGGTTAGGCTTCAGTTTAGTGTTAGGCTGAGGGTGAGGGTGAGGGTGAGGGTTAGGTTTAGGTTGCTGATTAGTGTTAGGATTAGGGTGAGAGTTTGGGTTCCGCTTAAGTTTAGGGTTAGGGTGAGGGTTAGTGTCAGGTTTAGGGTTAGTTTTAGGGACAGTGTGATGGTTAAGGTTAGGGTTAGGTTTAGGGTTAGGATGAGGATTAGGTTTAAGTTTAAGTTTAGGGTGAGGACTAGGGTGAGGTTGAGGGTTAGTTTTAGTGTTAGGGTTTGGTTTAGGGTTAGGGTTAGGGTTAGAGTGAGGGTTTGGATGAGGGTTAGGTTTACAGTGAGGTTGAGGACTAGGGTTAGGTGTAGGGTTAGGGTTAGGATTAGGGTTAGGGTGAGGGTGAGTGTTAGGATTAGGGTTAGGCTTAGGTTTAGGGTTAGGTTTAGGGTTAGGATTAGTGTTATTGTTAGGGTTAGGGTTAGATTTATGGTAACGGTGAGGGTGAGGGTGAGGGTGAAGTTTAGGGTTAGGGTTAGGGTTAGGTTTATGATTAGTGTTAGGATTATGGTTAGGGTGAGTGTGAGGTTTAGGGTTAGATTTAGGTTTAGGGTGAGGATTAGGGTGAGAGTTTGGGTTCCGCTTAAGTTTAGGGTTAGGGTGAGGGTTAGGGTTAGGTTGAGGGTTAGGTTTAAGGATAGTGTGATGTTTAGAGTTAGGGTTAGGGTTAGGGTTAAGATGAAGATTAGGGTTAGGATTAAGGTTAGGGTGATGACTAGGGTGAAGTTGAGGGTTAGGGTTAGGGTTAGGGTGAGGGTTTGGATGAGGGTTAGGTTTACAGTGAGGGTGAGGATTAGGGTTAGGTTGAGGGTGTTAGGGTTAGGCTTAGGGTTAGGTTTAGGTTTAGGGTTAGGAATAGTGTTATTGTTAGGGTTAGGGTTAGATTTATGGTAAGGTGAGGGTGAGGGTGAGGGTGAAGGTTAGGGTTAGGGTTAGGGTGAGGTTTTTGTTTAGGGTTAGGATTAGGGTTAGGGTGAGGGTGAGGTTTAGGGTTAGATTTTGGGTTAGGGGGAGTGTTAGTTCGAGGGTTAGGGTTAGGGTTAAGGGTACGTTGATGGTTATGTTGAGGTTTTTTGTTAGGATTAGGGTTAGGGTTAGGATTAGGGTTAGGGTGAGGGTGAGTGTGAGGGTTAGGGTTAGGGTTAGGCTTAGGCTTAGGGTTAGGCTGAGGGTGAGGGTGGGGGTGAGGATTAAGGTTACGGTGATGGTTAGGGTTAGGGTTAGGTTGAGGGTTAGAATGAGGGTTAGTGTTAGGATTAAGATTAGGGTGAGGGCTCCGGTGAGGGTGAGGATTACGGTAAGGCTTAGGTTTAGGGTTAGGCTGAGCTTGAGTTTGAGGGTGAGGATTTCGGTTAGGGTGATGGTTAGGTTTACGGTTAGGGTGAGGGTTAGTATGAGGTTTAGGGTTAGGGTGTGGGTTAGGGTGATTATAATGTTAAGGGTAAAGGAGAGGTTTAGGCTGAGGATTAGTGTTAAGATAAGGGTGAGGGTTAGGGTTATTTTTAGGGTTAGGGTATGGGTTAGTGTTAGGGTTAGGGTGAGGGTAAGATTGAGGATTCGGTTTAGGGTTAGTGTGAGGTTTAGGGTGAGGATGAGGGTTAGGGTTAAGGTGAGGGTGAGGGATAGAATTAGGGTTAGTGTGAGGGCTAGGGTTTGGATGAGGTTTAGGTTTCGGGTTAGTGTGAGGGCTAGGGTGAGGGTTAGGTTGAGGTTTAGTGTTAGGGATAGGGTTAGGTTTAGGATTAGGGTCAGGGTGAGGGTGAGTGTGAGGGTTTGGGTTAGGGTTAGGATTAGGCTTAGGGTTAGGGTGAGGATTAGTGTTAGGGTTTGGGTTAGGGGGAGGGGGAGGCTGAGGATTAGGGTTAGGTTTAGGGTTAGGGTTATGTTTAGGGTTAGGGTTATGTTTAGGGTTAGGGTTAGGGTTATGGTTAGGGTTAAGGTGAGGGTTATGTTTAGGATATGGTTAGGCTTAGTGTTAGGCTGAGGGTGAGGGTGCGGGTGACGATTAGGGTTACGGTTAGGGTTTGGGTTAGGTTATTGTTAGTGTTAGGGTTAGTGTTAAGTTTGCAGTGAGGGTGAGGCTGCGGGTGAGGGTTATGGTTAGGGTTAGGGTTAATGTTATTGTTAGGGTTAGGGTTAAAGTTACGGTGAGGTTGAGGGTAAGGGTGAGAGTTAGGGTTAAGGTGAGGTTTACGGTGAGGTTTAGGGTTAGGTTTAGGGTTAGGGTTAAGTTGAGGGTGAGATTTAGGGTTAGATATAGAGTTAGGGGTAAGGTTAGGGTGAGGGTTATGGTTAGGGTTAGTCTTAGGCTTAGGGTAAGGGTGAGGTTTAGGTTGAGTTTAAGGGTAAGGGTTAGGGTTAGTGTTAGTGTGAGGGTTAGTGTTAGGGTTTGGGTTAGTGTTATGGTTAGCGTAAGTGTTAGGGTGAGGGTTTTGGTTAGGGTGAGGGTTATGGTTAGGGTGAGGGTTAGGGTTAGGGTTAGGGTTATTATTAGGGTTAGGGTTAGGGTTACTGTTACAGTGAGGGAGAGAGTGAGGGTTAAGGTAAGCTTTCGGGTAAGTCTGAGGGTTAGGGTTAGGGTTAGGGTTAGGTTTAGGGTTAGGCTGAGGGTTAGGGTTAGGCTTAGCGTGAGGGTTAGATTGAGGATTAGGGTTAGGCTTAGTGTGAGGTTTAGGGTGAGGATGAGGGTCTGGGTTAGGGTGAGGGTGAGGGTTAGAATTTGGGTTAGGTTGAGGTCTAGGGTGAGGGTGAGGGTTAGGGTGAGGGTGAGGTTTAGGGTTAGATATAGGGTTAGGGGGAGGGTTAGGGGGAGGGTTAGGGTTAGGGTCAGTTTTAGGGTTAGGGTGAGGGTGAGGGTTAGGTTGAGGTTAAGGTTTAGGGTTACGGTTAGGGTTAGTGTGAGAGTTAGTGTTAGGGTTAGAGTTAGTGTTAGGGTGAGGATAAGTGTTTGGGTTAGGGTTATTGTTAGGGTTAGGTTAGGGTTACGGTTACATTGAGGGTGAGAGTGAGGTTTAGGGTTACGGTTAGGATAAGGTTTAGGGTTTGGGTTAGGGTTAGAATTAGGGTTAGTGTGAGAGTGAGGTTTAGGTTTAGAGTTAGGGTTAGTGCTAGTTTTAGGGTTAGGGTGAAGGTTATGGTTAGGCTTAGGCTTAGGTTTAGGCTTAGGCCGAGCATGAGGTTGAGGGTTAGGATGAGGTTTAGGGTTAGGATTAGGGTTAGGGTTAGGGCTAGGGTGAGGGTTAGGTTAAGGGTTAGGGTTAGGGATAGTTTTAGGTTTAGGCTTAAGATTAGGTTGAGGTTGAATGTGAGGATTAGGGTTAGATTTAGGATGAGGCTTAGGGTTAGGTTGAGGGTAAAGGTTAGGATTTGTGTTATGGTGAGGGTGAGGCTGAGGATTACGGTTTGGTTTGGGGTTAGGTTTAGGGTTAGGTTTAGGTTTAGGGTTAGGGTTGCGGTTATGGTGACGGTTAGGGTTAGGCTTAGGCTTAGGGTTAGGGTTAGAGTTATGCTTAGGGGGACTGATATGTTGCGGTTTAGGGTTAGGTTTAGTGTTAGGGTTAGGGTGATTGTGAGGGTTAGGTTGAGGTTTAGGGATAGGATTAGGTTTAGGGTTAGGGTTAGGGTGAGGGTGAGTGTGAGGGTTAGGTTGAGGCTTAGGCTTAGGCTTCGGGGTAGGCTGAGGGTGAGGGTGGGGGTGAGGATTAGGGTTAGGGTGATGGTTTTGTTTAGGGTTAGTGGTATTGTTAGGGTTAGGGTTAGGGTTAGAGTTACTGTGAGGTTGAGGGTGAGGGTGAGGGTTTAGGCTTTGGGTGAGGTTTAGGGTGAGGTTAAGGGTTAGGTTTAGGGTTAGGTTTAGGGTGAGGGTTAGGTTTAGGCTTAGGGTTAGGGATAGAGTTATGGTTAGGGGGACTGTTAGGTTGCGGTTTAGGGTTAGGTTTAGTGTTAGGGTTAGGGTGATTGTGAGGGTTAGGTTGAGGTTTAGGGATAGGATTAGGTTTAGAATTAGTGTTAGGGTGAGGGTGAGTGTGACGGTTAGGTTGAGGGCTAGTCTTAGGCTTCAGGTTAGGCTGAGGGTGAGGGTTGGGGTGAGGATTAGGGTTAGGGTGATGGTTTTGTTTAGGGTTAGTGGTATTGTTAGTGTTAGGGTTAGATTTCCGGTGAGGGTTAAGGTGCGGGTCAGGGTTAGGGTTAGGGTTAGGGTGGGGATTAGGGTTAGGGTTAGGGTAAGGATTTGGGTGAGGGTGAGGTTTAGGGTGAGACATAGTTTTAGGGGGAGTGTTAGGGTGAGGGTTAGGGTTAGGGTTAGTGTTAGGGTTAGGGTGAGGGTGCGGGTTAGGTTGAGGTTAAGGGTTAGGGTTAGGGTTAATTTGAGGGTTAGTGTTAGGGTCAGGGTTAGTGTTAGTGGGAGGGTAAGTGTTAGGGTGAGGTTTGGTTTGGGGTGAGGGTTATGGTTAGGGTGAGGGTTAGGATTAAGGTTAGGGTTATTGTTAGGGTTAGGTTTAGGGTTAGGCTTAGGGTTAGCCTGAGGGTGATGTTGAGGGTGAGGTTTATGGTTAGGGTGAGGGTTAGCCTTAGGTTTAGGGTGATGGTTAGGGTCAGTGTGAGGGTTAGTGTTAGGGTTAGGGTGAGTGTTAGGTTGAGGGTAAATGTTAGGGTGAGGCTTATGGTAAGTGTGACGGTTAGGGTTATGGTTAGAGTTATTGTTAGGGTTAAGTTTATGGTTATGGTTAATGTGAGGGTGAGGTTGAGTGTTAGGTTTAGTGTTAGGATGAGGTTTAGTTTTAGGGTTAGGGTTAGAGTTAGGGTTAGGGTGAGAGTGAGGTTTAAGGTTAGAGTTAGGGTTAATGTTAGGGTTAGTGTTTAGGTGAGGTTTAGGGTTAGGACTAGGCTTAGGCTTAGTCTTAGGCTTAGGCCCAGCTTGAGGGTGAGGAGGAGGTTTAGGTTAGACTTAGTGTTAGGATTAGGGTGAGGTTAAGGGTTAGGGTGAGGGTTAAGGTTAGGTTAGGGTGAGGGTTAAGATGAGGTTTAGGGTTTCAGTGAGAGTGAGGGTTAAGGTTAGGGCGAGGGTTAGGGTTAGGATTATGGTTAGGGTGAGGGTGATGGTTAGGATTAGAGTTTGGGTTATTGTAAATGTTATGGTTAGGGTTACATTTCCAGTGAGGGTGAGGCTGAGAGTGAAGATTAGGGTTAGGGTAAGGGTTAGTTTTTGGGTTAGGATTAGTGGTAATGTTAGGGTTAGGGTTAGACTTACCATTTGGGTGAGGGTGAGGGTGAGCGTTAGGGTTAGGGTTAGGGTGAGGGTTTGGGTAAGGGTTAGGGTTAGGGTTAGATTGGGAATTAGGTTTAGGCTTAGTGTGAGGTTTAGGGTGAGGATGAGGATTAGGGTGAGGGTTAGGTTTAGAATTAGGATTAGGTTGAGGGCTAGCGTGAGGGTGAGGGTTAGGGTTAGGGTTAAGTTTATGGTGAGGTTTAGGGTGAGGGATAGGTTTAGGTTTAGGGTGAGGGTTAGGATTAGTGTGAGGGTTACGGTTAGGGTGAGGCTAAGGGTTATGGTGAGGGTTAGGGTGAGGGTGAGGGTTAGGGTTTGGATTAGGGATAGGGTTAGGGATAGGTTGAGGTAGAGGGTGAGGGTGAGGGTGAGGTTTAGGGTTAGGGATAGGGTTTGGGTGATGGTGAGGGCTAGGTTGAAGGTGAGGTTGAGGGTGAGGTTCTTGGTTAGGTAATGGTTATGGTTATGGTGAGGATTAGTTGAGGTTTAGGGTAAGGGTGAGCTTGAGGTTTTGGGTGTGCGTGAGCATTAGGGTTAGGGTGAGGGTTCGGGTGAGGTAGAAGGTTAGGGTTACGGTTAAGTGAGTGTTAGGGTTAGGGTTAGGGAGAGGGTTAGGGTTAGGCTTAGCGTGAGGGTGATGGTGAGGGTGACGGTTAGGGTTAGAGATACGGTGAGGATTCGGTTAAGTGTGAGGTTTAGTGTGAGGATGAGGGTAAGTGTTAGGATGAGGGTTAGGGTGAGGGTTAGGGTGAGGGTTAGGGTTAGGGTTATGCATAGGGTTAGGGTGAGGGTTAGGCTGAGGGTTAGGGTTATGATTAGGGTGAGGGTTAGGGTGAGGGTTAAGGTGAGGGTGAGGGTGAGGGTTAGGGTTGTTATAAGGGTTAAGGTCAGATTTTGGGTGACAGTGAGGTTTTGGGTGAGGGTTAGGTTGAGGGTTAGAGTTAGGGTTAAGGTGAGGGTTAGGGTAAGGTGTAGGGTTACGGTTAGGGTGAGGGTTAGGTTTATTGTGAGAGTTAGGTTTAGGGTTAGGGTTAGGATTAGTGTGAGGGTAAGAATTAGTTGACTGTTAGGGTGAGGGTGAGGTTTAGGGTTAGGAATAGTGATAGGATTAGTGTAAAGCTGAGGGTGATGGTGAGGTTTAGGCTTAGTGTTAGGGTGAGCGCTTGGGTGAGCGTTAGGTTAAGGTTGAGGGTTAGAGTGAGAGTGATGGTAAGGGTAAAGGTGAGGGTTAGGCTCAGTGTGAGGGTTAAGATAAGGGTGAGGGTTAGGGTTAAGGTGAGCGTTAGGTTAAGTGTTCAGGATACGTTTAGGGTGAGGGTTAGATTGAGGATTAGGGTTAGGGTTAGTGTGAGGTTTAGGGTGAGGTTGAGGGTTAGGTTTAGGTTGAGGGTTAGGGTTAGAATTAGGGTTAGGGTGAGGGCTAGGGTGAGGGTGAGGTTTAGGTTAGGGTTAGGGTTAATGTTAGGGTGAGGTTTAGGTTTACTGTGAGAGTTGGGGTTAGTGTGAGGTTTTGTGTTAGGGTGAGGGGAAGTGTTAGGGTGGGGGTTTGGGTTAGGGTTAGGGTTATGTTTAGTTTGAGGGTTAGGTTTAGGGTTTGGGTGAGAGCTAGGGTGAAGGTGATGTTTAGGGTTATGTTTAGGGTGAGGTATAGGGTTAGGGTTAAGTTTAGGGTTAGGGTTAAGGTGAGGGTGAGGTTTAGGTTTAGAGTTAGGGTTAGAGTGAGGGTTACTGTTAGGGTTAGTGTTAGGTTTAGGGTTAGGGTGAGGGTTAGGTTTAGGGTGAGGGTTAGGGTTAGGGCTGGGATTAAGATAAGAGTTTTTGTGAGGGTGAGTGTGAGTTTGAGGGTTAGTGTTAGGGTTAGGTTTAGGGTTAGGCTTAGGTTTACGCTGAGGTTGAGGGTGAGGGTTAAGGTGAGGGTGAGGGTGAGGTTTAGGGTTAGAGTTAGGGTTAGTGTGAGGGTTAGCGATAGGGATGGTGTTAATGTTAGTGTTAGGGTGAGGGTTAGGGTGAGCGTTATGGTTAGGGATAGGATTAGATTTAGGATTAGGGTTAGCATGAGTGTGAGTGTGAGGGTTAGTGTTAGGGTTAGGTTTAGGGTTAGGCTTAGGGTTAGGCTGAGGGTTAGGGTGAGGGTGTAGGTTAGGGTGAGGGTTTGGTTTAGGGTTAAGGTGAGGGTTAGAATGAGGGTTAGGTTTATGATTGGGGTTAGAGTGAGGGCTAGAGTGAGGTTGAGGTTTAGTGTTAGGGTGTGGTTTAGGGTTAGGTTTAGGTTTAGGGTCAGGGTAAGTTTGAGGTTTAGGGTTAGAGATAGGTTTAGGAGGAGGGTTAGGGTGAGGGTTAGGTTTAGGGTTAGTGTTAGTGTTAGGATTAGGGTTAACGTTAGGGTGAGGTTTAGGGTTAGGGATAGTGTTAGGTTGAGGATTATGGTTAGTTTGAGGGTGAGTGTGAGGGTTAGAATTAGGGTTTGGTTTAGGCTTAGGGTTAGGCTGACGTAGAGTGTAAGTGTGAGAGTTAGGGTGCGGTTTAGGGTTAGGGTTAGGTTTAGAGTTAGCCTTAAGGTGAGGTTTAGTGTTAGGGTTAGGGTTAGGGTGAGGGTTAGGTTTAGGGTTATGGTGAGGCTTAGGGTTAGGTTTAGGATTAGGCTTATGGTTAGGCTGAAGGTGGGGGTAGGGGTGAGGATTAGGGTTAAGGTTAGGGTTAGGGTTAGGGTTATTTGTATTTTTATGGTTAGGGTAAAGTTTGCAGTGAGGTTGAGGTTGAGGGTGAGTGTTAGGTTTAGGGTGAGGTTTAGGGTTAGGTTTATTGTTATGTTGAGGTTGAGTTTGAGAGTTAGGGTTAGGCTTAGAGTTAGGGTGACGATTCATGTTAGTGTTTGGGTTAGGGTGAGGCTGAGGATTAGGGTGAGGTTTAGGGTTAGGTTTAGGTTTAGGGTTAGGTTTAGGGTTAGGCTGAGGGTGAGGGTGGGCGTGAGGATTAAGGTTAGGGTTTCGGTTTAAATTAGGGTTATTGTTAGTGTTATGGTTTGGGTTTAGTTTGCGGTGAGGGTGAGCCTGAGGTTGAGGGTTATGGTTAGGGTTAGGCTTAGTCTTAGTGTTAGGCTGAGGGTGAATATGGTTGTGAGGAATAGGTTTTGGGTGATGTTTAGGGTTAGGGTTAGGTTGAGGGTGAGGATGAGGCTTAGCGTTAGGATTAGGTTTAGGGTGAGGGCTAGGGTGAGGGTGAGGTTTAGAATTAGGGATAGGCTTAGGCTTAGGCTTAAGGTTAGGCTTAGGGTGAGGGTGAGTTTGAGGGTTTGGGTTAGGATGATGGATAGGGTTAGGGTTAGGGTGAGTGTTAGGATGAGGGTTAGGGTTAGGGTGAGGGTTAGCCTGAATGTGACGGTAAGAATAAAGGTGAGTGTTAGGCTGAGGGTGACTGTTCCCCTAAGTGTGAGGGTTAGGATTAGGTTGAGTTTTAGGGTAAGGATTAGGATGAGGGTTAGGGTGAGGGTGAGGGTTAGATTTAGGATCAGGATTGGGGTTTGTGTGAGGTTTAGGTTGAGGATGAGGGTTAGGGTTAGGGTGAGGTTTAGGGTTAGAATTAGGGTTAGGGTGAGGGCTAGGGTGAGGCTGAGGGTTAGTGTTAGGGTTTAGGTGAGGTTTAGGGTTCGGGTGAGAGTTAGGGTTACTGTGAGGGTTAGTGTTTGAGTTAGGGTTAGTGTTAGGGTGAGGGTAAGTGTTAGGGTGAGGGTTAGGGTTAGGGTGAGGATTATGGTTAGGGTGAGGGTTGGTGTTAGGTTTAGGGTGATTTTTAAGTTTAGAGTTAGGGTTACGTTGAGGGTGAGGGTGAGTGTTAGGGTTAGGGTGAGGTTTAGGTTTAGGGTTAGGGTTAGAGTTACGGTGAGGTTGAGGGTGAGGTTTAGGGTTACAGTTAGGGTTCAAGTGAGGGTTAGGATGAGGGTTAGGGTTAGGGTTAGTTTTAGGATTAGGGTTAAGGTGAGGTTTAGAGTTAGGGTTATGGTTAGGATTAGGGTTAGGGTGAGGGTTAGGGTTAGGATGAGGGTTAAGATGAGGGTTAGTTTTAGGATTATGGTTATGGTGAGGGCTAGGGTGAGGGTGAGGTTTAGGGTTAGGTTTAGGGTGAGGTTTAGGGTTAGGGTTAAATTTAGGGTCAGTGTGAGTTTGACGTTTAGTGTTAGAGATAGGGTTAGGGTGACGGTTAGGGTGAGGGTTAGGGTTAGGGTTAGTGTTACGGGTAGGGTGAGGGTTAGGGTGAGGGGTAGGGTGGTGGTGTGTGTTAGGGTTAGGGTTAGGATGCGGATTAGGGTTAGGGAGAGGGTGAGTGTGAGGGTTAGAGTTAGGGTTAGGCTTAGGCTTAGGGTTAGGCTGAGGGTGAGGGTGAGGGTGAGTGTTAGGGTTAGGGTGAGTGTTAGGGTTAGGGTGAGGCTTAGGTTTAGAGTTAGGGTGATTATTAAGGTTCAGCTTTAGGGTTATGGTGAGGGTTAGGTTGAGGGTGTCCTTAAGGTTAAAGGTGGGGGTTAGTCTGAGGGTGAGGTTGTCGTTAAGGGGGAGGGTTAGGGTTAGGGTGAGGTATAGAGTAAGGGTAAGGGTTAGGGTTAGGGTGAGGGTGAGGGCAAGGGTAAGGTTTAGGGTTAGGGTGAGAGTGAGGATTAGATTGAGGACTAGGGTTAGGGTTAGTGTGAGGTTTAGGGTTTCGGTGAGGGGTAGGCTTAGTGTGAGGGTTAGTGTTAGGGTGAGCTTATGTGTTAGGTTGAGGTTGAGGGTTAGGGTGAGGGTTATGTTTATGGTGAGGCTTAGGATTAAGGTTAGTGTTATTGTTAGGGTTAGGGTTATGGTTACGGTGAGGGTGAGGGTGAGGGTGAGGTTTAATGCTAGGGTTAGTGTGAGATTTAGGGTTAGGGTTAGGGTTAGAGTTAGGGTTAGGGTGAAGGTCAGTTTTAGGGTTAGTGTTAGGGTTAGTGTGAGGTTTAGGTTGAGGGTTAGGGTTAGGGTTAGTGTTAGGGTTAGGGTTAGGGTGAGGGTAAGGTTGAGGGTAAGTGTTAGGGCTTGGGTTAGGTTTAGGTTTATGGTTAGGGTGAGGGTGAGTGTGAGGGTTAGGCTTACTGTTAGCCTTAGGGTTAGGCTGAGGGTGAGGGTTTAGGTGAGGATTAGGGTTAGGGTGCCGGTTAGGGTTAGGGTTAGGGTTAGAATTAGCCTTAAGGTGAGGTTTAGGGTTAGTGTTAGGTTTAGGGTTCTGGTGAGGGTGAGGGTTAAAGTTAGCTTGAGTGTCAGGATGAGAGGTAGGGTTTGGGTTAGGGTTAATGTGAAGTTTAGGGTTAGGGTTAGGGTTAGGGTTAGGTTGAGTTTTAGGTTGAGGGTTAGGGTTTTTGTTAGGGTTAGGGTTAGGACTAGGCTTAGGCTTAGGCTTAGGCTTAGGCCCAGCTTGAGGGTGAGGAGGAGGTTTAGGTCAGGCTTAGTGTTAGGATTAGGGTGAGGTAAAGGGTTAGGGTGAGTGTTAAGGTTAGGTTAGGTTGAGGGTTAAGATGAGGGTTAGGGTTTCAGTGAGAGTGAGGGTTTAGGTTAGGGCAAGGGTTAGGGTTAGGATTATGGTTATGATGAGTGTGATGGTTAGGATTAGGGTTAGGGTTATTGTAAATGTTATGGTTAGGGTTACATTTCCCATGAGGCTGAGGCTGAGAGTGAAGCTTTGGGTTAGAGTAAGGGTTAGTTTTAGGGTTAGGATTAGGGATAGGGTGACGGTGAGGTTTAGGGTTAGACTTAGTTTGAGGGGGAGGTTTAGGGTGAGGGTTAGGGTTAGGGTTAGTGTTACGGTTAGCTTTAGGTTTAGAGTGAGGGTAAGGTTGAGGTTTAGGGTTTGGGCTAGGTTTAGGGTTAGGATTAGGGTTAGGGTGAGACTGAGTGTGAGGGTTAGGGTTAGGATTAGGCTTAGTCTTAGGGTTTGGCTGAGGGTGAGGGTGGGTGTGAGGATTAGGCTTAGGGTGATGGATAACCTTAGGGTTAGGTGAGGGTTAGGATGAGGGTTAGGGTTAGGATTAGGGTTAGGGTGAGGGCTATGGTGAGGGGAGGGTTAAGGTTAGGGTTAGGCTTAGGCATAGGTTTAAGCTGAGGGTGATGGTGAGTGTGAGGGTTAGGGTTATGGTGATGGATAGGGTTAGGGTTAGGGTGAGGGTTAGGATGAGGGTTCGGGTTAGGGTGAGGGTTATGATGAGCGTGATGGTAAGAGTAAAGTTGAGGGTAAGGCTAAGGGTGAGAGTTACGGTAAGGGTGAGGGTTAGGGTTAGGGTGAAGGTTAGGGTTAGGATTAGGGTTAGGGTTAGATTGGGGATTAGGGTTAGGGTTAGTGTGAGGTTTAGGGTGAGGATGAGGGTTAGGGTGAAGGTTAGGGTTAGAATTAGGGTTAGGGTGAGGGCTAGCGTGAGGGTGAGGTTTAGGGATAGCGTGAAGTTTATGGTGAGGTTTAGGGTGAGGGGTAGGTTTAGGTTTAGGGTGAGGTTTAGGTTTAGTGTGAGGGTTACGGTTAGGGTGAGAGTGAGGGTGAGGGTAAGGGTTATGGTGAGGGTTAGGATGAGGGATAGGGTTAGGGTTAGAATTAGGGATATGATTAGGGATAGGCTGAGGTTGAGGGTGAGGGTGAGGGTGAGGTTTAGGGTTATGGTTATGGTTAGGGTGAGGTCTAGGGTGAGGGTGAGGGTTAGGGTGAAGGTGAGGGTGAGGGTGAGAGTCTTGGTTAGGTAATGGTTAGGGTTAGGGTGAGGATTAGTTGAGGGTTAGGGTAAGGGTGAGCTTGAGGTTTAGGGTGTGGGTGAGCGTTAGGATTAGGTTGAGGGTTCGGGTGATGGTGAGGGTTAGGGTGAGGTAGAGGGTTAGGTTTAGGGTTAGGTGAGGGTTCATGTTAGGGTTTGGATTAGGGTGAGGATTAGGATTAGGTTTAGGTTTTGGGTGAGGTTTAGGGTGAGGGTGAGGGTTAAGGTTAGTGTTAGGTTTGTGGTGTGGATAAGTGATAGCATGAGGTTTAGGGTGAGTGTTAGACTTAGCATTAGGGTTAGGGTGAGGGTTAGGGTGAGGATTAGGGTGAGTTTTAGGGTTAGGGTGAGGGTTAGGGTTAGGCTTAGCGTGAGGGTGATGGTGAGGTTGACGGTTAGGTTTAGAGTTACATTGAGGATTCGGTTAAGTGTGAGGTTTAGGGTGAGGATGAGGTTAAGTGTTAGGATGAGGGTTAGGGTGAGGGTGAGGGTTAGGGTTAAGGTTCGGGTTAGGGTGAGGTTTAGGGTGAGGGTTAGGGTTATGATTAGAGTGAGGGTTAGGGTGAGGGTGAGGGTTAGGGTTGTTATAAGGGTTAGGGTCAGAATTAGCGTGACGTTGAGGTTTTGGGTCAGGTTATGTTGAGGGTTAGAGTTAGGGTTAAGGTGAGGGTTAGGGTAAGGGATAGAGTTACGGTTAGGGTGAGGGTTAGGTTTATTGTGAGACTTAGGGTTAGGGTTAGGGTTAGGATTAGTTTGAGAGTAAGAATTAGCTGACTGTTAGTGTGAGGGTGAGGTTTAGGGTTAGGAATAGTGATAGGATTAGTGTAAATCTGAGGGTGAGGGTGAGGTTTAGGGTTATGGTTAGGGTGAGGGCTTGGGTGAGGGTTAGGGTAAGGTTGAGGGTTAGGGTGAGAGTGATGGTAAGGGTAAAGGTGAGGGTTAGGCTGAGGGTGAGGGTTAAGATAAGGGTGAGGGTTAGGGTTAGGGTGAGGGTTAGGTTAAGGGTTTGGGTTACGGTTAGGGTGAGTGTTAGATTGAGGATTAGGGTTAGGGTTAGTGTGAGGTTTAGGGTGAGGTTGAGGGTTAGGGTTAGGGTTAGGTTTAGAGATAGAATTAGGGTTAGGGTGAGTTCTAGGATGAGGGTTAGGTTTAGGTTAGGGTTAGGGTTAAGGTTAGGGTGAAGTTTATGGTTACTGTGAGGGTTAGGATTAGTGTGAGTGTTAGGGTTAGAGTTAAGGTTAGTGCTAGGGTGAGGGTAAGTGTTAGGGTCAGGGTTTGGGTTAGGATGAGGGTTATGTTTCGGTTGAGGGTTAGGTTTAGGGTTAGGGTTATTGTTAGGGCTAGGATTAGGATTAGGGTTAGGGTGGGGGTGAGTGTGTGGGTTAGGGTTAGGTTTAGGTTTAGGCTTAAGGTTAGGCTGAGGGTGAGGTTGAGGCTGAGGATTAGGGTTAGGGTGATGGTTAGGGTTTGGGTTAGGGTGAGGGTTAGGATGAGGGTTAGAGTTAGGATTAGGGTTTGGGTGAGGGCTAGGGTGAAGGTGAGGTTTAGGGTTATATTTAGCGTGAGGTTTAGGGTTAGGGTTAGGGTTAGGGTTAAGGTGAGGCTGAGGTTTAGGTTTGAGTTAGGGTTAGGGTGAGGGTTAGGTTTAGGGTTAATGTTCCGTTTAGGTTTAGGGTGAGGGTTAGGGTTAGGGTGAGTGATAGGGTTAGGGCTGGGAGTAGAATTAGTGTTAGGGTGAGAGTGAGGGTGAGTGTAAGGGTTAGGGTTAGGGTTAGGGTGAGCCTTAGGTTTAGGCTGAGGTTGAGGGTGAGGCTTAAGGTGAGGGTGAGTGTGAGGTTTAGGGTTAGAGTTAGGGTTAGTGTGAGGTTTAGTGTAAGGATTGCTGTTAGGATTAGGGTTAGGATGAGGGTTAGGGTGAGGGTTATGTTTTGGGATCGGGTTAGATTTAGGATTAGGTTTAGCGTGAGTGTGAGTGTGAGGATTAGGGTTAGGGTTGGGCTGAGGGTGAGGGTGAGGGTTAGGGTTAGGGTGAGGGTTAGGGTTAGGTTTAGGGTGAGGGTTAGGATGAGGTTTAGGGTTAGGATTATGGTTACGGTGAGGGCTAGGGTGAGGGTTAAGGTTAGGTTTAGGTTTAGGTTTAGGATTTGGGTTCGGGTTAGTTTAGGGTTAGGGTTAGGGTGCAGGCTAGGGTGAGGGTGAGGGTTAGGGTTAGGGTTAGTCTTAGACTTAGGGTTAGGCTGAGGGTGGGGTGAGGAATAGGGTTTGGGTGATGGTTAGGGTTAGGGTTGTGGTGAGGTTTAGGATGAAGGTTCGGGTTAGGATTAGGTTTAGGGTGAGGGCTAGGGTGAATGTGAGGTTTATGGTTAGGCTTAGGCTTAGGGTTAGGCTGAGGATAAGGGTGGGGGTGAGGAATAGGTTTTGGGTGATGGTTAAGGTTAGGGTTAGGGTGAGGATTAGGATAAGGGTTGGGGTTAGGATAAGTTTTACGGTAATGGGGTTGGGTGAGGGTGAGGTTTAGGGTTAGGGTTCGGCTTAGGCATAGGTTTAAGCTGAGGGTGAGGGTGAGTGTGATTGATAGGGTTAGGGTGATGGATAGGGTTAGGGTTAGGGTGAGTGTTAGGATGAGTGTAAGTTTTAGGGTGAGGCTTAGGGTGAGCATGACGGTAACAGTAAAGGTGAGGTTTAGGCTGAGGGTGAGTGTTCCATTAAGGGTGAGGGTAAGGATTAATGTGAGGGTTAGCATAAGGGATAGGATGAGGTTTAGGGTGAGTGTGAGGGTTAGGGTGAGGGTGAGGGTTAGGGTGAGGGTGAGGGTTAGATTGAGGATTAGGGTTAGGGTTAGTGTGAGGTTTACAGTGAGGATGAGGGTTAGGGTTAGGGTGAGGGTTATGGTTAGAAGTAGGGTGAGAGTGAGGGTTAGGGTTTGGGTGAGGGTTAGGGTTAGGGTTAGGGTTAGGGTGAGGTTTAGGATTAGGGTGAGAGTTAGGGTTACTGTGAGGGTTAGTGTTAGAGTTAGGGTTAGGGTAATGGTTAGGGTAAGTGTTAGGGTGAGAGTTAGGGTTAGGGTGAGTGTTATGTTTAGGGTGAGGTTTAGGGTTAGGTTTAGGGTTATTGTTATGTTTAGGGTTAGGGTTACAGTGAGGATGAGGGTGAGGGTTAGGGTTAGGGTGATGTTTAGTGTTAGGGTTAGGGTTTTAGTTAGTGTTAGGGTTAGGGTGAGTTTTAGGGTTAGAGTTAGGGTTAGGGTGAGGGTTAGGATGAGGATTAGGGTTATTATTAGTGTTAGGGTGAGGGCTTGGGTGACGGTGAGGGTTAGGGTTAGTGTTAGGGTGAGTTTTAGGGTTAGGGTTAGGGTTAGGGTGAGCTTTTGGATGAGGTTTAGGGTTACAGTGAGGGTGAGGGTTAGGGTTACACTTAGGGTTAGGGTTAGTTTTAGGGTTAGGATTAGTGTTAATGTTAGGGTTAGGGTTAGACTTAGGGTTTGGGTGAGGGTGAGGGTGAGGGTGAGGGTTAGGGTTTCGGTGAGGTTTAGAGTTAGGGTTAGTATTAGGGATAAGGTGAGGGAGAGGTTTAGGGTTAGAGTTAGGTTGAGGGGGGAGGGTAAGGGTGAGTGTTTAGGTTAGGGTTAGTGTTAGGGTTAGCATTAGGTTTAGGGTGAGGGTAAGGTTGATGTTTAGGGTTAGGTTTAGGTTTTGGGTTAGGATTAGGGTTAGAGTGAGGGTGAGTGTGAGGGTTAGGGTTAGGATTAGGCTTAGGCTTAGGGTTAGGCTGAGGGTGAGGGTGTGTGAGGATTAGGCTTAGGGTTATGGTTAACCTTAGGGTTAGTGTGAGGGTTAGGATGAGGGTTAGGGTTAGGATTAGGGTTAGGGTGAGGGTGAGGGTTAAGGTTAGGGTTAGTTTTGTGCTGTGGATAAGTGATAGCATGAGGGTTAGGGAGAGTTTTAGACTTGCATTAGAGTTAGGGTGATTTTTAGGGTGAGGATTAGGGTGGGTTTTAGGATTAGGGTGAGGGTTAGGGTTAGGCTTAGTATGGGGGTGACGGTGAGGGTGACTGTTAGGGTTAGAGTTACGGTGAGGATTCGATTAAGTGTGAGGTTTAGGGCGAGTATGAGGTTAAGTGTTAGGATGAGGGTTAGGGTGAGGGTGAGGGTTAGGGTTAAGGTTTGGGTTAGCGTGAGGGTTAGGGTGAGGGTTAGGGTTAGGGTTATGCTTAGGGTTAGGATGAGGGTTAGGCTGATGGTTAGGGTGAGGGTTAGGTTCAGGGTGAGGGTTAGGGTTCAGGTGAGGTTTAGGGTTGTTATTAGGGTTAGGGTCAGATTTAGGGTGATGTTGAGGTTTTGGGTTAGGGTTAGGGTGAGGGTTAGAGTTAGGGTTAAGATGAGGTTTAGGGTAAGGTGTAGGGTTTCGGTTAGGTTAAGGTTTAGGTTTAGTGTGAGAGTTAGGGTTAGGGTTAGGGTTAGGATTAGTGTGAGGTTAAGAATTAGCTGACTGTTAGTGTGAAGGCGAGGTTTAGGGTTAGGAATAGTGATAGGATTAGTGTAAAGCTGAGGGTGAGGGTAGGTTTAGGGTTAGGGTTAGGGTTAGGGATTGGGTGAGCATTAGGGTAAGGTTGAGGGTTAGGGTGAGAGTGATGGTAAGGGTAAAGGTGAGGTTTAGGCTGAGGGTGAGTGTTAAAATAAGGGTGAGGGTTAGGGTTAGGGTGAGGGTTAGGGTTATGGTTAGGGTGAGGGTTAGATTGAGGATTAGGGTTAGGGTTAGTGTGAGGTTTACGGTGAGGTTGAGGGTTAGGGTTAGGGTTAGAATTAGGGTTAGGGTGAGGGCTATGATGAGGTTGAGGTTTAGGTTAGGGTTAGGGTTAAGGTTAGGATGAGGTTTAGGTTACTGTGAGGATTAGGGTTAGTGTGAACTTTGGGGTGATGCTTACGGCTTGTGTTAGGGTCAGGGTAAGTGTTAGGGTGAGGGTTTGGGTTAGGGTGAGGGTTATATTTAAGGTGAGGGTTAGCTTTAGGGTTAGGGTTATTGT
This sequence comes from Dipodomys merriami, assembly GCF_024711535.1. NCBI lineage: Eukaryota > Metazoa > Chordata > Mammalia > Rodentia > Heteromyidae > Dipodomys > Dipodomys merriami. Next base: position 1,316,330 of record NW_027202849.1, read on the forward strand.
TAGGTTTAGGGTTAGGATTAGGGTTAGGGTGAGGGTGAGTGTGTGAGTTAGGGTTAGGTGTAGTTTTAGGCTTAATGTTAGGCTGCGGGTGAGGGTAAGGTTGAGGCTGAGTGTTAGGGTTAGGGTGATGGTTAGGTTTAGGGTTAGGGTTAGGGTTCGGATGAGTGTTAGAGTTAGGATTAGGGTTTGAGTGAGGGCTAGGGTGAAGGTGAGGTTTAGGGTTATGTTTAGGGTGAGGTTTAGGGTTAGGGTTAGGGTTAGGGTTGGGGTTAAGTTGAGGGTGAGGTTTAGGTTTAGATTTAGGGTTAGGGTGAGCGTTAGCGTTAGGGTTAGTTTTAGGTTTAGGGTTATTGTGAGGGTTAGGGTTAGGTTGACGTTTAGGGTTAGGGCTGGGATTAGGATTAGTGTTAGGGTGAGGGTGAGTGTGAGTGTGAGGATTCAGGTTAGGGTCGGGCTTAGGTTTAGGCTGAGGTTGAGGGTAAGGATTAAAGTGAGGGTGAGGGTGAGGTTTAGGGTTAGAGTTAGGGTTAGTGTGAAGGTTAGTGTTAGGATTGCTGTTAGGGTTAGGGTTAGGGTGAGGGTTAGGTTGAGGGTTATGGTTAGGGTTCGGGTTAGATTTTGGATTAGGGTTAGCTTGAGTGTGAGTGTGAGGGTTAGTGTTAGGGTTAGGTTTAGGGTTAGGCTGAGTGTGAGGGTGAGGGTTAGGGTTAGGTTGAGGTTTAGGGTTAGGGTTAGGGTGAGGGTTAGGATGAGGTATAGGGTTAGGATTAGGGTTAGGGTTAGGGTTAAGGTGAGGGTTAATGTTAGGGTTAGGGTGATGGTTAGGGTTATTGTTAGTGTTATGGTTAGGGTTAAGTTTGTGGTGAAGGTAAGGCTGAGGGTGGGTATTAGGGTTAGGATTAGGATTAGGGTTAGTGTTCGGGTTAGGATTAGTGTTATTGTTAAGGTTAGGGTTAGAGATATGGTGAGGGTTAGGGTGAGGCGGAGAGTGAGGGTGAGGGTTAGGGTTACGGTTAGTGAGAGGTTTAGGGTTAGGGTTAGGGTAGGGTGAGGGTTAGGGTTAGTGTGAGGTTTAGTGTTTGGGTTAGGGTTAGTGTTAGGGTAAGGTAAGTGTTAGGGTGAGGGTAAGGGTTAGGGTGAGGGTTAGGGTTAGAATGAGGGTTAGGGTTAGGGTTAGGGTTATTGTTAGTGTAAGGTGTTTGGGTGAGGATCAGGGTTAGGGTGAGGTTTAGGGTTAGAATGAGCGTTAGGGTTAGGATTAGTGTTATTTTTAGGGTTAGGGTTAGGATTATGGTTAGGGTGAGGACTAGGGTGAAGGTGAGGTTTAGGGTTAGGGTTAGGCTTATGCTTAGGTTTAGACTGAGGCTGATTGTGAGGTTGAGGGTTACGGTTAGCGTGATGGTTAGGGTTATGTTTAGGATGAGGGTTAGAATTAGGGTTAGGATTAGGGTGAGGGTTAGGGTGAGTGTGACAGTAAGGGTAAAAGTGAGGGTTAAGGTTAGGGTGAGAGTTAGGGTGAGGATTTGGGTTAGGGTTAGGGTGAGGGTGAGGTTAAATTGAGTGTCAGTGTTAGGGTTAGTGTGAGGTTTAGGGTGAGCATGAGGGTTAGGGTTAGTGATAGGGCTATGGTGAGGGTGAGGGTTAGGTTTAGGGTTATTTTGAAGTTTAGGGTTAAGGTGATGGTTAGGGTTAGTGTGACGGTTAGTGTTAGTATTAGGGTTAGTTTTAGGGTGAGGGTTAGCATTAGGGTGAGGTTTATGTTTAGGTTTAGTGTTAGCGTTAGGGTTAGGGTTATTGTTAGGGTTAGGGTTACTGTTACGGTGAGGGTGAGGGTTTGGGTTAGGGTTAGGGTGAGGTTTAGGTTTAGGTTCAGTGTTAGAGTTAGGGTTAGGGTGAGGGTGAGGTTTACGTTTAGGGTTAGGATTAGTGGGAGTGTTAGGGTGAGGGTTAGTGTTTGGATTAGGGTTAAGGTGAGGGTGAGTGTGTGGGTTAGGGTTAGGCTTAGGTTTAGGGTTAGGCTGAGGCTGAGTGTGAGGGTGAGGGTGAGTGTTAGGGTTAGCTTCAAGGTTAGGGTTAGGGTTAGGTTAAGGGTTAGGGTTATGGTTAGAGTCAGGGTTAGGATGAGGTTTAGGGTTAGGATTAGGGTTAGTATGAGGGCAAGGGTGAGGGTGAGGGTTAGGGTTACCATTATGGCGAGGTTTAGGATTAGGGTTAGGTTTAGGGTTAGGGTGAGGGTTAGGTTAGGGTTACGGTGAGAGTGAGGGTTAGTGTTAGGGTGAGGCTGAGGGTTAGGATTAGTGTTATGGTTAGGGTTATTGTTAGTGTTATCATGAAGATTAAGTTTACATTGAGGTTGAGGCTGAGAGTGAGGTTTAGGGTTAGGTTAGGGTAAGGTTTAGGGTTAGGATTAGTGTTAGTGTTAGGGTGAGGGCTTGGTTTAGGTTGAGGTTTACTGTCAAGGTGAGGATTAGGGTTAGGGTTAAGGTTCGGGTTAGTGTTATTGTTAGGGGTAAGGTTAGAGTTACTGTGAGGATGAGGGTGAGGGTGAGTGTGAAAGTTAGGGTTAGGGTTAGCCTTAGTCTTAGGTTTAGTCCTAGCGTGAGGGTGAGGTTAAGGGTTAGGATTAGGGTGACTGTTAGGGTTTTAGGGTTAGGGTGAAGGTTAGGGTGAGGTTTAAGTTTAGGATTAGGGCTAAGGTGAGGGCTAGGGTGAGGGTTTGGGTTAGGGTTAGTGTTACGGTGAGGGTGACGGTGAGGGTTAGGGTTAGGTTTAGTGTCATTGTTAGGGTTATGGTTAGAGATACAGTGAGGGTGAGGGTAAGGGTTAGGGTTAGGGTGAGGTTTAGGGTTAGGATTAGGGTGAGGGTGAAGTTGAGGGTGAGGGTTAGGGTTAGAATTAGGGTTAGGTTGAGTGTTAGGGTTAGTGTTAGGGTTAGGGTTAGGGTGAGGGTTAGGATGAGTGTTAGGGTTAGGGTTAGGATTAGGATTAGGGTTAATGTTAGGGTGAGTGATTGTGTTAGGCTTAGGGATAGGGTTAGGCTTAGCCTTAACCTGAGGGTGAGGGTTAGGGTGAGGGTGAGGATCAGTGTTAGGATTAGGGTTAGGGTTATTGTTAGTGTTATGGTTAAGGTTAAGTTTACGGTTAGGGTGAGGCTGACGTTGAGGTTTTGGGTTAGGCTTCGGGTGAGGTTTAGGGTTAGGGTTAGGGTTAGGGTGATGGATAGGGTTAGTGTTATTGTTAGAGTTAGGGTTAGAGTTACAGTGAGGGTGAGGGTGAGGGTTAGATTTAGGTTTAGGGTGAGGGTTAGGGTGAGGTTGAAGTTTAGGGTTAGAGTTAGAGTTATGGGGAGGGTTAGGGGGAGGGATAGGTTGAGGTTTAGGGTTAGTGTTAGGGTTGGGTTTAGGATTAGGGTTATGGTGAGGCTGAGTGTGAGGGTGAGGGTTAGGATTAGGCTTAGGCTTAGGGTTAGGCTGAGGGTGAGGGTGGGGTTGAGGATTAGGTTAAGGGTGATGGTTAGGGTTAGGGTTAGTTTTAGGGTTAGGATTAGGGTTAAGATGATGTCTAGGGTGAGGGTGAGGGTTAGGGTTAGGGTTAGGCTTAGGGTTACGGTCAGGGTGAGTGTTAGGATGAGGGTTAGGCTTAGGGTGAGGGTTAGGGTGAGGGTGCAGGTAAGGCTTAAGGTGAGAGTTAGGCTGAGAGTGAGGATTAAATTAAGGGTGAGGGTAAGGTTTCGGGTGAGGTTTAGGGTTAAGGTGAGGGTGAGGTTTATATTGAGGATTAGTTTTAGGGTTACTGTGAGGTTTAGGATGAGGATGAGGGTTAGGGTTAGGGTGAGGGCTAGGGTGAGGGTGAGGGTGAGGGTTAGTGTGAGTGCTACTGTTAGGGTTAGGTTTAGTGTTAGGGTGAATTTAAGTGTTAGGGTGAGGGTTAGGTTTAGAGTGAGTGTTATGTTTAGAATGAGGGTTAGGGTTAGGGTTAGGGTTACTATTAGGGTTAGGATTAGGTTTACTGTTAAGTTGAGTGTGAGGTTTAGGGTTAGGTTGAGGGTTAGGTTTATGTTTAGTGTTAGGGTTAGAGTTAGGGTTAGGGTGAGGGTGAGGTTTCGGGTTAGAGTTAGCTTTTGTGTTAGGGTTAGGGTTAGGTTGAGTGTTAGTGTGAGGGTTAGGTTTAGGCTTATGCTTAGGCTTAGGGTTAGGCTTAGGCCGAGCATGAGGGTGAGGGTTAGGGTTAAGGTGAGGGTTAGGGTTAGGGTTAGGGTGAGGGTTAGGATGAGGTTTAGGGTTAGGATTAGGGTTAGGGTGAGGGCTAGGTTGAGGGTTACTGTGAGGGTTAGGGTTAGGTTTAGGATTAGGTGTAGGTTGAGGGTGAGTGTCAGGGTTAGGGTTAGGGTTAGGCTTAGGGTTAGGGTGAGGGTTAGGGTTAGGATTTGGTTTAGGGTGAGGGGGAGAGTTTGGGTTAGTGTGAGTGCTAGTGTTAGGGTTAGGTTTAGTGTTAGGGTGAATTTAAGTCTTAGGGTGAGGGTTAGGTTTAGGGTGAGTATTATGGTTAGAATGAGGGTTAGGGTTAGGGTTACTGTTAGGGTTAGGATTAGGTTTACTTTTAAGGTGAGTGTGAGGTTTAGGGTTAGGTTGAGGGTTAGGTTTATGTTTAGGGTTAGGGTTAGATTTAGGGTTAGGGTGAGGGTGAGGTTTAGGGTGAGAGTTAGCTTTTGTGTTAGGGTTAGGGTTAGGTTGAGGGTTAGTGTGAAGGTTAGGTTTAGGCTTAAGCTTATGCTTAGGCTTATGCTTAGGCCGAGCATGAGGGTGAGGGTTAGGGTTAGGGTTAGGGTGAGGGTTAGGGTTAGGGTTATGGTGACGGTTAAGATGAGATTTAGGGTTAGGATTAGGGTTAGGGTGAGCGCTAGTTTGAGTGTTACTGTGAGGGTTAGGGTTAGGTTTAGGATTAGGTCTAGGTTGAGGGTGAGTGTGAGGGTTAGGGTTAGGGTTAGGGTTAGTGTTAGGGTGAGTGTTAGGGTTAGGGTTTGGTTTAGGGTGAGGGGGAGGGTTAGGGTTAGGGTTAGGGTGAGGGTGAGGGAGAGGTTTAGATTTAGGGTTAGTGTGAGTGTTAGGGTTATGGTGAGGGTTATGGTTAGGGTGAGTGTTAGGGTTAGGGTTAGGTTTAGGGTGAGCACTAGGGTGAGGGTGAGGTTTAGGGTTAGGGTGAGGGTGAGGTTTAGGGTGAGGGTGAGGTTTAGGGTTAGTGTGAGGGTTATGGGTAGGGGTAGGGTGAGGGTTAGCATTAGGGTGAGGGTTAGTGTTAAGGTGAGGGTTAGGTTTAGGGTTAGGTTTAGAGTGACGGTTAGGGTGAGCGTTAGGGTTAGGAATAGTGTTAGGGTATGTGCCAGGGTGAGTGTTAAGGTTAGGGTTAGGTTGATGTTGAGGGTTAGTGTTAGAGTGGTTTAGGGTTGGGGTTAGGGTTAGGGTTAGGGTTAAGGTGATGGTGAGTGTTAGGGTTAGAGTTAGTGTTAGCCTTAGGGTTAGGCTGAGTCTGAGGCTGAGGGTGAGGGTTAGATTAAAGGTGAGGGTTAGGTTTAGGGTTAGAGTGTGGGTTAGTGTGAGTGATAGGTTTAGGATTTGGGTTAGGATATATGCTAGGGTGAGGGTTCGGTTTAGGGTTAGGGTTCGGTTTAGGGTTAGGGTGAGGGTCAGTGTTAGGGTTAAGGTGAAGGTTTGGGTTAGGGTTAGAGTTACGCTGAGGGTGAGGTTTAGGGTTAGGTTTATGGTTAGTGTTATTCTTAGGTTTAGGGTTAGGGTTAAGGTTAAGGTAAGGGTGAGGGTGAGGGTGATGTTGAGGGTCAGGTTTAGGGTTCGGATGAAGTTTAGAGGTAGGGTTAGGGTTAGGGATAGGGTGATTGTGAGGGTTAGTGTTAGGGTTAGGGTGAGGTTTAGGATTAGGGTTAGGGGTAGCATTAGGATGAGGGTGAGGGTTAGGGTACGGGTTTGGGTGAGGGTGAGGGTTAGGTTTGGGGTGAGGGTTAAGTTGAGGACTAAGGTGAGGGTGAGGTTTAGGGTTAAGGTTAGGCTTAGGGTGAGGGTTAGGTTGAAGTTTAGTTTAAGGGTTAGGGTTAGGATTAGGGTTAAGGTGAGGGTGAGTGTGAGCGTTAGGGTTAGGGTTAGTCTTTGGCTGAGGGTTAGGCTGAGGATGAGGGTGGGGTTGAGGTTTAGGTTTAGAGTGATGGTTCAGGTTATTGTTAGGTTGAGGGTTAGGGTGTGGGTTAGGGTTAGGATTTGTGTTAGGTTGAGGGCTAGGGTGAGGGTGAGGTTTAGGGTTAGGGATAGGGTGAGGTTTAGGGTTAGGGTTAGGGTGAGGTTGAGGTTTTTGGTTAAGGTGAGGCTGAGGCTGAGGGTTAGAGTTAGGGTTAGGATTAGGATTAGGGTAAGGGTTAGGGTGAGTGTGAGGGTTAGCGTTAGGGTTAGGGTTCGGCTTAGGGTTACACTGAGGGTGAGGGTGAGGGTGAGGTTTAGGGTTTGAGTGAGGGTTAGGGTTATGTTTAGGGTGAGAGTTAGGGTTCAGGTTAAGTTTAGGGTTAGGGTGAGGGTTAGGATTACGTTTACCTTGAGCTTGAGGTTTAGGGTTAGGTTGAGCGTTAGGGTTAGGTTTACCTTTAGGGTGGGGGCTAGGGTTAGGGTGAGGGTTAGGGTTAGTGTTAGGGTGAGGTTTCGGGTTACGGTTAGGTTTAGGATGAGGATTAGGATGAGGGTTAGGGTTACGGTAAGGGTGATGGTTAGGGTTAAGGGTAGGGTTATTGTTAGTGTTAGTGTTAGGGTGAGGGTAAGTGTTAGGGTAAGGTTTAGGTTTAGGGTGACGTTTAGCATCATGGTTAGGGTTAGGGTTAGGGGGAGGGGGAGGTTTAGGGTTAGAGTTAAGGTTAGGGTTAATGTTAGGTTTAGGGTTAGGGTTAGGGATAGGGTGAGGTTTAGGGTTTGGTTGAGGTTAGAGTTAGGGTTAGGGTGAGGGTGAGATTTAGGATTAGAGTTAGGGTTAGGGTGAGGGTTAGGTTGAGGGTTAGGGTTAGGCTTAGTGTTAGGGTTAGTGTGAGGGTGAGAGTTAGGGGGAGGGTTAGGATTAGGGTTACGGTTAGGGTGAGGATTAGTGTTAGGTTAAGGGTGAGTGTGTGTGTTAGGTTAGGTTTAGGGTTAGGCTTAAGTTTAGGCTGAGGGTGAGGTTGAAGGTGAGGGTTAGGGTTAGGGTTAGTGTTAGGGTTAGGGTTAGGGTGAGGGTGAGGTTTAGTGTTAGGGTTAGGTTTCGAGTTAGGGTTAGTGATTAGTGTTATGGTTAGGTTGAGTGTTAGGGGGAGGGTTAGGGTTAGGGTTAGGTTTAGCGTTAGGGTTAGGGTGAGGGTGAGGTTTAGGGTTATAATTAGGGTTAGGGTGAGGCTGAGGGTGAGGCTTAGGGGTTAGGGTTAGTGTTAGGGTTAGGGTTAGGGTGAGGGTTAGGATGAGTGTGAGGGTTAATGTTAGGGTTAGGGTTAGCCTTAGGTTCAGGCTGAGGGTGAGGGTGAGGGTGAGGTTTAGGTTTAGAGTTAGGGTTAGTATTAGGGTTAGGGTTAGTATGAGGGTGAGGTTAATGGTTAGGGTGAGGTTTAGTGTGGGGTTGACGGTAAGGGTAAACGTGAGGGTTAGGCTGAGGTGAGGGTTACTGAAAGCGTGAGGGTTAGGGTTAGGGTGAGGTTTATGGTTAGGGGTAGAGTGAGGCTGAGGGTTAGATTGAGGATTAGTGTTATGGTTAGGGGGAGGTTTAGGGGGAGGATGAGTGTTAGGGTTAGGGTGAGGACTAGGCTGAGCGTGAGGGTTAGGGTTAGGCTTAGTTTTAGGGTTAGGGTGATGGTTAGGGTTAGGGTGAGGATCAGTGTTAGTGTTAGGGTTTGTTTTAGGGTGAGGGTAAGTGTTAGGGTGAGGGATAGGGTTAGGTTGAGAGTTATGGTGAGGGTGAGGTTTAGGTTTAGAGTTAGGGTTAGTGTTAGGGTTAGTGTTAGGGTGAGGGTCAGGTGTACCGTTAGGCTTAGGCTTAGGCTAAGGCTTAGTCCGAGCATGAGGGTGAGGGTTAGCTCGAGGGTGAAGCTGAGGATTAGGGTTAGGTTTAGTGTTAGGGTTAAGTTTAGGTTTAGGTTTAGGTATAGGTTTAGGGTTAGGGTTCGGGTTACGGTGAGGGTTAGGGTTAGGGTTAGGGTTAGGCTTAGGGTTAGGCTGAGGATGAGGGTGGGGGTGAGAATTAGGGTTAGGGTTAGGGTTATTGTTAGTGTTATGGTTAGGGTTAAGATTGCGGTTAGGGGGGCTGGGAAAGTGGCTCAGTGGTAGAGCGCTTGCCTTGCATGCTCGAGTCCCTGGGTTCGATTCCTCAGCCCCACATAAGCAAAAAGAAAAAACCCGGAAGTGGCGCTGTGGCTCAAGTGGTAGAGTGCTAGCCTTGAGCTGAAGAGCTTAAGGACAGCGCCCAGGCCCAGAGTTCAGGCCCCACGACCGGACCCAAAAAAAAAAAAAAAAAAGATTGCTGTTAGGTTGAGGCTGAAGATGAGGGTTATGGTTATGGTTAGGGTTAGTGTTAGGGTTATGGTTGTGTTAGGGTTAGTTTTATTGTTAGGGTTAGGGTTAGAGTTACGGTGAGGTGGAGGGTGAGGGTGAGGGTGAGGTTTAGGGTGAGGTTTAGGGTTAGGGTTAGGTTTAGGGTGAGGGTGAGGTTTAGGGTTAGAGTTATGGTTAGGGGGAGAGTTAGGGTAAGGTTTAGGGTTAGGGTTAGTGTTCGGGTTAGGGTGAGGGTGAGGGTTAGGTTGAGGTTTAGGGATAGGGTTAGGGTTAGGTTTAGGCTTAGGGTGAAGTTGAGTGTGAGGCTTAGTGTGAGGGTTAGGCTTAGGCTTAGGGTTAGGCTGAGTGTGAGGGTGGAGGTGAGGATTAGGTTTAGGGTGATGGTTAGGGTTAGGGTTAGGGTTATTGTTAGGGTTAGTGTTATAGTTATGGTGAAGTTTAGGGTGCGGGTGAGGATAAGGGTTAGGGTTAGGCTGGTGTTTAGGGTTAAGGTTAGGGTTACTGTGAGGGTGAAGTTTACGTTTAGATATAGGGTTACGGGAAGAGGGAGGGTGAGGTTTAGGGTTACGGTTAGTGATAGGGTTAGGGTGATGGTGAGGGTTAGGTTGAGGTTTAGGGTTAGGGTTAGGGTTAGGGTTAGTGTGAGGGTTAGCTTTAGGGTTAGGGTTAGTGTTAGGTTGAGGGTAAGATTTAGGGTGAGGGTTTGGGATAGGGTGAGGTTGATGGTTAGGGTGAGGGTTAGGATTAGGGTTAGGGTTATTGTTAGGGTTAGGTTTGGGGTTACAGTTAGGGTGAGCATGAGGGTGAGTGTTAGAGTTAGGGTTAGGGTGAGGTTGAGGGTTAGGGTTAGGGTTAGGTTTAGAGTTAGGTGTAGGGTGAGGGTGAGGTTTAGGGTTAGATTTAAGGTTAGGGTGAGGGTTGGGGTGAGGGTTAGGGTTAGGGTTACTGTTCGGCTTAGGGTGAGGGCTAGGGTGAGGGTTAGGGTTAGGGTGAGGGTTACGGTTATGGTTAGGGCGAGAGTTAGTGTTCAGGTTAAGTTTAGGGTTAGGTTTAGGATTAGGGTAAGGATCATGGTGAGTGTGGAGGTTAGGGCTAGGTTGAGGGATAGGGGTTAGCTTTAGGGTTAGGGTGAGTGTGAGTGTGAGGGTTAGGCTTAGTGTTAGGGTGAGGGTTAGTGTGAGGGTTAGTGTTAGTGTTAGGGTTATTGTTAGGTTTAGGGTTAGGGTGAGGGTGAGGTTAATTTTAGAGTTAAGGTTAGGTTGGGGCTGAGGTGAGGGTTAGGTTTAGGGTTAGTGTTGGAGTTAGGGTTAGGGTGAGTGTTAGGGTGAGGGTGAGGGTTAGGTTTAGGGTTAGGATTAGGTTTAGGGTAAAGGTTAGGGTGAGTGTGAGGGTTAGGGTTAGGGTTGGGGTGAGGGTAAGTGTTAGGGTGAGGGTTAGGATTAGGGTGAAGGATATGGTTAGGATGAGGGTTAGGGTTAGGTTTTGGTTTATTGTTAGGGTTAGGGTTATTGTTAGGGTAAGGTTTATATTTACGGTTACTGTGAGGGTGAGGGTTAGGGGTAGGGTTAGGCTGAGGTTTAGGGTTTGGATTAGGGTTAGAGTTAGGGTTAGGGTGATTGTAAGGTTTAGGCTTAGAGTCAGGGTTAGAGTGAGGGTTAGGTTGAGGGTTAGGGTTAGGGTTAGTGTTAGGGTTAGGGTTATGGTGAGTGTTAAGGGGAGGGAGAGGGTTAGGGTTAGGTTGAGGATTAGGGTTAGGGTGAGGGTGAGTATGTGGGTTAGGGTTAGGTTGAGGGTTAGACTTAGGGTTAGGCTTAGGGTGAGTTTGTGTGTTAACGTTAGGTTTAGGTTTAGGCTTCGGATTAGGCTGAGGGTGAAGTTGAGGGTGAGAACGTTAGGGTTAAGGTGAGGGTTATGCTTAGGTTTATGGGGAGGGTTAGGATGAGGATTAGGGTTAGGATTAGGGTTAGGGTGAGGGCTAGGGTGGGGGTGAGGTTTAGGTTTAGGGTTAGGGTGAGGTTTATTATTAGGTTTAGGGTTAGGGTCAGGGTGACGTTTAGGGTTAGAATAAGGGTTAGGGTGAGGCTGTGGGTGTGGGTTAGGTTTAGGGTTATTAGGGTTAGGGTTATGGTGAGGGTTAGGGTGAGGGTGAGGGTTAGGTTTAGTGTCAGCATTAGGATTAGTTTTAAGGTTAGTGTGAGTGTGAGGGTTAGGGTTAAGGTTAGGCTTAGGCTTAGGCTGAGGGTGAGGGTGAGGGTGAGGGTTAGGGTTAGGGTGAGGTTTAAGATTAGGGTTAGGGGGAGTGTTAGGATGAGGGTTAGGCTTAGTATTAGCGTTAGGGGGAGGGCTAGGCTGAGGGTGAGTTTTATGTTTAGGGTTAGGGTGAGGTATAGGGTTAGGTTTAGGTTGAGGGTGAGATTATGGTTAGTGTTAGGGTTAGGTTGAGTCTGAGGGTGAGGTTTAGGGTTAGGGTTAGTGTTAGGGTTAGGGTTAAGGTGAGGGATAGGGTGAGGGTGAGGGTTAGGGTTATGGTTAGGATTAGGATTAGGGTAAGGTTTAGGGTGAGTGTGAGGGTTATTTTTACGGTTAGGCTTAGGCTTAGGCTGAGGCTGAGTGTGAGGGTGAGGTTTAGGCATAGGGTGAGAGTTAGGGTTAGGGTTAGAGTTAGGGTGAGTGTTAGGATGAGGGTTAGGCTTAGGATTAGGGTGAGGGTGAGGGCTAGGGTGAGTATGAGGTTTAGGTTTAAGGTTAGGGTTAGGGTGAGGTTTAGGTTTAGAGTTAGGGTGAGAGGGAGGTTTAGGTTTAGAGTTAGGGTTAGGGTGAGGCTGAGGGTTTGGGTTAGGGTTAGTGTTAGATTTAGGGTTAGGGTAAGGGTTAGGGTGATGGTGAGGGTTAGGCTTAGTGTTAGGATTAGGGTTAGGGTAAGGTTTAGGTTGAGTGTGAGAATTAGGATTAGGTTTAGGGTTAGGCTGAGGATGTTGGTGAGGGTGAGGGTTAGGGTTATGATGAGGGTTAGGTTTAGGGCTAGGGTGAGAGTTAGGTTTCGAGTTAAGTTTAGGGTTAGGGTGAGGGTTAGGGTTAGGTTTACGGTGAGAGTGAGGGTTAGGATTAGGTTGAGGGTTAGGGTTAGGGTTAGGGCTAGGGTTAGGGTGAGGGTTAGGGTTAGGGTTAGGGTGAGGGTTAGGATGAGATTTAATGTTAAGATTAGGGTTAGGGTGAGGGCTAGGGTGAGGGTGAGGGTTAGGGTTAGGATGAGGTTTAGAGTTAGGCTTAAGTTTAGGGTTAGGTTGAGGGTGAGGTTTAGGGTTAGAGTTAGGGTTAGTGTTCGGGTTAGGGTTAGGTGAGGGTTTGGGTTAGGCTTAGGCTTAGGCTTAGGCTTAGGCAGAGCATGAGGTTGAGGCTTAGAGTTAGGATCAGGGTGAGGGTTAGGGTTAGGGTGAGTTTGTGGGTGACGGTGAGGGTTAGTGTTAGGCTTAGTGTGAGTGTTAGGGTTAGGGTGAGGGTTATGGTTAGGGTGAGGGTTAGTGTTAGGGTTGGGCTTAAGCTTAGTCTTAGTGTAAGGCTGAGTGTTAGGGTGAGGGTGAGTGTGAGGGTTAAGGTTAGTGTTAGGGTTAGGCTTAATGATAGTCTGAGGGAGAGGGTGAGGGTGAGGTTTAGGGTTAGAGTTTGTGTTAAGGTGAGGGTTAGTGTGAGGGTTAGTGTTAGGGTTAGTTTTCGGGTTAGGTTTAGCGTGAGTTTTAGGGTGAGGTTTAGGGTTAGGGATAGGGTTAGTTGTAGGATTAGGTTTTGGGTGAGTGTGAGTGTGAGGGTTAGGTTTCGGTTAATGTTAGGGTTAGGCTTAGGTTTAGGCTAATTGTGAGGGTGAGGGTTAGGGTTAGGTTTAGGATGAGGGTTAGGATGAGGGTTAGGTTTAAGATTAGGGTTAATATGAGGGCTATTGTGAGGGTGAGGATTAGGGTTAGGGTTAAGTTTAGGGATAGGGTGAGGGATAGGATTAGGGCTTGGTTTAAGGTGAGGGTTCGGGTTAGGGTTAGGGTGAGGGTTAGCATGAGGGTTCCTGTTAGGATTAGGTTTAGGATGAGGGCTAGGGTGTGCGTGAGGATTAGGGTTAGGGTTAGGTTGAGGTTTATTGATCGGATTATGTTTAGAGTTAGGGTGAGGATTAGGGTTATGGTTATGGTGAGGCTCAGGGTTAGGTCTAGTTTGAGGGTTAGAATCAGGTTTATGGTTAGGGTGAGGGTTAGGGTTAGGGTTAGGGTGAGGGTTAGGATGAGGTTTAGGGTTACAATTAGGGTTAGGGTGAGGGCTAGGGAGATTGTGAGTGTTAGTGTTAGGGTTAGAGTGAGGTTTAGGGTTAATATTAAGGGTAGGGTTAGGGTGAGGGTTAAGGTTCAGGTTTGGGTGAGGGTGAGGCTTAGGTTTGGGGTGAGGGTTAGGGTGAGGACTAAAGTAAGGGTGAGGTTTAGGGTTAGGGTTAGTTTTAGGGTGAGGGTTAGGTTGAGGTTTAGGTTTAGGGTTAGGGTTAGGGTTAGGATTAGGGTTAGGGTGAGGTTTAGGTTGAGGTTTAGGGTTAGGGTTAGGGTTAGGCTTAGGCTTAGTGTTAGGCTGAGGGTGAGGGTGAGGATGAAGATTAGGTATAGAGTGCTGGTTTAGTTTATGGTTAGATTTAGTGTTAGGATGAGGGATACGGTTAGGATTAGAGTTAGGGTGAGGGCTAGGGTGAGTGTGAGGTTTAGGGATAGTTTTAGGTTTAGGCTTAGGGTTAGGCTGAGGTTGAAGGTTAGGGTGAGGGTTACGGTTAGGGTGATGGTTAGGGTTACAGTTAGGGTGAGGGTTAGGATGAGGGTTAGGGTTAGGGTGAGGGTTAGGATGAGGGTGACAATTAGAATAACGGTGAGGGTTAGGCTGAGGGTGAAGTTCAAGGTAAGGGTGAGGTTTCGGGTTATGGTTAATGTGAGGGACAGGGTTAGATTGAGGATTAGTGTTAGGGTTAGTGTGAGGTTTAGTGTGAGGATGAGGGTTAGTGTTAGGGTGAGGGCTAAGTTGAAGTTGAGGGTTAGAGTTAGGGTTAGGGTGAGGTTTAGGTTTAGGGTGATGGTTAGCATTAGTGTGAGGGTTAGTGTTAGGGTTAGTGTAAGTGTTAGGGTGAGGGTAAGTGTTAGGTTAAGGTTTAGGTTTAGGGTGAGTTTTAGGATTATGGTTAGGTTTAGGGTTACGGTGAGGGTGAGGTTAAAGTTTAGAGTTAAGGTTAGGGTGACGGTTAGGATTAGGGTTAGGTTTAGTGTTAGGGTAAGGGTTAGGGTGAGGTTTAGTGTGGGGGTGAGTGTTAGTGATAGGGTTAGGATTAGGATTAGGGTTAAAGTGAGGGTGCGTGTGAAGTTAAGGGTTAGGGTTAGGGTTAGGATTAGAGTTAGGGTGAGGGTGAGGATGAGGGTTAATGTTAGGGTGAGGGTTAGGGTTAGAGTTAGGTTTAGGCTGAGGGTGAGGTTGAGGGTGAGGGTTAGGATTAGGGTTAGGCTTAGGGTTAGGCTGAGGGTGAGGTTGAGCGTGAGAAAGTTAGGGTTAGGGTGAGGGTTAGGCTTAGAATTATGGGGAGGTTTAGGATGAGGTTTAGGGTTAGGATTAGGGTTAAGGTGAGGGCTAGGCTCAGGGTGAGTTTGAGTTTTAGGGTTAGGGTGAAGTTTAGGTTTAGGTTTAGGGTTAGGGTGAGGGTCAGGGTGACGTTTATTGTTAGAGTTAGGATTAGGTTGAATCTGAGATTGTGGGTTAGGTTTAGGGTTAATGTTAGGGTTAGTGTTAAGGTGAGGATTCGGGTGAGGGTTCGGGTTAGGGTTAGGGTTAGGGTTAGGGTTAGGTTGAGTGTGAGGGTTAGGGTTAGGCTTAGGCTTAGGCTTAGGCTGAGGGTGAGGGTGAGGGTGAGGGTTAGGGTTAGGTTAAAGGTTAGAGCTATGTTTAGGGTGAGAGTTAGGTTTCAGGTTAAGTTTAGGGTTAGGGTGTAAGTTAGGGTAAGGGCTACGGTGAGGGTGAGGGTTGGGGTTATGTTGAGGTTAGGGTTAGGGTTAGGGTTAGGGTGAGTGTGAGGGTGAGGGTTAGGGTGAGTGTGAGTTTTTGGATTAGGGTTAGGTTTAAGGTTAGGGTTAGGTTTAGGGTTAGGATTAGTGTTATTTTTAGGGTTAGGGTTAGAGTTACTGTGAGGGTGAGGGTGAGGGTGAGGGTTAGGGTTAGGGTTAGGGTGAGGTTTAGGGTAAGGGTGAGGGTGAGGTTTATAGTTAGATTTAGGGTTAGGGGGAGGGTTAGGTCGAAGGTTAGGGTTAGGGTTAGTGTTAGGGTTAAGGTTAGGGTGAGTGTCATGTTGAGGTTTAGGGTTAGGCTTAGAGTTAGGTTTAGGATTAGTGTTAGGTTTAGAGTTATGGTGAGGTTGAAGTTGAGGGTGAGTGTGAAGGTTAGGGTGAGGTTTAGGGTTAGGGTTAGGATTAGTGTTAGGGTGAGGGTGAGGTTGATGTTTAGGGTTAGGGTTAGGGTTAGGGTTAGGATTAGGGTTAAGGTGAGGGTGAGTGTGAGGGTTAGTGATAGGGTTAGGCTTAGGCTTAGGGTTAGGCTGAGGGTGAGGTTGGGAGTGAGGATTAGGGCTAGGGTGATGATTACGGTTAGGGTTAAGGTGAGGGTTAGTTTGTGGGTTAGGGTTAGGGTTAGGGTTACAGTGAGGGCTAGGGTGAGGATTAGGGTAAGTCTTAGGATTTGGCTTAGGCTTATTCTGAGTGTGTGTTTGAGGTTGAGGGTTAGGTTTAGGGTGATGCTTAGGTTGACGGTTAGAATGAGGTTTAGGTTTAGGGTGAGGGTTAGGGTGAGGTTTATGTTAAGTGTAATGGTTAGGTTAAGCCTTAGGGTGAGGGGTAAGATAAAGTTGAGGGTTAGGGTTAGGTTTAGGGTTCTGGTAAGGGTTAGGGTTAGGGTGAGGGTCTGGGTTAGAATTAGGGTGAGGTCTAGGGTGAGGGTGAGGGTTAGGGTTAGGGTTAGGGTTAGGGTGAGGTTTAGGGTTAGGGTGAGGCTTATGGTTAGTGTGAGGGTTAGGGTTTCGGTTAGGTTTATTGTTAGGGTTAGGGTTACGGTTACGGTTACAGTGAAGGTGAGGGTGAGGTTTAGGGTTAGGGTTAAGGTGAGGGTTAGGTTGAAGTTTAGGGTTAGTGTTAGTGTTAGGGTTAGGGTTAGTGTGAGAGTTAGGGGGACGTTCAGGGTTATAGGGTTAGGGTTTGGATTAGAGTTAGGGTGAGGGTGAGTGTGTGTGTTAGGGTTTGGTTTTGGGTTAGGTTCAGGGTTAGGGTGAGGTTTTGGATGAAGTTTAGTGTTACAAGGAGGGTGAGGGTGAGGTTTAGTGTTAGGGTTAGGGTTAGGATTAGCGTTAGGGTGAGTGTGAGTGTTAGGATTAGGGTTAGGGTTAGGGTTAAGGTTAGGTTTAGGTTTAGGATTAGTGTTATTGTTAGTGTTAGGGTTAGAGTTACGGAGAGCATGAGGATGAGGGTTACGTTTAGGGTTAGGGTGAGTTTTAGGGTTGGGGTTATGGTGAACGTGAGGGTTAGGGTAAGATTGAGGGCTATTGTTAAGGTTAGGGTTAGGGTTAGGGTTAGGTTTAGGGCGATGGTTAGGATGAGGATTAGGGTTAGGATTAAGATTAGGGTGAAGGCTACGGTGAGGGTGAGGGTTAGGGTTAGTGTTTGGGTGAGGTTTAGGGTTAGGGTTATGGTTAGGGTGAGGGTTAGGATGAGGGTTAGGGTTACGGTAAGTGTGAGGGTTAGGGTTAGGGTAGGTTTGGGGTTAGGGTTAGGTTTAGGTTTAGGATTAGTGTTATTATTAGGGTTAGGGTTAGATTTAAGGTGAGGGTGATGGTGAGGTTCAGGCTTAGGCTTACGCTTAAGGATAGGCTGAGTGTGAGGTTGAGGGTGAGGGTTAGGGTTAGGGTGATGGTTAGGTTTACGTTTAGGGTTAGCATTAGGATGAGGTTTATGGTAAGGGTAAATGTGAGGTTTAGTCTGTGGGTGAGGATTAAGATTAGGATGAGGGTAAGGGTTAGGTTGAGGTTTAGGGTAAGTATGAAGGTTAGGGTTAGGGTGAGTGTTAGATTGAGGATTAGGGTTAGGGTTAGTGTGAGGTTTAGGGTGAGTATGAGGGTTAGGGTTAGAGTGAGGGTGAGGGTTAGATTTAGTGTTAGGGTGAGGGCTAGGTTCAGGGTGAGGGTTAGGGTTAGTGTTAGGGTGAGGTTTAGGATTAGGGTGAGGGTTAGGGTTAGTGTGAGTGTTAGAGTTAGGTTTAGGGTTAGTGTTAGGGTGAGGGTAATTGTTAGGGTGAGGGTAATTGTTATGGTGAGGGTGAGGGTTTGTGTTAGGATTATTGTTAGGTTTATGGTTAGGGTTACGGTTACAGTGAAGGTGAGGGTGAGAGTTAGGGTTAGGGTGAGAGTTAGGGTTAGGGTGAAGATTAGGTTGAGGTTAAGAGTTAGGATTAGTGTTAGGGTAAGGGTTAGTGTGAGAGTTAGGGGGACGTTCAGGGGTAGGGTTAGGGTCAGGATTTAGAGTTAGGGTGAGGGTGAGTGTGTGTGTTAGGGTTCGGTTTTGGGTTAGGGTTAGGTTTAGGATTAGGGTTACGATTACGGTTATGGTGAGGGTGAGGTTCATGGTTAGACTTAGGGTTAGGGGGAGGTTTAGGTCGAGGGTTAGGGTTAGGGTTATTGTTAGGATTATGGTTAGTTTGAGGGTTAGGTTTAGGTTTACCGTTAGGGTTAGGGTTAGGGTGAGGGTGGGTTTTAGGGTTAGAGTTAGGGTTAGGGTGAGGCTGAGGGTGAGGGTTAGGGTTATGGTTAGTGTTAGAGTTAGGGATAGTGTGAGGTTAGGGTGAGGGTGATGGTTAAGCTTTGGGTTAGGATTAGGATTAGGATAAGGGTGAGTGTGAGGGTTAGGTTTAGGGATAGGGTTAGGCTTAGGGTTTTGCTGAGGGCGAGGTTGAGGGTGAGGATTTGGTTTAGGTTGTGTGATAGGATTAGGGATAGGGTGAGAGTTAGGGTTCGGGTTAAGTTTAGGGTTAGGCTGAGGGTTAGGGTTGGGGTTATGGTGAACATATTGGTTAGGGTAAGGTTGAGGGCTATTGTTAGGGTGAGGGTTAGGGTTAGGTTTAGGGTGATGGTTAGGATGAGGATTAGGGTTAGGATTAAGATTAGGGTGAAGGCTACGGTGAGGGTGAGGGTTAGGGTTAGTGTTAGGGTGAGGTTTAGGGTTAGGGTTAGGGATAGGGTGAGGGTTAGGATGAGGGTTAGGGTTACGGTAAGTGTGAGGGTTAGGGTTAGGGTGAGGGTTAGGGTTAGGTTTAGGATTAGGTTTAGGGTGAGGGTGAGGTTTAGGATTAAGGTAGGTTTGGGGTTAGGGTTAGGTTTAGGTTTAGGATTAGTGTTATTGTTAGGGTTAGGGTTAGATTTAAGGTGAGGGTGATGGTGAGGTTCAGGTTTAGGCTTACGCTTAGGGATAGGCTGAGTGTGAGGTTGAGGGTGAGGGTTAGGGTTAGGGCGATGGTTAGGTTTATGTTTAGGATTAACATTAGGATGAGGTTTATGGTAAGGGTAAATGTGAGGTTTAGGCTGTGGGTGAGGATTACGATTAGGATGAGGGTAAAGTTAGGTTTAGGTTTAGGGTAAGGATGAGAGTTAGGGTTAGGGTGAGGGTTAGATTGAGTATGAGGGTAAGGGTTAGTGTGAGGTTTAGGGTGAGTATGAGGGTTAGGGTTAGGGTGAGGGTGAGGGTTAGATTTAGTGTTAGGGTGAGGGCTAGGGTCAGGGTGAGGTTTAGGGTTAGGGTTAGGGTGAGGTTTAGGATTAGGGTGAGGGTTAGGGTTAGTGTGAGGGTTAAAGATAGGGTTGGGGTTAGTGTTAGCGTGAGGGTAATTGTTAGGTTGAGGGTTAGGGGTAGGGTGAGGGTTAGGGTGGGGGTGACAGTGAGGGTATACGTAAGGGTTAGACTGAGGGTGAGGGTTATGGTTAGGGTGAGGGTTAGGGTTAGGGTGAGGGTTAGGGTTAGGGTTCGGGATTGGGTTATTGTTAGTGTTATGGTTAGGGTTCAGTTTGCGGTGAGGGTGAGGCTAAGGGTGAGGGTTATGATTAGGGTTAGGGTTAGGCTTAGGCTTAGGGTTAGGCTAAGGGTGACAGTGGGGGTGAGGATTTGGTTTAGGGTTAGGGTTAGGTTTATTGTTAGTGTTATGGTTAGGGTTATGTTTGTGGTGAGGTTTATGGTTAGGGTTAGGGTTAGGGTTAGGTTTAGGGTTATTGTTAGGGTTAGGGTTAGAGTTACGGTGAGGTTGAGGGTGAGGGTGAGGGTAAGTGTTAGGGTGAGGTTTAGGGTGAGGTTTAGGGATAGGGTTAGGTTTAGGTTGAGGGGAGGTTTAGGGTTAGACTTAGGGTTAGGGTGAGGTTTAGCGTGAGGGTTAGGGTTAGGGTTATGGTGAGGGTTAGGTTGAGGGTTAGGGTAAGGCTTAGGCTTAGGCTTAGGCTTAGGCTGAGCATGAGGTTGAGGGTGAGGGTTAGGTTTAGGGTGATGGTTAGGGTGTGGATGATGTTAAGGGTAAAGGTGAGGATTAGGCTGAGGATGAGGGTTAAGATAAGGGTGAGTGTTAGGGTTAGGTTTAGGAGTAGTGTAAGGGTTAGGGTTAGGTTAGGGTTAGGGTTAATGTGATGCTTAGAGTAAGGATGAGGGTTAGGGTTAGGGTGAGGGTGAGGGTTAGAATTAGGGTTAGGGTGAGGGCTAGTGTGAGTGTGAGAGTTAGTTTTAGTGTTAGGGTTTAGGTGAGGTTTAGGATTAGGGTGAGGGTTAGGGTTAGTGTGAGGGTGAGTGTTAGGGTTAGGGTTAGTGTTAGGGTGAGTGTATTATGGTGAGGGTTAGGGTTAGGGTGAGGGTTATGGTTAGGGTGAGGGTTAGGGTTTGTGTGAGTGTGAGTGTGAGGTTTATGGTTAGATATAGGGTTAGGGGGAGGGTTAAGGTGAGTGTTAGGTTTAGGGTCAATGTTATGTTTAGGAAGAGGGTGAGGTTTAGGTTTAGGTTTAGTGTTAGGATTAAGGTTAGCGTTAGTGTGAGGGTTAGTGTTAGGTTTAGGTTTAGTGTTAGGGTGAGGGTAAGTGTGAGAGTGAGGGTTTGGGTTAGGGTGAGGGTTATGTTTAGGGTGAGGGTTGGGATTAGGTTTAAGTTTATTGTTAGGGTGAGGTTTAGGTTTACGGTGAGGGTGAGGGTGAGGGTGAGGGTTAGGGATAGGGTATGGTTTAGGGTTTGGGTTAGGGTTAGAGTTAGGTTTAGGGTGAGGGTGAACTTTAGGGTTAGATTTAGTGTTAGGGTGAGGGTGAGGTTGAGGTTTAGGGTTAGGGTTAGTGTTAGGGTTAGTGTTAGGGTGAAGTTAGGAGAAGTGTTAGGGTTGGGGATAGGGTTAGGATTAGGGTTAGGGTGAGGGTGAGTGTGTGTGTTAGCGTTAGATTTAGGGTTAGGCTTAGTGTTAGGCTGCGGGTGAGGTTGAGGATGAGGCTCAGGATTAGGTTGAGGGTTAAGGTTAGGGTTAGGGGAGGTTTAGTGTGAGGGTTAAGGTTAGGATTAAGGTTAGGGGGAGGGGCTAGGGTGATGGTTAGGTTTAGGGTTAGGGTTAGGGTTAGGTTCGGTTTAGGGTTAGGGTTAGGGTAAGGGTGAGGGTGAGATTTAGGGTTAGAGTTCAGCTTAGGGTTAGGCTGAGGGTGTGAGTTAGGGTTAGGTTTAGTGATGGGGTTAGGGTGAAGGTGAGGGTTAGGGTGAGGGTGAATATTAGGGTTAGATTTAGGATTAGGATTAGAATTAGTGTTAGGGTGAGTGTGAGGGTTAAGATTAGGGTTAGGCTTAGGCTTAGGCTGAGGCTGAGGTTGAGGGTGGAGGTGAGGGTTAGGGTGAGTGTTAGGTTTAGTGTTAGGGTGAGAGTTGGGGTTCAGGTTAAGATTAGGTTTAGGGTGAGCATTAGGGTAAGGGGTAGAGTGAGGATGAGGTTTAGGTTTAGGGTTAGATTTAGGGTTAGGGGAGGGTTAGTTCGTGAGTTAATGTTAGGGTTAGGGTTAAGGTTAGGTTGAGGGTTAGGTTGAGGTTAAGGGTTAGGGTCAGGGTTAGGGTTAGGATTAGGCTTAGGGTGAGGGTGATTGTGAGGGTAAGGGCTAGGGTTACGCTTAGGCTTAGGGTTAGGCTGAGTGTGAGGGTGGGTGTGAGGATTAGGGTTAGGGTTATGGTTAGGGTTTGGTTTAGGGTTTGGGTTAGGGTTAGAGTTAGGTTTAGGGTTAGGATGAGGTTTAGGGTTAGAGTTAGGGTTAGGGTGATGGTTAGGTTGAGGGTTAGGCTTAGGGTTAGGGTGCGACTTTGGGGGAGGTTTAGGGTTAGGGATAGGTTTAGGATTCGGGTTAGGGTGAGTGTTAGTGTGTGGGTTTGGGTTAGGTTTATGGTTAGGCTTAGGGTTAGGCTGAGGGTGAGGGTTAGGGTTAGGGTTAGGGTGAGGTTTAGGGTTAAGGTTAGGTTTAGGGTGAGGGTTAGGGTGCGGATGAGGGTTAGGGTTAGCATGAGTGTTAGGGTTAGAATTAAGGTTGGGGTGTGGGTTCTGTTAAGTTTAGGGTTAGGGTGAAGTTTAGGGTTATGGTGAGGTTTGGGTTTAGTGTGAGGTTTAGTGTTAAGGTGAGGGTAAATGTTAGGGTGAGGTTTAGGGTTAGGGTGAGGGTTATCATTAGGGTGAGGTTTAGGGTTAGGGTTAGGTTTATTGTTAGGGTTAGGGTTAGGTTTACGGTTACGGTGAGGGGTAGGGTGATGATAAGGTTTAGGGTTAGGGTTAGTGTGAGATTTAAGGTTACAGTTAGGGTTAGATTTAGGGTTAGGTTGAAGTTGAGGTTGAGGGTTACAGTTAGGGTTAGGATGAGGGTTATGGTGAGGGTTCGGGTTAGTGTTAAGGTTAGGGTTAGGGTGAGGGTTAGGGTGAGGGTTAGGGTTAGTGATAGGGTTAGGATTAGGTTTAGGGTTTAGATGAGGGTGAGTGTGAGGGCTAGGGTTAGTGTTAGGTTTAGGCTTAGGTTTAGGCTGAGGGTGAGCCTGAAGGTGAGGGATAGGTTTAGGGTGCGGGTTACGGTTAGGGTTAGGGTTAGAGTTAGGCTATAGGTGAGGTTTAGGGTTAGGGTTAGGGTTAAGTTTCTAGTAATGGTGAGGGTTAGAGTTAGCATTAGGGTAAGGGTGAGGGGTAGGGTTAGGTTTAGGGTGAGTGTTAGCGTTAATGTGAGGTTTAGGGTTAGGGTTAGGGTTAGTTTGAGAGTTAGGTTGAGGGTTAGGGTTTGGGTTAGGGTTAGGGTGAGTATGAAGTTTAGGGTGAAGTTTAGGTTAGGCTTAGTGTTAGGATTAGGGTGAGGTTAAGGGTTAGGGTGAGGGTTAGTCTTAGGGTTAGGGTGAGGGTTAAGATGAGCTTTAGGGTTTCAGTGAGGGTGAGGGTTAATGTTAGGGTGAAGGTTAGGTTTAGGATTATGGTTAGGGTGATGGTGATGTTTAAGATTAGGGTTAGGGTTATTGTAAGTGTTATTTTTAGGGTTACATTTGCAGTGAGGGTGAAGGTTAGGGTTAGGTTTAGGGTTAGTTTTAGGGTTAGGATTAGTGTTAATGTTAGGATTAGGTTTAGACTTATTGTTTGGGTGAGGGTGGGGGTGAGGATGAGGGTTAGCGTTAGGGATAGGGTGAGGTTTAGGGTTAGGGTTAGGTTTAGGGATAGGGTCAGGGTGAGGTTTAAGGTTAGACTTAGGTTGAGGGGGAGGGTTAGGGTGAGGGTTAGGGTTAGGGTTCGGGATAGGATTAGGGTTAGGGTGAGGGTGAGTGTGAGGGTTAGGTTTAGGATTAGGCTTAGGCTTAGGGTTAGGCTGAGGGTGAGGGTGGGTTTGAGTATTAGGCTTAGGGTGATGGTGAGCCTTAGGGTTAGGGTGAGGGTTAGGATGAGGTTTATGGTTAGGATTAGTGTTAGGGTAAGGGTTAGGGTGAGGGTGAGGGTTAGGGTTATGGTTAGGTTTAGGCTGAGGGTAATGGTGAGGGTGAACTTTAGTGTTATGGTGATGGATAGGGTTAGTGAAAGGGTGAGGGTTAGGATGTGGGTTCGGGTTAGGGTGAGGGTTAGTAGGAGTGTGACGGTAAGAGTAAAAGTGAGGGTTACAGTAAGGTGAGGGTTAGGGTAAGGGTTAGGGTTAGGGTTAGATTGAGGATTAGGGTTAGGGGTAATGTGAGGTTTAGGGTGAGGATGAGGGTTGGGGTGAGGTTTATGGTTAGAATTAGGATTAGGGTTAGTTCTAGCGTTAGGGTGATGGTTAGGGTTAAGGTTAAGTTTAGGGTGAGGTTTACGGTGAGGGGTAGGGTTAGGTTTAGCGTGAGGGTTAGGTTTAGTTTGAGGGTTATGGTTAGGGTGAGTGTGAGGGTGAGGTTAAGTTTTATGGAGAGGGTTAGGGTGAGGGTGAGCGTTAGGGTTAGTGTTAGGGTGAGGGTGAGGGTTAGGATTAGGTTTAGGTTTAGGGTGAGGTTTAGGGTGAGGGTGAGGGTTAAAGTTAGGGTTAGGTTTGTGGTGTGGGTAAGTGATAGCATGAGGGTTAGGGTTAGTGTTAGAGTAAGCATTAGGTTTAGGGTGAGGGTTAGGTTTAGGGTTAGGGTGAGGGTGCGGGTGAGAGTGAGGGTTAAGGTGAGGATTAGGATGAGTTTTAGGGTTAGGGTGAGAGTTAAGGTTACGTTAGCTTGAGGGTGAGGGTGAGGGTTAGTGTTAGGTTGTGGGTTAGGGTTAGGGGTGGGATTAGGATTAGGGTTAGGTTGAGGGTGAGTGAGTTAGGGTTTGGCTTAGGTTTAGGCTTAGGGTGAGGTTGAGGGTTAGGGTTAGGGTGAGGTTAAGGTTTATGATTTGGATTAGGGTTAGGGTGCAGGCTAGGGTGAGGGTGAGAGTTAGGGTTAGGGTTAGGCTTAGGCTTAGGATTAGGCTGAGGGTGAGTGTGGGTGTGAGAAATAGGTTTTGGGTGATGTTTAGCGTTAGGGTTAGGGTGAGGGTTAGGATGCGGGTTAGGGTTAGGATTTGGTTTAGGTTTAGGGCTAGGGTGAGGGTGAGGGTTAGGGTTAAAGATAGGGTTAGATTTAGGATTAAGGGTAGGATGAGGGTGAGTGTGAGGGTTAGGGTTAGAGTTAGGCCTAGGCTTAGCTTTAGGCTGATGGTGAAGGTGAGGGTTAGGGTTAAGGTGAGGGTTAGGGTTAGGGTTAGGGTGAGGGTTAGGATGTGGTATAGGGTTAGGATTCAGGTTAGGGTGAGGTCTAGGGTGAGGGTTAGGTTTTGTTTTAGAGTGAGTGTTAGGGTTAGGGTTACGGTGAGTGTGAGGGTTAGGGTTAGGTTGAGGGTTTGGGTTAGCGTTAGGTTGAGGTTTAGCGTTAGGTTTAGGATGAGGGTTAGGATGAGGCTTATGGTTTGGATTAGGGTTAAGGTGCGGGCTAGGGTGAGTATGAGGGTTAGGGTTAGGGTTAGGCTTAGGCTTAGGGTTAGGCTGAGGGTGAGGGTGGAGGTGAGAAATAGGTTTTGGGTGGTGGTTAGGGTTAGGTTAAGGGTGAGGGTTAAGATGAGGGTTAGAGTTAGGATGAGTTTTAGGGTTAGGGCTAGGGTGAGGTTGAGGGTTAGGGTTAGGCTTAGGCTTAGGCTTAGGGTTAGGCTGATGTTTAGGGTAAGGGTGAGGGTTAATGTTTGGGTGATGGATAGGGTTAGGGTTAGGGTGAGTGTTAGGATGAGGTTTAGGGTTAGGGTGAGGGTTAGGATGAGCGTGACGGTATGAGTAAATGTGAGGGTTAGGCTGAGGGTGAGTGTTCCCCTAAGGGTGATGGTTAGGATTAGGGTGAAGGTTAGGATAAGGGTTAGGTTGAGGGGTAGGGTAAGGGTGAGGGTTAGGATGAGCGTGACGGTATGAGTAAATGTGAGGGTTAGGCTGAGGGTGAGTGTTCCCCTAAGGGTGATGGTTAGGATTAGGGTGAAGGTTAGGATAAGGGTTAGGTTGAGGGGTAGGGTAAGGGTGAGGGTTAGGATGAGGTTTAGGGTTAGGATTAGGGTGAGTTTTAGAGTTATGGTGAGGGTTAGTGTTAGGGTGAGTGTTAGGGTGAGGGTTAGCGTTAGTGTTATCCTTAGGGTTAGGGTGAGGGTTAGGCTTAGGATTAGGGTGAGGGTTAGGGTGAGGGTTAGGGTGAGGGTGAAGGTTAGGGTTCTGGTGAGGGTTATTATTAGGGTTAGGGTCAGGTTTAGGGTGACGGTGAGGTTTAGGGTGAGGGTTGGGGTGAGGGTTAGGGTTAGGGTTAAGGTGAGTGTTAGGATAAGGGGTAGGGTTAGGGTTAGTGTGAGGGTTAGATTGAGGATTAGGTTTAGGGTTAATATGAGGTTTAGGGTGAGGATGAGGTTTAGGGTTAGGTTGAGTATTAGGGTTAGAATTAGGGTTAGGGTGAGGGCTAGGGTGAGGTTTAGGGTTAGGGTTAGGGTTAGGGTAGGGTTTAAGGTTAGGGTGAGGGTGAGGTTAAGGTTTAGGGTGAGGGTTAGTGTGGGGGTGAGGGTTAGGGTTAGGGTTAGGGTTAGGGTGAGGGTAAGGTTGAGGGTTAAGGTGACTGTTAGGGTGACGGTGAGGGTGAGGGTTAGGGTTGGGGTTAGGGTTAGAGTGAAGGTTAGGTTGAGGGTTAGTGTTAGGTTTAGGGTGAGGATTTGGGATAGTGTGAGGGTTAGGGTTTGAGTGAGGGTAAGGGTCAGGTGAGGTTTAGGGTTAGGGTGAGGGTTAGCATTAGGGTTAGGGTCAGGTTTAATGTTAGGTTGGAAGTCTGGGTTAGGGTGAGTGTTAGGGTGAGTGTTAGGGTTAAGGTAAGTGATACGGTTAGGGTTAGGGTGAGGGTTATGTTTAGGGTGATGTGTAGAATGAGGTTGAGGGTTAGGGTGAGGGTGACAATGAAGGTTAAGGTATGGATGCGGGTTAGTGTTAGGATAAGGGTTAATGTTACGTTGAGGGTTAGGCTGACGGTGAGGGTAATGGTTAGGTTTATGGTGAGGGTTAGGGTTAGAGTTAGGGTGAGGGGTAGGGTGAGAGGTAGAGTTAGAGTTAAGGTTATGGTTAGTGTGAGGGTTAGGGATAGGGTGAGGATAAGGTAAGCGTGAGGGTTGAAGTGAGGGTGAGGTTTACGGTTACTGTTAGGGTGAGGGTTAGGCTTAGGGTTATGTTTATTTTGAGGGTGAGTGTTTGAGTTAGGATGAGTGTTCTTGAGAGTGTGAGAGTTAGGGTTTGGGTGAGGGTTAGGGTTAGGGTGAGTGTTAGGGTGATGGTGAGGGTGAGGGTTAGGGTTGGGGTGAGGGTTAGGGTTGTGGTTAGGGTTAGAGTGAGAAGTAGGGTGAGGTGTAGGGTTAGGGTTATGGTGAGAGTTAGGTTTACTGTGAGGGTTAGGGTTAGGGTGAGGTTTAGGGTTACTATGAGTGTTCAAGTTAGGATTAGGCTTAGTGTTAGGGTGAGGGTAAGGGTTAGGTTGAGCGTTAGGGTTAGGGTTAATGTGAGGGTTAGGGTTAGGGTTAGGCTTAGGCATAGGTTTAGGCTGAGGGTGATGGTGAGGATGAATGTTAGTGTTATGGTGATAGATATGGTTAGGTTTAGGGTGAGGGTTAGAATGAGGGTTCGTGTTAGGGTGAGGGTTAGTATGAGCCTGAGGGTTACAGTAATGGTGAGGGTTAGGTTTAGGTTGAGGGTTAGTGTAAGGGTTAGGGTTAGGGTTAGATTGAGAATTAGGTTTAGGGGTAGTGTGAGGTTTAGGGTGACGATGAGGGTTAGGGTGAGGTTTAGGGTTAGAATTAGGGTTAGGGTGAGGGCTAGCATGAGGCTGAGCGTTAGGGTTAGGGTTAAGTTTAGTTTGAGGGTTAGGGTGAGGGGTAGTGTTAGGTTTAGGGTGAGGGTTAGGTTTAGGGTGAGGGTTACGGTTAGGGTGAGGGTGAGGGTGAGGGTAAGGGTTATTGTGAGGGTTAGGGTGAGGGTGAGGTTTAGGGTGAGGATGAGGATTAGGGTTAGGCTGAGGGTGAGGGTTAAGATAAGGTTTAGGGTGAGATTGAGCATTAGGATTAGGTTTAGGGTTAGGGTGAAGTTTAGGGTGAGGTTGAGGGTTAAGGTTAGGGTTAGGTTTATGGTGTCGGTAAGTGATAGCCTGAGGGTTAGGGTGAGTGTTACAGTTAGCATTAGGGTTAGGGTGAGGGTTAGGTTTAGGTTTACGGTGAGGTTGCAGGTGAGAGTGAGGTTTAAGGTCAGGATTAGGGTGTGATTTAGGGTTAGGGTGAGGGTTAGGGTTAGGGTTAGTGTGAGGGTGGCGGTGAGGGTGACGATTAGGGTTAGGGTTAGGGTGAGGGTTAGTATAAAGGTTAGGGTTAGGGTTATTTTTAGGTTTATGTTTAGGTTTATGATTACATTGACGGTGAGGATTATGGTTAGGGTGAGGTTTAGGATTAGGGTTAGTTTTAGGGTTAGGGTTAGCATGAGGTTTAGGGTAAGTGGTAGGGTTAAGGTTAGGGTGAGGGTTAGGGTTAGTTTGAGGGTTAAGGTTAGAGATAGGGTGAGGGTTAGGATGAGGTTTAGGGTGAGGGTAAGGTTTAGGGTGAGGGTTAGAGTGAGTGTGAGGTTTAGGGTTAGAGTTAGTGTTAGGGTGAGGGTAAGTGTTAGGGTTAGGTTTAGGTTTACGGTGAGGGTGAGGGTTAGGTTTAGGGTGAGGGTTAGGGTTAGGTTAGGGTTAAGGTGAGGGTGAGGGTTAGGATAAAGTTTAGGGTTAGGGTTATTTTTAGAGTTATGTTTATATTTATGGTTATGTTGAGGGTGAGGGTTAAGATTATGGTGAGGTTTAGGATTAGGGTTAGGTTTAGGGTTTGGGTTAGGATGAGGTTTAGGATGAGTTGTAGGGTTAAGGTTAGGGGGAGGGTTAGGGTTAGGGTTAGGGTGAGGGTTAGGATTAGTGTTAGAGTTAGGGTTAGGGTAAGGATGAGGGTTTCGGTTTAGGGTTAGGATTAGGGTTAGTTTGAGGATTTCGGTGAGGGTTATGATTAGGTTTAGGGTAAGGGTTAGCGTAAGGGTGAGGGTTATGGTTAGGATTAGTGTTAGAGTTAGTGTTAAGGTTAGGGTGAGGGTTATGGTGAGGGTGAGGTTTAGGGTTAGGTTTAGGTTTATCATGTGGGTGAGTGACAGTGTGAGGGTTAGGGTGAGTGTTAGAGTTAGCATTAGGGTTAGGGTGAAGGTTATGGTGAGGGTTAGGTTTAGTGTGAGTGTTAGGTTTAGGGTTAGGTTTAGGATTAGTGTGAAGGTAAGAATTAGGGTGATGGTTAGGGTGAGGGTGAGGTTTAGTGTTAGGATTTGGGTTATCGTTAGTGTTACGCTGAGGGTGATGGTGATGGTGAGGGTGAGTTTTAGGGTTATGGTTAGGGTGAGTGCTAGGATGAGGGTTAGGGTTAGGGTGAGGTATAGGGTTAGGGTGAGGGTAAGGGTTAGAGTTAGGGTTAGGGTTAGGGTTAGTTTGAGGATGGTATGAGGGTGAGGTTTAGGGTGAGGGTTAGGGTTAGGGTTAAAATTAGGGTGAGGTTTAGGGTTATTGGTAGTGTTACGGTTATGGTTAGTATTAGGGTTAATGTGTGGGTTAGGGTTAGGGTGAGGATAAAGTAAGGGTTAGGGTGAGGGTGAGGGTGAGGTTTATGGTTACTGTTTAAGTGAGGGTTAGGGTTTGGTTTAGTGTTAAGGTAAGGTTGAGGGTGAGGGTTAGGGTTAGGCTTATGGTTAAGGAGAGGGTGAGGGTGAGTGTGAAGTTTAAAGTTAGGTTTAGGGTTAGGGTGAATGTTAGGGTTAGAGTGGAGGTTAGGATTAGGGTTAGGGTGAGGGTTAGGTTTTGGGTTAGGCTGAGGGTTAAGGTTAAGATTAGGGTGAGATTTAGGGTGAGGGTGAGGGGCAAGGGGAGGGTTAGGTTTAGAGTGAGACTTAGGGTTAGGATTAGGGTTAGGGTCAGGGTTAGGGTGACTGTGAGGTTTAGGGTGAAGTTTAGAGTGAGGGTTATGTTTAGGGTTAAGGTGAGGGTTAGAGTAAGGGGTAGGGTTACGGTTAGGGTGAGGTTTAGGTTTAGTGTGAGAGTAAAGGTTAGGGTTAGGGTTAGAATTAGTGTGAGGGAAAGAATTAGGGTGATGGTTAGGGTGAGGGTGAGGTTTAGGTTTAGGAATAGGGATAGGGTTAGTGTTACACGGAGCGTGAGGATGAGGGTGAGGGTGAGCGTTAGGTTTAGGGTTAGGGTGAGGGCTAGGGTGAGGGTTATTAACGGTTAGGGTGAGGGCTAGGGTTAGGGTGAGGGTAAGGCTTAGGTTTAGTTTGTGGGTGGTGTGAGGGTGAGGTTTAGGGTGAGGCTTTGGGTTAGGGTGAGGGCTAGGTTGAGGGTGAACTTTAGGGTTATGATGAGGGTTAGCGTTAGGTTTAGGGTGAGGGTTAGGTTTAGTGTGAGGTTTACGGTTAAGGTTAGGTTGAGGCTGCGGGTAAGGGTTATGGTGAGGGTTCGGGTGAGGGTAAAGGTTAGGGTTATGATTAGAGATAGTGTTAGGTTTAGGCTGAGGGTGAGAGTGAGGGTGTGGGTGAGGTTTAGGGTTAGGGTTAGGGTTAGGGTGAGGGTGAGGGCTAGGGTGAGGGTCAGGGTTAGGGTGAAAGTGAGGTTGAGGGTGAGGCTGAGCGTTAGGGTGAGGGTGAGGGTTTGGTTTAGGGTTAGGGTTAGGGTGAGGTTGAGGTTTAAGATTAGGTTTAGGGTTATTGTTAGTGTTAGAGTGAGGGTTACAGTTCAGTTTAGGGTGAGGGTGAAAGTTAGGGTTAAGGTTAGGGTTAGGGTGAGGTTGAGGGTGAGGGTTAGGGTTAGTGTTAAGATGAAGTTTATGGTGAGTGGTAGGGTTAGAGTTCAGGTGAGGGTTATGGTTAGTGTGACGGTTAGAATGAGGGTTAGGGTTAGGGTTAAGGTGAGGGTTAGGTTGAGCGTTAGGGTTTTGGTTAGGGTTAAGGTGAGGGTGAGGGTTAGGGTGAGTTTTAGGGTAAGGGTGAGGGTTAGGGTTAGGGTGGAGTTTAGGATTAAGGTTAGGGTTATGGTTAGGTTGAGAGTTAGGTTTAGGGTTAGGGTTAGGTTTACACTGAGGGTGAGGGTTAGGGTTATGGTGAGGGTTTGGTTTAGGGTAAGGGTTAAGGTGAGGATGAGTTTTAGGATTAGGATTAGGGTTATGGTTAGGGTGAGGGTGAGGGTTAGGGTTAGGGTTAGGGTTACAGTGAGGGTGAGGGTTAGGTTTAGGGTGAGGTTTAGGGTTAGGGTTAGGGTTAAGGTGTGGGTTTGTGTTAGGATTAGAGTTAGGGTCAGGGTTATTGTTAGGGTTAGGGTTAGTGTTAGGGTTAGGTTTAGGGCAAGGGTGAGGGTTACTGTTAGGTTTAGGTATAGTGTTACGGTTAGGATTAGCGTGAGGGTGAGTGTGTCGGTTAGGGTTAGGGTTAATGTGAGGGTGAGGGTTAGTGTGAGGGTTAGGGTTAGGGTGAGGGTGAGGGTGAAGTTGAGGGTGAGTGTTAGGGTTAGTATGAGGTTTAGGGTTAGGGTTAAGGTTAGGCTTAGGTTGAGGGTTTGGCTTAGGTTTAGGGTTAGGATGAGGGTTAGGCTGAGGGGTATGGTTATGTTTAGGGTGAGGATTAGGTTTAGTGTGAAGGTTAGGCTTAGGGTTAGGGTGAGGTTAAGGATTAGGGTGAGTGTTAGGGTGAGGGTTAACGTTAAGTTTAGGTTTAGGGTGAGGCTGAGGGTTAGGGTTAGGGTTACTGTGATGGTGAGGGTTAGGTTTAGGGTGAGGGTTAGGGTTAGGGTTAGGCTTAGGCATATGGTTAGGATTAGGGTGATGCTGAGGGTGGGGCTTTAGGTTATGGTGATGGATAGGGTTAGGGTTAGGGTGAGGGTTAGGATGAGGGTTCGGGTTAGGGTGAGGGTTAGGATGAGAGTGATGGTAAGAGCAAAGGTGAGGGTGAGACTGACGGTGAGGGTTATGGTAAAGGTTAGGTTTAGGGCTAGGCTGAGTGTTAGGGTAAGGGTTAGGGTTAGGGTTAGATTGAGGATTAGGTTTAGGGATAGTGTGAGGTTTAGGTTGAGAATGAGGGTTAGGATTAGAATTAGGGTTAGGGTGAGGGCTAGCGTGAGGGTGAGGGTTAGGGTTAGGGTTAAGTTTAAGGTGAGTGTTAGGGTGAAGAGTAGGGTTAGGATTAGGGTTAGGGTTAGTGTTATTGTTTGGGTTAGGGTTACGGTTACGGTGAGGGTGAGGGTTAGGGTTAGGGTTAGGGTTAATGTTATTGTTAAGGTTAGGGTTACGGTTACGGTGAGGGTGAGGATGAGGGTTAGGGTTAGGGTTAGGGTGAGGTTTTTAATGTTAGGGTTAGGGTTAGAATTAGGGTTAGGGTGAGGGTTAGGGTTAGGGTTAGGGGGAGGGATAGGATGAGGATTAGGAATAGGGTTAGGGTAAGGGCTAGGGTGAGGGTGAGGTTTAGGGTTAGGGGTAGGGTGAGGTTTAGGGTTACGTTTAGGGTTTGGGTTAGGGTGAGGTTAAGGTTTAGTGTTAGAGTTAGTTTTAGCGTGAGGCTGAGGGTGAGGGTTAGGGTTAAGGTTAGTGTTAGGGTTAGGGTGAGGGTGAGGTTTAGGGTGAGGTTGAGTTTTAGGCTTAGGGTTAGGATTAGGATTACGGTAAATGTTAGGGTGAGTGTGAGGGTTACGGTTAGGCTTAGGCTTAGGCTTAGGATTAGACTGAGGGTGAAAGTGAGGTTGTAGTTTGGGGTTAGGGTGAGTGTTAGGGTTAGGCTTAGGGTTAGGATTAGGATTAGGGTAAGGGTTATGGTGAGCGTGAGGTTTAGTTTTAGAATTAAGTTAAGGGGGAGGCTGAGGTTGAAGGTGAGGGTTAGGGTTAGTGTTAGGGAAAGGTTTAGGGTTAGGATGAGGGTTAGGATTACGGTCAGGGTGAGGGTTAGGGGTAGAGTGAAGGATAGGGTTAGGATTAGGGTTAGGGTGAGGGTTAGGGTTAGTGTTTGGGTGAGGTTTAATATGAGGGTTAGGATTAGGGTTAGGGTGAGGCCTAGGGTGAGGGTGAGGTTTAGGGTTAGGGTTATTGTGAGGTTTAGGGTTAGGGTTAGGGTTAGGGTGAGGGTGAGATTTAGGGTTAGAGTTAAGGTAAGGGTGAGACTGAGGTTGAGAGTTAGGGTTAAGGTTAGTGTTATTGTTAGGGTTAGGGTGAGGTTTAGGGTGATGGTGAGGGTTAGGCTTAGGGTTAGGATTAGGATTAGGGTAAGGGTTAGGGTGAGTGTGAGGGTTAGGGTTAGGGTTAGGGTTCTGCTTACGGTTAGGCTGAGGGTGAGGGTTAGGTTTAGGGTGAGGGTAAGTGATAGGGTTATTGTGAGAGTTAGGGTTCTATTAAGTTTAGGGTTTGGGCGAAAGTTACGGTTAGGGTTACGGTGAGCGTGAGGGTTAGGGTTAGGTTGAGGTTTACCGTTAGGGTTAGGGTGAGGGTT
This sequence comes from Dipodomys merriami, assembly GCF_024711535.1. Classification (NCBI taxonomy): domain Eukaryota; kingdom Metazoa; phylum Chordata; class Mammalia; order Rodentia; family Heteromyidae; genus Dipodomys; species Dipodomys merriami. The sequence goes on from NW_027202849.1 coordinate 1,348,487, forward strand.
AGGATGAGGATTAGGTTTAAGATTAGGGTTAGGGTGAGTGCTGGGTGAGGATTAGGTTTAGGGTTAGGGTAAGGTTTAGGGTTAGGTTTAGGGTTAGTGTGAGGGTTAGGACGAGGGTTAGGGTTATGGTGAGGTTGAGGGTTACATTAAGGTGAGGGTTAGGGTTAGGATTAGGGTTAGGGTGAGGGTAAGTGTTAGCATTAGGGTTAGGGTTAGGTTTAGGGTTAGGTTTAGGATTAGGATTAGTGTTATTTTTAGGGTTAGCGTTTGAGTTATGGTGAGGGTGACGGTGAGGGTGAGGGTTAGGGTTAGGGTTAGGGTGAGGTTTAGGGTTAGGGTTAGGGTTAGGGTTAGGGTGAGGGTGAGGTTTAGGGTTATATTTAGGGTTTGTTGGAGGGTGAGGTCGAGAGTTGGGGTTAGAATTAATGTTAGTGTTAGTCTTAAGGTGAGGGTTAGGTTGAGGGTGAGGGTTAGGGTTAGGGTTAGGATTAGAGTTAGGGTGACGGTGAGGTTTAGGATGTGGGTTAGGGTTAATGTTATTGTTAGGGTTAGGGTAACAGTTAAGGTGAGGGTGAGTGTGAGTGTTAGGATTAGGGTTAGGGTTAATGTTATTGTTAGGGTTATTGTTACAGTTATGGTGAGGGTGAGGATGAGGGTTAAGGTTAGGGTTAGAGTGAGGTTTTTAGTGTTAGGTTTAGTGTTAGAATTAGGGTTAGAGTGAGGGTTAGCGTTAGGGTTAGGGGGAGGGTAAGGATGAGGATTAGGGATAGGATTAGTGTTAGGGTAAGGGCTAGGGTGAGGGTGAGGTTTAGGGTTAGGGTTAGGGTGAGGTTTAGTTTTATGTTTAGGGTTTGGGATAGGGTGAGGTTAAGGTTTAGTGTTAGAGTTAGGGTTAGGGTGAGGCTGAGGGTGAGAGTTAGGGTTAGTGTTAGTGTTAGGGTTAGGGTGAGAGTGAGGGTGAGGGAGAGGGTTAGGTTGGGGTGAGGGTTAGGCTTAGGATTAGGATTAGGATTACGGTAAAGGTTACGGTGAGTGTGAGGGTTAGTGTTAGGGTTAGGCTTAGGCTTAGGATTAGACTGATGGTGAAGGTGAGGGTGAAGTTTAGGGTTAGGGTGAATGTTATGCTTAGGCTTAAGGTTAGGATTAGGATTAGGGTAAGGCTTATGGTGAGCGTGAGGTTTAGTTTTAGAGTTAGGGTAAGGGTGAGGCTGAGGTTTAAGGTGAGGGTTAGGGTTAGTGTTAGGGTAAGGTTTAGGGTTAGGGTTAGGGTTATGTTTAGGGTTAGGCTTAGGGTGAGTGTGAGGGTTAGGGTTTGAGTAAGGATTAGGCTTAGAGTTCGGCTGAGGGTGAAGGTGAGTGTGAGGTTTAGGGTTAGAGTGAGATTTAGGTTTAGGGTTAGTGTGAGTGTTAGGGTTAGGGATAGGATTAGAGTTAGTCTGAGGGTAATGGTGTGGGTGAGGATTAGGTTTAGGGTGAGGGTTAGGGTTAGGCTTATGGGGAGGGTTAAGATGAGGGTTAGTGTTAGGATTAGGGTTAGGGTGAGGGCTAGGGTGAGTGTGAGGTTTAGGCTTAGGGTTAGGGTGAGGTTTAGGGTTAGGGTTAGGGTGAGTTTGAGGTATAGGTTTAGAGTTAGGGTTAGGGTGAGGGTGAGGGTGAGGGTTAGAGTTAGGGTTAGGATTAGGATTAGGGTAAGGGTTAGGGTGAGTGTGAGGGTTAGGGTTAAGATTAGGGCTTGGCTTAGGGTTACACTGAAGGTGAGGGTGAGGGTGTGAGTTAGGGTTTGGGTGAGGGTGAGGGTTAGTTTTAGGGTGAGAGTTAGGGTTCAGTTTAAGTTTAGTGTTAGGGTGAGGTATAGGGTTAGATTTAGGGTGAGGTTTAGGGTTAGGTATAGGTTGAGGGTTAGGGTTAGGTTTAGGGTTAGGGTGCGACGGACCAGCTCGGCCGGAGCACTGGGACCGACGGGACAGGGATCTCGGTATATGTGGGCAAAGGAGTTGGCGAAGTGACAAACAGACACAGACTCAAAAGAGTTGCATCTGAGTGTATCTTTATTGAGGAGAATTAACATTTTTATACAGTGTGTGATTGTGACATAGATTCTTTGTTTATTTAAGCACGTAATCAATTTTTTAAAAGGCAAAGCATTGATGAATTACGTGAAAATTAATGACTATCCCACCAACTGTTTAAGCTAAGTGGTGCGAAACAAGTCTAGCATATTGTTTAATAGAATACGTCATCTATTCAGCCTTTTTTATGTTTAATAATTAACAAACCTAAGACAGGGCTGTACTTACATTATACTCTTTTTAATTTTATCCAACTAATTTCATCTTTATAAGCTCCTGTATAAGGAAATGGTTCTTGGTTGGTTCAGGAAATATGTTACTAACTTTATATTTTGTGTGAAAACACCATCTATTCCCTATAATGTAAGTTGGACTAAACTTAATCATAACTGTTGGGAGAATCTTTCTTTTTCTTTTATAATCAGAGGTCCCTTCTTTTAGGTTTAGGGTGAGGCTGAGGATGAGGGTTAAGGTTAGGGTTAGTGTTAGAGTTAGAGTTAGAGTCTGGGTGAGAATTAGGGTTCGGGTTAGGTTTAGGGTTAAGGTGAGTTTTAGGGTTAGGGTTATGGTGAGCATGAGTGTTAGATTTTGGTTGAGGGTTAGGGTTAGGCTTAGGATTAGTGTGAGGGTTAGGTTTAGGATTAGGGTCAGGGTTAGGATGAGGATTAATGTTAGGATTAGTGTTATTGTGAGAGCTAGGGTGAGGGTGAGGGTTATTGTTAGTGTTTGGGTGAGGTTTAGGGTTAGGGTTAGGGTTAGGGTTTGGGTGAGGGTTAGGATGAGTGTTATATTTACAGTGAGGGTGAGGGTTAGGGTTAGGTTGAGGTTTAGGGTTAGGATTTGGGTTAGGGTGACGGTTAGTTTTAGGGTTAGATTTAGGGTTTGGGGGAGATTTATGTCCAGGGTTAGGGTTAGGGTTAGGGTTAGTGTTAGGGTTAAGATTAGGGTGCAGATTAGTTTGAGGTTTATGATTAGGGTTAGGGTAAGAGTTAGGATTAGGTTTAGGGTGAGGGTGAGTGTGAGGGTTAGGGTTAGGGTTAAGCTTAGGCTTAGGTTTAGGTTGAGCGTGAGCGTGGGGGTGAGGATTAGGGTTAGGGTTATGGTTAGGGTTAGGGTTAGGGTGAGGTTTAGGATGAAGGTTAGGGTTAGGATTAGGGTTAGGGTGAGGGCTAGGGTGAGGGTGAGATTTAGGGTGAGGTTTAAGCTTAGGCTTAGGGTTTTGGCTGACTGTGAGGTTGAGGGTGAGGGTTAGGGTTAGTGTGATCGTTAGTTTTTCGGTTAGGATGAGGTTTATGTTTAGGGTGAGGGTTTGGGTGAGGATGATGGTAAGTGTATAGGTGAGGTTTAGGCTGAGGGTGAGGTTTAAGATAAGGGTGAGGGTTATGTTTAGGTTTAGGGTTAGGGTAAGTGTTAGTGTTAGATTTAGGTTTAGGGTTTGATTGAGGATTAGGGTTAGGGTTAGAGTTAGTGTGAGGTTTATGGTGAGGATGAGGTTTATGGTTATGGTGAGGGTGAGGGTTAGAATTAGGGTTAGGGTGAGGGCTAGTGTGAGGTTGAGGGTTAGAGTTATGGTTAGGGTGAGGTTTAGGATTATGGTGAGGGTTTGGATTAGTGTAAGGGTTAGGGTTAAGGTGAGGGTAAGTGTTAGGGTGAGGGTTAGGTTTAGGGTGAGGGTTATGGTTAGGGGGAAGGTGAGGGTTAGGTTTAGCATTAGGGTTAGGGTTGGAATTAGGATTAAGGTGAGGGTGAGGTTTAGGGGTTGAGTAAGGGTTAGGATGAGGGTTAAGTTTAGGGTGAGGGTTATGGTGGGTGTGATGCTAAGGGTAAAGGTGAGGATTAGGCTGAGGGTGAGGGTTACGGTAAGGGTGAGGGTTAGGATTAGGGTTAGGTTGAGGGTGAGAGTTAGATTGAGTATTAGAGTTAGGGTTAGTGTGAGGTTTAGGGTGAGAATTAGGGTTAGGGTCCGGGTGAGGGCTAGGGTGAGGTTGAGGGTTAGGGTTAGTGTTAGGGTGAGGTTTAGGGTTAGGGTGATGTTTGGGTTAGTGTGAGCATTAGTGTTAGCGTTTCCGTTAGTGTTAAGGTGAGGTTAAGTGTTAGGGTGAGAGTTAGGGTTAGGGTGAGTTTATGGTTAGTGTAAGGTTGATTGTTAGGGTTAATTTTAGGATAAGGTTCAGTTTAGGGTTAGGGTTTGAGTTAGGGTTATGGTGAGGGTGAGATTAGGGGTAGTGTGAGGGTTTGGGTTAGGGTGAGGGTTAGGTTTAGGGGTAGGATTAGGCTTAGGCTTGGGCTTAGGCCGAGCATGAGGGTCAGTGTTAGGCTTCAGGTTAGGGTTCGGATTAGGGTTAGGGTTAATGTGAGTGTTAGGATGAGGTTTAGGGCTAGGATTAGGTTTAGGGTGAGGGCTAGGCTGAGGGGTAGGTTGAGGTTTAGTGTTAGGGATAGGGTTAGGTTTAGGATTTGGGTTAGGGTGAGGGTGAGTTGAGGGTTAGGGTTAGGGTTAGGGTCAGGGTGATTGTTAGTGTTATGGTTACAGTTAAGTTATGGTTAGGGTTAGGATTAGGGTTAGTGTTAGGGTTAGTGTTATTGTTAGGGTTAGGGTTAGGGGTGATGGTTAGTGTGAGGTTTAGGGTTAGGGTTAGTGTTAGCGTTAGGGTGAGGGTGAGGTTTAGGTTGAGGTTTAGGGTTAGGTTTAGGGAGAGGGTTAGGTTTAGAGTTATGGTGAGGGTGAGGGTGCAGGTGATTATGAGGGTTAGGGTTAGGGTTAGCATTAGGCTGAGGGTTAGGCAGAGGGTGATGGTGAGGGTGAGTGTTAGGGTTAGGGTTAGGATGAGGTTTAGATTTAGGGTTAGGTTTAGAGTTAGAGTTAGGGTTAGGGTTAGGGTTAGGGTGAGGTTTAGGGTAAGGGTTCGGGTTATGGTTAGGGTGAGGGTTAGATTGAGGATTAGTGTTAGGGTTAGTGTGAGGTTTAGGGTGAGGATGAGGATTAGGGTTAGGCTGAGGGTGAGGGTTAAGATAAGGGTCAGGGTTAGGGTTAGGGTGAGGGTTAGGGTAATGTTTAGGGATATGGTTAGGGTGAGGGTTAAATTGAGGATTAGGGTTAGGGTTAATGTGAGTTTTAGGGTGAGAATGAGGATTAAGATTATGGTGAGGGTGAGGGTTATAATTAGGGCTAGGGTGAGGGAGAGGGTTAGGGTTAGGCTTAGGGTTAGGCTGAGGTTGAGGTTGGGGGTGAGGAATAGGTTTTGGGTGATGGTTAGGGTTAGGGTTAGGGTGAGGGCTAGGGTGAGGGAGAGGGTTAGGGTTAGGGTTAGGGTTAGGATGAGGTTTAGGATTAGGGTGAGGTTTAGGGTGAGTGTGAGGGTTAGTTTTAGGGTTAGGGTTAGTGTTAGGGTGAGGGTAAGTGTTAGGTTGAGGGTTAGGGTTAGGGTTATTGTTAGGGTTAGGGTTAGGGTTACGGTTACTGTGAGGGTGAGTGTGAGGGTTAGGGTTAGGTTGAGGTTTAGTGTTAGGGTTGTGGTTAGAGTTAGGGTTAGTGTGAAGGTGAGGTTTAGCGGTAGAATTATGTTTAGGGTGTGGGTTAGGGTGAGGGTTAGTGTTAGGGTGAGGTTTAGGTTTAGGGTGATGTTTAGGGTTAGTGTGAGGGTTAGTGTTAGGGTTAGGGTTAGGGTGAGGGTTTGGGTTAGGGTGAGGGTTATGGTTAAGTTGAGTGTTAGGGTTAGGGATAGGGTGAGTGTTAGGGTTAGGGTTAGGGTTATTGTTAGGGTTAGGGTTAGGTTTACGGTTGCGGTGAGGGTAAGGGTGAGGGTTAGGTTTGGGGTTAGGATGAGGTTTAGGTTTAGGGTTAGAGTTAGATTTAAGGTTAGGGTTAGGGTGAGGGTGAGGTTTAGGTTTAGATTTAGGGTTAGTGTTACGTTTAGAGTTAGTGTGAGGGTTAGGGTTAGGCTTAGGCTTAGGCTTAGGCCTAGCAAGAGGGTGAGTGTTAGGATTATGGTTATGGTGAGGGTTAGGGTTAGGGTTAGGTTGAGGGTCAGGATGAGGTTTAGGGTTAGGATAAGGGTTAGGGTGAGGGCTAGGGTGAGTGTTAGGGTGAGGGTTAGGGTTAGGGATAGGGTTAGGTTTGGGATTAGTGTTAGGGTGAGGGTGAGTGTGAGCGTTAGGATTAGGGTTAGCGTTAGGCTTACGGTTAGGATGAGGGTTAGCGTTAGGGTTTGGGTTAGAGTGAGTGTGTGGCTGAGGATTAGGTTTAGGTTTAGGATTAGAGGTAGGGTTAGGGTTAGGCCTAGGTTAGGCTTAGCATTAGGCTGAGGGTGAGGGTGCGGGTTAAGATTAGGGTTCGGGTTAGGGTTAAAATTCGGGTTATTGTTAGTGTTTTGTTTTGGGTTAAGTTTGAGGTGAGGGTGAGGCTGAGGGTGAGAGTTATGGTTAGGGTTAAGATTAGGCTTAGGTTTAGGCTGAGGTTGAGGTTGGAGGTGAGGAATAGATTTTGGGTGATGGTTAGGGTTAGGGTTAGGGTGAGGGTTAGGATGAGGGTTAGGGTTCGTATTAGGTTTAGGGTGAGGGCTAGGGTGAGGGTTAGGGTTAGGATTAGGGTTAGGCTTAGGTTTAGATTTGGGCTGAGGTTGAGGGTGAGGGTGAGAGTTATGGTTAGGGTGATGGACTGGGTTAGGGTTAAGGTGAGTGTTAGGATGAGGGTTAGGGTTAGAATGAGGATTAGGGTGAGCATGTCTGTAAGAGTAAAGGTGAGTCTCAGGCTGAGGGTCAGTGTTCCCCTAAGGGTGAGGGTTTGGTTTAGGGTGAGGGTTAGGGTAAGGGTTAGGGTGAGGGTTAGATTGAGGATTATTGTTAGGGTTAGTTTGAGGTTTAGTGCGAGGATGAGGGTTAGGGTTAGGTTGAGGGTTAGGATTAGAATTAGGGTTAGGGTGAGGGCTAGGACGAGGCTCAGGTTTAGGGTTAGGTTTAGGGTTAGGGTGAGAGTTTGGGTTACTGTGAGGGTTAGTGTTAGATTTAGGGTTATTGTTAGTGTGAGGGTAAGTGTTAGGGTGAGGGCTAGTCTTAGGTTGAGGGTTGTGGTTAGGGTGAGGGTTAGGGTTAGAATGAAGGTTTTGGTTAGGGTGAGTGTTAGGGTTATGGTGAGGGTGAGGTTGAGGGTTAGGGTTAGAATGAGGTTTAGGGTAAGGGTTAGGGTTAGAGTTAGGGTTAGGGTGAGGGTGAGGTTTAGGGTAAGAGTTAGGGATCAGGTGAGGGCTAGGATGAGGGTTAGGGTTAGGGTGAGGTTTATTGTTAGGGTTATGGTTAAGATTAGTGTTAGGGTGAGGGTGAGTGTGTGGGTTAGGTTTAGATTTAGGGTTAGGCTTATGGTTAGGCTGAGGTTAGGTTGAGGGTGAGGGTTAAGATTAGGGTGAGGGTTAGGGTTAGGGTTAGGGTGAGGGTTAAGATGAGGGTTAGGTTTAGGTTTAGGGTTAGGGTGAGGGCTAGGGTGAGGGTGAGGTTTAGGTTTAGTGTTAGGGTGAGGTTTAGGGTTAGGGTTAGGGTTAGAATCAGTGTGAGTTTGAGGTTTAGGGTTAGAAATTAGTGTTAGGTTTAGGGTTCCTGTGAGAGTTAGGTTTAGGTTTAGTGTCAGGGTTAGGGTACGGGTGATGGTTAGGGTGAGGGTGTGTGTTAGAGTTAGGGTTAGGGTGAGGGTTAGGTTTAGGATTAGGGTTAGGGTGTGGGATAGGGTTAGTGTGAGATTTAGGATTAGTGTTAGGGTGAGGGTTAGGGTGAGGTTTTGTGTTAGGATTAGGGTTAGGGTGAGGTGTAGGCTTAGAATTAGGTTTAGGGTGAAGGTTAGGATTAGGGATAGGGTTAGGTTTAGGGTTAGGTTGAGGTTTAGGGATAGTGTGAGGGTTAGTGTTAGGGTGAGGGTAAGTGTTAAGGTGAGGTTTAGTGTTAGGGTGAGGGTTATGGTTAGGGTGAGGTTTAGGGGTAGTGTTAGGGTTATTGTTAGGCTTAGGTTTAAGCTGAGGGTAAGGGTCGGTTTAGGGTTAGGGTGAGAGTGAGGTTCAGGGTTACAGTTAGGGTTAGGGTGAGGGTTAGTGTTAGGGCTGGGATTAAGTTTAGGGTTAGGTTGAGGGTGAGTGTGAGGATTAGTGTTAGGGTTAGATTTACGCTTAGGTTTAAGCTGAGGGTGAGGGTGAGGTTTAGGGTTAGGGTGAGGTGAGGTTTAGGGTTAGAGTTAGGGTTAGGGTGAGGGTTTCTGTGAGGGTTAGTGTTAGGATTAATGTTAGGGTTAGGGTTTGGGTTAGGGTTAGTGTGAGGGTTAGGGTTAGGGATAGGGTTACATTTAGGATTATGGTTACGGTGAGGGTGAGGGTGAAGATTAGGATGAGGGTTAGGGTTAGGATTAGGTTTAGGGTTAGGGCTAATGTGAGGGTCAGGGTTAGGGTTAGGTTTATGCTTAGGGTTAGGTTGAGGGTGAGGGTGAGGGTTAGGGTTAGGATGAGTTTTAGGGTTAGGTTTAGGGTGAGGTTTAGGATGAGGTATAGGGTTAGGATTCGGGTTAGGTTGAGGGCTAGGTTGAGGGTTAAGTTTAGGGTTAGGTTTAGTGTGAGGTTTAGTGTTCGGGTTAGGGTTAGGGTTAGGGTGAGGGTTAGGGTTAGAGTTACTGTATGGATGAGTGTTATGGTTAGGTTGAGGGTTAGGGTTAGGTTTAGTGTGAGGTTTAGTGTTAGGTTTAGGGTGATGGTTAGGTTGAGGGTTATCGTTTGGATTAGGGTTAGGGTGCGGGCTAGGTTGAGGGTGAGGTTTAGGGTTAGGGTTAGGCTTAGGCTTAGGGTTAGGCTGAGGGGTAGGGTGGGGTGAGGAATAGGTTTTTTGTGATGGTTAGGGTTAGAGTTAGGGTGAAGATTAGGATGAGGGTTAGGGTTAGGATTAGGTTTAGGGTTAGGGCTAAGGTGAGGGTCAGGGTTAGGGTTAGGTTTAGGGTTAGGCTGAGGGAGAGGGTTTAGGTAAGGTTTAAGGTTAGGGAAAGTGTTAGACTTAGGGTTAGGGTACAGGATAGGCTTAGGGTTAGGTTTGGAGTTAGTCTTAAGGTGAGGTTTATGGTTAGGGATAGGGTTAGGGTCCTGGTAAGGGTGAGGTTTAGATTTAGCATGAGGTTTAGGGTTACGGGTAGGGTTAGGGTTAGGGTGAGAGTTAGGGTTAATGTGAGGTTTAGGGTTAGGTTTAGGTTTAGGGTTAGGGTGAGGGTTAGGTTGATCGTTAGGTTTTGGGTTACAGTTAGGTTGAGGGTGAGGGTTAGGGTGAGTTTTTGTTTAGGCTTAGTGTTAGGATTAGGGTGAGGTTAAGGGTTAGGGTGAGGGTTAGGGTTAGGGTGAGGGTGAGGCTTAAGATGATGGTGAGGGTTACAGTGAGGGTCAGGGTTAGGGTTAGGGTCTGGGTTCGGGTGAGGATTAGGGTTAGGGTGAGGGTGATGGTTAGGATTAGGATTAGGATCATTGTAAGTGTTATGGTTAGGTTACATTTGCAATTAGGGTGAGGCTGAGCGTGAAGTTTAGCGTTAGGGTTAGGGTTAGTTTTAGGGTTAGGATTAGTGTTAATGTTAGGGTTAGGGTTAGAGTTACGGTTTGGGTGAGGGTGAGGATGAGATTTAGGGTTAGGTTTAGTGTGAGGTTTAAGGATAAGGTTAGGATTAGGGATAGGGTGAGGGTGAGGTTTAGAGTTAGAGTTAGGTTGATGCTGAGGGATATGGTGACTGTTAGGGTTAGTGCTAGTGTTATTGTTAGTGTTAGGTTTAGGGTGAGGGTTAGGTTGAAGTTTAGGGTTAGGGTTAGGGTTAGGATTAGGTTTAGGGTGAGGGTGAGTGTGAGGGTTTGGATTAGTATTAGGCTTAGGATTAGGGTAAGGTTGAGTGTGATGGTTGGGGAGAGGATTAGGCTTAGGGTGATGTTTAGCCTTAGGGTTAGGGTGAGAGTTAGGGTTAGGGTTAGGGTTAGGATTAGGGTTAGGGTGAGGGCTAGGGTGAGGGTGAGGGAAAGAGTTAGGGTTAGGCTTAGGCATAGGGTTACGATGAGGTTGATGGTGAGGGTGGGGGTTAGGGTTATAGTGATGAATTAGGTTAGGTTTAGGGTGAGGGTTAGGATGAGCGTGATGCTAAGAGTAACGGTGAGGGTTAGCCTGAATTTGAGGGTTAGGGTAAGGGTTAGGGTTAGGGTTAGACTGAGGATTTGGGTTAGGGATAGTGTGAGGTTTAGGGTGAGGATAAGGGTTAGGGTTAGAATTAGGGTTAGGGTGAGGGCTAGCGTGATGGTGAGCTTTAGGGTTAGGGTTATGTTTAAGGTGAGGGGTAGGGTTAAGTTTAGGATGAGGGTTAGGTTTAGTTTGAGGGTTACGTTTAGGGTGAGGGTGAGGGTGGGGGTAAAGGTTATGGTGAGGCTTAGATTGAGGGTGAGGGTTAGGGTTAGGATTAGGGATAGGGTTAGGTTTAGGCTGAGGGTGAGCCTGAGGGTGAGGGTAAGGTATAGGGTTAGGGTTATGTTTATGGTTAGGGTGAGGTCTAGGGTGAGGGTGAGGGTTAGGGTGAAGTTGAGGGTTAGGCTGAGGGTCTTGTTTGAGGTAATGGTTAGGGTTAGGGTGACGATTAGTTGAGGTTTAGGGTGAAGGTGAGCTTGAGCGTTAGGGTGTGGGTGAGGTTTAGGGTTAGGGTGAGGGTTCGGGTAATGGTGAGGGTTAGGGTGACGTTGAAGGTTAGGGTTAGGGTTATGTGAGGGTTAGGGTTAGGGTTAGGGATAGGTTGAGGGTGACGGTTAGGATTAGGTTTAGGGTTAGGGTGAGGTTTAGTGTGAGGGTGAGGTTTAAGGTTAGGCTTAGGTTTGGGGTGTGGGTAAGTGATAGCATGAGGGTTAGGGTGAGTGTTAGAGTTAGCATTAGGGTTAGGGTGAGGGTTAGGGTGAGGGTTAGGGCGAGGGTGAGTGTGAGAGTGAGGGTTAGGGTGAGGATTAGGGTGACTTTTAGGGTTAGGGAGAGGGTTAGGTTTATGGTGAGTGTTAGGGTGAGGGTTAGGTTTATGGTTATGCTTAGGGTTAGGGTGAGGTTTAGGGTTAGGATTAGGGTGAGGGTTAGTGTGACGATTAGTTGAGGTTTAGGGTGAGGGTGAGCTTGAGCGTTAGGGTGTGGGTGAGGGTTAGGATTAGGGTTCGGGTTCGGGTAATGGTGAGGGTTAGGGTGACGTTGAAGGTTAGGGTTAGGGTTATGTGAGGGTTAGGGTTAGGGTTAGGGATAGGGTGAGGGTGAGGGTTAGAAATAGGTTTAGGTTGAGGGTGAGGGTGAGTGTTAGGGTTAGGGTTAGGATTAGGGTTAGGGTGAGCCTGAGGGTGAGGGTGAGTGTGAGGGTTAAGGTTAGATTGAGGGTTAAGCTAAAGGTTAGTTTGAGGGTTAGGTTTAGGGTGATGTTTAGGTTGAGGGTGAGGGTTCGGTTGAGGGTTTGGGTTAGGGTTAAGGTGAGGGTGAGTTTGAGTGTTAGGTTTAGGGTTAGGCTTAGGCTTAGGATGAGGGTGATTGTGAGGTTATGGTTAGGGTTATTGTTAGGCTTAGGTTTAAGCTGAGGGTGAGGGTGAGTTTGAGGGTTAGGGTTAGGGTGAGTGTGAGCGTTAGGGTTAGGGTTAGGGATAGGCTGAGGATTAGATGCGGGTGAGGGTTAGGGTTAGGATGAGTGTTAGACTTAGGGTTAGGGTGAGGGTTAGGTATAGGTTGATGTTTAGGGTGAGATTGAGGGTTAGGGTGAGGGTGACGGTGAGCATGACTCTTAGGGTGCAGGTGAGGTTTAGGATTAGGTTTAGGGTCAGGGTGAGGGTTTAGAGTTAGGGTTAGGATGATGGTTAGGATGAGGGGCAGGGTTAGGGTTAGGGTGAAATTCAGGGTTAGTTTAAGGGTTACGGTTAGTGTTTGGGTTAGGGTGAGGTTTAGGGTTAGGTTTAGAGTTAGGGTGAGGGTTAGGGTGAAGATAGGTTTTAGGGTGAGGGTTAGGGTGAGTGTGAGGTTAGGGTTAGGGTGAGGGTTAGTGTTATTGTTAGGGTTAGGTTTAGGGTTACGGTTACGGTGAGGTTGCGGGTGAGGTGAGGTTTAGCGTCAGGGTTACTGTTAGGGTGAGGGTAAGTGTTTGGGTGAGGGTTAGGCTTAGGGTGAGGTTTAGGGTGAGAGTGAGGGTTAATTTTAGGGTTAGGTTTAGGGTGAGGTTAAGGGTTAGGGTTAGGGTGAGTGTTAGGGTTAGCATTAGCTTTAGGTTGAGGGCTAGGGTGAGAGTTCAGGTTAGGTTAGGGTGAGGGTTAGGGTTAGGGTGAGGGTTAGGGTGAGAGGAAGAATAAGGGTAAGGGCGAGTGTTAGGGTGAGATTGAGGGTTACGGTAAGAGTGAAGGTTATGGTGATGGTGAGGGTTAGGGTGAGGGTTAGGGTTAGAGTGAGGGTGAGGTTGAGTTTTTGGGTGAGTGTTAGGGTTAGGTTTAGGGTGAGGGTTAGGATTAGGGTAAGGGTGAGGTTTCGGGTGAGGGTTAGGTTTAGGGTTAGTGTTAGGGTGTGGGATAGGCTGAGGGATAGTGTTAGGATTAGGATGAGGTTTAGGGTGAGGGTTAGGGTCAGAGTGAGGGTTAGGGTTAGGGTGAGGTTAGCGTTAGGATTAGGGTTAGGGTCAGGTTTAGGGTGATTGTGAGGTTTAGGGTGAGGATTAGCTTTAGGGTTAATGTGAGGGTTAGGGTAAGGGGTAGGGTTACAGTTAGGGTGAGGGTTAGGTTTAGTGTGAGAGTTATGGTTAGGGTTAGGGTTAGGATTAGTGTGAGGGTAAGAATTAGGGTGATGTTTAGGGTGAGGGTGAGGTTTAGGTTTAGGAATATGGATAGGATTAGAGTTACGCTGAGGGTGAGGATGAGGGTGAGGGTGAGAGTTAGGTTTAGGGTTAGGGTTAGGGTGAGGGTTAGGGTTAGGTTTAGTTTGGGGCTGGTGTGAGGGTGAGGTTTAGGGTGAGGCTTGTGGTTAGGGTGAGGGCTAGGTTGAGGGTGAACTTTAGGGTTATGATGAGGGTTAGGGTTATGTTTAGGGTGAGGGTTAGGGTGAGGGTTAGCTTTAGTGTAAGGTTTACGGTTAAGGTTAGGGTGAGTGTTAGTGTAAGTGTTATGGTGAGGGTTAGGGTGAGGGTGAGGGTTAAGGTTATGATTACAGATAGGGTTAGGTTTAGGCTGAGGGTGAGGGTGAGGGTGCATGTGAGGTTTAGTGTTAGGGTTAGGGTTAGGATGAGCGCTAGTGTGAGGGTGAGGTTTAGGTTGAAGGTGAGGTTGAGGGTGAGGCTGAGGGTTAGGGTGAGGGTGAGGGTTTGGGTTAGGGTTAGTGTTAGGGTGAGGGTGAGGGTTAAGATTAGGGTTAGGGTTAGAGTTATTGTTAGGGTTAGACTGAGGGTTACAGTTCAGTTTAGGGTGAGGGTGAAGGTGAGGGATATGGTTACGGTTAGGCTGAGGTTTAGGGCTAGGGTTAGGTTAGTGTTAGGAGGAAGTTTAGGGTGAGGGGTAGGGTTAGGGATAGGGTGAGGGTTAGGATTTTGGTTAGAGTTAAGGTGAGGTTTCGGCTTAGGGTGAGGTTTAGGGTTAAGGTTACTGTTAGGGTGAGGGTTAGGTTTAGCAATAGGATTAGTGTGAGGGCTAAGGTGAGGGTGAGGGTTAGGGTTAGGGTTAGGTTTAGGGTGAGGTTTGGACTTAGGCTGAGGGTTAGGGTTAGTGGGAGGGTTGGTGTTAGGGTTAGGCTTAGTGTTAAGTTGAGGATAAGGGTTAGAATGAGGGTTAGCTTTCAGGTGAGGTTTAGGGTTAGGGTGAGGGTCAGAGTTAGGGTTATGGTTAGGCTGAGGGTTAGGTGAGAGTTAGGGTTAGGGTTAGGTTAAGGGTTAGCGTTAGGGTGAGGGTTAGGTTTAGGATTAGTGTAAGAGTTATGGTTAGGGTTAGGGTGAGGCTTTCGGGTTAGGGTTAGGGTTAGGGTTAGGTTGAAGTTTAAGGTGAGAGAGACGGTTAGGGTTAGTTTTAGGTTTATCGTGTGGGTAAGTGATAGTGTGAGGGTTAGGGTGAGTGTTAGAGTTAGCATTAGGGTTAGAGTGAAGTTTAGGGTGAGGGATATGGTTAGGGTTAAGGTGAACTTGAGGGTGAGGGTTAGGGTTAGGGTTAGGGTTGGTTTTAGGGTTAGGGTGAGGGTTAGGGTTAGTGTTAGCATGAGGGTAAGGGTAAGGGTGAGGGTGACGGTTAGGGTTAGAGTTAGGCTGAGGGTTAGGTTTAGTATGAGGTTTAGGGTGAGGATGAGGTTAAGGCTTATTTTGAGGTTTAGGGTAAGGGTGAGGGTTAGGGTTAGTGTTAGGGTGAGGGTTAGGGATAGGGTTAGGTTTAGGGATAAGGATAGGGTTACGGTTAGGGTGAGGGTTAGGGTAATGTGTATGGTTATGGTTCGGGTGAGGGTTAGGTTTAGTGTAAGTATTAGGGTTATGGTTAGGGTTAGGATTAGTGTGAAGGTAAGAATTAGGGTGACGTTTAGGGTGAGGGTGAGGTTTAGGGTTAGGATTAGGGTTATGGTTAGTGTTACGCTGAGGGTGATGGTGAGGGTGAGGGTGAGTGTGAGTTTTAGTGTTAGGGTTAGGTTGAGGGTTAGGGATAGGGTTAGGGTTAGGTATAGGGATAGGGTTACGGTTAGGGTGAGGGTTAGGGTAATGGGTATGGTTATGGTTAGGGTGAGGGTTAGGTTTAGTTTAAGTATTAGGGTTATGGTTAGGGTTAGGATTAGTGTGAAGGTAAGAATTAGGGTGACGTTTAGGGTGAGGGTGAGGTTTAGGGTTAGGATTAGGGTTATGGTTAGTGTTACGCTGAGGGTGATGGTGAGGGTGAGGGTGAGTGTGAGTTTTAGTGTTAGGGTTAGGTTGAGGGTTAGGGTGAGGATTAGGTTTAGGGTGAGGTTTAGGGTTAGGGTTAATTTGAGGATGGTATGAGGGTAAGGTTTAGAGTGAGGGAAAGGGTTAGAGTGAGGGCCTGGGTGAGTGTGAGGGTTAGGGTTAGGGTGAGGGTTTGAGTTATGTTTAGTGTAAGTGTTATGATGAGGGGTAGGGTTAGGTTTAGGGTGAGGTTAGGTTTAGTGTGAGGGTTACTGTTAGGGTTAGGGTGAGGGTGAGGTTAAGGGTTATGGTGAGGGTTAGGGTAAGGGCGAGGTTTAGGGATAGGAATAGGGTTAGTTTTAGGGTTAGGCTGAGGGTGAGGATGAGGGTGCGGGTGAATTTTTGGGTTAAGGTTACAGTTAGGGTGAGGGCTAGGGTGAGGGTTAGGGTTAGGCTGAAGGTGAGTGTGAGGGTGAGGGTCTTGGTTAGGTAATGTTAGGGTTAGGTTGAGGATTAGGTGAGGGTTAGGGTGAGGGTGCAGGTTCAGGTGATGGTGAGGGTTAGTATGAGGTTGAGGGTTATTAACCATAACCGGGTTAGGTGAGGGTTAGGGTTAGGGTTAGGGTTAGGGTTAGGAGAGGGTTAGGGTTAGGCTAAAAGTTAGGGTGAGGGTTAGGGTTAAAGGTAGGGTTATGGTTCGGGTGAGTATTAGGGTTAATATGAGGGTTAGGGTTAGGGTGAGGATAAAGTGAGGTTGAGAGTTAGGGTGAGGATGAGGTTTAGGGTTACTATTAGAGTGAGGGTTAGGGTTAGGTTTAGTGTTAAGGGGAGGGTTAGGGTGACGGTTAGGGTTAGGATTAGGGTTAAGGAGAGGGTGAGTGTGAGCGTGAGGCTTAGGGTTAGGGTTAGGGTTAGGGTTAGGGTGAACTTTAGGGTTAGGGTGGAGGTTAGTATTAGAGTTAGGGTTCGGGTTAGGGTTCGGGTTTGGGTTAGGCTTAGGGTTACGGAGAGGGTGAGGGTGAGCATGAGGGTTAGGGTTAGGTTTAGGGTTAGGGTGAACGTTAGGGTTAGGGTGGAGGTTAGTATTAGGGTTAGTGTGAGGTTTATGGTGAGGGTTAGGGTTATTGTTAGGGTGTTGTTTAGGCTGAGGGTTAGGGTTAGGATTAGAGTGAGGTGTAGGGTGAGGTTTAGGGTGAGGGTGAGGGTTATGGTTAGGGTTAGCATTAGGGTTAGGGTCAGGTTTAGTGTGACTGTGAGGTTTAGGGTGAGGTTTAGGGTGAGGTTTAGGGTTAGGGTTAAGGTGACAGTTAGGGTAACGGGTAGGGTTGCAGTTAGGGTGAGGGTTAGGTTTAGTGTGAGAGTTAGGGTTAGGGTTAGGATTAGGATTAGTGTGTGGGTAAGAATTATCTTGGTGGTTAGGGTGAGGGTGAGGTTTAGATTTAGGAATATGGATAGGATTAGTGTTACGCTGAGGGTGAGGGCTATTTAGGGTTAGGGTGAAGGCCAGGCTGAGGGTTAGGGTTAGGTTGAGGGTTAGGGTTAGGGTGAGGGTTAGGGTTAGGTTTAGTTTGAGGCTGGTGTGAGGATGAGTTTTAGGGTGAGGCTTGGGGTTAGTGTGAGGGCTAGGTTGAGGGTGAACTTTAGGGTTATGATGAGGGTTAGGGTTATGTTTAGGGTGGGGGTTAGGGTGAGGGTTAGCTTTAATTTGAGGTTTACGGTTAAAGTTAGGGTGACGGTGAGGGTAAGGGTTAGGGTGAGGGTTAGGGTGAGGGTGAGGGTGAGGGTTATGATTAGAGATAGTGTTAGGTTTAGACTGAGGGTTAGGGTGATGATGCGGGTGAGGTTTAGGGTTAGGGTTAGGGTTAGGGTGAGGGCTAGGGTGAGGGTGAGGGTTAAGGTGAAGGTGAGGTTGAGGGTGAGGCTGAGAGTTAGGGTGAGGGTGAGGGTTTGGGTTAGGGTTAGTGTTAGGGTGACGGTGAGGGTTAAGATTAGGGTTATTGTTAGGGTTACAGTTCAGTTTAGGGTGAGGGTGAAGGTGAGGGATATGGTTACGGTTAGGGTGAGGTTTAGGGTTAGGGTTAGGGTTACTGTTAGGAGGAAGTTTAGGGTGAGGGGTAGGGTTAGGGTTACGGTGAGGGATAGGGTTAGTGTGAGGTTTAGGGTGAGGGTTAGGGTTAGGGTTAGGTTGAGGGTTAGGGTTTTGGTTAGGGTTAAGGTGAGGGTGAGGGTTAGGTTGAGGTTTAGGGTTAGGGTTAGGGTGAGAGTGAGGGTTAGGGTTGGGGTGGAGTTTAGGATTAGTGTTAGGGTTATGGTTAGGGTGAGGCTTAGTGTTAGGGTTAGGGTTAGTGTTAGGAGGAAGTTTAGGGTGAGGGTTAGTGTTAGGGTGAGGGTTAGTGTTAGCATTAGGGTTAGTGTGAGGGCTAAGGTGAAGGTGAGGTTTAGGGGTAGGGTTAGGTTTAGGGTGAGGCTTAGGCTTAGGCTGAGGGTAGGGTTATTGGGAGGGTTGGTGTTAGGGTTAGGCTTAGTGTTAGGGTGAGGGTAAGGCTTAGGTTGAGGGTTAGAGTTAGGGTGAAGGTTAGGGTTAGGGTGAGGGTCAGGGTTAGATTTAGGGGTAGGCTGAAGGTTAGGTGAGGGTTAGGGATAGGGTTAGGGTAAGGGTTTGCGTTAGGGTTAGGGTTAGGGTTAGGATTAGTGTTAGAGTTAGGGTGAGGGTTAGGGTGAGGGTTTCGGGTTAGGGTTAGGGTTAGGTTGAGGGTTACGGTGAGGGTGAGGGTTAGGATTAGGTTTAGGTTTATCGTGTTGGTAAGTGATAGTGTGAGTGTTAGGGTGAGTGTTAGATTTAGCATTAGGGTTAGAGTGAAGTTTAGGGTGAGGGTTAGGGTTAGGTTTAAGGTGATCTTGAGGGTGAGGGTTAGGGTTAGGGTTAGGGTGAGTTTTAGGGTTAGGGTGAGGGTTAGGGTTAATGTTCGTGTGAGGGTAAGGGTGAGGGTAACTGTTAGGGTTAGAGTAAGTGTGAGGGTTTGGTTTTGTGTGAGGTTTAGGGTGAGGATGAGGTTAAGGCTTAGGGTGAACTTTAGGGTAAGGTTGAGTGTTAGGGTTAGGGTTAGCGTGAGGGTGAGGGTTAGGGTGAAGGTTAGGGTTAGGGATAGGGTTAGGTTTAGGGTGAGGGTTAGGGTAAGGGGTAGGGTTATGATTAGGGTGAGGGTTAGGTTTAGTGTGAGTGTTAGGGTTAGGGTTAGGGTTAGGATTAGTGTGAAGTTAAGAATTAGGGTGAGTTTTAGGGTGAGGGTGAGGTTTAGGGTTAGGATTAGGGTTATGGTTAGTGTTATACTGAGGGTGATGGTGAGGGTGAGGGTGAGTGTGAGTTTTAGTGTTAGGGTTAGGGTGAGGGTTAGGGTGAGGATTAGGTTTAGGGTGAGGGAGAGGGTTAGGCTGAGGGGTAAGTGTAGGGTTAGGTGAGGGTTAGGGTTAGTGTGAGGGTTAGGTTTAGGGTTAGGTTGAGGGTAAGGATTAGTGTGAGGGTTAGGGTGAGGGTGAGTGTTAGGTTTAGGCGGACAGTAAGGGTTAGGGTGAGGGTTAGATTGATGGTGAGGTTTATGGTTAGCATTAGTGTTAGGGTTATGGTGAGGGTTAGGTTTGGGGTTAGGGTCAGGTCTAGGGTGAGGGTGAGGGTTACCGATAGGGTTAGGGTTAGGGTGAGTATTAGAGTTAGGATTAGGGTTAGGGTGAGCATTAGGCTGAGGGGTAGGGTTAGGGTTAGTCTTAGTCTTAGGGTTAGGCTTAGGGTGAGGGTGGGGTTGAGGATTATGGTTAGGGTGATGGTTAGGTTTAGGGTGAGGGTTAAGATGAGGGTTAGGGAGAGGGAAGTGTTAAGGTGAGGGTGAGGGTTATGGTTACCATTAGGGTTAGGGTTAGAGTTAGCGTGAGGGTTAGGTTTAGGTTTAGGGTTAGGGTGAGTGTGAGGGTGAGGGTTAGGTTTAGGTTTCGGGTGAGGGTTAGGTTTAGTGTTAGGGTTAGGGTGTGGTTTAGGGTTAGGGTTCGTGTGAGGGTGAGGGTGAGGTTTAGGGTGTGGGTGAGGGTGAGGTTTAGGGTTAGGAATAGGGTGGGGGTGAGTGTGAGTGTGAGGGTTAGGGTGAGGAATAGGGATAGGGTGAAGGTGAGTGTTAGGGTGAGGTTTAGAGGTAGGTTAAGGTGAGGGTTAGAGTTAGGGTAATGGTTTGTATGAGGGTTAGTTTAAGGTTAAGTGTGAGGGTTAGGGTGAGGGTTAGGGTTAGGATTAGGTTAGGCTGAGGGTTAGGGTGAGCATTAGGGTTAGCGTTAGGGTTAGGGATAGGTTTAGGTTTAGGGTGAGGTTTAGGATGTGGGTTAGGATTAGGGTTAGGGTTAGGGTTAGGGTGAGGGGTAGGGTCAGGGTTAGATTTACGGTGAGCGTAAGGGTTAGCATGAGGTTTAGGGTAAGTGTGAGGGTTAGAGTTAGCATTAGGGTTAGGGTGAGGTTTAGGGTGAGTGTTAGGGTTAGGTTTAGGGTTAGGGTGAGATGAGGGTGAGGGTCATTGTGAGGTTTATGGTTAGGGTGAGAGATAGGTTTAGGGTGAGGGTTAGGCTTTGGTTTAGGGTGTGGGTGAGCGTGAGGGTGACATTGATGCTTAGGGTGAGGGTGAGGGTGATTGTGAGAGTTAGACTTAGAGTTAGCTTTAGGGTTAGGGTTAGTGTGAGGGTGAAGGTGAGGGTTAGGGTTAAGAGTAGGGTTAGGTTTAAATTTAGGCTGAGGGTGAGCCTGAGGGAGAGGGTAACGATTAGTCTTAGGGTTAGGGTTGTTGTGAGGATTAGGATGAGGGTAAGGTTAAAGGTTAGGTTGAGGGTGAGGGTTAGGGTTAGTGTTAGGGTGAGGGTTAGGGTTAGGGTGAGGTTAGAGTTAGGGTGAGGTTTATTGTTAGTGTGAGGCTTAGTGTTAGTGTTAGGTTGAGGGTAATGGTTAGGTTGAGGGTTAGGGATAGGGATAGGTTTAGGGAGAGGTTTCGGGTTATGGTGAGGTTTAGGTTCAGGGTGAGAGTTAGGGTTAGCATTATGGTTAGTGTGAGGGTTAGTGTAAGCTTAGTGTGAGGGTTAGGGTTAGGGTGAGGGTTAGGTTGAGGGTGAGAGTAATGTTAAGTGTGAGGGTTAGGATTATGGTAAGCTTGTGGGTTAGGGTGAGGGTTAGGTTTAGGTTTACAGTAAGGGTGAGGGTTAGGGTGAGTGTTTGGTTTGGGGTTAGGGTTAGGGTGAGGGTGACATTGAGGGTTGGAAATAGGGTTAGGTTGAGGGTTAGGGTTAGGCTGAGGATTAGGGTTTGTGTAATGGCTAGTTTTAGGTTTAGGGTTAGTGTTAGGGTGAGACTAAGTTTTAGGGTTAGGATTAGGGTTACGGTGAGGTTGATGGTTAGGTTAAGGGTGAGGGTTAGGGTTAGGGTAAGGGTGAAGGTGAGGGTTAGGATAAGGGTGAAGGTGAGGGTTAGGATAAGGGTTAGGATTAGGGTTATTTTTAGGTTTAGGGTTAGGTTTATGGTTACGTTGAGGGTGAGGGTGAGGGTGAGGGTTAGGGTTAGTGTGAGGTTTAGGGTAAGGGTGAGGTTTAGGGTTAGGGTTAGGATGAGGTTTAGGGTGAGGGGTAGGGTTAAGGTTAGGGTGAGGGTTAGGGTTAGTGTGAAGGTTAGGAATAGGGTTAGGATGAGGGTTAGGTTGAGGGTTAGGTTTTAGATTAGGGTTAGGGTGAGAGTGAGGGTTAGGGTGACGTTAAGGGTTAGCTTAGGTTTACGATTAGGGTGAGGGTAAGGGTTAGGTTTAGGGTTAGGCTTAGGGTGAGGTTTAGGGTGAGGTTGAGGGTTAGGGTTAGTGTTAGGTTCAGGTGAAGGTTTAGGTTGAGGTTTAGGGTGAGGGTGAGTGTTAGGGTTAGCATTAGGGTTAGGGTGAGGTTTAGTGTGAGTGTTTTGATTAGTTTAGGGTGAGGTTTTGGGATAGTGTGAGGGTTAGGGTGAGGGTAAGGTAAGGGTAAGGGTGAGGTTTTTGGTGAGGGTGAGGGTTACGGAACTGGAGAGGGTTAGGGTTAGTGTGAGGGTTAGAGTTAGGGTTAGGAAAAGGGTTAGTGTGAGGGATAAGGTGAGGGTGAGGATTATGGTTGGGGTTAGGTTTAGGTTGAGGGTTAGGTTTAGGCTGAGGGTTAGGGTTAGTGTGAGTGTTGGTGTTAGGTTTAGGCTTAGTATTAGGGTGAGGGTAAGGTTTAGGTTGAGGGTTAGGTTTAGGGTGATGGTTAGGGTTAGGGTGAGGGTGAGGGTTAGGGTTAGGGTGAGGGTAAGGGTTAAGGTTAGGTCTAGGTTTAGGGTAATTGTGGGTTTTGTTGAGGTTTATGTTTAGGGTTAGTGTACGGGTTAGGGTTAGGGTTAGTGTGAGGATTAGGTTGACGGTTGGCTTGAAGGTTAGGGTTAGTGTGAGGGTTAGGGTTAGGCTGAGGGTGAGGGTAAAGTTGTTAGTTAGGGTTAGGATTAAGGTTAGGGAGAGGTTTGGGGTTTGGTTTAGGGTTAGGATGAGGGTTAGGGTGAGGGGAAAGTTTAGGTTTAGAGTGAGGTTAGATTTATTGTGAGGGTTAGCGTTAGGGTTAGGGTCAGGGTGAGGGTGAGGATATGGTTTAGGGTGCGGGTTAGAGTGAGGGTTAGGGTTAGGGATAGGGTTAGGTTTAGGGTGACTGTTAGCTTGAGGGTTTGGTTTAGGTTTAGGGTTAAGGTTTCTGGTGAGGGTTCGGGTTCAGTTTAGGGTTAGGTTAAGGGTTTCGTGTTTGGGTTACTGTTACGGTTAAGGTGAGGTTTATGGTGAGGGTGAGGGTTAGGGTTAGGTTTAGGTTTATGGTGTGTTTAAGTGATAGCGTGAGGGTTAGGGTGAGTGTTAGAGTTATTAGTAGGGTTTGGGTGAGGGTGAGGGCGAGGGTTAGGGTTAGGGTTAGCGTGAGGGTGAGGGTGAGTGTGACGGTTTGGGTTAGAATTAGGGTGAGGGTTAGGTTTAGTGTGAGGTTTAGGGTGAGGATGAGGTTAAGGGTTAGGTTGAGGGTTAAGGTAAAGTTGAGGGTTAGGGTTAGGGTTAGTGTTAGGGTGAGGGTTAGGGTGAGGGTTAGGGTTAGGTTTAGGTTTAGGGTGACGGGGAGGGTTAGGGTTAGGGTTAGGGTGAGGGCTAGGGTGCGGGTTAGGGTTAGGGTGAGGGTTAGGCTTAGGGTGAGGGTTAGGGTTAGGGTTAGTTTTTGGGTGGTGTGAGCGTGAGGTTTAGGATGATGGTTAGGATTAGGGTGAGGGCTAAGGTGAGGGTTAGGGTTAGCATTAGGGTGAGGGTCAGGGTTAGGTTTAGGTTGAGGTTTGGGGTGAGGGGTAGGGTTAGGTTTAGAGTGAGGTTTAGGTTTAGTGAGAGCGTTACAGTTAGGGTGAGGGTGGGGGTAAGGGTTATGGTGAGGGTTATGATGGGTTGATGGTTAGGGTTAGGATTAGGGGTAGGGTTAAGGGTAAGGCTGAGCAAGAAGGTGAGAGTGCGGATGAGGTTTACGGGTAGGGTTACGTTTAGGGTGAGTGCTAGGGTTAGGGTGAGGGTTAGGGTGAAGGTGAGGGTGAGGGCCTTTTTAGATAATGGTTAGGGTTAGGGTGAGGATTATGTGAGGGTGAGGGTGAGGGTGAGCTTTAGGGTTAGGGTGTGGGTGAGTGTTAGGTTTAGGTTGAGGGTTCAGGTGATGGTGAGTGTTAGGGTAAGGTTGAGATTTAGGGTTAGGTGAGGGTTAGGTTTAAGGTTAGGGTTAGAGTTAGGATGAGGGTTTGGGTGAGGGGTACTATTAACGTTAGGGTGAGAATTAAGGTTAATGTGAGGGTTATGGATAGGGTGAGGATAATGTTAGGGTGACGGTTAGGGTGAGAGTGAGGGTTAGGATTACTGTTAGGGTGAGGGTTAGGGTTAGCTTTAGTGTTAAGTTGAGGGTGAGAGTGAGGGTTAGGGTTAGGCTTAAGGTTAAGGTGAGGGTGAGGGTGAGGATGACGGTTAGTTTGAGGTGTAAGGTTAAGGTGAGGGTTAGGTTTACGATTAGGGTTATTGTTAGGATTAGGTTTAGGGTGAGGGTGAGGATGAGGGTGAGGGTGAGGGTGTGGGATAGGGTTAGGGTTAGGTTTAGGGTGAGCATGAGGGTTAGGGTTAGGGTGAGGGGTAGGGTTAAGTTTAGGGTGAGGGTTAGAGTTAGTGTGAAGGTTAAGGTTAGGGTTAGGGTGAGGTTTAGGCTGAGGGTTAGGGTGTGGATTAGGGATAGGTTGAGGGTGAGGGTTAGGGTGAGGTTTATGGTTAGCTTAGGGTTAGGTTTAGGGTGAGGGTTAGGGTGAGGGTAAGGATTAGGGTGAGGGTTAGGTTTAGGGTGAGGTTTAGGGTGAGGTTGTGGGTTTGGAGTTAGGGTTAGAGTGAGTTTCAGGTTTAGGTTGAGGGTTAGGGTGAGGGTGAGTGTTACGGTTAGCATTAGGGTTAGGGTGAGGTTTAGCGTGAGTGTTTTTATTAGGTTAGGTTGAGGTTTTGGGTAAGTGTGAGGGTTAGGGTGAGGTTAAGGTAAGGGTAAGGGTCAGGTTTTTGGTGATGGTGAGATTTACAGAAAGGGTGAGGGTTAGGGCTAGGGTTAGGGTTAGGGTTAGGGATAGAAAAAGGGTTAGTGTGAGGGATAAGTTGAGGGTGAGGATTGGGGTTAGGGTTAGGTTTAGGTTGAGGGTTAGGTTTAGGCTGAGGGTTAGGGTTAGTGTGAGGGTTTGTGTTAGGGTTAGGATTAGTGTTAGGGTGAAGGTTAGGGTTGGGTGAGTGTTAGGGTTAGGGTGAGGGTAAGGGTTAGGGTTAGGACTAATTTTAGTGTTATTGAGGATTTTGGTGATGTTTAGGGTTAGGGTTAGTATAAGGGTTAGGATGAGGGTAAGGGTTAGGGTTATGACTAGGTTTAGGGTTATTGAGGATTTTGGTGATGTTTAGGGTTAGGGTTAGTGTAAGGGTTACGGTTAGGGTTAGTGTTGAGGATTAGGTTGAGGGTTAGCGTGATGGTTAGGGTTAGTGAGAGGGTCAGGGTTAGGCTGAGGGTGAGGGTGAGGGTGAGAGTTAGTGTTAGGGTTAGGGTTAGTTATGATGAGGGTGAGGGTTAGGGTTAGGATTAGGGTTAGGGATAGGTTTTGGGTAGGTTTAGGGTTAGGATGAGGGTTAGGGTGAGGGGTAAGAGGTTTAGGGTGAGGGTTAGAGTTATTGTAAGCGTCAGCGTTAGGGTTAGGGTTAGGGTGAGGGTGAGTATAAGGTTTAAGGTGAGGATTAGGGTGAGGGTTAGGGTTTGGGATAGGGTTAGGGATAGGGTGACACGTAGCTTGAGGGTTAGGTTTAGCGTTAGGGTTAAGGTTTCGGGTGAGGGTTAGGGTTCAGGTTAGGGTTTGGGTTTCGTATTTCGGTTAGGGTTAAGTTTAGGGTGAGATTTAGGGTGAGGGTGAGGTTGAGGGTTATGTTTAGGTTTATGGTGGGGGTAAGTGATTGCGTGAGGGTTAGTGTGAGTGTTAGAGGTATCAGTAGGTTTGGGTGAGGGTGAGGGTTAGGCTTAGGGTTAGGGTGAGTTTTAGGGTTAGGGTGAGGGTTAGGGTTAGTGTTAGCATGAGGGTGAGGGTGAGGGTGACGGTTAGGGTTAGAGTTTGGGTGAGGTTAAGTTTAGTGTGAGGTTTAGGGTGAGGATGAGGTTAAGGGTTAGGGTGAGGGTTAAGGTAAGGGTGAGGGATAGGGTTAGGGTTAGTGTTAGGGTGAGGGTTAGAGTTAGGGTTAAGGTTAGGGTTAGGGTGAAGGGTAGGGTTAGGGTTAGGTTTAAGGTGAGGGCTAGTGTGCGGGTTAGGGTTAGGGTTAGGGTTAGTTTGAGGGTGGTGTGAGGGTGAAGTTTAAGATGAGGGTTAGGATTAGGGTGAGGGCTAGGGTGAGGGTGAGGGTTAGAATTAGGGTAAGGGTTAGGGTTAGGTATAGGTTGAGGTTTGGGGTGAGGGGTAGGGTTAGGTTTAGGGTGAGGGTTAGGTTTAGTGTGAGGGTTAAGGTTAGGGATATTGTGAGGGTGAGGGTAAGGGTTATGGTGAGTGTTATGATCAGGTTGTGGTTTGGGTTAGGATTAGGGGTAGGGTTAGTGTAAGGCTGAGCATGAGGGTGAGGGTGCGGGTGAGGTTTAGAGTTAGGGTTACATTTAGGGTGAGGGATAGGGTGAGGGTGAGGCTTAGGGTGAATGTTAGGGTGAGGGTGAGGGTCTTTGTTAGATAATGGTTAAGTTTAGGGTGAGGATTAGGTGAGGGTTAGGGTTAGGGTGAGCTTGAGGGTTAGGGTGTGGGTGAGTGTTAGGGTTAGGGTGAGAGTTCGGGTGATGGTGAGGGTTAGGGTAACGTTGACAATTAGGGTTAAGTTTAGATGAGGGTTAGGTTTAGGGTTAGGATTAGAGTTAGGGTGAGGGTTCGCGTGAGGTGTACTGTTAAGGTTAGGGTGAGCATTAGGATTAATTTGAGGGTTAGGGATAGGGTGAGGATAAAGTTCGGGTGACGGTTAGGGTTAGGGTGAGGGTTAGGGTTACTGTTAGGGTGAGGGTTAGAGTTAGCTTTAGAGTTAAGGTGAGGGTGAGGGTGAGGGTTAGTGTTAGGCTTAGGGTTAAGGTTAGGGTGATGTTGAGGATGAGGGTTAGAGTGAGGGTTAGGGTTAGGGTGAGGGTTAGGTTTAGGGTTAGGGTTAGGGTTATTGTTAGGGACAGATTTAGGGTGAGGGTAAGGATGAGGGTGAGGGTGAGGGTGTGGGTTAGGGTTAGGGTTAGTTTTCGGGTGAGGGTGAGGGTTAGGGTTAGGGTTAATGTTAGGCTTAGGTTAATTTTTAGGGTTACTGTGAGGCTTAGTGTTAGGGTTAGGGTTACTGTTAGAGTGATTGTAACTTTTAGGGTGAGGGTTAGGGTTAGAGTGAGGGTTAGGTTTAGGTTGAGGGTTAGGATAAGGGTTCTGGTTAAGGTGAGAGTGAGGGTGATGCTTAGGGTTAGGGTTAGGTTGAGGGATAGGGTGAGGGTTAATTTTAGGGTAAGGGTTAGGCTTAGGGTGAGAGTTAGCCTTAGTGTTAATTTGAGGATGGGGTGAGGGTCAGGTTTAGGGTGTGGGTGAGGGTTAGGGTGATAGCTAGATTAGGATGATGATTAGGGTTAGGGTGAGGGTTAGGGTTAGTTTTAGGGTGAGGGATACGGTGAGGGTTAGGGTTAGGTTTAGGGTGAGGGTTAGGTTTAGTGTGAGGGTTATAGTTAGGGTTAGGGTGAGGGTGAGGGTAAGGGTTTAGGGTGAGGGTTAGGGTTATGCTGAGGGTTATGTTTAGGATTAGCTTTAGAGTTAGGGTTAGGCTGAGGGTGAGGGTGAGGGTGAGTTTGAGGTTTAGGATTAGGGGTAGGGTTAGGGTGAGGGGTAGTGTGAGGGTGAGTGTTAGGTTAAAGATGAGGGCGAGGTTGAGGGTGAGGGTCTCGGTTATGTAGAGGTTAGGGTTAGGGTGAGGATTAGGTGACAGTTAGGGTGAGGGTGAGGGTTAGGGTTAGGAATAGAGAGAGGGTTAGGTTAGTGGTTAAGGTTAGAATTAGGGTGAGGGTTATGGTGAAGGGTAGGGTTAGGGTTAGGGTGAGCATAAAGGTTAATGTGAGGGTTAGGTTTAGGTTGAGGATAAAGAAAGGGTGAGGGTTATGGTTACTGTTAGGGTGAGGTTTAGGGTTAGGACTAGTGTTAAGGTGAGTGTAAGTGTGAGGGTTAGGGTTAGGCTTAGGTTTAAGATGAGGGTGAGGGTGAGGGCGAGGGTTAGCGTGAGGTTTAGGGTTAGGTTGAGGGTTAGGTTCAGGGTTAGGGTTAGGGTTATTGTTAGGGTTAAATTTAGGGTGAGGGTGAGGATAAGGTTGAGTGTGAGGGTTAGGATTAGGATTTGGGTTATGGTGAGCCTGAGGGTGAGGGTGAGGGGTAGGGTGAGGGTTAGGCTAAGGCTTACGGTGAGGCTTAGGTTTAGTGTGATGTTTAGGGTGAGGGTGATGTTTAGGGTGAGAGTGAGGGTGAGGTTTTGGTTCAGGGTTTGGTTTAGGTTCAGGGTGAGGGTGAGTGTGAGGGTTAGGGTTAGTGTTAATATTAGGCTTAGGTTTAGGCTGAGGGTAAGGGTGAGTGTGAGAGTTAGGGTTAGGGTGAGTGTGAGTTTTAGGATTAGAGTTAGGGTGAGGGTTAAGGTGAGGGTTAGGGTTAGG
This sequence comes from Dipodomys merriami, assembly GCF_024711535.1. NCBI lineage: Eukaryota > Metazoa > Chordata > Mammalia > Rodentia > Heteromyidae > Dipodomys > Dipodomys merriami. Next base: position 1,375,694 of record NW_027202849.1, read on the forward strand.
ATTAGGGTTCAGGTTAGGCTGAGGGTGAGGGTGAGGGTGAGGGTTAGGGTTACTGTGAGGCTTAGGCTTAGGGTGAGGGTGACCGTTAGGGATAGGTTGATGGTTAGGGTGAGAGTGAGTGTTAGGGTGAGGGTTAGGGTGAGTGTTATGATGCGGGTGAGGTTAAGGGTTAGGTTTAGGGTTAGGATTAGGTTTAGGGTGAGGGTGAGTGTAAGGGTTAGGGTTAGCTTTATTGTTAGGCTTAGGTTTAAGCTGAGGGTGAGGGTGAGTATGAGGCTTAGCGTTATGTTGAGTGTGAGCATAAGGGTTAGGGTTAGGGTGATTGTTAGGGTAAGTGTTAGGGTGAGGGTTAGAGTTAGGGTTAGGATTAGGGTTAGGTTTAGGCTGAGGGTGAGGGTGAGGGTGAGGGTTATGATTAGGGTGAGTGTTAATCTTAGGGTTAGTGTGAGGGTTAGGGATAGGGTGATGGTTAGGGTGGGTGTGAGGGTGAGGCTTAGGGTGAGTGTGAGGGTGAGTGTTAGGGTGCGGGTAAGTTTTAGGGTTAGATTTAGGTTTAGGGTGAGGGTTAGGATGATGGTTACGATGAGGGGCAGGGTTAGGGGTATGGTGAGGTTCAGGGTTAGTTTGAGGGTTAACGTTACGGTTGGGTTTAGGGTGAAGGTTAAGGTGAGGGTTAGAGTTAGGTTTAGGGTTAGGCTGAGGGTAAGTTTTAGGGTGAGGGTTAGGGTGAGTGTGAGGGTTAGGTTTAGGGAGAGGTTTAGGGTTATGGAGAGGATTAGGGTTCGATTTAGGGTGAAGGTGAGGGTGATGGTGTGGGTTAGGGTAAGGATTAGGTTTAGGGTTAGGGTTAGGGTTATTGTTAGGGTTAGGGTTAGGTTTACGGTTAAGGTGAGGTTGCGGGTGAGGTGAGGTTTAGCGTTACGGTTAGCGTTAGAGTGAGGGTTTTGGTGAAGGTAAGTGTTGGGGTGAGGGTTAGGGTTAGGGTGAGGTTGAGGGTGAGGATGAGAGTTAGTGTTAGGGTTAGGGTTAAGGTGAGGTTTAGGGTGAGGTTGAGGGTTAGTGTTAGGGTTAGGTTTAGGGTGCGATTAAGGGATAGGTTGAGGGTTAGGGTGAGTGATAGGATTATGTTAGGGTGAGGATTAGGGTTAGGGTGAGGTATAGGGTTAGTGAGGGTTAGTGTTAGGGTTAGGCTTAGTGTTAGGTTGAGGGTAATGTTTAGATTGAGGTTTAGGTTTAGGGTGAGGGTTAGGGTTAGGGTGATGGTTTTGGTAAGGGTGAGGATTAGGGTGAGGTTTAGGGTTAGGGTGATGTTTAGGGTGAGGGTTAGGGTGAGGGTTGGTTTGAGGGTATAGGTTAGAGTTAGGGTGAGGTTGAGGGTGAGGGTGAGAATTAGGCTTAGGGTTAGTGTGAGGGTGAGTGTGAGGGTTAGGGTTAGGGTTAGGCTTAGGCTTTGGGTTAGGCTGAGGGTGGGGGTGAGTGTGAGGGTTAGGGTTAGGGTTAGGGTGAGGTTTAGGGTTAGGGTTAGGGATAGGGTGATGTTTAGGGTGAGTGTTATTGTCAGAGTTAGTGTTAGGGTTTCGCTTAGTGTTAGGGTGAGTGTAAGGTTTAGGTTGAGGGTTAGCATTAGGGTGAGGGTTAGGGTTAGTGTGAGGGTTAGGGTTTTGGTAAGGGTGAGGTTGAGGGTGATGGTGAGGCTTAGGGTTAGGGTTTGTGTGAGGGTGAGTGTGATTGTTAGGGTTAGGTTTAGGCTTAGGCTGAGGGTTAGGCTGAGGGTGATGGTGAGGGTGTGGGTGAGGATTAGAGTTAGGGTTAGTGTTAGGGTTAAGGTTAGCGTGAGGGTTTGGGTTAGGCTTAAGTTTAGGATCAGGGTTAGGTTGAGGGGTATGGTTATGGTTAGGGTGAGCGTTAGGGTTAGCGTTAGGGTTAGGGATAGGTTTATGGTTAGGGTGAGGTTTAGGATGAGGTTTAGAGTTACGGTAAGGGTTAGGGTTAGGGTTAGGATGAGGGTTAGGGAGAAGGTTAGGATGAGGGTTAGGTTGAGGGTTCGGGTTAGGGTTCGGGTTAGGGTTATGGTGAGGGTGGGGGTGAGGGTGAGAGTGAAGGTTAGGGTTAGAGTTAGGATGCGGGTGAGGATTAAGGTTAGGGTTAGGGTTAGGGTTAGGTTTAGGCTGAGGATGTGGCTGAGGGTGTGGGTGAGGATTAGGGTTAGGTTGAGTGTTAGGGTTAGTGTTAACGTAAGGGTTTGGGTTAGGGTTATGTTTAAGATGAGAGTTAGGCCAGGCGCTGGTGGCTCACGCCTGTAATCCTAGCTAATCAGGAGGCTGAGATCTGAGAATCGCGGTTCAAAGCCAGCCCGGTCAGGAGAGACCGTGAGACTCCTATCTCCAATAAACCACCGGAAAACCGGAAGTGGCGCTGTAGCTCAAGTGGTAGAGCACTCGCCTTGAGCTGAAGAGCAGAGGGACAGCGCCCAGGCCCAGAGTTCAAGCCCCACGACCGACAAAAAAAAAAAAAAGATGAGAGTTAGTTTGAGGGGTACGGTTACAGTTAGATTGAGCATTAGGGTTAGCTTTAGGGTTAGGGATAGAGTTAGGGTTAGGGTGAGGTTTAGGATGAGGTTTAGGGTTAGGGTGAGGGTTAGGGTGAGGGTTAGGGTGAAGGTTATGGTTATGGTTAGGGTTAGGGTAAGGGATAGGGTCAGTGTGAGGGTTAGGATTAGGTTTAGGCTGAGAGTAAGTATTAGTTTGAGGTTTAGCGTGAAAGGGTTAGAGTTACATAAGGGTTAGGGTAGGTTTAGGGTGAGGGTTAGGGTTAGGTTTAGGGTTAGGGTGAGGTGAGAGTGAGGGTGATTGTGAGGTTTATTGTTAGGGTGAGGGATAGGTTTTAGGTGAGGGTTAGGTTTAGGGTGAAGGTGAGCGTGAGGGTGACAGTGAGGCTTATGGTAAGGGAGAGGGTGAGTGTGAGGGTTAGGATTAGGTTTAGGTTTAGGGTTAGAGTTAGTGTGAGGGTAAAGGTGAAGGTTAGTGTTAGGAGTAGGGTTATGTTTAAAGTTAGACTGACGGTGAGCGTGAGGGTGATGGTTAGGGTTAGGGTTAGGTTGAGGGTTAGAGTTAGTGTGAGGGTTAGGGTGAGGGTAAGGTTAAAGTTTAGGGTGAGGGTTAGGATTAGGGTTAGCTTGAGGATTAGGGGTAGGGTTACGGTTAGGGTTAGGGTGAGGGTGAGGGTTAGGGTGAGGGTAAGGGTGAGTGTTAGGGTGAGGGTAAGGGTGAGTGTTAGGGTGAGGGTTAGGGTTAGGATTAGGTTTAGGGTGAATGCTAGGTTGTCAGTGAGGGTTAGGGTTAGGGTGAAGGTGAGGGTTAGGTTTAGGGTTAAGTTGAGGGTTTGGGTGAGGTATAGGTTTAGAGTTAGGATGAGTGTGAGGGTGAAGGTGAGCGTGACTGATAGGGTTATGGTTAGGGTGAGGGTTAGGGTGAGGATGAGGGTAACTGTTAGAGTGAGGCTCAGGTTTCGGGAGAGTGTGGGGGTTAGGGTTTGGGTGAGGGTTAGGGTTTGGTGAGTGTTAGGATGATGGTGAGGTTGAGGCTTAGGGTTGGGTTTAGGGTCAGAGTGAGGGTTAGGGTGAGGGGTAGTGTTAGGTTTAGCGTGAGGGTTAGGGTTAGGGTGAGGTTTACTGTTACTGTGAGGTTTCATGTTAGGTTTAGGCTTAGTGTTAGGGTAAGAGTAAGGGTTAGGTTGAGGGTTAGGTTTATGGTGAGGTTTAGAGGTAGTATGTGGATTAGGGCTAGGGTGAGGGCAATGGTGAGGGTTAGGGTTAGGGTGATGTTTAGGGTGAGAGTGAGTATTAGGGTGAGGGTTAAGGTGAGGGTTCAGTTGTGGGTTTGGGTTAGGGTTAGGGTGAGGTTGAGGGTGAAGGTGAGACTTAGGGTTAGGTTTAGGGTGACGGTGAATGTGAGGATTAGGGATAGGGCTAGGCTTAGGTTTAGGGTTAGGCTGAGGGTGACTGTGAGCGTGAGGGTTAGGTTTAGGGTGAGGGTTAGAGTTAGGGTGAGGGTTAGGTTGAGGGTGAGGGTTAGGGTTAGGATTACGTTGAGGGTGAGCCTGTGGGTGAGGGTGAGGGTGAGGGTTAGGGTTAGGGTGAGGGTTAGGCTAAGGTTTAGGGTGAGGGTTAGGTTTAGGGTGATGTTTAGGTTGAGGGTTTTGGTTAGGGTTAGGGTGAGATTCAGACTTAGGGTTAGGTTTAGGGTGAGGGTGAGTGTGAGGTTTAGGGATAGGGTTAGGCTTAGGTTTAGGGTTAGGCTGAAGGTGACTATGAGCCTGAGGTTTAGGGTTATGGTGAGCATTAGGGTTGGGGTTAGGGTGAGGTTAAGTGTTCGGTTGAGTGTTAGGGTTTGGGTGAGTGTTAGCGTTAGGTTTAGGGTTAGGGTTAGGTTGGAGGTTAGGGTTAGGGTGAGGGTTAGAGTTAGGATAAGGGTTAGGTTGATCATGAGGGTGAGGGTTAGGATTAGGTTTAAGGTGAGCCTGAGGGTGAGGGTGAGGTTGAGGGTTAGGTTTAGGTTGAGGGTTAAGCTAAGGGTTAGGGTGAGAGTTAGGTTTAGGGTGATGTTTAGGTTGAGGGTTTGGGTTAGGGTTAGGGTGAGTGTGAGGGTGAGTGAGAGGGTTAGGATTAGTGTCAGCGTTAGGTTTAGGGTGAGGGTGAGTGTGAGTGTTAGGTTTCGGGTTATTGTTAGGCTTAGGTTTAAGCTGAGGGTGAGGGTGAGTGTGAGGGTTAGGGTTATGTTGAGTGTGAGCATTAGGGTTAGGTTTAGGGTGAGGGTGAGTTTGAGGGTTAGGGTGAGGGTTAGGGTTTGGGTTAGGGTGAGGGTTAGATGAGGGTGAGGGTTAGGGTTAGGGTGAGGGTTAGGGTTAGGGTGAGGGTGAGGATTAGCGTTATGGTGAGGGTTAGGGTTCTGGTGCGGATTAGGGTGAGGGTTAGGGTGAGGGTGATGTTTAGGGTAAGTGTGAGGTTGGTTTGAGGGTTTGCATTAGGTTTAGGGTGAGGTTGAGGGTGAGGGTGAGGCTTAGAGTTAGGGTTAGGGTTAGGGTGACTGTGAGGGTTAGGGTTAGGGTTAGGCTTTAGGCTGAGGGTTAGGCTGAGTGTGAGGGTGAGGGTGATGTTTAGATTTAGGGTGAGGGTTAGGGTTAGGGTTAGGGTGAGTGTTAGGGATAGTGTGAGGGTTAGGTTTAGGGTGAGGTTTAGGGTTACTGTGAGGGTTCATGTTAGGTTTACACTTAGTGTTAGGGTGAGGGAAAGGGTTAGGTTGAAGGTCAGGTTTAGGGTGAGGTTTAGGGTTAGTATGAGGTTTAGGGCTAAGGTGAGGATAAGGGTGAGGGTTAGGTTTAGGGTGATGTTTAGGGTGAGGGTGAGGCTTAGGGTGAGGGTGAGGGTGAGGGTTCAGTTGAGGGTTTGGGTTAGTGTTAGGGTGAGGTTGAGTGTGAGGTTTAGGGATAAGGTTAGTCTTAGTTTTCGGTTAGGCTGAGGGTGACTGTGAGCTTGAGGGTTAGTATTATGGTGAGCATTAGGTTTGGGGTTAGGGTGAGGTAAGTGTTTGGGTGAGTGTTAGGGTTTGGGTGAGGGTTAGCGTTAGGTTTAGGGTGAGGGTGTGTTTGAGGGTTAGGGTTTGGGTTAGGGTGAAGGTTAGATGAGGGTGAGGGTTAGGGTTAGGTTGACGGTTCGGGTTAGGGTGACGGTGAGGGTTAGAGTTAGGGTGAGGGTTAGGGTTATGGTGCAGATTAGGGTGAGTGTTAGGATTACCCTGATGTTTATGGTGAGGGTGAGGGTTGGTTTGAGGGTTTGCATTAGTTTTAGGTTGAGGCTGGGGGTGAGGGTGAGGCTTAGGGTTAGGGTTAGGGTAAGGGTGACTCAGAGGGTTAAGGTTAGGGTTAGGCTTAAGCTGTTGGTTAGGTTGAGGGTGAGGGTGAGGGTTAGTTTTAGGATTAGGGTTAATGATAGGGTGATATTTAGGGTGAGGATTAGTGTGAGAGTTAGTGTTAGGGTTAGGCTTAGTGTTAGAGTGAGTGTAAGGGTTAGGTTGAGGGTTAGGGTTAGGGATTGGGTGAGGGTTGTGATGACGGTTAGGGTGAGGGTAAGGTTTAGGGTGAGGGTTATGGTGAGTGTGAGGGTTAGGGTTAGGGTTAGGGTGAGGGTGAGGGTGAGGGTGAGGATTCAGTTGAGGGTTTGTGTTAGGGTTAGGGTGAGGTTGAGGGTGAGGGTGAGACTCAGGGTTAGGTTTAGGGTGATGGTGAGTGTGAGGATTAGGGATAGGGTTAGGCTTATGTTTAGATTTAGGCTGAAGGTGACTGTGAGCGTGAGGGTTAGGGTTAGGGTTAGGTTGAGGGTTAGCGTTAGGGTTAGGGTTAGGGTTAGGTTGGAGGTTAGGTTTAGGGTGAGGGTTAGCGTTAGGGGTAGGGTTATGTTGAGGGGGAGAGGGAGGGCTAGGGTTAGGATTAGGTTTAGGGTGAGCCTGTGGGTGAGGGTGAGGGTGAGGGTTAGGGTTAAGGTGAGGGTTAGGCTAAGGGTTAGGGTGAAGGTTAGGTTTAGGGTGATGTTTAGGTTGAGAGTTTAGGTTAGGGTTAGGGCGAGTGTGAGGGTGAGTGAGAGGGTTAGGATTTGGGTTAGGGTTAGCTTTAGGGTGAGGGTGAGTGTGAAGGTTAGGGTTTGGGTTATTGTTAGGCTTAGGTTTAAGCTGATGGTGAGGGTGAGAGTGAGGGTTAGGTTTATGTTGAGTGTGAGCATTAGGGTTAGGTTTAGGGTGAGGGTGAGGTTGAGGGTTAGTTTGAGGGTTAGTGTTAGGGTGAAGGTGACGGTTAGCGTTAGGGTGAGGGTGAGGTTTATGGTGCGGATTAGGGTGAGTGTTAGGGTTACGGTGATGTTTATGGTGAGGGTGAGGGTTGGTTTGAGGGTTTGCGTTAGGTTTAGGGTGAGGTTGAGGGTGAGGGTGAGGCTTAGGGTTAGGGTTAGTGTGAGGGTGACTCTGAGGGTCAGGGTTAGGGATAGGCTTTAGGCTGAGGGTTAGGCTGAGGGTGAGGGTGAGGGTTAGGGATAGGGTTAGGGTTAATGATTGGGTGATATTTAGGGTGAGGGTTAGTGTGAGAGTTAGTGTTAGGTTTAGGCTTAGTGTTAGAGTGAGTGTAAGTGTTAGGTTGAGGGTTAGGATTAGGGATAGGGTGAGGTTTGGGATCAGGGTTAGGGTGAGGGTAAGGTTTAATTTGAGGGTTATGGTGAGTGTGAGAGTTAGGGTTAGGGTGAGTGTTAGGGTGAGGGTGAGGGTTCAGTTGAGGGATTGGGTTAGGGTTAGGGTGAGGTTGAGGGTGAGGGTGAGACTTAGAGTTAGGTTTAGGGTGATGGTGAGTGTGAGGATTAGGGATAGGGTTAGGCTTAGCTTTAGGTTTAGGCTGAGGGTGACTGTGAGGTTGAGGGTTAGGATTAGGATGAGGGTTAGGTTTAGGGTGAGGCTTAGTGGTAAGGTTAGGGTTAGGGTTAGGTTGGAGTTTAGGTTTAGGGTGAGGGTTAGCGTTAGGGGTAGGGTTAGGTTGAGGGTGAGGGTGAGGGCTAGGGTTAGGATTAGGTTTAGGGAGAGGGTTACGGTCAGAGTGAGGGTTAGGGTTAGGTTTAGATTTATGGTGAGAGTAAGGGTTAGCGTGAGGTTTAGGGTGAGTGTGAGGGTTAGAGTTAGCATTAGGGTTAGGGTGACGTTTAGGGTGAGGGTTAGGTTTAGGTTTAGGGTTAGGGTGAGGTGAGGGTAATTGTGAGGTTTATGGTTAGGGTGAGAGATAGGCTTAGCGTGAGGGTTAGGGTTAGGGTTAGGGTGAGGGTGAGCGTGAGGGTGACAGTGAGGCTTAGGTTGTGGGTGAGGGTGAGTGTGAGGGTTAGGCTTAGGCTTAGGGTTAGGGTTAGTGTGAGGGTGAAGTTGAGGGTTAGTGTTAGGAGTAGCGTTAGGTTTAAAGTTAGGCTGAGGGTGAGCGTGAGGATGAGGGTGACGGTTAGGGTTAGGGTTAGGGTGAGGTTTAGTGTGAGGGTTAGTGTGAGGTTAAGGCTAAAGGTTAGGGAGAGGGTGAGGGTTAGGTTTAGGGTTAGGGTGAGGGTTAGGGTGAGGTTCAGGGTTAGGGTTATGGTTAGCGTTAAGATGAGGGTGAGGGTTAGGGTGAGGTTGAGGGTGAAGGTTAGTGTGAGGGTAAGGGTTAGTGTGAGGGTTATTGTTAGGGTTAGTGTTAGGGTTACGGTTAAGGTGAGATTGCGGGTGCAGTGAGGTTTAACGTTAGGGTTAGCGTTAGGATGAGAGTTAGGGTGAGGGTAAGTGTTGGGGTGAGGGTTAAGGTTTGGCTGAGGTTCAGGGTGAGGTTGAGGGTTAGTGTTAGGGTTAGGGTTAGTGTGAGTTTAAGGGTTATTTTGATGGGTTAGTGTGAGGGTGAGGGTTAGGGTTAGCATTAGGGCTAGTGTGAGGGTTAGGGTGAGTGTTAGGGTTAGGTTAGGTTGAGGGTTAGGGTTAGGGTGAGGGTTAGGGTGAGGGTTAGTGTTGGGTTAGGGTGAGGGTTAGATGAGTGTGAGGGTTAGGGTTAGTTTGAGGTTTAGGTTTAGGGTGAGGGTTATGGTTAGGATTAGGGTTAGCATTAGGGTTAGTGTGAGGGTTAGGGTGAGTGTTAGGGTTTGTTTAGTGTGAGGGTTAGGGTTAAGGTGAGGGTTAGGGTGAGGGCTAGGGTTGGGTTAGGGTGAGGTTTAGATGAGCGTGAGGGTTAGGGTTAGGTTGAGGGTTAGGTTTAGGGTGAGGGTTAGGGTTAGGATTAGGGTTAGGGTGAGGTCTATGGTGAGCGTGAGGGTTAGGGTGAGGGTTAGGGTTAGGGTGAGGGTTAGGGTTAGTGTGAGGGTTAGGGTGAGGGTAAGGTTAAAGGTTAGATTGAGGGTGAGTGTTAGGGTTAGGGTTAGGGTGAGGTTTAGGGTTAGAGTTATGGTTAGTGTTAGGGTGAGGGCGAGTGTGAGTGTGACAGTGAGGCTTAGGGTCAGGGTGACGGTGAGGGTGAGTGTGAGGCTTACACCTAGGGTTAGGTTTAGGATTAGGGTTAGTGTGAGGGTGAAGGTGAATGTTAGTGTTAGGAGTAGGGTTAGGTTTACAGTTAGGCTTAGAGTGAGCGTGAGGGTGAGGGTGATGGTTAGAGTTAGGGTTAGCATTAGGGTTTGTGTGAGGGTTAGGCTGAGGGTAATGTTAAAGGTTAGCGTGATGGTGAGGGTTAGGCATAGGGTTAGGGTGAGGATTAGGGTGAGGTTTAGGGTTAGGGTTACGGTTTGTGTTAGGTTGATGGTGAGGGTTAGGTTGAGGGTAAGGGTAAGGTTAGGGTGAGGGTTAGGGTTAGGGTGAGGTTTAGGTTGAGGATGAGTGTGAGTGATAGTGTGAGGCTTAGGGTTCGGGAGAGTATGAGGGTTAGGGTTTGGTTGAGTGTTAGGGTTGGGTGAGTGTTAGGGTGACGGTGAGTGTGAGGGTTAGGGTTGGGTTTAGGGTTAGAGTGAGGGGTAGGGTGAAGGGTAGGTTTAGTGTTAGGGTTAGGGTGAGGTTTAGGGTTAGTGTGAGGGTTAGGGTTAGGGTGAGGTTTAGGGTTACTTTGAGGGTTTATGTTAGGTTTAGTCTTAGTGTTAGGGTTAGGGTTAGGGTTAGGTTGAGGTTTTGGTTTAGGGTGAGGTTTAGGGTTAGTATGAGGGTTAGGGCTAGGGTGAGGGAAAGGGTGAGTATTAGGGTTAGGGTGATGTTCAGGGTGAGGGTGAGGGTTAGAGTTAGGGTGAGGGTGAGGGTTAAGTTGAGGGTTTGGGTTAGCGTTAGGGTGAGGTTGAGGGTGAGGGTGAGTCGTAGGATTAGGTTTAGTGTGAGGGTGTGTGTGAGGGTTTGGGATGGCGTTAGGCTTAAGTTTAGGGTTAGGCTGAGGGTGACTGTGAGCGTGAGAGTTAGGGTTAGGGTGAGGTTTAGGGTTAGGGTGAAGGTAAGGGTTGGGTTGAGTGTTAGGGTTAGGGTGAGGGTTCACGTTAGGGTTAGGGTGAGCGTTAGCGTTAGGTTGGAGGTTAGGTTTAGGGTGAGTGTTAGCGTTAGGATTAGGGAGCGGATTAGGTTGGAGATTAGGGTTAGGATGTGTGTTAGCGTTAGGGGTAGGGTTAGGTTGAGGGTTAGGGTGAGGGTTAGGGTTAGGTTGAGGGTGAGGGTGAGGGTGAGGGTTCGGTTGAGGGTTTCGGTTAGGGTTAGAGTGAGGGTGAGGGTGAGTGTGAGGGTTAAGTTTATGGTTAGGTTTAGGTTTAGGGTGAGGGTGAGTGTGAGGTTTAGGGTTAGGGTTATTTTTAGGCTTATGTTTAAGCTGAGGGTGAGTGTGAGTGTGACCGTTATGGTTATGTTGAGTGTGAGAATTAGGGTTAGGTTTAGGGTGAGGGTGAGGTTGAGGGTTAGGGTGAGGTTTAATTTGAGGGTTAGTGTTCGAGTTAGGTTTAGAGTTAGTGTTAGGGTTAGGGCTGGGGTTAGGGATAGGCTTAGTGTTAGGCAGAAGGTGAAGGTGAGGGTGAGGGTTAGGGTTTGGGTGAGGATGAGGTTTAGGGTTAGAGTTAGCATTAGGGTGAGGGTTAGTGTTAGGGTTAGGGTTAGTGTTACAATTAGGTTTAGGAAGAGGGTGAGTGTGAGGGTTAGGGTTAGGATTAGACTTAGGGTGAGGGTGATAGTGAGGGTAAGGGTGAGGGTTAGGTTTAGGCTTAGGGTTCGAGTATGGGCTAAGGTGAGGGTGAGGGTTAGTGTTAGGGTTGGGGTGAGGGTTAGGGTGAGTGTGAGGGTTACGGTTAGTCTTAGTCTTAGGCTTAGGCTTAGGCCGAGCATGAATGTGAGGGGAGAGTGTTAGGGTTAGGATGAGGGTTAGGGTTTTAGGGTTAGGGTGAGGGTTAGGATGAGGTTTAGGGTTAGGATTAGGGTTAAGTGAGGGCTACAGTGAGGGTGAGGGTTAGGGTTAGCGTTAGGATGAGGTTTAGGGTTAGGGTTACTTTGAGGGTGAGGGTTAGGGTTAGGGTGAGCGTTAGGGTTAGGGTTAGGGTGAGGGTGAGGTTTAGGATTAGGTTTAGGGTTAGGGTTAGGTTTAGGATTAGGGTTACAGTGAGGGTGAGTGTGTGGATTAGGGTTAGGGTTAGACTTAGGCTTAGGATTAGGCTGAGGGTGATAATGGGGATGAGAATTCGCTTTTGAGTGATGGTTAGGGTTATGGTTAGGTTGAGGGTTAGGATGAGGGTGAGGGCTAGGATGAGGGTGATGTTTAGGTTAGGGTTAGGCTTAGGCTTAGGGATAGGCTGAGTCTGAAGTTGAGGGTGAGTGTTACGGTTAGGGTGATGGTTAGGGTTATAGTTAGGGTGAGTGTTAGAATGATGATTACGGTTAGGGTGAGGGTTAGGGTGAGAGTGACAGTAAGGGTAAAGGTGAGGGTTAGTCTGAGGGTGAGTGTTATGGTAATGGTGAAGGTTAAGGGTTAGGGTGAGGGTTAGGTGAGGGTTAGGGATAGGGTTAGTGTTAGCGTTAGGGTGAGGGTTAGTGTGAGTGTTACGGTTAGGGTTACGGTTACGATTAGGGTTAGGGTGGGGGTGAGTGTGAGGGATCGGGTTAGTCTTAGGCTTATGCTTAGGCTTAGGCCCAGCTTGAGGTTGAGGGTTGGAGTTACGGTTAGGGTGAGTGATAGGGTTAGGGTAATGGTTAGGGTTAGGGCAAGGTTGAAGTTTAGGGTTAGGGGTAGGGTGAGTTTTAAGTTTAGGGTGATGGTTAGGGTTAGTGTGAGGGTTAGTGTTCGGGTTAAGGTGAGTTTTAGTGTGAAGGTAAGTGTTAGGGTGAGGTTTAGGGTTAAGGTGAGGTTTAAGGTTAGAGTTAGTGTAGGGTGAGGGTTAGGGTTATGGTTAGTGTTAGGGTTAGGGTTAGCGTGAGGTTTAGGGTGGTGGTGAGTGTTAGGGTTAGGGTTAGGATTAGGATTAGGGTTAAGGTGAGGATGAGTGTGAGGGTTAGGGTTAGGGTTAAGGTTAGGATTAGAGTTATGGTCAGGGTGAGGTTAGGGTTAGGGTTAGTTTGAGGGTTGGGGTTAGGGTTAGGGTTAGGGTATGGGCTAAGGTGAGGGTGAGGGTTACGGTCAGGGTTAGAGTGAGGGTTAGGGTGAGGGTTAGGTTTAGGGTTAGTTTTAGGGTTAGGGTTGGGGTTAGGGATAGTCTTAGTGTTAGGCGGAGGGTGAGGGTGAGGGTGACGGTTAGGGTTGGGGTTTGGGTGAGGTTTATGGTTAGTGTTAGTGTTACGGTGAGAGTTAGTGTGAGGCTTAGGGTTAGGGTGACTGTTACTTTTAGGGTTAGGGTGAGGGTCAGTGTGAGTGTAAGGGTTAGTTTTGGTCTTAGGCTTAGGCTTAGTCCGAGCCTAAGGCAGAGGGTGAGGGTTAGGGTTAGGATGAGGATTATGGACAGGGTGAGGGTTAGGGTCAGGGTTAGGGTTAGAGTGAGGGTTAGGGTGAGGGATAGGGTTAGGGTTAGGGTGAGGGTTTGGGTTAATGTGAGGTTTAGGGTTAGGGTGAGTTTTAGGGATAGTGTGAGGGTTCATGTTAGGTTTACGCTTAGTGTTAGGGTGAGGGTAAGTTGGAGGTTAGGTTTAGAGTGAGAGTTAGCATTAGGGGTAGGGTTAGGTTGAGGATGAGAGTGAGTTTTAGGGTTAGGAATAGGTTTAGTGTGAGCCTGTTGGTGAGGGTGAGGGTGAGGGTTAGGGTTAGGGTGAGGGTTAGGCTAAGGGTTAGGGTGAGGGTTAGGTTTAGGGTGATGTTTAGGTTGAGGGTTTGGGCTTGGGTTAGGGTGAGTCTGAGGGTGAGTGAGAGGGTTAGGATTAGGGTTAGGGTTAGGTTTAGGGTGTGGGTGAGTGTGAGGGTTAGGGTTAGGGTTATTGTTTGGCTTAGGTTTAAGCTTAGGGTTAGGGTGAGTGTGAGGGTTAGGGTTATGTTGAGTGTGAGCATTACGGTTAGTTTTATGGTGAGGTTGAGGTTGAGGGTTAGGGAGAGGTTTAGGGTTTGGTTTAGGGTGAGGGTTAGATGACGGTGAGGGTTAGGATTAGGGTGAGGGTTAGGGTTAGGGTGAGGGTGAGGGTTATCGTTAGGGTAAGGGTTAGGGTTTTGGTGCCTATTAGGGTGAGTGTTAGGTTTACGGTGATGTTTATGGTGAGGGTGAGGGTTGGTTTGAGGGTTTGCGTTAGGTTTAGGGTGAGGTTGAGAGTGAGGGTGACGCTTAGGGTTAGAGTTAGGGTGAGGGTGATTGTGAGGGTTAGGGATAGGCTTTAGGCAGAGGGTTAGGATGAGAGTGAGGGTGAGGGTGATGATTAGGGTTAGGGTGAGGGTTAGGTTAGGGTTAGGGTGAGGGTTAGGCATAGTGTGATGGTTAAGGTTAGGGTGAGGTTTAGGGTTACTGTAAGAGCTCATGTTAGGTTTAGGCTTAGTGTTAGGGTGAGGGTAAGGGTTAGGTTGAGGGTTACATTAGGGTGAGGTTTAGGGTTAGTATGAGTGTTAGGGCTAGGGTGAGGGTAAGGTTGAGTGTTAGGGTTAGGGTGATATTTACGGTGAGGGTGAGGGTTAGGGTGAGGGAGAAGGTGAGGGTGAGGGTTCAGTTGAATATTTGGGTTAGGGTTAGGGTGAGGTTGAGGCTTAGGGTTAGGTTGAGGGTGAGGGTGAGGGTTAGGGTTAGGGTTAGGGTTAGTGTTATCGTTAGGGTTAGGGTTAGAATAACGTTGAGGGTGAGGATTAGGGTTAGGGTTAGGGTGAGGTTTAGGCTTAATGTTAGTGATTGTGTTAGGGTTAGGGTTAGGGTGAGAGTTAGGAGGAGGGTTAGGGTTAGGGTTAGGATTAGGTTTAGGGTGAGGGTGAGTGTGAGGTTTAGGGATAGGTTTAGGCTTAAGTTTAGGGTTATGCTGAGGGTGACTGTGAGCTTGAGTGTTAGGGTTATGGTGAGCATTAGGTTTGGGATTAGGGTGAGGGTAAGGGTTGGTGTGAGTGTTAGGGTTTGGGTGAGGGTTAGCGTTAGGTTTAGGGTTAGGGTTAGTTTGGAGGTTAGTGTTAGGGTGAGGGTTAGCATTAGGGGTAGGTTTAAGTTGAGGGTTAGGGTGAAGGTTAGGGTTAGGATTAGGTTTAAGGTGAGCCTGAGGGTGAGGGTGAGGGTGAGGTTTAGGGTTAGGGTGAGGGTTAGGCTAAGGTTTAGGGTGAGGGTTAGGTTTAGGGTGATGTTTAGGTTGAGCGTGAGGGTTAGGGTTAGGGTTAGGGTGAAGTTTCAGTTGATGGTTTGGGTTAGGGTTAGGTTGAGGGTGAGGGTGAGTGAGTGGGTTAGGTTTAGGGTTCGGATTCGGTTTAGGGTGAGGTTGAGTGTGAGTGTTAGGGTTAGGTTTATTGTTAGGCTTAGGTTTAAGCTGAGGGTGAGGGTGAGTGTGAGGTTTAGGGTTATGTTGAGTGTGAGAATTAGGGTTTGGATTATGGTGAGGGTGTGGTTGAGGGTAAGGGTGAGGGTAGGGTTTGGGTTAGGGTGAGGGTTAGATGAGGGTGAGGGTTAGGGTTAGAGTAAGTGTTATGGTTAGGGTGAGGGTGAGGGTTAGCGTTAGGGTGAGGGTTCGGGTTATGGTGCGGATTAGGGTGAGTGTTAGGGTTACGGTGATGTTTATGGTGAGGGTGAGGGTTGGTTTGAGGGTTTGCGTTAGGTTTAGGGTGAGGTTGAGGGTGAGCGTGAGGCTTAGGGTTAGGGTTAGGGTGAGGGTGACTCTGAGGGTTAGGGTTAGGGTTAGGCTTTAGCCTGAGGATTAGACTGAGGTTGAGGTTGAGGGTTAGGGTTAGGGTGAGTTTTAGGGTTAGGGTTAATGACAGGGTGATATTTAGGGTGAGGGTTGGTGTGAGAGTTATTGTTAGGGTTAGGCTTAGCGTTAGAGTGAGTGTAAGGTTTAGCTTGAGGGTTAGGGTTAGGGATAGTGTGAGGGTTGGGATGAGGGTTAGGGTGAGGGTAAGGTTAGGGTGAGGATTATGGTGAGTGTGAGGGTTAAGGTTAGGGTTAGGGTGAGGGTGAGGTTTAGGGTCATATAAGGGCTAAGGTTAGGGTTAGGATGAGGGTTAGGGAGAGGGTTAGGATGAGAGTTAGGGTGAGGGTTCGGGTTGGGGTTCAGTTTAGCGTTATGGTGAGGGTTAGGGTTAGGTTTAGGGTCAGGGTGGGGGTGAGGTTTAGGGTTATGGTAAGGGCTAGGGTTAGGGTTAGGATGAGGATTAGGGAGAGGGTTAGGATGAGGGTTAGGTTGAGGGTTCGGTTTAGGGTTCGGGTTAGGGTTAGGGTGAGGGTGGGAGTGAGGGTGAGAGTGAAAGTTAGGGTTAGAGTTAGAATGAGGGTGAAGTTTAGGGTTAGGATTAGGGTTAGGGTTAGGTTTAGGCTGAGGATGAGGCTGAGGGTGTGGGTGAGGATTAGGGTTAGGTTGAAAGTTAGGGTTAGGGTTAGGGTGAGGGTTTGGGTTAGGGTTAAGTTTAGGATGAGAGTTAGTTTGAGGGGTATGGTTACGGTTAAGATGAGCGTTAGGGTTAGCGTTAGGGTTATGGTTAGTGTTAGGGTTAGGGTGAGGGTTAGGGTCAGTGTGAGGGTTGGGGTTAGTATTAGCTTTATGGTGAGAGTAAGGGTTAGCGTGAGGTTCAGGGTGAGTGTGAGGGTTAGAGTTAGCATTAGGCTTAGGGTTAGGTTTAGGGTGAAGGTTAGGGTATGGTTTAGGGTTAGGGTGAGTTGAAGGTGAGGGTGATTGTTAGGTTTATGGTTAGGGTGAGAGATAGGTTTAGCGTGAGGGTTAGGGTTAGGGTTACAGTGAGAGTGAGCGTGAGGGTGACAGTGAGGCTTAGGGTGTGGGTGAGGGTGAGTGTGAGGGATAGGGTTATGGTTAGGGTTAGTGTGAGGGTGAACTTGAGTGTTAGTTTTAGGAGTAGCGTTAGGTTTAAATTTAGGCTGAGGTTGGGCGTGAGGCTGAGGGTGACGGTTAGGGTTAGGGTTCGGGCTAGGTTGAGGGTTAGGGTTAGTGTGAGGGTTATGGTGAGGGTAAGGCTAAAGGTTAAGGTTAGGGTTAGAGTGAGGGTTAGGGTTAGGGTTAGGGTTATTGTTAGTGTTAGGTTAGTGTTACATTTGCGGTGAGGGTGAGGCTGAGGGTGAAGTTTATGGTTAGGTTTAGGGTTAGGGTTATTGTTAGGGTTAAGGTTATGGTGAGGTTTAAGGTGAGGATTAGGGTTAGGGTTAAGATTAGTGTTATAGTGCGGGTGAGGGTGAGGGTTAAGTTTAGGGTGAGTGTTGGGGTTAGGGTTAGAGTTAGCGTTAGGGTGAGGGTTAGGATTAGGCTTAGGGTAAGGGTATGGGCTAGGGTGAGGGTTAGGGTGAGGGTTAGGTTTAGGGTTAGTGTTAGGTTTAGGGTTGGTGTGAGGGATAGGCTTAGTGTTAAGCGGTGGGTGAGGTTGAAGGTGAGGGTTAGGGTTAGGGTGCGGGTGAGGTTTAGGGTTAGTGTTAGCATTAGGGTGAGGGTTAGTGTAAGGGTTAGGGTTAGGATGAGTGTTACTGTTAGGGTTAGGGTGAGGGTGAGTGTAAGGGTAAGGGTTAGTCTTAGGCTTAAGCTTAGGTTTAAGCTGAGCCTAAGAGTGAGGGTGAGGGTTAGGGTTAGGGTGAGGGTTATGGACAAGGTGAGGGTTAGCGTTAGGGTTAGGGTTATTGGTAGGATTAGGTTTAGGTTTAAAATTACTGTGAGGGTGAGTGTTAGGGATAGGGATAGTGTGAGGTTTAGGTTTAGGGATAGGGTTAGAGTTAGGGTTAGGGTAAGTGTGAGGTTTGGGGTTAGATTTAGGGTTAGTTTTAGGGTTAGGGTTAGGGTGAGGGTTAGTGTGTGTTTTAGGGTTAGGCTTAGGCTTAGGCTTAGGCTTAGGCCAAGCATGAGGGAGAGTTTTAGGCTTAGGGTTAGTGTGAGGGTTATGGTTAGGGTGAAATTGAGTGTGAGGGTTAGGGTTAGTCTTAGGCTTAGGCTTAGGCCGAGCCTATGGGTGAGGGTGAGGGTTAGAGTTAGGGTCAGGGTTAGGGTGAGGTTTAGTGTGAGGGTTAGGTTTAAGGTTATTGTTAGGGTTAAGGTTGGGGTTAGGGATAGTGTTAGTGTTAAGCGGAGGGTGAGGTTGAGGGTGAGAGTTAGGGTTAGGGTTAGGGTTTGGGTCTTAGGATTTGGGTGAGGGTTAGGATGAGGTTCAGGGTTAGGATTAGGGTTCGGGTGAGGGCTAGTGTGAGGATGAGGATTAGGGTTAGCATTAGGGTGAAGTTAGGGTTAAGGTTAGGGTTACATTGAGGATGAGTTTTAGGGTTAGGGTGAGGGTTAGGGTTAGGGTTAGAGTGATGGTGAGGGTTAGAATTAGGGATATGGTTAGGGTTATTGTTAGTGTTATGGTTAGGGTTAAGCTTATGTTGAGGGTGAGGCTGAGGGTGAGCGTTAGGGTTAGGGTTAGGGTGACGTTTAGGGTTAGGGTTAGGGTTAGGGTTAGGAGGAAGGTTTGGTTTAAGGTGAGGGTGAGGGTTAGGGTTAGGGTTAGTGTTATCGTTAGGATTAGGGTTAGAATAACAGTGAGGGTGAGGATTAGGGTTAGGGTTAGGATGAGGTTAAGGGTTAGTGTTAGTGTTAGTGTTAGGGTTAGGGTTAGGGTGAGAGTTAGGAGGAGGGTTAGGGTTAGGATTAGGGTTAGGGTGAGGGTGAGGGTGTGGTTTAGGGTTAGGATTGGGGTTAGGCTTAGGGTTAGGCTGAAGGTGAGGTTGAGGGTGACGGTTAGGGTTAGGATGAGGCTGAGGGTGAGGGTTAGGGTTAGGCTTAGTGTTAGAGTTAGAGTTAGGATGAGGGTGAGGGTTAAGATTAGGGTTAGGATTAGGGTTAGGGTGAGTTGAGGTTTAGGGTTAGTGTTAGGGTTAGGCTTAAGTTTAGGCTGAGGGTGAGGGTTAGGGTGAGGGTTAGGATTAGGTTTAGGTTTAAGGTATGGGCTAGGGTGAGGGTGAGGGTTAGGGTCAGGTTTAGGGTGAGGGTTAGTGTGAGGCTTAGGTTTAGGGTTAGTGTTAGGGTTAGGGTTGGGATTAGGGATAGTCTTAGTGTTAGGCGGAGGGTGAGGTTGAGGGTGAGGGTTAGGGTTAGGGTGAGGTTTAGGGTTAATGTGAGGGTTCATGTTAGGTTTAGGCTTAAAGTTAGGGTGAGGGTAAGGGTTAGGTTGAGGGTTAGGTTAGGGTGAGGTTTAGGGTTAGTATGAGGGTTAGGGCTAGGTTGAGGGTAAGGGTGAGGGTTATGGTTATGGTGATGTTTAGGGTGAGGGTGAGGGTTAGGGTGACGGTGAGGGTGAGGGTTCAGTTCAGGGTTTGGGTTAGGGTTAGGGTGAGCTTGAGACTTAGGTTTAGGTTTAGGGTGAGGTTGAGGTTTAGGGTTAGGGTTAGGGTGAGGGTTCAGTTGTGGGTTTGGTTTAGGGTTAGGGTGAGGTTGAAACTTAGCATTAGGGTTAGGGTGAGGGTGAGGGTTAGGGTTAGGGTTAGGGTTAGTGTTATCGTTAGGGTTAGGGTTAGAATAACGGTGAGGTTGAGGATTAGGGTTAGGGTTAGGGTGAGAGTTAGGAGGAGGGTTAGGGTTAGGGTTAGGGTTATGATTAGGGTTAGGGTGAGGGTGAGTGTGAGGTTTAGGGATAGGGTTAGGATTAGGTTTTGGGTTAGGCTGAGGGTGACTGTGAGCTTGAGTGTTAGGGTTATGGTGTGCATTAAGTTTGGGGTTAGGGTGAGGGTAAGGGTTGGGGTGAGTGTTAGGGTTTGGGTGAGGGTTAGCGTTAGGTTTAGGGTTAGGTTTAGGTAGGAGGTTAGTGTTAGGGTGAGGGTTAGCGTTAGGGGTATGGTTAGGTTGAGGGTGAGGTTGAGGGTTAGGGTTAGGATTAGGTTTAAGGTGAGCCTGAGGGTGAGGGTGAGGGTGAGGGTTAGGTTTAGGGGGTGGGTTAGGCTAAGGGTTAGGGTGAGTGTTAGGTATAGGGTGATGTTTAGTTTGAGGGTGAGGGTTAGGGTTAGGGTGAGGGTGAAGTTTCGGTTGAGGGTTTGGGTTAGGTTTAGGTTGAGGGTGAGGGTGAGTGAGAGGGTTAGGTTTAGGGTTAGGATTAGGTTTAGGGTGAGGGTGAGTGTGAGGGTTAGGGTTAGGTTTATTGTTAGGCTTAGGTTTAAGCTGAGGGTGAGGGTGAGTGTGAGGTTTAGGGTTATGTTGACTGTGAGCATTAGGTTTAGGGTGAGGGTGTGGTTGAGGGTTAAGGTGAGGGTTAGGGTGAGGGTTAGGGTGAGGGTTAGATGAGGGTGAGAGTTAGGGTTAGGGTGAGTGTTAGGGTGAGGGTTAGGGTGAGGGTTAGGGAGAGTGTGAGGGTTAGGGTTAGGCTGAGGTTTAGGGTTACTGTGAGGGTTCATGTTATGTTTACTCTTAGTGTTAGGGTGAGGGTAAGCGTTAGGTTGAGGATTAGGTTAGGGTGAGGTTTAGTGTTAGTATGAGGGTTAGGGCTAGGGTGAGGGTAAGGGTGAGGGTTAGGGTTAGGGTGATGTTTAGTGTGAGGGTGAGCGTTAGGGTGACGGTGAGTGTGAGGGTTTATTTGAGGGTTTGGGTTAGGGTTAGGGTGAGCTTGAGACTTAGGGATAGGTTTAGGGTGAGGGTGAGGTTTAGGGTTAGGGTGAGGGTTAGTGTTATCGTTAGGGTTAGAGTTAGAATCAGGGTGAGGGTGAGGATTAGGTTAGGGTTAGGGTGAGTTTTAGGATAATGTTAGTGATATTATTAGGGTTGGAGTTAGGGTGAGAGTTATGAGGAGGGTTAGGGTTAGGGATAGGTTTATGATTAGGGTTCGGCTGAGGGTGACTGTGAGGTTTAGGGATAGGGTTAAGCTTAGGTTTAGGGTAAGGCTGAGGGTGACTGTGAGTTTGAGGGTTAGGGTTATGGTGAGAATTAGGTTTGGGGTAAGGGTGAGCGTAAGGGTTGGGGTGAGTGTTAGGGTTTGGGTCAGGGTTAGGTTTCGGTTTAGGGTTAGGGTTAGTTTGGAGGTTAGTGTTAGGGTGAGGGTTAGCGTTAGGGGTAGGGTTAGGTTGAGGGTGAGGTTGAGGGTTAGGGTTAGGATTAGGATTAAGGTGAGCCTGAGAGTGAGGGTGAGGGTGAGGGTTAGGTTTTGGGTGAGGGTTAAGCTAAAGGTTAGGGTGAGTGTTAGGTTTAGGGTGATGTTTAGGTTGAGGGTGAGGGTGAGGGTGAAGTTTCGGTTGTGGGTTTGGGTTAGGGTTAGGTTGAGGGTGAGGGTGAGTGAGAGTGTTAGGTTTAGGGTTAGTATTATGTTTAGGGTGAGCGTGAGTGTGAGGGTTAGGATTAGGTTTATTGTTAGGCTTAGATTTAAGCTGAGGGTGGGGGTGAGTGTGAGGTTTAGGGTTATGTTGAGTGTGGGCATTAGGGTTAAGTTTAGGGTGAGGGTGTGGTTGACGGTTATGGTGAGGATTAGTGTTTGGTTTATGGGGAGGTTTAGATGAGGGTTAGGGTTAGGGTTAGGGTGAGTGTTAGGGTTAGGGTGAGGGTGAGGGTTAGCGTTAGGGTTCGGGTTCGGGTTATGGTGCAGATTAGGGTGAGTGTTAGGTTTACGGTGATGTTTATGGTGAGGGTGAGGGTTAGTTTGAGTGTTTGTGTTAGGTTTAGGGTGAGGTTGAGGGTGAGGGTGAGGCTTAGGGTTAGGGTTAGGGTGAGGGTGACTCTGAGGGTTAGGGTTAGGGTTATGCTTTAGGCTGAGTTTTAGGCTGAGGGTGAGGGTCAGGGCTAGGGTTAGGGTGAGTGTTAGAATTAGGCTTAATGATAGGGTGATATTTAGGGTGAGGGTTGGTGTGAGAGTTATTGTTAGGGTTAGGCTTAGTGTTAGAGTGAGTGTAAGGGTTAGCTTGAGGGTTAGGGTTAGGGATATGTTGAGGGTTGGGATGAGGGTTAGGGTGAAAGTAAGTTTTAGGATGAGGGTTATGGTGAGTGTGAGAGTTAGGGTTAGGGTTAGGTTTAGGGTGAGGGTGAGGTTTAGGGTTATGTTAAGGGTTAGGTTTAGGGTAAGGATGAGGGTTTGGGAGAGGGTTAGGATGAGGGTTAGGGTGAGGGTTCGGGTTAGGGTTCGGGTTAGGGTTCGGGTGAGGGTGGGGGTGAGGTTGAGAGTGAAGGTTAGGGTTAGAGTTAGGATGAGGGTGAGGATTAGTTTAAGATTAGGGTTAGGGTTAGGTTTAGGCTGAGGATGAGTCTGAGGATTTGGGTGAGGATTAGGGTTAGGTTGAGTTTTATGGTTAGGGTTAGGGTGAGGGTTTTTGTTAGGGTTAACTTTAGGATGAGTGTTAGTTTGAGGGGTACGGTATGGTTAAGATGAGCATTAGGGTTAACGTTAGGGATAGGGATAGGGTTAGGGTTAGGGTGAGGTTTAGGATGAGGGTTAGGGTTAGGGTTAGGGTTAGGGTCAGGGTTCGGGTGAAGGTTATGGTTAGTGTTAGGGTTAGGGTGAGGTTTAGGGTCAGGGTGAGGGTTAGGGTTAGTGTTAGATTTATGGTGAGAGTAAGGTTTAACATGAGTTTTAAGATGAATGTGAGGTTTACAGTTAGCATTAGGGTTAGGGTGAGGTTTAGGGTGAGGGTTAGGGTTAGGTATATGGTTAGGGTGAGGTGAGGGTGAGGGTGATTGTGAGGTTTATGGTTAGGGTGAGAGATAGGTTTAAGGTGAGGGTGAGGGTTAGGGTTAGGGTGAGGGTGAGCATGAGGGTGACAGTGAGGCTTAGGGTGTGGGTGAGGGTGAGTGTGAGGGTTAGGGTTAGGGTTAGGTTTAGGGTTAGTGTGAGGGTGAAGTTGAGGGTTAGTGTTTGGAGTAGCGTTAGGTTTAAATTTAGACTGAGGGTGAGCATGAGAGTGAGGGTGACGGTTAGGGTTAGTGTTAGGTTGAGGGTTTGGGTTATTGTGAGGGTTATGGTGAGGGTAAGTCTAAAGGTTAAGGTTAGGGTTACAGTGAGGGTTAGGTTTAGGGTTAGGGTTATTGTTAGTGTTAGGTTAGTGTTAATTTTGCGGTGAGGGTGAGGCTGAGGGTGAGGTTTATGGTTAGGTTTAGGGTTAGGGTTAGGGTTAGGGTTAGGATTAGGCTTAGGGTTAAGTTATGGGCTAGGGTGAAGGTGAGGGTTAGGGTGAGGGTTAGGTTTAGGGTTAGTGTTAAGTTTAGGGTTGGGGTTAGGGATAGGCTTAGTGTTAGGCGGAGGGTGAAGGTGAGGGTGAGGGTTAGGGTTAGGGAGAGTGTTACTGTTAGGGTTAGGGTGAGGGTGAGTGTGAGGGTAAGGTTTAGTCTTAAGCTTAGGCTTAGGTTTAGGCTGAGCCTAAGGGTGAGGGTGAGGGTTAGGGTGAGGGTTATGGACAGGGTGAGGGTTAGCTTTAGTGTTAGGGTTATTGGTAGGATTAGGGTTAGGTTGAAAGTTACTGTGAGGGTGAGGGTTAGGGTTAGGGTTAGGGTGAAGTTTAGGTTTAGGGATAGGGTTAGAGTTAGGGTTAGGGTAAGGGTGAGGTTTAGGGTTAGAGTTAGGTTTAGTGTTAGGGTTAGGGTTAGGGTGAGGATGAGTGTGAGGGTGACAGTGAGGCTTAGGGTGTGGGTGAGGGTGAGTGTGAGGGTTAGGCTTAGGTTTAGGGTTAGGGTTAGTGTGAGGGTGAAGTTGAGGGTTAGTGTTAGGAGTAGCGTTAGGTTTAAAGTTAGGCTGAGGGTGAGCGTGAGGGTGAGAGTTACGGTTAGGGTTAGGGTTAAGTTGAGGGTTAGGGATATTGTGAGGGTTCTGGTGAGGGTAAGACTAAAGGTTAAGGTTAGGGTTACAGTGAGGGTTAGGGTTAGGGTTAAGGTTAGTGTTAGTGTTAGGTTAGTGTTAAGTTTACAGTGAGGGTGAGGATGAGGGTGAGGTTTATGGTTAGGTTTAGGGTTAGGTTTAGTGTTAGTGTTAGGGTTAGGGTTAGGATTAGG